>NC_068911.1:26440949-27690949 GCF_023091745.1 Budorcas taxicolor
GTTACAGCAGCACATGTATGTCCTGAGACGAATTCAGCAGTTGGAAGACGAGGTGAAGAGAGTCCAGAACAACAACACCTTACGCAAGTATGTTTTTATCAACTTATACTTCAAAAACATAGCTGCCCCTTTTTATTAATGTAAAATACGTATAAAGTTTGCCATTTTAAGCAGTTTTAAGTGTACAGTTCAGTTGCAGCAAGTACATTTGCAAGGTTGTGTCCAATTCCAGAACTTATCCATCCTCCCAAACAGCAGCTCTGTACCCATTTAATAGTACTTCCCCATCCTCCCCTAACCTCAGCCCCTGCTCACCACTTGTCTACTTTCTATCTGTATGAATTTAACTATTCTGAGGACCTTGTGTGACTGGAAACATACAGTATTTGTCATTTTGTATCTGGTTTGTTTCACTTACCATGTTTTGAAGGTTCATTCCATGTTGTAGCATGTGTCAGAATTTCCTTCCTTTTTATTGCTGAATCACATTCCATTGTATGGATGTGGGTATGTGAGCGTGTGCACTAAGTTGTATCAGTCCTGATCAACTCTTTGCGACCCTGTGGACTGTAGCCCATCAGGCTCTTCTGTCCATGGGATTCTTCAGGCAGAAATCCTGGAATGGGTTGCCATGCCCTCATCCAGGGGATCTTAATGACCCACGGATCAAACCTGCACCTCTCATGTCTTCTGCATTGGCAGGGAGCTTCTTTATCACATTTTATTCATGCACTCTTCTTTTAGCTCTTGTAACCAGTGCTTCTGTCAGCATTGGTTTACAAGTATCTAAGTCCCTGCTTTTAATTATTTTGTGTGTGAGCCAGTGAATTTGCTGTGTCTTATGGTAATTCTGTGTTTAACTTGTAGAGGAACTGGTAAGCTGTGCACCAGGATTTCAGTTTCTCCATATCCTCGCCAACATTTATTGTTTTCTGTCTTACTGATAGTGACATCCTAATGGGTGTGGAATGGTATCTTTTCACGTGCTTATTGACTATTTGTATATCTCCTTTGTTTGTTTGAATCTTTTGCCCGTTTTTGAATTGGGTTGTTTTATTGTTGTTGGAATTTTAGGAGCTCTCTAAATATTCTGGATTTTAATCCCTTTATCAGAATTTATTGATTTGCAAATGTTTTTTTCCTATTTTGTATATTTTTCACTCTTGAATGAAGATGTCTTTTGATGCACAGAAGTTTTTAGTTTTGATGTAACCCAGTTAATCTGTTTTTTCTTTTGTTTTCTTCTAAGAGTTTTAAATGAAGTCTTAGCTTTTATGTTAAGGTCTTTGATCCATTTGACTGTTTTTTTGCATGTTAGTATCAGGTAACTCTCCAGCTTCATTTTTTTGTAAGCAGGTATCCAGCTTTCCTAGCACCATTTGTTAAAAGGAGAAGCTGTGTCTTTTATATGCTGGATTTTTTACAGTGCTGTTGTGGCCAGTTACTTTGCAAACATTTTAGTAATTTATTTTGATTATTCTTTTATGCTGTTTACTTATACTTGACAGTTTAACTTATTCCCTGTTTGTATAACTCTTATGTCTTTCTGGTCAGAGAAGAGAAAATTGCAATCATGCGTGAGAAGCACACAGCTTTGATGAAGCCCATCGTGTTTGCTTTGGAGCACGTTAGGAGCATCACAGCGGCCCCTGCAGAAACACCTCATGAAAAGTGGTTTCAGGATAACTATGGTGATGCAATTGAAAATGCTCTAGAAAAGCTGAAAACACCATCAAACCCTGCAAAGCCTGGAAGCAGCTGGATTCTGTTTAAAGAGGTATAGAAAAATCTCAAGAATGCTACTGAAATGGGAAATTCCGAGAGATAAAAAACTTAAGCGGTCTCTTTTTACTTAGAACACAGAGAGAAGACTTTCTAAGCCCATGGAATACAGCCAGTGTTCAGTTGCTATAAAGAATATAGAGAAAGGTGTTTTCTTCATTTTTGAGAATTTGAGGTTGAGTGTCCTAGGGTTGCATCTACTGAGGGTTCCCATCAAGGAAGAATATACTGTAAGGTGTTAGACAGGGAAGGGGCTTGACTGCCTGCTGTAGTCTTCTCATAAAAGATTAACAAATTTAATCTTGTACCTATGTAGTTTTTCTTAATGGAGGGGTATTCAGTATTTCTAACAGACAAAATATTTGCATATAATAGCATCAATTTTTATAAGTAATTTTTTTGACAGCAGTTCTGCATAGGCTGTTTGAAGAATGATTAGTATGTTTAAATATTTGAGAATCCTTATCTTTCATGATTTGAGCCACTTTATTTGGTTTGCATCTGTTTTAGCAATAGCACCATTAGTTGGGGGATCCTATTTATTACCTTGTTATCTTTTTCTTATCCCTTCTTTCGCTGTCCCATTCCTATATTGATCTTAACTGATTTCCTTACTTCACTAATGAAAAGCTGTTAAAAGCTACAGTGTAGAGACAAAGTACACCTGACTTTAAGGAGAAAATGTGAAGCAAGAGGAAATGCTTCATTCAGAGGAAATGCTTTAGGAGCTCAAGACAAGAGCACTAATGTGAAGGATGAAGTTTATTTGTGTGGCCTAGCCAAAACTTGTTTTCCTCATGTTCCAGCAGTAATTTCTTGCTTTGCGTTCTTCTCAGTAAATCAACCAAGAAACCCAGAGAAGACGGGAAGAATACTTTTTTTTATTTGGCCACACTGCTTGGCTTGTGGGATCTCAGTTCCCCAATCAGGGTTCCTGCCTGTGCCCCCTGCAGTGGAGTTTTAACCATTGGACCTCCCAGGAAGTCCCACTTTTAAAAAATTGATATATAGTTGATTTACAATGTTGTATTAATTTCAGCTGTATAGCAGAGTGACTTTTTAATATATATTTGTTTTCATATTCTTTTCCATTGTGGTTTATCACAGGTTATTGAGTATAATTCCTTGTGCTATATAGTAGTTCCTTGTTTATCCATCCTATATATGCTAGTTTGCATCTGCTAATCCTGATCCTTTCCTCTCCTGCACTCCTCCCATAGGGAATATTTTTTTAAAAAAACCCTCTGTGTGTATGTGTGTGTGTGTGAAATAAGTCATAGAGAAAAATTTTTGAAGTACTGTGTCCCTCCATAATTATATCTTCCTCTCCACAACCAGTGCTCTGAATTTTGAATTAATCCTTATTTACTTTAAGAAAATAGTTTTTTGGATACATTTCTAAATGGTATAGTTTAGCCTCTCCTGTTTTTGAATCTCATATAAATGAGACTATATTTTATGTGTACATATGTGTTGTACCACTTCCATAAAAGATTCATCAGCGTTAGGTTTTTGCTTTTGTTTTTTAAGATAATTCATCCATATTTTGTATACAGCTGAACATGAATAGAGTATTGAACAGTACCACAGTTTTTCTTTTGTCCTGTCAGTGAATACTTGAGGTGTTTCCAGTTACCTTTTTCCGTTTACGAACAAATGTGGCTAAGGATTGATTAAAATTTTTCACGTGAAAGCAGAGCCCAGAGTTCATGAATTCTGGTGTAGATTATTGAGTTAGTTAAGTAGGGATACAGCTATACATGATCCTCTTTCTGTGAGTTATTAGAAAAATTGTGTGTTTTCTGCATACTTCAAATAGTCCGAGCTCTAAATTATTACTAAATTTTCAGATGGCTTTCTTAAAGGTGTGTGCCACTTTTAAGTTACCTGCCAATAACTCGCTATATCTTTTGTTCTGTTGCTAGGACTAAACTGATCTGTTTGGGTGTTGATTGGACATAGCTTAACATTGGGGAATTAGTTTGCTACAAGTCTTGAATTTTGTGATCACAGCAGTGATTGTTTTATCATCTGCTGTGATTTCATTGCTTATCTGGGAGAGGTCTGAACAAAGTAGAAATCATCGAGAGCATATTAGCACATCAGTGTTTCCCTTCCCAGGAAGGCCCAAATATGTAACAGCAAATTAAATGAACTAGACAAGAGATGTTTGTATTTTAAGTTTATCTTTAAGCCAGATCAAATGTAGAGGAAAGTAAGAGTGGTAACGATTATGTAAACTTTTCCTATCTTAAATATAGATAATGCTGAGTTTGCAACAGAGAGCACAGAAACGTGCAAGTTACATCTTGCGTCTTGAAGAAATCAGCCCATGGCTGGCTGCCATGACTAACACTGAAATTGCTCTTCCCGGAGAGGTCTCAGCCAGGGACACCGTCACAATCCACAGTGTTGGTGGAACCATCACAATCTTACCTACTAAAACCAAGCCAAAGAAACTTCTCTTTCTAGGATCAGATGGGAAGAGCTATCCTTATCTTTTCAAAGGTGAGATTTAAAAGAGCATTAATCTGATTATTAATGTTTTCATGCTGTGTGTGTGTGCTGTTTAGGTGAATTTCTGTATGTCATGAATAGCCTGGAGTATCATGTATTTTGATGGAAGTTGTTGGAAGCTGTGTAGTGTGATTTTCTGTTGTTGCTTATGAATTTATACAAGCTGGGCAACTGAGATACAGCTAATAATGCTGTATCTAATACCTTGTGACTGAATAGAATGTTCTTTAATGCTGTCATTATGCCCTTTTGACTGTCAGTTCTTGACTGTTATTGCTAATTGAGAGGGGCACGAAAAAGTGGTATGTTTCCAGTCCCATTCCATTGCACTTCACCCTATTTGGTTATCTGTCCTAACTACTTTAATTTTGTTTCCACAGGATTGGAGGATTTACATCTGGATGAGAGAATAATGCAATTTCTGTCTATTGTAAATACCATGTTTGCAACAATCAATCGCCAGGAAACACCTCGTTTCCATGCTCGCCACTATTCTGTAACACCACTGGGAACTCGGTCAGGCCTAATCCAGTGGGTGGATGGAGCCACGCCCTTATTTGGTCTTTACAAACGATGGCAACAACGGGAAGCTGCCTTGCAAGCGCAAAAGGTTGATTCAAATTAAAATACGTACTTTTATTTGAATGCTGATAAACAAGTATATGTATTAGTTTGTTCTCTGTTACATGTGAAATAAGTCTAGGCTTACTGCCCTTGAGCAGTTTTTCAACTTTATGAGAGTTAAAGAAGGAATAAACATAACTTTAAGTTCCAACATCTAGACAAATAAAATGATTCTAAGTAGGATAGGTATGGGAAGGAGCAAGAGTTTGAACAAAGGAGACAGTAGAACAATTGCTGAAGGGTAGATCTCTGGAATTAGGAAAGGGTCATCTAAATTTTTGTCCAAGGTCTTCTTGAATATGTGTTGTTAATTTTGTATTACGATTAAGTCATATTGGTGAATGAAATATGTGCATAAATGAATGATAGATTTTTTAAACAGAATTATATGTTATAAAGAAGTGAAACTTGGATGTTGAGCTTGAATTGAACCTCAAGAAAATATAACAGTAAACCAAGTTTTCAATAAAGTGATAATACCTAATTAAGAAAAAGATAATGTAGATTGCAGTCCAGAAGAATTGGCTATTTGATGTGTGAGATTTACCTAGCTAGGTAGAGAATGCTGCTGAAAAACCAATTTTTAAAATACTGCTTTATATTCAAGGTAATCTTTATCCTTGTTAAAGCAAAGTTAATCTTGCCTTAAAAATTTTTTCAAAGGCCCAAGATTCCTACCAAACTCCTCAGAATCCTGGAATCGTACCCCGTCCTAGTGAACTTTATTATAGTAAAATTGGTCCTGCTTTGAAAGCAGTTGGGCTTAGTCTGGATGTGTCCCGCCGGGATTGGCCCCTTCATGTGATGAAAGCAGTGTTAGAAGAGTTAATGGAGGCCACGCCCCCAAATCTCCTTGCTAAAGAGCTTTGGTCATCATGTGCCACCCCTGATGAGTGGTGGAGAGTCACACAGGTATGTGTTTTGTTCCGGGCTGTCGTCAATATTATTCTTTGCCTGCGTCCTGTCTTGTCTTATTCACCCTCTTCCTGCAGCCCCTCTAGAATCGGTAGTTTGAGACCTGCATTTGAATCTTATGTTACATTTATTTTTATGAGGCATGGCCATGACTGTATGAAGGCAGAATGAAGGGTATTGTGGATGAAATGAAAAGTGGAATAAAAACTTTAGAAAGGGAAAAACTAGAGAGACTGAAGAACAGTTGTTTTTTAAGTCCTGCATTCTGTTGATGATTAAGTGGAACCAACAAGGACCTCAGTGTTGGATGCTGCTGCTCACTGCAGCCTGTGATCACATGCGGCATCCCTGAAGAGCACCAGCTATTTATTTAGAAATAAGGGAGTAGGATTGTGGAGGCTTGTAAATTGTAGAGAATCAAGACCATGTTGGAAGGAAATTTGCTAATAATGCCTAACTTGCTCCCCCCACCCCCTCTTCTTTAGTCTTACGCCAGATCTACTGCAGTCATGTCTATGGTCGGATACATAATTGGCCTTGGAGATAGACATCTGGATAATGTTCTCATAGATATGACGACTGGAGAGGTTGTTCACATAGATTACAATGTTTGCTTTGAAAAAGGTAAAATTAAAGTGGACTTTTTATATAAAGGGTCGAATATATTTTCATGAAAGGACAAAAATATAATGATTTGTCTTTTCAAGGTAAAAGCCTTAGAGTTCCTGAGAAAGTACCTTTTCGAATGACACAGAACATTGAAACAGCACTGGGTGTAACTGGAGTAGAAGGTGTTTTTAGGCTTTCATGTGAGCAGGTATGTGGTTTTCTCTTACACCTCTTAGTGTACCTGTTAAATTAACAAGTCCTTTGGAATGAAAAACTACATTTTAATGAGGAAGCTTGTGGCAAAACTTAATTAAAAGTTTTCTGAAAACAGGTTCTACACATTATGCGGCGTGGCAGGGAGACTCTGCTGACGCTGCTAGAGGCCTTTGTATATGACCCCCTGGTGGACTGGACAGCTGGGGGCGAGGCTGGGTTTGCTGGTGCTGTCTATGGTGGAGGGGGCCAACAGGCTGAGAGCAAGCAGAGCAAGAGAGAGATGGAACGAGAGATCACTCGCAGCCTTTTTTCTTCGAGAGTAGCTGAAATTAAGGTGAGGCCAGTAATAATAAGTCATTTTCCCTTTTTTGTTAATAGTTAACAAGACCAGGGAATTCCTTGGTGGTCCAGTGGTTAGGACCTGGTACTTTCACTGCCAGGGCCTGGGTTCCAGCCCTCCTCAGGGAGCTAAGATCCTGCAAGCTGTGTAGTGCCACCAAAAAAAGAAAAAGGTTAACAGGTCCATAAAAAAAGTAAGACTGTCATGTATAATACTGAAATGGCCACCACGTATGGCAGTTTGCTGTGATCGTTTGTTAAGAAATGCTCACATGAAAAGACACAGTCATACTCCCCCATGGGAGGTGGGTTAATGATTTGAAAAATATTATGCCTTTTTTAGTAGACTGAATGTGTTTGCCAGTAACTATTTTAAATGTTCTTTAACTGGATTGTCTCCTTGATTTTGACTGGATAGTCTTCTCCTCCACGGTAGCCAGTGGTGCTGATCTTGTTTTGTGTGGCATGGTGGTAGCTGCATGTTACTGTGTATTGTGGAATTGAGTCTTCATTTATGGCCATGTGAATTGATTGCATTAGTTATCGTTATGAAAATGCGGGTGATCCACACTGGCTTTGTTGAGATTTAAGTATGATAGCATGTGCAGAACGTCCTTCTAACATGATCCTTTTGGCATACATCCTCATACCTCACAGTCGGCCTTATAAGAATCTTCCTAATTATGTCTTTTTACAGGTGAACTGGTTTAAAAACAGAGATGAGATGCTGGTTGTACTTCCCAAGCTGGATAGCAGCTTAGATGAATATCTGAGCTTGCAAGAGCAACTAACAGATGTGGAGAAACTGCAGGGCAAACTTCTGGAAGAAATTGAGTTTCTAGAAGGAGCTGAAGGAGTGGATCATCCTTCTCATACTCTGCAACACAGGTTTAAAACAAGTGTTGAACTCTTAATTTATCTTTATTCCATTAAGGAGAACTTTTGTATTTGTTTGAACATTACCACCTTGAATTAGAATTGTTGCAGCAACTCACATGAATAATCAAAGCTCTTGCAAGAACTGCAGTTTTTGAAGTATTAATAGAATTCACTAAAATTTTCAGCTTCATTGTATTTAGATGCTTGAGTTACTATGGGAGATGGTGGACATAGTGGTTAGAACCATGAACTTGGATTCAGAAAACCTGGGGTTTGGTTTTTTTCCTCTGCAGTTTGTCTGAATCCTTATTCATTTGTATGGTGGATTTTGTCCACATGGCCCAAGTTTTTTTGAGCTTTGATCTAAGTGAGAGTGAACCTCGCACAGAGTGGGTCCTGGTTCAGTGAAGGGTAGTTAAATGTGCAAGTGCCAGACACTGCAGGAGATGCTGAGATTACAGAGCTCTGTCTTCTGGTCTTCAAATAACTCTGGTAAATGTGGTAGAATTTTGTTTAAAATGTTGTGAGTATAGTTAGGGGACTATCAGTTCAGTTCAGTCACTCAGTTGTGTCCGACTTTTTGCGACCCCATGAGTCACAGAACGCCAGGCCTCCCTGTCCATCATGAACTCCCGGAGTTCACTCAGACTCATGTCCTTCGAGTCAGTGATGCCACCCAGCCATCTCATCTTCTGTCGGCCCCTTCTCCTCCTGCCCCCAATCCCTCCCAGCATCAGAGTCTTTTCCAATGAGCCAACTCTTCGCATGAGGTGGCCAAAGTACTGGAGCTTCAGCTTTAGCATCTTTCCTTCCAAAGAAATCCCAGGGCTTATCTCCTTCAGAATGGACTGATTGGATCTCCTTGCAGTCCAAGGGACTCTCAAGAGTCTTCTCCAACACCACAGTTCAAAAGCATCAATTCTTCAGCGCTCAGCCTTCTTCACAGTCCAACTCTCACATCCATACATGACTACTGGAAAAACCATAGCCTTGACTAGATGGACCTTAGCTTTTGAATATGCTATCTAGGTTGGTCATAACTTTTCTTCGAAGGAGTAAGCGTCTTTTAATTTCATGGCTGCAGTCACCAGCTGCAGTGATTTTGGAGCCCCTCAAAATAGTCTGCCACTGTTTCCACTGTTTCCCCATCTATTTCCCATGAAGTGATGGGACCAGATGTCATGATCTTCGTTTTCTGAATGTTGAGCTTTAAGCCAACTTTTCCACTCTCCTCTTTTCACTTTCATCAAGAGGCTTTTGAGTTCCTCTTCACTTTCTGCCATAAGGGTGATGTCATCTGCGTATCTGTGGTTATTGGGACTATAGCGTCAGGAAAACCAGAGGAGAAAAGAACATTTGAGTGGTGTCCTCAAGATTAAAAAGGAGCTTACCAGGCCATCCAGGTATGAGCAAAATGTACTTTTAGAGTGATGACAATTCCCAGCAGTCAGTTAAAATTTTTTCCTTCCACTAGGTATTCTGAACACACTCAACTACAGACTCAGCAGAGAGCTGTTCAGGAAGCAATCCAGGTGAAGCTGAATGAATTTGAACAGTGGATAACACACTATCAGGCTGCGTTCAGTAATTTGGAAGCAACACAGCTGGCCAGTTTGCTTCAAGAGATAAGCACACAGATGGACCTTGGTATGTTAGATGTACATGTGAGCATGTGAGTTTTGTTGTTATGTGTTTATGTGTGGAGTTCTGGTTTGTACTTCTTTCAGTGACTGCTGATTTGAAATGGCTTCACTGTAATGGATAATTATCTTTTACCAAAAGGTCCTCCCAGCTACGTGCCAGCAACAGCCTTTCTGCAGAATGCTGGCCAGGCCCACTTAATTAGCCAGTGTGAGCAGCTAGAGGGGGAGGTCGGTGCCCTCCTGCAGCAGAGGCGCTCGGTGCTGCGAGGCTGTCTGGAGCAGCTTCATCACTACGCAACTGTTGCTCTGCAGTATCCAAAGGCCATATTTCAGAAACATCGAATTGAGCAGTGGAAGACCTGGATGGAAGAGCTCATCTGTAATACCACAGTAGAACGTTGTCAGGAACTCTACAGGAAGTAGGTTGATTACTCTCGATTTTCTTTACTTCTCATTGGGACTGGAAGCAAAGTTGTGTTCACATTTTCAATTGCATAGTATTTCATTTTCTAAAAGAAATGATTGATAGATGGAATTTGAATGGAGTCACTTTCTTATGGTTTTAAGAGGGTTTAAACTCTTGTTTCGGAGAAGGCAATGGCACCCCACTCCAGTACTCTTGCCTGGAAAATCCCATGGACAGAGGAGCGTGGTAGGCTGCAGTCCGTGGGGTTGCTAAGAGTCAGACATGACTGAGCGACTTCACTTTGACTTTTCACTTTCATGCACTGGAGAAGGAAATGGCAACCCACTCTAGTATTCTTGCCTGGAGAATCCCAGGGATGGGGGAGCCTGGTGGGCTGCCATCTATGGGGTTGCACAGAGTCGGACACGACTGAAGCAACTTAGCAGCAGCAGCAGCAGCAAACTCTTATTTTCCTTTATAAGACAGTGTTTTCTGTAATTAGTTAAAAATGTATTTCACTCTTAGATAAAATGTATCTAAGAGTGGTGGGTTCAGGTAAAGAGAGCTGAATTCACATATTGATTCTGTCACTCAAATCATTTTTAGAAGTTACTTTTGCTCTTGAGACCTTTTCTGTAAAATGGAAATAATGATTTCTGCTCTTCAAAGTTTGAGTATCAAATACAGTAGTCAGTCTTGTCTTTGTTAGTATTTTGTAAGGTATGAACTCTCTTTTCAAGCACCTCTTTTTCTTTTTTAAAGATATGAAATTCAGTATGCGCCCCAGCCACCCGCAACAGTGTGTCAGTTCATCACGGCCACTGAGATGACCCTGCAGCGGTACGCAGCAGACATCAACAGCCGACTTATTAGACAGGTGGAACGCTTGAAACAGGAAGCTGTCACTGTACCTGTTTGTGAAGATCAGTTGAAAGAAATTGAGCGTTGTATCAAAGTTTTCCTTCACGAGAATGGAGAGGAAGGATCTTTGAGTCTAGCAAGTGTTATTATTTCTGCCCTTTGTACTCTCACAAGGTGAGTTAGCTGACATATCATTGTGACTGTTTCATTGTTCTGCAAACATTGATGCTTGTAGAGAGTTCATGTGTTTTTTGTTTGATCCCAAAATTAAGATATCCTTGTACTTTCTATTAGTCTTGCCCAGTGTAAGAGTGCTTTATTTTTTTTTTTTCTCCCAGATTTTGAGGTATCCTATTTGTGTGGGTTCCACTAAGTCAGTTTCACTGTACAAATATTTATCTCATTCAGGCGTAACCTAATGATGGAAGGAGCAGCATCGAGTGCTGGAGAGCAGCTAGTTGATCTGACTTCTCGGGATGGAGCCTGGTTCTTGGAGGAGCTCTGCAGTATGAGCGGAAATGTCACATGCCTGGTTCAGCTACTGAAGCAATGTCATTTAGTGCCACAAGACTTAGACATTCCTAACCCCGTGGAAGCATCTGAGGCTGTTCATTTGGCTAATGGTGTATACACCTCACTTCAGGTGAGCACTTCTAAATTAGCTTAAATTTTGTAAGGTTGTTTTAAATGTTGAGTGTTGTATTTTTCATTTCTGGTTCTGAAAAGCAGTTTGACTTCAAGCTTTAATGTTGCTTTATCTAAACTCAGGAAGCATTAAAGTAGGTTTCTCACATATTTACAGGAATTAAATTCAAATTTCCGGCAAATCATATTTCCAGAAGCACTGAGATGTTTAATGAAAGGAGAATACACATTAGAAAGTATGCTTCATGAGCTGGACAGTCTTATTGAGCAGACAACTGATGGTGTTCCTCTGCAGACTCTAGTTGAATCTCTTCAAGCCTATTTAAGAAATGCAGCTATGGGACTTGAGGAAGAAACGCATGCTCATTACATCGATGTTGCCAGGCAAGTGAATGCTAAGCTGTGCTGTTTTCTTGTGAGAGAGTTGGGAAGGCAGATAGGTTTTAAGTTTTATCTGTCTTTGGCTGTGCTGGGTCTTCATTGCTGCTCAGGCTATTCTCTAGCTGTGGCGCACAGGGGCTGCTGTGTAGTTGCAGTGGCTCCAGTTTTTCATCGTGGTGGCTTCCCTTGTTGTGGAGCCTGGGCTCTAGGGCACATGGGCGTCAGTAGTTGTGGCTTGTAGGCTCAGTAGTTGCAGTTCCTGGGCTCTGGAGCACGGGCTCAATAGTTGTGGTGCATGGGTGTAGTTGCTCCAAGGCATGTGGAATCTTCCCAGATCAGGCATGCAGCCCATATCTCCTTTATTAGCAGGTGGATTCCTTACCACTGAGCCACTGGGGAAGCCTCAGTAATACCTTTTTAAAAAAACTTTCATTTGGGGGAATTCCTTGGTAATCCAGTGGTTAGGATTCCGTGCTTGGAAAGGGTGCAGGTTCTGTCCCTGGTAGATTCTGCAAGCTGTATGGCATGGCTAAAACAAAACCAAAACAACATTTCCCATCCCCCTCCCCCCACCCCCCCCCACCCCGCCAAAAAAAAAAAGCAAAAAAAATCCCTTTTATTTGGAATTAATTACAGATTCATAGGAAGTTGTATTTTTTTAAAAAAACATTGTTCAGGGATATCTTATGTAGCCTTCACCCCTCCTTCAGTGTAGCATGTTGCATACCTGTGGTACAGTAGCAACACCATGAAATTGACTTTGGTACAGTCCACAGAGCTTATTCAGGTTTCACCAGTTACATGTGTACTCGTGTGTGTGGCTTTATTACATACACATACGTATTCTTGAAGGGCTGTAGTTTTTACCATACTTGTGCTCACACACAAGGTGGAATGTGGTATTTTTTAAGCCAGCACTTGGAATTCAATGGGCGCATCTGTGCCAGTTTAGTCTGCTAATGGAGTATACACGTCACTTCAGGTGAACACTTGTTAGCTTAAGTTTTATAAGTTTGTTTTAGGTATTGAACTTTGTATTTCTCAGCTCTTAAATCTGGGAAAACAATTTGACTTTGAAACATGTGGAGCTTGAACAGTTTCTTCAGCCATGCAGTGTACCCAAAGCTAAACCCTAAGCCCCTTTGTCCCTTGTGATTCAGGGCCTCTTTCTTTGGCATTCTGTCCAGTTACTGTCAGAAAATATAATTGAGAGAATTGCAATGAATTGACCCACCATACTTCCTCCCATGGGAAAATTACAAGATATAAGAAAGCAGAGAGAACAGTATAATGAACCCCCATTTCACCACCTTCAGTAATAATCTGCACTGTGATTAATCCTGCCCCCCCCACCCCCTTTTTTAATTTTTTTTTGCTTCTGGTTAATCTTGTTTAAATTGTACTGCTCTGGTTACTTTGAAGCAAATACCTTTTCTTTCTTAAACTGCAGGAGAAATGTATATCTAAAATGTAGACTTATTTTCTTAGGAGGCCCTTATTTCATAAGAAACAGTAACAACTCCTTAATGATTTCTTTTATCCTGCATTCAAAATTTTCCTATTTTCTCATGTTTCTTTTAGTTTTATCATAAAATTTAAAAAACAAGTGTAATTAGTATAGCATAAACATTTGTCAGCTAAATAATGAGATTATTTGTGGAAGAGCTTTATCATAAAGTTCCTAGCATTATTTTAAAAGTTAGATGCTGGTCTGTACACTTCTTTCTCACTAAAGTTCAGCCCTTACTTTCCCTTGATGTCTAATCTAGATCCCCTTTACTCTCAAAGGGAGGGATATTTACTTCCATGTGTGTATTGGGTGACAGACTTCATGTTTGATTCTGCTACAGCCTGAATGTATCTTGTGTTAGAGAAACTTTCTGGTAATCTAAATGGAAATTTTATACCATCATATAGCTCTTTTTCTATTATAAATTTCTCTGATAGCCTAAACTTATATAAAATGTTTAACATGGTGCTTGCATAAACTTGCATTAACACTATGCAAGTCTTAAGTTAATTATAATGTGAGAGCAAATTTCTCAAGACCTACCTTCAAACTGTGCATTATTCAAAACTCAGCATGCCAGAAACGATAGCTATTTCCATTCACTGTCTATAGCTCACTGTCATGTGACAGTAGCATGAAGATACTTGACAACTTTTGCTAGGTCCACCACCTTTAGAATTGTGTGCCTCTTGATTTTTTTAATATTGGAAGTATAGATTATTTTATGTTCTGTAATAAAGAGATACTGTAATATTTTACATAGTTCTTTTATAATTATCATAACTTCGGTTTGCATAAAATTTAATCACATGAACAATCGCTAATAACACTCCTTCCTTCATAAAAAGACTTTTTCCTAGACTCTGCATACTAGCTGTAAGACTTGTTGATCTTAACGTTTCCCCCCAAATATGTTACTGTTTAGGAATGGTTTTAACTCCTTTTTCTTTTCCTCTAGAATGCTTCATGCTCAGTACGGTGAATTAATCCAACCAAGAAATGGTTCAGTTGATGAAACACCAAAAATGTCAGCTGGCCAGATGCTTTTGGTAGCATTTGATGGCATGTTTGCCCAAGTTGAGACTGCTTTTGGCTTATTGGTTGAAAAGGTAAATAATTGACCTGGTTTGATGAATAATGCATGTGTAGTAAAGTAGTTGTTCTGCGTTTGGAGAGTGGAGAAATGAACTTTCTTTTCTTTCATTTACATAGCTAAATAAGATGGAAATTCCTATAGCTTGGCGAAAGATTGACATTATACGGGAAGCCAGGAGCACTCAGGTCAATTTTTTTGATGATGATAATCACCGACAGGTGCTGGAAGAGATCTTCTTTCTAAAACGACTGCAGACAATTAAGGAGTTCTTTCGGCTCTGTGGTACCTTTTCTAAAACTTTGTCAGGTAATATTTCACACTTAAGCCAGATTTGTACTTTGGAG
The DNA here is from genome assembly GCF_023091745.1 of Budorcas taxicolor. NCBI lineage: Eukaryota > Metazoa > Chordata > Mammalia > Artiodactyla > Bovidae > Budorcas > Budorcas taxicolor. The sequence continues at coordinate 26,455,717 of NC_068911.1, forward strand.
GGAAATGGGATAGAGCAGGCTTAATTTAACTGTAAATTAAAATCTTAAGTTCATATAAGTCTTCAAATTCTTAAGTTAGCGTTATCACCTTATTTTAGTATTGTATGAAATACTTAAAGAAAATTTTCCTTTTTTAGGATCAAGTTCACTTGAAGATCAGAATACTGTAAATGGGCCTGTACAGATCGTCAACGTGAAAACCCTTTTTAGAAACTCTTGTTTCAGTGAAGACCAGATGGCCAAACCAATAAAGGCATTCACAGCTGACTTTGTGCGGCAGCTCCTGATTGGACTCCCGAACCAAGCCCTGGGCCTCACACTGTGCAGCTTCATCAGTGCTCTAGGGGTAGACATCATTGCACAGGTGGAGGCAAAGGATTTTGGTGCTGAAAGCAAAGTTTCTGTTGACGATCTGTGTAAGAAGGCAGTGGAGCACAACATCCAGATCGGGAAGTTCTCTCAGCTGGTCATGAACAGGGCGACTGTGCTGGCGAGCTCCTACGACACTGCCTGGAAGAAGCACGACTTGGTGCGCAGGCTGGAAACCAGCATCGCCTCCTGCAAGACAAGCCTGCAGCGCGTCCAGCTGCACATCGCCATGTTTCAGGTAAGTATTTCCCTTCGTAAAGGGGTAAGCCGGGAAATTACTATAGAACAATATAAAGAAGAGAACATTTTAAACTTCTCAAATTGTGCCAGCCCGGAACAAACACAGCTTTAACATTGCTGTAACATTTCTTGTTTACGGAGTTTTGATCATTTTATGTTTATAGTTTGTGTCCTTTTAATTAGTTTCCATCAATGTTTTATGGTTATGTTAGTGTTATCATTAAATATTATTTGTAAATGTAATTTCTTTTTCTTTCAATTGGAGTATAATTGCTTTACAGTGTTGTGTTCATCTTTGCTGTACAACAGTGAATTAGCTGTGCATATAAATATATTCCCTCCCTATTGAGCCTCCCTGTCCCCCACCCTGTATATGTAATTTCTAACAATTGAATTTATTTGTTCAGTTCAGTTCAGTTGCTCAGTCGTGTTTGACTCTTTGTGACCCTATGAATCGCACCACGCCAGGCTTCCCTGTCCATCCCAGAGTTTACTCAAACTCATGTCCATCGAGTTGGTGATGCCATCCAGCCATCTCATCTCTGTCGTCCCCTTCTCCTCCTGCCCCCATTCCCTCCCAGCATCAGAGTCTTTTCCAGTGAGTCAGCTCTTCACATGAGGTGGCCAGAGTACTGGAGTTTCAGCTTTAGCATCAGTCCTTCCAAAGAACACCCAGGACTGATCTCCTTTAGAATGGACTGGTTGGATCTCCTTGCAGTCCAAGGGACTCTCAAGAGTCTTCTCCAACACCACAGTTCAAAAGCATCAATTCTACGGTGCTTAGCTTTCTTCACAGTCCAACTCTCACATCCATACATGACCACTGGGAAAACCATAGCCTTGACTAGACGGACCTTTGTTGGCAAAGTAATGTCTCTGCTTTTGAATATACTATCTAGGTTGGTCATAACTTTTCTTCCAAGGAGTAAGCGTCTTAATTTCATGGTTGCAATCACCATCTGCAGTGATTTTGGAGCCCCCAAAAATAGTCTGACACTGTTTCTACTATTTGCCATCTATTTCCCATGAAGTGATGGGACTGGATGCCATGATCTTCGTTTTCTGAATGTTGAACTTTAAGCCAACTTTTCCACTCTCCTCTTTCACTTCCATCAAGAGGCCTTTTAGTTCCTCTTTACTTTCTGCTCTAAGGGTGGTGTCATCTGCATATCTGAGGTTATTGATATTTCTCCCGGCAATCTTGATTCCAGCTTGTGCTGCTTCCAGCCCAGCGTTTCTCATGATGTACTCTGCATAGAAGTTAAATAAGCAGGGTGACAATATACAGCCTTGACGCACTCCTTTTCCTATTTGGAACCAGTCTGTTGTTCCATGTCCAGTTCGAACTGTTGCTTCCTGGCCTGCATACAGATTTCTCAAGAGGCAGGTCAGGTGGTCTAGTATTCCCATCTCTTTCAGAATTTTCCACAGTTTATTGTGATCCACACAGCAAAGGCTTTGGCATAAAGCAGAAATAGATGTTTTTCTGGAACTCTCTTGCTTTTTCCATGATCCAGCGGATGTTGGCAATTTGATCATATTCCTTGTGTACTGGCTAACTTAATTATTTCCAAAGTGACATCTTGTTTCCCTGAATCTCTAAGTTCTCTGCATACATCCTGTCATCATTTGTGAACTGTTTTTAAGAAGCCCGTTTTTGTCCTTGTTTGTTTCGGGGCAGTACAGGCTTTGGGAGTGAGATAGATTTGGATTTGGGTATATGAACTTACCTTTAACCTCCCTTAAGATATGATTTCCTTACCTGTAGAATGGGGACAGTACTCTCTAAAAGGTTGACTATGTGAATTAAAAATGATGATTTGGGACTTCCCTGGTGACACAGTGGATAAGAATCCACCTGCTAATGCAGGGAACACGGATTTGATCCCTGGTCTGGGAAGATTCCATATGCCTTGGAGTGAGTAACTACTGAGCAACTAACTACTGTGCGCCACAACTACTGAGCCCACGTGCTGCAACTTCTGAAGCTTGCGTGCACTGGAACCTGTGCTCTGCAACAGGGGAAGCCACTGCAATGAGAAGCCCATGCACTGCAACAGGAGAGAGCCCCGCTCTCAGCAGCTAGAGAAAGGCCGCACGGCAGCGTAGACCCAGCGCTGCCAAAAATAATACTTTTTTAAAAAAAGAAAAAAAAAAGGTGATCTGTGTAAGATAATAAGCACAGTATAAATTATAGATTTTTTTCTTATTTCTTTACTTCAATATTGTCAGTAGCTTCAGTCAGGTGGACTCATGGAGTAGCAATGGGGCTGTAGTATCGGTTCTGGTTTGGCCCAAACATTGGTTACTTTGTATCATTTATATTGAAGCCACTTCCCCAGAGTGGAGTTGGTGGGGCATGGAACCAGTGTATTTTTCTCTTTGCAGTTTTATCAGTTAGCTGGTTTCTTAGCTCAGAAGTTAAAAAAAGTAATTTATTCAGATTCTGAAGTTGCATTTATTATAGGTTAGCAGTCCATCTAGCACATTGGGATTTTTTTTTTAATAACATCTATTTTGAAAAATCTTTTATTTATTTACTGGCTGTTTTGGGTCTTTGTTGGCTGTGCGCTAGTTGTGAAGAGCAGGGACTGCTCTTCATTTGTGGTGCACAGGCTTCTCATTGCGGTGGCTCCCCTTGTTGCAGAGTACAGGCTCTAGGCACACAGGCTTCACTAACTGCTGCACAGGCTCAGTAGTTGTGGCGCACAGGCTTAGTTGCTCCACAGCATGTGGGATCTTCCCAGACTAGTGTCCCTTGCATTGCCAAGTGGATTCTTAACCACTAGACCAGCAGGGAAAGCCCCACATTGGGCTTTTCTTGGCATTTATTTCACTTCAAAAAAATAATGTTGAAAAGGTTTATTTAATACATATTAGAGTTTATTCATTAAAAACTCCTCCATATAGTTATATGGAAAATATTATAACAGTCCTTCCAGTTTTGTTCATCTGAACACATTTTAAGCTAGCACAATATATAACTTTAAAATTTCAGCTCAGATGTCCCTTGGCCTTCTGGGGCCACCTTACAGCATATAAGATGCACGCAAAAGATGGCTTGATCCTCTGTCAGCAGTCGCCTGCACCTTTCTGTCTTTCTGTCACTTGCAGATTCACTAGAGAATTCTTTCTTCTCTGGCTGCTGCCATTGTCTCTCTCAGGTACTTGCTTGGCTCCCATGCTGGGCAACTCTTCTACCTGCTGTGCTTGTTCCAGCCTCTGAACTGGAGATTCTATTTTCGGGGGATTGTGTAGGAAACTTTTAGTTAGACTAGGAAATGCCTTCAGAATTGCTATTTAAATACTGCATATCAGTGATCCAAGAAATTTATCAGCTGTTTTCTACCTCAGGAAATTTTCCATCTGGTTAATTCTTTTATTGTGTTTCTGTTACTCTTCCCTGCCCACCCTGCCCTGCTGCAACTGGACTTTTTACCTCCTCCCCCAGTCCTCCCAGTCCTCCCGCAAGTCCTTCCCCTAATGTCACTTCCCCTCTCTTGGTTTTTTCCCCTGCTTACTCTATTACATTTCTTTTTCTTTGAACAGTGGCAGCATGAAGATCTCCTTATCAGTAGACCACAAGCCATGTCTGTCACACCTCCCCCTCGTTCTGCCATATTAACCAGCATGAAAAAGAAACTCCATACTCTGAGCCAGATTGAAACTTCAATTGCAACAGTTCAGGTATGTTTTGTCACCTCCTCCTTCTGGCACATCTTACTTTTAGAAATTACCTCCACTGTGGTGAAGTGCTCTGTTCAGTCTGTCCTTGGCTTTTAAGTCACAGGAACTTTAATACCTTTCTCACTTTTATTTTTAATTTGTGTCTTTTTTTTCTTATCTTCCAAAGTAACTGAATCTTAGCAGTATATTTTGAAACAAGAATAGAGACATACTAAATATTTCAAATTTTTAATGAACTATTTAAGAATTTTTACTGGCTATTACTGTGCCATTATACATTAACCTTGGTAATGGTAAAAACTTGAATACCAAATTTGTTTTCTGAAAGTTTGGCATATTATTAATATCCATGAAGCTTAGGCCTATCTTCCTTCTATTGTGTAGTTAATGGAATTTTGTGATACCAAAAGCAGCAGAACATTTTTCTAAACCATTATTTTTGACTTTTTTTGGGTTACGTCAGCAAAATATTTACTCTCACCTTCTGTCTTTAAATAAGAGAAACTGGTCTTGATGATGGTTTTATATACATCTCTGGTATTCTTATATCATATATTCAGTAGTAACTGACATTTTTCTGTTTTATAGTTTAATATTAGTATAATTACAATCACTGTAGTAATATTTTTAAATTTTTTAATAGAACTTTTCTTGAGCTTCTTTGAAGATTGAAATACCTTTTCTCTACAGCATACTAGTCCTAGTTTTCACTTTAGAGATTGAACTCATGCCCTTTCTGATTCTAGAGGTGTCTGTGTGTGAATGGGTGGGGGGCGAAGAGTGTGAATGGGAACTCCGCCACTTGAAATGTTGAGTACATACTGAAGCAACTTTGTTATGTAAAACGTTTGTATTGTGATAATCTGGCTGGATTTTTTACCATTATTCATAAACGTTTACATTTGTGGGAATCTGATTTTCATCTTTTACAATCAAAGATATAAATGGACTTTCTCATAGATAGCATATATAATGCAGTGGGAATTTGGTATAACAGGGGTTTGTTTTTTTTAAAGACTATTTAGAAACGAAAATGAAACTTCCTTTTGCAAAATAAACTGAAAGCCAGTCCTTGCGTTCTCAGATATGTTTAGTCTTAAATACTCAATATGAAGTCAAGATTAATTCCAGAAGTTGACAGTTTGTTAAAGATGTCTTCTAAGTTACTTATGCCATCCTATTTCTTTTGAATCTCTCTTATTCATATAAAATGGCCAACAGATAGGAAGTGGAGTCCTATTCACTGAGATTCTGCTGCCTTTTGTAGGAGAAACTGGCAGCACTTGAAGCCAGTATTGAACAGCGACTCAAATGGGCAGGTGGTGCCAACCCTGCACTGGCACCGGTGCTACAGGATTTTGAAGCAACAATAGCTGAAAGAAGAAATCTTGTCCTTAAGGAGAGCCAACGAGCAAGTCAGGTATGGGCACCTGTGTGTGCCATCGTGTTTTCAGTTAAGGATTATATAACTGATTATATAATCAGGCACAACATTGAACTAATAGGATTCCCATATCCCATATATTCATTACCAGAATTTCATAATTGTCAACTCAAGTCCTACTTTATTTTCTGTATACTCCCTACTCCCTATCCTAAATTTAATGGTAATTTCAAATATTATATCATTTTATCTGTAAATATTTCAGTATGTATATATAAAGATGAGAACTAGTTAGTAACATAATCACAATACTATTACTGTACCTTGAAAGATGTCCTTAATATTGTCAAATAACCAGTTAGTGTTTTCTGATCTAAATGGTAAAATTATGTAGGAGTAGAAGCAGAAGAGGGGAGCATTTCAGATTGGAATTTGGATATAGCACAAATAAATTTAAGCTGAATATGATAACAGTTTTTTTATGGAGTAAAATTTCTGTATTAAAAAAGAATCATGCAGAAGATGTGTTTACCTAACTCCCCTTAGGTGCTTTTTGGCCTTCTCAGACTTGACAGCATCAACCTAAAAGTGTTCATTTATTTACAGCTTTTATAGGAAGTGGATCTGTTTCCCATGAGAGTCATACATTCATACATTTCCAGGACCTGGTCCTGAATTCTTGAAATGAATAGGTAGTAGTATTTTTCTTTCATTAATTGCGGTTTTTTCCCTCATTGTGATGGTTCCACTCTTTTTCCTCTTCACAGGTCACTTTCCTCTGCAGCAATATCATTCATTTTGAAAGTTTGCGAACTAGAACTGCAGAAGCCTTAAACCTGGATGCTGCATTATTTGAACTAATCAAACGGTGTCAGCAAATGTGTTCATTTGCATCACAGTTTAACAGTTCAGTCTCTGAGTTAGAGCTTCGTTTATTACAGAGGGTGGTAAGTCTTGATTCTGGGGACTGAAGAGATTGGGTAAATTAAAGAAGACCAACTATGTGCTCTCAGAATCAGTGTATTCACTAGTCTACGTTTATTGAGCATGTACTGTATATGAGATGTTATGACGAATTCAAGGATGACTGAATCTTTTATCCCCAAAGGAACTTATTTATACAAATAATACAGTGAATGAAATGAAAAAATGAAAAGAACTCTCGGAGCTATAAGTGAGCTATAAGTAGAATCACTCTAGGGGTTCCTAGGGAAGGAGAGAGATAATGTGTAGCAAATGACTCAGATGCACTTTTGAAAGTAGGATAGCAGACAGAAGGCTAGTGGAGGGTGAATGCTGGAGTATCAAGTTAATAAATTCAGCATTTCTACTTTGTGGGAAGGCTTTAGAATATATATTAGGAGGCTCTGGTTTTATTTTAAAGAGTTATTTACAGTGTCCAGGATCCTAGCTGTGTGTCATCTTTGTTACTCCAAATATATTTTCTTAGGTTTTAAACTTTAAGCATTTGTTCCCTGTATAATTATGCGGAAAAGTAAAAACCTTAGTTTGTACTTCATAGATTGTTTAAATTATCAAGTATTTATAAAAATTTATTTAAATTTTTAAGAAAACACTATGTTTTCTAGTGAATTAATCCATGATTCAGCAACTGAGGTTCTTTGTATCAACTTGAGTTATAAGTATCTTTTGATGTGATGTTGAGGAAAAGAATCTTATATTTTTCTGGCTGACTGCTAAAATCAAACAAACCCTTATTCTGTTTAGGACACGACTCTTGAACATCCTATTGGCAGCTCTGAGTGGCTTTTGTCAGCACATAAACAACTGACCCAGGATATGTCTACTCAGAGAGCAATTCAGACAGAGAAAGAGCAACAAATAGAAACAGTCTGTGAAACAATTCAGAATCTGGTTGATAATATAAAGACTGTGCTCACTGGCCATAACCGGCAGCTTGGAGATGTCAAACATCTCCTGAAAGCAATGGCCAAGGTAAGATTAATACCATTGACACATAATTACTCCCCCCTTTTATAAAATTACAAAAGAGTTTTATTTATGAGGAAAAAAAACTAATTTCTCCAAGGTCCTATTTCTAGTTTGTCACTGAGTTTATTTGTGTTTTCATCAACTGTCAACTGGTTTTTTTTTTTTTAAGCAGGTAGTAAATAGTATTCTCATTCTGTATACAGAGAAATTGGGGCTTAGAGAAACTGATTTATACAAAGCCACATAATTTATAGAAGAGCTGAAACTTGAACTTAGTCTCACAGAGTATTTAGATCTCTAAATTCTCTGTTCTGCCTCCCAACTCAAATCATATAGTTTGCTTCCAAAATAAATGAAATATTACCTCTTCTCTCCAATATTGTATAGAATCTAGATAGTAAGGAAACAGTCCTCAGAAAAGGCTTTATTATCACAAAACAGTAGATCACTTACTTCTTGAATTTTTTTGTTTTTGGTTGCATCATGTGGCTTGTGGGACCTCAACCAGGGATCAAACCCGTGCCCCCCCTGCAGGAAGCATGGAGTCCTAACCACTGGACTGCCAGGGAAGTCCCTGGATTTCTTTTTAGTTGGGAGTTTTTATTTGTGCTGGAAACAAGATTCCTATTGAAAAGAAGTTATTAATAAATTGTAATAAGCAGATTAAATACATTGATATTAAAAAGCCACTTATTACCTGTTATCCAAAAGGTGACTGTCTGAAGAGTAATATTAAATACCATTTTTTGTAATCATTAACATATTGATTCTAGGATGAAGAAGCTGCTCTGGCAGATGGTGAAGATGTTCCCTATGAGAACAGTGTTAGGCAGTTCTTGGGTGAATATAAATCATGGCAAGACAACATTCAGACAGTGCTGTTTACATTAGTCCAAGCCATGGGTCAGGTTCGAAGTCAAGAACATGTTGAAATGCTCCAGGAAATAACTCCCACCTTGAAAGAACTGAAAATGCAAAGCCAGAGGTAAGAATCCCTTCAGGCCTGAATTTAAAATGTAAGCAAAACATCTGGTAAAGTAAGTTTTGTTTATTTAATTTAATATTTTTTTCAGTTTTGTTCATACTTACAAGTAGCTGTTTGCTGAAGCGTTTCATAAATGAATCATTTTATTTTGTATTTCAGTGTCTATAATAATTTAGTGAGTTTTGCATCACCCTTAGTCACCGATGCAACAAATGAATGTTCGAGTCCAACATCGTCTGCTACTTATCAACCATCCTTTGCTGCAGGTAAGACTCCTCTATTCAGAAAAGCCTGTATCTTGACCTGTTAATAATCTACACATAGATGCTAAGACGTTAAAGTGTGTCTAATATGTTTATTGGGCTTCCCTGTTGGCTCAGGCAGTAAAGAATCCACCTGCCAATGCAGGAGAAGCAGGAGACATGGTTTCTATCCCTGGGTCAGGAAAATCCCTTGGAGAAGGGAATGGAAGTGCACTCCAGTATTCTAGCCTGAGAAATCCCATGGACAGAGGCCTCTGACAGGCTTTAGACTGTGGAGTCACAAGAGAGTCAGACAGGACTTAGAAAATAAACAACAGACATGTTTATAGTCATCATCTTTTTAAAGGTTTTCCCTAATAAACATATTTACAAAAACAGAAATTATATCACAGATGTAAAAAAACAAACTTATAGTTACTAAGCAGGGGGTAAACTGGGAAATTGGGGTTGACATATACACATTGCTATACATAAAATAGACAATAAGAACCTACTGTATAGCACAGGGACTTCTGTTCAGTACTGTGTAATGACCTATATGGGAATAGAACCTAAAAAAGACTGATTCACTTTGCTGTATAGCAGAAACTAACGCAACATTGTAAATCAACTATACTCCCATAGGAAATTAATTGTTCAAGTATATAAAGGGTTTCCCTAATTTCTTGTCATATTTCAGACTGAACAAATTTTGCCTTAATTTTAAAAGTATTTATGCTAGAGATTAGAGAGTAGAAATACTCTGTGTTCAACTATTGTCGATTATAAAATATATGTCTGTTAGGGAGATATGGAAAATTAATTAATAGAAACAACTGTAGTTCCAGTCCAACTAGAGATAAAACCACTGTGTATTTGTTGACTTCTCTGTGTGCATGCGCACACGTATACAAATTGAATTGTATCATTCTGTGTAGTATCACATCTAGTATTAGGGTTGTCCATTTGCAGTTGATGATTGAAACAGAACTGCCCTGCTCACCTGTTTTCTGTTTACGTGTACATTGAGCTACCAACTTTCTCTCTGTAGCAGTGCGAAGCAACACTGGCCAGAAGACTCAGCCTGATGTCATGTCACAGAATGCTAGAAAGCTGATTCAGAAAAATCTAGCTACATCAGCAGATACTCCACCAAGCACCGTTCCGGGAGCTGGCAAGAGTGTTGCTTGTAGTCCTAAAAAGGCCGTCAGAGACCCTAAGACTGGAAAAGGTAATTAGTTAAAATAAGGACACCTTAAATATTAAACATTAATACAGAGTGGTGGCTTGACTTATACATGTCTCCATTGCTTCATAGCTGTGCAGGAGAGAAACTCGTATGCAGTGAGCGTGTGGAAGAGAGTGAAAGCCAAGCTAGAGGGCCGAGATGTTGATCCGAATAGGAGGATGTCAGTTGCTGAACAGGTAACCATCTTTTAAACTTGAGCTACATGTTTTAATGCTGCTGAAGCAGTATAGGTTTAAAGATTCCCTCATCCACATCTTTGGTGGCATATCGAGAAATAACTAATTTAAATCTATTTTCAGGCCTCAGAAGATTTTGAATAACACAGCTCCTAGATTGTCAACTCTCACTCTAGCCTGTTAACACTTTCCTTTCAACCCAGTCCTCTTTTAACCAAAATTTGAGGTGTTGCTTGACCCTTTCTCTTCCAACAGAAGACTGCTAGTTTGTGTGTTAGAGAGAGCTATGTGAAGGTTTCTAATGATATGAGGGTGACACTTTGGGTGTCAATAATACCTATAAATAAGTAATCTGTAATGTGTTCCTGGGTGTCAGTTGGTCTGAAGTTATTACTCTGAAATTTTATCATTAATATTATTAAAATTGTACATATAAATTCAGGAATGAATTCTTTTGCCCACAGCTGTTTATTTTGAAAAGTTTCAAACCTTCAGAAATGTTATAGGAATGCTCATGTATTATATATTCCTTGCCTAGAATTGGCAAATCAGTTATTAATATTCTTCTATTTGCCTAATCTTCCTGTGTAACACTTCTTGCCTAAGTACTTTGTCTCCCAAACAAAACATTGTAATAATATATAGCTATGATATATGGTTCAGTTCAGTTCAGTCGCTCAGTTGCGTCCTACTCTTTGCGACCCCATGAATATAGCAGCACGCCAGGCCTCCCTGTTCATCACCATCTCCCGGAGTGCACTCAGACTCACATCCATCGAGTCTGTGATGCCATCTAGCCATCTCATCCTCTGTTGTCCCTTTCTCCTCCTGCCCCCAATCCTTCCCAGCATCAGAGTCTTTTCCAGTGAGTCAAGTCTTCGCATGAGGTGGCCAAAGTACTGGAGTTTCAGCTTTAGCATCATTCCTTCCAAAGAACACCCAGAGCTGATCTCCTTCAGAATGGACTGGTTGAATCTCCTTGCAGTCCAAGGGACTCTCAAGAGTCTTCTCCAAGACCACACTTCAAAAGCATCAATTCTTCGGCGCTCAGCCTTCTTCACAGTCCAACTCTCACATCCATACATGACCACAGGAAAAACCATAGCCTTGACTAGACGGACCTTCGTTGGTAAAGTAATGTCTCTGCTTTCCAATATGCTATCTAGGTTGGTCATAACTTTTCTTCCAAGGAGTAAGTGTCTTTTAATTTCATGGCTGCAGTCACCATCTGCAGTGATTTTGGAGCCCCCCAAAATAAAGTCTGACACTGTTTCCACTGTTTCTCCATCTATTTCCCATGAAGTGATGGGACCGGATGCCATGATCTTCGTTTTCTGAATGTTGAGCTTTAAGCCAACTTTTTCAGTCTCCTCTTTCACTTTCATCAAGAGGCTTTTTAGTACCTCTTCACTTTCTGCCATAAGGGGGGCGTCATCTGTATATCTGAGGTTATTGATATTTCTCCTGGCAATCTTGATTCCAGCTTGTGTTTCTTCCAGCCCAGCATTTCTCATGATGTACTCTGCATAGAAGTTAAATAAACAGGGTGACAACATACAGCCTTGACGTACTCCTTTTCCTATTTGGAACCAGTCTGTTGTTCCATGTCCAGTTCTAACTTTTGCTTCCTGACCTGCATACAGATTTCTCAAGAGGCAGGTTAGGTGGTCTGGTATTCCCATCTCTTTCAGAATTTTCCACAGTTTATTGTGATCCACACAGTCAAAGGCTTTGGCATAGTCCATAAAGCAGAAATAGGTGTTTTTCTGGAACTGTCTTGCTTTTTCCATGATCCAGTGGATGTTGGCAATTTGATCTCTGGTTCCTCTCCCTTTTCTAAAACCAGCTTGAACATCTGGAAGTTCACGGTGCACGTATTGCTGAAGCCTGGCTTGGAGAATTTTGAGCATTACTTTACTAGCGTGTGAGATGAGTGCAATTGTGCGGTAGTTTGAGCATTCTTTTGCATTGCCTGTCTTTGGAATTGGAATGAAAACTGACCTTTTCCAGTCTTGTGGCCACTGCTGAGTGTTCCAAATTTGCTGGCATATTGAGTGCAGCACTTTCACAGCATCATCTTTCAGGATTTGAAATAACTCAACTGGAATTCCATCACCTCCACTAGCTTTGTTTGTAGTGATGCTTTCTAAGGCCCACTTGACTTCACATTCCAGGATGTCTGGCTCTAGATTAGTGATCACATCATCATGATTATCTGGGTCGTGAAGATCTTTTTTGTACAGTTCTTCTGTGTATTCTTGCCACCTCTTCTTAATATCTTCTGCTTCTGTTAGGTCCATACCATTTCTGTCCTTTCTCGAGCCCATCTTTGCGTGAAATGTTCCCTTGGTATCTCTAATTTTCTTGAAGAGATCTCTAGTCTTTCCCATTCTGTTGTTTTCCTCGATTTCTTTGCATTGATCGCTGAAGAAGGCTTTGATATATAGCTAGGATACAATTGTAAAATTATCAACTTCAGAAAACTTAACACTGGTGTTAACGTTGACTGCTCTCCACCATTGAGTCCATGTTTAGGTTTCTCTAGATATCTTCAGATATCCTTTTTTACTTAGCCACCCCCACCCATACAGAATTCAGTCAAAGCTTATCCTGAAGTTTATATACTTGTTCCTGTTTTAATTTCCTTTTAATGTCTAGAACAGTTCCTGAGCCTTTTCTTTTATGATATTTAAATTTTTGATGTGTCCAGACCACTTGGTTTGCAGAATGTGCCTCAGTTTATATTTGTCTGATATTTTCTTTATATCATAGCATTTTTGGCAAGAGTACTTTGCCAGTGATGTCTTCTTAGAATTTTACATCATTGAATGTGTGTCTGTCTGTGCCATCTTTGTTATTAAAGTAGAGCACTTAGTCAAGGGTAATGTTCTCCTGAGTTCTCCATTACACATTTGCCTTTTCTTCTGTGGGGTAGGGTAAAAATCTGAGACTTGTGAATACCCTATTTTCTAATGGCTTGGCATTCACAATTCACATCAGCAAGACATTTTTTTTTTTTAATTTTAAACTGTTAGATCTCTGTACTGGATCTGAGCTTAAGCTCTTCTTGGTTAAGAGTCATTCTTTAGAGAGGGTGTGTCAAATTTGTCAAAAACCCTGGACAGTGTTCTGGGTCTAGAGGTATCTTTGCTTCAGAAATTTTCTGGTAGGTTAATGGGTTGTGTGCTTTCATGACTGCATCTTAGGTCTCTGTCCCGTTTTTTTTTTTTTTTTTTTGAAGGATGCTTAGCTATTGTGCTTTCTATTCTGATAGTTAAGTTTTATATAAAAAAATGTTAAGTGGTTCACAGGAGTAGGGTAAGTAGAGTTCTTTGCACACAAAGAACTGTTGTAGGTTATAATTCAGCAGCCATATAGTGAGCATTTACTATATAATTGGACCCTGATGGATGCTCTGGATAGAGAAATGATCATATCTCTTACTATAAAAGAATATTTAGCTGAGTCAGAATCAGGAGATGTTTCAAACTGAGTATCAAACTGTGTTCCAGAATCTTCTGGGCACTTTTCAGTTCACCTAAGCATTTGTCCAGTGAATTCACATGTTTAATCCCAGGAACACCTGTGAGGTCAGTGGCACTCTCTCTCCATCTAAGGATTTGTAAGGCTCAAAGGGGATTGTGACTTTCCCAAGACACACATTTGTAAGTTACAGAATTAGGAGGGAAGCTCAGATTATTTAACTTCTTCGCACCATGACAACTGCACATCTTTGGGTAATTAATTTGGGTGATTAGAAACTTAAACAGTTCATGTAACTCAGATATGAATCATGCTCTTTCAAGTTTTAAATGGCTTTAAATTCTATCTTGCCCATTTTTACAGGTTGACTATGTCATTAAGGAAGCAACTAATCTAGATAACTTGGCTCAGCTGTATGAAGGTTGGACAGCCTGGGTATGAATGGCAAGACAGTAGATGAGTCTGGTTAAGCGAGGTCAGACATCCACCAGAATCAACTCAGCCTCAGGCATCCAAAGCCACACCACAGTCGGTGGTGATGCAACTGGGGGCATACTCTGAGGAAACCTAGGAAATCTCGGTGCGCTAGGGAAGTGAATCCTGCAGGACAGCTGCACTCAGGGATACGCCCAACACCATGGCCTGCAACCCCAAGGTCAAGGGTGAAAGAAAGCAAGCAAGCTCACCGCCTGAACACGGAGATTGTCTTTCTGCCACAGAACAGCTGCAGACGTGTCAGGAGGTTAGCTGCAGAAAGAGATCGGGATGCCGCGGAGCACAGTGATTTGGAACTCCATTCCACCTGACCCCGTGTGTACAATCCAGGAAAAAAAACCCCGCTCAGAAACAGAGGAAACTGGGGCCGCGAAGAAATCACAGCCAAGGAAGATTTGATGCATTCAGATTCTTGCATAACACTTGTTGCTTAGCAACAGTACTGGTCGGGTTGACCAGTAAGTACAAAAAAAGGCTATGAGATGAATTTCAGAAATGGACTGAAGAAGGAGAGCTATGTAACAGATACACTACATTGGAAGAACTTACTTCTGAAATGAAGGGAAAAAACCCACCCCATCGTCGTCCTCCCCATCCCCCTCCATCTGCCCATTTCCCCCTTTACCTGATCTAGTAGATTAGCCATCTTTCGCATTCACTTTTATTTCAATCCTTATATTTCATATACTTCATCTCGATGCTGTTAACTTATATTTGGAGTGATAAACAGAAAATTTTCCAAAACCACTGATAACATGGAAAATGCAAGGACAGTTTAAAGGTCTGATGATCACATACAAAATGTAATTCTGGTTATTTAAGTCATTTCTGTGATTCTATCATGTACAGTTTCCAGAATTGTCACTGTGCATTCAAAAGTAATGAATCTAACAGACATTTGATTTAATGTACACTCCCCTTTGCTTATAGTGTACATTTTTGGGAAGTCATTCAAATTTTCCCTCTTCTGTGATTGCTGTAGTTTCTTCATAGAAAGTAGCTAATCCAATGTAATGTTTTACCTTTTTAAAAACCAGGATAGAGTACCTATTAAGAGTTTTACATTGTTGGTGACAGATTAACAATAAAGTGATGTTCTGGTGGAGGTAGAGTGAAATGTTTTTTTTTAATTCAGTTTTCTCATTTGATACTTTTAATTTACAATTTACAAGGTGTAAATTAAAAGTGCTTTAGTTTACCTGGCCTTTTAGGACATACACATGAAACATCAGCAAAAAGTAAGAACCACCAACATCTTTTATTAAGTTCCATTATTAGTGTGTGAAGTACTTTTAATTTTTGCACATTTTCATAGTTCAGTAGTGAATTCATGATCAAGATTTCCTTAAATTTAGCATTGCATTTCAGTACTGACTGTGTAAGCTCAACTGTTGATCCAAAATAAAAATCCAGACTAGAATAGGATTCCTAAAATCACGTATCAACACAGAGTAGAAGAGGATTAAAATCTTGATCGAGTACATTTTCCCTGCAATTTAGAGATTAGGGCTTTGATCACTTTCGAGTTGCTAGTCTTCACAGACAAACTTGAAAGGAATTAAGGAAAAATTTCACATAGTTCTGGCCTTTCCTGTATTCTGATTGCCATATTAATCTGTAATCTTTAAATACTCATGGGAGAATGCATTTCAGTATCAGTGCTCTTTTAATACTTTGACAGGTATTAAAAGAAAGGTGATATTTTTGAATACCCATGTGTCTAATGGCAAGTTAAGGAAACTAGTGCATCAAATTTTATTTTCTTCATTAATTTTGAACCTTATTTTCACAATCAAAACAACCTATCGGAATAATAATGCCATATTGTGTTTTGCACACTGCTTTATTTCCTAGAGGCTGTTGCACTCATCACTTGATTACCTCTACTGTTTCAAGATTAGTCTCTTAACAACATTCTTTGTCACAAGGAAAAACTTTTATTACAGTGATAAAAACAGTTGACACTAGTTTGTCCTTATAGACAGTAATCAGAAATTGCTTCTTTGGTAAAGAAGAAAAATGAAATAGGTGAATTTTATTGCCTGTGAATTTCAGGCTTCAGAGGTACCTGGCACCTTATCCTAGTGAAAACAAAACAGCTTTACATAAAAAACATGTGCCTCTGCTAAATTATCCATCACTTTTATTTTAAAATGATCCCTCAGAGAATAGTGTGACATCTACATGTTTGGTGGTAGGGCAGATATGAGTGATTGATGACTTCAAAGCTTGCTTTTTGCTGCATTCTGGACAATAAGACCTCAGTCTGTACTCTCTGGCTGCTTCTGGGGAAGTCATTTGACAAGTAGCCTTGTCATTTTGAACTGTTATAAGGGAACTCAACAGTTAAGAGATTTAATCAGCAGTAAAAGGCTTTGGTCATACAGCAGATTCAGAAGACAGGTCTGTATTTTGGTGATTATCTTTTAAAATGTGAAGTTCAGAGTGCTATGGTTATCAAGTCATGCATTTTTGATAGTCCAGAAATACCTGTGGCAAACCAGGGGTCTGCTCCTCCCTCCCTTCTCCTGTCCCCCATCCCCTCTCCCACCTTCCTCCTCCTCTTCCTCCCCACCCGACTTCTGCACTCACTCTCTTGTGCTCCCCCCACCCTTAAGATTCAGGGGGTACAGAATAACTTACAACTTCTACAATTTGAGGTACCCTTGGAAATTGAAGTTTATCATAAGTGTTTTGCTGTCTTTAATTTTCTAGAATTGCCTGAATTTTAGTTGATTTCTCTATAAAGCTGTGGAGGCTTAGTAGTCTATGGAGCTGTCTGTATTTCTCTTTTACTCTCTTTCTTTGGTGTGTCTTGCAGTATCTCATTATTTCTGGTCATGAGTTCTTCACATAGTTTGCTAGATGATGATTCTTTTGTGTCTGACACTTGTGAGTTGTTTGAGATATGTGAGGTTTCTGTGTGAGAACTGATAAGCTCTTGATCTGCTCCCCTAAATTGCTCTTTTAGAGCCCACACCCCAGGTTCAGGGTTGAGGGTTTGTAATACAAAGAAAAACTTCCATCACTTCTGCCCTTAACACTTGCCTCTAATATCTGTTGTATGTCGTGTTCTTAATGTCCGTTTGGTGTTATCTGCATTGTTTTTGTTTTTAATTGTGGTTGTTCTGATGTGTGAAATTCAAGGAAAGAGCCATTAAAAAATTCCAAGCAGGGCAATGCAAGTACAGCCAAATATTAGAGTTGATGTGCAATCTTAGGTCCTTTTAAATCTGTTGTGATATAGGCAGTACTTTGAATTGAAAAGTCTTCCTGGCCTATTTTCCTCTACATATTTGTAATTACTCTGGGGGCTTACTTGTTTTGGCAGTACTAAAATCAAAGGAGCTGGTTCTTCTTTTCTCCCAGTTCTTTTCATATTAAAGAAGACGCCTACAATTAGCTTGTTAGCTTCTGTTCATATACATTAAAAAAAAAATCAATGAATGTTTTTCTGTTAGCACATTGAAGTACCTTTGTTTTACATAAAACCAGATACATATGAAAACCAATGCCCTTCCATTCTGTATCTTGAGCTTGTAAAATGCCAGTAATTTAGAGCTAGGACTTTTCCCCTCTTAACTCTAGGAGGTAGACTATGTTAATAAAAGGATTGCTTAAAGAAGGCAGATTTTTTTTCCCACTATTTGGGTTGTATTAGAAAGATTCCTCCTATGGGGAAAAACTAGCATTATAAATTTTCCAAACACTGAGGAAGGAAATCCACTGTATTATGAACCCGGAAGGGTTTGTTGCACTTTTCCTGCTTTTTTTAAGGCCTGGGTAATAATATCACCATCTCTTTTTTTACAAAAGGGCCAATGAACTGTATTGAGAGAAGCTTTATAGGTTCAGTGGTTAGTTGTACAACATGAACCATTTAGCCTCTTGCTTTCCATGGGAATTTGGGCTTACTAGGGAAAAAGCTGTTTGTTGTGCTATTGTAAAAATGTCATAAAATTAGCCTGACTTTGGAAGATGATAAACTTAACTGAATGTTCTGAAATGCAGACTTGCAGAATGTATGTCTTTCAAAACAGGCTTTTTTTTTTCCTTGACAGTCCAAGTTTCAGCTCCTGTTTAAAGTTCTTTTATTTTCAGGTTTAAATTTTCCTTGTATTTCCACCTGTAATGTCAACAGCAACATCATACTTCACTTGTTAATTTACTTTACCCTTATTATATAAGAGCAAATTGAGTTGAACTGAATCTTCCTTGTTCTAGTAACATTGTATAAATAAAGTGGCTTCTCTGTACAAAAGGTTGTAATGCCTCCTGATGGATATAATTTTGTGATTGTATTTAAGATTAAAAGTTGAATAAATCACACCAGCTTCCTGAAAATGCTCATAATGCATCTTTTGGAAAACAAAAGTACATGGCCTACTTTGTGCATATTTGCATTAACATGGCAAAGATTGTATGAAATACCTGTTTTTCGGAAAATAAAGTCTTAAAAGACGTAGCATTTAAGCTCTGAATTTGTTGAAGTAGTTTCCAGAAAACTTAATTTTGGGGTATGGATAGCTTTTTTAAAGCATTAATACCTCCAAAAGTTTAAAAAGTTGATTCTAAAAAAATTTATTTTACATGTTCTAATATTTTTGAATAGAAGTGGAAATTTTACTTCAAAGCTCTTAGTATTGTCACAATTTATTAAGCTTCATTTTGTATATCTTTAAACACTTCTGTAGATTATTATTGACATATATTCCCTGGTGTATGGTGTGTAAAAGCTCTGAAGGAAAACAATATCCAGCTTGTTTGAATATCTGGAAATCAGATTACATTTGTTGCTGCCAGATTCTGTAGGATGATCTGTTCAGTCATCTGATACACTTCAAAAGCTCACATCCTGCCTTTGTAGTACCCAAAAAAAAAACAACCAACCAACCCAAAACTCTGAAGGAAGCTACACCACGGCAGGCTGGGATTTTTAGTAATTAGGGCAATTGGAAATTTAGTTAAGGACCTTATTTCAGTGCCTTAGGCTGTTAAGTTGTAAATAAGTCTGGGAACATGTTCCTTGAGTAACAAGGGACTGTGGAGAACTGTGCTATTTTTAAGTCAGTTTCTTTAGTTTTTTTCACCTACTTCAGTTTCACAGGCTGATGTTGAAGTCTTCTGAAGTTGCACTTAGAGAACTTGGGTGAAAACCAGGCACATTGTGTAACAAAAACTGATTTACCAAAGTACAAAGGGCAGGTTTTGAAGTCTAATAACCCCACACCTCTCCTTTGGAAGAGGATATTACTGTGCCTGTAGCAAGATTTTGCACGCAGCGCTCTATATATTCACTAATTGTGTGGCTGCTGATTGGGACCTTTTTTCTTTTGACTAGGTAGAGGAGGGCCTGCTCCTCACAGTTCATAACTATATAAAGTCTCCCCAAATGGGGTATATCTTGGCTGCATTTTCCCTACATAAACTTTTTTTCCCCAACATTTCCCAAAGCAGCATTTGATTGAAAAATCTCCTTCCCTTACAAAGCCCCCCACCCTACTCCATCCCACGGGGTTTATACCTGATCAGATGCTTAATTTTTTTCTAAGTTCAATGGCAAATTTCATAACTTTTAATGATATTCACAATGCTTCTGTCCCCCTAGTTTTCTTAGGGGCAGCATGTGGTCTGTAGCTGTGTTGGCTCACATTTGTTTATGCCTTCCCTGAACTTTTTATGAACCTGGTAGTTATTTAAGGAACGTTTTTAAAATAAACGATGGCATAATATAGACGGCTGCAAAAGGATAAAAGACTGGAAGTTGAAAGCTATGGCATGTTTTTCTGAAAGAGACATCTGAAAGGTCAACATTTGGCATTATTTTATGTTGAGTAACGAAAACGTTAATGCATTTTGAAATCCTGGAGAGAAAATGTGTCTCACATTGATCATCTAGTTCTTAAATTGCAATGAATTCCACGCAAGATGGTTTACATCTTTCCTTATATGAAAGGATCTGTCAAAACCAGCCCCTTTTTGGACGGGGAACATGCAGTTTCAAGCGAGGTGTTCTATTAAGAACTTCCCCCAAAGAACCCACGAAAATAAACCAGTTTTATAAAGTGCATTTTTCACAAGCTCTCAAACTATGCCCAGATGTCCACACCCCCTCTGCCGCCCCCCGCCCCTCCATCGAAGACCTTATTCCTAATGAGTAGGAGAGGAAAAATTACAGACAACCTAGAATTTATGCCCTTTTCCCTTGTCCACAAAGCTCATGAGATGGGCAGGAGTCTCCAAGTCACATATCTAGGCTAAACTGCTCAATAGCCTGACGAGGGCTGCCAGAGCAGGGATTAGAAGAAATGTGGGTCCAATTCGGGGCACAGCCAGGCCCAGGGCCACCCGCTGGATCTGGGAGAAGATCCCAGCCCGCCCCCTTAAGGAGGTTACTGTCACATGCCCATCCCTGCCCTCCGCCTGATACTGCCTGGCATATTTCCTTAACGACTCAATTCCAGAGAGCATGCTTAGCTGCTTTGAAGTCCACTGGAAGATCGTCCGAGAGCCACCTGGCGGCCCGCCTTGGGAATACTGAAGCCAGGCCAGGCCCCCGGGAGCGGCCGTTGAACCGCTTAGGAGAGGCCTGGGCGGGGCGTTGTCACCTACTGGGCGATGATTGGCCATCCCATGGCCCCGCCCCCGGGGCACTGGCGAGGTTTCTCTCCTTTGACCTCGGTTTCAAGTCATGCGCTGGGCAGCGGTTGGTCCGACCTGTTCAAGCTTGATCTCGACTTGTCCAATGAGGAACGAGCTTCGCAGGGTCTGCCGGGATAGGCCGCCGGCCTATATAACCGGGCTGCGGGGCGTATCCTCGCGCTAGAGGTGCGGCGAGGGAGTCTGTGGAGGATTTGTTTTGGTTTCGTCCTGTGCTCGCTGAGACGGCACACCTCGAGAACTATGGCGGAGGGAGATAATCGCAGCACCAATCTGCTGGTGAGTCCCAGTGACTAGTCGCCAGAGGACCGAGTGGAGCCTCCGGACTTCGGTGTGCTCCGTGGGACTGAGCTGCGGCCTTGTTCTTATCACCCGCGGCGGGCCCGGCCCTCCTCTCCCTTCCCTGGTGTAGGCGATGACGCTTGCCCTTTTGGCTTCTTGGTTAACCTCTGCTTGACAGTGACTAGTCGTGGCGTCTCCTAACACCCCCTTGGGGAAGGTGCGCGATGGAGCGAGGAGGGCGCGTGATCATTCACTGCGAATAGAGGAGGAAGCTGGAGAAGGGGGCTGTGACCAGTCTGGGTTGCAGTCAGTGGCAGAGAGCCGCGAGGGGCCTGTCGAGCGCTTTTGGGGCCCAGACTCCAGCCGTATCTGTGTCTCCCCTTCCTTGATCTTAACCAGAATGTCCCTTCGCCCTTTACCCTAATGCTTGGGCAGGAGTGGAGGGTCAAAGGGCTCTTCCCGAGCGTTTCTGTTAGAGCCTGGCACGGCTTAAAACGGCAGGGAGGCTTCGAGCTCACGGCTGGAAGGACAATGGGAGGTTCCTGGCGTTTGTCTGGAACTTGTAAGTCTGGGAGGGGGTGTCACAGGACGATTTTAGAGTAAGCAGGGGTCGAAGGGAACTGCAGTGAGCTTGTATCAAAGGCAGACAATTATAACCTCAGCCCGAATGGGGTGCCATTGCTGTCTCCGAAACTTAGCTTACATGCAAGGAAAAAAACCAACCAAACAACAAAAACAAAATCAACTTAAAAGGTTTTTTGCCACATTAGCTCATATGAGAAGTCTGCTTAGCTCATCTGAGAAGTCTGCTTGCAGCTGATTGTCAGATTTGCAGAGAAATTTGACATCTAATCAAAGCATCCTGATAAGTGTAAGGAGCATTTTATTGAGATATATTGGGCTTAATATTAATAAGTCTTATAATTCGATGAAAGCACAGTAGTTTTCCTTACTTGTGCAAGTGATCCCAATATATAGATGATTCCAGTACACCAAGAGCTATTTTGGAAATTGAATGCTGTTCAGGGAGAGGCTTTCCTCATGTATTCAGGAGTAGGGGGTTAAATCAATGAAATGACCAAAGAACAGATCGATTGTAACAACCTGAAATGAGCAAACTTCAAGTGATCTTATTTTATACTTGGAGCAGCGCCGCTTAGCAGTGCATAGTGAAGTGAAGTCGCTCAGTCGTGTCCGACTGTTTGCGATCCCATGGACGGAGTAGCCTGCACCAAGCTACTGCATCCATGGGATTTTCTAGGCAAGAGTGCTGGAATGGGTTGCCATTTCCTTCTTCAGAGAATCTTCCCGACCCAGGGATCGAACCCAGGTCTCCCGCATTGTAGACAGATGATTTACCGTCTGAGCCACCAGGGAAGCCTGCAGCTAGCAGTGCATGGCTTTGGGAAAATAACCATTCTGAACTCACTTTAATTGTAAATGGGTCTGATTATCCCTATCTTAAGGGGTCTTATAAGGATTATGTTACATAACCCCAGTGCTTGGGCTTGGAAAGTGACCGTTACATGATAATTTTCCCCCCATTGGTTTCTGACTTTGGTATCTCTAGGAGTCATAGAAATGTTGAGGTTAGTAAAATGATTGCTTTAAACGTTGCTCATATGTAGGCTGCAGAGACTGCAAGTCTGGAAGAGCAGCTGCAAGGATGGGGAGAAGTGATGCTGATGGCAGATAAAATCCTCCGATGGGAAAGAGCCTGGTTTCCACCTGCCATCATGGGTGTGGTTTCTTTGGTGTTTCTGTAAGTGAGCTATTAAATTACAATAGATTATGCTTGTTACTGATAATGGTTCAGGTTTCACTTATGGAAGTGACTGAAGTCTTGTAATTTTAAAATCTGTAAAAAAATGCTTTTCCTTAGAGCCGCCTGCCTGGTTTTCAGAATCCATAGTACTATGTAAACTCAGTAACCGGTGCAGTGAAATAAATCTGTGGCTCAAACTTAGGACTGTTTACACTCTTAGAAGGTGTTGAGGACCCCAAAGGGCTTTTGCCTCTTGATGTTTATGTTAATTAACCATTATGGCTGGGATGTCATCATGTCACAAAACTTCTGGAAAACCACTTGTGAGAAAATGAGAATAGGAAGGGCAGATAACATCTTTTGAGAACCAGAGGACTAACTGAATAAACAGCTTCAGCTAGCACTAATAAAGACCATATTTTTCTAACCTTTGTTACTTTTTTTTTTTAAACAGGACTATCTACTATCTAGATCCATCTGTTCTATCTGGTGTTTCCTGTTTTGTTATGTTTTTGTGCTTGGCTGACTACCTTGTTCCCATTCTAGCACCTAGAATTTTTGGCTCCAATAAATGGTAGGTGGCATAATTATGTGGCATTCAAATTTCTGAGAAGTTACGAACCTGATAACTGTGACTAGCGTGCTGTAATCACACACAGAGAGCTGCCTTAATTAAGAGCTAGGGATTAGACTTATTGTTTGATGTAAAGAATTTTTTAGCTGATTCACATATAAATCGTGTATTTCCAGTAGTTATATCTCCATAGTTCTTTTATACTCTAGCATTTATTTTGACTTTTTTCTTTCTAGACCTTTTTATTGAAGTGAGGCTTTTTTTGGTAATCATTTTTCAGTGATTGCAGAACTCATAATGAGCTTTCCATAAAAGTAGTATGTCAGCTTTACATTTTTTACCATTGATATTTAAGATAATACTAATTTCATAAATAACTTATGAATAATTCAAAACAGTAAACATAGTTTTTTTTTTTTTTTTGCCTGTTCATTTAGCAACTGTTTATTGAATGTCTACTTTTATGTTACGTGCACTCTTCTGGGTGCTGTGAAGTATTTTGATTTTTAAGATTTATCTTGTGTTTCAGGCTAAGACATTGAGACAGTGCAGTATGGTTAGCAAAAGTGCTTAAGAATAGATTCAAGCTTATACAGAAGTGGGTTGTTTATTTCATTTATACCATTCTTTGAACGAGTTACTTGTGGGTTCCCAAGATAAGGTTAAGTGGCTTTGGATCCTATTAAAGTATTGCTTAACTTTCTTCTGGGATGTTGGATTCCTCACTTTTGATTCAAATAGTGAACAAAACTAGATAGAGGAATGGGATTGTTTTTCTCCCTTGGTTGTTTATTTTAATTTGATTAGTAATCTACTTGTGCCTATAGTTTTTTGTTCTCCTGATTAAAAAAAAATGATAAAAATAATTCTGTGAAAATAATTTTAAATGTAGGAATTGCTTACATTATGGGATAAGTAAGCGTGTTTGTTTGTATGAACATGTTTCTATCATATCAGAACAGTTCGTGTTAGGAAATGTCCTCTGAATTGTTTTTCGTGTGCAATAAAGAATTATGCTGCTGTTTGGGAGCCAAATTCTGTTTTTGTTTTTTATTTTTAAACTTTATTTTTAATTTATTTGGCTGTGCCCACTCTTTGTTGTGGGATATGGGATCTAGTTTGCTGACCGGGGATCAAACCTGGGCCCCCTGCATTTGGGAGCTCGGAGTATGGGATCTAGTTTGCTGACGGGGGATCAAACCTGGACCCCCTGCATTTGGGAGCTCGGAGTCTTAACCACTGGACCACCGA
The DNA here is from genome assembly GCF_023091745.1 of Budorcas taxicolor. NCBI lineage: Eukaryota > Metazoa > Chordata > Mammalia > Artiodactyla > Bovidae > Budorcas > Budorcas taxicolor. Next base: position 26,480,512 of record NC_068911.1, read on the forward strand.
GGAAGTCCCTGGGGGCAAGTTTGTGACTATGCAGTGTAACAGTTTAACAGACTCAACCTCATATCCTGATTTTATTAGCCAGATAACATTCTTATCTGCTAATTCTTAAGTCCTGGAGAAAATATTTCAGAAGTAAACACATGAAGTTTCTTGGTAGTTGGTACGTTGTCACTGACGCAGTTTTGTTTTTTGACCTTTATGAAGAAGGAAGAACACTGTCGCATAGCCACAGTCTGTGGGCAGCATATGAATGTCTGCTTATAAGAAGTTCCAGGGCTCCGCAGAAGGCCTTCTACTGTATCTGTCACTGCAGATTTACAAGGACAAGGACTAGCGGAGAGAAAGCAACACACCCCAGCATAGGGCTTACTTTTTATATCAGTCATTATGTCTGTGTAGCAAACACAGTACAAAGACAATTATTTAAAAAAAAATCAGAACCTAAAATACATTATAAATGAAAATGGATTTTTTTGGAGTATCTTTGTATTCTTATTGCTGTTTTGTTTGTGATTTGTGATTGGATTTGAACTGTTTGTCGCTGCCTTGGCATCAAATGTATGAAGCCCAGTTGAGGTGCTTTGAATGCCAGTAGTTACTGTTGGTAGAAATGTCACATCCTCCTCAAAATAGTGGGACTCTGGTGGCCACAACTCAGGATTCACTGGGATCTGCCAAATGATATAGGAAGTTTGGGGGTTTTTTTTTGTTTCTGTCTTGTCTGCTTTTTGACCATGCTGCACAGCTGTGGGATTTTAGTTCCCTGACCAGGGATTGCACCTGGGCCCTCAGAAGTTAGAGCTTGGAGTCCTAATCCACTGGACCAAAAAGGAATTCCCAAAAGAGTCGTAAAGGTTCAAGTGCTCTTTTTTTTTTTTTAAATAAGATAATGGTGCATTGTATTCTTTAGATTTTCTTTGGAAAGTATCTTTTGAAATTTGAGAGGATGGTATACTTCTGTTTAATATTTAGATTTGTCTATAGTAAAGAAGAAAATTCTTTTTCTAGGACCACCGAGCAACAGCAAAGATTCCATGAAATTTGCAGCAATCTAGTAAAAACTCGACGCAGAGCTGTGGGCTGGTGGAAACGCCTCTTTACACTAAAGGAAGAAAAGCCTAAAATGGTACTTGTTTGGTTTTGGCTTATTTAAGTAGAGCAACATTTTAAGATTGTGTCAGATTTTACTTCATCATAGTCTGAAGCCTTTCTTTTTTACTCTAGTTGTAGTTGGATGTTTATCATTGTGTGTTGGTTTAACTCCTCTGAGTACATTAATAAATATTTATCTGTATCAGTTATACTGAAAGTTAAATTTACACTTTGCATTTAATTTTTCATTGTAGAATGAATTTTTTCTGGTTCTTTTTACTTACTGAAATAAATACAAAAGATAACATCTCTTTTCTCTTAGTTTCACTTGAGGTTACTATGTGAAGTTATCAGTTGCGGAAGTAGTGTAATTATATTCTAAACTACTTAATTTACATATAGAATTAGTTATTTTAGGAGAGAATGTATCTAAATTCTGTACAGTAGACCTAGGGAGTTTTCTGTAGGTTTTATATAATATATAGATGCTAAATATTTTTAAAGAAAAATGAGAATAAAAACTGAGTTATTTTCCAACCTTTGAAACACCCTCCTAAAAAGTTTCAGTTCTTCGTCTGTTCTGAGGAGTTGCTAAGTTCTCGTTATTTTCATTATTAGTACTTCATGACCATGATCATTTCTCTTGCTGCGGTTGCTTGGGTGGGACAGCAAGTCCACAACCTCCTTCTCACCTACCTGATAGGTAAGTCTCTGGGGAAGGGCTGCAGGCATGTCCTAGCCAGTTTAACTGGAATTTAGTAAACCGTATGTTCCTGCTCACTGAGTTCCAGGCAGTGATTAAGGAACTGTGTGAACATAGAAAGATGACTAAAAGCTGGGTCCTTGTTTTCAATGAGTTTGTGGTCTTCTGAGAAGTAAGACAAAGAACTGAGAACCAAGGTGGAAAGTATTGTGCGCAAGGTAAAAATAGGCCGTGTGTGTTACCTGAGGTTGGGAGGTGTGAGGGCAGATGCTTCTGGGGATAAATGTCATCGGGAATAATGGAAATCATGTTACTTCTTCCCATTAGAGTGTGTCTTAGTCTGAGGAACTAGCTTCTGTAAAATGTTGTAGTCTTTAGAAAGTTAATTGCTGCGTCTGTAACTTTTTTTTTTCTTTTCTTTAAGTGACTTTCTTACTTTTGCTTCCTGGACTGAACCAACATGGGATCATTTCGAAATACATTGGAATGGCCAAAAGAGAGATAAACAAGCTTCTCAAACAAAAAGAAAAGAAAAATGAATAAAGCATTCGCTTTATTCAGTGTGATTAATGGAGTATACATTGTCCTTGGGAACAGTGTCTGTTATGCTGTTTGGATACTAAAATGTTACAGAAGTAGCTCTCTGCTGTCCCTCACTCTGCCCTTAGTACAAATTCTGACTTGCTAAGCAAGGCTTTATGCCCAGTGTCTTCATGGGTGTGTTTTTAGCAGCTGCCCTTATATGGACAACTCTTTCTTCAGTTCCTCATCTTGTTTTTTTGTCACCCAGGGTTAACTGAACTCTTACTTTTAAAATAACATAGTGGTGAACTTCACCCTTTAGTACAGTTAACAGTGACTTGGGATAACTGTTCAAGTTGATCTTTATTTTAGCTGGATACAGGATAGTGGTCTGTGGCTTCAGGAAGCTTATTCTCTCGTCTGCTTCCATGGTCTGCTAAAAAAACTGGCTTCAGAAGTTTACCACTTCTGATGAAGAGACCAATTAAGATTCATTCCTCATTCTGTTTTGATAGTGTGGGAGAAGCAGCCTTATGGAATAAGATGAAACTAATCCCATGCCTTAGCATGTGTTTTCTCCCTTGTGCAGAATTTAGCAGTTTTTAGGAAACATTGATCCTTCTTCCCAAATGGGGAATCTGACAGGAACTTTTAGAACTCTTGTTCCCTTGCACTTAAACTTGAAGTTGGTACATCCTTAAAGGCTTTTTAGTAGCAGGCTTACACAAGTTGGTATTTAGGACCTTTAAATTTCAGATTTTCAGTTAATTGGAACTAAAGTCCATAATAGGTTAAGAGTCATGTCTATGATCTTCACTCTAAGACCAGCCAGTAAAGGACAGAAGTCTTCCTGTGTTGAGTCAAGATTCATTTCAGTAGAAAATAGCCTTATCCTACTAATTTTTTAAGACCAGAATAAGCCTTTACAGATAAGTCTCAAGAGTCTCCTTTTATGGTAACACTGGCTGCTTTTGGTCCCAATGGATGGAGTAGTTGAAATCTGTAGGAATGGACCTCTGAGGGCTGGAAATGTGACATATTTGGGAACAATTCTTAAACTGATTAACTAGCTGTAATATAGTTTTGTGAATTTATTGCACTGATGCTGTGAAACCTGGACCTTGTGGTATATCAGTCCCTAAATTAGTGTTATTTTCTCCCCTTCAATATTGCTGTAAACAGTGGCACCATGTAGCATGTTTGACTTTTTAAAAAAATGTTTCGTATACAACCTACAAACTACCATAATTTACGTGTGTTTGCTCATTGTATATAAGCTTGTCTTCCTGTCCAAATTTTTTGTGTGTATGTGTGTTCTACCAATTAACTACTTTAGCAGTTTTAATCCTGTATTATTTCTTCTACTTTGTTAAAAGGGGAATAAATAAAAAAGCTGGAATCCCTCCTTGTGTCCTTTCTTTATAGCTTAACCAATACAGTGTTGCCATGATTGGATTTACATACCCTGTTAATGAACTACCCTGGGTGACCATTCCACCGCTGTGAGGGGCTCTTTGGATTTCTCAGGAGGCACAGTGGTAAAGAATCTGCCTGCAAATGCAGGAGATGCTGGAGAAGCCATCCCTGCGTTGGGAAGATCCCTTGGAGGAGGAAATGGTGACCCATTCTTGCCTGGGAAGCCCCATGGACAGAGGAGCCTGGTGGGCTACAGTCCGTGGGGTCCCAAAGAGTTGGAGATGATTTAGCAACTAAGCGTATTGCACAAGGTGCTCTTTAAGAACAGAATGAACTAAAAGGTTTAAATTCTTTCAGTAAACGTCCAGGCAGCACCCTAGATGGAAAAGGAGGTAAAATTAATAAATGATGGCCAAAGGTGGTATGTGAGGGTGTGGCTGAAGGGTCAGGCAGCAGCAGGACGCAGGAGAGAGGGCCACACACCTCTACCCTAGGACCTAGCTCAGAATTTTGTACCTGACTTGCTCAGTAACTTTTGTTTGCACTTAGAATTTTTTTTTAGAATTTTTTTTTACACAGAGCCCAAATTGGGTATTTTATCATTTGGTTTCACTATCTATTTCTGGGTACTGGGAACAGATTGAATGTTAAACCTCTTGCTTTCCCTACCTGCTAAATGTTTGGATCCTTCCTTGAAGCCGCCTGGAGGCTGATGTCCAGAAAAAGGAAGTTTCTATTTCTACCCAGTCACCATAGGTCTCTTGGTCACCCAGTGCTCTGGAATGCAGCCACGCGCAGCTGTGATGAGTCTCCAGGCCAGCTTGGATACTACTGGGCCAGCTTGGCCACAGCACAAGTCCCCTTTCAAGTTCCTTTGTACCACCTCTAGCAGAGTTATTCCAGAATTCACAGGATGTCAAGAGGCGATTTATACACAGTGTTCTGCTCCATTTCCACTCTTCTTTCCTTCCCCCAGTCCCAACCATTCCAAGATTTCTGGATATCTTTATATGCCTTTTATGCCCTCCACACAGAGTCGGACACTACTGAAGTATAAGCGTAGTAGCTCTTCAAAGTAAAAGTGAAAGTCACTCATTTGTGTCCGACTCTGTGATTCTCATGGACTATACAGTCCTTGGAATTCTCCAGGCCAGAATACTGGAGTGGGGAGCTGTTCCCTTCTCCAAAGGATCTTCCCAACCCAGGGATCAAACCCAGGTCTCCCATGTTGCAGGTGGATTCTTTACCAACTGAGCTATGAGGGAAGCCCCTAGCTCTTAGAACAATTCAAAAACCCATAGGCCACACACCTTTCCTAACGTTGGGGAATAAAACCCCACAAGTAATTTATATATGACCACTTTCTCTGACTTTTTAACTGACAGCAAAATTTTAAGACTGAGTTCATTTAAGACTGAATTTAGTTTGGTTCCTCATTTGTGAGGTGGAGATAATACAGATCTCAAAGGGGCATTATGTACACCATGTGTTTTGAGGATTCAGTGAATCTACAGGAAGCGCATAGTGGCAGTTAGGAATTAGCTGTTAGAAGCTTTCAGACACACATCAAATGGCACTTCCTCCTGGCAAAGTTTAGCAACTTCTCAGGCCACCTCTCCATTCCCACAGTGTTTCATATTGGCATGGAAACAGCACACTGCCTGGTATTGTTATTTAGAGATTTGTCTCTGCTAGGATCTGCACCTCTTAAGGCCTGGAACTGATATTTGTCCTGTTTCCTGCCACAACTGGCATATGATAGGCACTCATTAGATGTTTGCTCAATGAAGGGATGAAAGAATGAATGAAGTGTATAAACAGAGGTTGAGTGGCACTAGTTTTCTATTGATGGAGGCTCTTGAAGGAAAGTGGGTTTATGAACTCCCCACTGTTGCTAAGTCCCTCAAGTTGAGTATGACAGTTTTAGTCAACATCTTGCATTCAGGCAACCAGTTCTTAAAGGAAATGTTTCTTAGAAAAGCCAGTGCCTATGTTGGGAGCTTGGCACTCTTCAAGGTTCACTTAGGATTTGAGAAGTGGTGATGGTGGGTGAGGTGGGCTGTGATGCTAATAACAAATGCTGGTCTTTTATCTGGATTATTTCATTTATCTTCACAGCAACTTTGAGTAATTAGTATATCATTCCCTTTTACAGATGGGGAAACTGATTTGCCCATTCATTGATTCATTACATATGTATCAGGGACCTACTATGTGGAGTTAACTTATCTAGAAGCTGTGGGTACAGTGGTGAACAAAGCCAGCCATATCCCTGCCTGCTTAACGGAGACAGTAAATACACTAACAATATCTCAGGCGGTAAACCCTATGGAGAAAAGTTAAACAGGGCAATGAGATAGGGGGGCAGGGAGGATGAGGAGGAGGTTATGTGATTGAACAGAGACTTGACAAACTGGGGGAGGAAAAGTCAAGTTAAAGGGAAAAGCCAGTGCAAAGGCCCTGAGGCAGACTGTGCTTGGAGTATCTGAAGAAAAGCCAGCCAGGGAGATTGCTGGGGGCTGGTGTTCCGATGCAAGGAGGCAGATATTACAAGGAGGACCTTTTAAATTTTTGTAAGGAATCTGGATTTTACTAACAGGAATCCTTGGAGAGTCCGAGGTCTGACAAGTTTTAAAATGATCATTCTGGCAGCCTTGTGGGAAACACAGGGAAGGGGGTGGGAAATACAGGGAAGGGTAAGAAGAGAGGGTAAGGGTGAGGAAGTTAAGTCCTGAGCAGAAGCTTAGCCTAAGGTCTCTCAGCTCCAGAGAGGGCAGTGCCAGAACTCCCTGCTGCTCCCAGGCAGCCAGACCTCGGGCAGTAACTACTGAGCATTTATTTAATGCGTGCCAGAGATTTGGCGAGCCCTTTGTCACCATTATGTCATCTGACCCTTGCAACAACCTTTAAGAGGCCAAGCTTTTATTTCGAAATATTTGTGGCTTTCTTTGCAACTGTGTCTGTATTTCAGAACTTAAAAGAAAAGTCTGGAACTCCAGTGAAGTGAAAGTGAAGTCGCTCAGTCGTGTCCGACTCTGCGATCCCATGTACTATAGCCTACCAGGCTTCTCTGTCGATGGGATTTTCCAGGCAAGAGTACTGGAGTGGGTTGCCATTTCCTTCTCCAAGGGATCTTCCTGACCCAGGAATCGAACCCAGGTCTCCTGCATTGCAGGCAGACGCTTTACCCTCTGAGCCACCAGGGAACTCCAGTAAATAATTTCTAATACTTCAGTGCAGTCGCTCAGTCTTGTCCGACTCTTTGCGACCCCATAAACTGCAGCACGCCAGGCCTCCCTGTCCATCACCAACTCCCGAAGTTCACTCAAACTCACGTCCATCGAGTCGGTGATGCCACCCAGCCATCTCATCCTCTGTCGTCCCCTTCTCCTCCTGCCCCAATCCCTCCCAGTATCAGTCTTTTCCAATGAGTCAACTCTTTGCATGAGGTGGCCAAAGTACTGGAGTTTCAGCTTTAGCATCATTCCTTGCAAAGAAACCCCAGGACTGATCTCCTTCAGAATGGACTGGTTGGATCTCCTCACAGTCCAAGGGACTCTCAAGAGTCTTCTACAACACCACAGTTCAAAAGCATCAATTCTTCAGCGCTCAGCTTTCTTCACAGTCCAACTCTCACATCCATACATGACTACTGGAAAAACCATAGCCTTGACTAGACGGACCTTTGTTGGCAAAGTAATGTCTCTGCTTTTGAATATGCTATCTAGGTTGGTCATAACTTTCCTTCCAAGGAGTAAGCGTCTTTTAATTTCATGGCTGCAATCACCATCTGCAGTGATTTTGGAGCCCAAAAAAATAACGTCAAAAAAGAAGCATCGATTAAGAAAAATATTTTTTACTGTTTTGAAAAAGTATAAACAAATTTCAAAAAACAGAAATTGTACAGGGAGAAAGCTCTACCCTGGTGGCTCAGTGGTAAAAAATTCGCCAACGCAGGAACCCCGTGTTCGATTCCTGGATGGAGAAGATCCCCTGGAGAAGGAAATGGCAACTCAACCATCTTTGCCTAGGAAATCACATGAACAGAGGAGCCTTGCCGGCTACAGTCCATAGGGTCACAAAGAGTCCGATACGACTTAGCGACTAAGCAACAAAAATAGGGAGAAAAGCATGACTCCCATCCCAGTTTCTAACGCCCTTCTCAGAGGAAATTGCCGATTACTCGTGGGTCCTTCCAGAGATACTGTAAATACGCACGTATCAAAATTCATTCTAAATAGTCAACAGTTACTGCAATAAAAATTAGTAAATATCTAGGCCCTCGTCAGCTTTTCGTTTTTACCGATTAGCTGCTAGAAAGGAATTCAACACTACGCAAATGGCCCACCTCTTGCCAGCTGACTACCCTATGCCGCGCCGGGGATGTTCGACTCCATCGACTCTCTACAACCTACCCCGGAGGAGGCTCCACCCCTTCACCCGCCTCCTTCCAGTAGGCAATCCTTTTTTATTTGTTTTTGGCGGGGCTTTAAAAGTCTCGCGATAGCCCGACCCATAACCCATAATTCCGTGCGCTCGCCCCTCCCGCCCTCTTTCCGCCATCTTTTCGTGCCGGTGAGTATCTCTCTCTGAGCTATCCAACATCATCCGTCGGTTATCGGTGCCATCCTGTGGTATGGGAGTCGCGCTTCGTGTCCTGCGAGGATGTCGGAGGCCTCCTGGGCCGGAGATGCTAGCCTTGCGAGGGTCTGGGCAAGCAGAGGGGAGAGTCATGCCCGGCCATCCCATGCTTTGAACCTCGGAGAGCCCGGCCTCTGGGGCGCAGGCCGCAGCCCTTGAGAACAGGGAGCTTTGGACCGTTCCGGAGAGGCGGCAGCTCCGAATCTTTCGGCGGCGCCAGTACCTCCCGTTAGTGATTGAGGCAGCTCGTTGGCTCTGAGAAGCAGCGGAGGGCCATGGAGTTGGTGGGCCGTGCAGCTTCCCATTACTTTGGTTGCGCCGGGAGCTCGAGAGATGAGGACCCTCGGGAGGGGAAACTGCATCCTGCCTGTGGTGGCGGTTTGCTGGGAACGAATCTGGTTTCCTCTCAAGACACTGTTGAGCTGGAGGAAGTAGGTTGGAGTCCTACTGTTGTGGTTTGAGACATGCCTCTGTTCCTGACTTTCAAACTTTATTAGATGAAGTTTGTGCCCATTGAGGTAAGAGACCAGTCTGGTGATACATGTGAAATGCTTCAGTTTATTACTTTGGTACTTGCTGTTGGGCATAGTTTTAGATGGCACAGGGACGGACATTAACATTTTATGTTAATGCAGTGGTTCTGGGTGTTAGGTGAAAGTTGAGTAGTATCTTTCGGTTATTGGGAAAAATCCGTGTTAATAGTACAGAGGCTGCCGAATTCCACAAGTTTGAGTATTACTGCCATTTTGAATAGCACCTACCACGGCTCGTGTTTTTATTTTAGTAGTTGACGTCCTTCTGGGGAACCAGTCTGCTTAGGAATGGGGAAGCTTCTACATGATTGAGGCAGAAAGGAAAGGATGTGTTCGCAGGGAAATGATAGGGTGCCTGGTAATGGAAGTGCTGGTAAAACGCCTGTTTTTTTCTTCCCTGAACAGCCATAATGGTGCGCATGAATGTCCTGGCTGATGCTCTCAAGAGTATCAATAATGCCGAGAAGAGAGGCAAACGCCAGGTCCTTATTAGGCCGTGCTCCAAAGTCATCGTCAGGTTTCTAACAGTGATGATGAAGCATGGTAAGTGTCTTGCTGTTTCATGTTTTGGGATAAGCATGCTATGGAATGGGTCCTGTAGAAATTAACTGTGGAGAGAGGCCTGGAAAGGGAAAATGGGGAACAAAGTGGCAATCAGAGATGGTAACTAATGCAATTGACTTGGGCTGTGGACAGGGTAGTCCTGGAGAAGTGATGCTCTTTAAGAAATGCTGAGTAGGATAGGATTGTTGGGAGGAGGAGGTTTGTGACTGTTTAGGTGTTTGGCAGCTAAAATGGCCTTTCTTGATAATAACATCACCCCACAACATGTCATTGAAAGGACCCTGAGCTCTTCTCAGAGCTCCATGGGATGTAAAGGACTGTTGAACGTCCTGGTCACTAGGTAGCCTTTGGGAGTGGGAAGGTATGAGAAGGCACGGAGAAAAGTATCCCCCTTTTAAAATTGCAGGGTGGATTGTTTTGAGTATTGCTCTCTTCATTTTAATACAGTCAATTGTGTTCTACAGGTTACATTGGCGAATTTGAAATCATTGATGATCACAGGGCTGGGAAAATTGTTGTGAACCTCACAGGCAGGCTAAATAAGGTAAGAATTGACTATCTGCCACATTTTAGAATCTTCAGAATGGTCTAAGGTGGTATAATTGCCTTTGTAAAATGAGTGTTGTGCTTGCTTTACCTAGCTAGGTTAAGAAGAATGGGAATTGATTAAAATCATTAAATTTTATGCAACTTCCAGGTAGAATTGTCAGTTGACCTAGTGTTTGGAGTATAAGATACCTGAAGGGAGATGTGGAGGCTTGAGACTGGTGCTACCAGTTTTGAATCCTGGATGGTTCAAGGCCAGTAGTCCTGTTAGTGCAAATAACTTGTGAGGTCTGTTTTTCTTTTCAGTTTGTAGGCGTAATCTACTGAATCTCTTTGATTTTTTTGACTTTGGATTGCATGAATTTGGGGGCTAGGTATTAGTCTGTAAGTCAGTTGGGGATCTCATCGCTGCTGCTTTGCTTTCTGTGTTAAGATTTGTAGCTTTCAGATTTGCAAGGGATCTGAGATCCTGTAATGCAAAGTGTTAGTCACTCAGTCGTGTCCAACTCTTTGCAACCCCGTAGATGACAGCCTGCCAGGCTCCTCTGTCAATGGGATTCTCCAGGGATCGAGCCTGGGTCTCCTACATTGCAGGCAGGTTCCTGTAATCCAACACTAGAGCAAATGGGCCAAGAAAGTGGTTAGTGGCAGGGGCCAGATTGATTAATAAGGTCATTCCCTAGTCCAACAGTTTTCTATTTTACAAAGTTGCTTTCTTACATAGTGAATTTGCTTCTTGTGTGGATAGATACTTAATGTCAGATAAAAATTACTGGATATGAAGCCTTTGAAGAGTTTTTGAAGGAAATTTGGGGGTCTGTCTTGTTTTATTTTATTGTAAACCATTAGATTCCAATCCCAAGGAAGGATTTGAATTCACTTTTCTCACTCTGATCCTCACAGTATGTTCAAGTAGAAGAGGGTGTGTTTATTTTCCCCTCTATTTTTAAGAACTAGGAAATCTGTGTCCTGCTCAGGGACAGTGGAAGACTAATTGTGGTGTGTAGCTTATAGCACATTTTAAAGCTGTCCCGCAGAGGATTTCGGTTGATATTAAAAAAAAAAAACAGTTTGAGAAGTGCCCTGTACCAGGTTTCTCTTAAACATTCTCTGTGCATAATAGCTTGAGAAACAAGTTTGAACAGAGTACCAAATGGAACTCACTTGTGGCATCCTTACTCTGTGATACATAAGTCATTTGGAAAATCCTGGCTAATAGATAGTTGAAATCCAGGCCCTGCCAAATACCTGAATTATTTTTTGGTTTCTCTTAATTTCAGTTTTCTTCCTTTGTAAGACATTCTTGCTTCAGTTTCCTTCATGCAAGAGATGGATATACCTTACTGTGGAAATGTAATGGGGCTGGGAAATAAGGTAGTGTTTAAAGACTAGATTAAGAAAATTCTTCCCTTAATCACAATCTTAGATTGATGTGGTTTGAGAGCAGATATGCTGGAATTACACTAGCTGAATGGAAGGGATTTTTTGCTACTGGAATATATAAAGCTCGCATGTGGTAGTGCAGAGGCCTCAGAAAGCTTTGTCTTTCACTGTAGCTTGCTTGGGTTTTCCCTTGTCGTATCCCTGTGTTGCTTCTGTCCAGTGTGGGATTGCCCTTGATAGTCAAGTGACAGTAGTAGCTCCCAGGATGATGTGATAAAAAGAACCTGAGTGAGCTTCCTGCCAGGGGGCACTTGGACCTGATGGGTCCATTTGCAGTTTCGGTCTGCGTAGGGAAGTTTAACTGCTCCAGAGACTTCACAAAGTTCTAATCGTGTAGTCTCATTTAGTTTACTGTTAAGCATTTTGGAGTCTTCGCAGGCACACTAGTGGTAAAGAACCTGCCTGCCAATGCAGCAGAGGTAAGAGACGCAGATTCGATCCGTGGGTGGGGAAGATCCCCTGGAGGAGGGCATGACAACCCACTTCAGTATTCTTGCCTGGAGAATGGTCTATTAGGGTCGCAAAGAGTGGAATATGACTGAAGCGACTGAGCATGCAGGCCATCTTGGTGAGCGTGCTAGTGATTTGTAGAGTAGAGATGTGAGCAGGGGTGTCATATTTAGCTCTGAGACTTGCTCTCTTGGCTCTTTAAAATCTGGCCATTTGTTCCGGGACAGCGCCACAGGCCATAGGATGCGCGCTGCCGGCTGCTGCGTGTTGCGTTATGTTCTGCCTCTTCTGTTGATGTTTCCAGTAGCTTGCTTTTTCTTCCTAAGTAGCCATAGTCTTTAATTGTTTTTCAAATTGAACTTATATAGAATATTGTACAGAATAGTTACCCACTTAATGTTGAGTTGGTTGGCTTCTGTGCTCAGTTATAAAAGATTTTTAGTGTTACTTGTTATTAGTGAAGTGTGAACACTGTTTTCTGTTACTTTTTACAGTGTGGAGTGATCAGCCCCAGATTTGATGTACAACTCAAAGATCTAGAAAAATGGCAGAATAACCTGCTCCCATCCCGTCAGTTTGGGTAAGTTGATTTTCTTCATTTAAAAGTTGATGCTGATGCCTATGATACAGAGCTTTTTATTTATTTTTTACATAACAGTAGTAGCAATAGTCTCCATTCCCAAACAGCTTGACTCATGGGTTAGCACCTATGTTGCCACACTTCATGTGTGGGTTTTAGTGTCTAAGAGGTGGGTGAGAGAGCAGAATTGCATTCCCTTTTGTGTCTGCTCTTTTGGCTTAGTGCAAATAGTTCATACATGTTCTCTGAATACCCTCCTGTGGCCAGAATGACCTCTGAACCATTGCCCTCTGGGCAGACTCAGTTTGAAAATCTTCATCTGTGGTTAAGAGACTGAGTTCAAATTCTGGATTTTCTACTTTAAAGCTGTGAGGCTTTGGGCAATTCATGGCCTTGGTTTCTGAAAGATGGTAGTTCTCTTATCAGTTAGATTAAACTGATTTACTTCTGGTAAAGCAGTTTAAAACCTGATCTGACACACCACAAGCATTTGGTCTGTTTGTGGTTAAGAACTTAAAACACCCAGTCACGTTTGGTGATTTTGAATTTACTTCCATTTCATGGTTACTGTATAACAGGTATGGTGTTATGGGCATGTCCTTTGTGATTGCAGTTAGAATGCTAATTTTAATGCCTCCCAGTTGATACATTTTCTGTGTCCTACCTTGACCCCTATAGTAACCCATGAGATAGGCCAGGTGGGATGCCCTTTGTCCAAATAACTGTATAATAGCTTGGCTGTGATCGTACACACAGTAAGTGGCAGAAACAATTCTGTCAAGTTATATCAGTGCTTTAATGCTTTAAACTGTGTGTCTGCTTGAGAGCAGAAAGTGACTTCTGAAGTTAGAGGAGTTCCAGTTTTTGTTTTTAGGTAGCATTGCCTCATGTTAGCTGAGACCAGGACTGTGTGTGTATAGCTGGAGTCTTTGGTTCTAGGAGTCATGCCTGTGCACTGCCAGCCTGTGGCAGCTGCATTATGTATGGGACCACATGTTAAACACTGATGAATGTTGGGATTTTTCTGTACCAGAAGTAGTTCAGTGTTGAACAGTTCGTAGGGACAACTTACCAACTTTTTTTTTTTAACTTTCCATAGTTTCATTGTACTGACAACCTCAGCTGGCATCATGGACCATGAAGAAGCAAGACGAAAACATACAGGAGGGAAAATCCTTGGATTCTTTTTCTAGGGATGTAATACATACAAATAAAATGCCTCAGAGGACTCTGGTGCTTCCTTAAGTCATTCTGAATTTTGTACAGCAGAGTGGCAAGAGTGTCTTCGGGAGTATACAGCCTTTGTGTTAACTGGTGAATGCGTTTCCTTGAAGTACAAGAAAGTTTTGACTTGGTGTAACTTTCACCATCACCCTTGTGGCTCACCGGAGGAAGATGTGTCTGGCCCTGGATGGTTGACTCTGGTTTGGGGTCTAGATGGTGAAGCTGCCTCTTCTGGAGTCTTAAATTAACCCTTGAATGAGTGGTGCCTTTCCTATTTTTAGCTTCATAGAATACACATTTCATACCCTAGAATACACATTACATACCCAGGTTATAGTTGATTATGTAAGTACTCATAAGGAAACAGATAATTAGAGCTCTACGGCTCACTAAGACTCAAAGTAAATTTGGATGGCATATCAGGGACACGCCAGCAGTATGTATTTAAAATGTCATTCTTTTTAAAAAACCAGTACTGTAAACCTATCACCAAATGTATTCAGGAATTGGGCAGGGTTAGTAAGAGCAGTGCTATCCAGTATACATCTAACAAGAGGCACATGTGTATTCAGAACTTCAGGAAGCCACATTAAAACAAGTAAAGAGAAACTTTTTTTTTTTCCTTAAAATAACATTTTGTGTTCAAAATTAAAATTTCACCGTATAGATGATGTGAAAAATGAATGGGGTTTTGCTCTTTGCAGTGTCTGAAATGATGTGTGTGTGCTAGTGGCTTGGCTTGTCTGACTTTTTGATGCTATGGACCCTACCTAGCTTGCCACAGGCTCCTCTGTCTTTAAGGATTTTCCAGGCAAGTCTACTGGAGTGGGTGCCATGCCCTCTAGTGCTTCTTCCCGACCCAGAGAGAGAACTCACTGTCTTAACAGTGTCCTGCAGTGGCTGGCAAGTTCTTTACCACTAGCGCCATCTTGTTCAGTTGCTCAGTCATTCATGTCTGACTGCGACCCCATGGACTGCAAGATGCCAGGCTTCCCTGTCCATCTCCTGAAGCTTGTTGATACATGTCCGTTAGGTCGATGATGCCTTCCATCCAACCATCTCATCCTCTTTCAACCCCTTCAGTCCTCAGTCTTTTCCCAGCATCAGGATCTTTTCCAATGAGTTGGCTCTTCGCATCAGGTGGCCAAAGTATTGGAGCTTCAGCATCAGTCCTTTCGATGAATAGTCAGGATTGATTTCCTTTAGGATCGACTGGTTTTAGCTTGCTATCCAAGCATCAATTCTTCAGTGCTCAGCTTTCTTTATGGTCCAACTCAACATCCATACATAACTACTGGGAAAACCATAGCTTTGACTATATGGACCTTTCTTGGTAAAGTCAAGTATGCTTTTTAATATGCTGTCTGGATTTGTCATAGCTTTTCTTCCTTCCAAGGAACAAGTGTCCACGGCTGCAATCACCATCTGCAGTGAGTTTGGAGCCCAAGAACATAGTCTTGCCTATTTCCATTGTTTCCCCATCTTTGCCATGAAGTGATGGGACTGGACGCCATTATCTTTGTGTTTTGAATGTAGAATGTGCTTTTTCACTTTGATCAGGAGGCTCTTTAGTTCCTCTTCTGCCATAAGGGTGGTGTCATCTGCATATCTTAGGTCGATATTTGTTTCAGTGCTGTCTCAGAAGCCTGAAATTATCAACATGGTACATTTATTCACACTTAAAGCACATCTTAATTGGGACTGGTATTCCTGGGTAGGAATGCAGAATCACTGCTGACTTGGAGTAAGGTGAACTCTCACAAGTGACAACTCTGAGCTTCCTTCTTGGGTAAAGAGAACTTAACCTCATGGGGTTTTCTCATTTAGTAACTTCCTGAAAGGGCCTACTGTAAGATGTGGGAAACAGTGCTTGAGTGGGCTGTAGAGATGGGCCTGGTAACCACATGTGTGTGTGCTAAGTTGCTTCGGTCATGTCTGACTGTGACTGGACTATATCCCGCCAAGCTCCTGTCCATGGGATTCTCAAGGCAAGAATACTGGAGTGGGTTGCCATGCTCTCAAGAGGATCCTCCCGACACACTGGTTGAACCCGGGTCTCTTGCATTAGCAGGCGTGTTCTTTACCACTAGCACCAGCTGGGAAGCCCAACCACATGTGGTTGGCCTCACTAAAAAGCAAGTTGAGAGGCATGTCTAGGTTTGGGGCCTCTGATATTTGAAAGATCGTGAGTAATTAGCATGAGTTTGGGGGGCCCAACAGATCAGGATTGAGGTCTGCTGTTCTACCTAATAACCTTGATTTCCTTATCTGTACATTGGGGATAATGGAAAAAAATCTACCTTAAGAAAGGGAAGGGTGAAAGTGAGGGAAAGGTGAAAGTGAAGTCGCTCAGTCGTGTCTGACTCTGCGACCCCATGGACTGTAGCCTACAAGGCTCCTGTGTCCGTGGGATTTTCCAGGCAATAGTACTGGAGTGGATTGCCATTTCCTTCTCCAGGGGATCTTCCCAACCCAGGGATCGAACCCGGGTCTCCTGCATTGTAGACAGATGCTTTACCGTCTGGGCCACCAGGGAAGTCCAAGGGAAAGGTGAGGTTACACTTGATGTTTTTACAGTCGTTTGGACACAGAAATTTAGTCCAGAGGACTCTGAAGAGCTGTTGGTTATTTCTCTTAAATGCCAGGCTTGTAAGCTCGTAAGTAGATGGAGGCCGTGTTTTGTTTGCTGTTGTCTCCGGTCTGCCTGATGTGGCACACAAGGGATTCCTTAGTAAGTACCTGTGTGCTGAGTCGCTTCAGTTGTGTCTCCTTGTGACCCTGTAGACTGTGGCCCACCAGGGACCTCTGTCCCTGGGTACCTCTTCCCTGTCCCAGGCAAGAATACTGGAGTGGGTTGCTATTTCCTCCTCCAGGGGGTCTTCCTGACCAAGAGATCAAACCTAAGTCTCTTAACGTCTCCTGCATTGGCAGGAGGATTCTGTATCACTAGCACCACCAGAGAAGCCCGTCAGGAAGTACGTGTTGACTGAATATCATACTGGGTGTTGACTTCAAATACTAAAATGAGGACAAGAAAATGGCACCATTTGCCATTAATAGGGATCTTGTGTCCTTTAAAAAGAACAAGGGTGGGAAAAATTGGGAGAACTGTTAATGAAATTAATAGCACATGTTCTGTATGCTGGTAAGGAAGCAGATGGCCTTAGTCTGTTTCTGAGACCCTCCCAGTAAGAGTTGTATCATGGCTTGGGACTATGTCCTGGAGTTGAGGTTCTGGAGACTAGGTTGCTGCTGGCAGGATGACTTTCCTGTGATGTGAACCCAGCCTTCCCTCCTAATGTGCTACTGCTGCCAGAAGGCAGAGACCGGAGGCTTGGAGTGGGACAGCGTCTGGATTATTTGAACCCTCCAGATGCACTTTGAGTCAGTGTTATAAAGGGACCCCACACCTTCGCAGGCCCTGGGTTAACCTGGAAGCTATAGATGTCAGGCAGACAAACTTCGATACCTTTTTTTTTTTTTTTTGAAAGACATTCCATACAGCACAGAGCCTCTGATCACAGTCTGGAAGAAATTTGTAATTCAGAAAGTCAAAACCATTGCCAAGGAGACCCTCCACAATTTAGCAGCACGTCTGTGCATGCTGAGTCCTCATTTGGAGGCTGTTTTGCCTTGCTTTGGGGTAACTTGGGTAGATAGAAGAGTACTCAGTTCTCTGGGCAAGTCAGAATTATTAACTGCTTAACTTGGTCAGGTCAACATCTGAGATGACTTTTCCTTTACCCTGGACTAGGAAGTTTGCTTTCCACTTCTGACCCAGAAGAAAGCAAGCTCTGAGAAACCCAAAATCTGACTCTTGGCTTTCCCGTCTGATTCACTGCTTCCCAAAATAGCTAATACCAATTGTTTCAGTTTTAATATAGGGACAATCTAATCCTGAGCTCTAAATCTCCCCCATATGTGTGCCACCTCTGAGCCCTTGGTTATGGCTCACCCCATCTGGAATACCTTTTCCCCGGAGGTGTTCCCAGAATCCAGCTTAAATGTCACATCATAAAACTTTCTTCCGAAGAAACATGTTACACTCTTTCTGAAGATTTGTTGTTCAGTTGCTAAGTTGTGTCTAACTCTGCAACCCCGCGGACTGCAACAGGAAAGCCTTCTCTATCACTGGACTCTCCCGATCACTGGACTCTCCCGGCAAGAACACTGGAGTGGGTTGCCATTGCCTACTCCAGGGGATCTCCCCAACCCAGGGATTGAATCTACATCTCTTGCATTGGCAGGCGGATTCTTTAGCTTTGCATCACCTGGGAATTAGTAAGGCTAAGAGTAGTTTTTAGTGTTTGTTCTGTTCAGTTCAGTTCAGTTCATTTCAGTTGCTCAGTCATGTCTGACTCTTTGTGACCCCATGAATCACAGCATGCCAGGTCTCCCTGCCCATCACCAACTTCCGGAGTTCACTCAAACCCACGTCCATCAAGTCAGTGATGCTATCCAGCCATCTCATCCTCTGTCGTCCCCTCTTCCTCCTTCCCCCAATTCCTCCCAGCATCAGAGTCTTTTCCAATGAGTCAACTGTTCCCATGAAGTGGCCAAAGTATTGGAGTTTCAGCTTTAGCATCAGTCCTTCCAATGAGCAGCCAGGACTGATCTCCCTTAGAATGGACTGGTTGGATCTCCTTGCAGTCCAAGTGAACACCACAGTTCAAAAGCATCGATTCTTTGGCACTCAGCTTTCTTCACAGTCCACTCTCACATCCATACATGACCACAGGAAAAACCATAGCCTTGACCAGACAGACCTTTGTTGGCAAAGTAATGTCTCTGCTTTTGAATATACTATCTGGGTTGGTCATAACTTTCCTTCCAAGGAGTAAGCGTCTTTTAATTTCATGGCTGCAGTCACCTTCTGCAGTGATTTTGGAGCCCCCAAAAATAAAGTCTGACACTGTTTCCACTGTTTCCCCATCTATTTCCCATGAAGCGATGGGACCAGATGCCATGATCTTCGTTTTCTGAATGTTGAGCTTTAAGCCAACTTTTTCACTCTCCTCTTTCACTTTCATCAAGAGGCTTTTTAGTTCCTCTTCACTTTCTGCCATAAGGGTGGTGTCATCTGCATATCTGAGGTTATTGATATTTCTCCCAGCAATCTTGATTCCAGCTTGTGCTTCTTCCAGCCTAGCGTTTCTCATGGTGTACTCTGCATATAAGTTAAATAAGCAGGGGGACAATATACAGCCTTGACGTACTCCTTTTCCTATTTGGAACCAGTCTGTTGTTCCATGTCCAGTTCTAACTGTTGCTTCCTGACCTACATATAGGTTTCTCAGTTTGTTGCTGCTAAGTCGCTTCAGTCGTGTCCGACTCTGTGCGACCCCATAGACGGCAGCCCACCAGGCTCCCCCGTCCCTGGGATTCTCCAAACTACTATATGCCAGGCATGGAACTAAGACCTTTACAAGTATCATCTCCTTTCATCTTAACAGTTCAGCATTGTGGCTACTATTATTGGGTCCAGTTTTTCAGGTGGAAAAAAGTAAAGCACAGAGCTGTGCCATTTTATTCAAGATGCTAGGAAGTGAGTGGCAAAGTCAAGATTTAAATTGTTGTCATTCAGTCACTCAAGTTGTGACTCTTTGCGACCCCATGGGACCCGATGGACTGCAGTGCGCTGAAGACCACACAGAAAATAAGTTAGAGGCGGCAGTAAAGAAAGATGGTAAATAGAATGCACTTTGAAATGAAATGTTAGCCTCAGTCACTCACAGGCCGTGTGATCTTGGGCCCATTGCCATTCCTTGCTGTATCAGTTTCTTCATCTTTAACATGAGAATGATAGTACTGCCCCCTGTGGTGGTCACAAAGATTAAATACAATGCTTGTTAAGTCCTGGGATGGTAATTAGAGCTGTTGGCAAAATATCCAGGTTCTCCCCCTTCCCGGTACATATACTTTCTATGTGATTAATTCTGGCAATGCATGAGCTGTGAGCAGAAGTGTTGTGTGTTACTGCCAGGCTGGAGCATCTAGCGGCTGGTGGGAGAACTCCCGTGTGCCTCATTTCTTTCTGCCATGGTGCTGGGTGCTGGGCTCTATTACCCCAGTCCTGGGAGTGTGGGTGACAATGCAGAGATCCAGCTATTCAGCAATGGCAGTGTAGAAGAGAGAGAAATCACCCGTTGATGATTTTGGTTTATTACTAGCCCACGGATACAAGTGAATTGTATACAACAAGCATTTAGAGCAGTCTCTGAAATTTAGTAAGGGCTTTTTAAGTTACAAAAAGGAAATTGGTGGTAGGCAAAATAAAAGGGATTATCATTCTGAAAGGTTGTTGTTGACCCACGAAAAAACGCCAGGATTCTTGGCCTCTGAAGGAGAATTCAATCCGGGGCCAGGGACGAGGCTTGATAGCTCAGAGCTTTTGTGTAATAAAGTTTTATTAAAGTATAAAGGAGATAGAGAAAGCTTCTGACATAGGCATCAGAAGGGGGCAGAAAGAGTATCCCCCTGCTAGTCTTCGGCTGGATGTTATATAGTCACTAGCAGTCTGTTAATGAAAGAAAGGAATGTCTTAAAACTCAGAATGGCACCAGGCCCCTCATCCATAAGATTTATTTTGTGATAATCCTGGCACCAGAGGAGTCATCCCCGGCAGTAAAATGATTGACTTGAATCTTGTAGAAGGGCAGATTACCATACAAATAGTTTCGTTTAAATAGATTAGGGGAACAATGTCTGAGTATAACATAATGGTTTGTCAATGTGGTTCTGAGCCATTAGGCGGAAGACTTGAAGACAGAGTCTGGGGTAAATGCATAGTACATTAACATAGCGTAAGACAAACATTTCCCTAAGAAAAATGCATGGGTTAACTCAAGAGGTTTGAGAATAGTTAACTTCAGGTGAGACCAGGTGTCATTATAGCAACACAGTATTTTAAGAGAAACCTTTTAAATTTGTACAGAGAGAAAACAATATCTCTAGTTTATTTCCTCGTGCCGCTTAAGAGACATACAAATGTCTGACATTTGCAGCCTATTTCCTCTGTTTGGAGACCCCTGGCCTTCCTGCCTGTTACCCTGTCAATTCTTTGAGTGGATGTCAGGAGAGTATCTGACCCCCAGTTCTCCACGTGTCTTTTTCCATTGATCTCCACAACCCTTTCCATGCATGCTCATGGCTCTTAAACACCCCACACTCCAGCCCCCTGATATAGTCCTTAGGTGAGTCACCTGCCTCAAACTGAAGATAACATTAGGATATTGTGAACCTGGAAGATGTGAGGTTTGTCTCTTTAAAATGGTGGAAATGATAAGAGTGCTGCTGATTGTGATGATTCCTGCTGTGCGGAGAAAGACACTTGGAGCAACATCAGAGGCGTGTCCACGAGCAGCTGATGCGTCACGTCCTCCTGGTGACCGGCTCTCGCTGCCAGCTGTTCCTGAGACACCGTGCTACCCTGCCCTACCTGTGTTTGTATTCTGTGAGCAAGGACTAACAGTCTCCACTATTAACTTTTTTTTCAAGTACTAGTTTGAACTAAATTTAAATTTAGTATATTTAAAATAAATTTATAAAGCTAAAATTTACTGATTTGAACTAAATTCTAGTCACTTGTAGGCAGCCCTACAGCCCTACTTGGAGCTGTTTCATCAATCTACCCTGGAACTTCTTGGGAATGAATCTTGTCGTCTGTCAGATGAGGGCTGGGATAACTGGTTCTATCTGCTTAAAAAAAAATTTTTTTTTAAAGAAATTGAAGTATAGTTGATTTACAGTGTTCTGTTAGTTTCTGGGGTATAGCACTACGTGCTTTATTAGTACTTTTAGTAGCAAAAAAACAAAAATCACTCTAGCTAGTTTAAATTATTGCAGGGTATAAGGTAACTCAGAATCTCTGGTGGGGCTGGAGAATTAGTTTGGAGGCTTTCAGCCGGAGATGGTATCTCCATTACAGCTCAGGCCCATTCCATTGGAAAACTCAGCTCCTGAGTTCTTTGCCCCTACTCGAAGTTCTAGAAGCTTGAGGTTTCTACCACCCTTATTAGCATCAGTTCCACACTGACTTCCTTCATATTATCCTCTCATGCAGGGCCTCTTAAGCTTGGCACTTTTGACATTTTGGGCAGGATGATTCTTTGGTATGTGTGTATGTTAGAGGCTGTCTTGTGCGATGTAGGGTGTTAGCAGCATTCTTGGCCTTTGTACCCTACATTACATGCCAATGGAGACAGGCAAAAATGTCTCCAGACTTTACATCACCCCAGGTTGAGAAGCGCTGTTCTATGGGATCGGGGCTTCACACTCTTGCTGCAAGAAGCCTGTGCCAGAGCCAGAGTTCCAAAAGAGGCCTGTGTGACATATGTCTGTGTATTTAAAAGTAATAAGTCAAGCTAACAAGATGTTTAATAAAGTATATTCTCTTGTACCTTGACAGCTTCATAACAGCAGAACCCTAAATAAATTTGGTTTTATATGATGAAGCTGGCAAAATGTCAAAAACTGAACTACTGCATATATCCTTAGCAAGATGATGGGACAGCAATATTTGGATGAGAAAGACATTCATAATTTATAAACTATTGTACGTTCCATAAAATTTATTGCCCTTCATTTTTCATAAAATCACTAAATATGTTATAGTAAAAGTTTTTGTATAATTTATATTCTACAGGCTGTAATGATCCAAAAGACAAAAAAGTGTAATTAGTTTCAAAATATAAGAATTTGAGTATGTTTCACTGAAAATATAAAGTAAATAAA
Organism: Budorcas taxicolor; assembly: GCF_023091745.1. NCBI lineage: Eukaryota > Metazoa > Chordata > Mammalia > Artiodactyla > Bovidae > Budorcas > Budorcas taxicolor. The sequence continues at coordinate 26,502,959 of NC_068911.1, forward strand.
TAAAAAAATGTTAAAGCTGTAAAGCCTCAATGAAGTTGCATTTCTAAAGTATTCAAAAGTATTAAAGTTACAGGGCAAAATACAAATTATGAAAGTATTGAATATCAAAGTTTTAACTCAAAGTTATTTAAATCTGAGAAATTTTAGTTTACTGTTTCAAAAACAATTTTATAAACAGTTTTACTGGGGACTTCCCAGATGGTCCAGTGGCTGAGACTCCATGCTCCCAGTGTAGGAGGCCTTGGTTCAATCCCTGGCCAGGAAACTAGATTCCACAAGCTGCAATTGAGAGTTTGAAAGCCCCAACTCAAAAAAACAAAAAACAACAAACAAACAAACCAACCAACCCACATGCTGCAACTAAGACTCATTGCAGCCAAAAAGCAAAACCAAACACAAAAGTTTTATTATGTAATATTTCATTATTAAGTAGTATTCATATTACATGACTTTTTGCCTGGTATTTACTGTCAATCTAGTTCCTAATATAAGGAATTGGTATCGCTTTATACTTCTTATATGAAGAAGAATAGAAACTTCTATCCAAACAGAAATTCTGGATCTCATATATACAAATTAGAAAGTGCTACGATCTACTTAGGCTCAGTGGTAACGCATCCACCTGCCAGTGCAGGAGATGCAGGAGACCCAGGTTTGATCACTGGGTCAGGAAGATCCCCTGGAGTAGGAAATGGCAACCCACTCCAGTATTCTTGCCTGAGAATTCCCATGGACAGAGGAGCCTGGCGGGCTACAGTCCATGGGGATGCAAAAAGTCCAACATAACTGATCAACATGATCTACTTGAACTGCAAAATGTTCCTCAGAAACAAGCAGGAACATGAAGAGCAAAAGAAAAATGGATGTTCAGCACTGCGGGAAATTGATGCTTGTTATATAGACTCTATTGCACAGGCACCCATGCTACTTGAGAAGGGAGAGGTTAATTAAGAAGTTAATTAATTTGTCCTTTCTCTCACATAAGTGTTTCCAGTGCTCAAGTTCTTTGAATCCTCTGAAGAGGTGTCTGTCTGCGATACCGGCAGAGGCCACTCCCTGCCAGCCTTTGTGAGATTCAGATACTGTTGCCTTTTGTTTAGAGATTTCAGGGCAAGAAGTGAGGAGAACATTCTTGGGACCTGAACAGTATTATGAAACAGGATATTTAGGATTACAGTTCATGCTGAGCCAGTGCTAAGCATATAAGCCTGAGTGACAAGAGCACCCTTGTGTTCCTTAATACATTTATTTTTTGATGTGTTTCTGAGATACAGGGCCAATCTTGCTAGAATCTAAGTGCATTACTGGCTGCAAGGGAGATGGGGAAAAACAAGATCCTAACCTTGGGGATCTATAGATTCACAATATAGGAATTTCCCCAAACACTTTTATAAAGAGTGCTTAAAAGATGCTGGGCAACCAAAATTGTTGAAATAGGGAAATCCAGGGCAACACAGAGAGTGTTAGTTACTCAGTCGTGTCTCAATCTTTGTGACCCCGTGGACTGTAGCCACCACGCTCCTCTGTCCATGGGATTCTCCAGGCAAGAATACTGGAGTGGATAACCATTCCCTTCAAGGGATCTTCTCAGCCCAAGGAATGAAACCTGGGTCTTCTGCATTGCAGGCAGATTCTTTATCATCTGAGCCACCAGGGAAGCCCCAAGGGGATCATCCTATCCCCTAAACAATGATGAAGACTGTCAGAATCAGCTTTTTGTTTGTTTGTTTGTTTTTTAAAAAAATTTTTGTCAGCGCTTGGTCTTGGTTGCTGTGAGTGGACTTTCTCCAGCTGCAGGGAGCGGGGGCCACGCTCTTGCTGCGGAGCATGGGCCCTAGGCTCAAGGGCTTCAGTCGTGGATCGAGGGCTGTAGAGCGCTGGCTCAGTAGTTGCGGTTCACCGGCTTTAGCTGCTCTGTGGCATGCGGGATCTTCCTGGACCAGGAATCCGTGTCCCCCCTGCTTTGGCTGGTGGATTGTTAACCACTAGACTACCAGGGAAGCCTCAGAGTCAGCTCCTGGGGGACTCTGAAATCTAGTCAAAAACTTAAAAACAACCAAGGGGAAGCTTGGTGAAGAGAGAAACTGCTGCTTTATGGTAAGAGGGTGCAGTGGCGTTTCAGTTTGCCCACCTGTCATCCCCCGTGCTCCATGGCCCTGAGGAAGGGGACCTAGATTTCTCGTGCTGACTGCAAGTAAGTGACAGAAGAGGAACCTATTCTCAGAAAACTGTGATTGTGGTGTCAGCTTGCAGGACAGGTGGAAAAGCTTCCTCTTTCTTCACTCAGGGCATTCCTAGGGCTGGGGTGACCTCTCTGTGGCTTTTGCTAAAAAGTCTTTAAAAGCACAGGCAGCTACTGGCCTCAGCAGCCGGGAGCAAGGGACAATACTTGGGACAAGTAATAGAACAAGAAGCCTGGAAAGGGAGAGGCTGGGGAAGAGACATGGGTGGGAATAGAGCTTTTCAAAGCATCTGTGTGTGCCTGGGACTTGAGAAAGCCATGTGCAGGCTTAGAGTGAGACACATATTCAGAAGAGGCCTGAGAAGAATCTGGGCTTTCATGTCATGCTGGTCTTCAGGCCCTGTGCAAGCAGGAAGTGAAGCGAAGGCAGAGTTGTAAGCAGCCTACTAAGTGTTCAAGGAGTGCCCTGACATAGTTCCAATTTGTGAAAACTGGGAAAGTATTTTTTCTTTCCTCTAAAAAAGTTCTTCTTCATTTCTTTTATTGGCTTCAGATATTTAAGGTAACTCTGCCAAAATAGTAGTTGTCCAGTAAGATAAAGGAATACAGAATTCAGTGGCAAAGACTGACTACAGACCTTACAAAAATTGTTTAGAAAAGTCACTAAACAAGCAAACGACAGCAACCTATAACAGGCAGAGAAAGGAAAATCTGACTTCCAGAGTTGCCACATACTCAAAATATTCAGTATTCAACAACAAAAAAATAACAAGCCATGCAAGGAACAAGAGATTACGGCCATTCACCAGAAAAATTATTTAATAGAAACTGTACTCACTAAACATTAAGTCCTCTTTGGGGGCTGTGAGGATGGGACGTGTTTAGAATAAATGTGTACCTGCATGGTCCTGCTGAGGAGCCCTGGTCTCTGTGTTCTCTCTTGCTGTTTGGATGGAGTTGTGTGCCTCTGTCCTCTGAGAAAAGTGTGCATTGTGGCAAGGGAGAACGGGGGAGAGCTCCCCAGGAGCGGTGGTGTTTCCAGCTGAGGAGGTGGTCTTGTGGGCAGGTGGGTAGGTGTCCGTAGAGAGGCAGTCCATATCCAGCTGTGTTTCCAGCACCATTGCTCCCAAACCTGCTTCCTGAGGCATCCAAAGGGCAGGCGCTTTGTAGAGTGTAACCCAGATGCTTTGTGAATGGGAATGTAGGGGAGGGTGGGGCCTTGACAATGAATTTGATAGTAGAATGAACTGTGAGGATGTAGCTTAGCCTTCTTACCTTTTGAGCTCCAGTTATCTCATTTGTGAAAACAGATGATGATAATGACCTCACTGCCTGTACTGTGCATACTCTGTTCCAGACACTTCATGTAAGAATTCATCTAATTTTCATATCGATATTACAAGGCGGTGCACTTATTATAGGGCTTCCCCAGTGGCTTAGTGGTAAAGAATCCACCTGCAATGCAGGAGACAATGGTTCGACCCCTGGTTTGGGCAGATACCTTGGAGCGGGCAATGGCAACTCACTCCAGTAATCTTGCCTGGAAGATTCCTTAGGCTGACGAGACTGGCAGGCTATAGTCCATGGGGTTGCAAAGAGTCGGACATGACTGAAGCGACTAAGTATGCATGCACCACGCAGGTACACATTTATTCTAAACACGTCCCATACTTACTATATGCATTTTACGGATGAGGAAGCTGAAGTATAGGGAAATTAAGTCACTTGGTTGTACCACTAGTATTTGGAGAAGACAGATTCAGACCTTAAGCACTGCCCTGGCGTCATGGGCTTATTATGAGATTAAATGGGTGAACGCAGTAAGAGCTTAGTCTAGTGTTTGGCACAGGATAAGTGTTCAGAAAATCGTAACAGCTGTTGTCATCAGATCAGGATCCAAACATACAATCAGGGGCTTTCTCCAGCTCTCTCATGTCAGATATGCTTGTGTAAACAGCCGCTTTTAAAGGGGAGTGGGGAACATCATTTTGCAACTATCTGTTGAACTGGTGGATCTTTACTTAGAACAAATTATAAACACCTCTATGCTGCAGGGGAGGTAAAATTTGCTCAAGCTTTTCCTCATTTTACTCCAGCTTGGATCCATGCGGCTGGGTGAGCTGAGCCCACCATCTGTCCTTCAGCCCCTGGGCTTCTCCCCCACCAGGCACTCACGTTTGTCTTGCTTCCTGGTCATGAGCCAGTCTCTCCTATTAGCCCTCAAAGGATCCGAGAGGTCTGCATGAGTATATGGCTCATCCTCTGTGGCTGGTTCTGAGGGCTCCTGGTATAGGGCCTGGGAAAATGTGGGCATTTCCCCCTCCCCAGTTCATTCTGTCGGTCTGCTTGTTAGTGCAAAATCCAGATGTCAGAGAATTTGATTTTCTTTGTTTCTTCCCATGAAATAGAATGAGGTCTGGTGCGTGGGGAAGAATCTAGTGATTCATATTTTCTGCTTATTTGGCTCCTGGCTGAATGGGAATTTGCATTACTTAATGTGTGACTTTTTCTTGGGAAATCAAAAGAAGTTTCCTATTCAATTATTAAATGAATTTTACAGCCAAATAATCCTCTTATTTTTTTACTCCTCCTTGGTGGAACATGTCTGGGCTCTCTGAGTTGTCAATCCCTCTCATGTCCTTTGTTTCCATCTGGGCAGGAAGTTCAAGTCCCTCATTCAAGGATTAGGATCTTCTATGAGGCAGTTTCTGAATGTTGAGCTTTAAGCCAACTTTTTCACTCTTCTCTTTCACTTTCATCAAGAAGCTTTTGAGTTCCTCTTCACTTCCTGCCATAAGGGTGGTGTCATCTGCATATCTGAGGTTATTGATATTTCTCCCAGCAATCTTGATTCCAGCTTGTGCTTCTTCCAGCCCAGCATTTCTCATGATGTACTCTGCATAGAAGTTAAATAAGCAGGGTGACAACATACAGCCTTGATGTACTTCTTTTCCTATTTGGAATCAGTCTGTTGTTCCATGTCCAGGTCTAACTGTTGCTTCCTGACCTGCATATAGGTTTCTCAAGAGGCAGGTGAGGTGGTCTGGTATTCCCATCTCTTTCAGAATTTTCCACAGTTGATTGTGATCCACACGGTCAAAGGCTTTGGCATAGTCAATAAAGCAGAAATAGATGTTTTTCTGGAACTCTCTTGCATTTTCCATGATCCAGCAGATGTTGGCAATTTGATCTCTGGTTCCTCTGCCTTTTCTAAAACCAGCTTGAACATCAGGGAGTTCACGGTTCACATATTGCTGAAGCCTGGCTTGGAGAATTTTGAGCATTACTTTAATAGTATGTGAGATGAGTGCAATTGTGAGGTAGTTTGAGCATTCTTTGGCATTGCCATTTTTTGGGATTGAAATGAAAACTGACCTTTTCCAGTCTTGTGGCCACTGCTGAGTTTTCCAAATTTGCTGGCATATTGAGTGCAGCACTTTCACAGCATCATCTTTTAGGATTTGAAATAGCTCAACTGGAATTCTATCACCTCCACTAGTTTTGTTCATAGTGATGCTTTCTAAGGCCCACTTGACTTCACATTCAGGAAACCAAGATCATGGCATCTGGTCCCATCACTTCATGGGAAGTAGATGGGGAAACAGTGGAAACAGTGTCAGACTTTATTTTTTGGGCTCCAAAATCACTGCAGATGATGATTGCAGCCATGAAATTAAAAGATGCTTACTCCTTGGAAGAAAAGTTATGACCAACCTACATAGCATACTCAAAAGCAGAGACATTACTTTGCCAACAAAGCTCTGTCTAGTCAAGGCTATGGTTTCCCAATGGTCATGTATGGATGTGAGAGTTGGGCTGTGAAGAAACCTGAGTGCCGAAGAATTGATGCTTTTGAACTGTGGTGTTGGAGAAGACTCTTGATAGTCCCTTGGACTGTGAGGAGATCCAACCAGTCCATTCTGAAGGAGATCAGTCCTGGGTGTTCTTTGGAAGGACTGATGCTAAAGCTGAAACTCCAATACTTTGGCCACCTCATGCGAAGAGTTGACTCATTGGAAAAGACTCTGATGCTGGGAGGGATTGGAGGCAGGAGGAGAAGGGGACGACAGAGGATGGGATGGCTGGATGGCATCACCGACTCAATGGACATGAGTTTGAGTGAACTCTGGGAGTTGGTGATAGACAGGGAGGCCTGGCGTGCTGCAGTTCCTGGGGTTGCAAACAGTTGGACATGACTGAGCGACTTCAGTTCATGAACTGAACTGAAGTGGCAGTTTGGAAGACTTTGACCTTGCAAGCTGGGAGTGAATTCTTTTAGCACATTTGAAAAAAGTATTTATTTATTTTGGCTTTGCTGGGTCTTCGTTGCTGTGCAGGCTCTTTCTCTAGCTGCAGGGAGCAGGGGCTACTTTCCAATTGTGGTGCACAGGTTTCTCATTGCCGTGGCTTCTCTTATTGCCAAGCACGGGCTCTAGAGCACGGGCTCAATAGTTGTGGTTCACGGCCTTAGTTGCTCTGTGGCGTGTGGCATCTTCCTGGCCCAGGGATCTAACCCATGTCTCCTGCACTGATTGGTGGATTCTTAACTGCTGAACCACCAGGGAAGTCCAGGAAGTGACATCTGAATGTTCACCAGCTGTGGAGTAAGAGTTAGTGCCTCCTCCTTGTTCATCAGTCCATCAGCTTCAGATGCCATCACACAGGCTTGAGCAGGGCTTGGGCCCAGGGTCAGTGGAGACAAAATACAAAAGGAATGGAACTGTGTCGGGTCCAGGGTGCTCTGCCCCAGCTTATCTGGGGAAAAAAACCCAAAAGACTCTGCGGCCCTTCAGGAGGACCTTAAGCAAGGCTTGCTGTGTGGCCATGTCTGGGATGCCCACAGATTAGGTTCTTCTCAGCTGGTCCCATTTGTCCCATCACACTGTAGACTTCTGGAGGGCAACTCAGTGCTGTTCCCCTGTCCCTTCCTTCAGTGTCATTATTCCTCTCTCCCTTCCTTTCTCCCCCAGTGTCATTATGTGTGCAATACAGTAATTTTTTAAAGAATGTGCTGAAGTGTAGTTGATTTACGACGTTGTGTTTAATTTCTGCTGTACAGCAAAGTGACTCAGTTGTACATATATATATTCTTCTCCATTATGGATTATCACAGGATATTGAATATGGTTCCCTGTGCTATACAGTAGGACCTTGCTGTTTATCCAGTGTATGTATAATAATTTGTATCTGCTAACCACAAACTCCCAATCCATTCCGCCCCAACCTGCCTTCCCGCTGGCGGCCTGCAGTCTGTTCTCTACATCTGTGAGTCTGTTTTTGTTTCGTAGATATGGTCTTTTGTGTCGTATTTTAGATTCCACTTATAAGTGATATCACAGTATCTGTACTATGTACATATGTGTATGTACAGAGTATTTGTCTTTCTCTTTATGACTTGCTTTGCTTAGTTTGATAATCTTTAGGTCCATCCACGTCACTGCAGATGGCATTATTTTTGTTTTAATGGCTGAGTAATGTTCCATTGTATGTGTGTGTGTGTATATCTATCCATGGGATTTTTCAAGGAAGAATACTGGAGTGGGTTGCCATTTCCTTCTCCAGAGGATCTTCCCAACCCAGGGATCGAGCCCACATCTTCTGTATCTCCTGCATTGTAGGCAGATTCTTTAATCCACTGAGTCATCAGGGAAGTCCTATATATATATATATATTTAAATTCCCTGATGATTGATATTGTTAAGCACCTTTCCATGTACCTGTTGGCCGTTTGTATATCTTCTTTGGAAAAATATGTATTTTAGATCCTTTGTACCTTTAAAAAATTTGTATTTATTTTTAATTGGAGAGTAATTACTTTACAATATTGTACTGGTTTACGAATCAGCCATAGGTACACAGGCGTCCCCTCCCTCTTGCACCTCCCCGCCTGCCCCATATCCCACCTCATCCCACCCCTGTAGTTTGTTAGCACGGTTTGAGCTCCTTGCATCATACACACAAATTCCCACTGGCTATTTGTTTTACATATGTAATGTAGATGTTTCCATGCTACTCTCTCTGTTTGTCCCACCCTCTTCTCCCCTCACTGTCCACAAGTCTGTGCTGCATCTCCACTGCTGCCCTGAAAATAGGTTCATCAGTACCATCTTTCTAGATTCCATGTGTATGCATTGATATATGGTGTTTGTTTTTCTGACTTACTTCACTCTGTATAATAGGCTGTAGGTTCATCCATCTCATTAGAACTGACTCAAATGCATTCCTTTTTATGGCCGAATAACATTCCATTTCCCTTCATGGATCATAGCCTTGCTGTGGGGAAGGGGCTTATGTAACTCAATGAAGCTGTGAGCCATGCCATGCAGGGCTACCCAAGATGGATAGGTCACAGTAAAGAGTTCTGGCAAGATGTGGTCCCCTGGAGGAGAGAATGGCAAACCACTCCAGTATTCTTGCCACGAGAACCCCATGAACAGTATGAAAAGGTGAAAAGATGTGACACTGGACAGTGAGCCACCAGGTTGGAAAGTGTCCAGTATGCTACTGGGGAAGAGTGGAGGGCAATTACTAATTGCTCCAAAAAGAATGAAGTGGCTGGGCCAAAGGAGCAACGATGCCCAGCTGTGGATGTGTCTTGTGGTGAAAGTAAAGTCCAGTGCTGTAAAGGACAATGTGGCATGGGAACCTGGAATGCTAGGTCCATGACTCATGGTAAATTGAAAGTGATCAAAGAGGAGCTGGCAAGAGTGAACATCAACATTCTAGGAATCAGTGAAAATGGATGGGAGTGGGTGAATTAAATTCAGATGACCATATATCTACTAGTGTGAGCCAAAACTCCACAGAGGAAATGGAATAGCCCTCATAGTTAACAAAAGAGTCTGAAATGAAGTACTTGGGTGCAATCGCAAAAACGACAGGATGATCTCAGTTCATTTCCAGGGCATACCATTCAGCATCACAGTAATCCAAGTCTATGCTCTGATGACTGATGATGAAGAAGTGGTTCTATGAAGACCTACAAGACCTCTTAGAACTAACACCAAAGAAAAATGCCCTTTTCATCATAGGGGACTGGAATGTGAAAGTAGGAAGTCAAGAGATACGTGAAGTAACAGGCAAGTTTGGCCTTGGAGTACAGAATGAAGCAGGGCAAAGGCTAACAGAGTTTTGTCAAGAGAATGCACTGGTCATAGCAAACACCCTTTTCCAACAACACAAGAGAAGACTCTATACATGGACAAGACCAGATGGTCAATACCGAAATCAAATTGATTATATTCTTTGCAATTGAAGATGGAGAAGCTCTATACAGTCAACAACAAGAAGACCTGGAGCTGACTGTGGCTCAGATCATGAGATCCTTATTGCCAAATTCAGACTTAAATTGAAGAAAGTAGGGAAAACCACTAGGCCATTCAAGTATGACATAAATCAAATCCTTATATTATTATAGATGATATGGTGGAAGTGACAGATGGATTCAAGGGATTAGATCTGATAGAGTGCCTGAAGAACAATGGACAGAAGCAGGTAACGCTTTACAGGAAGCAGTGACCAAAACCATCCCAAAGGAAAAAAATTGAGGAGGCTTTACAAATAGCCGAGGAAAGAAGAGAAGGGAAAGATATATCCAAAAGAATGCAGAGTTCCAGAGAATAGCAAGGAGAGATAAGTAGGCCTTCTGCTTCATTGATTATGCTAAAGCCTTTGACTGTGTGGATCACAACAAACTGTGGAGGATTCTAAAAGGGATGGGATTAACACACCACCTTACCCATCTCCTGAGAAATCTGTATGTGGGCCAAGAAGCAACAATTAGAACCACACATGGAACAACTGACTGGTTCAAAATTGGGAAAGGAGTCAGACAAGGCTGTATATTGTCACCTTGTTTATTTAATTGAAATGCAGAGTGCATCATGCAAAATGCCAGGCTGGATGAATCACAAGTTGGAATCAAGATTGCTGGGAGAAATAGCAACAATCTCAGATATGCAGATAATACCACTCTAATGGCAGAAGGTGAAGAGGAGCTAAAGAGCCTCTTGATGAGGGTGAAAGAGGAGAGTGAAAAAGCTGGCTTGAAACTCAACATTCAGGAAACTAAAATCATGGCATCCTGTCCAATCACCTCATGGAAAATAGAAGGGAAAAAAGTAGAAACTGTGGCAGATCTTATTTTCTTGGGTTCCAGTATCACTGCGGACAGTGACTGTAGCCATAAAATTTAAAGATGTTGCTCCTTGGAGGAAAGCTATGAGAAACCTAGAGAGTATATTAAAAAACAGAGACATCAGTTTGCCAACAAAGGTCCATATCCATATAGTCAAAGCTATGGTTGAGATGGTTGGACAGTATCACTGACTCAGTGGACATCAATTTAAGCAAACCCCAGGAGATAGTGAAGGACAGGGAAGTCTGACGTGCTGCAGTCCATGGGGTCTCAAAGAGTCAGACATGACTTAGTAACTCAACAACAACAACAACAACAACAACAACAAATATTCCATTTGTATGTGTGTACCACAGCTTCTTTATCCATTCCGTCTGTCGGTGGACATCTAAGTTGCTTCCATGTCCTACCTATTGTAAATAGTACTGCAGTGAACGTTGTGTTACATGTGTCTTTTTCAATTATGGTTCTCTCAGGGTATATGCCCAATAGTGGGATTGCTGGATCATATGGTAGTTTTATCCCTAGTTTTTAAAGGAATCTCTGTACTGTTCTCCATAGTTCTTTGCCAATTTTTAATCTGATTTTTTTTTTTTTTGCTATTGAGTTGTATGAATTCCATATATATTTTAGGAATATATCATATAGATGGTTTTCAAAGACTTCCTCCTATCCTGTAGATGTCCTTTTCACTTTGTTAATTGTTTCCTTTGCTGTGCAGATGATTTTTAGTTTGATGTAGACCCAGGTGTTTCTTCTTGCTTTTGTTGCCTGTTTTTTGTTGTCATATCAAAAAAAAAAAAAAAATTGCCAAGACTAATGTGAAGGAGTTTTCCACATATGTTTTCTCCTAGGAATTCTACCATTTCAGGTGTTACATTTATTTATTTATTAAAAAAATTCATTGCCATTTATTCAGAGGAAGAAATAGTATGCAAGAAATAAAATGATATAGAAGATTTAATGACAGAAAAATGCTATCAAAAACAGGAAAGAAGAGGGAATAGGAGAGGTGAAAATTGGGTGACAAAAGTGTATTTATAAATATATCCCACTTCTAAAAGCTCAAAATTTATGAAGAATGTGTGTATGTTAATGAGTCTGTACACACAAATATATGATTTTCCATCAGATCTTACATTTACATCTTGAATTTATTTCAAGTTAATTTTTGTGAGTATTATAAAATAGGGACCCAATTTTATTCTTCTGCACATGGCTATCCAGTTTTCCTAAAACCATTCACTGAGGAGACTGTCTTTTCCTATTGTATGTCCTTGGTGGTGTTGTCAAAGATTAGTTGATTATATATATATATATATATATATATATGTGGACTCTATTCTGCTGCATTAGTCTATATGTTTGTTTTTATGGCAGTGCCATACTGTTTTGATTACTATAGCTTTGTAATAGAGTTTGAAATCAAGAAGTGGGATACCTCCAACTTAGATCTTCTGTCTCAAGATTGCTTTGGCTCCTCAGGATCTTTTGTGTTTTGACACAAATTTTGTGATTCTTTTTTACCATTTCTGTGAAAAATGTCTTTGGAATTTTGATACAGATTATGTTGAATCTGTAGATTTCTTTGGGTAGTATGGACATTTTGACAATGTTAATTTTTCCATTCCATGAACATGGTATACCTTTTCATTTATTTGTATCTTGTTCAATTTCTTTCATCAGTGTTTTCTAGTTTTCAGCAAACCACACTTTCAAAGGAATTTCCTGGTGGTTCAGTGGTTAGGATTCAATGCTTTCACTGCCAAGTGCCCAGGCTCAATTCCTAGTCTGGAAGCTAAGATCCCACAAGCCCTGTGGCATGGCCAAAATAACAAAAAACCCAATCACCTCTCTCCCCAAACTCCAAAAAACCAAAACAAAACAAAATCAAACCAAAAAACCAGTCTTTTACCTCCTTGGTTAAATTTATTCCTAAGTGTTTTATTGTTTTTGATGGCTCTTGCCAGTGAAATTACTTTCTTAAGTTCTCTTTCAGATAGTTTGTTTTTAGTGTATAGAATATAACTAGTTTTTGAATATTGATGTAGCCTGCAACTTAACTGCATTTATTAGTTCTAATGATTTTTTGGTGGAGTCTTAGGATTTTCTGTATGTAATATGTTATCTTCAAGCAGAGACAATTTAACTTCTTCCTTCTGATCTGGATGACTTTTTCCCTGTCTAATTACTCTGACTGCAACTTCCAGTACTATGTGGAAGAGGAGCGGTGAGAATAGACATCCTTTTCTTATTTGTCATCTCAGAGGAAAAGCTGTTAGGTCTCCACCACTGAGTACAATGTTAGCCGTGGACTTGTCATCAGTCAGTTCAGTTCAGTCACTCAGTCGTGTCCAACTCCTTGCGACTCCATGAATTGCAGCATGCCAGGCCTCCCTGTCCATCACCAACTCCCGGAGTTCACTTAAACTCATGCCCATCGAGTCGGTGATGCCATCCAGCCATCTCATCCTCTGTCATCCCCTTCTCCTCCTGCCCCTAATCCCTCCCAACATCAGAGTCTTTTCCAATGAGTCACCTCTTTTCATGAGGTGGCCAAAGTACTGGAGTTTCAGCTTTAGCATCATTCCTTCCAAAAAACACCCAAGGCTGATCTCCTTTAGAATAGACTGGTTGTATATGGCCTTTATTATGTTGACATATATTTGTTCAACACCAATCTTTTTTGAATCATGAAAGGATGTTGAACGTTGTCATATGCTTTTCTCCCATCTGTTGAGATGATCATACAATCCTTTATCCTATTTATGTGATGTGTCGCATTGAGTGGCTTGTGTATGCTGAACCATACTTACAAACTAGGGATAAATCCCATTTGATCATGGCATGTGGTCCTTATAATGTGCTATTGAATTTGGTTTGCTTGTATTTCACTGAGGATTTTTGAATCTATGCTCATCGGGGATATTGCTGTGTAACTTTCTTTTCTTGTAGTGTCCTTTTCTGGCCTTTTTTTTTTTTTTTTTTTTTTAAATCAGGGTAATGCTGGCCTTGTGAAATGAGTTTGGAAGTGTTCCCTCCTTTTCAATTTTCTGGAAAAGTTTGAGGAGGATTAAAGTGAAAGAAAGTGAAAGTCACTCAGTTGTGTCCAACTCTTTGCGACCCCATGGATATATAGTCCATGGAATTCTCCAGGCCAGAATACTGGAGTGGGTAGCCTTTCCCTTCTCCAGGGGATCTTCCCAACCCAGGGATTGAACCCAGGTCTCCCACAATGCAGGCAGATTCTTTACCAGCTGAGCCACCAGGGAAGCCCAAGAATACTGGAATGGGTAGCCTATCCCTTCTCCAGTGGATCTTCCCAACCCAGGAATTGAACTGGGGTCTCCTGCATTGCAGGTGGATTTTTTACCAACTGAGCTATCAGAGAAAACCTTGAGGAAGATTGGTGTTAATTATTCTTTAAATGCTTGGTAGAATTCACTATTTTTTTAAATTGAAGGATAGTTGATTTAAAATGTTGTGTTAATTACTTCAGTGTACATATATTATATATATATGAATATATATGTACATTCATTTAAAAAATATTCTTCTCCACTATGGTTTTTTTTATCATAGGATATTGAATATAGTTCTCTGTGCTATATGGGAGGACCTTGCTGTTTATCCATTATATATATAAAAGTTTACATCAGCTAATCCCAACCTCCATAGCATCCCTCCCCTAACCCTCTGACACATGGTACCACCAGTTCCCTATGTCTATAATTCTGTTTCTGCTTCCTTTGTGTGCTATTTTAGATTCCACATGTAACTGACATCATATGGTATTTGTCTTTCTCTTTCCTAACGTAATATGATACTCTCTAGTTGCATCCATATTGCTGCATGTGGCATTATTTTGTTCTTTTTAATGGCAAAGTAGTATCCCAGTGTGTATATGAACCATGTCATCTTTATCCATTCATCTGTAGATGGACATTTGGATTATTTCTGTCTTGGCTATTGTGAATAGTGCTGCTATAAACACAGCGGTGCCTGTAATCTTTTTGAGTTGTAGTTTTGTCTGGATATATTCCCAGGAGTGGGATTGCTGGATCATAGCATAAAAATTCACTACTTATAGGTTGTTCCTCGTCTTTTCTTTCTTGGTATACTTTTGATTACTGATCAGTCTCCTTAGTAGTTGTAGACATGATCAGATTTTCTGTTTATTCAGGATTCATTCTTGGTAGGTTGTATGTTTCTTGGAATTTATCCATTTCTTCTCGGCTGTGCATTTTTTTTTTTTTGGCACATACATATTCATAAGACTACTTAGATCCTTTAAATTCTGTAATATCAGTTGTAATGTCTTCTCTTTCATTTCTGATTTATGATTTGAATCTTTTCTCTCCCACTCCTCTTTTAGTCTACGTAAATTTTTGTTAAATTGATCTTTATTTTTTAAAAAACTTTTAGTTTCATCAATCTTTTCTATTGTTTTTATCACCTCTGTATCATTTGTCTCTGCTCTTCTGTTTGTCCTTTCCTTCCTTTTTCTAACTGTGGGCTTAATTTGTTCTTTTCCTAGTTTTTGAGGTGTGAGGTTAGATTGTTTATTTAACATTATTCTTTTTCTTAATGGAGGCATTTAGTTAGAATTGCTTTTGCTGAATCCAATAAATTTTGATATATTGTATTTTCATTTATTTTAAGTTTTTTTTTTTTTCTGTTTGGTTTATCTGGCCCAATTATCTCTTAGGAGTGTTTTTTTAATTTCCACTTATTTGTGAAACTTCCAGCTTTCCCGACTATTGATTTCCATTTTCATTCCATTTGTAGTTAGAAATAATACTTGATTTGATTTCAGCAGCTTAACTTTGTGAAGACTTGTTTTGTGACCTAACATTTGATCTATCCTGGAGAATGTTTTATGTGCACTGAGAATAATGTGTATTCTGCTGCTGTTGGATGGACTTTTTTTTAAATTTATTTAATTTATTTTTGCTTTTGGCTGTGCTGGGTCTTTGCTGCTGCATGTGGGCTTTCTCTAGTTGCAGTCAGTGGGGGCTGCTCTTCACTGGTGCACAGGCTTCTCACTGTGGTGGCTTCTCTTGTTGCAGAGCCCAGGCTCTAGGCTCATGGGCCCAGTAGTTGTGGCTCGAGGGCTGTAGAATGCAGACTCAGTATTGGGGTTCATGGGCTTTAGAATGAGGGCTCAGTATTGGGGTTCATGGGCTTTAGAACGAGGGCTTAGTAGTTGTGGCGCGAGGGCTGTAGAATGCAGACTCAGTATTGTGGTTAAATGAGGGCTCAGTATTGGGGTTCATGGGCCTTAGAATGAGGGCTCAGTATTGGGGTTCATGGGCTTTAGAATGAGGGCTCAGTATTGTGGTTCATGGGCTTTAGAATGAGGGTTCAGTATTGTGGCTCATGGGCTGTAGAATGAGGGCTCAGTATTGGGGTTCATGCGCTTTAGAATGAGGGCTCAGTATTGGGGTACCTGAGCTTAGCTGCTCTGTGGCATGTGGAATCTTCCTGGACAGGGGTCAAACCCATGTTCTCTGCATTGGCAGGTGGATTCTTATCCACTGTACCAACAGGAAAGTCTGCATGGACTGTTATATAGGTATCTGTTATGTCCATTTGGTATATAAATTGTAGTTCAAATCCAATATTTCCTTTTAATTTTGTGTCTGAATGATCTATCCATTGTTGAAGTGGAGTATTGGAGTCCCTACTATTGTTGCATTGTTATTCTGCCTTCAGATCTATTAATATTTGTTTAATATATTTAAGTGATTCACTGTTGGTGTTTATGTATTTACAGTGTTATTACCTCTTGATGGGTTGATCTCTTTATCATTACACAAGGACTTTCTTTGTCTCTTGTTACAGACAAATCTATTTTGTCTGATATAAGTATAGGTACACCTGCTCTCTTTTAGTTTCTATTTATATAGAATATCTTTCTCCATTTCTTTACTTTCAACTTGTGAATGTCTTTAAGGTTGAAGTAAATCTCTTGTAGACTACATATATTGGATCTTTTTTTTTTCTTTTTTTAATTATCCATTAGCTATTCTATTCCTTTTGATTGGATAATCTAATCAATTTACTTTTAAAGTGATTATTGATAGGTAAGGATTTATTGTTGCCATCTTGTTTTCTGGTTATTTTGAGGTTCTGTTGTTTCTTCCTCTCCTGCTGTCTTCCTTTGTGAATTGATGATTTTAGCATAGTTGTATATTTTGATTCCTTTCTCTTTTTCTTTTGTGTATCTACTATAGGTTTTTTCTTTGTCATAAGGCTTACATAACCATCTTACACTTTTAGCTGTCTATTTAAAGCTGATAATAACTTTTTATTTTGTTGTGCTCTGCAGCATGTGGGATCCTATTAGTTTGATGCAAACATAATCGTGGTTTTGGGCCATGAACTTTAAATCATTATAACTAGGGTCTAACACATCTTTGTTCATCCAAATAGGCACCATTACAATCAACACATTTTTTTGCCCATGAGAAATAAGTTTGTTTACTCTTGTATCACAAAAATTCATGCCTCAGGATTCGATGAACTCTTGGAAAGCCTTTTCTGCCTCCTGCTGGTTGTGGAAGCATTTTCCTTGCAAGAAGTTGTCAAGGTGTCTGAAGAAGTGGTAGTTGGTTGGCAGGAGGCCAGGTGGATATGGCAGATGAGGCAAAACTTTGTAGCACAATTTGTTCAACTTTTGAAGCCTTGCTTGTGTGACGTGTGGTTGGATGTTGTCATGGAGAAGGCTTCTGCGATGTGTGGTTGGGTGTTGTCTTGGAGGAGAATTTGGCCCTTTCTGCTGACCAGTGCTGGCTACAGGCGTTGCAGTTTTTGGTGTATCTCATTAATTTGCTTAGCCTGCTTCTCAGGTGTAATGGTTTTGCTGGGATTCAGAAAACCAGTGGATCAGACAGGCAGCAGACCAGCAAGCAGTGACTGTGATCTTTTTTTTTTTTTTAGTGGAAGTTCAACTTTGGGAAGTGCTTTGGAGCTTCTTCTTGGTCCAACCACTGAGCTGGTTATCACTGGTTGACATATAAAATCCACTTTTTGTTGCACAATCCGATTGAGAAATGTTTCGTTGTTGTTGTATAGAATAGGAGAAGAGGACACTTCAAAAGGATGGTTATTTTTTGAATTTCAGGCAGCTCATGAGGCACCCACTTGTCGAGGTTTTTTCACCTTTCCAATTTGCTTCAAATGCCAAATGACCATATAATGGTTGACGCTGAGTTCTTTGGTAGTTGTAAGAGGATCAGCTTCTATGATTGCTCTCAGTTGCTTGTTGTCAACTTCCGATGGCTGGCCACTGTGCTTCTCATCTTCAAGGCTCTTGTCTCCTTTACAAAATTTCTTGAACCACCGCTGCACTGTGTGTTTGTTGGCAGTTCCTGGGCCAAATGTGTCGTTGATATGGTGAGTTGTCTCTGCAGGTTTATGACCCATTTTGAACTCGATTCAGAAAATAGCTTGAATTTACTTTTTGTCTAACATTATTTCCACAGTCTGAAATAAATGTGAAATACATAGCAAGTAATAAGGCATTAGCAAAAAAACATAGAGTAAGAAATGTGCATTAAGATGATGCAAAAGATAACCACATTTAAGAATGTATTCCAATATCAAACAGCAAATTCAACAGTGCAAACCCAGTTACTTTTGCACCAGTCTAATAGTTCCCAGACCAGGGGCTGAGCTTGTACCTGCTGCTAGTAGTCATGGGTCTTAACCATTGGACCTCCAGGGAAGCCCCTACAGCCACTAACAACTTACCTCTGATGGAAAACATAATCTCTACCCTCTTACTCTTTCCCTCTGATGTTTTTGATGTCACAGTTTACCTCTTTTTATATTTTGCATCTATTAACACATTGTTGTAGCTGTAGTTATTTTTAACTGGGCACCAAAGAATCCAGGCGACCCAGAAATTCAGGCCACACACTCTTGGTGGTTCATGGGGAAACTGGTGCAGGTGAAATGGAGAGCCAGATCAATTTTCACAGGTGAAGTCCCTCAGGGTATATTTGTTAGACATCCAGCTTTCTGTAATGGAAAGATGCCCACTTCAAGTGCCTAGTTGCTCATGTTGAGCTTGCTGAATTGATGGAGTGATTGTTGGATCTCTGGAATTATTGGAGTTGCTTGGCAGGCTTCAGATTGATGAAAATTGTCTCCTAGTTTGCTGGTCCATTGTCAAGCTGGGAACCACTTAGCTCTGAGGGGGCGAGAGGTGATGTCAGAGTTAGCCAATAGTCTCCTATGGTGTCTGTGTATTTCTTTTTTTTTTTAATTGGAGGATAATTGCTTTACAATGTTCTGTTGATTTCTGCTGGATAATAATGTGTATCAGTCATAATTATAATATATCCCTTTGCTCTTGAGCCTCCCCCCTCCCATCCTACCCCTCTAGGTCATCACAGAGTGCCAGGCTGGCCTCCCTGTGTTCTCTAACAGCTTCCCACTAGCTGCCTGTTTCACACATGATAGTGTAGATATGCCAATGCTGCTTTCTCATTTTGTCCTACCCTCTCCTTCCCCTGCTGTGTTCACAAGTATTTTAACATTTATTTGAACCAGGGTGAAAGATCTAGGCCTGTGCTCTCCAACAGAAATATAATGCCAGCAGTGTGTGTGGTTTATAATTATCTGATGACCTTATTTAGAAAAGTTAAAAGATCCAGAGAAATGAAAATGCTTGTCTGCACAAAGTCTTGCACATGAATGTTCATAGCAGTTTTACTCATAATTGCCAAAACGTGGAAACAATTCAAGTGTTCAGTAACTGATGAATAGAAAAACAAACTGTGGCATATCCATACAAGGGAATATTATTTGACAATAAAATTAAATGAAGTGCTGACACATGCTATAAAATGGATGAAGCTTCAAAACGTGCTGAGTGAAGGGAGCCCGATGCAAAAGAGCTGGCACCGTATGATTCCACGTCTATGGAATGTCCAGAACAGGCAGATTTCTAGAGACCAAAAGCAGACTAGTGGTTGTCGAGGGCTGAGGGAGAATGGGAATGGGGAGAGGGGCGACTGCTAATGGGTCCAGCATTTCTTTCTGGAGTGGTGAAAATGTTCTAAAATTGATCGTAGTGATGGGGGCAGAGCTCTATGAATAGATTAAAAACCAACGAGTTGCATATTTTAAACGAGTGAGTTGTATAGCATGTGAATTACATGTTTTAAAAAGTAAAAAGACCATAACCTTAAGATTACAGTGGGGAGGGTGGGGAAGGTATAGGGAAGGAGTTTGGGACTGACATGTATACACTGCTATATTTACAATGGATAACCAACTAACCAACAAAGGCCTACACTATAGCACAGGGAACGCTGCTCAATAGTATGTAACATCCTAAATGGGAAAAGAATTTGAAAGAGGATACATGTATATGTATGGGCTTCCCAGGTGGCTCAGTGGGTAACGAATCTGCCTACAAGGCAGGAGATGCAGGAGACATGGGTTCAATCCCTGGGTTGGGAAGATCCCCTGGGGGAGGGCACTGCAATCCGCTCCAGTATTCTTGCCTGGAGAATCCCATGGACAGAGGATCCTGACAGGCTATAGTCCATAGAGTCGCAAAGAGTCAGACAAGACTTGAGTGACTAAGCGTGCATGTGCAAACACACACACACACACACACACACACACACACACACACACACATAATGTATAACTGAATCACTTTGCTGTACACCTGAAATGAACACAGCATTGTTAATCAACTACACGCCAATATAAAACAAAAAGCTAAAAGAAATAGGTAAAGTTAATTTTACTAATATATTTTAGTGGACTCAAAATATCCTAAATAGTATCATTTAAAGCTGCAATCAATGCAAACCATTATTTTTATGGGAGTTTTTATTGAAATAAAACAAATTAAGTATAGAGTTTGATCAGTATATAATATACAATGTTATTATATAGAAATTACTACCACCACTTAAGCTGGTATTATTGCTAATACAGCTGATGCCCACAGAAGTCATTCGCTCTCCTAAAAGGTAAACATTATTCTCATTCGGTGTTCAACATTATTAGTGAGATATCTCAGTTCTATGCTGGTAACAGATCCTTGAAATCTGCTGTGTATTTTACAGTCACAGCACATCACTTTGGACCAGACATTTATTAGGCACTCAGTAGCACATTTGGTTAGTGGTTCCATATTGGAAGGTTCGAATCCAGGCAGTTTTAGCTTCCTACCAGCAAAGGGCTCTCTCTGTATTCCTTTGTATTTTCCTTTATAAACTCAAATAGGCTTGGGTTCAGATCACCTTTTGCCACTTACTAGGAATATAACTTTGAGTCTGTAATTTAGTCTTTATAGATGAGTTTTCTTTTCTGCGAAATGAGTACAGTTAAAGAGGGATTGCAGTCAGGACTGAGATACTCAGTGGAAAGCTAGAATGGTGCTTGGCATATGATGCTCAGTCAGTATTAGTTCTTATTATTTCTTGATCCCCTGGGGCAGGACAGCCTGTGTCCTCAGGTGGGAAAGACTTGGGAACAGAAAACCTGGGCTCAGATCCTGGTCCTGTCCTATACAAGCTGGCTTGTAGAAGAGTCTGTCACACCTCCCTATCCTGCACACCCACAGTCCCTTCAGAGGGTTTCTTTGCTCTGAGTTATCCGCTTTGCACTTAGGACTCAGGATACAGCTGTTTGGAAAGGAATGGAACCCCACTAAGTGCAGGCAACATCTAGGCCGGTCAGAGGATTGTGGGGTGGTTAAGTGTGGGAAAATCCAACCCATAAGGGTCCTGGGGACCAATGGAACAATTTAGATCCTTTCTTCTGCAGAATTTGAATCTGAGACATGGAGAAAGGATGAGGGTCAGCATCAGGGGCAGAAGCAGAGACACACAGAAGTAAAGTTCTAAGTTGAACCCTTGAGTCAACAAAAGCGATGGATGAGTAGGAGCCACAAATGAACAAGAACTGTGAGTAATGAGACAGAGAGGAGTGGGGACAGCAGAGGGACAGGCCAAGACCCAGAGGTGCTGAGTCACTGTGATGCTGGAGGGCGGAGTACCGAGCTGGGGTGCCCCTGAGTTACAGAGCTGTGACTCGAGCTATGGCTGTATCCCAAAGCTGTCTCAGCCTCTGAGAGGCCGGCTGAGACTTGAGTGGCTGAGACTTTGGTTTTCTCAATCATGTAATGACACCTGAGACTGTTCCTGTTTTTTGAAACCTACACAAAGACCCGACCAGCACCAGCCACATCAAAATGGAGACTTGGTTTCCTCACCTGTGAAATAGGGACACATGTGGCTTTTGGGTTCACCATCCCTTTCTTGGGGCAATGACTTTTATCTGACATTTTGCAGTGCTGGGCCTGCCAATCTTGGACCCCACTTCTGAGATGGCCACATAATCAGGCTCCACTGCAGGCAATTGTCTCATGTAGAGACACCTCTGCGGCAAGGGTTGGAACCCTTGTGCGAGCTCCTGGGTCCCTCTAGCTGGGACCTTCTGAGCTGTCTTGGTTCCTGTTTTTTTTTTTTTCATGGAAGGGTAGAGTAGACTTCTTTATTCACA
Source organism: Budorcas taxicolor (assembly GCF_023091745.1). NCBI lineage: Eukaryota > Metazoa > Chordata > Mammalia > Artiodactyla > Bovidae > Budorcas > Budorcas taxicolor. The sequence continues at coordinate 26,524,813 of NC_068911.1, forward strand.
TATCCTTTGTCTTGTAGTACTTTATCTCAGGCCACCATGACTGCTTCTGTAGCAAGCTGTACCGTCAGACTGGGAGCTCCCTGTTCATCTTGGCAGCTCCAGCACCTGACCCAGCATGGGCACATGACAGGCTCTCCATCTTTCAAGGTCTGACTCTGCCAGACTCTTCTCTATTGCTGAGTCCCGTGCTAGCAGTCATCATCCACCTTAGGAGGTAGTGATTCTGGTCCTAGTTCTGATCCCAATTGAGTTTAATTGGACAAATCGTCCAGGATCTATGATTATGTTTCTTATCTTGCGTGAGAATCTGTAGTTCTGATGTGTCCAACTCCAGTAGACTTAAGATCTGCACCACCTGTCTCATTGGCTCAGCCACATTCTTTTCAACTTCATCTTCCATTTATCATCCTTTGTTGTTGTTCAGCTGCTAAGTCGTGTCTGACCCTGTCCCCCTAGGGTCTGCAACACACCAGGTTTCTCTGTCCTTCATTACCTCCCAGAGTGCTCAAATTCATGTCCATTGAGTCGGTGATGCTATCTCACCATCTCATCCTCTGCTGTTCTCTTCTCCTTTTGCCTTCAATCTTTCCCAGCATCAGGCCCTTTTCCAATGAGTTGGCTCTTCACATCAGGTGGCCAAAGTATTGGAACTTCAGCATCAGTCTTTCCACTGAACATTATTTAGGGTTGATTTCTTTTAGGATTGACTGGTTTGACTCTTGAGGGATCCTCAAGAGTTTTCTCCAGCATCACAATTTCAAAGCATCACTTCTTCGGCATCCAGCATTTTTAAGGTCCAACTGTCACATCCATATACAACTACTGGTGGTAAAGTGGATTGGAATCCACCTTGCCAGCGCAGGGGACCTGGGTTCAGTCCCTGGTCTGGGAAGATTCCACATGCCAAGGGAGCAACTGAGCCTGTGTTGGTTCCTGTTTTATTGAGCTCTTCTGTTTTAGACTTTCCAAATTGCCTTTACAGATCCTCTCTCCTTTTTTTAAAGTAATAATGCTACCTGGACACACGTGTTGCATGGTTGTTTTGGGCACCCCACTCCAGTACTCTTGCCTGGAAAATCCCATGGACGGAGGGCCTGGTGGGCTACAGTCCATGGGGGTCGCGAAGAGTCGGACACGACTGAGTGACTTCGCTTTCACTTTTCACTTTCATGCATTGGAGAAGGAAATGGCAACCCACTCCAGTGTTCTTGCCTGGAGAATCCCAGAGACAGGGGAGCCTGGTGGGCTGCCGTTTATGGGGGTCGCACAGAGTCGGACACGACTGAAGCGACTTAGCAGCAGCAGCAGCAGCAGCAGCAGCAGCAGCAGCAGCAGCAGCGACTCCTAGATAGAAGCTCCGTTCTGTCCTTGGTTGTTCCCTCCCCCTGTCCCCTCCTCTACCTGATCTAGCATCCCTGGGCCCAGTGTACCTAAATTAGCCCAATTTTCCCCTCTTTTTTAAAGCAGATTATACACCTAGACCATCCTCCAATTTACCGTGGCCTTTACCAAATCCTTGCCAAATGCCTTTTCATGCTTGTTTCTTTTTCTGCATGTGAAACCGGAGTCAAACAGGGCTCCTCTCTCTGCAGTACCACAAGACTCCCTGTAGGTGGCAGCACATGACCGCAAATGTCCTGAACTATCCCACGACCAGCCTGAAGAGTGGGTGAGACGCTGGGGTAGAGCATTTACCAGCCAAGGCGGAGAGGAGGAGGCAGGAGAAGGGAGGAAGGGAAGTGGGCACCCACCGGCTTTGAGACAGCTGAGAGTTGGTTCGAGGTTTGGAAGACAGGTTCATTCAATCTATCCATCCAACAGATGGTTTTGAGCTCCCGTGATAGGCTCTGGAGATAAACAAGAAAAACAGGGAGTTCCCATCCTCATTGGCCTTGCACCTAACTTAGAGCCATCCTTTCTCCCCATTATGTAGCATACCCTTCTGGGCTTGTTTCCCCATCTGCAAAACAGAATAATAACCTGGTCAGGCTGAGGTCCTGGCATCCAGTCTGAGCTTCTTCTCTTTCCCTCTGCCCTGCCCACCTTCATGGGAACTGAAAACATTGCTAAGCCCTGCGGTCATCCAACTGGGGAATCAATGTCCTCCCTGTATCAGAGGGGAGTGCTGGCCAGTCCACCCCTTCTGCAAAGTCTGATTAAGCCTTGAACTTGAAGGCATCCCCCTGGCCGGTGAGAAACCTCATTAACCTCAGAAGTTTGAATTGGATGATTTGTATCTATTTTAGGTTTCAGTGAAAAAATGTTTCTAGGGATAGAGTCACAGGGGTATGGAACAAACTTGTGGTTGCCAAGGCGGAGGGGGAAGGAGAGCGATGGGGTTAGCAGCTGCTGCTGCTAAGTCACTTCAGTCAGGTCCGACTCTGTGCAACCCCATAGACAGCAGCCCACCAGGCTCCTCTGTCTCTGGGATTCTCCAGGCAAGAACACTGGAGGGGGTTGCCATTTCCTTCTCCAATGCATAAAAGTGAAAAGTGAAAGTGCGGTTGCTCAGTCGTGTCTGACTCTTGGAGACCCCATGGACCGTAGCCTACCAGGCTCCTCCGTCCATGGGATTTTCCAGGCAAGAGGACTGGAGTGGGTGCCCGTGCCTTCTCCATTGGGGTTAGCAGTTGTAAACTATTACGTAAGGAGCGGATAAACTACAAAGTCCTAGTGCAACATAGGGAACCATAATGGGAAAGAGCAGAGAAAGGAATGTGTATAAATAGCTGAATCGCTCTGCTGCTCCAGCAGAAATCAGCACAACTTTGTAAATCAACTGTACTTCAGTTAGAAAGAAGTTTCTGGTAGTTTCCTGGTGGTCCAGTGAATTAGGACTCAGCTCTCCCACTTCCAGGGCCCGTGTTCAGTCTCTGATCGGAGAGCTAAGATCCAGTAAGCCACACGGTGTGGGCAAAAAAATAACTTCCTAAGGAAACAAGTTGGAGATGTTACTCTACTAATGGCTATCACATATGCTGACATATGTGTATATACCGATATACAGACAGTGAGGTATATCATATCCACACGCACATACACTGATGCATGTCGTACAGGCTGAAGTACGTATATGTTGATATTCATATACACAGATGCACATACACGCTGTTGCTCGTTGTTCAGTCGCTCAGTCGTGTCCGACTCTTTGCGACCCCATGGACTGCAGCACACCAGGCTTCCCTGTCCTTCGCTAGTTCCAGGAGTTTGCTCAAACTCATATCCGTTGAGTCAATGATGCCATCCAACCATCTCATCCTCTGTTGCCCCCTTCTCCTCCTGCTCTCAATCTTTCCCAGCATTGGGGTCTTTTTCAGTGAGTCAGCTCTTCACATCAGGTGGCCAGAGTATTGGAGCTTTAGTTTCACTGTCAGTCCTCCCAATGAATATTCGTATATTTACATGTATATACACACGAATATACATCATATATACACAATGAGAATAACTGGTAGTGGCTTTTGACTGTGTGGATCACAGTAAACTGTGGAAAATTCTGAAAGAGATGGGAATACCAGACCACCTGACCTGCCTCTTGCGAAATCTGTATGCAGGTCAGGAAGCAGCAGTTAGAACTGGACATGGAACAACAGACTGGTTCCAAATAGGAAAAGGAATACGTCAAGGCTGTATATTGTCCCCCTGCTTATTTAACTTCTATGCAGAGTACATCATGAGAAACGCTGGACTGGAAGAAACACAAGCTGGAATCAAGATTGCTGGGAGAAATATCAATAACCTCAGATATGCAGATGACACCACCCTTATGGCAGAATGTGAAGAGGAACTAAAAAGCCTCTTGATGAAAGTGAAAGAGGAGAGTGAAAAAGTTGGCTTAAAGCTCAACATTCAGAAAACAAAGATCATGGCATCCGGTCCCATCACTTCATGGGAAATAGATGGGAAAACAGTGGAAACAGTGTCAGACTTTATTTTGGGGGGTTCCAAAATCACTGCAGATGGTGACTGCAGCCATGAAATTAAAAGATGCTTACTCCTTGGAAGAAAAGTTATGACCAACCTAGATAGTATATTCAAAAGTAGAGACATTACTTTGCTGACTAAGGTCCGTCTAGTCACGGCTATGGTTTTTCCTGTGGTCATGTATGGATGTGAGAGTTGGACTGTGAAGAAGGCTGAGCACCAAAGAACTGATGCTTTTGAACTCTGGTGTTGGAGAAGACTCTTGAGAGTCCCTTGGACTGCAAGGAGATCCAACCAGTCCATTCTGAAGGAGATCAGCCCTGGGTGTTCTTTGGAAGGAATGATGCTAAAGCTGAAACTCCAGTACTTTGGCCACCTCATGAGAAGAGCTGACTCACTGGAAAAGACTCTGATGCTGGGAGGGATTGGGGGCAGGAGGAGAAGGGGATGACTGAGGATGAGATGGCTGGATGGCATCACTGACTCGATGGACGCGAGTCTGAGCAAACTCCGGGAATTGGTGATGGACAGGGAGGCCTGGAGTGCTGCGATTCACGGGGTTGCAAAGAGTCAGACACGACTGAGCGACTGAACTGAATTGAGCTTTTATTGAGTGTCTAGGTTGCTTTTCTCTTTTTGCTGTTTGGAAAACACTTGGCCTGCCTGTAGTGCCCCTATTACTAGCATTTCTAATATTATTACCCTTTTTCTATTCTGATTATATTCTGCCCCTTCACTTCTTAATGTACACTAGATGTTATCTGAGACCTCGTGATCACGGTAAAATGTCCCCAAATGCCCCTTCTTCTGCCCCACCTCTACCCCACTGTTGAGGAGCTCCAAGGCCTCTCTAGGATTGCTGCTGACCCGTGGCTTTCCTGCCCTGAGGCCTCTGTTTCTTGGATGCCTCTGACCTGTAGCATGGCACATCCTCTGTTTAAAAAAACACTAACAATCACAAACCTTCACTGACGTGATGCACACTAGGCCTCTGTGAGTTTCGCAGAGGCACCTTCTGGGGGTGTCCTGGGAGGGATTGCATTTCACGCCTGGTTCCCTTAGACCTCCTGTTGCTCATGCCTGCCCACCAGCTCCCTCCTCCTCCTGTTGGCTGGTTGACGCCAGGGGTACCACACCCTTCTCTGTCCACTATCCCAGCCCCATCCCTGGAGGATTAGGGATTCATTTGAAGCTGGGGTGCTGGCTGGCAGCAAGTGCCTTGCATGGACTCTAAACTCTGATGAAAGCCAGACTGAGAAAGTGGGAAAACAGAGGAGAAAGAACAGCATGGGGGAGAAAAGCAAGAGTTGGCTTTACTGCTTTGAGTTTGGGCTGCCAAGTTAAACATCCCTGGGCCTGGGTCTGATATCTCGGGGGGAGGCCGGGGCAGGGTACAGATTCAGAAGCCCGCATCCTAACCAGTGGGCATCTGCAGCCTTGGGATTGGGTCTGTGTCTTAGGAGGTGAGAGCTGTTTGATCTCCCAGGCCCTTGCACCAGCTTGCCTGCCCCTTCTCCCTCTGCTTGGATAACTCTGGGCTGCCTGTGGAAGGCTTCCTATCCCTCTGGGCTGGGTTAGGTGCCTTTGTGGGTCTAAGGCCTCAGGCAAATGTACTTCCTTCTCTGAGAAGCCTCTGAAGTAGGCTGGCTTGTGGACAAAGCATCCTGTTGATAGTTGCTTCTCTTCTAAATTAATTGAGGTCTTGTGTAAGGGACCCTGCCTGCAGGTGCTAGAACCTGTTAGGAACCCTCTTTCAGCAAGACAGAGCAAACAGGGAAAGTCCATTTCTCCCCACCCGAAATCTAGGAGATTCAGGAATTTTGTGGTCTGACTTGGGACACTGATGAGGTCGTTCATGGCCTAGTGGAATTTCAAATAGGAGGCCCAGCTGTGAATGCACAGCAGTGATTTGAAAAAGCAGGGTCAGAGAGGAGAGGCGACTAGCCTGAGGCCACACAGCCAGCTGGATCAGCGCTGAGATTGGAACCTGGGGGGGTCTGATCTGGTGCCAGGTTTTTTTCAGTACACGATTCATCCAGCCCCACACACCTATTCGGGAAGAAGATGGGGGTGGGTGTGGGCACAGGGAGAGGAGTTTGTTGGGTGGGGCTGCCTCTGGTACTGGATCTCATGGGGTTTAGGGGTCAGGAAGTGGCAGGGGACACCCCTTAATTGGCATGCAGGCCTACAACTGGAGGAGGGAGGAGCTGACAACAAGAGGGCCCAGGTCAGGGCACCCATTGGCTAGGGGGCAGAAGGGGTAGATGGTAGAAGGGAAGTGGTGCTCAGCTGGGACCACAGGAAGGTTCAGATTTTGGTTAGAGGTTGGAAAGTACCAGCAAATTCCTATTTCAGCAGAAAACCAGAGGCAATAAGATTTTTCTTTTAAAAATAGAGGTGAACGCAGAATTTGGAAAGGAAGCAACGATCTGCAGAATGGGACTGGAAGTCTCGAGGTAAGTGTGATATTCTCCAGAAAAAGGTCTTGAAATTCGGTTGAAGCAGGTCAGAGCCCAAAGCTATTGAAAATGGGGCCCTCCCATGGGAGCACCAGGGTACAAGAGGAAGAGACTAGATGCTGGACAAAACATAAGAAAGACAGAGCTTTAACATGATAACGAGAAGGCCCATCACAACCATCGTCATTATTGTCGTCACCATGATCATCACCGTTAGCATCATCATCAGCAGCAGCAGCTAGAGTGATCTCTAAAATGCCAGTGACTTTCCATCTCCTTCAGAGTCCAAGTCATACCTTCCCCCTGGCCTGAAAGCCTCCCTGTCCTCCAGCTCCCCATCGCCTCTCTGCTGTCACCATTACTGCTGTCCCCTCCCTCCCTCTTCCCCAGCCTCACTGGCCCCGGTGTTGCTCCAGCAGCCCCCGCCTCCTGTCCCAGGACACCCCGTGTTTCTCCAGAACCACCCATCTCCTGTCCCAGGACACCCCGTGTTCCTCCAGCACCCCCGCCTCCTGCCCCAGGACACCCCATGTTTCTCCAGAACTACCCATCTCCTGTCCCAGGACACCCCATGTTCCTCCAGCACCCCCACCTCCTGCCCCAGGGCACCCCGTGTTCCTCCAGCACCCCCGCCTCCTGCCCCAGGACACCCCGTGTTTCTCCAGAACCACCCATCTCCTGTCCCAGGACACCCCGTGTTCCTCCCAGCACCCCCGCCTCCTGCCCCAGAACACCCTGTGTTCCTACAGCAGCTCCTGCCGCCTGTCCCAGGACACCCCGTGTTCCTCCGGCACCCCTGCCTCCTGCCCCAGGACACCCTGTGTTCCTCCAGCACCCCCACCTCCTGCCTCAGGACACCCTGTGTTCCTCCAGCACCCCCGCTTCCTGCCCCAGGACACCCCGTGTTCCTCCAGCACCCCCGCCTCCTGCCCCAGGACACCCCGTGTTCCTCCAGCACCCCCGCCTCCTGCCTCAGGACACCCCGTGTTCCTCCAGCACCCCCACCTCCCGCCCCAGGACACTTACACGTGCTGTGCTCTCTCTGGATTTCTCTCCTCCACATGCCCATGGCTTCCACCCTTGCTCCCTCAGTTTTTCTCAAAAGTCACCTTCTCAACAAGACAGTCCCTAAAGACACTTTAAAGTTGCAATGCTCATTCTCTTTCTCCACCTCCTGGGAATTCCTGTCCACTTCTTCATCGAAAATGTTTCCCACAGGACATCATGCCATCTTCATACTATGTATGTATTTGTTTATTTTTGCATGCTGAGCAGCTGGCAGGATTTTAGCTCCCTGACTAGGTATTGAACCCAGGTCCGGGCAGTGAAAGTGCTGAGTCCTAACTACTGGACCACCAGGGATTCCCTCATATTATGTGTTTTTGTTTCTTTTGTATCTCTCTCTGTATGAATTAAGCTCTTTGAGGGTGGGGGCTCTGGACCAGTGCCTGGAGCATGGAGCAGGCCTCTGGCATTTGTTCTTGAATGAGAGCTTCGTGGCTGAGGGTTCATGCCTGGAGCTGTGGCCTGGAGCAATGCGTCCGGTGTGGCTGAGCCTTGGGAGCTCTGTTCTGAGGATGTTTGGCTTTCAGTCACCAGGACACAGGGCAGGACACTCCACTCCTTGGGCAAAGTCTGGGACCCATACCTGGGGCAGGGGTTGGGACCACAGTCATCCGTGACTCACCCCTAAGGAGATGAGCAGACAGACCTGCTTCTTTAATCACTAATGAAAGTATCCATGTCCCAGTAGACAAACAGCTCGCAATTTATTTAATGGAGAAGAAAGAAGGATGTGTGGAAAGGAGGGGGCGTCTTCACTGAGGGCCGGGTGTCAAGGCATTAAAGTTGAGTTACTCAGAGTAATTGATTCACGACGCTCCAGGTCAAGGAAATTAGATCCAATGAGGAGCTGTCTATACAATTTCCCACTAATTGTCAGTGGGTGCCATGGTAGGATAATGAGTTTTGGGGCACGAGGGACTCAAATGTGGTGAGCCAGGAGGATCGTTTTGTTTGTTTGCTTTGGGCCTCACCACTTGCATCATAGTTCTCTGACCAGGGATTGAACCCGGGGCCACAGCAGTGAAAGTGCAGAGTCCTTATAACTGGACCACCAGAGAATTCCCCCAAGGAGATCATTTTGGTCTTTGATCTGAGATATACTGAACCTCGGGGTCTTCTTCCTGGAAGGCTCCTTCTTTAGCCAGCATTTTCTTGACCCAAAACGTGCAGGACCAGGGGAAATGTGAAGGGGTGCAGACCTGGGATTAGTCCACCAAGCCAGGACCCCACAGAGCGAGAAGTTGCCTCATTGAAGGGACATATTCTTGAATTCTTTACTCCTCGCAGAATCCATTAGCAAATGTATCGGTTTTGCCTCCAAAGCACCTGTTGGCTCTGTCCACTTCTCACTACCTCCACCGCCACTGTCACCTGTCACCCCGTGGCTGCCCCGCTGGCCTCTCTGCCTCTGCTCTTATTCCCTTCCTTCATTACCCACCCAAGAGGACGCAGTGGGATGCTCAGCACACTTCAGTGGCTCCCCTTGCCTTGAGCATCAAGACCGAAATCCTTGGGACCTCCCTGGTGGCCCATTGTTCACTGTAAGGATCCATCTGTCAATGCAGGGGACACGGGATCGATCCCTAATCTGGGAACTAAGATCCCACATGCCATGGGGCAACTAAGCACATGAGCTTGAGTGCTGGAGCTCCTGAAGCCTGAGTGCCCCAGAGCCTGTGCTCCTCAACAAGAGAAGCCGCTACAGTGAGAGAAAGCCCTTGCATGGCCACGAAGACAGTGCAGCCAAAAATGATTAATTAATTTTAAAAAAAGACCCAAATCCTTAAGGCGGCCTCAGAGATCTCACACCATCTGGCCCCTGCCCACCTCTCAGTCTCCGCTTGCGGCACTTCCTCCAGGCCCACTCGTGATGAGCTTCCTAAGTATGCTCTGTGCGCAGGCCCTCATTTTACACTAGCACTTTGGCCTTGTTGTTTCCTTGGCACAGAATGATCTTGTCCTTTTCCAGGTCAACTCCTAGTTGTCCTTGAAGCCTCAGCTTAGATTTCATTTTGTCCAGGAAGTCCAGTTTGACCCCACCATCCCTTCTACCCCAGGGAGTAAGTTAGTGTGGCAGATTGCATCTTCCAAAGATGGTGGCAACAACATGTATCATCCCCCATGCTCTTCTTACAGGGTGACCTTGACGCTCCTAGGCGCTCCTCCCATTGAGGGCTGGGACTTGTGTCCTGTCCCTTTGAATTTGGACAGACCTTGTGACTGCTTCCATCTAAAGAGTATAGCAGAAATGATGCTACGTGGTGCTGCGGGGCTCCTGATGCTAGAGCATAAAATCATCACACACTTTTATCTTTTCTCGGGGCCCAATCCCAGCCTTCAAGGAAGCCCAAATTAGTCCACATGGAAAGACTTCATGGAGAGGCCCCTGGAGGTGTTCTGCACAATAACCCAGCGGAGGTCCTGGCAGACAGCCAGCATCAACCACCAGATGTGAGTGCGGCCGTCTCCAGGTGATTCCAGTGGCCACCTAGTCACCCCCAACTCTTTCGATTTCCACACATCATGGAACATTCCCACTGTTATCCTGTCTGAATTCCTGATCCAAAAAGCCCATGAGCATAATAAAAGGGCTACTTTATGCTATTGACTGTTGGCATGATTTGGTACACAGCAAGTACTTACCAGGACAGTTAGGAGTGTCTCCTCTCGTCCTCCACAGCACTTTACCTATTGTAGGATGAAAGTCCTGTCTTCTAGCTGCTTTGTCTTTCTTCTCTGGACTATCTGCTATGAAGTTTCCTATTCAGGTTCATTTCTCCCATATCTAGTACAATACATAGAAGGCACTGGAATATTTTAAAATATACTAATTTTTAGAATCAATTAATATAGCTTGTGTAAAGAATGAGTATCTTCTTCTCCTTAAAAAAGAATACAAAATTAAAGTCTCTTTAGTTTCCATCCCTAATTCCAACCCCATACTGGTATGAACATGATATGTCTCCTTAAGGACCTTAAAATGCATTCAGATAATCTGTGTGCATCTTATCAGTTCAGTTCCATTCAGTCACTCAGTCATGTCCGACTCTTTGCAACGCCATGGAGTGCAGCATGCCAGGCTTCCCTATCCATCATCAACTCTCAGAGCTCATGTCCATTGAGTTGGTGACGCCATCCAACCATCTCATCCTCTGTTGTCCTCTTCTCCTGCCTTCAATCTTTCCTAGCATCGGGGTCTTTTCCAATGAGTCAGTTCTTTACATCAGGTGGCCAAAGTATTGGAGCTTCAGTTTCAACATCAGTCCTCCCAGTGAATATCCAGGACTGATTTCCTTTAGGATGGATTGTTTTAAGACCCAAAGATACATCATGCTGTATTGTATATTTTGTAGCTCGATTTTTTTCACCTGACTGTGTTTCTAAGTCCAGTCCTTGCTGATACAAGCAGATCGAGTTAATTTCTCTTAACTTCTGTATAGTGTTTCATCATTGTGTCTGTCAAACTACTCCTGTGTTGATGGACATTTGCATTATGCCTATTTTGTTTCCCCTGCAAAGGGTACTCCAGTGAGCTTATCACATGGACGTTGTCATGCTTATATTCAGAAATTCCTGAGGTCAGTGGTTCTCAGCTTGGCTGCAGAGAAAATCACCTGGAAGTTTTTACAATCACACTGGTGCCCCACCCCCAAAGATTCTTAATTCATTTCTCAAGATTTTAAGACTTTCTGAAATCTTAAAAGATTTCAATAGGCTGATCCGGACATAAGCAACAGTGGTTTTTTTTTTTCTTCTTTTTAATATGTATTTATTTGTGTGGCCATGCCAGTTCCTCGTTGTGGCATGGGGGTTCTAGGCCCCTGACCAGGCATTGAACCCAGATCCTGTGCATTGGGAGCATGGTGTCCCAAGTGGGACAACCAGAGAAGTCCCAACAGTAGTTTTAGAAGCTTCCAGGTGGTTTGAATGTGCATCCAGGGTTGAGACCCACTGTTCTGGGTTGTACACTGGGGGTGGAGGTGGTGGAATCACTGTCAAATGAGATGCATAGCCCCCCTTTTTTACTAGGCACTGCCCAGTTGCTTTACTTTTTTTTTTTTTTATAAACGTTTTTAAAAGCATTTTATTTTTGGCTGTGCTGGCTCTTCATTGCTGTGCCTGGGCTTTCTCTAGTTGCAGTGTGCAGGCTTCTCTTTGCGATGGTTTCTCTTTCTGCAGAGCACCGGCTCTAGGCCCGCGGGCTTCAGTAGTTGTGGCCCACGGGCTTAGTTGTCCTACTATATGTGGGATCTTAGTTCCCAGATCAGGGATCGAACGCACGTCTCCTGCATTGGCAGGCAGATTCTTAACCCTGGACCACCAGGGAAATCCTCCCAGTTGCTTTTCAAGGTGGCTGACCTTATTTGCATCCTCCCCAGCAGGGCTGTGTGTGAGCAATTAATGACTGTTTTGCATGATCTGGTGAATGCAAGGCACTGCAGCCCCGTGAACTGGAGCCCTCGTCCCTCCACTGGTCAGCGGCCTCCGGATTGCCCATCCCTTGGCTGCTACCCAGAGTCGGCTGGGCTGTGGCAGGTTTGAAATGTTTTGTGTCCCTAGGTGGCAGTGTGGTACAGCTGCAAAGCGCTAGGCTGGGAGTGGGAGAACCTGGATTCTAGTTGAGACCCCGACTCCCTGTGTGTCCGCCCGGTCACTTCCCCACGCTGGTCTTGGTGTCTCCACTCTTGCAGGGAAGAGAGCTGCAGTACTGGGCAGGGCCTCTCCTGCTGCCCACCGAGGAGGTCGGAGCAAGGCCTCCAGAGCCTGGTTCTTAGTCTGTTTTGTGCCTGAACTCCATCTCGGAGCAGTGCTTTTAGATAGAATCCACAGGATTACAAAGGCAACCATGTACATACATTCCTAGAATATGTATTTAGTTTTATTGAGGTTTAATCAGCAAACTGTAAAATTTTACATGTTCAGTGTGATGATTTGATACACGATATACATGTACATTGTGAAAGGACTCCCACCACTAAGTTAATTAACACACCCATCACCTCACATATTTACCTTTTTTTTTTTTATGGCAACATTTAAGTTCTACTTCTTAGCACATTTCAATTTTATAATACCATATCATCAGCTATAGTTACCATGCTGCATATTGGATCCTCAGAACTTATTCATCCTATAACTGAAAATTTATACCCTCTCCCTAATCTCTCCTTGTTTCCCCTGCCCCCGGCCCCTGGAAGCCACTTTTCTAACTCTCTATGCTATGAGTTTGATGAGTTTAAGATTCCACATATAAGATATAAGTGGACCAGGCAGTATTTGTCTCTGGCTTATTTCAGGCAACCAATTATATTGAATTACATTTAACACACTATTACAAAGCCAAATTGTGTTTCTTTACTAACATACCACAAAAGATCAGGTGGTGGGTCAGCTGCATTATGATTGCAATTTCAAGCAAAGGATGAGTGTAAATGATATTCTAAGATATCCGCAACAAACATAATAGGAGATAGAAGTATCTTTGATTCCAACTGGTGACAAAGTCATCAGGGCTGCAGACGCTATTGCAATTTGCTGCCGACACTCATCATGGAAGGAAATGTGACATTTTAGTTAGGTGTTCAGAAAATTAAGAGGTAATGTTCTTTTCCCATCCAAGTTCACTGACTCCAGGTTACATGCTCATGGACCCCAGGTTAAGAGGACTTGCTGGAGTTAGAGAGGCTTGGGTTTCAGCCTGGGCCCTACGCCTTCCTGTGTCAAACATTTGTGTGAGGTGCCTATCTTAGCTGCACCTCAGTTTCCTCATCCGTAAAATGGGTATAAGACTGGTGAGCTCCTAGGGCTGCCGGGAAAAGTGAATATGATAAACCAAATTCAGCCCACATGTATTTATTTAAAATTGTATTTTATTGTGGTAAGAACATGTAACATGAAATTCTACCCTTTTGACAAGAAGACAACAAGTCTTGACAAGGATGTGGAGAAATTGGAAAGTTGTGCACTGCTGATGAGAATGCAAAACAGTACAGCTGATGTGGAAACAGCTGTGTGAAGGGTTTTCAAAAATTTCAAAATAGAAATTCTATATGATCCAGCAATGCTATCTTTGTGAATATATCCAAAAGCATCAAACATCAAGATTTGGGGGGCTTCCCTACTTGGCTCAGTGGTAAGGAATCCGCCTGCCAATGCAGGAGATCCCACGTGCTGTGGAGCAACTAAGCCCGTGCGCCATCACGACTGAGACTGTGCTCTAGAGTCCGGGAGCCGTAACCACTGACGCCCACAAGTAGCAGCTCCTGAAGGCTGCGTGCCCCCCAGGCTGTGCTCTGAAGCAGGGGAAACTGTTGCAATGAGAAGCCCATGCATTGCAACTGGGGAGCAGCCCCTGCTTGTTGCAACTGGGGAAAAGCCCACGCAGCGATGAAGACCCAGCCCGGGCAAAAACAAGTAAATAAATAAAAATCATTTTAAAGGTCAAGGTTTTGAAGAGATGTTTGCACTCTCACGGTCACTGTAGCATTATCCTCAATCGCCAAGACAGAGAAACAACCTGTGCCGATCAGCCGACAAGTGGATAAAGAAAACGTGGTGTATCGTACATATACAGTGGGATACTATTCAGCCTTAGACAAAGGAAACTCTGAGATACGTGACGACATAGACGAACCTTCTCAACATCCATCGAGAACTTTCTGGGTGCTCAGGCTGCTTTAGGTGCCGGGGATTCTATTCTGAATGAGAGGCGAAACCTCTGCCCTTATGAAATTTACCATCTAGAGGCAGAGGCAACGATCAGGTAGGAAAAGAAATACATATGGTTTCAGATAATAATAAGGGCTGTGGTGAAAATAGAAGAGGCGCTTTGACAGAGAACAAACGCCCGGCATAGGAGACATGAAATCAGATAACCAGGGAATAGTAACCCGCTGAACAATGAGCTACATTAGTGAATCCGAAGAGAGGATGCGTTTGAAGTCATATGTGGCACAGTGCCTGGCATGTGGTGCAGGCTCCATACACGTTTGCCATGGTGATGCTGACGATGCCGCCAGTTCCCTGGGGCACAGACCTCCCAGCTCGTGTGGCTGATGCTGGTGCCGCCCACTGTGCGCGGGGCAGGCTGAGCACCAGGAGACGCAAGTGCGGGAGGAGAAGGCAGCAGCCCTGTCAGGGCTGGATCTGAGGGAAGAAAGTCTGATTAAAGGAAGATAAAGTCTTCTCTCCACTATGTCTTACGGGGAGAGCTAAGCAATCAATAGGTCTCGCAGATCAGTGGAGGGTGCTTTGAATCTGGCAGCACAGGGCTTTTTAATTAAACCTATAACTGCAAGAAAAGGTAACTGCTTTATTTCTGCAGCTTGCGTTTCTGCCTGCCTGCCAGAAACTGAACAAATCAATGTTCTTTGGAGGGTCTGAGGATTGTGACCTCTGGTTTCAGGAGGACCGGACCCTGCCAGGATGAGCCTCTGGATGGTCAGGGTGTCAGATACCAATTCTAGGAGCTCAGGTGATGCCTTCGGCATTTAAACACCCACGGCAAGCATGATTATCAATTGCACTTTGTGAGAAGGTGACAGTCCCTCCCAGCCAGCAGGGCTTTGTCTGCCAAATCCCTGGGCCAGCCCAAAGACATCAGCATGACTTTAAAAAATATTTCCCCTTATTATGAAATAGAACTTTGCTACTTAAAGTGTGGTCCTCACACCCTCAGCATCGGTATCACTTGCTGGGACTATGTCTGAAATGGAGACTCTCAGGCCCTGCCCTAAACCTACTTGGTTAGAATCTATATTTTAACAAGATCCCCAGAAAATTCATGTGCATGTGAAAGTGTGAGAAGTGCCGAGATATAAGACTGGAAGACAAAATCAGCCCATAACAGAAGTGCAGACCTTCTTTAAATCCTGAAAAAAAAAAAGTTAAAAAAAAATTATGACACTTATGGAGACAATTTGAACACTTGTTGGATATTGGGGGACCTGAGTGGTGGCACAGGAGATGCATTTATGGATTTGTTTACTTAGTGTATGCTTTAGTGAAAGTGTTAGTTGCTCAGTCGGGTCTGACTCTTTGCAACTTCATGGACTGTAGCCTGCCAGGCTCCTCTGTCCTTGGGGATTCTCCAGGCAAGAATACTGGAGTTGGTAGCCATTCCCTCTTCCCCAAATCCTCCCAACCCACGGATCAAACCAGGTCTCCTGCATTGCAGGCAGATTCTTTATCGTCTGAGCCACCAGGGAAGCCTTAGTGTGTGTTTTAAATTCTCCATAATAAAAAGTAAGACTCTATGAAATATAGCATTTATACAGAAAGTGTATAAAACATGAAGGTGTTGTGGGTGAATAATGAGTCTAGTGAACATCCTTGGATTTACTACCAGTTCATTGTCAGCCAAGCCCACTCCCATCAAAACCCCTTCCCCAAATTCACCCCTCCCCCCAGTTTCTTGGTGGTCCTCACCCATGGCTGGGCTTGCCTGGTGGCTCAGATGGTAAAGAATCTGCCTGCAATGCGGGAGACCTGGGTTCAGTCCTGGATTGGAAAGATCCCCTCGAGAAGGGAATGGCTACCCACTCCAGTATTCTGGCCTGGAGAATTCCATGGACAGAGGAGCTTGGCAGGCTACAGTCCATGGGGTCACAAAGACTGGGGCACGACTGAGTGATTTCACTCACCTATGGTTGCCCATGAAGTCTCCTGGGAAGACTTTACAAAGTAATGATGCCAAGAGTCTCCAGACTAACGTAAGCAGAATCCCTGGGGGGCAGAATCAATGCGGTTTTCTGACTTTCTAGGTAATGATGTCTTTGTGCTTTACTTACTCACTTTTTGGCAACATCCCAGCATGAGGGGCCTTCGTCCCCATCCAGGGACAGGACCCATGCTCCCTGTAGTGGGAGCGTGGGGTCCTATCTGCTGGTCTCCAGGGAAGTCCCATGATGGCTGTGCTTTAGTTTTTCAATGAACTTACTACTTCATTGCCTCAAACAGGCCATTTAATGATCGTTTCTCATCAAGGACCAAGGTACTGCCTTATTTTGTAAATGTAAACCCACATTTAATTCCACTAAGTGGATATTGCAACCCAGTTTTGAAAGTAATGGTAGTCGTTACCACTTACTGAGCACTTTCCACAAGCCTGGTACTGTGCTGGATGCTTTATGTTCACTTAGTACATTTAGTCCCCACAACTGTGGGGTTGGCATCACTGCTGCTGCTGCTGCTAAGTCGCTTCAGTCATGTCTGACTCTGTGCGACCCCATAGACGGCAGCCCACCAGGCTCCCCTGTCCCTGGGATTCCCCAGGCAAGAACACTGGAGTGGGTTGCCATTTCCTTCTCCAATGCATGAAAGTGAAAAGTGAAAGTCGTGCCTGACTCTTAGCGACCCCATGGACTGCAGCCTGCCAGGCTCCTCTGTCCATGGGATTTTCCAATCCCTATTTTATTGGTGAAGAAACAGACTAAGGACTATGTGCCTTGCCCGTGCTCAACCAGCTTAGTAAGCACAGAGAGTCTTGTCTGATTCCACTCCTCTCATCTCATGCCGCTCCAGAATGATCCTGAGGGGAGAGTTCAGGGCTGTCTGCTAACCCACGAAGAACCCGAAGTGAACACCGAGTGGCCTTTTACCCCTTGAGGTTCGTGCCTTTGGTAAAAATCACTTTGAGCTGAGTCTCATGTGGGTGTCAAATGGGGACATGACTGCTTTGTATTCTCTAGCCGACAAGCGCTTACTCATCTCTCAAAGGTGCGTCAGTTGTCACATGATGGGAGGTAGGAAACGCCTCTGCATTTCAAGCAACCTCCCAGCTGAAGTCGAGTTAGTCACGCCCTCTCCAGCCTCATGGAGGCCTTGTCCAGGCCTGGAGGAGCAGCTGACAGCAGCGCTGCACTCCTGGTGCCAGGGGACTGTCCTTGTGAGGTTATTTCTGTGTCTGCAGAACCCAGCCTGCAGACGTGGTGCATGTCTGTGATTCAGATAACAGGACAACCTGCTCAGCCACCGAAGCACATGATCTCATGATATAAGTCCCGGTTCCAGAGGAGGTGGAATTCCCTGTGGTCCAGTGGTTACGAATCTACCTCGTAATGTGGGGAACACAGGTTTGATCCTTGGTTGAGGAACTAAGATCCCATCTGCCATGGAGCAACTAGAGAATCCATGTGCTGCAATGAAAGATCCCAAGAGCCACTACCAACACCTGACGCAGACAAAAAGTAAAAAAGAAAATTACCCAGTGGGCAGAGCTGTATCGTAGACAGACCTGAATGGGGTGGGAACTGGGTCTCTCAGGTCAGAGTGCTGGGTTCAAGTCCCAGCTCTGCCACTTAGGAGCTGAACCACCTGAGGCAAATTCGTCACTTCTCTAGGCCCCCTTTTCCTCATCTGAACACTAGTAGTTACCTCATGGGTTATCATAAGCATTGAAGCGTATACTTCATAGGTATAGTATGAGGATAAAATGGGTTAATATTTGAAAAGCCTTTAGACCATGGCTGGCAGCGTCGTGTGGAGCTGGAGACAAAGGAAATATTGGTAATACTGGCCTTGTCTTGTTTTTTTTCTTTAGATTTTAAATTTAATTTTTATTTTATATTGGAGTTTATTTGATTTGGGCTTCCACAGTGGCTCAGTGGGGAATTGCGTGCAATGCAAGAGCAGCGGGGACAAGGATTTGATCCCTGGGTCGGGAAGATCCCTGGGTTAGGAAGATCCCTGGAGGAGGGCATGGCAACCCACTCCAGTATTCTTGCCTGGAGAATCCCATGGACAGAGGAGCCTGGTGGGTCCATAGGGTCACAAAGACTTGGACATGACTGAAGTGACTTAGTATGCACATACTTGATTTACAATGTTTCCTGGGAAGTTTGAGAGGGGCCATCTGCAGCTCAGGGCAGGCACACAGTACATGTTCCCTAAATGTCCATTCAGTCTCCTTTCTAACCAGGGATTCCTCCATTGGAAAGACAAGAAATTGCCCCAGAGTAATAAGAGCTACAATTTATAAAGCATTTACTGTGGACCAGTTGACTTCATTTAACCCACAAAATAGCTACTATTATCATCGCCTGTTCTGTACGTGATGGCAGGAGGTTCAGAGAGCTTCAGTAACGTGGGCAAGCTCGCATCACCTGTGAGGGTTTGCACTTTGGGACCATGCTGCCCAAAATCAGAGCCGCTGGTCGCGTGTGGCTACTGAACCCTGCAAATGTGCTCAGTGCCCAGAAGGGAGTATATTCTAAATTCTATTTAACTTTAACTAATTGACATTTAATTTAAAAACTGAAGTGGTGTAAACTATCTATGAAAACAGTTTGATTGTTTCACTGGGATTCCGTTTCACTTTAATTGTTAAAAATTTAATGTCCACACTGAAACTGCTATAAAATACACACTGGGGTTTAAACACTTAGTATATAGAAAAAAGAATGTAAAATGTCTCATCAATATTTAAAAAGCTGTTTACATATCAAAATTATAATGTCTTAGATATATTAAGCCAAATAAAATGTATCATTAAAATTTCACCTTTTCAAAAAATAGAAGTATAGTTGATTTACAATGTTGTGTTAGTTTCAGGTATATAGCAAAGTGATCCAGTTATACATATATATTATTTCAGATTCCTTTCCCTTATAGGTTATTATGAAAGACTGAATATGCAGTTCGCTGTTATACTGCTGCTGCTAAGTCGCTTCAGTCGTGTCCGACTCTGTGCGAACCCATAGATGGCAGCCCACCAGGCTCTGCCGTTCCTGGGATTCTCCAGGCAAGAGCACTGGAGTGGGTTGCCGTTGCCTTCTCCAATGCATGAAAGTGAAAAAAGAAAGTGAAGTCGCCCAGTCGTGTCCGACTCTTAGCGACTTTATGGACCGCAGCCTACCAGGATCCTCCGTCTATGGGATTTTCCAGGCAAGAGTACTGGAGTGGGTTGCCATTGCCTATACAGTAGGTCCTTATTGCTGACCTATTTTATATACAGTCCCTTGGACTGCAAAGAGAACAAACCATTTAGTCTTAAAGGAAATCAACCCTAAATATTCATTGGAAGGTCTGATGCTGAAGCTGAAGCTTTGATACTTTGGCCACTTGATGCGAAGAGTCGACTCATTGGAAAAGACCCTGATGCTGGGAAAGACTGAAGGCAAGAGGAGAAGACAAAAGGATGAGATGGTTAGATAGTATCACTGACTCAGTGGACATGTATTTGAGCAAATTCCGGGAGATAGTGAAGGCCTGGTTTGTTGCAGTCCACGGAGTCCCAGGCAGCCACACATGACTTAGTGACTGAACAACATGGCAACAACAGCAAAGTGCGTGTCTATTAATCCCAAACTCCTCGTTTATCCTCCTCTCCCCCTCACTTCACCTTTTAACAAAACTTTTCCTTTTTTTTAATTAAAAAAATTTTTGACTGTGTCTGAGGTTTGCAGGATCTTAGTTCTTGCACCGTTGGCAGTGAAATTACAGAGTCCTAACCACGGGAGTGCCAGGGAATTCCCTTAACAAAACTTTAAAAACATGGCTACTAGCAAATTTAAAATGACATAACAGGGTTGAAATGCAGTTCTAATGGGCAGCCCTGAGCTAGGCTATGAACCCAGTCTGAGACTGGAGCACACGTGTTTGCTCTCTGCTTTTTGTTTGTTCTCTGCTTGAGTGCATAGATGTGCTGTGCACCCCTGTTAGTGGATGGAGGAGGGAGTGACCCCAGGAGTTCTCTAGAATATTAGACATATCTTCTTCCAGTGCCTGGTAGCTTCTTTAAGACCTTGTTCTACCCAGAGTGGCCCTTCAGATGTAATGACCTTCCAGCAACCTCAGCTGAGCACGAGTTTCTGTCTGACCTGTGAACTAAAGTTTCCTTCCTTCTCACTCCTGCTTCCATTCATTCAGCAAAACTTTACTGATGTGTGCCAGGCACTGTTTTAGGTGCTGGGGATGCAACAGTGAGCAAAACAGACACCTGTCCCCATGGAGGTCATATTCTTTTAGGGGAGGCAAAAACAAAAAAGAGGAATCTGTAAAATTACAGGAACTTGGACAGTGATGAATGTCAAGAAGAAGCAGAGAAAGCAGGAGGTAGATGGAAGGCTCTGAGGGTGTGTTTGTTTCTTGTGACTGTGTTAACGGGCACTATGACTGCAGAGGCTTTAAACAGGCCATGTTTATTATCTCATAGTTTTGGACGTCAGGGGTTTGAGGGGGTTGGTAGGTCTGTGTTTCTGCTGGAGGCTCGAGGGGAGAATTCATGGTAGGTCTGCGTTTCTGCTGGAGGCTCGAGGGGAGAATTCATTTCCTTGCCTTGTCCAGCTTCTAAAGGCTGCCTGAGTGCCTTGGCTCCCGGCCCTGCATCTCTTCAACGCCTGCTGTTGTCACGGTCCCTTCTCTGACTCTGACTCTTCCGCCTCCTTCTTATAAGGACCCTTGTGATCCAGTCGGGCCCACCTCCTCGGCTCAAAATCCATAACTTGAAATTCTCTGGAGGGGAGGGTAGGAGGGAGATTCAGGAGGGAGGGGATATATGTGTACTTACGGCTGATTCACGTTGTTGTACGGCAGAAACCAACAGAACATTGTAAAACCATTATCCTCCAACTAAAAATTAGAAAAACAAAACAAAACCTGCAACATTGGCAACCTCCCTTTTGGCCGATAAGGTCCCAGGGACTGCAATGTGGACATCTTTGCAGAAGGATGTCTACCACAGGGACTGGACTTTTAGATAAGGTGGCCTGGGAAGGACTCACTGAGATGACGCTTGAGTAAAGACTCGAAGGAAGGGAGAGAGGGAATCGTGCAGATACCCAGGGAAAGAGGCTTCCTGGCTGAGGAAAGAGCTTGTATAAAGGTCCTGAGGTGTGTGGCTGGGATGCTTGAAGATCAGCAGAGAAGCCAGAGAGTATGGAGCAGAAAGATCCAGGACAGAAGAGTAGGGACTAATGTTACAGAGGTAATATAGGGGTGGGTGCGGAAACAGATCATGGAGGGCCTTACAGATGATTTTTAAAAAGATATTTTATACTCTGAACGAGATGGAAAGATTTTAGAGGCTTTCTTGAAGTGTGCAATAATTAACTATAAAAAAAATAAAAAAGCAAATGGAAAGAGGAATGAAAAATGGGGTGCGAATATGTAAAATAGAAATACGGAAGTAATACAATTGAAGGCTGGGGTCAGAGGTCAGAAAATGCCAAAGAATCAAGACTTTAATGTATGAGGGGAAAGGGCTGATATATTTTTCAAAGAACTCAAGCATATCAATAATCCCTGTCCTGAAACTGGGTAGAAAAACAAGCAAAGAGGTATGAACAGACAACTCAAAAAAGATGAAATGCAATTAGCTAAAGTAAAGTAGAAGTGAAAGTCGCTCAGTTGTGTTCAACTCTTTGCGACTCCATAGACTATATAGTCCATGGACTTCTCCAGGCCAGAATACTGAAGAGGGTAGCCTTTCCCTTCTCTAGGGGATCTTCCCAACCCAGGCATTTTACCAACTGAGCCACAAGGGAAGTCCAAAAATATTGGAGTGGGTAGTCTATCCCTTTTCCAGGGGATCTTCCCAACCCAGGAATCAACCTGGGGTCTCCTGCATTGCAGGTGGATTCTTTACCAACTGAGGTATCAGGGAAGCAATTAGCTAAGAATATGGGGAAATGATCAGCCTACCTAGTAATCCAAGGAATGCAAATTAAAACAACAGCTACATTTGCACCTATGAAGGATTTTAACAATGATAATGCTGTCTTTGTCCAGCATGGAATGAGGTATATAGGGAACCCTTGATACAGGCATGCGGGGAGGGGTTCTGACCCTTTGGGAAAACAGTTTGATGCTGGGTATCAAAAACTTAAATATGGCATTCCCCTAAGTTCAATAAATCCACTCCTGGTAACCTAGCTCAAGGACACTATTCTAAATCTGGATAAAGCTTTGTTTATTGCAGCCAAATGGGAGGGACAACTAAACTGTAAGCAATAGATTATATAAACAATGAGGGTTGTTCCTTTGATATTTTTGCCAAACAATCTGAGTTAAATGCTAGTTGTGTGCCAGGCACTGTCCTAGGTGCCAGGAATACAGCTGTGAACAAAACTCCATGTCCTCATGGGACTGACTGAGAAAGGAGAAATAAAACAAAGAGAAGATAAGAATATGTGATATGATAAGAACAAAGCAGGGTTCTGTGTGAACAGTGGTGGGGACTGGAGATTGAACAACTGTTCCATTTTGCTGAGAACTGAAGGCAGTTCCCAGTACAAGGGATTTTCAGTTTTAAAACTCGGATAGCCTTGGGCAAGCTGGGATGAGCTAGCTGGTCACCCTAAGAAAGGCAGCCTTTTGGTGAGGCTGCCCTATTGGTGAGGTGGTCAGGGCCTCTCTAAGGAGGCAGCATTTAAGTAAGGGCAGAATGAAGCAAGGGTGTATACTACAGGCATGATGGCAGAGTAGCTTCCCAGACAGAGAGAACAGAATGTGCAAAGGCCCTGGGGCAGGGGTGTTCCTGGGCACCGACTTAGCAAATGTCAAGCTGTCTGAAGCATAGGTTTCAGAGGGGGAGGTAGGGCCTGGCTTCTGACCCCTGCCAGAAAAGAAAAATGGATTTTATTCTAAGACCAGTGGAAGTCTTTGGAGGTTTAAACAGGCAAAGTGATATTGAAACCATGTAACTCATATTGAAACTTGAGCCCATGTTTCAGGACTCGAACCTGGCCAAAATCCATGGTCTTTCAATTGAGATCATGTATCTGGTTTCAGGACTTAATGAAGCTCAGGCTTTTTGCGTCTCATTACAGAAGGAATTCAGTGGGAGACAAAGTGATAGGTAAGAAGTGCATTTATTTAGAGAGAAACACAGAGAGAGTGTGGGCTCTCTTAGAAGGTGGGTCTGGTTGGAAATATGGTATGGTTAGCTTTTGTGGGCTGGGTAATTTCACAGACTTCATGGGCTTCCCTGGTAGCTCAGCAGGTAAAGAACCTGCTTGCAATGCAGACCCCAGTTTGATTTCGGGGTTGGGAAGATCCGCTGGAGAAGGGGTGGGATACCCACTCTAGTATTCTGGCCTGGAGAATCCCATGGACTATATAGTCCATGGGGTCACAAAGAGTTGGACTCAACTGAGGGACTTTCACTTTTATAGGCTAATGAGTGGGAGAATTATTTCAACTATTTTAGAAAAGGGGCGGAGATTTCCATGAATTGGGCTACATCTCATTTTTTGGTCTTTGATGATTAGCTTCAGAACAATGTGTCAGTCAGTCAGTTCAGTCACTCCGTTGTGTCTGACTCTTTGTGACCCCATGAATCGCAGCACGCCGGGCCTCCCTGTCCATCATCAACTCCTGGAGTTCACTCAAACTCATGTCCATCGTGTCAGTGATGTCATCCACCCATCTCATCCTCTGTTGTCCCCTTCTCCTCCTGCCTTCACTCTTTCCCAGCATCAGGGTCTTCCAATGAGTCAGTTCTTCACATTAGGTGGCCAAAGTACTGGAGCTTCAGCTTCAGCATCAGTACTTCCAATGAATATTCAGGACTGATTTCCTTTAGGATAGACTGGTTGGAACTCCCTGCAGTCCAAGGGACTCTCAGGAGTCTTCTCCAACACCACAGTTCAAAAGCACCAATTCTTCAGCGCTCAGCCTTCTTCACAGTCCAACTCTCACATCCATACATGACTATTGGAAAAACCATAGCTTTGACTAGATGGACTTTGTCAGCAAAATAATGTTTCTGCTTTTTAATATGCTATCTAGGTTGGTCATAGCTCTCCTTCCAAGGAGCAAGTGTCTTTTAATTTCATGGTTGCAGTCACCACCTGCAGTGATTTTGGAGCCCAAGAAAATAAAGTCAATCACTATTTCCATTGTTTCCCCATCTATTTGCCATGAGGTGATGGGACCAGATGCCATGATATTCACTTTCTAAATGTTGAGTTTTAAGCCAGCTTTTTCAGTCTCCTTTTCCACTTTCATCAAGAGGTTCTTTAGTTCCTCTTTACTTTCTGCCATAAAGGTGGTGTCATCTGCATATCTGAGGTTATTGATATTTCTCCCGGCAATCTTGACTCCAGCTTGTGCTTCATCCAGCTGGGCATTTTGCATAATGTACTCTGCATATAAGTTAAATAAGCAGGGGGACAATATACAGCCTTGACGGACTCCTTTCCCAATTTGGAACCAGTCTGTTGTTCCATTTCTGGTTCTAACTGTCGCTTATTGAGATGCATACAGATTTCTCAAGAGGCAGATCAGGTGGTCTGGTATTCCCATCTCTTTCAGAATTTTCCACAGTTGATTGTGATCCACACAGTCAAAGGCTTTGGCGTAGTCAATAAAGCAGAAATAGATGTTTTTCTGGAACTCTCTTGCCTTTTTAATGATCCAGTGGATGTTGGCAATTTGACCTCTGGTTCCTCTGGTTTTTCTAAATCCAGTTCATGAAAATTCACAGTTCATGTACTGTTGGAGCCTGGGTTGGAGAATTTTGAGATTACTTTGACAGCGTGTGAGATGAGTGCAATTGTGTGGTAGTTTGAGCATTCTTTGGCATTGCTTTTCTTTGGGATTAGAATGAAAACTGAGGTTTTCCAGTCCTGTGGTCAAATCTGATTTTCCAGATTTGCTGGCATATTGAGTGCAGCACTTTCACAGCATCCTTTTTTAGCATTTGAAATACTTCAACTGGAATTCCATCACCTCCATTAGCTTTGTTTGTAGTGATGCTTCCTAAGGCCCACTTGACTTCACATTCCAGGATGTCTGGCTCTAGGTGAGTGAACACACCATCATGGTTATCTGGGTCATGGAGATCTTTATTGTATAGCTCTTCTGCTCATCGAAGGTAAGGAGCAGCGGCTGTGCCTTGCTGGAGCAGCCGTGAAGAGATACCCCACGCCCAAGGTAAGAGAAACCCAAGTAAAATGGTAGTTGTTGCAAGAGGGCATCAGAGGGCAGACACACTGAAACCATACTCACAGAAAACTAGTCAATCTAATCACACTAGGACCACAGCCTTGTCTAACTCAATGAAACTAAGCCATGCCTGCGGGGCAACCCAAGATGGGCGGGTCATGGTGGAGAGGTCTGACAGAATGTGGTCCACTGGAGAAAGGAATGGCAAGCCACTTCAGTATTCTTGCCTTGAGAACCCCATGAACAGTATGAAAAGGCAAAATGATAGGATACCAGAAAAGGAACTCCCCAGGTCATTAGGTGCCCAATGTGCTACTGGAGATCAGTGGAGAAATAACTCCAGAAAGAAGGAAGGGATGGAGCCAAAGCAAAAACAATACCCAGTTGTGGATGTGACTGGTGATAGAAGCAAGATCCGATGCTGTAAAGAGCAATATTGCATAGGAACCTGGAATGTCAGGTCCATGAATCAAGGCAAATTAGAAGTGGTCAAACAAAAGATGGCAAGGGTGAACATTGACATTCTAGGAATCAGCGAACTAAAATGGACTGGAATGGGTGAATTTAACTCAGATGACCATTATATCTACCACTGCGGGCAGGAATCCCTCAGAGGAAATGGAGTAGCCATCATGGTCAACAAAAGAGTCCGAAATGCAGTACTTGGATGCAATCTCAAAAACGACAGAATGATCTCTGTTCGTCTCCAAGGCAAACCATTCAATATCACAGTTATCCAAGTCTATGCCCCAACCAGTAATGCTGAAGAAACTGAAGTTGAACGGTTTTATGAAGACCCTACAAGACCTTTTATAACTAACACCCAAAAAAGATGTCCTTTTCATTATAGGGGACTGGAATGCAAAAGTAGGAAGACAAGAGATACCTGGAGTAACATGCAAATTTGGCCTTGGAATGCGGAATGAAGCAAGGCAAAGACTAATAGAGTTTTGCCAAGAAAATGCACTGGTCACAGCAAACACCCTCTTCCAACAGCACAAGAGAAGACTCTACATGTGGACATCACCAGATGGTCAACACCGAAATCAGATTGATTATATTCTTTGCAGCCAAAGATGGAGAAGCTCTATACAGTCAACAAAAACAAGACCAGGAGCTGACTGTGGCTCAGATCATGAACACCTTATTACCAAATTCAGACTCAAATTGAAGAAAGAAGGGAAAACCGTTAGACCATTCAGGTATGACTTAAATCAAATCCCTTATGATTATACAGTGGAAGTGAGAAATAGATTTAAGGGCTTAGATCTGATAGATAGAGTGCCTGATGAACTATGGAATAAGGTTTGTGACATTGTACAGGAGACAGGGATCAAGACCATCCCCATGGAAAACAAATGCAAAAAAGCAAAATGGCTGTCTGGGGAGGCCTTACAAATAGCTGTGAAAAGAAGAGAGGCGAAAAGCAAAGGAGAAAAGGAAAGATATAAGCTTCTGAATGCAGAGTTTCAAAGAGTAGCAAGAAGAGATAAGAAAGCCTTCCTCAGCGATCAATGCAAAGAAATAGAGGAAAACAACAGAATGGGAAAGACTAGAGATCTCTTCAAGAAAATTAGAGCTACCAAGGGAACATTTCATGCAAAGATGGGCTCGATAAAGGACAGAAATGGTCTGGACCTAACAGAAGCAGAAGATATTAAGAAGAGGTGGCAAGAATACACAGAAGAACTGTACAAAAAAGACCTTCACGACCCAGATAATCATGATGATGTGATCACTAATCTAGAGCCAGACATCTTGGAATGTGAAGTCAAGTGGGCCTTAGAAAGCATCACTACGAACAAAGCTAGTGGAGGTGATGGAATTCCAGTTGAGCTGTTTCAAATCCTGAAAGATGGTGCTGTGAAAGTGCTGCACTCAATATGCCAGCAAATTTGGAACACTCAGCAGTGGCCACAGGACTGGAAATGGTCAGTTTTCATTCCAATCCCAAAGAAAGGCAATGCCAAAGAATGCTCAAACTACTGCACAATTGCACTCATTTCACATGCTAGTAAAGTAATGCTCAAAATTCTCCAAGCCAGACTTCAGCAATACGTGAACCGTGAACTCCCTGATGTTCAAGCTGGTTTTAGAAAAGGCAGAGGAACCTGAGATCAAATTGCCAACATCCACTGGATCATGGAAAAAGCAAGAGAGTTCCAGAAAAACATCTATTTCTGCTTTATGGACTATGCCAAAGCCTTTGACTGTGTGGATCACAATCAACTGTGGAAAATTCTGAAAGAGATGGGAATACCAGACCACCTGACCTGCCTCTTGAGAAATCTGTATGCAGGTCAGGAAGCAACAGTTAGAACTGGACATGGAACAACAGACTGGTTCCAAATAGGAAAAGGAGTCCGTCAAGGCTGTATATTGTCCCCCTGCTTATTTAACTTATATGCAGAGTAAATCATGAGAAACATTGGACTGGAAGACACACAAGCTGGAATCAAGATTTCCGGGAGAAATATCAATCACCTAAGATATACAGATGACAGCACCCTTATGGCAGAAAGTGAAGAGGAACTCAAAACCCTCTTGATGAAAGTGAAAGAGGAGAGTGAAAAAGTTGGCTTAAAGCTCAACATTCAGAAAACGAAGATCATGGCATCTGGTCCCATCACTTCATGGGAAATAGATGGGGAAACAGTGGAAACAGTGTCAGACTTTATTTTTTTGGGCTCCAAAATCACTGCAGATGGTGACTGCAGCCATGAAATTAAAAGACACTTACTCCTTGGAAGAAAAGTGATGACCAACCTGGGCACTTTGCCAACAAAGATCAGTCTAGTCAAGGCTATGGTTTTTCCTGTGGTCATGTATGGATGTGAGAGTTGGACTGTGAAGAAGGCTGAGCGCCGAAGAATTGATGCTTTTGAACTGTGGTGTTGGAGAAGACTCTTGAGAGTCCCTTGGACTGCAAGGAGATCCAATCAGTCCATTCTGAAGGAGATCAACCCTGGGATTTCTTTGGAAGGAATGATGCTAAAGCTGAAGCTCCAGTACTTTGGACACCTCATGTGAAGTGTTGACTCATTGGAAAAGACTGTGATGCTGGGAGAGATTGGGGGCAGGAGGAGAAGGGGACGACCGAGGATGAGATGGCTGGATGGCATCATGGACTCGATGGACATGAGTCTGAGTGAACTCTGGGAGTTGGTGTTGGACAGGGAGGCCTGGCGTGCTGCGATTCATGGGGTCGCAAAAAGTCGGACACGACTGACCGACTGAACTGAACTGAACGGAACTTCTGTATATTCTTGCCACCTCTTCTTAATCTCTTCTGCTTCTGTTAGGTCCATACCATTTCTGTCCTTTATTGTGCCCATCTTTGCATGAAATGTTCCCTGATATCTCTAATTTTCTTGAAGGGATCTCTAGTCTTTCTCATTCTATTATTTTCCTCTATTTGTTTGCATTGATCACTGAGGAATGCTTTCTTATCTCTCCTTGCCTTTCTTTGGAACTCTGCATTCAGATGGGTATATCTTTCCTTTTTTTGCCTTGCTTTTCACTTCTCTTCTTTTCTCAGCTATTTGTAAGGCCTCCTCAGGCAACCATTTGCCTTTTTTGCATTTCTTTTTCTTGGAGATGGTCTTAATCACTTCCTCCTGCCCAATGTCACAAACCTCCACCTATAGTTCTTCAGGCACTCTGTCTATCAGACCTAATCCCTTGAATCTATTTGTCACTTCTACTATATAATCGTAAGGGATTTGATTTAGGTCATACCTGAATGGTCTAGTGGTTTTCCCTACTTTCTTCAATATAAGCCTAAATTTTTCAATAAGGAGTTCAGATCTGAGCCAGTCAGCTCCTGGTCTTGTTTTTGCTGACTGTATGGAGCTTCTCCACCTTTGGCTGCAAAGAATATAATCAATCTGATTTCAGTACTGACCATCTGGTGATGTCCACGTGTAGAGTCTTCTCTTGTGTAGATGGAAGAGGGTGTTTGCTATGACCAGTGCGTTCTCTTGGTAAAACTCTGTTAGACTTTGCCCTGCTTCATTTTGTACTCCAAGGCCAAATTTGCCCGTTACTCCAGGTATCTCTTGTCTTCCTACTTTTGCATTCCAGTCCCCTATGATGAAAAGGACATCTTTTGGGGGTGTTAGTTCTAGAAGGTCTTATAGGTCTTCATAGAACCGTTCAGCTTCAGCTTCTTCAGCATTACTGGTTGGGGCATAGACTTGGATTACTGTGATATTGAATGGTTTGCTTTCGAAATGGACAGAGATCATTCTGTCATTTTTGAGATTGCATCCAAGCACTGCATTTCGGACTCTTTTGTTGACTATGATGGCTACTTCATTTCTTCTAAGGGATTCTTGCCAACGATAGTAGATATAATGGTCATATGAGTTAAATTCACCCATTCCAGTCCATTTCAGTTCACCAGTTTCTAAAATGTCAATGTTCACTCTTGCCATCTCCTGTCTGACCACTTCCAATTTACCTTGATTCATGGACCTAACATTCCAGGTTCCTATAAAATATTGTTCTTTACAGCATTGGACTTTACTTGCATCACCAGTCACATCCACAATTGGGCGTTGTTTTTGCTTTGGTTCCATCCATTCATTCTTCCTAGAGTTATTTCTCCACTCTTCTCCAGTGGCATATTTGGCACCTACGGACCTGGGAAATTTATCTTTCAATGTCTTATCTTTTTGCCTTTTCATTTTGTTCTCTAGGCAAGAATACTGAAGTGGTTTGCCATTCCCTTCTCCTTGGACCATGTTTTGTCAGGACTCTCTACCATGACCCATCCATCTTGGGTGACCCTACATGGCATCCCTCATAGTTTCACTGAGTTAGACAAGGCTGTGGTCCATGTGATCAGTTTGATCAGTTTTCTGTAATTGTGGTTTTCATCCTGTCTGCCCTCTGACAGATAAGGATAAGAGGCTTATGAAAGCTTTCTGGTGGGAGAGACTGACTGTGAGAACAGTCCATGGGTGTGTCATTTAGCTTGCTGATGTCTTATGATGGGCATATGCTGAGGCTCAAGGTGTGGAAGTCAACTTACCTGTCATCTTGGACCCATTTGGTTCTAATCAGTTTATGTCATGTCCTCAGGCTATATCATTCTTTTTAAGTTTGTGCCCAGCACCCTTACCTCCTGTTTCAATATGATTTATGAATTTAGAAAGAACACTTTGGCTGCTTCAAGAAGGGGATATTGGTGGTTGCAGCTGGGAGGCAGAATGGAATCTGGTAGACCTGATAGAATGCTGTTGTAATCTAGGGCAACAATCTTGTCAAACTCAAGCCTGCATCAGAATCACCTGACTTCCAGTAGACCTTGAGCCTCCTTACATGCTCATTGTAATGACACTGCGTTACTACATTAGCTAAATGACACACCCACCAGCATTATGACTGTTGCCATGGCAAAAACCAGAAAAGCCCAGACTGGGACTAAAAAGGAGTGTTGCGTCATTTCAAGATCCAAACCACATTCCTGTTCTTGGATAATTCACGAATACTCCTCCCTCTTTTCAATGCTCTCTCTTTTACCTCTACCTTCTTATGTATATAGTGTGTCCACCTGAACTGGGTTGAGAAATTGATTTGCAAACTGAATTCCTACTTCTCCATCCTTTGGCCAATGGATAAAACTTATGCTGTTCCAGTCTCAGCATCCATTTCATTTGGCTGTGAAAATCTGAGCAGAAAAAAGAACCTCCCTGGTGAGACAAGAACCTCCCTGGTCCCAGCCAAGGTTAGGACCCCAGCAAGGGTCCGGTTGACCAATTCAGAGACACTTTGAGTAGCAAAGAGCTAGGGGAGAGATGAAGGTGACTTGCACAAAGGTGTATCAACGCTGAAGTTAAGGAGTCTTGTCTGGGATATGTTTTGAAGTAAAACTATCAATCCCATTTTGGTTCCCCTTTAACCTGCTTATACCAAGGAGAATATCTCAATTTGGTACCAGTCTGGCTCTAACACTTTTCCGTCTCCCCTCCCTTTTAATAAAGAGAGAGCAGGCCTCAGAGCATAGACCTGTCAGCAGAGAATTCTAGTTAAAATTTGATTTTTTGGGAGATCTTCATTGTATTTATTTTTTGATTGCCTGCAACTTCTGACAAGTGATATTGGTTTTTCATTTACAGGGGTGCTACAAAGCTTTTACTTTCAATAAATGTATTTATTTTTTTAGAAGTGACAGTTGCTGTAATATAAGTCTATGAAGCACCTAATGGCTTCCCTGGTGGCTCAGTGGTAAAGAATCTTCCTGCCAAGCAGGAGATCTGGGTTCAATCCCTGGGTCAGGAAGATCCCCTGGAGAAGGAAATGGTAACCCACTCCAGTACTCTTGCCTCGGAAATACCATGGACAGAAGACCTGGTGGGCTACAGTCCATGGGGTTGCAGAGAGTTGGACACAACTGAGTGATTGAGCACATATATACACAAAATAAATAATAGTGTACATATACATATGCACACACACACACACACACACACCCCCCTATGTGTGTGTATACACATACACACACAAAGCTAGAGATAATGGTTCTCAGTGACTGCCCTTTGGGAATTACTGTCCTAAATCTCCATTCCCTTTGGTTCCGCAAAGCCAGCACCTGAAATCACTGGGCCCTTCTTAAGCCCTGGAAGTCCCTCCCATCTCTGGTAGCCCAGCATACTTCCTCCTCTCCCTTTGTCTGCTGTTCATGCCTTTATTTATTCAACCTCCACTTACTGAGCACCTATTAGGTTCTGGGCCACAGTCTCAACCTCCATACACAGCATCCCACTGGGAAACATTTTACAAGTGATAGTGTTTCCTGGAAAGACGCTCCCTAACAATTTACTTCGTAAATGTAGGCGTAGATCTACGATAGCGTCCCTCTCTTGTGCTTGTGTATGAATGCGCTTTTTTCAGAGAGAGAGAAAGGAAGGGATGGGATTGGAATGCTGGAAATGACACCCCCTTGTCTCCAAAGAGGATATTGCTTATGTGAGTGTGACCTGTCGTGTGTGTCCAGTTGGGGAAAACAAAGGCCAGGAGCTGGTGTAAGGTGTGGGGCATCATTGGGGATTTTATTTATTTAATTAATTAATTCAATTTAAAAATTTATTCTGGGTGGGTGATTAGGAGATCTCTTTGGTCAAGTTGTGTGAGCCTTTGGAGCATAAATATCTGTATTGGTTCAGAAAGCCAGATGGTATTTTCTCTATATAAGAATTCCTAAGATAAAGCGACGCCAAATAACATGAAGCAGGTGAATTGGTTTTCACCAAATTCAGAGCGTGTGTCTGAGGAAGGTCTGACCGAGGACACAGATGCCAAGACAGAATGGCAGGGACTTGGAGGACCCTGGCAGCCCTCGGCAAGAGAGGCTGTTGCTCTTCCCATCTGCTGACACTTGAGCAGTGAGGGCAGGATATGCGGGTGCTAATATAGAGAGATGTATTCTGGCCAGCGAAGTTAAGGATGGATGCTCAGTATGGCCCACACTTAAAGTCCTAAGAACATTTCCAAGAAATAGATGCAGCTTTGAGCTGTACTTCTCATGGGGCAACTCTACATAGCCTGCGCTGGGGGAGTTGCTGCTGGGATTTGTTTAGTGATGATGAGTAAGGTGAATTTCACCTCAGTTCATAAGGAAATTAAACATGCCAATGCTTTAACTCAGTTAAAAGTCCTTATAATAATTGTATCTAAGGATCAAATGTGATGACGGTGGACATGGAAATGCTTCATGGGCCACAGAGCCCTGGATTACTCATCCTGTTTGCTGATGCATCTCTGTGGGGTAGGCCAGGTGCCCACCCCGGACTCTCATTCAGAGCTCACTGTCCTATCGTGTGGACTGTTTCCCTGCAGACCTGGGGAGGGGCTGGGTCTCTCACCAGGCCTTTGCGGAAAAAGTATCATAGATATGCCTCCTCTCTCCAGTCACATGCATTTCCTCTCTTGAGCCTAACATACTGTCCTGGTCACCATGGCAACTGTTAGGCATCCAAGTATGGGCATCATGCCTGGCTTTGGGGTCTGAAACTCTCCCTCCTGCCCCTGGCTCACTCTTGGGTCCAGAGGCTGATATCTGGCTACTCTGGACTCAGAAGTTTGAGAAAATAAGGGCCCAAAGAAAAAAGGTCTGAGTAGTGGTTCAGAGCTCTGACTTGGAGCTGAGTGGACCATCGCTGAATGAGCACAGGTTCAGATCCTGGCTCCGTCACTTACTAGTTGTGAGAAGCAAACATCGCTCTGACAGGCAGTGCACAAGGACTTTATTAGGGGAGATGCTTGCGTGAGTGAAGTCAGCCTGTGATGCAAGTCTGACTGTGAGGGAGAGGAGAGAGAGAAGTTTGCCTGGAAGTGTCCATGCTGGGCAGTTTGAGGAATGCTGGGACATCCAAGTGGGCTGTCAGAGGAGCTCCTGCTTTCTAGGAATGAGCCTGCCTCGGTTTCCCTGTTCAACCCGACATTGATGGGGTGTGACGGATTTCAAATCCACAGGTGTGTTCTCAGGGTCAGCACACCACTTAACCTCTCACAGGACAGTTGCTATGATTAGATGAGATAAGATATATAAAGCACTGCACACGAGATCTGCAATAGAGTAAGTCCTCAGTACATGCTCTGCTATTATTATTACTCAAATTACTTTTTCAAAGTCAACGAAAAGATATTTCTTTTCCTTTTGTTACCAAGTGTCCCTTGGGCTTGCCTGGTGACTCAGTGGTAAAGAATCCACCTGTCAATGCCAGAGATGCAGGTTTGATCCCTGGGTCAGGAACGATCCCCTGGAGAAGGAAACGGTGGCCCACTCCAGTATTCTTGCCTTGGAAATCCCACGAACGGAGAAGTCTGGTGGGCTACAGTCCATGGAGTTGCAAGAGTCAGATGCAACTTAGTAACTAAAAGAACAACAATGATAACATTGCTTACATCAAGGGCTGCTGGTTCAGATTCCTTCTAAATGAGTGGGCTGGGTCAGTGTAAGACCTTAGGGAGCAGTGGGAACTATGGTAAACTAGAGAGCCCATGCCTCATTTAAAACGTTTTGAGCAAGAACCTGATCCAGCCAAAGCAAACACACGTGTGGGCTGAATTTGGTCTATGGCCTTCTGGTTGGAAACCTCTCCCTGCTGTGCAGATTATTTGGAATAATTTCTGATATTGTGGTTTTGCACAAGCTGGGAAGTAAGTTTAATTAAAATTTTAAAGAACCAAAAATAGTTGGATTGATTTTCTGCCCCCTCATGACTAATTCATGGTGTGTTTGACCAAACAGAGAGATCCGATAGGTTAATTTCTGGTTTTGTACATAGATTTGGCGTTAGCTCATATGAGAGGTTTGGGATGTGGATGTGGGGAGCTGAAAGACATGAGCTGGGAATGTGGTCCTTCCACTTTCCAGCTATGGGAACTTGGGCAAGTTATGTGATCTCTCTGTAACCTAGTTTCCTTTTCTGTACCATTATTAGTGGGGCTAATAATGGTACTCCGCTCATGTAGTTCTGTGAGGATTTAATACCTGGAAAGAGCCTAGAACAGGGCCAGGAATATGGTAAGGCTGAATAAGTATTGATGTTATTCTGGGGTTGGGTGAGGGACAGAAAACATGGCTTTTCTTCATCCCTTTATTTCACATAAACCTAAAACTTAATGATTGGTGTAACACCCAAGTAGGAACGAGTTTCTCTTACCCCAGTGATATAATCATATATAATAATGCCACTTACATAAGCTTCCTTACTTCCTTGTTAAATCCACCCACACTCTGCTCCACTTCATGCTGTTAAAGAATTTTCTCTCCCAGGGGGAAAAAGATACCCAACTTTATACTAATTATCACTTTAAAGCAGGGACCCACGGGGGGCACTGGGAAAGGTGGATTTGGCAGTACTCTTGATTTAGGGGAGTAAAGTCTTTAGTCTGGAAGCAGCGAGTCAGGCCTGGAGACCTCAGAGGGACCAGTGGAATCATGGAGCCTGAGGCAAACCATGGCCTTCCCTAAATCAGGCAGGCTCAGTCTATGCCTTAGCAAGAGTGTCCAAGAGCCAGCCTCTGCAGACAAACGTGATCTGTGTTTCCTTTCCTTCTTTATTTGAATCTGAAACACGTTCTACATGTGATACATGCTCGTTGCGGAAAACAGAAAACGTAGGGGAACCAAATAGAAGCATAGCGGTCAGGGCTTGTTCAGTTGTAAGAATCAGACATCAGGATGTTCTAGGCATGAATCAGGCATATCCAGAGCTCAAATACTGATGGGATACCACCTTGCTCTCTCTCTCTCTCTCTCTCTCTCTCTCTCTCTCTCTCTCTCTCCATTTCTCTAATAAGCTTTCCCCAGATGTGAGGAAGATGGACGCTATTAACCCCACATTAATTCCTATCAATTGAACAATCTACTAGAAAGAAATCTACTATTTTTCTCAGAACTCAGGTCAAAAAGTCTCAGAGAGGACCTTGATTGGTTGGGTGTATATCACATGTACGTTCTTGAGCCAATCCCTGTGGCTACAAATAATGGGCTCTGATTGGTCAGGGTAGTGAGCCAATGGCCAGGGAAGGTGGAATCAAGGCATATATGACTTGACGTATAAGCAACTAGTTTACCAGAGGAAGGAGGAGTTCTGTTCCAGAAGAAAGAGAAAAGGGTGAACCGATGGAAATGATGAGTGTCTTCCCACCAATTTCCAATACTCCCCCCTCCCAGAAATAATGAGTTCTGACTTCTTTGTGGGGCTCCTCCCAGAAGTCCCCTCTGTCTCCCTTCTGTGTCTGTATTTATAAGCATTTATTAGACATATAGAACATTGGAATATCCTACACAGATTTTGTAAGCTGATTTTGACTACTTTGTGCAAAGATATCAGTTAGAGGGCTTCCCTGATGGCTCAGGAGTAAAGAATCCGACCGCCAGTGCACGAGACACGGGTTTGATTCCTGATTCGAGGAGATCCCACTAGCCACAGAGCACCTGAGCCCATCCGCCACAGCTATTGAGCCTGTGCTCTAGAGCCGGGGAACCGCAGCTAATGGGCCCGCAGGCCGCAGCTACTGGAGCCAGTGAGCTGTAGTATCCACGCTCTGCAACAAGAGAAGCCGCCACAGTGGGAAGCCCACGCATTGCAAGAAAGAGCAGCCCCTGCTTGCCACAGCTGGAGGAAAGCCCACGCAGCAGCAAAGACTCAGCACAACCAAAAGTAAATAATAAATAAAACCATTTAAGAAATCAATTTGATATCTCAAAATGTGAGTGGTCTATTTCCTTGGTAGGAAAATTACAGAGTACAGATAAACAAAATTGAAATAAAACTTTTTTTTTATTTTAAATTTGGCTGTGCCAGGTCTTCATTGCCATGTGTGGGACCTTTAGCTATGGTATGTGGGCTTTTAGTCGCTGCATGTGGGGTTGAGTTTCCTGATCAGGGATGGAACCTAGGCCCCCTGCATTGGCAAGCAGATTCTTAACCACTGAATCATACAGGAAGTCCCCCAAATGAAATAGAACTTAAGACTGGATGGAGCTGACAGTAAGACTTTTAAGGAGGCAAGTTAAAGACAGGACTGAAATGAAAAACATTTGTTAGATCTCCTCCTATAACAGCCCATAGTCCTTCTTGCACTGCTGTACACATTTATAACTATTAATTATATTTGCAGTGTCTTCTATAAGTTTATTTTATATTGAAACGTTTCAGGTACGAAAATCCTATGTAAAGTCTAATATAGTGAACTACAATTTACCCATCACTCAGCTTAAGAAACAGCATAACAAATGCACTCTAATCCCACTGGAACACATCTTAATCTTGTCCTTCCTCTCGCCCTTCTTTCCAGTGATGACCTCAATCCTCCAGTTGTATTTTTATTCCATGTACATGTTAATACTTTCATTGCATATTTCTTATCTATCATCAATATACAGTATTGGGTTGTGTATTTTAAAACTTTCAATAGAATCCTGCTATATTAAATACATATCATTCCATGACTTGCTTTTTAAAATTATTATTTAATTTATCAAAGTTGTGTTTGACTCAGTTTCTTTAGTGTTAATTTGTTACTGATAGCATTTCTCCATACAACCCTATCATGCTTTATTTATCCATTCTCCCATAAACAGACATTGAGGTTGTTTTTACTTTACTGCTCTTACGAACAGTGCTGCAGTAAACGTTAATGCACATTTCTCCCTGTGAAAAGCCAATGGAGCTTTGTACCCAGGCTTAGCATATAAACCTAGGAATGGAAAGATAAGGGCTATACATCTTCAACTTTACTAGATTTCACCCAATTGCTCTGCAGGGCAGTTGTGACAATTCCCACTCTTCCAGCAGTACATGAGAAATCCTTTTTCTCCAACATTTGGTTTTGTCAGACTTTCCATCTTTACCGGTTTGATGTGCGTGAAATGCAGGTTTTCCACATGGAATGTTAAGTCCTAGAGAGCTGGGATCACATGTTGCGTTTGCCATGGTTTCTCTGGCACTTAGCCCAGATCCTGGAACATAGTAGATCTTCAGTAATTTTTGACTGACTGAGCAACACGGTTTTCTGGTTCCTCTCATGTCAAATCCTTTTGTACTTTGTTGGAGAAGATGCCCGTTCTCCAGAGAGTCTTACTTCTGCCTCATTCTTCTCATTTGAAAATCAGAACTCTCTCAGGAGCTTAATGGAGAGGACAGTTTTTGGCTACCCTATTTGGTTTCATTACAGCAGCAGTTCTCAAAACTCACCTATTTAAGTTCTGATTCTTATGCATCAGAATCACCTGGAAGATTGTTAAAACTTGATCACTGGGCCCCACCCCCAGAGTTTCTCATTCAAGAGATCTAAGGTGGGTCCAAGAGATCACATTTCTAACACGTTCTTAGGTGTTACTGATGCTGCTGGTCTGGGATGCACACTTTGAGAACCACTATATTTGAGAAACATGTGATCCAGACATTTTGGATATGTTCTGTATAGAATGTTCTTAAAGGGACAGCTGCAAAACTTGAAAAGTCACTCCCAAAGTGGACAGTGGAAGGAAAAAATAGTCACATCTAACTCCATCTGGCTGGAATGTGGAAAGGAGATGTTTGAATTCTGGGTCCCTAGAATGTTCAAGACAGACGGTGGCCCACACAGAGACTGATACAGTTCAGTAAGAATATATTGGTAAGTTTTCATCTACCCGAGCATTTGCCCAAGATTTCAAGCCAGGATCTTTTTTTATCTACTCTGACTCCTGAGACCACCCTGATCTTCTCTTTCCTCTTCTCCTTTTACTTCTCCTTGTCCTCTTTTTCCTCTTTGTGGTCTTTCATCATCAGCATCAAATATTAATTTAACTCAAGTGTAGGCTTGACTGCCCTGCTACCATAAGCAAGCTAGCAAGTATTGAGGGCTTGATTGCAAGCCCTTAGCTGTGGTATGCAGGATCTTTGATCTTCACTGTGGCCTGTGGGATTTTTAAACTGTGGCATGTGGGATCTAGTTCCCTAATCAGGGCCGAACCTGGGCCCCATGCATTGGGAGTGTGGAGTCTTAGCTATGGTATCAGCAGGGAAGTCCTGATTACAAGCACCCATGTCAGCACTTGCTCATCTAATCCTCCCCCAGATCTAGGAGACGGGGCCCACTATCAAATCCATTTTGTAGGCAAAGCTTAGAGATTACACAGCCAGGATATGACAGACGTAGGCTCACACCCGGGTCTCTCTGCCTCCAATGTCTTGTTCTTTTCTGCTTCTACACACTGTATTTCTGTGCTTCTCAGTTTCCTCATTCATTCATTCACCAAATATTTACTGAGCATCTACTGGGTGCTAGGCACTGTGCTGACGATGTGGGCACACAAGACAGCCAAACTCCCTGCTAGTATGATGCTTACAGTATCATTTTAATCTGTAATATGAGATGATGCCATCCCTTTCTCAGAGATGCAGTAGGGATTAGGTGCCTAGGAGGTGCTGAACAAACTGTTGTTTCCTGATCTTCTTTTCCCTGGTGAGCTGATAGTTTTCTAGTCACATATGTAGGGGAGAAACTGTTGGAATCTGACTGTGTTCTTCCAGAATGAGGCATTGCGCTGTCGTTAAAATCCGTGTCCTATTGACCTGCCTGAGCAAACACTCATTTTCCTGCATCTCTGGGCAAGACTCAAGCTCTTACTCCCTTCTGCCGCCTCGCTCTTCCATCTCTCTTCCCATCCTAGCCAGTATCTCAGACTTTTTATGAGTCTCAACAGACCAAAGGCAGCAGGCAATACTTTGAAAACTCTGTGCAATTCCCAGAGCAGAAAAATGGAGAAATATGGACTTCAGGCACCTGGTGTGATGGAGACTCGAGACAGAAGATACGAGAAATGCACGGCTTAGGAGGATGGGTTTGCTCAGGAAAAATAAGGAGCAAATGACGTCTATGTAGGGGATTTTCCTTCAAGTACCTGGAGTTTTTGAAGAACCTGGGTAGGAGAAATCCACACTTTAGGAATCTGAGCTGCTATTTATGTAATCCCCGTCTCTAACAGCTTTGGCTTTACCTTCAATGCCTGTGTGCTGGTCTTTTTATTTTTCAGGCTGTTTTAATGATTTCCTCCCCTCTGCCCGCCCCCGCCCCCGCCCCAGCCCCTCCACCCGGGAAGACGCTTTAACTCTGCAACAGTATCAATGCACTTAAGCCAAATTGGAGATCTCTCTCACAGACAAAGACAGTTCAGAAGGGAAATGTCACAGAAACATTGTACATTTCTTTCCGTAGAAATAGCAGAAGCAACACCTGGGTTCCATAATTGAACAGATGTAACTGGCATTTGGGCTTTTCCATCCAGATGCCCCTGTGGTGGATTAAATCATCCATTTTTGTTCCTCATCAACCTTGTGACCTGGCCAAAGTACCTGATCTACCAGAGCCTCAATTTTTTTTTTAATCTATGGAGAGATGACTGTGGAAAAAAAAATATATTCTTTGCAATTGGAGAAGGAAATGGCAACCCTCTTCAGTGTTCTTGTCTGGAGGATCCCAAGGACGAGGCTGCCGTCTATGGGGTCGCACAGAGTTGGAAACGACTGAAGCAACTTAGCAGCAGCAGCAGCAGCGGTAGTTTTAATGGGGAGGATTAAATGAGATACAATTTAGAAATTCTTGGCATGATATGTGGAGCATATTTCCATTCTGTAAATAAGAGCGAAAATTTTTCCTACTATCAAAACTCTCTTGTGAAAGGGTCTGTAGCTCACACAGCAGTGTAGGGCAAGTGGAATTCTCTAGACTTGGCTCCAGTTCCTTGTCCTGCTGTCTCTGAGACTTTGGGAAAGTTAGTCCCCTCTCTTAGAGTCCATTACCTCTGAATTTAGCAGAGAGAGGAAACTAGGGGAGGGGGGTTGAAGAATTTTTAAAGCCCAAAGAGATAGTAAATAATAACCTATGTTGTGAATGTGAAGCACAAGTCGCTCAGTTGTGTCCGACTCTTTGTGATCCCATGAACTATAGCCCACCAGGCTCCTCTGTCCATGGAATTTTCCAGGCAAGATTGCTGGAGTGGGCAGCCTTTCCTTTCTCCAGGGGATCTTCCTAACCCAGGGATTAAACCCAGGACTCCCGCATTGCAGGCAGATTCTTTACTTGAGCCACAAGGTATCCCCCATGCACTATATAACATACAATTTTATCTATTTATACGCACTGTACAACAGACTGATATACAGGAAGCCGTGTTGCCCTATATGCTGCACATTGTATAGTGTATGCATACTATACACACATAGCGCCTGTGCGTGTGCTCAGTCACTCGGCCGTGTGCGCCTCTGTGACCCCAGGGGCTGCAGCCCACCAGGCATGTACGCATACTATACACACATAGCGCCCGTGCGCGTGCTCAGCCACTCAGCCCTGTGCGCCTCTGTGTGACTCCAGGGGCTGCAGACCGCCAGGCGTGTACGCATACTATAAACACATAGCGCCTGTGTGCGTGCTCAGCCACTCGGGGCTGTGTGCGCCTCTCTGACCCCAGGGACTGCAGCCCGCTAGGCCCTTCTGTCCCTGGGGTTCTCCAGGCAAGAACACTGGAGGGGGTTTCTACGCCCTTCTCCAGGGGCTCTTCACACAGGGATCGAACCCACATCTCTTTCATCTCCTGCATCGGCAGGTGGTTCTTTACCATTAGTGCCACCTGGGAAGCCCATATATACAAATTAATATAACTATAATTTATATAAGTATGTCACTTATATAACTATAATTTATAAATATTATATATACTATAATATATAAAATATATGCTATAGTATGTAGAATTGTCATATAACAGAAGTAATATCTTGTAGTATACTAGGTATTATATGTTATATAGTGTTAAATTATATAGCATATAAACACTGTAATACATGAAACATGCTGTTTATCACATATACTATATAATATGAATATCATATATCAAATATATAGGGGTTGTATAATATATAATATATACTATATATAATATATTATATAACTATATGATATATATGTCATACCATAATACTATACAATAATATAGAGGTTGTATACTACATTGAGTGTAATATATTATGCTGCTGCTGCTGCTGCTAAGTCGCTTCAGTCGTGTCCGACTCTGTGAGACCCCATAGATGGCAGCCCACCAGGCTCCGCCGTCCCTGAGATTCTCCAGGCAAGAACACTGGAGTGAGTTGCCATTTCCTTCTCCGATGCATGAAAGTGAAAAGTGAAAGTGAAGTCACTGAGTCGTGTCCAACTCTCAGTGACCCCATGGACTGCAGCCCACCAGGCTCCTCCATCCATGGGAGTTTCCAGGCAAAAGTACTGGAGTGGGGTGCATTGCATTCTCCAGAATATATTATGCTAGTATGGTATATAATGTGCTGTATATTATATGTAAATAGTATAGATACCATGCTACTGTGACAATATTATATGCTGTGTATATAACCATCTTTCATCTATATTATATAATATATATGTTATATATTGTATCCACTATATATACTATGCCCTATGTCATATGTTAGCATATAATAGTATAGTAGAAATGAAAGTTTCTATGAATAGAAAAGTCATGATTATTAGGAGATGCTGTTATTCACACAGATTTAAATGACTGATAAGGTTTAAAATGTGACCCAGACTTATTTTACATTTTGCCATTTTCCCTGGAAATATTTCTCTGTGTCTTTACTGCTCTTGAATAGCACCATCCGTCCCCAGGGCCCTTGAGAAGAGCCAGGAATCCCTGTTGTTCCTCTTCCCCTGCCTCCTACTCCACCTCCTGCCATCCAACCCTTTGGTTCTGTGGGTTCTATTTGTTTTTTTTTCATCCTCCAAAGCACAGCCCAGATCCATCCGGTGCTCGCATCGCCCATCACTGCCTGCCTGGGCGGCTATCGTAGCCTCTGAGCCGTTCTCCCCACTCCCTTGCCTCCTCCTCATCGCCCTTCACCCAGTAGCCTGAGGGATCTTTCAGGGAGTAAATAAAATACTTCTCTGCTGAAAACCCTTCTCTGGCTTTTCTATCACATTTAGGGCAAAATCCAAACTCTTTACTGTGACGTAGGAGACCCTGTAGGGACTGGCTCCTGACATTTGATTTTGTCTGGTGGTACTCCCCTCCCCTGACCTGCTTTGCTCACTCTGCTCCTACACTCTGGGGGCCATTCAACTCTCGGATATACTGTCCTTGATTCCACCTT
This sequence comes from Budorcas taxicolor, assembly GCF_023091745.1. Classification (NCBI taxonomy): domain Eukaryota; kingdom Metazoa; phylum Chordata; class Mammalia; order Artiodactyla; family Bovidae; genus Budorcas; species Budorcas taxicolor. The sequence goes on from NC_068911.1 coordinate 26,567,813, forward strand.
GGGGCCTTAGCTCTTGCAGTTCCCATTACCTGGGATGCTGCCCCCGAAACACGATCCTCTCCCTAACTTCATTCAGGATTCTGCTCAGATGTCACTTTATCAGTCAGGACTTTATTGACCTCCCTATAGTATATCACAGCTGCCCTCTTACCACATGCTATGTGAGTGTACATATAAGATACTGCATATAAAATCTATGTATATTATCTACTGTATATAATCTGAATCCTACCTTCTCCAAATGAGAGAAAGGACCTAGATCTTTTAGAACAATATGTAATTAATAGCCATGATTAATAATGGTCATAATTAATTACTATTAATTTCCTTATTATGACCCTGCTGTGTGAATGCTTTCTATGGCTGAGAGGCATTCCATTATATATATATACTACCTCTTCTTTTTCCTTTTTTTGGTCATGTGTATGTGGGATCTTAGTTCCCTGGTGGGATCTTAGTTCCCTGATGAGAGGTTGAACCTTGGCCCTCAGCAGTAAGAGCACAGGGTCCTAACCACTGGGACTGCCAGGGAATTCCCACTGCATAAGATTTTAAAGGGTTTGGATAGTGGGAAATTACACAGCTACAGTTTAAGGAGGATTACTATGTACCAGGCATGTACTGAGGTTCATTTATTTATTTTTAGTTCCGTCTCACTTAACCCTTTGTTGTTCAGTTGCTAAGTCATGTTTGACTTTGTAACCTCATGGACTGCAGTATGTCAGGCTCCTCTGTCCTCTACTATCTCCTGGAGTTCGCTCAAACTCATGTCGATTGAGTTGGTGACGCTATCTAACCACCTCAACCTCTGACGCCACCTTCTCCTTTTGCCTTCAATCTTTCCCAGCATCAGGGTCTTTTCCAGTGAGTTGGCTCTTTGCATCAGGTGGCCAAAATACTGGAGCTTCAGCTGCAGTATCAGTCCTTCCAATGAATATTCAGGGTTGATTGCCTTTAGGATTGACTGGTTTGATCTCCTTGCTGTCCAAGAGACTCTCAAGATTCTTCTCCAGCACCACAGTTCAAAAGCATCAATTCTTCAGCACTCAGCCTTCTTTATGATCCAACTCTCACACCTGTACATGACTACTGGAAAAACCACAGCTTTGACTATATAGACCCTTGTCAGCAAAGTGATATGTCTGCTTTTGAATATGGCTGTCAAGCACCTTTCAATTTCATGGCTACAGTCACTGTCTGCATTGATTTTGGAGCCCAGGAAAATAAAATGTTGCTTCTCTCACTTTTTCTCCTTTTATTTGCCGTGAATTCATGGGACCAGATGCCTGATCTTAGTTTTTTTTTTTTAAGTTAACTTTCAAACCAGCTTTTTCGCTGTCCTCTTTCACTCTCACCAAGAGGTTCTTTAGTTCCTCTTCACTTTCTGCCATCAGCGTTGTATCATCTGCATATCTGAGGTTGTTGATATTTCTCCCAGCAATCTTGATTCCAGCTTGTGATTCATCCAGCCTGGCATTTCAAATGATGTACTCTGTGCAGAAGTTAAATAAATAGGGTGACAATGTATAGCCTTGATATACTCCTTTTCCAATTTTGAACCAGTTGGTTGTTCCATGCTCAGTTCTAATTGGTGCTTCTTCAGCCACATACAGTTTTCTCAGGAAACAGGTCAGGTGGTCTGATATTTCCATCTCTTTAAGAATTTTCCATAGTTTGTTGTGATCCACACAGTCAAAGGCTTTAGCATAGTCAATGAAGTAGAAGTAGACATTTTTCTGGAACTCTCTTGTTTTCTCTATGATCCAGCAGATGTTGGCAATTTGATCTCTGGTTCCTCTGCCTTTTCTAAATCCAGCTTGCACATCTGGAAGTTCTGGGTTCACGAAGTGTTGAAGCCTAGCTTGAAGGATTTTGAGCATAACTTTGCTAGCATTTCCTGGAAAAGGAAACGGCAATCCACTCCAGTATTCTTGCCTGGAAAACCCCATGGATGGAAGAACCCAGTAGGTTACAGTCTATGGGGTTGCAAAGAGTCGGACACAACTGAGTGACTTCACTTTCTTTCTTTCTTTCTTTTTTTTTTGCCAGCATTTGAAATAAGTGCAGTGGTGCAGCAGTTTGAACATTCTTTGGCATTGCCCTTCTTAACCCTTGCCTTTACCATCACAGCAATACCCTGAAATTTCTGCTATTTCAGGAGGGAATGTGAGCTCAGAATCAATTTTATTAATATTGGTAATAACAGTAGTAAGAGTTATTAAATGATTTAATGAAGGTACATGTGGTCTGTTCTGAAGCTATTTTGCATTGTATTGGAAGACAAAGCCTTTAGCTCCAAGAGTTGACTGAGTGGTGGAAAGTTAGGTAGTTTGGAAGGGGAGATGGCCAGTTACTCCCAGAAGAATCCTTATCCAGGGTCAACTTTGAAAGCACAAAGATTTATTTATTAAGGAAGGCGGCCTTTCCTCACTGCCACTGCCTAGGAATCCACGGCCAAGGAATCTGAGAAATGGCTTCCCTAATCCTTTGGCGCCATCTGTTTGCGCTGAATGACAAGCATTCCTGGCAAACTGGGTCTGTGCCTCTCACTGAGTCAGTGATAAACCTTGAGCCAAATCGAAGTTACCAGCCTTGTGTTCTGTCGTCTGAGATCTTTTGACTGTGTGAGGTGTGCTAACACTCACATACCCTTTAATTTATGACTTTTATTGAGTCTTTTGTGAAGTCATAAATTGAACAACCCTCCAGCTGGTTTGAGCCCTCATCAGGAAGCTGTCATCGAAGTGAATCACCTTCTCAGAGGCTGCTCCTTTGCTCAAGTTCATTGCAAAGGCTGGGATGTTTTCTGCAACTTGCTTACAGAATCTATCAGCTTCAGGCAGCCCAGACCTGCTAAGTCAAGTGTTTTTTTTTTTTTTTTTAATTAAAAAATGTAAAAGAAAAAGTGGAGAGAAAATGCTTGTATTTGCTCAGAGGCTCTTGCATCTTAGTACAGCATTCGGGAAAAGCCTTAATTTCTGAAGCTGTGAAGCAGGTGAAGTTAACATATCGTAATTTCTGGCCTAGAAATATTCTGAATAATTCCTGCACCAGGGATTTGGGGACAAGGCAGAGACTGACATATTCCCAAGGGTATCTGTGAACCAGCAACTTAAGTACAAATAGGAGTTGGACCTTGGTCTTGGTATGGGCTTGTGTGGGAGTTATTTCCCTATAAAAGCATAGGGGTACTGGAGAATTCATAACTACTCCTCAGACACCTGTCATGCTGTGTGTTGGGATACAAGATGCATTATTTCACTGACCCCTCAACAGCCCCCTCTTTGGCCCCCACTTTACAGATAGTGAAATTTAAGCTCACAGAGGTTATGTCACTATAATTCACTCTGCTGCTGCTAAGTCACTTCAGTCGTGTCCAACTCTGTGCGACCCCATAGACGGCAGCCCACCAGGCTCCCCCGTCTCTGGGATTCTCCAGGCAAGAACACTGGAGTGGGTTGCCATTTCCTTCTCCAATGCATGAAAGTGAAAAGGGAAAGTGGAGATGCTCACTTGTATCCAATCCTCAGGGACCTCATGGACTGCAGCCTTCCAGGCTCCTCCATCCATGGGATTTTCCAGGCAAGAGTACTGGAGTGGGGTGCCACCGCCTTCTCTGATAATTCACTCTAGGTCACATGGATAGTAAGTGCAGCGAAAGTTTGAATCCAGATCCTCTTCCATTTTATCATAATTTACTCATCTGAATTTATATTGCAATGATTTTTAGTAAATTTAAAACACTGTGCAACCGTCCCTATAATCCATCACCCACTCCCACAATCCTCTGTGCTCATTTGAATTCAATCTCCACTACCATCTTTAGCTCCAGGAAACACACTAATTTACTGTATGTCTCTATAAATTTATTTTTTTCTGGTCCTTTCATGTAAATGGAATCATAAATGTATGGTCTTTTTATCTGGCTTCTTTCATTTAGCCTAAGGTGTGCCTATGTTGTTGTGTGTATTAGTAGCTCATCCATTTTTATTAGTGAAGAGTATTCCATTGTATGGGTATATCACATTTTGTTTATTCATTTACCAATTGATAGGCATTTGGACTATTTTTGTTTCCTGGGCATTATTCATGTGTCTTTATGTGAAGGTTTTTATTCCTTTTGGGCAGATTCCTAGAAGTGGAATTGCTGGGTCTAATGGTAAGTTTACATCTATCTTTATTAAAAACAAACAAACTACCTAACTGTTTTTAAAGTGGCTTTTTCATTTTGCATTGAGCTCAGGTCCTTGAGGGTGTAACTCTTGACCACTGTTATGTATTATGTCTCACATTGCTCCATTTCACTGTTAATCAGTTAATTTCAATAACCACTGCCTGACGTCTGTCTTCACTGGTTCTGGCACCAGATGGTAGGAAAAGAGAGATGAAAGAGACATAGTTTGTTACCCGCTTTCTGTGGTCCGTTCAATTATTCATCACAGTTCTGCCGTATGACTTTGCAGTGTAATAGGTGATCGTAGTGGATTCCCCACTCAGGATGTTGGGTGTTGGGAAAAGCAGTTTCTGGGCACAGTCTTTTGACCCTTACTTGGCCATATAAGAATGGGTTTGAGCTTGGAATAGTTTGTTACCTAGGAGACAGAGAGCTCTCACAGCCTGCAGTGCGTTTATGGCCTCGGGAAGGACTGTCTCTCTGTTCCTGGCTTGATGTGTACTACTTTGTTCTGCTTAAGTTTGCGCATCAGTGGCCCTCATGCATGCCCCAGCTCCCTGTATTTCAGGCATAGGACTCAACTTGAGTCCTTGAGCTGCAGCATGACATAGGGTGTGTGCTACATCAGCTATGGATCCTCTGATCCTGGCCAGCTGGCACGTTGCATGGGGCTGCCTCTTGTGAACACTCCCTCTCCTCTCTTGCTCCAAGTCACTGCTGAGTCACTTGCATCTGGTGTGCTTGTGGTCTGTTTTCAGTGACACTGAATCGTGCATGGTCTCTTCCTTGGGTGACCCACTTCTGCTTTTCAGCTTTGGCCATCATTAGGTTATATAGTCTGTCCTGTGGCACAGCCTGACCACCCAGAGAATGGTGAAACCTTGGGTGAAACAACGGAACATTAGCAGATATGATACAAACTGATTCCCCAAATGTGTCTGTGTGCTTGGTTCACCTCCTTGCAATGGTACTGTCCGTTACAAAAAAGCATTTTCTGGGTAGCTGATGCTCCTTCAGCTCCTCCTCCACGCAAGCACATGCGGAGTGGATCTGAACCCAGCTCGCAGCTTAGAGTTAAGTGCAGTCCCCCTGCCTCTCCTGCTACTGAAGAGCTAGAATAGTCTGTCCAGTTGTGCTCTTTCCTTTGCTGGCACCAGGTGTCACTGTAGACCTGAGACAGCTTGGTTGCTGTTAGTCACTCAGTTGTGTTTGACACTTTGTGGACCCCATGGACTCTAGACCACCAGGCTCCTCTGTCCATGGAATTCTCCAGGTAAGAACACTGGAGTGGTTAGCTATTCCCTTCTCCAGGGGATGTTCCCGAACCAGGGATTGAACCTGGGTCTCCTGCATTGCAGGCAGCTTCTTTACCATCTGAGCCAGCACCTTCCCTTCTGTAACTGGCTCTATAGTGCTGCTGCTGGGAATTTGCAAACTACATTTCCTATGTTCCTCTGCCACCTGACTTCCTATTAGGGTGCACAGGATGGTGATCAGAAGGTGGGAAAGGAGGGAGATTTCTGTTGCTGTAGCAACAGCACAAGTGGAGTGATTCCAGACTCCAGCATTCCAGGTGGAGGCAGCACCTTCTGTGTGGTGTTAGCCCTGGTGGAAGCAGCCTCTCTTTGATAAATATAGAAGTGACTGCAGTGGCATCACGTAGGTGATTAGATGCATAGCATTAGGTGCAGGTTCGTGGGTTCAACCTCAGGGCATTAGCAGCTTCTAATATCAGCTTATCACCCCTTCTTCTTTTTGCTTCTCAGACCCTCTTTTCCAATTGATCTTCCACCTATCTCAAAACACTTATAATCAATTATTTGTTTGCAATGCCTAGAGTGGTGCCTGCTTTGCTGACACTATTGTTTTCTGAAACATGAGCAGAGGAAACCATCGATTGTGGGGGTGGGTGGGAGGCAGGGAAAAATGAGAAATGGTCCACCTCTCTGTGAGAAAAACATTGGCTAACCCTAATCCTACAGGCCTAGGAAAGCTTCCAAATTATATGATTAATTCTTCTTCTTCTTCTTTTTTTTAGTATCATGCTGCATTGAACATAGCTAGTCAATGACTGGATGTCAGGTAATCAATGTTAAGACTTCTTGGGACTCTTGATTTCTCGTTTATCCTGGAGGTAACCTGAAATGAACCAATGACACACTGAGTAATTTTAATTGAGTGTTTTTCCAGGAATTCTGCTTCTTTTTGTCCTACACTGGACCTCTACATTGAGGTAGTGGATCTAGAAGGAAGGCAAGACAAGTGCGAACCCACACTGCCCACAGAATGGAGGGCGACCTTCCTACCCAGTGCCCTTAGCCTCCCAGCTTTGCCCCAGCTTACCTGTTTCTCAGAATCTGCAAGGATCCTTTTATTGAAGCTCATTGGGATCCAGAGCTTTACAGATGATGTCCAGAGGAGTGAGAAAAAGGCACTCTGGCACAGTTGGGAGGACATCTCCTGGGGTCTGCATCAGCCCCCAGGTCTCTGTTGATTACTCTAAGCAAAGCTCTTCAGTTTCTCTGTGGGGCACTTCTTTCTAAGTGAGCACAATCAGGTTAGGCAGGTGGCATAGGAAATAAGGCTGAACAACAGGTTTTCTGTTTAAGTTAGTTCAGATCAGCAAGAAGCCCTAAATCTGGGTTTTTTCAACCTCGCTTGGAGATAAGGAAAGAGTTTGGTTACCCTGCTGAGGAGAAAAATAGGCCATTATTGCCCAAAGAAGGCACCTGTCCTAGATTTGAGAGATAAATGATGTCCTGGATGGTTTCTGGGTCTCAGTGGGTTGGACTGTTGACATCATCTCACTCCTGTGTACCTAAGAAAGATATGAAAGTGTAGATGGAGTCTTCATGGAACCAGAGCTCAGGATCTGGTATCTGGAGCTTCTAGCCTTGTGTCAGCTTTCCTACTTTTCCTAACTCCCCACTAGACAAACCCTGTTTCTTTTAAACATCTTTTAAAATTTAAAAAAAAAAACCTTTTAATTTCATATCAGAGTATAGCTGATTAACACTGTTTCTTTACATGCCTGTCACACTGATTTCATTTGAGTCTCACAACTTGCCCGGTCCTTATCACACTGGTTGGCAGCAGCTGTAGAAGGACCCCCTTCCCAGAACCAGGTATTCAGTATGTAAACCCTGAAGTCATGTGCCTTTGGGCAAGTCACTTCACCTCTGAGAACCTCAGTCTCTCTACCTGTATAATGGGGTGACACTGGAGCCTGTGCTCCATCCCTGGCAGGGTTATGGAGACCATCAAGTTCAGTTCAGTTCAATTCAGTCACTCAGTCGTGTCCGACTCTTTGCGACCCCATGAATCGCAGCACGCCAGGCCTCCCTGTCCATCACCAGTTTCTGGAGTTCACTCAGATTCACGTCAATCGAGTCAGTGATGCCATCCAGCCATCTCATCCTCGGTCGTCCCCTTTTCCTCCTGCCCCCAATCCCTCCCAGCATCAGGGTCTTTTCCAATGAGTCAGCTCTTCGCATGAGGTGGCCAAAGTACTGGAATTTCAGCTTTAGCATCATTCCTTCCAAAGACAACCCAAGGCTGATCTCCTTCAGAATGGACTGGTTGGATCTCCTTGCAGTCCAAGGGACTCTCAAGAGTCTTCTCCAACACCACAGTTCAAAAGCATCAATTCTTTGGCACTCAGCTTTCTTCACAGTCCAACTCTCACATCCATACATGACCACAGGAAAAACCATAGCCTTGACTAGACGGACCTTAGTCGGCAAAGTAATGTCTCTGCTTTTGAATATACTGTCTAGGTTGGTCATCACTTTTCTTCCAAGGAGTATGCGTCTTTTAATTTCATGGCTGCAATCACCATCTGCAGTGATTTTGGAGCCCCCAAAAGTTAAGTCTGACACTGTTTCCACTGTTTCCCCATCTCGTTCCCATGAAAGAGGATGATATATCATAAGTGGTGGGCAAACAGTAATTCTCAGCCTGCCTGAACTTGTGCCTGCTCCTTCACACATCAGAAACTGTGGTGGCACACAGAACAGGCTGTATTATATTTTATCTGCCACCATTCAATTTTATCTACTAATCACTTGGTTATTTTTCCCCTCATAGCTCAGTTGGTAAAGAATCCGCCTATAATACAGGAGACCCAGTTTTGATTCCTGGGTTGGGAAGGTCCCCTGGAGAAGGGAATGATTCCCCAATCCAGTATTTTTGCCTGGAGAATTCCATGGAAAGAGGAGGCTGAGGGGCTATAGCCCATGGGGTCACAAAGAGTCGGACATGACTGAGTGACTAACACACGACTAATACACACAGAGTCACTTTGTTGACCCTTGAATGGCCCTTGGCCTGCTTAATGCACTGACCAAGGTCTTTATTTAAATTTTGTTTTTGGTTGCAGTGGTCTTCAGTACTGCACGTAGTCTTTCTCTAGTTGTGGCAGGATGGCGCTACTCTCTAGTGGCAACACACAGGGCTTTTCATTGAGGTGGCTTCCCCCGTTATGGAGCAGAGGCTATAGGTGCATGGGTTCAGTGGCTGCAGCACATGGGCTCAGGAGTTGCACCCTGCCAGCCCTAGGGTGCACGGGCTTCAGGAGTTGCAGCGATCAGGCTCTGTAGTTGTTGCTCGTAGGCCCTAGACCGTGCGGGCTTCAGTAGTTGTGATGCACAGGCTTAGCTCCTCTGCAGCATGTGGGACCTTCCTAGACCAGGGATTGGACCCATGTTCCCTGCATTGGTAGGCAGATTCCCATCTACTGTACCACCAGGGAAGTCCACAAAGGTATCTTACACATTCATAGGAGCATTGTCTTCTATTGGGTTGGCCATAAAGTTCATTTGGCTTTTCCCATAAGACATAACAGAAAAATCTGAACGAACTTTTTGGCCAACCCAATATACTCTAAGCTATGGCTTCTCAAATATTTACGTGAACATGAATCACTGGGGATGTTGATAATATGCAGATTCTGATTCAATAGGTCTGAGGTGGGACTAGAGAGTCTGTATTTCTCCTAAACGGCCAGGTCATATCCATGCTGCTGGTGTGATGATCACATTTTAAGTAGCAAGAATCTAGTACATCTGGTATCTTTTCTTGGTGCTTTCTTGATGTTTTGCTCCACTTGTATCTACGTGTTTCAAGTTTAACTCCACCTCCTAAAGTTTTGCATGGCCCATTCAGCTCAACAGAAATCAGACACAACTCACTGTAACAGCACGTAGTCCAGCTGTAGGAAAACATGAATGAAGTTTGCACAAGGACCAGAACTTGGCAGTGCACTGTGAAGGGCTTGTAGCACACCACTGGTGTCAACGTGACACGACAGGAGTGAAAGCTCTCACACTGCTCAGGCCAGAGGTGGCCACTTCCCCTTCATGTGCAAAGCTGTGAGAACTTGCTCATTTTTGCCTCCTCATATGGCACTGACCCCCTCCCCGCCAATAAACGTTTGATGAGCTAAAAGTGTCTTCAGTGAGTAGGAAATTAATTAATCCCTTCCCCCCCACTGGAAAAGTTTCCCAGGTCCAGCTAGTGGTAAAGAACCCACCCGCCAATGAAGGAGACGTAAGAGATACAGATTTGATCCTTGGGTTGGGAAGATCCCCTGGAGTAGGAAATTGCAACCCACTTCAGTATTCTTGCCTGGAGAATCCCATGGACAGAGGAGCCTGGTGGGCTACCATCCATTGGGTCTCAAAGAGTCATACACAACTGTAAGTGACTCGGCATGCATGCCTCATTCATTGGAAGGCTGTCTATTGCTCCAAACTTCGAGAAATGGATTATAGCTTCTACAGAAACTTTCCTCCCCTTTGCTGTTTTCTTTCCACATATAGCCGAACTTGTCACCCAACACTGAAACTCCGCCCATCTGTAAGTTCAGATTTCGAAGGGCAGGGCCAGGAGAGGAGCCTCAGTCTCTCTGACAGTTGGTATCTCCTGGAATAGCCGTGATGATAACCTTTAGTCTCGATGTCATTTTGAAATCCAAATCTGTTGTCCATTTAGAGATGATGAGTGGTCCCCATCAGGTTGGCACCCTTGTATCTCTTTCTCCCCATTCACCCCAGAGCAATGGTGCTTTGTGATGACCAGATCCTTTAGACATGAACGAGTTTAGTATCCAAGTGTTGGGTGACTCAAAAATTCGTGCACCAAAAGACAGAAAACGTTTGGTGCTTTTACATCAAGGAGCCCTGGGGAATAGAAGAACCTTCCTTCCTTTGATCCTTCCCCCACTTTCCCTCCCTCCTCCACTTTCCCCTTCCCTCCCTCCCTCCCTTCCATCATTCTTTCATTCACATCTACCATTTTGCATAACACCTATATGTTGGAGTTTAGAAAATAACAAGGAGGAGGAGGGGGAAAAGGATTCTAAAAAAAGGAAAGTGGGAGGTAAATAAATATTGTAATTTTGGAGTTGTGACTATCAAGATTTCAGCCTCTAATTTCACTTCCCACAAAACAAGCAAGAAACCCTGCAGGGATGGACATAAAATGAGCAAAGTTTTAGAAGCTTTTTCTCAGGAAAAAACAAACAAACATGCTGATTTACAAGCAGGGTTATCTGTTGTGTGGATTTGGAAGGAGCTAAAAATGTATCTCCTGTGGTCATGTATGGATGTGAGAGTTGGACTGTGAAGAAGGCTGAGTGCCGAAGAATTGATGCTTTTGAACTGTGGTGTTGGAGAAGCCCCTTGAGAGTCCCTTGGACTGCAAGGAGATCCAACCAGTCCATTCTGAAGGAGATCAACCCTGGGATTTCTTTGGAAGGAATGATGCTAAAGCAGAAAGTCCAGTACTTTGGCCACCTCGTGTGAAGAGCTGACTCATTGGAAAAGACTCTGATGCTGGGAGGGATTGGGGGCAGGAGGAGAAGGGGACGACAGAGGATGAGATGGCTGGATGGCATCACTGACTCGATGGACGTGAATCTGAGTGAACTCCGGGAGTTGGTGATGGACAGGGAGGCCTGGCGTGCTGCGATTCATGGGGTCACAAAGAGCCGGACTCGACTGAGCGACTGAACTGAACTGAACTGAAAAATGTATCCCGATCCATCTAGATATTTCTCAAAACAACTGAATTCTATGAAGTAGCAAGGATGAACCTAAGAACCAAAATTAGGGAAGGAAGTTCAATATGGGCTCTATTGTGTCAGAGTTTTTCTACAAAGACAGGGTAGCTTTCACCTGTGTAGGATAAAAGTTTTCACAAAGAAAGAAATTAACAGACCATGGAAAGGAGTGATCATTTAATCTCCTCTTTTACAGCATGTGACTCTGTCGGTTCTGGATGTGTGGGCAAACCCTTTAGGCTCATACCTGTCTCAGTATTCTTTAACATACTTCCTGGGTCCAGGGGCCCCTGTCCAATTTAAGGATTGAATATGGATATGAGGATGGGTTTGAATACGAGGAGAGGTTTAGAACACCTTGACTTACAGTCCCACTGTGACTGTTCGCAGAAGGCAGTGATAATTCCTAAAAGGAAAAAGGGTGCTGTTATCAGAAGAATGAGGAGTGGATGCTGGTCAGCTGAAAACAAATACGTCTTATTCTTGGAGGATGATCCTTGATTCCAGCATTGAATTCAGCATCTGTTGATATCACAGCTGCCAGATAACCTTTGGTCTGACTTTCCATGCCATGTTTGCTGAAAGTGCATTTGCTCGACTGAAGAATGACATCCAAGGAAGAAGGAGCACTCTTTAATACTCAGATCTTGGTTTCTAAATAGCATTGTCCACTAAAAGTTACCAGGGCCCCCTGGAGAAATGGCTGATTCCAGGGTTGGGACAGGAAAGTTACAAAGTATGTACCTCAAACATCTTTCTTTTTTCTTTTTAATCAGAAAACACGGGGTGCCTCAGAAGAATGGAAACATATCTCAATGAGAGAGAAATTAGCCGGAAAGGGCTCCCACTGGCTAAATTCAGGATAATTTGAACATCTAAATGAAAAATGATAGAGGCTTACCTGGTGGCTCAGTGGTGAAGAATGTGCCTGCCAAGGAGGGCGACATGGGTTCGATTCCTGGTTCAGGGAGATCCCACATGCCGAGGAGCATTTAAACTCACATACAACTACTGAGCCTGTGCTCCAGAGCCCGGGAGCCCCAGCTACTGAAGCGCGCGTACACTAGAGCCGATGCTCCGCAACAAGAGGTGCCGCTGCAGCGAGAAGCCCACACGTCACAACGAGAGCGCAGCCCCTGCCGCTGCAACTAGGGCAAAGCCCACGCAGCAACAGAGACACAGCACAGCAAGAGTAAAAGAGATAAACAACTATGACCGGATTAAAGGAGAGTCCACGAGTCCATAGTGATATTAAGATAGAGAAAAGACAAGAAGGAGAAGAGAAAGTGCTGAAGAGTGTCAGCTAACAACCATCGAAGGAAGCTTAGACTTAGACGCTCACATCTTGTAACCACAATGAAATACTCTGTTCATGAATCAACAGGCTAGGCTGAAACCATTAGAAGAAATATTGTTGGGAAGAGTGTGGCATAAACCTCAAAATATCTACCGACAGATCATTTATTAATTTATGATAAAGGTACCTTTAGAATGGAGAAATGTGCAGGGACCACCTTAGCTGGGTAATCAAACTTACATCATTCACCCCCTGGGATACAGGCACTGAGCAGATCTCAGCCATGCCTATGCAGTATTGTTGCGAAAAATATATCCAGGAGAAGAAAATCCAACAAATCCAAATTGAGAGGCATAGTGGAAAACAGCTGACCTGGACTTTTACAAAATATCGATGCCATGAAAGCAAATGAACATGTTTGGGAACTGTTCTAGATTAAAGAAGAATGAAAAGAAAAGACCAATGAAATGTGACATGTGATTTTTGATAGGGTCCTACACCAAAAAAAAAAAAAAAAAAATCCAGTTTCGAAGAACATTATAGAGATAATGGGAAAATGTGGATATGAACTGATTGTTAGTTAACTGTATTTTACTGATAGTAATCCAACCAGTCCGTTCTAAAGGAGATCAATCCTGGGTGTCCTTTGGAAGGACTGATGCTAAAGCTGAAATTCTAGTACTTTGTCCACCTCATGTGAAGAGTTGACTCATTGGAAAAGACTCTGATGCTGGGAGGGATTGGGGGCAGGAGGAGAAGGGGACAACAGAGGATGGGATGGCTGGATGGCATCACCAACTCGATGGACATGAATTGGGTGAACTCCAGGAGTTGGTGATAGACAGGGAGGCCTGGCGTGCTGCAGTTCATGGAGTCACAAAGAGTTGGACACGACTGAGTGACTGAACTGAACTGAATTCTCCAGAGTGTGATAGTTGTACTATGATTTTATAGCGCAGTGTTCTTGCTCTTAGGAAATACATGACAAGTTTTTAGGATTGAAGTATCTGCAACTTGCTCTCAATTGGTTTAGTGCAATATAGAACTATGCATGTATATTTATTTATCTGTGTGTGAAGAGAGTGATTTTTATTTTTTGATTTATTTATGGCTGTGCTGGGTTTTCATTGCTGTGTGCGGGCTTTCTCTAGTTGTGGAGGTTGGGGGCTATTCTGTTGCAGAGTGCGGGCTTCTCGTTGTGGTGGCTGCTTTTGTTCCAGAGCACAGGCTCTAGGCGCTTGAGCTTCAGTAGTTACAACAGTCAGGCTTCAGTAGTTGTGGCATACCAGATTAGTTGCTTTGCCCCATGTGGAATCTTCCCCAACCAGGGATTGAACCCATGTCTTCTGCATTGTCAGGCAGATTCTTATCCACTGTACCCCCAGGGAAGTCCAAAACTAATTTTTAAAAAGTGGCAAAATGTTAACAGTCAAATCTAAATTATGGATGTATGGTCTTTTGTTGTATCATTCTTACAACTTTTCCGTACATTCGCTATTTTAAACTATTAAAAGTTGAGGGAAAGGTGCAGCTGTGTGGCCCCTGTCTTAGTGAGGGTTTTGGGCTCACTTTCAGACTTCCTTGGCACCCATCTCTTCCTCTGCTAACAGCAGCACTGGTGGCTGTCACTTTTTCAAATTTTCATGGTGGAAGGCGTTGGCATCCTTGGTTAATGAATAAACTGTGCCCAAAGGATATGTCTTCTAGTCCATCTGGAGAGAGATATGGACAGACCCACTGAGAAAATGTGTTCTAAAATGACTGATGGTGAATATACAGGCTCGTGGCCTCCAGGACTCGCTAAAGGGAACTCCCTGAGAAGGGAAGGCTAGTCTTAGAATTGAAAGTCAATTTCTGTCAGCAAGATGGAAACCTCAGAAACCTCAAAAGAAAAAGCTGACGGATTTGACCACACTCTAATAAAAAATCTGCAATGTAAGATGGAGTGAACTATAAATAACAACATATTTGAAATGCATGGGAAAGAGTTACTCTCCCTAACACCCAGGGTCACTATAAGTTGACTTAATAGTATGAACTCAAAATAAAAGCAACCCAATAGAAGAAACTGGGCCGAAAGAGATCAACAGGCATTCACAATGCAGGACATGGATGTGATGAACAAAAAGTCTAAAACGGGTGCAGCTGTGTCAGTGTTTTAATATTTTTAATATTTTAAATTCTAATTTGATGATGAAATTCATTCATCAAATTGGAAAACATTAAAATTTAAATACTTAAAATTTGAAATGTAATAAAATTGAAATTATTGAAATATTGAAGTTGAAATTATTAGAGTGTGGAAAGAAATAAGAAAGTTTTATGCACTGCTGATATGACAGTAAGTCATCACAACCTTTTAAGAAAGATTTCCTGTTAAAATTTTTAAAAAAGGGGGCATAGCTGTGACACAGGCTTCCCATGTAGCCCTAGTGGCAAAGAATCTGCCTGCTGATTAAAGATCCCCTGGAGTAGGAAATGGCAACCCACTCCTGTATTGGGTTTCCAATCCTGGAAAAATTCCATAGATGGAGGAGCCTGGCAGACTACAATCCATAGGGTCGCAAAGAGTTGGGCATGACCGAGTGACTGATTCCATACATACACACTTAAGCAGTAACAGAGGTTTCACCTTGAGGAATCCATACTCTGGGAACAGAGGGATTAGTAGCAAAGGATACGCTTCAGTAGCTAAAAATATGCCATCTGTAACAGCACTAGAAGGCAATTCAAGAAAACCAGTCTGAGCTGGAGAATATCTGGAAGTCTGTTAATGGGAATGGTAGACTAAATTGTGGTATTTCTAATTCTGTGGCTCATTCATTCACTCACGATCTATATTTTTCAAGGCAGGCATTGTTTTCCCCTGTATATCAGGCATTGTTCTAGATACTGGGGATAAGGAAGTGAATAATACAGACTCGACCCTTATCCAGCTTAGCAATATCCAATAGCACTTAACCCAACTTTTATTCTGGTGCTTCCTGGGTGGCTTGGTGGTAAGGAATCTGCCTACCAGTGCAGGAGATGTAAGAGACTAACCTTACTTATGTTTTGTAAGTGAAACTTCAGACCTTACCTGGATTGCCCTAGTTTTTATCAGCAGTGTTCTTTTTCTATTGCAGGATCTCATGCAGGCTACCACATGGCCTCTATTTTTATCTTTTTCAGATTCATTGGGATATAATTGCCATGTAACAATTGTGTAAGTTTAGGGTGTACCATGTGATGATTTGATACCCATATGCATTGTGAAATGTTGGCCACAACTGGATGAGTTAACACCTCTGTCACTTATACACAGTTACCATTCTATTGTTTATTTATGGCTGCGCTGGGTCTTTGCTGCTGCGCACAAGCTTTCTCTAGTTGCAGTGAGCAGGGGCTACTCTCCAGCTGTGGTGCATAGTCTTCTTGTTCTGGTGGGTTCTCTCTGTCTCTTTTTTAAATTGGAGGATAATTACTTCACAACCTTGTGTTGGTCTCTGCCATATACCAATGAACCAGCCACAGGCACACATATGTCCCCTCCCTCCTGAAGCTCCCTCCCACCTTCCACCCCTTCCCAACTCTCTAGTTTTTCACAGAGCACTGGATCTGGGGTCACTGCATCATGCGGCAAATTCCTGCTGGCTCTCTATTTTACAAATGGTAGTGTTTGTGTTTCTGTGCTACTCTCTCAAGCCATCCCACCCTCTCCTTCCCCCAATGTGTTCCAAAGTCTGTTCTTTATGTGTGCGTCTCCTTTGCTGCCCTGCACATAGGATCGTCAGTACTATCTTCCTAGATTCTTCTATATGTGTTAATATATGATATTTTTCTTTCTATTTATGACTTACTTCACTTTGTATATAGGCTCCAGGTTCATCCACCTCATTAGAACTGACTCAGATGTATTCCTTTTTTTATGGCTGAGTATTATTCCATTCTATTATGCACCACGTCTTCTTTGTCCATTAAACTGTCAATGGACGTCTAGGTTGCTTCCATGTCTTAGCTATTGTAAATAGTGCTGTGATGAACACTGGGGTGCATGTGAGCTTCTCAGTTATGTGTTTTTCAGGGTATATGCCCAGTAATGGGATTGTTGGGTCATATGGTAGTTTTATTCCTAGTTTTTTAAAAGGAATCTCTGTACTGTTCTCCATTGTGGCTGTATCAATTTGCATTCCCACCAACAGTGCAAGAGGGTTCCCTTTTCTCCATACCCTCTCCAGAATTTATTGTTTATAGATTTCTGATGATGGCCATTCTGACCAGTGTGAGGTAATACCTCATTGCAATTTTGATTTGCGTTTCTCTAAAATTGAGCAATGTTGAGCATCTCTTCACGTGTTTGTTAGCCATCTGTATGTTTTCTTTGGAAAAATGTCTGTTCAGGTCTTCTGCCCACTTCTTGGCTGGGTTGTTTGCTTTTCTGGTATTGAACTGCATGAGCTGCTTGTGCATTTTGGAGATTAATTCACTGCCAGTTGCTTCATTTGCTATTATTTTCTCCCATTCTGAGGGTGGTTTTTCACCTTACTATGGTATTTTCACAAAAACAGAAATATAGACCAATCGAACAAGCTAGAAAGGCTGGAAATAAATCCACCCTCCTATGGGCACCTTATTATCTTTGACAAAGGAGGCAAAAATAGACAATGGAGAAAAGACAGTCTTTTCAATAAGCGGTGCTGGGAAAAGTGGTCAGCTATGTGTAAAAGAATGAAATTAGAACACTTCCTAACACTGAACACAAAAATAAACTCAAAATGAATTAAAGACCTAAACGTAAGACCAGAAACTATAAAACTCTTAGAGGAAAACATAAGCAGAACACTCTTTGATATAAATCACAGCAAGATCCTCTATGAGCCACCTCCTCAGTTCAGTTCAGTTCAATCGCTCAGTCGTGTCTGACTCTCTGCGACCCCATGAATCGCAGCACGCCAGGCCTCTCTGTTCATCACCATCTCCCGGAATTCACTGAGACTCACGTCCATCGAGTCAGTGATGCCATCCAGTCGTCTCATCCTCGGTCGTCCCCTTCTCCTCCTGCCCCCAATCCCTCCCAGCATCAGAGTCTTTTCCAATGAGTCAACTCTTCTCATGAGGTGGCCAAAGTACTGGAGTTTCAGCTTTAGCATCATTCCTTGCAAAGAAATCCCAGGGCTGATCTCCTTCAGAATGGACTGGTTGGATCTCCTTGCAGTCCAAGGGACTCTCAAGAGTCTTCTCCAACACCACAGTTCAAAAGCATCAATTGTTTGGCACTCAGCCTTCTTCACAGTCCAACTCTCACATCCATACATGATCACTGGAAAAACCATAGCCTTGACTAGACGGACCTTAGTCGGCAAAGTAATGTCTCTGCTTTTGAATATACTATCTAGGTTGGTCATAACTTCTCTTCCAAGGAGTAAGCGTCTTTTAATTTGATGGCTGCAGTCACCATCTGCAGTGATTTTGGAGCCCCCAAAATAAAGTCTGACACTGTTTCCACTGTTTCTCCGTCTATTTCCCACAAAGTGATGGGACCGGATGCCATGATCTTCGTTTTCTGAATGTTGAGCTTTAAGCCAACTTTTTCACTCTTCTCTTTCACTTTCATCAAGAAGCTTTTGAGTTCCTCTTCACTTCCTGCCATAAGGGTGGTGTCATCTGCATATCTGAGGTTTTTGATATTTCTCCTGGCAATCTTGATTCCAGCTTGTGCTTCTTCCAGCCCAGCGTTTCTCATGATGTACTCTGCATAGAAGTTAAATAAGCAGGGTGACAATATACAGCTTTGACGTACTCCTTTTCCTATTTGGAACCAGTCTGTTGTTCCCTGTCCTGTTCTAACTGTTGCTTCCTGGCCTGCATACAGATTTCTCAAGAGGCAGGTCAGGTGGTCTGGTACTCCCATCTCTTGAAGAATTTTCCACAGTTTATTGTGATCCACACAGTCAAAGGCTTTGGCATAGTCAACAAAGCACCTCCTGGAATAATGGAAATAAAAACAAAAATAAACAAATGGCATCTAATAAAAGCAAAATCTTTTGCTCAATGAGGAAACTATAATATAACAGGGTGATGACACCTCTCGTTGTGGAGCAAGGGCTCTAGAGTTTGAGGGGTCAGTAGCTGTGGCCCACAGGCTTAGTTGCCTCTTAGCATGTGGAGTCTTTCGGGACCAGGATTTGAACTTGTGTTCCCGGCATTGGCAGGTGAACTCTTAACCAATGGACCACCAGGGAAGTCCCTAAACTCTACTTTTATAGCAACTTTCAAGTATACAACACAGTATTGTTAAGTATGGTAATATAGATCGCTAGAACTTACTCTTCTTAAAAGTGCCTGGTTGAACCCTTTGACCAACATCTCCTCATCTGCCCCATCCCAGAGCCCTCATGACCACAGTTCTACTGGGTCTAAGGGTTGAATATTTTTAGATTCTGCATATTAGTGAAATCATACAGTATTTGTCTTTCTCTGACTCATTTCATTGAACATAATGCCTTCAAGCCCCATGCATGTGGTCAAAAATGGCAGGTGGGGTCTCCTCCTTTTATGGGCAAATAATCTTCCTTTGTATAAATATGCCATGTTCCCTTTATCCATTCATCTGTCCATGGACACAGGCCGTTTCCACTACATGGTACGTAGTCCTCAAGTCTTCTTAGTTTCTGCTGGTCTTTCCTTTGTTTTTATGAACTTGATGTTTTTTAAGATTAATTTTTATTGGATTATAGTTGCTTTACAAGGCTGTGTTAGTTTCTACAGTACAGGAAAGTGAATCAGCCACACATGTTCATATATCCCCTCTTTTGTGGATTTCCTTCCCACTCAGGCCACCATTGTGAATCAAGTAGAGTTTCCTGGGCTGTCCAGTATATTCTCTTGTGTTATCTATTTTATACGTAGTATGAATTGTCTATATGTGTCAATCCCAACCTCCCAGTACCTCCCACCCCACTTGCCCCTTGATGGTTTTGAGGAGGATCGGTCAGGAGTTTTGTCAAATGTATCTCAACTGGGTTTGTTGGAAGCTTTTTTTTCCCCTCTCAATGCCAGCTGGGGAATTTTGTGGGCGGGGGAAGAACAGCACAGAGGTACGTGCTAGCAACATGACTCATCAATTGTGATGCTGACTTTGATCATGAAGTGAAGGTCGTGTCTGCCAAGCCTCTCTACAGTAAGGTTACTGTTTTCCTTTTTATACTCAAGCCATTTTCCCTATTTGTTAGAAGTCAGTTACTAAGTGGCCCACACCCAAAGGGAGTGGAATTGGTGGTGATGGGGATCTATAGATATTATTTGGAATTTTTCTATACAGAAGGTTTGTTGCTTTTCCTCCACTACATTTATTTATGCAACCATTTAGTCACACAAGTATGAATTCATATATGTTTTCTTTATACTCTGGGTTAGAATCCAATACTGTGCTATTTATTCTTTGCTCAAATTGTTCCAGGTTTGACCACTGGGAGCTCTTTCAGAGTCACTCCTGTGTCCCTCTGACATACCCTCTCCTTTTATGGGGGAGCACTACCTTACTGAGAATCCCATGGATGGAGGAGCCTGGTGGGCTACAGTCCACGGAGTTGCAAAGAGTTGGACACGACTGAGCAACTTCACTTTTACTTCCTTACTTTTTTACTCTGAGATACTCCAGGCTTATTTTGTATTTTCCAGTCCTAGGATCTGCCATTTCTCCTGGGACCCTTGGTTCCTTTTGTAAGAGAATGAATGGTTTGAGAAAACAAGCCTGGCAGGTGGTGACAGACTGTTTTTATTGTTCTTTAAACTTTCCCCTGTTCCCCATTAGACATAAGCCGCACCTTCGGCTTGCTGTCTTTCTCACCATTTATCTCCCGTAACTAGAATATTTGTTGAATGAATGAAGTTTATTGGAACATATTTTAGCTTTTTCCTTTTTCTTTCAACATTGCCACTAAATTTACTTCCACACAGTGCTGTCACATAGCTAGATTGAGAAGGTGTGCAGTGCCTTAGCGTCCTGTTTATTATGAAGGGATGGAGCTCTCACATAATGCAGACATGTATAATGCACTGACCACATGTGTACTGCCATGCATGCATTTCACCAGGAGTCACCGGTAGTCAATGCATAGTTGCAATTCACTGTTACTTGTTTGTATTCCTGGCCAAAGACTTGGAAAGGAAAGACGCTTTGTTCCTCATTCTCCTTAAGTCCTTTTCCTTCCACCGATTTCCAAATACAAAAATTGGACCAGCGCCTCAAGCCTTGACTCCAGCGTCATTTCCTTTGTGTTGCCTTCTGACCTTCCTGTCCCATCTCTGAATCCTGTGAGTGCTGTGTTTATACTCACACTGTGGCATTTACACTTTATTAATTGTGT
This sequence comes from Budorcas taxicolor, assembly GCF_023091745.1. NCBI lineage: Eukaryota > Metazoa > Chordata > Mammalia > Artiodactyla > Bovidae > Budorcas > Budorcas taxicolor. The sequence continues at coordinate 26,588,692 of NC_068911.1, forward strand.
TTATTTGTATATGTCATGTGTCTGTGTGTGTGTACACTCAGTTGCTCAGCCGTGTCTGACTCTGCAACTCTGTAGCCCGCCAGTCTCTGTCCATGAGATTCTCCAGCCAAGAATACTGGAGTGGGTTGCCATTTCTAACTCTAGGGGAGCTTCCCAACCCAGGGATCAAACCCACATCTCTTACATTTCCTGCTTTGGCAGGCAGATTCTGTCCCACTGATGCTCCCGTAAGACTGTAAGTTAACGGCAGGCAGACGCTATATCAGATTCAACTTTTTGCCTTCAAATAGTAACAAGGAATCAATTGTTCAAAAATAATTGGAAACTTAAAAAAAAAATTAGTGTAACTTTTAATCTATATTAGCTATCATTAGTATGTACTAATAGTTAAATTCCAGGAGGAAAAAAGGCAAATGAATCAGCCAATCAAAAGGACTGGAAAACTATAAAAATTAAATTCTAGTGATGAAACGATAGATGATTTCTATGTTGTTGTTCAGTCGCTCAGTGGTGTCCAAGTCTTTGCGAACCTATGGACTGCAGCATGCCAGGCTTCCCTGTGCATCACCAACTCCCAGTTCTTGCTCAAACTCATGTCCATCGAGTTGGTGATGCCAACCCACCATCTCATACTCTGTCGCCCCTTTCTCCTCCTGCCTTCAATCTTTCCCAGCATCAGGGTTTTTTTCCAGTGAGTCGGCTCTTCATATCAGGTGGCCAAAGTATTGGAGCTTCAGCTTCAGCATCAGTCCTTCCAATGAATATTCAGGGTTGATTTTCTTTAGGATTGACTGGTTTGATCTCCTTATGGTCCAAGGGACTCTCAAGAGTCTTCCAATACCTCAGTTCAAAAGCATCAATTCTTCAGCACTCAGCCTTCTTTATGGTCCAATTCTCACATCCATACATGGTTACTGGAAAAAATTTAGCTTTGACTAGACGGACCTTTGTTGGCAAACTAATATCTCTGATTTTTAATGATTTTTAATACACTGTGATTTTTAATACACTGTCTAGATTTGTCACAGCTTTTCTTCTGAGCAAGTGTCTTTTACTTTCACGGCTATAATCACTGTCTGCAGTGATTTTGGGGCCCAAGAAAATAAAGTCTGTCACTGTTTTCATTGTTTCCTCATCTATTTGCCATGAAGTGATGGGATTGGATGCCATGATCTTTAAAAAAAATTTATTTATTTATTTATTTTTAATATAAATTTATTTATTTTAATTGGAGGCTAATTACTTTATAATATTGTATTGGTTTTGTCATACATCAACATGAATCAGCCAGTTTTAAGCCAGAGCTAAAGAATGGGACTGCAATGAATTTCCCTTCTCATTCTTAAAACCTCAGATTTTGTCAAACAGCAAAAGCAATAATACTTAATAACATCTGGTACTAGGTATGGTGACAAATTTAAATATCTGTGTGAAGCCAAGAGGAATCTGACCTAGAATTACAAAAAGACACACATACAAGAAAATTTATTACAGTGTTGTTTGTAACAATGGAGATATATATATATATATATATATATATATATATATATATATATATATGAGAAGGCAATGGCAACCCACTCCAGTACTCTTGCCTGGAAAATCCCATGGACTGGGGAGCCTGGTGGGCTGCCGTCTATGGGGTCACACAGAGTCAGACACGACTGAAGCGACATAGCAGCAGCATATATATATATAGTGAAAAAGTGAAGTAAAACAACAACAACAAAAAAGTAAAGGAAAGGAAATTGGAAGCACCTGAATGTCTATCGCTAACAAATGATTGATACATCTAAACTATGAGATGCTGTGTAGCTATTAAAAACAAATGAGGGACTTTCGTGGTGGTCCAGTGGCTTAGAATCCACCTGCCAGTGCAAATGACATGAGTTCAATTCCTGATCTGGAAAGATCCCACATGCCAAGGAGCAACTAAGCCCATGTGCCACAACTACTGAGCCTGTGTTCTAGAGCTCCCGAGCTGCAGCTTCTGAGCCCACACGCTCTAGGGCCCGTGCTCTGCAATAAGAGAGGTCCCTACAATGAAAAGCCTGTGCACCACAGCTGGAGAGTAGCTCCCATTTGCTGCAATTGGAGAACGTCCATGCACAGCAAGGAAAACCCAGGGCAATCCAAAATAAATAAACAATACATAAAACAGTTGAGACCTCTGGCTGCTTCCTGGAGAGATGTGCATGAAGTGCTGTAGAAGTGGAGTGGTGAGTAGAGAGCTCTTGTAAAAACACCGACCCCCAGAAAGTCTGTACGGGAAAGGAGAAACACGTGGGAAGAGACTAGCCAGATGGGTGGGGATCTGGGAGAGGCAGTTATAACTCTCAGGTAGCTTTTCATTCAGTAAAGGACACACTTATTTTCTGTCTTAATCCATTCAGGCTGCTGTAGGAGATGACCATAGGCTGGGTAGCTTATAAACAACAAAAATTTATTGCTTGCAGTTCTGGAGGCTGGGACATCTAGAATCAAGGCACCAGCAGATTCTGGTGTCTGTTCAGTAGATTCTGTCTTTCCAGTTCACAGATGGTTATCTGCTTTCTGTGTCTTCATATGGTAGAACAGGGAGGAACTCTCTGGGGTCTCTTTTATAAGGGCACTAATCCTGTTCATGAGGGCTCCACCTTCATGACCTCATCACCTTCCAAAGTGAAGTGAAAGTCGCTTAGTCGTGTCTGACTCTTTGCAACCCCATGGACTATACAGTTCATGGAATTCTCCAGGCCAGAATACTGGAGTGGGTAGTCCTTTCCCTTCTCCAGGGAATCTTCCCGACACAGGGATTGAACCCAGGTCTCCTGCATTGCAGGCGGATTCTTTACCAGCTGAGCCACAAGGGAAGCCCAACAATACTGGAGTGGGTACACTATCCCTTCCCCAGCAGATCTTCCTGACCCAGGAATAGAATGGGGGTCTCCTGCATTGCAGGCAGATTCTTTACCAACTGAGCTATCAGGGAAGCCAAAGACCATACTTAAAATACCATCCAAAGGCCACACTTAGAATACCATCAGCTTGAGAGTTATAATTTTAACATATGAATTGGGGGAGGGAGGGGGGAACATAATCATTCGGTGCATTGTACCTTGACGATGACCATGATCTGTTAATCCCATCAATTCCCATATGAAGATTACATTCATGTTTAGTATTTCAGAGGTCTTGGGTCTTGTTTGGGGATTCCCCTGTAGGTTGCTCATGTCACCATGGCATCTGGAATTTAGATGAGAGAGCAGCCATTCATGTTGATTAATTTATTTTTGTTTGTGGTGTTTGAAAATTCTGAGCTTTATCTGTCAGAGGGGTGAGATTAAAAGGGCTGATTATCAGCCTTCCCCTTTTTACTTAATTAGAAAGGGTTTATAGAGTATTTAAAATGCTATTTTATCCATTCAAACGGATGTCCATTCAAATGGATGACAAACATCTGAAAAGATGCTCAGACTTACAAGTCAGAGAACCGCAAATTAAGGTAACAATGAGATACATCTCTCAGGCTGAAAAAACAATGGAAAAGACTAATTACATCTCCTACCAGTGGGGTAGCAGGAAAAGGGTTACTGTTTCATACTGGTGAAGATAAGAGTTCCTTCAGCTGTTTTGGCCACATTTATTCAAATTAAAACATGCAGATTACTTAAAATTGTTATACAATGTTTGATATGCATCAACTAATGAAGGAAATAAAATATATGCAAATTATAAAAAATTATGATAAAATAAGCATTCATGAGCCCACTTCCAGTCTAAGAATTGGATCATCACCATTACTGTTGAATCCTCTGGCAAGCTACTCTCCAGATAACCACAATCTTATTTTCTTGCTTTGTTCTATTAAAAACAGTTAAAAAAATAATACCTATACTCTTTGGTCCTGCAGTCTCTCCTGGGACTCTGTCTCAAAGAAAATAGAAAGCCATGCCGAATACGGACATTTGTAGAAAGAATTTATTGCAGCATTGCTGTTAGCTGGAAGAGAGGGGACATAACAGCATGCTTGTTAATGACTGAATAAATTATAGGACATCCACACCATGGAATTTTGTGTAGCCATTAAAAAACGATGAATTAGAGTAATACCAGATGCCTTGGAGGGCTTTCCATGGCATGTTGTGGAATGAGAAAACAGGACCCAGGAATGTGAGCAAAATGACAAACGCCCACGTATTGTGCAGAGTGTGCGTGCTGCGTGCTAAGTGGCTTCAGTATGGTCCAACTCTGTGCAGCACTCTGCACTGTAGCCCGCCAGGCTCCTCTGTCCATAGGGTTCTCCAGGCAAGAATACTGGAGTGGGTTGCCCTCCTCCAGGGGATCTTCCCAACTCAGGGACTGAACCCTCATCTCTTATGTCTCCTGCATTGGCAGGAGTGTTCTTTACCACTAGTGCCACCTGGAAAGCCAGGTGTAGGGTGTGTAAAAACATCTAATTGTGTGTGACTATATGATTATGGAGACAAATTTGGAAGAATATACTCTAGGTTGCCCAAAAGGATTATCAGAGAGGAGGACGATGGTGTGAAGAGGAGGGAGGAAGGATTGAATAGGTGGGCCAAAGAAGGAGGAAAAAAAAAACTTATGTGGGCCTCAGTTGCTTCATCAGAGAAACAGGGATAAAAATTCTTTTTTTTTGTTGTTGTTGTTATTGCAGGGCTTATGTGAAGATTTCATAAATGATGCAAAAGCTTTCCTGAAAATATTCAAGACTCTGCCCAAATGTGATGGTAGGATTTATTATAATGTGCAATTGAAACTTATGATACTGATGTGGTGCAGTGCCATGCTAAGTCACTTCAGTCATGTCTGACTCTTTGCGACCCTAGGGGCTGTAGCCCACCAGGCTCCTCTGTCCATGGGGTTCTCCAGGCAAGAATACTGGAGTGGGTTGCTGTGTCCTCCTCTAGAGCATCTTCCTGACCCAGGGATTGAATGCACATCTCATGTGGTTCCTGAACTGTAGATGGGTTCTTTACCATGGAGCCACTGAGGAAGCCCAATGATGTGGTATTGAGACAATACTTTATTATTCTAGGCCTAATATGGTTTAATCTATTAGGCAAGGATAGTGATAACTAACCCAACTGATGGCTGGGTGTCCTTCCAGGTGAGCTAATAAACTCACACTGCTGGGTGTCCTTCCAGGTGAGCTAATAAACTCATACTGCCTGGATGCCCATAGGTCTGGATTCTCCTGTGCTCAACCACGTTAAGGTTCAAAGTATGACCCATTTAGTCTGATTGCTGAATGATTCTCTTCTTTCTGTGTTTCAGGCAAACCATGTTCAAAACAACACTGCCGGGTCTGACATAACGGGAGATGTGTTCTCTCACAGGGCCATACCATCTTGGGTTCTTTTGATCACAGTGAAATGAAAGTTGCCAGACTATGTGGGATATACACAGTGGATTTATTAGGGTTGCTGTAACAAACTACCTGGGCTTCCCTGGTGGCTCAGCAGTAAAGAATCCACCTGCCAATACAGGTTCGATCCCTGGGTTGGGAAGCCCTCCTCCCCGGAGGAGGAAATAGCAACCCACTCCAGTAATCTTTTTTTAAAAAAAATAATTTTATTTATTTATTATTTTTGGCTTCACTGGGCCTTTGTTGCTCAAGGGCTTTTCTCTAGTTCTGGGCAAACGGGGCTACTCTCTATTAGTAGTTGCGGAGCACGGGCTTCTCACTGCAGGGGCTTCTATTGTTGTGGAGCACAGGCTCTAGGGCACAAGCTCAGCAGTTGGGGCACGTGGGCTCATTGGTTGTGGCAAATTGGTTTAATTGCTCCGTGGCATATGGGATCTTTCCAGACCAGGAATCTAACTCATGTCCCCTGCATTGGCAGATGGATTCTTCACCACTGAGCCACCAGCAAACCCCCACTCCAGTATTCTTGCCTGGGAAATCCCATGGACAGAGGAGCTTGGATGACTAAAGTCCACACATAAAGGATATAATATGACATTTCTCCTCTATCTTACTGTACTCAGTGTGATGATTTCTAGTGGACAAGCCTATTTTTAAGTTTCTCTTGAATCCCTGGTGGCTCAACAGTAAAGAATCTGGCTGCAGTGTAGAAGATGTGGGTTGGGATGATCCCCTGGAGGAGGAAATGGCTGCCCACTCCCGTATTCTTGCCTGGAAAATCCCATGGGCAGAGGAGCCTGCTGGGCTACTCCATGGAGTCGCAAGAGTCAGACAGTACTTAGCGACTAAACCACCACCACCAAGCAGTGATTAACACATTTTTATTTGGGAATAAATTTAGATCTATAGAAATTTATAGACAGTGCAGACAGTTCTCATATTATAGCACATCCCCTCCCCTGCCTCCAGTTTCCTCCATTGTTAACATCTGACATCACCACGAGTACATTTGTTAAAACTCAGAAACAGACACTGGCATTTTGCTATTAATTAAACTCCAAACTTATTTCAGTTTCACCAATTTTCCATTGTTTTTGTTGTTCAGTCGCTAAGTTGTGACCAGCTCTTTGCAACCCCATGGATTGCAGCATGCCAGGCTTCTTTGTCCTTCACTATCTCCTAGAGTTTGCTCAAATTCATATCCACTAAGTTGATGATGCTATCTAACCATCTCATCTTCTGCTGCCCCCTTCTCCTTTTGCCTGCAATCTTTCCCAGGGTCTTTTCCAGTGGGTCAGCTCTTTGCATCAGGTGGCCAAAGTATTGGAGCTTCAGCATTAGTCTTTCTAATGAATATTCACGGTTGATTCCTTTAGGATTGACTGATTTAATCTCTTTGCTGTCTAAGGGACTCTCAAGAGTCTTCTCCAGCACCACAATTCAAAAGCATTAATTCTTCAGTGCTCAGCTTTCTTTGTGGTCCAACTCTCACATCCATACATGACTACTGGAAAAACTGTAGCTTTGATTGCATGGATCTGTTAGGTAGTTAGAATAGGAAAAGGAGTCCAAAATGGTAGTGGCTAAAAGACAAAGAAGAGGAAAGCCCACGCAAATAGAACAAAGGAAGGTCCGAGGAGATTGAGGACCTCAGGGAAAACCAACAGCCCTCCCGGTTAGCCCAATTTGCATAAGGCAGGCTCAGAGCGCAGGAGACAAATGTATAAAAGGAGGAAGCCTAGAAGGATTGGGGCTTCTCTTGGAGTCTTTTGGGTTGGCCCACCCTCATCCCTCGAGGATGTATTTTCCTTTGCTTGCCAATAAAACTGAGCTATAACGCTGATCCATTTGTTGCTTCAAATTTTTGCTGTGGTGAGACAGAACTGAGGAAATTACACACTCCCCCAACATATATGGTGCCACGACTTGGATTTAACCTGGCTGAAACAACCTTGGCTCGGCTCCTGCAAGGCAGAGGCCAAGCATGACAGAAACCCAGCTTGGCAAAAGCCCCCAAGGTGGAAGCTGAATGCAAAGAAAATCCAGCACAGGGGAGGACAAGAGGCCCAGCATGCTGGAAACTGAGAGAGCAAAAACAAACTCAGCAGAAAGCTTATGTGGCTCAGTCTCAGATTCCAGAAGACCTCCGGTTAAGGTAGGAGGTCCTCGCTCCTGTGGCTGGAGGAACATATGGCTAAAACATATGGCTAACAAAATCTTAATTCCTTTGCAATCTCTCATTTCTTATTATTTCCTCAAACCCCTGTGAACGGTCGACCTACAGTGGGTGCCCCGAGGTGTCCCAAAGGCTCTACTATCTGTTGTGCCTTAGTAGCTGTTGCCCAAGCAGGTGGGGGTTCTTCTGTCCTTAATCTTCTTTGTGCCAAGGAACAGGCCAATGAAAACTGTGAGCACAGGTCAGGTATTTAGCAGATTTCCCAGCAGGTTATGAAGGGGATTCCTCGGCACAATTTACCCATTGCTTTTTCCTCCCATCCTTCAGCTCCTCTCTCCATCTGTGGTACTACTTACAAAGTATTGGACAGGTCATCATCTTTCATCATCTTTCCATTTCTGAAAGTTGTACTTGAAACCATTTTCCTAAGATTGGGGCTCAAACCCATGTGGCAGGGACTCTGCTATGCTTAGTCACTCAGTCGTATCTGACTGAGACTTGAGCCTGGCCAAAACCCATGGTGCCTGGATTCAGGGTCTAATGGAGCTCAGGCTCTTGATGCCTCATTGAAAAAAATTCAGTGAGAGACACAGCGATAGGTAAGAGGTGGATTTGTTCAGATTCAGAGAGAAGCACACTCCACAGGGTGTGGGCCATTGAAGAGGCTAAGTGCAGTGGCCACGGAATATGGTGTGGTTAGTTTCCCTGAGCTGGGTGATTTCATATGCTAATGAGTGGGAAGATCATTCCAACAATTGGGGAACCACCCACTCCTTGGTTTTTTGACAGTAAATTCTCCAAGCCAGGCTTCAGCAATACGTGAACTGTGAACCTCCTGATGTTCAAGCTGGTTTTAGAAAAGGCAGCGGAACCAGAGATCAAATTGCCAATATCCACTGGATCATGGAAAAAGCAAGAGAGTTCCAGAAAAATATCAGTTTCTGCTTTATTGACTATGCCAAAGCCTTTGACTGTGTGGATCACGATAAACTGTGGAAAATTCTGAGAGAGATGGGAATACCAGACCATCTGACCTGCCTCTTGAGAAATCTGTATGCAGGCCAGGAAGCAACAGTTAGAGCTGGACATGGAACAACAGACTGGTTCCAAATAGGAAAAGGAGTACGTCAAGGCTGTATATTGTCACCCTGCTTATTTAACTTATATACAGAGTACATCATGAGAAACACTGGACTGGAAGAAGCACAATCTGGAATCAAGATTGCCAGGAGAAATATCAATAACCTCAGATATGCAGATGACACCACCCTTATGGCAGAAAGTGAAGAGGAACTCAAAAGCCTCTTGATGAAAGTGAAAGAGGAGAGTGAAAAAGTTGGCTTAAAGCTCAACATTTAGAAAACGAAGATCATGGCATCCGGTCACATCACTTCATGGGAAATAGATGGGGAAACAGTGGAAACAGTGTCAGACTTTATTTTTTTGGGCTCCAAAATCACTGCAGATGGTGACTGCAGCCATCAAATTAAAAGACGCTTACTCCTTGGAAGAAAAGTGATGACCAACCTAGATAGTATATTCAAAAGCAGAGACATTACTTTGCCGACTAAGGTCCGTCTAGTCAAGGCTATGGTTTTTCCAGTGATCATGTATGGATGTTAGAGTTGGATTGTGAAGAAGGCTGAGTGCTGAAGAATTGATGCTTTTGAACTGTGGTGTTGGAGAAGACTCTTGAGAGTCCCTTGGACTGCAAGGAGGTCAGCCTTGGGATTTCTTTGGAATGAATGATGCTAAAGCTGAAATTCCAGTACTTTGGCCACCTCATGCGAAGAGTTGACTCATTGGAAAAGACTCTGATACTGGGAGGGATTGGGGGCAGGAGGAGAAGGGGATGACAGAGGATGAGACGACTGGATGGCATCACTGACTCGATGGACGTGAGTCTGAGTGAACTCTGGGAGTTGGTGATGGACAGGGAGGCCTGGCGTGCTGTGATTCATGGGGTTGTAAAGAGTCGGGCATCACTGAGTCACTGAATTGAACTGAACTGAACTGGAACTGTCCTGACACATCTGGGTGTGTCATTTAGCTTGCAGACTGATGATCAAGGTTTAGTTGAATTTGACTTGTCATCTTGGACCCATTTGATTTTAATTGGTTTATGCTACGCCCTTGGGCTATGTCATTCTTTCAAAAGTTGTGCCCTGCCCCCTTCCCTCCTGTTTCATGCTCTTCTCCTGAGCCCTGTCCGGGCCCACAAGGTTGCCATTAAAATCATCTTGAGGGACAACCAGAAAATAGCTGGCCTTTAAGAGGAAAATACTGTATAATAACCAGTCTCTCTAGATATTCAGGCCTTCATCCTCCATGTTTCCTACAACATGTGCAACAACAGTGAACCTGCTAGGGTGGGTGACAGACACACAATGCTTGCTAGAGGTGCATCTGTTGGTGGCATCCCTTCAAGGGCAATTGGCCTTCCAGAGATAATGTTTGTCACTTTGGGAAGCAACAGTTAGAACTGGACATGGAACAACAGGCTGGTTCCAAAAAGGAAAAGGAATATGTCAAGGCTGTATATTGTCACCCTGCTTATTTAACTTCTATGCAGAGAATATCATGAGAAACGCTGGGCTGGAGGAAACACAAGCTGGAATCAAGACTGCAGGGAGAAATATCAATAACCTCAGATATGAAGATGACACCACCCTTATGGCAGAAAGTGAAGAAGAACTAAAGAGCCTCTTGATGAAAGTGAAAGAGGAGAGTGAAAAAGTTGGCTTAAAGCTCAACATTCAGAAAACGAAGATCATGGCATCCGGTCCTATCACTTCATGGCAAATAGATGGGGAAACAGTGGAAACAGTGGCTGATTTTATTTTTCTGGGCTCCAAAATCACTGCAGATGGTGATTGCAGCCATAAAATTAAAAAGACGCTTACTCCTTGGAAGGAAAGTTGTGACCAACCTAGACAGCACAGTAAAAAGCAGAGACATTACTTTGTCAACAAAGGTCTGTCTAGTCAAGGCTATGGTTTTTCCAGTGGTCATGTATGGATGTGAGAGTTGGGCTGTGAAGAAAGCTGAGCACCAAAGAATTGATGCATTTGAACTGTGGTGTTGGAGAAGACTCTTGAGAGTCCCTTGGACTTCAAGGAGATCCAACCAGTCCATCCTAAAGGAGATCAGTCCTGGGTGTTCTTTGCAAGGACTGATGCTAAAGCTGAAACTCCAGTACTTTGGCCACCTGATGTGAAAATCTGACTCATTTGAAAAGACCCTGATACCGAAGCATTGATGCATTTGAACTGTGGTGTTGGAGAAGACTCTTGAGAGTCCCTTGGACTGCAAGGAGATCCAACCAGTCCATTCTAAAGGAGATCAGTCCTGGGTGTTCTTTGGAAGGACTGATGCTAAAGCTGAAACTCCAGTACTTTGGCCACCTGATGTGAAAATCTGACTCATTTGAAAAGACCCTGATACTGGGAAAGATTGAGGGCAGGAGGAGAAGGGGACGACAGAGGATGAGATAGTTGGATGGCATCACCGACTCAATGGACATGGGTTTGGCTGGACTCTGGGAGTTGATGATGGACAGGGAGGCCTGGCATGCTGTGGTTCATGGGATCGCAGAGTCAAACATGACTGAGGGACTGAATTGATTGATTGATTGGGAGTTAGTCCTGAAGGTCGTTTGGGCCCAAACCCTTACCACCTTTTTCCTAAGGTTACAAACATAACCCTGGATCAAATCTCCACTCCATTTTTATAGAACATCTGGTCTGTTGCCTCTTATCAATTTGTTCTTAAGCCAATAACTAACACCTACGACTAGGACCCTGCCGCCTTGTAGGCAACATCACTGCACCCTGTTTATTATTTAAATACTCCTAATGCCCCTAACACTTCCCTGGTGGTTCAGACAGTAAAGCATCTGTCTACAATGTGGTAGACCTGGGTTCGATCCCTGGGTTGGGAAGATCCCCTGGAGAAGGAAATGGCAACCCACTCTAGGACTAGTGCCTGGAAAATCCCATGGACAGAGAAGCCTGGTAGGCTACAGTCTATGGGGTTGCAAAGAGTCGGACACGATTGAGCAACTTCACTTTCTTTAATGCCCCTAACAGGACCAGATAATGCATTCCTTTGTCATTACTTCTGCTATTAGCTAAAATGGGTCTATGACAATGAGATATTTACCATTGGAAACACCCTAAACTGCTCTTATGGAGGACTAGGGGAGGAAATCAGTGACTTACATTCCCTCAAAGCAATAAGAGGATAAGGCTTATGGGTGCTTCACCAGTTCCCAGTTTCAGGGCACAGACTTGGATTGCTTTACATCGTGATATCTATTCCTATCTTCGGTAGACAAACCAGACATGAGCTCCAACCCCTTAATCCTACCCAGCGCTGGTCATGCTGGAGACCTTGTGGATGCCAAGCTCCATTCTGGGGATCCCAGGAAGTCGACCTGCCTAGGGATCTGGTCCTCAGGAGGACCATTCAAATGTGGGACCAGGGGACTCCCGGACAAGCCCACCAAACTGAACCAGTCATCATTGTCCTCTGAGATCCCACTCGATTTCCAAACCAGAAACAATACCCCCTCAGAAGATCCTCTGACCAATCCTGAGGAAATCTGATACACCGATAGAAGCAGCTTTGTCTTGGATGGAAAAAGAAGAGCCGAATATGCAGTAGTCTCCAATTTTGAGACCATAGAGGCTAAACTTTTGCCACCAGGTACTTCAGCCCAATTAGCTGAGCTCATAGCCCTGACTCAAGCTTTAGAGCTGGGAAAAGGAAAGAGAGTAGCCATTTACACTGACTCCAAGTCTGCCTTTGTGGTGCTACATGAACATGCTGCTATTTGGAAAGAAAGGGGCCACTTGACCACCTGAGGGTCCCCAATCAAATATGGTGATCAAATCCTTAGACTCTTAGAGGCAGTCCATCTGCCCACTGAGGTTTCAGTCTCCCACTGTTAAGGACACCAAAAAGGGAGCATGGAAGTGGCACGAGGGAACCAAGCAGCTGATCAGGCAGCTAGGAGAGCAGCATTACAGAACAATGACCTAATAGGGGTTGCCACCCTAGTTCCACAGACTGATTTGCCAGAAACTCCTTCATATGTCGGAGGTGAGACTCTTAAAGCCAAGAGTGAGGGCTTTCAAGAAGATCATATGGGGTGGTTCCAAAAGGAGGGACTCCTTTTTCTGCCTGGGAACCTCCAGTGGAAGTCGGTTAACTTCTTACATGCCCCCACTCATTTAGGGGAAAAGGCCCTCCAAAGATTACTAGAAAGGTCCTTCAGAGGAACAGGCCTCCAAACGACTATAAGGCAAATGGTCTCCTCTTGTCTCACTTGCCAATTAAACAACCCCCAAGGAACTTGAAGACCCCAGCTGGCCCAGCCTCCAATGATGTGGGACATACCCAGAAGAGGACTGGCAGATGGACTTCACCCAGATGCCAGTTTCTCAAGGGTATAGATACCTATTAGTCATGATAGATACATTCACAGATGAAGGCTTTTCCACCCAGACTGAGAAGGCTGAGGAAGTGGTGAAAAAACTGCTCCATGAAATCATTCTGAGATTTGGTCTGCCCAGGTGATTACAAAGTGAGTATGGAACATCATTTACTTCTAAGGTCACCCAAGGGGTCTCTAAAGCATTGGGCATTACTTATTATCTCCATTGTGCCTTGAGGCCTCAGTCTTCAGGAAAAGTAGAAAGAGTCAACCAATTCTTAAAATCAGTGATAAAAATGATAACCCAGGAGACCACCATGGGATGGAAGGAGGCTTTACCAATAGCTCTCCTCTGCACTCATATTGGAGAAGGCAATGGCACCCCACTCCAGTACTCTTGCCTGGAAAATCCCATGGAAGGAGGAACCTGGGAAGGCTGCAGTCCATGGGGTCGCTAAGAGACGGGCACGACTGAGCGACTTCACTTTCACTTTTCACTTTCATGCATTGGAGAAGGAAATGGCAACCCACTCCAGTATTCTTGCCTGGAGAATCCCAGGGACAGAGGAGCCTAGTGGCTGCCATCTATGGGGTCACACAGAGTCGGACACGACTGAAGTGACTTAGCAGCTGCAACAGCAGCACCCGTATTGCCCCTAAGGAACAGCTCGTCCTTATGAGATGCTATATGGGAGATCTTTCATTTATGTCAATGACCTCTTTCTAGATCCAGAGGCTCAGATCCTCCAGTCTTATACTATGGCCATTGGGCAATTCCAACAGGATATACACTTGTGGGGTGTCAACCAGAATCCAAAAGATTTCAAAGAGTTACCACTATATGCTCCAGGGACTCAAGGCCTAATTAAAATCTGGAAAGATGGGTCCCCAAAGGCTCAACTCCCGCCCACATGGAAGGGCCCCTACCCTGTAATACTTTCTACCCCCTCAGCAATCAAGGTGCCAAGACATGACTCCTGGATTCACTACTCATGAGTCAAGCCATGGAAGAAAATAGAAAAGGACACTCAGTACACCTGTGAACCCTTGGGAGATCTCAGATACATATTCAGAACTACAAATGAGTGTCATTCTAATGAATACCCCCAGAATTAAGTTTCTGGGGATAAGATTTTCTCAGGACAGCTCTAAAGGGTCCACACAGCTTGGCAGGGGTTGTACTCCAAAACAGACAGGAGATAGATCTTCTGATCCCTGAACAAGGAGGGACTTGAGCCATCTTGAATGAGACGTGTTGTTTTTGGGTAAATACCTCCAGCTAAGTTAAAGAAAGTCTCATGGTCCTTGAGAAAAACATTCCAGATCCTACAGGACCTTAAAGAATGAGCTGGAGAGTTCTTGGGGTGGCTACAATCTCTTTTTGGGATCCTTCTCCTGGCAAGGGGGAATTTGGAGTTGGCTAATGCCCCTACTAATCCCTGTTATCACCATATTGATGCTGCTTATGATTGCTGCATGTATTACCAATTGTCTAACCCATTTTGTCTCTGCCCAGGTCAACAAGATAAAACATGCAGTACCAGTTCAACAAGAATACATAAAATTACAGCCGACCATGGAAAATGACACACCCTTAGATGGACACTGCTATAAGGACTCTGAGGACTGAGACTAGCAACAGGGGGAGGCCCAATATTCCTCACTGTCCCAGTTCAGCAGAAAGTAGCCAGAGAGACCTCAGTGCCCTTATTCTGAAAGAACTGGGCCTCCTATCTCTTGAGGGGGAATGTTAAGTAGTTATAATAGGAAAAAGCAGTCCACAGCGGCGTTAACTAAAAGACAAAGAAGGGAAAAGCCCATGAAAATAGAACAAAGGAAGGTCCAAGGACTGGAGTGAGGACCTCAGGTAAAACAAACAGCCCTCCTGGCTAGCCCAATTTACATGCGGCAGGCTCAGAGGGAAGGATACAAATGTATAAAAGGAGGACTCCTAGGAGGATTGGGGCTTCTCTTCTCTTTGCATCTTTTGAGTTGGCCTGCCCTCATGTCTCAAGGATGTATTTTCCTTTGCTTGCCAACAAAACTGAGCTATAACCCCGGTCCTTTCATCGCTTCAAATTTTTGCTATGGCGAGACAGAATTGAGGAAATTCCAAACTCCCCCAACAGATCTTTGTCTACCCAAAGTGATGTCTGTGCTTTTTAACAGCTGTCTAGGTTTGTTGTAGCTTTCCTTCCAAGGAGCAAGCATTTTTAAATTTCATGGCTGGAGTCACTGTCTGCAGTTTCCATTATTAATTTACTATTAATTTACCATGAATAATAGTCCATTATTAATTTTCCATTAATGCCCTCTTTTGGTCCAGGATCTGATCCTGATACCATATTGTGTTTAATTGTCATGAATCCCCAGTCACCTAGAGTCTGTGACACTTTTTCACTCTCTCTTTATTTTTATGACCTGACAGTCTTGAATCTACAGGCCAGGTTTCCTCTAGAAAGTTTCTCAGTCTGAGTTTGCTGGTTGCTTTTTTCTTGATTACACTGGGGGGATTTGTTTTTTGTGCATGTTATCCAGACAAATCTCCAATGGGAATAATTTTGCCTATTAAGTTATGACCCCCTTAGGAGTTTAAAAAGAGCATCAACTTGTCTTTTCATTCTTACTTGGAGTGATTGCAAATGCTATCTGTTCTACACCCTGCTGCCCCAGGCTCTGCAGGTGGTTAGCCTTGTGAGCGGCAGAATGGAGATTCAGACCCAGACGCCAATGCCGTGATCTGTCCATGACTCCATATGCACACTGCTGGTGGGCTGCTAACAAATTGGTTTGTCCAAGGGCAACTGTACCCTCAGTTCCCCTCTGGAAGAGTTTCAATATCATCTAATTAGGTAACATGGTAGCTGGGCAACCATTACTTATAATAGACATGGAGTTGTAAATTATCCTATTTAATTAAGAACTGCTCCCTTCTATTAAAGAAAAGCTTATCATAGGTTAGTAAATTTATTGGGAACACTTAACTTTAGCTAATTAAGCTGTTTGAACTCAAGGCAAGGGCATTCATTAATAATCAAGTCCAAGCAGTTAAGGGCAATTAGTGAAACAGCTGGTCTTTATCTCACGGATAAAGGATGGTTAATAGAGATCTTTACAGCTGTTATAAACTTCCCCAAAGCAATCTCTTCTTCAAAAGTTTTTGTTAGTTAAGAATATAGAAGGAGGAACTAATGAAAAGGACTGAGTTGGTAGTGATCTCCGTCTCCCAGCCCCAAGATGAAGGCCAGAAGGAAGTGGAATCCGCCAGCCATGGCCCCATTCCCAGCCACGTCCATTTTTCTGGGCAGAGCCTGATCTGGAAGTCAGCATCAAACCTCTAGTTCCCATTGGAATCCTGGCTGCCTGATGAGTAAAGGGCAAGGACTGGTCATCTATGCCTGCAGAGATCATATTTCCTGAAAGAAAATTGGACGAATGTGGTCTGACAAAGTGTTTTTTATTTTTCTGATCCGTGAATGGCTTTATATAGAAAGTCTCACAGAGATGCCCTTTTTAAATGACATTGGCTTAAAATTCTTCTTAAACTGAAGTGTAAGGCATCAACTCTTTGAAAAACCATCCCGCATCAGTATTTGTCTCGCATTTCCTCTTGGTGTTGTTTAACTTGTTCCTCTTTCTCCTACATTTCCTGGAAACTGGAAATTTCCTTTAGAGACTCGGTTAGATAGAAGTGAAACATTTTGGCCAGAATCCTTCAAGGTGATGTCATATATTTCACATGCATTATGCCAGGAAGCACATAAATGTCTCTTTGTGCCCCTCTTGGTGAGGCCAATCTTGAGTTGTGGGTTAAAGAGGTAACCCCAGACCTCTCCATTGCAAAGGTACATTTTATGCTTTGGAATTGGTACACAGTATATGGGCTGCTCCTTTTATGGGCTTCCCTTGTAGCTCAGCTGGTAAAGAATCCACCAGCAATGCAGGAGACCTCAGTTCGATTCCTGGGTCGGGAAGATCCCCTGGAGAAGGGATAGGCTACGCACTCCAGTGTTCTTGGGCTTCCCTGGTGGCTCAGCTGGTAAAGAATCCACCTGCAATGCAGGAGACCTGGGTTCGATCCCTGGGTTGGGAAGATTCCCTGGAGGAGGGCATGGCAACCCACTCCAGTATTCTTGCCTGGAGAATCCCCATGAAAAGAAGAGCCTGGCGGACTGCAGCCCATGGGGTCACAAAGAGTCAGACACGTCTGAGTGACTAAGCACAGCACAAGCGCACTTTATCTGCAGTACCCCTCCTCCCCTGACCTCCCCATGCTTGACCTGTTCTCATCATTCTGGCCTCTACTCAAGTGTCACCTTCTCTTATTGAGAATTAGGCACCTCCTCTCAGGTGGCCTGTAAGGCCTATGTGCTCTGGCCTTGACTGGCTCCTGGACTCATCTTGAACAAACCTCCCTTCGCTGTTGCAGTCCAGCCACACCAGCCACCATTTAGTGCCTGGAATGCTCCCTTCTGCCAAAGCCTTGCCTGGAGCACAAGGCTCTCCTTCTCTCTCAGTCACCCCCTTCTCATCCTTCTGGGATGAACTAGGGTCCTTTCCTGAGGGATGTCTTCCTGGACTGTGTACCGCACCCTAGTCTGGGTAAAATGCCACTATTGGATGTTCGCAAGGTACCGCATAAGGCCCCTGCATGGTGTTCATCAAACCTGGACTATTCCTTTTGTTAGGGGAAGCACACGGACTGAAACCACCCACCCTGGCCAGGCGCCGTCATAACCATTTGCATGAGTTAGTTTATCACAGGAGGTCCTGATAAGGAACACACAGCAATAAGTCACCACCAACTGGAAGAGTTCAGGAAAGGCCAACAGGAGATACCACATGTCCTGCCACCTTCCAGAACCCTTCTCACTGGCATCCATGTTGGCTGAGCAATGCGTGCACCACCAGGAAGGACCCTTAGTCAGAATGATTGTCTGAAGGCAACCCAGAAACGAATCTCATCAACATAAAACCTGAGACTACATGGCAGAGCAATTCTCCTGGGTTCCCTTACCCTGCTGCTCTCCACTCAGGCGCCCCTTCCCAATAAAGTCTCTTGCTTGGTCAGAGCATGTGTCTTCTCGGACAATTCGTTTCTGAGTGTTAGATGAAAGCCCACTCTTGGGCCCTGGAAGAGGTTCCCCTTCCTGCAACACTTCTGTTTATGTGATTATTGTACTAATTTCTGTCTTTCCCTCAGAAGCTAAGCTCCACGGGGGCAGGGCACCTGCCTAATTTTGTTCATCCTTATAAACCTCAAAGACCTTGCACAGTGCCTTGCACATAGTAGGTACTCGAAAAATACTCACTGAATGGATGAATGAAAGGTCCCTAGCTGAATGGCTCGAGTGAGACCCTATGTTAAGGATTTCCTGAAGGATCCTGGTCCTACTTGGTGCTGGGAAGTTTCTAGACTAAGGTTTGGCAAACTTTTTTCTGGAAAGCTGGGCCAGATGGTTGACTGAGTTGGAGGCTGGGGGCTTAGTTTCCCCATCTGTAAACAGGGAAATAGTTCGTAGCTCATATGATTATTATTATGAAGCTTCCATAAACTAATACATGTGAAGTGTTTAAAGTGGCTGGTACATAGTCTCACTTGGGTTTTAGCTATTATTGTGGGCTTACATATGGTGGAGACAAAGTCTAGAAATGTATTCATCAGTAAGGAAACACAAGCAACTATCAGCCAGAAGTAAGAATGGCAAATAGAAACGCTGCTGGATTTCCACACGCATGTTAGTGACAGACAGCCTGGATTAAAGATCTGAGAAGTCACAGTAGGAAGAGCCACTTTGTTCCCAGAAGAAATTGACAACCGCAGAAGGAAACAGCACAAGGCTTAGGGAGGGGGAGCTGGAAAGGGAGGTGCCTGTGGCGGAGGATGCCTGAAACACTGTAGTATTTTCCCTAGGAGAGTCCCAGGCGTCCTTGTGGAGGCCTTAATCACCTATTCTAGGCGGCTGAAGCCTAGCTCCGCGCTCTTTGCGAGCTGTGCTCCCTCTGGCCTCTGTTTCCGTTAGAGCCTAATCATATTTGAAAGTAGTTTTTATCTGTGATTATTCATCCGTTTGTGAGGAGCTTATGTGTCTAAGCCACCACTTCCATCAAATCCAAGCATGTGGCCCCCCTTAATACACACAGGCCTAGAGTTGGAGAGCAAGGCAACCCCCACCTGCATCCCGGCAAGGAAATTCTAGGGAATTAGAGAGGACCAGCTCTGGGTGTTGGGAGGAGGCAGACGGCCCTGGTGCTGGCGTGGAGACCTGAAGCGAAGCAAATACGAGAGCAGTAATACAAGGAACTGCAGCCAGACCCCTCAGTCGGCAGGTGGCCCTGTCCTGAGGCATGGCTTCTCAGACTTTAATAAGATGGTGTCTGTGAAGATTACATATTAGCTTAGAGAACAATATTTCATTTGCACCAGCTCTTTCTAATCTGTGGGAGATGGTGTGCCGGGCTAAGTTTAACGCTCACGCACATGTTTCAGGTTAATTGATTCTGTGTTCAACTGCGGTAGGGGTTAGAGAGGAATCTCACCACCTCTCCAAGGATGGTGGGCTGCTGACACAGGGGCAGGGTGTCAGCCGAGGAGGCAGGCCAAGGACAAAACTGCAGCAAGCTAGGCTGTAGCAAAGACAAAGTGGTTTGATTGCCCTGTTTCTCCTGCTGATTTTTTAAATACAGTTTTATGATGTAATTCATTACCCATTTAAGGTGTACAATCCAATAGCTTTTAGAATATTCACAGGGTTGTGCAACCATCACAACAATAAATTTTAGAACAGTTTCACGTCTAAGAAGAATCCTCATATCCATTAGCAGTCACTCCTCGTTTCTCATCAACCTCCCAGGCCTGGGCAACCATTTATGTACTTTCTGTTTCTATAGATTCGCCTAGTCTGGACATTACATCCAATTGAAATAATACAATATGTGGTCTTTCATGACTGGTTTATTTTACTTAGCATAATATTTTCAAGGTTCATCTGTGTTGGGTCATGCATCAGTGTTTCGTTCCTTTTTATTGCTGAATAATATTCCACTGTACGGACATACCACATTTTATTCATCCGTTCATCTGATAGACATTTAGATTGTTTCCAATTTGGGGCTATCATGGACATTTGTTACAAGGCTTTGTGTGGATATGTGTTTTCATTTCTGTTGGAGATACACCTAGGAGTGGAATTGCTGGATCATATGGTATCTCTGTGTTTAACCTTTTGAGGAACTGTGCTTAGTCGCTCAGTTGTGTCCAACTTGAAAAATAATTTTTTTTCAAATGCTTTTCTCATTTAAGTTACTATAGAGTGTTGAGTGGAGTTCCCTGTGTTGGTTATCTATTTTAAACATAGTGTACAGTAGGTCCTTGTTGGTTTTCTATTTTAAATATAGTGTACATGTCCATCCCAAACTCCCAATCCCTCTGGTAACCATAAGTTCATTCTCTAAGTCTGTGAGTTTGTTCCTGTTCTGTAAATAGGTTCGCTTGTACCATTTGAAATTTAAACATTTTAATTAAATCTTATTGCATGTTTTTATTTTAGAACTATTTATAATTCTAATTCTCTATGTCCATTCAGTTGTCAATGCCAAGGATAATATATTACGGATCCTAGTTATGCGCAGACTTCTACATGTACAAAATTGAGAGTTATATGAAATTTTTAGTATTCTAGCATTTTTCTCAGCCACCTTATGCAGCGATTGCAAATGCCATACCGATCCTGCAAAGCTCCAGACCCACAAAATGGAACACAAAGACAAGCAAGAAATAAGCAGTCAGCACCATGGGGAAATGGTGCTATGTTGTGCAAGAATCTATTTGGTGACTCTATCAGAGAGGGAGTATCTTATCCTCTCTTCACACAAGTGCTCCTGCCACTCAAACTACCCTGGCACCCACAGCAGCGCCCATCTCTGCTTTGGCATTGGCACCTCATCCAAACCTTCAGGCTGTTTGACACAACTGTTTTGAGGACAGAGGTCAACATCTAGGAGAAATGTTTCTCCAGGGCTTGAATGGTGCTGCTCATCAGAGTGCGTGTTTTGGGTAACAGGTCATTCTTTGACAGTGTTAGGGGCAGATTCCGGGTGACAGGGGTGCCACCCTCCCCCTCCACTCCCTATTGCCTCAGGTCTGAGGGTGGTCCTGCAGGTGTGTGTCGGGGAAGAGGGATTTGAGGAAGAGCTTCAGGGCTTTAACACCTGGACAGCATCAACCATCTTCTTTTGATGTCCATGGGAATTTCTCTCCATATTTCTTACTTGCGTGGTATTTTTCTCACTTCTGATTTGATTGTTTTCTGAACAGTTCTTAGAGCTGAAACTCGTATGGGTCAAAGAGCAGTAGGCTTTTCCCTTTTATTTAGGGATTCAAGTATTATTTTCCTAGTAATGGTTGGTTTTGGTTCTGTGGACGAAAAGCGTTGCTACAAATATCTACTCTCAAATATTCTTACCTACTAAGCAAATACTATGGTATTTGGTTAAAAAAGTCGACAACAAACCACCCTACCTCACTTGATCAATTTTACTTGTGCTATTAGCAGGGAATATTTTGCACTAGAGACTTATCAAGTAATAACTAACTGTTAAGCAAACAGATAATCAATTATTAAAATGCAGCTGCTATTAATGTAATCCTTTACATTTCAGTAACACCAGCATTTGGAGGGAGGGATACAAAGCTGGTTAAAAACATCTGATGTACAAAATAAGAATATAACCATGGTCCCTTTGAAAAAAATTTGGGAGGATTTAGCTCTAAATTTTTCATTTAGGAGTGGATATTTTGACTGGGAAAGAGAGGTGTAAAGTGCAGTCTGATATAGAAATATCTATATTTATATACAGATATTTATTCTAGATAGATATTTCTAAATATCTATATTTATATATAGATCAAGATGTCAGCACAAGCAATAGTTTGAAGGCTTAGGGCTCTTGTGGAACCAAAATTTACCTTTAATATAGGCTCTAGACACTTAATTGGCCCAACTCAGGACAGCTTCTTTTTGTGAATACATTTTCTTTCACTTATTTTTTTGAACGTAAGTAATACATTTGCATGGTCAAAAAACTAAAAAGTAGGACTTCCCTAGTGGTTAAGGATCTGCCTGCCAATGCAGGGGACCTGGGTTCCATCCCTGGTCTGGGAAGATTCCACATGCCACAGGGCAACTATGTGAGTGTGCCACAACTTCTGAACCTCTGCTCTAGAGCTTGTGAGCTGAATCTACTCAAGTCCTAAAGCCCCAGAGCCCATGCTCGGCAGCAAGAGAAGCCCCCACAGTAAGAAGCCTGTGCATTGGAAATAGAGAGTAGCCCTCGCTCCCCGCAACTAGAGAAAGCCCATTGCAGCCACAAGAACTCAGCACAGCCAAAAATAAATTAACAACAACAACAACAAAACTAAAAAAGTTAAAAAGTACAGTGAAAGTTCTTCCTCCCATTCCTGCATTATACTTTATTTATCCAGTCTACTCTGCATGGACATTGGGTTGTTTCCAACTATTTCTTAGGCTAGATCTACTGCAGTGAATTACCTTATACTTGCATGATGTTGCATATATTTAGGGTAAATTTCCTAGAGTGAAATTGCTGGGTCAAATAGTATGTGCATTTGTGATTCTGACAGATATTGCCAGATTGTCCCTCCATGGGGATAATGTTCTTTTGTGTTCTCCATAGCTATGTATGTGAGTGTCTGCTTCCACAGGAAGAACAGTTCAAGTGGAGGCTAACTTTTAGGACAGAATAGCACCTGCACCTTAGTTTTCTCATCTGTAAAATGGGGCTGTAAGCTAGCCTCTGGTAGCTGGGAAAGTCCTGTGAACTAATACACACAAAACACTGAGCATAGTTCTGACATAGTAGGTGCTTAAAAATGCCTCAGTGGGTCAAATAAATAACTCCACTTAGAGATCATCCCATCTGTGGTTAAGAGGTGATGTGGTAATGTCTATGTCATAAAACTACAAAGGTATTGAACATCTTCTTGGAGGAAGAGAAATCTTGGTTCTAGGTAAGCAAACATGAGCCCCTCTGTTGGATTTCACTGGAGATGAAGGAACTGGAGCTGGTGAGTGGGTGTGAGAGGCAATAAGGCGCTGGAGCAGGGGCAGAGATTCTTCAGTGAGCCTTGCAGATGGAAAGCAAATCTGCGCTTCAGGTGCTCTGGCACCAAACCCTGTCTCCACGAGGAGGTTCTGAACTGTATGTAACAGGTGCCAAGTGTTGCAGGGCACTGTCTAGCCCGGAGGATAGCCACAGTTGTAGAATCCTGAGTACCAAAGGGTTTGGAGAAGGAGCTACTCTGCTGGGCCAGAGAGAGTTGGCAGTATAGCTTTATGGTCAAAATCTCTTTCTCTGAAGTCAGCCAGTTCTGGGTTCAAATCTTGCTTCTACCACTTGCTAGCAGGGTGATCTCAGGTGCATTCCCATTTCTGGTCTTCACTCTCTTCAGCTATCATCTGAGGATAGAAGCCACAGCAGAGGCATTTCCGGGCTTGCTTGTATGTTCACAGGGAGGCTGTGAGGATTACATGATGTAATAGTTCCAGGGCAAGGGTCATCATGCCTGGCACATGTAAATATCAGCAACTATTAAGAACATTAAATGAATAGGGCTTTACAAGCTCTGTGTCTCTGTGGCAGAAGAGAGACCCTGAGAGGTTGCAGATTAACAAATTCAACTCATAAAATTGGAAAAAGGCCATTTGGATGGATGTACAGTTAGAGGAAAAAAATACCTCTTAGCATGCCTGTTATCTGTAACAAAGCAAAGCGAGTTTGTAAGCATCTTATTGCAGATGCAGGCGAGGAAGATCCTGAAAAAATTTCCTGCAGTCTTGAGACAGCAAATGGAAAATGAGTTGTATGGTACTGATTGCTGCTAATTTAAGACATGTGAAAATTACTGATAATCTCTTCAGCATTCTCTGCTTTTTTTCTGTTACTTACTAAAGGTAGAATAGTCATACTTTTCCATACATTATCTTTCTCCCTTCATCTCATTTTCATGTTAGGGACATATGTTCCTTAAGTACTTTGACTGCTTCTATTCATTTTTTTCAGCCCACCACTCTTTGTAAGAACTAGTCCTTGTGCTTGGGATTCATCAACTGTGCTATTCTCCTTGCCTGGAATAATCTGTCTGCTCTGCTTTGCAAGCTGTTGCTCTTCAACCAACCATCACATTCTTTGTGAAATGTTCAATATCCCCAGCCATCAATGGCCCTTTCTTCTTTGATTCCATGGGACACTGACAGTATTTCCTTTATAGCATCTTATATATTGGGCTCTAGTTCTTTGTGTGTACATCTATCTCTCCATTTACACTGGGAAATCTTTGTTAAAACCTGTGTCCCTCCTTCCGTTTCTTCACTCCAAGTTTGTCAAACATGTATTAAGTGTCAGGCCCTGTGACAGGTCTTGAGGGAAGATCACCACACAGTGTGGGAGCGAGTCAGGAAAGCCAGGTACTGAGCTTAACATGACATAATTCCCTCATTCTGATCCACTAAATGACCTGAGAGGCATTGTTCTTATTTTACTGTTGAAAAGCATGAGCCAGAAAAGAAATAGAAGTTGCCAAAGAATATAGTTAACTGCAAGTGGCTGCAGATTGGTGTCAGGAGAGGGTCAGGAGACACCCTGGAGGAAGCAATGCCCAACAAAACAGTGACCCTGAGGAGGATCTGGCCAGGGGAAGGAGCACTGGAGAGAAATTCCAACAGGAGAGAGAGAGTTGTGCAGTAATCTTAGCTATCTCCACCCAATATTTGCATGGAGTGTGATGCAAAGTATGTGCTTACTAAGTATTTGTTGTAAGAATGCATTCCTGTTGCTAAAGTCCCCGGGTCTAGTAGTGCAACTCTGGGTGTTCAAGTTCATGACATTCCTCAAGGTCCTTTCAGTAAATTTTCATTTTTGCTGAGGTTCCTGGGGATGCAAGGACCACAGTTCCACCTTGGGAGAGCATATCCCCAAATTGTTTTCATTCAACCCCCCAGAAATACAGTGCAGAGGTTTCTTCCTCAACCCCTACCCTTAGATGTCCAGAGTGCATGCCCACATTCACGTTAGTAGATTGAGCAAAGCTTTGTGCATAGATGTGCAATTGCTGGGTGGACAGTTGGTAGGCTCCCTTAACTGAGGCCATCCACAGGCCACACAGCTCTGCGGTACTTGAAACCTGCCCCTTCCAGATGGAGACCACACTAGGGAAATGTGAATTTTAGGGAGTCTGCTTGTGGTCTGGCCATACTTCCTAACTCTTCCTTATCATCATCTCTCCTACCTGTGTCCCTGGGGAATATTGTTCTAGACTAAACAGGGGGTGAGGGAAATGGAGACTTTCTCCTATTCCTCTTGCTTTTGCTCAAGCTACTTTGTCAAGGACAGGAATCTGCTTTCTTTCATAGCATGGAAGTTAACAGCAAGGACTCTGGAGCCAGACTGGTAGAGGTTTACATCCTGGCTATGCTTCTTACCAGCTTTCTGACTTTGGGGATGCCTTTAGTCTCCATACTTCAATTTTCCCACTGGTAAAATAGGATTAGTAACAATACTCATTTCATAGGATTTTACAAGAAAATTTTAAGTAATTAAAGCATTAGGATAGGACAGTGTCTGGCACATTGTCAGTACAATGTATGTGATACTGCTGCTGCTGATAGTGATGGTGATCAAAATGACACAAACCACCTCTTCCATTCTGGTTTTTTTTTGGTACTAAAAGTTAATGGCCCAAGGCCTTAACTAAATGGAAATTAGTTCTTTCCCTCTAAAACAAGGCAAGCTTAGACTTTTTTATTGTCTGGTGCAATAAACAAAGGAAAAAAAAAGTATTACATTTCACATCAAAATAAAATAGCATAAATGTTATACCCAGAGTTGTTTGAGTTGATGTGTTACTCAAAACTGGTAGAAATCTAATCTAGTCCATGTACAAAAGTTATAATGGATACACTGAGGCTCAGAAAAAGGAACTGATTGATGCATGGCCCACAGCCACGGGGCTGGAGCTTGAATCCATGTTTCCTGATCCCTGTTTCATGCTCCCTGTATTGCCCTGCAGCCAAAGGAGGAAATACAACCATTTTTGGAAGCTTCTCTAATTTCTTCTATGGTAGTGGTCAAGGAATATTTTTGTGTGTGAAGAGCCTGATGGTAAATGCTTTCTGCTTTGTGAGCCATATGTCTTTCTTGCACCTGTGTGTGTGCTAAGCTGCTTCAGTCTTGTTTGACTCTTTGTGACCCCATGGGCTGTAGCCCACCAGGCTCTGTCCATGAGACTCTCCAGGCAAGAATACTGGAGTGGGTTGCTGTGCCCTCCCCCAGGGGACCTTCCCACCCCAGGGACTGAGTCTCTGTCTCTTAGGTCTCCTACATTGACAGGCGGGTTCTTTACCACTAGCGCCACCTGGGAAACCACATATGTCTCTGTCACAACTACTCAACTGCCACTGCAGAGTGGAAGCAGCCATAGACAGTGTGCAAATGAATGGACGTGGCTGTGCTTCAGTAAAACTCCATTTATAACAAAGCTGATGGCCCAGATTTGACCTGTGGCCCAGATTTGTAGATTCTGGCCCTGTGGCATCCCCAGTTGGAATGTTAGACGGGAATAGCAGGGCAATGCAAGCTTCTCTATGTGAAACAGAAGCTGTCAATCAAATGCTAAACTTGAAGAAACTGGAAGAGGAGAGCACAGTGGGTGTGTGAAGTCATAGGATAAATAGGCAAAAACCAGTTTTACTTTTCCAACTCACCTACCTCAGTTTCTTTTTATTTATAATTTTTTTTAAAGAGAGAAAATTGAGATAGCAGTTTTTCTACATTAACAAATGAGATTAAGGGAGAGATTCAGTAAAATGGTGTTGGTTACCATGGCATTACTGGTACAATTTGCCAAAAGCTCTAAATAAAAGGGCAAATTTTATCTGTCAATGTGATTCAAGTAATTAAAATTTTTTTGGATTATTTTTATTGAACTATAGTTGAGCTAACATCTGTTGGATCATAGGAAAAGCAAGAGAATTCCAGAAAAACATCTACTTCTGCTTTATTAATTATGCCAAAGCCTTTGACTGTATAGATCACAACAAACTGTGGGAAATTCTCCAAGAGATAGGAATACCAGGACTACCTTACCTGTCTCCTGAGAAATCTGTATGCAGGTCAAGAAGCAGCAGTTAGAACCAGACATGGAATAGCAGACTGGTTCCAAATTGGGAAAGGAGTACGTCAAGGCTGTATATTGTCACCCTGCTTATTTAACTTATATGCAGAGTACATCATGCAAAATGCCGGGCTGGATGAAGCACAAGCTGGGATCAAGATTGTCGGGAGAAATATCAATAACTTCAGATACACATATGACACCACCCTTATGACAGAAAGTGAAGAGGAACTAAAGAGCCTCTTGAGGAAAGAGGAGAGTGAAAAAGTTGACTTAAAATTCAACATTCAAAAAACGAAGATCATGGCATCTGGTCCCATCACTTCATGGCAAATAGATGGGGAAACAATGGAAACAGTGAGAGACTTTATTTTGGGGGGCTCCAAAATCACTGCAGATGGTGAAATAAAAAGACACTTGCTCTTTGGAAGAAAAGCTATGATCAACCTAGACAGCATATTAAAAAGCAGAGGCATTACTTTGTTGACAAAGGTCCGTCTAGTCAAAGTTGTGGTTTTTCCAGTAGTCATGCACAGACGTGATATTTGGACTATAAAGAAAGCTGAGCACTGAATAATTGATGCTTTTGAACTGTGGAGTTGGAGAAGACTCTTGAGTCCATTGGACTGCAAAGAGATCTAACCAGTTCATCCTAAAGGAAATCAGTCCTGAATATTCATTGAAGGACTGATGCTGAAGCTGAAACTCCAATATTTTGGCCACCTGATGCAAAGAGTTGACTCACTGGAAAAGACCTGATTCTAGGAAAGACTGAAGGCAGGAGGAGAAGGGGACGACAGAGTATGAGATGGTTGGATGGCATCACCAACTCGATGGACATGAGTTTGAACAAGCTCCGGGAGTTGGTAATGGACAGGGAAGCCTGGTGTGCTGCAGTCCATGGGGTTGCAAAGAGTTGGACACGACTGAGCAACTGAACTGAACTGTCTTATTTCACTAAGCATAATATCATCCAGGTCCACCCATGTTGTTGCAATGGCAAATTTCATTCTTTTTATAACTATGGATTAGTCCATGGGGTCACACAGAGTTGGACATGACTGAAGAGACTTGGTACGCATAAATGTGTATATATAGGCCAAAGTATTGGTGCTTCAGCATCAGTCCTTCCAATGAATATTCAGAGTTGATTTTCTTTAGGATTTATTGCTTTGATCTCCTTGTAATCCAAGGGATTCTCAAGAGTCTTCTCCAGCACCACAATTCAAAAGCATCAGTTCTTTGGCACTCAGCCTTCGTCACTGTTCAATTGCCATGAAATTAAGTTGCTTGCTTCTTGGAAGGGAAGCTATGACAAACCTAGACTGTGTATTTAAAAGCAGAGACATTGCTTTGCCAACAAAAGTTTATACAGTGAAAGCTATGGTTATTCCAGTAGTCATGTATGCATGTGAGAGTTGGACTATTTATTTTATATACATATACGTCACATCTTTTAAAAACATTCATTGGTTTAAAAAATTAAAAAAATTTTTAACTTATTTTACTGTGCCAGGTCTTAGTTGTGGCACACGGGATTGTCCATCTTTGTTGCAGCATACATAATCTTTAGTTGCAGCATGTGGGATGCAGTTCGGTGTCCAGGGATCTAACCTGGTCCCCCTGCATTGGGATCCCAGAATCTTAGCCACTGCACCACCAGGTAAGTCCCTATCCATTCACCTGTTGATGGACAGTTAAGTTGCTTTCCATATCTTGACTATTGTAAACATGCTGTTATGAACATTGGGGTGCATGTATATTTTAAAATTAGTTTCTATTTTCTTTGGATCTACACCCAGGTGTGAAATTGCTGGATCATGTGGTAGTTCTAGTTTCATTTCTTTTGAGAAACCTCCATGCTGTTTTCCACAGTAGCTGCACCAATTTACATTCCTACTAACGATGTACAAGGGATTCCTTTTTCTCTACAGCTTCACGAACATTTGCTTTTTTAAAATGATAGCCATTCTGATAGGTGTTAATTGGTGTTTCATTGTGGTTTTGATTTGCATTTCTTTGATGTTTAGCAGAGTGGAGCCTATTGCAAATATTTTCTTCCATTTTGTAGGTTTTTCTTTACATTTTGTTGATGGCTTGCTTTGCTGTGCAAAAGCTTTTAAGTTAATTAGGTCCAATTTTTGCTTTTGTTTCCTTTGCCTTAGAAGACAGATCAAAAATATTGCTGCAGTTTATGTCATGAATGTTCTGCCTACATGTTCTTCTGAGAAGTTTTTTGCTTTCTAGGTTTATGTTTAGGTCTTGCATCTATTTTGAACTTATTTTTGTATATGCTGTGGGAAAATGTTCTAATTTCATTCATTTACATGTAGCTGTTCAGTTTTCCCAGTACTACTTAAAAAAGAGATTGTCTTTTCTCCATTGTACATTCTTAACTCCTTTGTGAGACCATAAGTGTGTGAGTTTATTCCTGGGCTCTCTATTCTGTTACATTAATCTAAGTGTCTGTTTTGGTGCCAGCACCCTGCTGCATTGATTATTGTAGTTTTGTAGTATAATCTTAAGGTAGGGATCATGGTACCTCCAGATTTATTCTTCTTTCTCAATATTGTTTTGGCTATTTGTGTTTCCATACAAATTTTGATAAAATGTTTCAAAATTATTTGTTCTAGTTATCTGACAAATGTTATTGGTATTTTGATAGGGATTGCATTGAATCTGTAGATTGCCTTGGGTAGTATGGTTATTTTATTAATATTAATTTTTGCAATCCATGATCATCATATATCTTTCCATGTGTCATCTTTGTATCATCTTCAATTTCTTTCATCAGTGTCTTATAAGTTTTCTGAGTATAGGTATTTTACCTCCTTAAGCAGGTTGATTCCTAGATATTTTATTCTTTTTGATGTGATGGTAAATGGAGCTGTTTCCTTATTTTCTCTATTTTTAGTATATAGAAATGCAACAGATTTCTATATATTAATTTTGTATTCTGCATCTTTACTGATTTGTCAATGAGCTCTAGTAGTTTCTTAATGGCATTTTCAGTATCATGTCATCTGCAAACAGTGACAGTTTTACTTCTTTTCCAAATTGGATTCCTTTTATTTCTTTTTCTTATCTGATTGCTGTGGCTAGGACTTTCAATACTATGTTAAATAAAAGTGGTGAGAGTGGGCATCCTTGTTTTCTCCCTGATCTTACAAGAAACACATTCAGCTTTTCACTATTGAGTATATTAGCTGTAAACTTGTCATATATAGCCTTTATTATTTTGAGGTATGTTCCCTCTTTGCCCACTTTCTGGAGAGATTTTTTTAATCATAAATAGATGTTGAATTTTGTCAAAAGCTTTTTTTTTTTTTTTGCATGTTTTGAGGTGGTCATATGTTTTTATTCTTCATGTTTTTAATGTGGTGTATCACATCATTGATTTGCAGTTATTGAGCCATCATCCTTGCATCCCTGGGATAAATGCCACTTGACTGTGATATATGATCCTTTTAATATACTGGATTCAGTTTGCTAATATTTGTTGAGGATTTTTCTGTCTATGTTAATCAGTGATATTGCAATTTTCTTTTATAGTGATATGTTTGGTTTTGATGTCAGGATGATGGCCTCATAGAATGAGTTCAGAAGTGTTGTTTCTTCTATAATTTTTTGGAATAGTTTGAGAAACATAGACATTAACCCTTCTCTAAACATTTGATTTACCTGTGAAGTTGTCTGGTCCTGAACTTTTGTTTGTTGGGAGGTTTTAAAAATTATTTTTTTACTGATTCAATTTCAGTACTGGTAATTAGTCTGTTCAAGTTTTGTATTTCTCCCTGGTTCAGTCTTAGGAGGTTGTACATTTCTAAGAATTTGTCCATTTCTTCTGGGTTGTTTGTTTTATTGACGTATAGTTATTCATGGTAATCTCTTATGATCCTTTGTATTTCTGCGGAGTTTGTTGTAATTTCTTTTTCATTTCTGATTTTATTGAGTCCTCCCTCTTTTTTATTGATCATTCTGGCTGATAGTTTATCAATTTTCTTTATCATTTCAAAGAATTCGCTCTTAGTTTCATTCATCCTTTCTATTTTTTAGTCTATTTCATTATTTCTATTCTTATCTTTATGGCTTATTTCCTTCTGCGAATTTTGGGTTTTGTTTTTCTTCCTTTACTAGTTCCTTTAAGTATCAGTTAAGGTTGTTTGAGTTTCTCTTGTTTCCTGAAGTAAGCTTGTATCACTACAAACTTCCCTCTTAGAAGTGCTCTTGCTATGTTCCATAGATTTGGGACCACTTTTTCATTTTCATTTGTCTCTAGGTATACTTTTATTTCTTCTTTGATTTCTTCAGTGATCCACTTGCTGTTCAATAGTATATTGTTTAGTCTCCATGTATAGTGTATTTTGCAGTTTTTTCCTTGTAGTTGATTTCTGGTCTTATAACATTGTGGTCAAAAAAGATGCTTGATATGATTTCAGTTTTCTTAATTTACCAAGGCTTATTTTGTGGCCTAGGGTGACTTCCCTGGTGGCTCAGATGGTAAAGCGTCTGCCTACAATGTGGGAGACCCAGGTTTGATCCCCAGGTTGGGAAGATCTCCTGGAGAAGGAAATGGCAACCCACTCCAGTATTCTCGCCTGGAAAATCCCATTGCCAGAGGAGCCTCTTTAGGTGCAATCCATGGGGTCGCAAAGAGTCGGACACAACTGAATGACTTCACTTTCATGTCATCTGACCTGGAGAATATTCCAGATGCATTTGATAAAAATGTGTATTCTTCAGCTTTTGGATGGAATGTTCTACATAAATATATAGTATAATATTATATTATAATTATATACAAATGATAATTATATAGTCATATATTATAATTATATTAATATATCTATTAAGCCATTTTATTTAATTTGTTATTTAAGGCCAGTGTTTCCTTTTTGATTTTCTGTCTGTATGATCTGCCCATTGATGTGAGTGGGTTGTTAAAGCCCCTACTAATATTGTTTTACTGTCAGTTTCTTCCTTTTTGTCTGCTAATGTTTTCTTTATGTATTTGGATGATCCTATGCTGGGTGTGTGAATATATATATATATATATATATATATATATATATATATGTTTATATGTATATATATCTTCTTCTTGAATTGATCCCTTGATCATTATGTAATATTCTAAATTGTCTCTCATAATAGTTTTTGTTTTAAAGCCTCTTCCATCTGATCTAAGTATTGGTACTCCAGTTTCTTTTGATTTACACTTGCATGAAATATGTTTTCCATGCTGTCACATTCAGTCTCTGTGTGTCTTTTGATCTGAAGTGTGTATCTTGTAGGCAGCATATTTATAGGTCTTGTTTTTGTATCCATTCAGCCTATCTAAGTCTTTTGATTGGAACATTTAGTTCATTTACATTTAAAGTAGTTATTGATATTATGTACTTATTGCCATTTTGTTAATCTTTGCGGTTGCTTTTGTAGTTAATTTTTTTGTTCCTTTCTTCATCTTTTGTTTGCCTCACTTGTGATTTGATGACTATCTCTAGTGTTATTAATATGTTTGGATTCCATTCTTTTGTGTATATGTATCTACTATAGATTTTTGGTTTGTGGTTACTCTAAGGTTTATATGTAGCAGTCTCTCTATGTATGATTATTTCAATTTGCTGATCTCTTAATTTGAAACATATTTTAACAACTCTGCATTTTCGCTCTCTTCCCCTTATGATTACTGTTTTTGGCATCATATTTTACATTTGTTTTATGTACTCCTTAATGGCTTATTGTGGATATACATGATTTTACTACTTTTATCCTTTAATCCTCCTACAGACTGGTTCCAAATAGGAAAAGGAGTACGTCAAGGCTGTATATTGTCACCCTGCTTATTTAACTTCTATGCAGAGAACATCATGAGAAACACTGGACTGGAAGAAACACAAGCTGGAATCAAGATTGCTGGAAGAAATATCAATAACCTCAGATATGCAGATGATACCACCCTTAGGGCAGAAAGTGAAGAGGAGCTAAAAAGCCTCTTGATGAAAGTGAAAGAGGAGAGTGAAAAAGTTGGCTTAAAGCTCAACATTCAGAAAACGAAGATCATGGCATCTGGTCCCATCACTTCATGGGAAATAGATGGGGAAACAGTAGAAACAGTGTCAGACTTTATTTTTGGGGGCTCCAGAATCACTGCAGATGGTGACTGCAGCCATGAAATGAAAAGATGCTTACTCCTTGGAAGAAAAGTTATGACCAACCTAGACAGCATATTCAAAAGCAGAGACATTACTTTGCCGACTAAGGTCCGTCTAGTCAAGGCTATGGTTTTTCCTGTGGTCATGTATGGATGTGAGAGTTGGACTGTGAAGAAGGCTGAGCGCTGAAGAATTGATGCTTTTGAAGTGTGGTGTTGGAGAAGACTCTTGAGAGTCCCTTGGACTTCAAGGAGATCCAACCAATCCATTCTGCAGGAGATCAACCCTGGGATTTCTTTGGAAGGAATGATGCTAAAGCTGAAGCTCCAGTACTTTGGCCACCTCATGCGAAGAGTTGACTCATTGGAAAAGACCCTGATGCTGGGAGGGACTGGGGGCAGGAGGAGAAGGGGACAACAGAGGATGAGATGGCTGGATGGCATCACGGACTCGATGGACATGAGTCTGAGTGAACTCCGGGAGTTGGTGATGAACAGGGAGGCATGGCATGCTGCGATTCATGGGATCGCAAAGAGTCGGACACGACTGAGCGACTGAACTGAACTGAACTGAACTGAACTAGCTTTGTGTGTGGTTGATTTACTACTTTTACTATATATTTGCCTTTACCAAAGAGATTTTTTTCCTTTTGTAATTTTCGTGTTTCTAGTTGTGGCCCTTTGTTTTTCACTTAGAGAAGTCCCTTCAACATTTCTTTCAAAGCTGGTTTGTTGGTGCTAAACTTTTAGCTTTTGTTGTCTGTAAACGTTTTGATGCCTCCATCAAATCTGAATGAGAACCTTGTCAGACAGAGTATTCTTGGTTGAAGTTTTCCCCCTATTGTTATTCTAAATATATTGTGCCACTCCCTCTGACCTGCAGAGTTTTTGCTGCAAAGTCAGCTAATGGCCTTATGGGAATCCCTTGTATGTAACTTGTTGCTTTCCCCTTGCTGCTTTAAAATTTCTCTCTGGAGCTTTAATTATTGCCATTTTAATTACAATGTGTCTTGGTGCAGTCCTCTTTGAGTTGATCCTGTTTGAAACTCTGTGCTTCCTGAGCTTGCATGTCTTTTTTCCTTCCAGGTTAGGAAAGCTTTCAGCTGTTATGTCTTCAAATATATTTGAGGCCCCTTTATCTCTTTCTCCTCCTTCTGGGACCCCTACTGTGTGAATATTAGTTTGCTGGTTGTCCTAGAAGTCTCTTCAGTTGCACTCATTTCTTTTCATTCTTTTTTCCCTGTTACTTGTTGGCGATTTCCACCTCTCTGTCTTCCAGCTTGCTGCTCTGTCACTCTGTATCATTTAGTCTGTTGATTCCTTCAGGCTAAATGTATTTTTTCACTCCAGTTATTGTATTTTTTATCTCTGTTTGGTGGTTCTTTATATTTTCTAACTCTTTGTTTAAAACTTCTAACTTCTCATTGTTTGTCCGTTCTCCTGAATTCTTTTTCTTTTTTTCTCTTGAATTCTTTGATCATTTTTACAATCATTACCTTCAACTCTTTATTGGGTTGATTGACTGTCTCCACTTCACTTAGTTATTGTTCTGGGTTTTTTTTTTTTTCTTGTTCTTTCCTTTGGGACATAGCCCTCTGTTGTATCATTTTATTTATCTTCCTGTTTTTATTTCTGTGTATTTGGTGGGTTGTTTATGTTTCCTGACCTTGGAGA
Source organism: Budorcas taxicolor (assembly GCF_023091745.1). Classification (NCBI taxonomy): domain Eukaryota; kingdom Metazoa; phylum Chordata; class Mammalia; order Artiodactyla; family Bovidae; genus Budorcas; species Budorcas taxicolor. Next base: position 26,623,695 of record NC_068911.1, read on the forward strand.
AGTGGCCTTTTGTAGGAGACATTCTGTGTCCCAGCAGCACATTCCACTCGGGTCACCGGAGCTATATGCTCCAGGGGTGTCTTCTTGGTGGACTGTGTGGGTTCTGTTGTGGTGGGCTGACTATTATGGGTAGTCTGGTAGGCATGGGTGGCTCCAAGTCCAGTTGGATGCCAGGCCATGCCTTGTGCAGAGGCTTATGGCTGCTGTTTGGCAAGGCCGAGTCATGAGGCAGCTGGTTGTGGAACTCTGGCAGTCCCAGGGCTGGCACTGGTTCTTTGGTGAATGGAGGTGGGGGTCTAGGAGATTCCAGAGCTGATGCCTGTCCAAGTTCTGGGGCTATTGTTGGCCCACTGGCAGGCAGAACCAGGACCTAGGATATGCCTGCAGGGACCATGAAGTAACTTTAATCTATTGCATGAGAACTGTTCACTTAGTTCCCAAAGATTGGCTTGCTTTATTAGGAAATAAAATCAGTCCACAGAAGAGGCTACAGGCATGTTAGCAGAGTGAGGTTTAATCTTTTCAAGTAAGCATGCATTTAAGAAAATATGAGGAAACATTTTTTCTATGAATTGCATAGTTCCTGCATCTTTTGAAATAGTTTATGAGGGGGCAGTGTATTAATTATCTATTGTTCCATGATAATCACATCCAAAAATTAACAGCTTTGAACAAGACACACTTATCATCTCACAGCTTCCATGATCAGAAATCCAGGTATGGCTTAGTTGCCTTCCCTGCTTTAGGGTCTCTGACAAGCTGCAACCAAAGTGTCAGCCAAGCTGGGGTTTCATCTGAAGATTCAGCTGGGAGAAGACTCACTTCTAAGGTCCTATGGTTGTTGGCAGAACTCACTTCTTTAAGGGTCATTGGACAAAGGGCTTCAGTTCTTAGCTGACTGCTGGCACTCAGTGCCTTGCTGTGAGACACCTCCAGTATGGCAACTTGCTTCATCAAAGCACGTAAACCAGGAAGACAGTAGAGTCTCCGAGCAAGATGGAACTCACAATTTCATGTAATCTAATCATGGAAGTGACCTTTGCAATTTTCTGTTGATTAGAAGTAAGTCACAGGTCTTACTTGTGCCAAAATGGAGGGATTTTCCCAAGGACATGAGTACCAGAAGGTGGGGATGATTGGAAGTCATCTCAGAGTCTGCTTGCTACAGGGATGGAGTAGCAGTGATGTCAACCTATAATGAGTGACCTGTTGGGATCTCTTAAGCCATACTTATTCTGAAGGAGGGGTGATTGTTGATGACTGTCATGGGCAGAAAAGGGGGTTATGTGCACATGATGCACATTTTCCATCTCAAACTCAGAACTCTGTTTTCTTTCTGGGAAATTTGAACTGAAGGTGGACTATTCAGCCTCATTAAGTCTAAGTGCTAGGTAAGACAGGGACCATGTAAGAGTTAGGACTCTTTATGGCAAGCAAGAGAAACTAACACAGGTGGTGTAAGAAAAGAGAATGTATGAGGGTAAATCTCAGTTCAGGGCTTAAAGTGTACATTTTATTTCTTTGTTTATAATTCTTATATTTTTGGATTAGGCTTACTGAGGTATAATTATGTGTGGCAAAATCCACCTTTTTAGTGTACAGTTCAGTGGGTTTTGACAAACATATCCAGTTATGTAACCATCACCACAATCAGAACACGTGGAACATTTCATTCCCCTCTTGAAAAAAAGCCCTTTTATCTCTTTGTAGTCAAAGTTTTCTGCTCCTCTCAGCCCCTAGCAACCACTAATATCCTTTTAGTCGTCTTGTTCTTGTTGCTCAGTCACTAAGTCATGCCTGACTCTTTGCCACCCCGTGGACTGCACACCAGGCTTCTCTATCCTTCTTTATCTGTTGAAATTTGCTCAAACTCATGTCCATTGAGTCAGTGATGTCATTCAACCATCTCATCTTCTGACACCCCCTTCTCCTGCCCTCATCTTTCCCAGCATCAGTGTCTTTTCCAATGATCTGGCTCTTCACATCAGGTGGCCAAAATATTGGAGCTTCAGCTTCAATATCAGTCCTTCCAATGAATATTCAGGACTGATTTCCTTTAGGATTGACTTGTTTGATCTCCTTGCTGTCCAAGGGACTCTTCAGAGTCTTCTTCAGCACCAAAATTCTAAAGCGTTAATTCTTCGGTGCTCAGACTGCTTTATGGTTCAACTCTCACATCCCTATATGACTACTGGAAAAACCATAGCTTTGACTATATGGACCTTTGTTGGCTAAATGATGTCTCTACTGTTTAATATGCTGTCTAGGTTTGTCATAGCTTCCTTCCAAGAAGCAAGTGTCTTTTCATTTCATGGCTAAAGTCACTATCCATAGTAATTTTGGAGCCCAAGAAAATAAAAATCTGTCACTGCTTCGACTTTTCCCCCTTCTATTTTCCATGAGGTCATGGGACTGGATGCTATGATCTTAGGTTTTGGAATGTTGAGTTTTAAGCCAGCTTTTTCACTCTCCTCTTTCATTCTCATCAAGAAGCTCTTTAGTTCCTCTTTGCTCTCTTCCATTAGGGTAGTATCATCTGCATATCTGAGGCTGTTGATATTTCTCCTGGCAATCTTGATTCCAGCTTGTGATCCATCCAGCCTGGCATTTCACATGATGTGAAATCACACTGTTCACACTGCATAGACGTTAATTAAGCAGGGTGACAATATACAGCCTTAATGTGCTCTTTTCCCAATTTTGAACCAGTCAGTTGTTCCATGGGATTCCCAGGTAGCTCTGGTGGTAAAGAATCCACCTGCCAATGGAGGAGACATAAAGAGATGCAGATTCGATCCCTGGGTTGGGAAGATCCCCTGGAGAGGGGCATGGCAACCCATTTCAGTATTCTTGCCTGGAGAATCCCATGGGCAGAGGAGCTTGGCTGGCTGGCTGTAGTCCATAGGATCACAGACTTGGACATGACTGAAGCAACTTAATACACATGCACCCACAGTTGTTATGTTCAGTTCTAACTGTTGCTTCTTGATTTGCCTACAGGTTTCACAGGAGGCAGGTAAGATGATCTGGTATTCCTATCTTTTAAGGAATTTTCCACACTTCGTTGTGATCCACACAATCAAAGGCTTAAGTGTAGTCCACAAAGCAAAAGTAGATATATTTCTGGAATTCTCTTGCTTTCTCTATGATCCAAATAATGCTGGCAATTTGATTCCTGGTTTCTCTGCCTTTTCTAAACCCAGCTTTTACATCTGGAAGTTCTTGGTTCATGTAATGCCAAGGTTGAAGGATGCTGAGCATTACCTTGCTAGTATATGAAATGAGCACAATTCAAATGAGTAGTTTGAACATTCTTTGGCATTGCCCTTCTTTGGGATTGGAATGAAAACTGATCTTTTCCAGGCCTGTGACAACTGCTGAGTTTTTCCAAATTTGCTGGAATACTGAGTCCAGCACTTTTACAGCACCGTCTTTTAGGATTTGAAATAGCTCAGCTGACATTCCATCACCCCCACTAGCTTTGTTCCTAGTAATGCTTCCTAAGGCCTACTTGACTTCACACTCCAGGATGTCTGGCTCTAGGTGACTGACCACACCATCTTCGTTTTCCGGTCATTTTTATAAGCAAAATAATTCCAGTCATATACTTTTTTGTATAGTTCTTCTTGCCATGTCTTCTTAATTTCTTCTGCTTCTGTTAGGTCCTTAACATTTCTGGCCTTTACTGTGTCCATCCTCGTGTGAAATGTTCCCTTGATATCTCCAACTTTTTTGAAGAGATCTCTAGTCATTCACATTCTGATCTTGCCTTTTTCAGTATATTATAAAAATGGAATTATACAGTGTGTTGCTTTTTGAGCCTAGTTTGTTTCACTCAGCATAATGCTGTATCAAATCACTTTTTTAAAAAAATTACTGAGTAGTAGCTGATCTTATAGGTGTACACATTTTTTTTTAATCCATTAATTGATTTAAGGAAATTTGCCTTTTTACCATTTTTGCAAAATAAATCAAATTACATTCATGCACAGGCTCTTTTTTTAAAATATAAGTTTTCATTTTGTGGTTAAAAATTAATTTAATACCTAGCATTAGAGTCAGTGGGTCATACAGTAAATCTACATTTAATTCTACAAGAAACTGCCAAGTTGTTTTCCAAAATGGCTGTACCACTTTGCATTCAGGTCACTGGTGGATGAGAGTCCCAAGTGCTCCTATGCTCACCAGTACTTGCTATCATCAATTTTAGCCATTCCAATAGGTGTGCCTTTTCATACTGTTCATGGGGTTCTCAAGGCAAGAATACTAAAGTGGTTTGCCATTCCCTTCTCCAGTGGACCACATTCTGTCAGACCTCTCCACCATGACCCGCCCGTCTTGGGTTACCCCACGTGCATGGCTTGGTTTCGTTGAGTTAGACAAGGCTGTGGTCGGTGTGATCAGATTGGCTAGTTTTCTGTGATTATGGTTTCAGTGTGTCTGCCCTCTGATGCCCTCTGGCAACACCTACCGTCTTACTTGGGTTTCTCTTACCTTGGGCATGGGGTATCTCTTCACGGCTGCTCTGGCAAAGCACAGCCACTGCTCCTTACCTTGGATGAGGGGTATCTCCTCATGGCCGCCCCTCCTGACCTTGAACATGGAGTAGCTACTCTCAGCCCTCCTGTGACTGTGCAGCTGCCACTCCTTGACATTCGTGACATTGTACAGGAGACAAGGATCAAGACCATCCCCATGGAAGAGAAATGCAAAAAAGCAAAATGGCTGTCTGGGGAGGCCTTACAAAGAGCTGTGAAAAGAAGAGAAGTGAAAAGCAAAGGAGAAAAGGAAAGATATAAGCAACTGAATGTACAGTTCCAAAGAATAGCAAGAAGAGATAAGAAGGCCTTCCTCAGCCATCAGTGCAAAGAAATAGAGGAAAACAACAAAATGGGAAAGACTAGAGATCTCTTTAAGAAAATTAGAGATACCAAGGGAACATTTCAGGCAAAGATGGGCTTGATAAAGGACAGAAATGGTATGGACCTAACAGAAGCAGAAGATATTAAGAAGAGGTGGCAAGAATACACAGAAGAACTGTACAAAAAAGAGCTTCACGACCAAGATAATCACGATGGTGTGATCATTCACCTAGAGTCAGACATCCTGGAATGTGAAGTCAAGTGGGCCTTAGAAAGCATCACTACAAACAAAGCTAGTGGAGGTGATGGAATTCCACTTGAGCTATTTCAAATCCTGAAAGATGATGCCGTGAAAGTGCTGCACTCAATATGCCAGCAAATTTGGAAAACTCAGCAGTGGCCACAGGACTGGAAAAGGTCAGTTTTCATCCCAATCCCAAAGAAAAGTAATGTCAAAGAATGCTCAAACTACTGCACAATTGCACTCATCTCTCATGCTAGTAAAGTAATGCTCAAAATTCTCCAAGCCAAGCTTCAGCAATACATGAACCATGAACTTCCAGATGTTCAAGCTGGTTTTAGAACACGCAGAGGAACCAGAGATCAAACTGCCAACATCCGCTGGATCATGGAAAAAGGAAGAGAGTTCCAGAAAAACATCTATTTCTGCTTTATTGACTATGCCAAAGCCTTTGACTGTGTGGATCACAATAAACTGTGGAAAATTGTGAAAGAGATGGGCATACCAGACCACCTGTCCCACCTCTTGAGAAACCCCTATGCATGTCAGGAAGCAACAGTTAGAACTGGACATGGAACAACAGACTGGTTCCAAATATGAAAAGGAGTACGTCAAGGCTGTATGTTGTCACCCTGCTTATTTAACTTCTATGCAGAGTACACCATGAGAAATGCTGGACTAGAAGAAACACAAGCTGGAATTAAGATTGCCGGGGGAAATACCAATAACCTCAGATATGCAGATGACACCACCCTTATGGCAGAAAGTGAAGAGGAACTCAAAAGCCTCTTGATGAAAGTGAAAGAGGAGAGCGAAAAAATTGGCTTAAAGCTCAACATTCAGAAAACGAAGAACATGGCATCCGGTCCCATCACTTCATGAGAAATAGATGGGAAACAGTGGAAACAGTGTCAGACGATACTTTTCTGGGCTCCAAAATCACTGCAGATGGTGATTGCAACCATGAAATTAAAAGATGCTTACTCCTTGGAAGAAAAGTTATGACCAACCTAGATAGCATGTTCAAAAGCAGAGACATTACTTTGCCAACAAAGATCAGTCTAGTCAAGGCTATGGTTTTTCCTGTGGTCATGTATGGATGTGAGAGTTGGACTGTGAAGAAGGCTGAGTGCCAAAGAATTGATGCTTTTGAACTGTGGTGTTGGAGAAGACTCTTGAGAGTCCCTTGGACTGCAAGGAATCCAACCACTCCATTCTAAAGCAGATCAGTCCTGGGCATTCTTTAGAAGGACTGATGCTAAAGCTGAAACTCCAGTACTTTGGCCACCTCATGTGAAGTGTTGACTCATTGGAAAAGACCCTGATGCTGGGAGGGATTGGGGGCAGGAGAAGAAGGGGACGACCGAGGATGAGATGGCTGGATGGAATCAGCAACTCGATGGAAATGAGTTTGAGTGAGCTCTGGGAGTTGGTGATGGACAGGGATGCCTGGCGTACTGTGATTCATGGGGTCGCAGAGTCGGACACGACTGAGAGACTGAACTGAACTGAATAGGTGTGCAGTGGTATCTCAAGGTGGTTCTAATTTGCATTTTTCAAATAACTAATGATTGTCTTTTTATGTGTTTAATTTGCCATCTGTGTAACCTCTTTGGTGAAGTGACTGCACATATCTTCTGTCCATTAAAAAGTTGTATTCTTACCTATTTTGAGGATAAACACAACTTTTAGACAGAATTCTCACAGGTCAAGTTTGAGTGAATGGAACCAACTGCAATAACTATATAAAGAGGCCTATTTTTAAAAATATAAAATACACAAAAGAACATAGAGCTCCAGGGGGCAATAAAATTGCAAAGTGTCATAAAAATTTTTACTGTTGTTTTATTATTGAGTTTTCTCTGTGTGTGTGTGTGTGTGTGTTTTAACATATTCTGGAAGCAAATCCTTTATCAGAAATGTGTTTTGTTTTATCCAAATCTTTGGCTTGCATTTTTTATTATCCTAACAGCATCCCATGAAGTTTTAAAAAGTTAATGAGGCCCAATTTATCAGTTTTCTGTTTTACGGATCGTATTTTTGGTGTCATGCCTAAGTCATCTTTGCTTTACTCATGATGAAAAATATCCTTCTGTGTTTTCTTCCAAAAGTTTTATAGTCTTAGATCTTACATTTAGGTCTATGATCCATTTGGACTTAGTATTTTATGAAGTATGTGTCAAATTTTATTTATTTATTTGTAAATGGCTACCGAATTATTACAGCACATTTTTATTTTAAAAAAGCCTATGATTCCTGAAATTGCCTTCATGCATTTGTAAAACACAGTTGATGGAGCAATTGGTTTCTTCCTGGACTCTGTCTTGTCCCTTTAAACAAGGCTCTATGTCTTCAGAGTTGGCTGCATATCAGGTAGACACTTTTTTTTTCCTCATGGTTTTAGGGTGGTTGATAGCTGCTCCTGGAACCCAACTATTCAGCTTTCAGTGTAGTAAAAGACAAGCATCGTTGACCCAGTATTCTCCATAAAATTCCTAAGTCCTGAGTTAGACTGCATCTGATTAGATCAGCTTAGGTCTTGTGATACTAACTTAGAACGCTGTTGAGAGCACAAGTCATCTCCTCCACCTGTAGGACTAGGAACAGAGCTCCACCCAGACCATGCAGACTAAGAGTTAGAGAAGAATGTGTCCTCCAAAGAAAAGCCTGTTAGCATTGTTATGATGGGGAAAATACATGCTGGATGGCTGAAGAACAACTAAATAAACAATAGCAATCAAACACTCCAACAAATACTCATTACTGCTCCTGACTCGAGGATTTCATAGTGTAATGGGACATAAGCATGAAAGAAAACAAAATGTAATATAGTGTGAAAGCATAGCAACTGAGATGAGTCCAAGGTACAGATGAGGGAGTAATTTAATCTGTCTGGGTGTTCTGGGAGGATTTCACAGATAGGATCTATGAAACAGGTTTCTAAAAATGGTTTTAAAATGCTTTAGTCAATGTAATGCTTAAGTAAAATTTAAAGTGCACAAGTTGTAAGTATACAGCTCAATAAATTATCAAAATGTGAACTCAAAACATTAACACTCCCAAAGCACCAGTGTCCCCTTCTCTCAAAAAGTAATTTCTATGCTGAGTTCTAAACTATAGATCATAAAAATTTACCGTTTAAAAAAATAATATACATGGGATTTCCAGTGTGAGATTCATCCAGGTAGTTGCATGTAGCTATTTTGCATTACCTAATGACTGGTGATGCTGAGCATCTTTCCATCTACCATTGGCCATTTAGATATTTTTTTTTCTTGGGGTGAAGAACCAAAAAACTTCAGTCTTTTGTCCATTTTTCTATAGAATTATTGTCATTAATTTAGTATTGGTTTTTAGAAGTTCTTTTATATGCTGGATATGAATATTGCAACTATGTTCTCCCATAGTGAGGCTTGCCATTTCACTCTCTTAATGGTGTCCTTTTTATGCACTGCTGCTGCTGCTGCTGCTGCTAAGTCACTTCAGTCGTGTCCAACTCTGTGCGACCCCATAGACGGCAGCTCACCAGACTCCCCAGTCTCTGGGATTCTCCAGGCAAGAACGCTGGAGTGGGTTGCCATTTCCTTCTCCAATGCATGACAGTGAAAAGTGAAAGTGAAGCCTCTCAGTCATGTCTGACTCTTAGCGACCCCATGGACTGCAGCCTACCAGGCTCCTCCATCCATGGGATTTTCCAGGCAAGAGTATTGGAGTGGAGTGCCATTGCCTTCTCCTTTTATGCACAGAGGTTCTTAATTTTAATAAAGTCCAATTTATCAATATTTTCTTTATGGTTAGTGCTTTCTGTGGCTTGTCCAATAAATCTTTTCAACTTGAAAATAAACATGATACCTTCGTATTCTCTTTTAGAGGCTTATTATTTTACTTTTTACATTTAGATCTACAAATTATTTGGGATTTATTTTTATGTGTCGTGTGAGGCTAGTCTTAATCCTTAGTATTTACATGTAAATCTCAGAACTAGTTTCCCAATTTCCATAAAAACACCAACTGGGAATTCAACTGGAATTACATTAAATTTATAAACCAAGTGGCAGAATCTTGATATTACTATGGTATGGAGCCCTCCAATCCATAATTATGATTTGTCTCTGCCTTTATTTAGATGTTTATAATTTTTAACCAGTCTCTTAGAGTTTTCCATGTACTGGTCTTACACATCTTTTGTTAGATTTATTTCTAGTTATTTGATTTTTAAAGTTATTTATTTATTTATTATTCTGGCTGTGCTGGGTCTTTGTTGCTCTATGTCGGCTTTCTCTAGTTGCAGCAAACAGGGGCTACTCTCTAGTTGTGGTGCGAGGGCTTCTTATAGCAGTGGCTTCTCGTGGAGCACAGGCTCTAGGACGCGCGGGCTTCAGTAGTTGCTGCACGTGGGCTCAGTAGTTGTGACACACGGGCTTAGTTGCCTCATGCACGACATGTGGAATCTTCCCCGACCAGGGATGACACTCATATACCCTGCATTTATAGGCAGATTTCTTAACCACTGGACCACCATGGAAACCTGGTATTTCGTATTTTAAAATATTATAGGCAGATGTTTTTTGTCTAAATCTTTTCTGGTAAATAAAAATATATTTGATGATTTTATGTTTATCTGGATAGATTGGGCTTTGGAAGCTTGTTTTCTCACGGGAGGTAGGTTGAGTTGTGTGCCTCAGTGTCTTCTCTGAGTCTCCCAGATGCACTCACTGCACGTGGGGCTCAATACTCTGGGGGCAGTGCTCATACTGTAGTGAAGGAAGGCCACATTCACATAGAGCAGCATGAGGTTGGCACCGTATGCACTGTGCAACCTTGCCTACCTTATTAGAAGTAAGTGAAAGGTGGCAGCTGTTGATAGATGTACCCTTCATTGGATTGGACAATGCCTCTCTTTAATGGCTAGCCTACTTATTTATTTTTTAGGACGTGATTTAAAGGTAATTTACTGGCATTCAATTTGGAATGAAGCAGCATTAGCAAGATCCAATTGTCCAGAACAGTGGTGAGTCTTTATGTTGCTCAGCTCCAAGAATAGGAATCTATAGAAGCTGTGCTGCTAGTGTTAAAGGGTCTTCTGTGGAGACATGGGCTGGCAATGGTGTGCTGTGGGGACAGGGGCACTGGCAGCAGCAGTCCTAGAAGGTGCCCCTTGGTGTAAGCCCTCTTGGAGGTCGCCATCAACCCTACCATAGAGCCCAAAGGCTCATGACTAGTCTATTCATGACTAAGAGGAAATGATTTCCTTCCTTCAACCTATGAATGAGTTCCCTTCACCTCTTTTCCATAGCGTAACTCATATTAAATTGTATTACCAAGGGTGCTTCTCTTTGCTCTGGAATCCAAGCTCTGATTCTTGACTTAGCAGGAAGAAAGGAAAACTAATGTTATGAAAGATGGGGGAAGTGGTGAGTGATCTGGATAGGGCTGCTGTGTAGAGTGGTACAGTTTGGTAATGCACAAAGGCCCTTGGTGAGAGAGATAAGATTGGAAAAAGAGGGCTGATATCCAGTTCTTTTCTAGTCATCACGCTGTGTGCCCTGATGTGGGGCTGTATCCATGCACAGGGGACACTTTCTCCTGATCAACCTACCAGGTGGGGCACCATTTTCCATTTTACACAAAAGTAGCTTATAGGCTAGAGGATACCCTGGCTAGGCCTTGAAGGTTGACTCATCTCTACGTTGACCACCAATGGCTTCACTTATCAGCTTCTGTTGGCACAGATTAGCGGTGTTGCCAGGATGCTGACAAAATGTTTCTGGAAAACTCCTTGCCCTCTTTTACCTTTTCTGTTTCCCTTTATTGATTCTTCTCTCCTGCCTTTCTGAGCCTGAGCCAGGAACCCTCCTGTTATTAAAAGCAGTCCCAGTTGCCCATACCTTTCATTTCCTTTGAATTACATTAATTGCCTGACAGCTAAAAAGTGAGCTGGTATTTTCAGATTTCAGCTGCTGGTCGGCAAGAAATATTTACCAGCTCCTGCAGATTTATAAAGATGCCACAGAGATGCCTGGAGACTAACAATCAGAAAATACAACAGTGAAACACCACTATTTTTCAAGGTTAAATGCTCAGAATGCTAAAAAGAAATTGTCCATAAAGCAAAATAGGGATTCAGAAGCAGGCAGCCTGCACCCTGGACAAAAGAAAGGAGCTGGAGGTTTAAAATAAGATTTCACAGCTTCACAATAATTATGAATTTAATAAGGGGAGCTTTATTTTTAATTTAGTTCCAGTCTAGCAGCCAGTCTCCTCCCTCCCGTCCCCTCTCCACGGCGTGGTAATGCTCTTTAATGTGGTCCTAAGGCTGAGGTCGCAGTGAGAGCTGGGAAAGGCCCCCAGCCATAAGACCTTCTGATGAAGCAGTATTAGACAGATAATGTCCCTGCCTCTCTGCAGGCAGATGGGACTAACTCCCACTGGCTTTACTCCCTCCTGGCAATCAGAGAGGTGTCTTGCTGTGTAGGAAGAGAGTAGGCTCTGAAAATTCCAAGACAGAAAGTTTTTTCTTTCCCTCTGATTGGACCCTAGGCTTTGTCTCCTATTCTCCATGAACAGCCAAGGCCACCAATCATGGTCACAGACCCCTCGGCCAACATCCACTCCAATGCTTACTTTCCCCCCAAATAGAGTAATTTAAATGCGGTTGGCAAAGGACCACAGATTTCCCCAAAATGCTCTTCCATAGACTACATTTTACTGTGAACTGTTTTCAGGTCATCCATATTAATTTATTTGTTGTTCATTCATTCAACAAGTATTTGTTGAAGACCTACTTTTTGAGGTGCTCTCTTTTATTGAGGTTAAATTGAATGAGTTTAACACAAAATGAATCAATATAAAGTGAATAAATCAATGGCAGTTAGTACATTCACAGTGTTGGACAACCTCCATCTCCATCTATTTCCAAGATATATTATCACCCAAAATAAAAACACGGACCTGTGAAACAGTTAGTTCCCCCAGCCTCTGATATCTATCAATTTGCTCTCTGTCTCTTTTGATGTATCTATTTTTGATATTTTATATAAATGAATTCACGTGAGACCACTTGCGTCTGATTTCTTACACTTAGCACAATGTTTCTGAGATTCATCCACATTGTAATATGCATCACACATCATTATTTTTATGGCCAGATAATATTCCATTTTGTGGATATACCATAATCTGTTTACCCACTCATCCATTGATTTGAATTGTTTCCATGTTTTGGGCTACTGTGAAATGGGTGCTGTACGTTCATATACCATTTGTTTGACTATGTTTTGATCCTTTGGGGAGTAGAATTGTTGGGTCATAGGGTAATTCTATGTTTGACTTGTTGAGAAACTGCCTAAGTACTTTCTTCAGGGTTGCACGATTTTACATTCTCATATCAAATACTCTTGTACATGCTTGGAGCTATCATGAACAAAAATGACCCTTACATTCTAACAGAGAGAGGTGGACAGTTAAATATAAGCATAATAGATAAATATGTACAGTGTGGAGAGTGATCTGTCTTAGGCCAAAAAGAGAAAGTAAAGCAGGGTAAGGAAGACTGGAATGTCACAGAGTTGTGGATGATGGATTATAGTTTTAAATAGGGTGGCCATGACAGGCCTCATTGAGAAGGAAGATTGGAAAAAGGACTAGAAAGAGGTGAGGGGGTGAGTCAAGTGAATATTGGGGAAGAGAGTCACAGTCAGAGGGAACAGTAAGTGCAAAAGTCCTGGGGACACCCAGCTTGTTTGAAGATCAGTGAAGATGCCAGTGTGGTTGAAACAGAGTGAGCAGGGGCTGGGAAGCAGGGTGAGGGAAGAGATCAGAAAAGTAATGAATGGCAAGATCATGTGGAGCCTTAACAGCTATTTTAAGGACTTTTCTTTTGAACTCAGTGACATGGAAGGCCATGAGAGGGTTTTGATCATAGGACTGATGTTTGAAAAGGAGGCATTGCAATAACCCAGGTGAGGCATGATGGTAGGTCATAGCAGAGTTAGAGAGGTGGAGGTGAAGAGAAGTGGTCAGCTTCTGGATATATATTGAAGGTAGAGCCAATGGAATTTCTCTATAAATTGGATGGGGATTGTGTGTGAGTCTGAAGGGTCTGACATCAGCAACTGGAACGAAGTACTTGCCATCATCCAGTATGGGTCAAGGTGTGGATGGAATGGGGTCCGGGGGGGCGGGGTGGGGAGAAGATAATCAGTTTTGGACATGTGTTTGAGATGCTTTGTCAACACTAGATGTCTACTAAACTTTAGTCTCTTGAGCTTGTGTTGGAGGAGAATGCTGAGAGAGAGGAGTTGGAATGGCTGGACTTGAGTATGGAAGCCACATAGAAGCATATATGTTTGCTCTGACAGAGGTACTAGCTTTCTCCACTCTGATTTCAGGGGAAGTCCTTTATCAGGGGTCATAGAGAAATTTCTCCAGGATCCAGTCATGCCTGTAGAAAATAGTAAATGGTAAAGATGGTGGCAAAAGGAAGAACATAGCTCCTAACTTAAGGAATCTCAGTTCCAGCTAATTTTCTCACATGAGGATACAGGCTTAGTGTTGTTAGATCTTCAGATTTTTCAAGTCTGGATTCTTATGTGGAGCCTCCAAATTAAAAAAAAAATGAATTAGCCAGCATATGTAAGATGTTACTTTTATCAGCTGGAGAAACTAGAATATGAACTATATGTTACATGAACTGGAATATGAACTGTATGTTACATGGAGTATGAACTATATGTCATAGGTTACTATGGAACTATTGTCCATTTTCTGATGTGTGATAATGGAACTGTGGCTATATTGGAGATGGAGAATGCCCTTATTATTAAGAAATTTCCATGGAAATAGTCCAGGCTTCCTTAGTGGTTCAGTGGTAAAGGGTCCACCTGCAACGCAGGAGATGCAGGTTTGATCCCTGGGTCAGGAAGATTCCCCTGAAGAAAGAAGTGGCCACCCCCTCTAATATTCTTGCTTAGAGAATTTCATGGGCAGGGGAGCCTGGCAGGCTACAGTTTAAAGGCTCACAAAAGCTGGACATAACTGAGCAAGTAAACAACAACAAACATGGAAGTATTCCAAAGTGAAATTTTCCATTATCTGCAACTTGTTTTCAGATAGTTCAGGAAACAATGTGTGTGTGTGTGTGTGTGTGTGTGTGTGTGTGTGTGTGTGTGTGTGTGTGTTAGGGATCTCTGAATATTATTATACTATTATCTGAACTTTTCTTTAGATTTGAGAATTTTCAGTATAAGAAGTTAGGTGGGGTATGGGGAGGGAAAGCATAGGTCGAAGAAAAATATCTGCAGGCACGAGGTGACCTATAGGGGTTGTCAGTTTTTAACCTCTTCCCTAATAAAATATTTTTTGGTCTCATTACATTTGTTATGGAAACGTTTTGATATATCTGCACATTCCTTAGGACCATTAGTGTCCTCCAAGTAGGGAACGTATCTTGTTTCTTGAATAACTTTGACCACCACCAGAATGGAAGAGCTCCAAAGCAAAATGATGGTTCCTACTGGTGTGTCTACAAATTATGCTGGACCAAGAGGAGAGGAATTCAGTCACTGTGGTTCCTAAAAAATGGTAGGAAGGAGACTAAAATCCTCACTTGCAAGAAAAACACCATCTTGAAAGGTGGCTCTGATTAATTTGTTAGCAGACTCATGACAGATACAAGACACATGCCTTCCTCTATCTCACTCGCCCTCTTTCTGTCTGCATAACTGACTCCTAAAATCCCTTGTAGATCTATGCTTTAATTACTCATAGTCTGGGATCCACCTAGTCTGTAAATTCTCCTTGGTGTGTCTGTTTTCAGAACCTAGGACAGTGCTCAGCAATTGGCAGTTGCTCAGGAAGTAACTGTTGAAAGAATGAGCACGTGTTCATCTATCTCTGATCATTGCTAGACAAAGGATTGTGCATTTTAAACGTATTTATTTATTTGGCCATGCTGAATCTTGGAGCATGCAAGATCTAGTTCCTTGACCAGCGATGGAATCCAGGCCCCATGCATTGGGAGAGCAGAGTCTTGGCCACTGGATCACCAGAGAAGTCCTCAGAAATCTGCATTTTACATCATATCTATTGTTTGTTGGTGTGGGGCCTGTGTGAGATTTCTTACGTGAGTCTGGGAAATGCCGAGAGGTTGTATTTTTGGTGTTCAATTCTAGGCTCTTATTCCCACATAGGCACAGGACAGGTCCCTCTTAAGGAGCATAAAGAAACCATGTTCAGATTTCAGGTTGCTCATAAATCTGCTTCCTGCCTTATCATTTTTTATCTGCCTACTTCTATTTCCCCAGGGTTTGAAGGAAGTGCTTTACCTTAGAAATGATTCACTACTCCTGGGCCACCAAGGGCACCGAGAGCCACACAATAGAAGTTCCACTTCAACCTCCTACCCACCCCCCGTGAATTGTAATCACAGGGGAAAGCTGGGTGTTGTCTTGGGGGTTATCAATGATTTCACAAAATTCAACCTTTGTTCCTCCTGTGTCCAGTTTTCAAAAACTTACTACTCAAATCTCTGAAAGTCATCGCCCCTGAGGAAACATTTAACTTTGACATCTTTTGCACTGTATCCCCGTTCAGTCCTCTTTTCTGACATTGGATAAATGGCTCTGTGGGGTTTTGAATAAGACCCCTGCAGTTACATCCTGCAGTATGTTTTTGTGTAGAAACCCTGCTCCCCACTCCTTGTATCCTCAGGTTAGAAGATGAGGGGCTACCCAGTGAAGACAAATGGGTTTGGGTGATGTTATGGGTTGAATTGTGTAAACTCCTGTATCGCTGTTGACGCTGTCTGCTGAACCCAGCATAGGCAAGATGCAAGTTAAGAGGCTGGAAGAAGACGTGAGGAGCTGCAGGAACTGCAGACACGTTTATTCTCTCCTGGCTGGCACAGCAGTCATGGCAGCAGCCATAGCATAACCCAACCCAGCACAACCTGTCTCCTGGCTGACACGGCAGCCGTAGAGGCAGACACGCTATATCTTTCCTCTTGTGGCTGACCCAACAGACACAGCCATGATGCAGCAGAAATACCGCTGCTGAAAGGTTGTTGCTGAACCAGAAACACGCCGGGATTACGGCCTCTGGAGGAGAAGAATTCAATCTGGGGCCAGAGACAAGGCTAGATCGCTCAGAGCTTTCGTGTAATAAAGTTTTATTAAAGTATAAAAGAGATAGAGAAAGCTTCTGACATAGACATCAGAAGGGGGTAGAAAGAGAACCCCTCCCCCAAACTCCCCGCTAGTGTTAGCAAGGGAGTTATATACTTTTTAAGTAGTTATTCAGTTCAGTTCAGTTGCTCAGTCATGTCTGACTCTTTGCGACCCCATGAATCGCAGCACACCAGGCCTCCCTGTTCATCACCAACTCCCGGAGTTCATTCAGACTCACGTCCATCGAGTCAGTGATGCCATCCCGCCATCTCATCCTCTGTTGTCCCCTTCTCCTCCTGCCCCCAATCCCTCCCAGCATCAAAGTCTTTTCCAATGAGTCAACTCTTCGCATGAGGTGGCCAAAGTACTGGAGTTTCAGCTTTAGCATTATTTCTTCTAAAGAAATCCCAGGGCTGATCTTCAGAATGGACTGGTTGGATCTCCTTGCAGTCCAAGGGACTTTCAAGAGTCTTCTCCAACACCACAGTTCAAAAGCATCAATTCTTCAGCGCTCAGCCTTCTTCACAGTCCAATTCTCACATCCATACATGACCACAGGAAAAACCATAGCCTTGACTAGATGGACTTTAGTCGGCAAAGTAATGTCTCTGCTTTTGGATATGCTGTCTAG
Source organism: Budorcas taxicolor (assembly GCF_023091745.1). NCBI lineage: Eukaryota > Metazoa > Chordata > Mammalia > Artiodactyla > Bovidae > Budorcas > Budorcas taxicolor. Next base: position 26,640,594 of record NC_068911.1, read on the forward strand.
GTTGGTCATAACGTTTCTTCCAAGGAGTAAGTGTCTTTTAATTTCATGGCTGCAGTCACCATCTGCAGTGAATGTCTGGAGGTTGTAAAGATCTTACTAGACCCACTCCCATAATTTACATTTTAAGATAACAGGATTAGCCAGAAGGTTTTCAGGAAGGAGAAACTGTCCTCAAGCAGGATACACTGTTATTACATAATCCTTAATACAGAGTTTAAACTGAGTTGTTTGTTGTTTAATCATCAGTTACACAACTGAAAGATAAAAACGTTTTACGTGACTAAGACCAAGGAATGTAGAGGAAAAAACGTTTGTCCTTTCTTCCTCCTTGAGAATTCCAGACCCCTCTCTTCTTGGGGACCCCCGGACTTTTTATCAACCTGCCTAGGAATTGACTCACTGCTTTATAGGTGGAGCCCACATATGCCTATAGCCCAAAGTAGCTTGTGGCCAACCAGGTACCTCATCACGCACATCCCCAGTGCTATAAATGATCTCAGCTGTTACACAGTCATTGTTTACAAAATGCGGGGCTAGAGAGCCTGAACATGCCAAGTTGGCTAACTTGCTCCTTCCCCACAACTCCCCTCCCCGCCCAGCGCCCACCATTCATCGTTGAGGTCCAGACTTCCAGGACTTCAGAACGTGATTTTATTTGGAGGCAGGGCTACTGCAGATGTGATTAGTTAAGATGAGGTCATCCTGAAGTTGAGTGGGCTCCTAACCCAATATAACTGGTGACCCTATAAAAAGGGGAAATTTAGAGATAAACTTGTGTGAGAATACCATGTGAAGATGAAGGCAGAGATTTAAGTTAAGGAATGCCAAAGATTGCCAGCAAGCCATCAGATGCTAGGAGAGAGGCACAGAACAGATTTTCCTCCCAGCCCTTAGGAGAAACCAACTCTGCCAGACCTTGGTCTCAGGCTTCCATCTTCCAGAGCTGTGAGACAATAACTTCCCATTGTTTAAGCCACCCAATTTATGGTCTTTTGTTACAGCAGCCACTGGAAACCAAAGCAGATGATGCATTTATGATATTTGTCTAAAGGTCTGTATTTGCTTGGGAGTCAGTATAGTATATCTTCCCTGGTGGCTCAAATGGTACAGCATCTGCCTACAATGCGGGAGACCCAGGTTTGATACCTGGGTTGGGAAGATCCTCTGGAGAAGGAAATGGCAACCCTCTCCAGTACTTTTGCCTGGAAAACCCCACGGATGGAGGAGCGTGGTAGGCTACAGTCCATGGGGTCGCAAAGAGTCAGACACAACTGACCAACTTCACTTTCACTTTTCCACGTTCAGTATAGTCTAGTGGTTAAGCACTTGGATTTTTAGAACCAGATACCTGAAGTCTAAGTTCTAGTTGGGTAATCTGGGAATATTACTTATTATCTCTAGGTTTCCATTTTCTCAGAACAAATGGGGGATAATAGAGATTTAGACCTTACAGTACATCTTGAGGATTAAGTGAGATAATGTATTTAAAGTGCTAAGTCACATATCTGACAGGTAGTAAGCCCTTGATGAGTGGTATTATTATTAGTAATAATCAGCAATATTTATTGACTCCAAAAGAGACCTTTACTAGGCAGAATATAAAAATTGCTTCTGGGAGCACACATCATCATAGATGGAACTTCCCTTCTCTCTGATCCCTGCTCTTAAGGTTAATGGTCTGGGGCTCCGTGCCATCTCTACGACTTCAGGGACTTCATCCATCTGTGAGTCAGGGATTGTTATAACAGATGTACAAGAAGACCAACTTGCTATTTAAGCAAGTGAAGGTCAGGTGGTTCTAGCAAATGGGTGGGAATTAAAAGCAAGCAGACAGGATCTTGCACTCACTCGCATTCAAACAACACATATTTTTTGAAAGTGCAGGATCTGACCAGCATGGGCTGTTTCTTTTACCTCCCATGAGCAGGAGAAGGGATGCAGCATAATAATCATTCCACAAAAGCTGTCACTTGTTCAAATGTATGTCAAGAGCTTGACATCACCTTAGAACCATAACCCTTTAAAATTCTGTAAGGTCAGATAACCACATCATCCCCATTTTACAGATAAAGAAACTGAGACAGAGTGGCTGTTAATCAACATGTAGTTGATGCCAGAATGAAGACTTGAACCCACATCTCTCAGACTCCAAAGCCCATGTTCTAACGAGTCACTGCCTTGGCAGCACCAAGAATTCAGTGCCCTTAGGTGTGTATTTGAAATAGACTGTGAGGAAACCCATTATAGAGTCCAACATTGGCAGGGAAAAACAAAACAAAACCAAATCCAAAGAACTGATGGCTGGAGCAAAATGCACATTTTCCCAATGTTTAAATTCAGTGACTGAACCTGAGATTTGTTTAATTTTCAATCGTCTTGAAGCCGTTAATCTGCCAGGCATTATGGTGCAGGTGCATTTTGCCAAGGGGTTCCTCAGAAGCATTTTGTAATGATAATAATCACAAGGGTGATCCCAGTACTTTCATTCTGTTTATTCCCCATCATTTCCTGTGATAAGCACTATTTCACTAGTTCACCAACCTCCTCAGTGCTTATTTGTTTAGGGAGAGAATATTAATTAATGATGCTAAGGAGAATAAGAGCTGCAAATGAAATTTTGAAATGAAATTCCTTAGGCCATCTTTGCCTCTCAAGGCATCCTCTCCTTAAATAGTCCCATTGAACATAAATGATAATAATGATAATAATAATAATTAGCATTGTTTCCTGCTTGAGTTGTTATTCATAGAAAACTGCAAGCTCCTTTCCATCTATATTGGCCTCAGTAAAAGTGAAAAATAGATTCTCATTTTATATTTTATTTCTCTATTATTTTTGCTTGCTCAACTCATTCTAGGCCTGACCACTAAATCCTTATGATGGTCTTTATTGGACTTTTTGGAAAAATAAAAATGTTTCTTGTTCCTATTTGAAAAAGGAGTCTGATGTGGAAAACCTCCAATAGGACAACGGTTATTTTTCATGAGAATTTGCCTTGAAGCTCTATTTGTGTGCGGTAAGTCATTCAAAGTCATTTTTTTGCAAAGCCTCTCCTGGTTTCTAGTATCTCTCTCTCAGAACCCATCATCTACACACACTGAGAGTATTGCTTCCAAAAAAAAAAAAATCTGATTTCTACCTCCTTTGCTTAAAAACCTAGATAAAATTCCTACTGCCCTCATGATAAAATCGAAGTTTCTTATCATCCCCTAATGTTGTGGCTCTTATTTCTGTGCCTAGTCACATCCCTCTCCACACCATCCCCCTCTTGAGTCGAGTATTAAATGTCTTGGTTTTGTGGAGAGACTAAGCCATCCCACCTCTGGACTAACCATGTGCTGTAAATGGAACAGCCTTTCTTCTGTAATTTAAGACTCAACAGACAACAAATCTTCTTAGACTCTTTCCTGCCCTCATAAATTATGTGTAGTGCCTGATGTCAATTTTAGGAAACTGTGAAAGTTATGACCAACCTAGAGAGCATATTAAAAAGCAGAGACATAACTTTGTCAATAAAAGTCTGTCTAGTGAAGGCTATGGTTTTTCTGGTGGTCATGTATGGATGTGAGAGTTGGACCATAAAGAAAGCTGAGCACAGAAGAATTGATGCTTTTGAACTGTGGTGTTGGAGAAAACTCTTGAGAGTCCCTTGAACTGCAAGGAGATCCAACCAGTCCATCCTAAAGGAGATCAGTCCTGAGTGTTTATTGGAAGGACTGATGCTGAAGCTGAAACTCCAATCCTTTGGCCACCTGATGTGAAGAACTGACTCATTTGAAAAGACCCTGATGCTGGGAAAGATTGAGGGCAGGAGGAGAAGGGGACGACAGAGGATGAGATGGTTGGATGGCATCACTGACACAATGGACATGGGTTTGGGTGGACTCCGGAAGTTGGTGAGGGACAGGGAGGCCTGGCGTGCTGCGGTTCATGGGGTCACAAAGAGTTGGACACGACTGAGCGACTGAACTGAACTGAAGACTGCATAATCCTTCCCTTCTCCAGGACTGCAGGATGGCTTTGAATGTGCTTCACATGGGCAAATGGTGTTCTTCAATTTCTCAACTCTTGTCTTATTGGCTTAGAACTAGGGTCAACAACTATGTCAAAACGACTATAGTATCCAAGGCAATGTACAGATTCAATGCAATCCCTATCAACTTGCCAATGGCACTTTTTACAGAACTAGAACAAAAATTTTTAAAATTTGTGTGGAAATGCAAAAGAACCTGAATCGCCAAAGGAATCTTGAGAAAGAAAAACAGCTGGAGGAATCAATTGACTTCAGGAATCCCTGACTTCAGACCATTTGACAAAGCTACAGTCATCAAAACAGTATGGTACTGGCACAAAAACAGAAATATAGATCAAGGGAATAGGATTATAAAAGCCAGAGATTAAGCAATTGTCCTCCAATTAAAAATAAAAAAGAAAGCCCAAAGACAAACGCATGCACTATAGTCAGCTAATTTGTGACAAAGAAGGGAAGAACAGACAATGGAGAAAAGTCTCTAAAATAAGGGGTGCTAGAATTCCCTGACATCATACACAAAAATAAACTCAAAATGTAATAAAGACCTAAATGTAACATCAGACGTGATAAAACTCCTAGGGAAAAACGTAGGCAGAACACTCTTTGACATACATTGCAGCAATATCTTTTTGGATCTGTCTTCAAGAGTAATGGAAACAAAAACAAAAATAAACAAATAGGACCTAGTTAAACTTAAAAACTTTTGCACAGCAAAGGAAACCATAAACAAAATGAAGAGACAACCCACAGCTTGGGAGAAAATATTTGCAGATAATGTGACTGACAAGGATTAGTCTCCAAAATATACAAAAAACTCATCAGTTCAGTTCAGTTCTGTCGCTCAGTCATGTCCAACTCTTTGTGACCCCATGAATTGCAGCACGCCAGGCCTCCCTGTCCATCACCAACTCCCGGAGTTCACTCAGACTCACGCCCATCTAGTCCGTGATGCCATCCAGCCATCTCATCCTCTTTGTCCCCTTCTCCTCCTGCCCCCAATCCCTCCCAGCATCAGAGTCTTTTCCAGTGAGTCAACTCTTCGCATGAGGTGCAGCCCAATAAAAAAAAACCCAACCCAATCAAAAAATGAGCAGACTATCTAAATAGACATCTCTCCAAAGAAGACATACAGATGACCAAAAGGCACATGAAAAGATGCTCAGCATTCCTTATTACTAGAGATATGCAAATGAAAACTACAGTGAGGTATCACCTCACACCAGTCAGAGTAGCCATCATCATCAAAAGGTCTGCAAATAATAGATGCTGGAGAGGTTGTGGAGAAAAAGGAAACTTCCTACACTGTTGGTGGGAAATTGGTGCAGCCACTATGGAGAGTAATATAGAAGTTCCTCAGAAACTAAAAAAGAGCTACCATACGATCCTGCAATCCCATTTCTAGTCATGTATGTGGAGAAGACCATTATTCAAAAAGATACATGCACCTAAATAGTCATAGCAGCACTATTTACAGAAGCCAAGACTTGGAAACAACCTGAATGTCCATTGACAGATGAATGGGTAAAGAGGAGGTGGTGTGTATACACGGTGCAATATTATTCACTGATAAAATGATGAAATATTTCCATTTGCAACAACGTGGATAGACGTAGAGATTATCATACTAAGTGAAGTAAGGCAGACATAGAAAGACAAATGTCACATGATATTGTTGGTATGTGATATCTAAAAATATGATACAAAGAAACTCATTTACCAAACAGAAACAGACCCACAGACATAGAAAACGAACTTAGGGTTACTAAAGGGGAAAGGAAAGGAAGGGATAAATTAGGAGCTTAAGATTAATGTAAAAACATTGCCATATATAAAATAGATAACCAAGGACCTACTGTATAGCACAGGGAACTATACTCAATATTTTGTAATAACCCATAAGGGAAAAGATTGTTAAGAATAGATATGTGTATATCTATAACTGAACTGCTTTGCTATACACCTGAAACTAACACAGCATTGTAAATCAACTATATTTCAATAAAAAAAAACCCAAACAAGAACAAAAACAAAAGCAAAAAGTCACCAAAAACTATGGCCTCTGTATGTGTTTATATATTTATATTTTTTAATTGAGGGGAAATTCACACAAATTTAATTGTTTTTAAAGTGTACCATGCCATTTAGTGCAACTACTACTTCTATCTGGCTCCAAAACATTGGATTAATCCAAAAGGAAACCCCACAGAGTGAGTCAGACACTCCCAATTCCATCATCCTTAGCCCCTGTCACAAGAAAATCTATTTTCTTTCTCTGTGAATTTTTTTATCCTGGACATTTCACCCTGATGGGATAATACAATATGAAACCTTTTGTCACTTAGTCCTCTTAGAATAATGCTTTTAGCTTCGTCCACATTGCAGCATGATTCAGTAATTTATTCCTTTTTAGGGCTGAATACTATTCCATCGTAGGGATACACTACGTTTTGTTTATCCATTCCTTAGCTGACTAATATTATGCTACCATTATGAATAGGGATACTATGAATATTTGTGTGTAACTTTTTATTTGAACACTTGCTTTTATTCTTCTGGGCAATTATGTAGTGGTAGAAGTTCATAGGTGTGTAATTTTTAAGGAACTGCCAAACCCACCACTTGTTTTGTAAATATTTACTGGAGCACAGCCACAGTCATTCATTTACATATCGTGTATGACTGCTTCTGTGCCACAATGGCAGAATCTGTGTGACCCATCAAGCCTCAAATATTAGCCATCCAGAACTTTGCAGAAGTTTGATGAACTCTGACTTAGAACATTTGTTTTGAGCCATATAGCCTTCAGGCCTTGAGGCTAGTCATAGCCCTTCTTTAAAGAAGAATGGGATGAGTGCTGCTGCTGCTGCTGCTAAGTTGTGTCAGTCGGGTCCGACTCTGTGTGACCCCATAGACAGCAGCCCACCAGGCTCCTCTGTCCCTGGGATTCTCCAGGCAAGAACACTGGAGTGGGTTGCCATTTCCTTTTCCAATGCATGAACGTGAAAAGTGAAAGTGAAGTCGCTCAGTCGTGTCCAACTCTTTGCAATCCCATGGACTGCAGCCTACCAGGCTCCTCCGTCCATGGGATTTTCCAGGCAAGAGTACTAGAGTGGGGTGCCATAACCTTCTCCAAATGGGATGAGTATACAAAGACAAATTATTTTTCTTAAATTGGCACAGAAACTCTTGGACATTAAGGATGTTTGGGGTTGACCTGTAGTTCTGAGGAATCTATTTTGAATACCAAAGGGTGTATATGTAAAACACAAGGTCTTGTATAAAATGTGGTCCAGAAAATCGGGTAACAAGAGTGACATCATCAACATGGCTGAATAAGAGGCCTTCATTGTATCTTTCTCAGCATCAACAATTTGACATCCTCCATGGACACAATTTCTTTCCCGAGAGCTGAGAGACCCAGGACCATATGTAAGGAGAAATGGGAAGACAGTTGACTGTGGACGCTATAGTGGCTTGTGAACTGGCTGCAGCCTCTCTCAGCCAGAATCCAGGTACTCCTGGAGAATAATGACATAGACGTTCATTCATGGATGGGAGGGTCTTTGTGGAAGTCCAGTTTTCCAGTGAAGAAGTTCCAGTGCATAACTGGAGCAAAAAAAAAAAAAATGAGTTTAGACACATTGGAAAGGGTAAGAGGAAGAGCTTGATTTTAGCTGCATCACCCCTCTTCTAAGGCAACACAGCCCAGGTTCAAATGAAACCTTCTTGGCTTGTGATTTCTCCTATGGGGTAAAATGAGTGTGTGAGTGAGCATCAGCTGTTTGAGACATTGTCAAAGAGATTCTCTCTTCTCCATCCAAAGTATTGAGTTGTGGGCTGTATGACTTGGAGTGGAAAGAGGCTGGAAGAGTAGCAAACAGGACTCTGGGGGGCATTAAAGGAATGCAGATCTTGCTGTGTTGTGGACTCTATCAAGAAGCCCACCAGTAAGCTGCTGGGAATGTCTTGCCCATAGGTTCCCCAAGCTGGCATACAGGTACCATTAGGCCTCTGCTGGCCTCACCCGCACACCCCCCACATCCTGTGGCAGGCTCTCTGTGTGTGCTCCTTCCTGATGATGGCAAGAGCAATCTTTGACAGATGGTTAGTGAACACGCACAGAAAGGAAGCCAGAATCTGTAGACCAGAGAGACCAAAAACTTGAGCTTCCATTGCACGCTTGGGAAAGCAAAAGAGAGGTGTTAGCACCCAGCCTGGTGCTTTGTAGAACTGAGGTAAGAATTCTGCCACAAGAGGGAGCAAGAAGCATGGAACAGGTGAATCCAGAGAAAATCTAAGAAAGTCTCGGAATCCCTAGCAGGGGTGATGGAAGGTATTTCTCCCTTGAAGTCAGTTAGTAAAGACTGGCGGAGGTAACTGCTACTGCAGATGTGAAGATAGCAATATAGGTCTTCAGAGAACATGAAAAATCAGAGGAAGAATGACAACATTGAAGGATCACAGTAATCTTCCAGTAACTGACCACAAAGATGTGGAGATATGTAACTCACCCAGTAAAGAATTCCGTTTTTCGGTCTGTTTGGTGGCCTCTGTGCTCTACAAACTTGGATATCAAAATGTCTCCCCAGATTTGGGAATTTCTTAGCTATTAATTCTTCAGATGAACTTTCTGCTCCATTCTTCTTCTCTTCTCCTTCTGGGACTCCAGTAATTCACATGTTGGTTCTTTCGATGGTATCCATAGGTGGCTCAGTGGTTAAGAATCTGCCTGCCAATGCAGGAGTCACAGGAGATACTGGTTTGATCCCTGTGTCGGGAAGATCCCCTCGAAGAAGAAATGGAAACCCACTCCAGCATTCTTGTCTGGAGAATCCCATGGACAGAGGATCCTAGTAGGCTACAGTCTATAGGGTCACAAAGAGTTGGATACAGCTGAGCAACTGAGTGCACACACATGCATGCTTAGGTCAGTAGGCTTTCTTCACTCTTTCGCATTCTTCTTTTCATTTGTTTTCCTTGACCGAATAATTTCAAAGTTCCTGTCTTCTAATTTACCAATAATTTCCTGAGTGAAGTCGCTCAGTCGTGTCCGACTCTTTGCAACCCTATGGGCTGTAGGAGCCTACCATGCTCCTCTGTCCATGGGGCTTTCCAGGCAAGAGTACTGGAGTGGGTTGCCATTTACTTTCTTACGCTTCATTTATTCTGCTGCTGATGTTCTGTATTGCATTTTTCATTCATTTATTGTATTCTTCAGCTCCAGAGTTTTTGTTGGCTCTTTTTTATGATTTCTATCTCTGTGTTAAACATCTCATGTTGTTTATGGTATTCCTAATTTTTAAAAATTGTCTTTCTGTGTTTTCTTATAGCTCATTGAGCGACAAGTGCGATTGCACTTGTCAAATGTGAATTTATCTTAATCAAAAAGAATAGTATAGTTAATTAAAAATAAAAATGATTCTTAATGTTTAAATCTTTTCTAATCTTATTCAAAGATTTGTATTAAATTTAATAGGCAATATAGCAATTGTAACTGAGAAAATATTTAAATCATTTATATGCAGTAGAATTTGGTGTAATTGTTAAGATTGAATTAGATATAATTAAATATTTTTAAAAGATCAAAAAAAAGAAAGTCTGAAAGAAGTTCAAGCTAAAATGAGAGGACATAATTAGTAGCATAGAAACATGAAAATATACAACACAATGGTAAACGTAAGTATATAGTTAGATTTAGAATACTCTGAATACAAAATGAAAAGGCAATCTAAACAATTGGAGAAATTTTTGCAAACCATCTATTTGATAAGGGTTTATATTTATAAATATATGCAGAACTCATACAACTGAAGCAAAACACAAAAATCTGTTCAAAAATGGGCAGAGGATGTAAAAAAATGTAGAAGATATGTAAATGTCCAAAAAGGCACAGGAAAAGTTGCTAACATGACTAATTATCAAGTAAAAGTGAATCAAAACCACAGTGGGAGATCATCTCACAACTCTTAGAATGTCTGTTACTAAAAACACAAGAGAAATCAAGTGTTGGTGAAGATGTAGAGAAAAGGTGTGGAACCCTCATGCTTCGTTGGTAGGGACATGAAATGGTGGAGCCACTATGGAAAACAGTATAGAGGTTCCTCAAAAAATAGAAAGCAGAGCCACCATATGATCAGCCGTCTCACTTCTGGGTATGTATCTAAAGTAAACGGAATCAGAATCTTGATGAGACATCTGCACTTCCCTATTCTTTGCAGCATTATTCACAATAGCCAAGATATGGAAACAATCTAACCTATGGATGAATGGATAAAAAACGTGGTATATATATGCAATAGAATATTATTCAGCCGTAAAAAGAGGACTGTTATCATTGTTCAGTTGCTCAGTCATGTCTGACTCTTTGCGACCCCATGGACTCCAGAATGACAGGCTTTTCTGTTGTTCACTATCTCCTGGATTTGCTCACACTCATGTCCATTGAGTTGATGATGCCATCCAACCATCTCATCCTCTGCCACCCCCTTCTCCTCATGACCTCAATCCTTCCCAGCATCAGGGTCTTTTCAAGTGAGTCAGTTCTTCGCATCATGTGGCCAAAGTATTGGAGCTTTAGCTTCAGTCCTTCGAATGAATATTCAGGACTTATTTCCTTTAGGATTGACTGGTTTCATCTCCTTGTAGTCCAATGGACTCTCAAGAATTTTCTCCAACACCACAGTTCAAAAGCATCAGTTCTTTGGTGCTCAGCCTTCTTTATGGTCAATCTCTTACATCTGTACATGAATACTGGAAAAACCATAGCTTTGACTATATGTACCCTTGTCCACAAAGTGATATCTTTGCTTTTCAATACACAGTTTAGGTTTGTCATAGCTTTTCTTCCAAGGAGTAAGTGTCTTTTAATTTCAAGACTGCAGTCACTGACTGCGGTAATTTTGGAGCCCAAGAGAATAAAGTCTCTCACTGTTTCCATTTTTTCCCCATCTCTATTTGCACCAACATGGATAAACCTTGATGGCATTATGCCAAATGAAATAAGTCAGAGAAAGACAATTACCTGTAATGTCACATGTGTGTAGAATCTAGAAGAGCCAAACTCACAGAAAGAGAGAGAATGGTGGTTGCCAGGGGCTGGGTGGTGGTGAAATTAGGTGAAGGTGGTCAGAAGATACAAACCTCCAGTCACAAGGTGAATGAGTTCTGGGGATTTGATGTACAGTGTGGTGACCATAGTTAGCAATACTTTATTCCATACTTGAAGTTGCTAAGAGAGTAGATCTTAAATGTTCTCACCACAGAAAAGAAATGATAATTATGTGATATAACTGATGCATTAGCGAGTGCTGTGGTGGTGATCAATTTCAGTATGTAAGTGTATCAAATCATTATGTTGTACACCTTAAACATAAACAATGCTATAGGTCAATCATATCTCAATAAAGCTGAAAAAAAAAGATATTTTCAAGGGACAGGTCTCTTTCCTCATCTATTAAGTAGAGATTATAACATTCCTCTTCTTGTGAAATGGAGTGAGGATTAAAAGAAGAAAATACCCTTGCAGTGCTTAAAATGGTCCTGGTGTAGATCTATGACGTGAGTCTCAGAAAACTCTTAGGAGAAGTGATGCGATGGGTCATCCATCTGGCTTATCTTATGCTTTAGGATAAAATACCTTACATTATTTCTTTACACATATAGTTAGAGTTCTGGGTTATCAGAGGGGAAAGGGGAAGGAGACTTTGTGTGTTATTATAATTTTAGAAGTTTTAAAATATTTGGGAAAAGCTTTTGAGAGAGAGTTTATGGGACATTGTCTAAACTCCATGGAATGGGAGAATTTCATAATATTGACTAAGACTCTCTAGGCCAACCATCCTTCTTAGTTTCCATTATCCCAGAATCTTCAGTTCAGTTCAGTTCAGTTCAGTCTCTCAGTCATGTGCAACTCTTTGCGACCCTATGAATCACAGCACACCAGGCCTCCCTTTCCATCACCACCTCCTGGAGTTCACTTAGACTCACGTCCATTGAGTTGGTGATGCCATCCAGCCATCTCATCCTCGGTCGTCCCCTTCTCCTCCTGCCCCTAATCCCTCCCAGCATCAGAGTCTTTTCCAATGAGTCAACTCTTCACATGAGGTGGCCAAAGCACTGGAGTTTCAGCTTCAGCATCATTCCTTCCAAAGAAATCCCAGGGCTGATCTCCTTTAGAATGGTCTGGTTGGATCTCCTTGCAGTCCAAGGGACTCTCAAGAGTCTTCTCCAACACCACAGTTCAAAAGCATCAGTTCTTCGGCATTCAGCTATCTTCACAGTCCAACTCTTGCATCCATACATGACCACCGGAAAAACCATAGCCTTGACTAGATGGACCTCTTTTGGCAAAGTAATGTCTCTGCTTTTCAATATGCTATCTAGTTTGGTCATAACTTTTCTTCCAAGGAGTAAGTAAGCATCTTTTAATTTCATGGCTGCAGTCACCATCTGCAGTGATTTTGGAGTCCAAAAACATAGTCTGACACTGTTTCCACTGTTTCCCCATCTATTTCCCATGAAGTGATGGGACTGGATGCCATGATCTTCATTTTCTGAATGTTGAGCTTTAAGCCAACTTTTTCACACTCCTCTTTCACACTCATCAAGAGGCTTTTTAGTTCTTCTTCTCTTTCTGCCATAAGGCTGGTGTCATCTGCATGTCTGAGGTTATTGATATTTCTCCCGGCAATCTTGATTCCAGCTTGTGCTACTTCCAGCCCAGTGTTTCTCATGATGTACTCTGCATAGAAGCATCCACTAATACAAGGGATGCTGCTCAAACAAACTACTATACATAAAATAAACAAGCAGCAAGGATGCAAAGTGTGAAGACCCTGTGGACATTTGTCCTCTTAAAGGGACACAGAGGGCTTTCCCTGGTGGCTCAGTGGTAAAGAATCCGCCTGTAATGTAGGTGAGGCGGGTTCAGTCCCTGGGTTGGGAAGGTCCCCTGGAGAAGGAAATGGCAATCCACTCCAGTATTCTTGCCCGGGAAATCCCATGGACAGAGGAACCTGGGGGCTACAGTCCACGGAGTCGCAAAAGAGTCAGGCAAGTCATAGCAGCAAAACAACAGTAACAAAAGGAACACAGAGAAGTGAGCCTGGCTGGAGTGGAGTGAGTGAGTGAGGAGGAGGATGGTCTGAGAATGTGTTGGAGAGATCAGCACAGCCAGACTGTGTTGCTGCTGGTGCTGTTCCGGGAAAGGAATTTGGACTTTATTTCTGGTGTGACGGGAAGCTAGTGAAAGGTTTTCAGCAGAAGAGTGACAAGGTCATCTCAGCTGGTCGTTATTGGAAAGGATGGCTCTGGTAGTTGACCACTGGTTTTGTAAAGTGGTTTTCAGGACTCAGCAATGGTTTACATTGTTATATGAAGGCGAATTTGACAACAGTCCACCTGCTAACAGATTCTCAGTTTCAGGTGCTGTAAATGGGGCCATACATCAAAAGTATTGATTTTTTACTTCTGAGACCCCCCAAACAGCCCAACTCTAACCCTCACAGTCCCCATATTAGGTTGGCAAGACACCGTTTACTGGGGTCACGGGTGATGGTGGTGGAGCAACTGTCTAAGTTCTGTGCAAATTCGTTTCTACAAGCAATGAGCCCCAGGGACTTCTTGCTTCTGTGAATATTTCAGAGCTAGGAAGGCCTTACTGGGGAGGAGAGATGCACTGGACTTCTGAGCACCTTCAGCCCGTTCTCATTTGATTGTTTGAATGAAATCTGGAGGAGAAGGGGAAGGGAGGCTGATCTGTCGGTGTTCCTCTTTCACTCCCTCCCCTTCCACCCACAGGATATCTACAGCCAGTTAGTTTTCTGGCCTTGGAAGGAAAGAAGGAAACTAACATCTATTGGGTAGGAACTCGGGGTTGGCTGGTTGTTGTTAGGAATTGCTGCATTTTGGTTATTCATTCATTCATTCCTGTGCTGGTGATGGAGAGGCAGACGAGGTTCCTGTCTCCATGGAGAATACGTTCCAGAGGGGATGATGGGGTGATGTGAAGAAGGACAAAATGAAGCAAATAGGTGGAGGAACAAGGCAATCTCAGACAGTGAGGGTGCTTTGAGGATGGCCACAGGGAACTGTGATGGAGAGGCGGGCTGTCTCTTTATACTGGGTGGTGAGTTGAGCCCCGCAGAGCAGGACCCAGGAGAACAGAATGCGGGTGAGGATACATGGGAAGTCTGTAGAAAAGCATTTCAGGTGGAGGGAACATCTTAGTAATGAGCAGAAGACTGCACGACCTTACAAATAGTGATAATTAGGTGCTTACAAGAATATTTTGTTGAGATTTGCAAAAATGAAACAAGAGAGACTGCAAGCATGAAAAAAAACCCCATAAATTTCAAGTATGTAAGTACTTAAAAGTAGTTGGCTCTATAACACTTCAGACACTTAGGAATTAATGTCAATATAATAATAATAACAATAATGATAACAGCAACAACCTATTTTTGTTGAGGGTTTACTGCATGCCAGGCACTGTTCTGGAGCCTGCCTTGACAATCTTTTCTAGAACATTTGAGAAGTATGATCCAAGTGAAGAGTTAGTTAACAGAGAAGATTTTTAAAAATTTTAAAGGTTTAAAACATTTAGAAAATACTTGAAAATTAAAAAATTTAAATACATTAAATATAATTTTATTAAAGGAAATTCCAAACGTATATGAACAAAGAGAGAAAAGTGTAATGAATCCCTGGGTACCCTTCAGCTAGCTTCATCAATGTTTAACCCATTGTTCTAGTTATACCCTCCCCCCATCCACATTATCTTGAAGCCAGTTCCAGCCGCTAACATTTCTTGTGTAAATATTACAATACGCATCTCTAAAAGATAAAGAATCATAAAAACATAAACACAATACCTACAGTACAACTAGAGCATTAATAATAACTCCTTGTCTGTATGTGTGAGTGCCTGTCTGTTAGTCGCTCAGTTGTGCTCAACTCTTTGTGGCCCCATGGACTATAGCCCACCAGGCTTCTCTGTCCGTAGAATTCTCCAGACAAGAATACTGGAGTGGATTGCCATTCCCTTCTCCAGGGTTAGTGCATCACATATCAGTCACTGTTCAAATTTCCTACCATCTAATAAAATTATTTTAGTTTCTTAGAATCAGGATCCAACTAAAGGCCTACACATTGAGATTGCTTGGTATATCTTTTCTTTTTTAAAGGTAACTCATGTTTAATGGAAATGTATTACAGCACAATGATCCCTTACTTACAAAGAACACAGATTTCTGAAGTCATAAATTTAATTTCAGTTTTCAAATAAAGGAAGCTTTATATAGCTCTAGAATTTTGTCTTCTTCCTCGATACCACAGACGTTTTAAATGAAATCTGTTCAAAGCTAAAAATAATTAACGTGTTCCTCTACTGCATTTCCTATATCTGATAATGACTCCATCCCTCCACCAGTTTGTCTGAACGTGAACCCATGTAATAGCTGATGTATCTTTTCATCTCTAGGTTTCTCCTTCAGTTCTTCCATTACTGGAAGATGAGTTATTTATCTTGTAGAGCCTTGATTCTCAAAAATATGGTTACAGGTCAAGAGCATCAGAATTACCTAGGACCTTGTTAGAAAAGTAGCCAAACTACTGGCTTAGAGTCTGCATTTTAACATGATCTCCTGGTATTTTATGGACACATTTAAGTTTGAGAAACATTGCTGTAGTTCTCTACAGTCTAGATACTGCTGATTATATCTCTGTAATGTTCCCAGTCCAGGGATTGAATCCGATCTTCTGCCTTGCAGGCAGATTCTTCACCATCTGAGCCACCAGGGAAGCCCAATGTTCATTTGACAAGGTCCTCTATCTTCTGTATTTCCTGTACATTGGTAGCTGGCTCTGTAAGTTTCTACATCAGGTTTAGGTCTGATTTTTTTTTTTTTTTTTGGCGTGACTGCTTTGTAAGCGATCATGTGCTTGTCCACCAGGAGGCACCTAATGTCTGGTTTTCTCTTGTTTTGTGATGTTGGCTGCTGTATGAATAACGCCTGCATGTATGACTTCATTTTTTGTTGTTTAGTTGCTAAGTTATATCTGACTCTTTTGCAACCCCATGGACTGTAGCCCTTGCCAGGTTCCTTTGTCCATGGCATTTCCCAGGCAAGAACACTGGAATGGGTTGCCATTTCCTCCTTTAGGAGATCTTCCTGACCCAGGGATTGAACCCGCCTCTCCTGTATAGCAGGTGGATTCTTTACTACTTAGCCACCAGGGAAGTCCATGAATTCATTAGGGAGTTACAAAACAGGGAAGGATTTCAACTTAAACAGACTTGGTTTGTTTTGGAAGAGGTTAATTTCTCTCTCTTTCTCTTTTTTTGGTGATTTCTATACCACTAATAATATACAACACTGATCGTGTTAGGCACAGTTCTAAGGACTTTATACAAATTAGCTCATTTGTTAATTTTCACAAAACCCTCTGAAGTAGTGTTTAATTTCTTATTGCTGCTGTAACAATCTTCTACAAACTTCATGACTTTAAGCAACACACATGTATGATGGTACAGTTCTGGAGGCCAGAAATCCAAAATATGTCTCACTTGGCTAACATTGAGGTAGTCATGAAGATTTCTCTTTCTGGAGCTTCTAGAAGAGAATCTTGCCTTTTCCAAACTTTAGAGACCATGTGTATTCCTTGACTTGCGGCCTCTTCTTCCATCTTCAAAGTTAGCATCATCACATCTTTAACTTCCTCCCTCTGATGTTCTTCTTCTTCCCTCTTCCACATTTAAATACCTTTATGGTTACATTTGGAGAAGGAAATGGCAACCCACTCCAGTGTTCTTGCCTGGAGAATCCCAGGGACGGGGGAGCCTGGTGGGATGCTGTCTATGGGGTCGCACAGAGTCAGACACGACTGAAGCGACTTAGCAGCAACAGCAGCAGCAGCATGGTTACCTTGAGTCCATCCAGGTACTTCAGAACAATCTCCCTATTTTAATGTCAGCTGACTTGAAGCTTAATTCCGTCTGTCACCTTAATTCTCCTTTGTCATAGACACTAACATATACACAGGTCCAGGAATTAGGACCTGCGCATCATTTAAGGGCCATTTTCCTGCCAACCACAACCAGGTTTGGTGATTTACAGATGAGGAGACTGAGATACACCCAGGTTAGAAATAACTTACCCAACATTGCACAGATCCTATTTGAGCTTGGATACAAATACAGGGAGTCCAGCTCTAAAGTCTCCATTTTGAACCCTACAGATGTAAGATCTCTTTACTTGTTCTTGTTCAAGACCAAATTTCCTAAGAAAAACCTTGATCTTGCCCATCAGCCTACATTTTAAGAACTTTAAATCCAACGGTTATCAGAGGATTCCTGTACACAACTGGTAGCTGGTGAATTCACTGCCCCCTGGGATGATGAGTTGGTGTTCGTCTCCCCAGAGTGGCAAAAATGGTCTTGCTCTTTGTTCAGTCTGTTACTCTTTAGACCCAGTTGGTTGTCAGTTACACTGGGGAAACTGAGTCAATCCAACAGTGGTTGCTAATGTTTCTGTGTGTGTGTCCCACAGACACCTATGGCTTCTGGTGGCATCTATGGATTTCTTCCTACAGCAATGCAGAAAGTAATAAATGCAGAAAGTAAGGTGTGTGTGGGTTTCCCGGGTGGCCCTAGAGGTAAAGAACCCACCTGCAATCCAGGAGACATAAGAGATGCAGGTTCGTTCCCTAGGTCAGGAAGATCCCCTGGAGTGGAGAAAGATTCCTACTCCTGTGTGCTTGCCTGGAGAATCCTCATGGACAGAGGAATCTGGCAGACTACAGCCCACAGGGTTGCAAAGAGTTGGACACAACTAAAATGACTGAGCAGGGATGCACAATATGTACAGAATTACAAAGGGAATAAATTATACTAAAATATAATGATCAAAATAGAAAAACCCCACCTTATCTGTGTCATAGTAGTATGTGCTTCTTTATTAACAAGATTGAGTTGTGGGTCTGAGACTCCAGTACTTTGGTCACCTCATGCGAAGAGTTGACTCATTGGAAAAGACTCTGATGCTGGGAGGGATTGGGGGCAGGAGGAGAAGGGGACAACAGAGGATGAGATGGCTGGATGGCATCACTGACTCGATGGACATGAGTCTGAGTGAACTCCAGGTGTTGGTGATGGACAGGGAGGCCTGGCGTGCTGCGATTCATGGGGTCGCAAAGAGTCGGACACGACTGAGCGAATGAACTGACTGACTGACTGATAACTATCCGTAATTTTGATTAGTGATGCATGTCAATAATACTGAGATGTCTCAGCAAGTGTCATGAGACATGAAAATACCTGTGGTTTATATTGGGGACAAAGTTACAGATACTGTGAGTCCTGTGGTTGTTGGTTCCTCCCATTTATAGTGGAAGCAAATGTTCAAGTTTAGTTAGAAGTTAAGAAAAAATGGGGATGTACTATTTTCTCATTCACGTTCTCAGACCATCTGAAGTCTGTCCACAAAGTCCAGCTTAGGAACCTTGGCCTAGTACCTCATTACCCTGTGCTGATTGGTTGCTGTTTAATTGGCTGGAATCCAGCAAGTTTCAGTTGAGACTCCGTGATGGACAAGCACATGCTGGACTCTCGGTGTTGAGCACGGAACAAAACCCACCTAGCCTTGCACTGGACCTATAGATGACTTAAGGCAATGCAGTCTTGACAAAACAGACAGATTTCTTTTCAGCTTTTTGTAAAACCTTCCCGTGATGTGTCAGTTCACTCTGACATAGCAAGCCATTCCTTTTGGTCATCCTCAGATGCTGTGCTTGGAAGAAGCAGGAGGATCAGTATCTCCCAAAGTGTGGCGAGTGCTTAACTGGTGGGACACAAAATAATTTCCTGTGGTATACGGGGAAAACATTTTCTTATTCCATCAATTGTGAATTTATTTTAATGTGTATAAGGAAAACATTTGTACAACTAGCCACTAGCCACCTCAACACATAATATGGGTTATTATTGCTTGGGATGAGGGATTTTTTTTCTTCTTAAAAATGTTATGGTAAAAAAGCACACAAAATTGAAATTCACCATCTTCACCATGTTTTTAAAATAAAAAATTTTTTTGGATGTGCTCTATGTCATGTGAGATCTTAGTTCCTTGACTGGGGATCAAATCTATGCCCCTGCAGTGGAAATGTGGAATCTTAACCACTGGAACTCCAGGGAAGTCCTCATTGTCACTATCTTAAAGCCAACTGTTCAATATATTAAGTATATTCACATTGTTGTGCAGCAGATCTCTAGAACTTTTAAATCTTGCAAAACTGAAACACTATGCCGGGAGAAATATCAAAAACCTCAGATTTGCAGATGACACCACACTTAGAGCAGAGAGTGAAGAACTAAAGAGCCTCTTGATGAAAGTGAAAGAGGAGAGTGAGAAAGTTGGCTTAAAACTCAACATTCAAAAAACAAAGATCATGGCATCTGGTTCCCATCACTGCATGGCAAATAGATGGGGAAACAGTGGAAACAGTGAGAGACTTTATTGTGGGGGGCTCCAAAATCACTGCAGATGGTGACTGCAGTCATGAAATGAAAAGCCACTTGCTCCTTGGAAGAAAAGCTATGACCAACCTAGACAGCATATTAAAACACAGAGACATTACTTTGCCGACAAAGGTCCATCTAGTCAAAGCTATTTTCCAGTAGTCATGTATGGATGTGAGAGTGGACTATAAAGAAAGCTGAGTGCTAAAGAATTGATGCTTTTGAACTGTGGTGTTGGAGAAGACTCTTGAGAGTCCCTTGGACTGCAAGGAGATCAGTCCTAAATATTCATTGGAAGGACTGATGCTGAAGCTGAAACTCCAATACTTTGGCCACCCGATGCAAAGAACTGACTCGTTTGAAAAGACCCTGATGATGGGAAAGATTGATGACAGAAAGGGAAAGGGACGACAGAGGATGAGCTGGTTGGATGGCATCACTGACTCGATGGACATGAATTTGAGTAAACTCCAGGAGTTGGTGGTGGACAGGGAGGCCTTGCGTGCTGCAGTCCATGGGGCTGCAAAGAGTCAGACATGACAGAGCAACGAAACTGAACTGAACTGATACCCACTAGACACCAAGTTCCCCCTTTGCCTTTCCTCGGCCTGTGGAAACCACTTTTTCCCCTCCTGTTTCTGTGATTTTAACTATTTCATATAAATGGAATCATACAGTATTTGTCCTTTTGGGACTAACTTTTCATTTGGCATAACGTCCTTGAGGTTACTCTATGTTGTAGCATGTGACAAGATTCATTTCTTTTTTAGGGGCACATGATATTCCATTGTATGTATAGACCACATTCCATTTATCTATTCATCTGTTGATGGACATTTGGGTTGTTTCCGCCTCTTAGCTGTCATGAATAGCTACCGTGAACATGGGTGTGCAAATATCTCTTTGAGATCCTCTTTCTATTCTTCAGAGTCCATGAGGTCGCAAAAGAGTCAAACATGACTTAGTGACTAAATAAACAGCAACAAGAGCATATACCCAGAGGTGGGATTGCTGGATCCTTCTGTAATTCTACTTTTAGCTTTTTGAGCAAATTTTATATTGTTTTCCATAATGGTTGCACCATTTTACACTCCCAGAAACAGTGCACAGGAGTTCCATTTTCTTCCTGCATCTTCACCAACACTTGTTATTTTCTGTTCTTTTAATGGTGGCCATCCTAATGGGTATGAGGTGACAGAGGGCGAGGATATTTAAAGCTAACGTTAAGTGACTTATAGGAGAGGTGCAACACAGTTATGGCAAAAATAAAGATGCACTAATGCATGAAATTTGAGAAATCCTCAATCAGATTATCTCTAAAGCTGTTTAAAGTGTATGATGCAGACAGTGTTGACCTGAGAACTACTTGCTACTTGTCAGTAGCCAGATTGCAGACGTTGAGAGGAAATGTTTAGAAAACTTACTAGCAATTTAATGTCGATGCACTATCAAGAGCACGCTCATTATTCTAGTAATTCATCAATATTGTATGATAATGAAACAGCTGGCCCACAGTGGATTGGAAAAAGAAAGAAAATGGCTCAGGTTGAGCAGCTCTAAAAAGTCCCTTTCAGCCTTGACATTTTAAATTTTTGACTTATTTTGGCTCAGATTTTTGACTGTAAAATGGGTGTGGGAAAGGGAGAATGCAGGGCCGACCGCATCAGTTGTAGCTGGCCTGGTGTTAGCAGGTTGGCCGTGGTCTTTCCTACTGAAGTGATTTCACAGGACAGCCACGTGGAAAGACTTCACAATGACTGTGATGAAATGAGACAGAAATAAGGGCACTAGAAAATATGTCTGAGTGCAAAAGTAAGAATGCCATGCAAACCACAGACATGACCAAACATTCTGTCCTTTCAACTAACATGAGCTGCTGCTGCCTTTTTTTTTTTTACCATCAACAGATTTGGTCCCACTCTGTTTCTCCTGTATTAAAATGGTTAAGACATTCAATCCAGTTGTTTTTATTGTTGTTCAGTCACAAAGTTGTGTCTGACTCTTTGTGACACCATGGACTGCAGCACACCAGGCCTACCTGTCCCTTACCACCTCCCAGAGTTTGCCCAGGTTTGTGTCCATTGAGTCAGTGATGCCATCTAACCATCTCATTTTCTGCTGCCCCCTTCTCGTTTTGCCTTCAGTCTTTTCCAGCATCAGCACTTTTTCCAAATGAGTCAGATCTTTGCATCAGGTGGCCAAAGTATTGGAGCTTCAGCTTCAGGATCAGTCCTTCCAGTGAATATTCAGGACTGATTTCCTTTAGGATTGACTGGTTTGATCTCCTTGCAGTCCAAAGGACTCTCAGGAGTCTTCTCCAACTCCACAATTCGAAAGCATCAATTCTTCAGTGGTCAGGCTTCTTTATGATTCAGTTCTCACATTCGTACATGACTATTGGAAAAACCATAGCTTTGACTATATGGACTTTTGTTGGAAAAGTGTTGTCTCTGCTTTTGAAAATGCTCTCTAGGTTTCTCATAGCTTTCCTTCCAAGAAGCAAGCATCTTTTAATTCCATCACTGCAGTCACTGTCCACAGTGATTTTGGAGCCCAGGAAAATAAAATCTGTAACCACGGCCACTTTTTCCTCTTCTATTTGCCATGAAGTGATGAGACCAGAAGTTTTTTGAATGTTAAGTTTCAAGCCAGCTTTTTCACTCTTCTCTTTCATGCTCATCAAGAAACTCTTTAGTTCCTCTTCACTTTCTGCCATTAGACTAGTATCATCTATATATCTGAGCTTGTTGATATTTCTGCCAGCTATCTTCATTCCAGCTTGGGATTCATCCAGCCTGGCTCACTTGTACTCAGCATAGAAGTTAAATAAACAGGGTGACAATATACAGCCTTGTCATACTCTTCCCAATTTTGAACCATTTTTGAGTCTGCTGTTCTACATCTGGTTCTAACTGTTACTTCTTGACCCACATACAGGTAAGGTGGTCTGGAATTCCATTTTCTTTAAGAATTTTCCAGTTTGTTGTAATCTGTACAGTCAGAGGCTTTCCCATAGTCAATGAAGCAGAAGTAGATGTTTTCCTGGAGTTTTCTTGCTTTCTCCATGATACAGTGAATGTTGGCAATTTGCTTTGGTTCCTCTGCCTTTTCTAAACCCAGCTTGTACATCTGGAAGTTCTTGGTTTACGTACTTCTGAAGCCTAGCTTGAAGGACTTTGACAATAACCTTACCAGCATGTGAAATGAGCATAGCCATAAGGTAGTCGAAACATCCTTTGGCATTGCTCTTCTCTGCAACTGAAATAAAAACTTACCTTTTCCAGTCCTATGGCCACTGCTGAATTTTCCAGATTTTCTGACATATTGAGTACAGGTTATTAACAGCATATCCTTTAGGCTTTTAAATAGCTGAGCTGGAATTCTATCGCTTCCCCTAACTTTGTTCATAGTAATGCTTCCTAAGGCCCACTTGACTTCACCCTCCAGGATGTCTGGCTCTAGGTGAATGACGCACCATCCTGGTTATCCAGGTCATTAAGGCCTTTCTTGTATAGTTCTTTTGTTTATTCTTGCCAGCTCTTATTAATCTCTTCTACTTCTGTTAGGTCCATACCATTTCTGTCCTTTATTGTGCCTATCCTTGCATGAAATATTCCCTTGATATCTCCAATTTTCTTAAAGCGATCTCTAGTCTTTCCCATTCTATTTTCCCCTCTTTTTCCTCGCATTGTTCATTTAAGAAGGCCTTCTTATCTCTCCCTGTTATTCTCTGGAAGTCTGCATTCAGTTGGCTATACCTTTCCCTTTCTCCCTTGCTTTTCACTTCTCTTCTTTCTTCAGCTGTTTGTAAAACCCCCTCAGACAACTGCTTTGCCTTCTTGTATTTCTTTTTCTTTGGGATGTACAATGTTATGAACTTCCTTCCATAGTTTGTCTTGGACTCTGTCTATCAGATCTAGTCCCTTGAATCTGCTTGGTACCTCCACTGTATAATCACAAGGGATATGACTTAGATCATACCTGAAGACTTAGTGATTTTCCCTGCTTTCTTCAGTTTGAGCCTGAGTTTTGCAATAAGGAGCTCATGATCTCAGCCACAATCAGCTCCAGGCCTTGTTTTTGCTGACTGTACAGTGCTTCTTCACCTTCGGCTGTGCTGCCGTGCTGTGCTATGCTTAGTCACTCAGTCAAGTCCAACTCTTTGCAGCCCCATGGACTGCAGCCCACCAGGCTCCTCTGCCCATGGGGATTCTCCAGGCAAGAACACTGAAGTGGGTTGCCATGGCCTCCTCCAGGGCATCTTCCCAACCCAGGGATCAAACGCAGGTCTCTTGCATTGCAGGCAGATTCTTTACCATCAGAGCCACCAGGGAAGCCCAATCTGTGGCTACAAAGAACATAGTCAATCTGATTTTCATATTGACCATCTGGTGATGTCCATGTGTAGTCGTCTCTCAGCTTGTTGGAAGAGGGTGTTTGCTATGACCAGTGTGTTCTCTTGACAAAACTCTGTTAGCCTTTGCCCTGTTTAATTTTGAATTCCAAGTTCAAATTTGTCTGTTATTCTGGGTATCTCTTGACTTCTAACTTTTGCATTCCAATCCCCTATGATGAAAAGGACATCTTTTTTTTTTTTTGGTGTTAGTTCTAAAAGGTGTTGTAGATCTTCACAGAGCCGATAAACTTCAGCTTCTATGACATCAGTGGTTGGGGCATATACTTCGATTACTATGATGTTGAATGGTTTGCCTTAGAAAGCAACCAAGATCACCCTGTTGTTTTTGATATCACACCCAAGTACCGGATTTCGAATTCTTTTGTTGACTATGAGGTCTACTCCATTTCTTCTAAGGGATTCTTGTCCACAGTAGTAGATATAATGGTCATCTGAATTAAATTCACCCATTCCATCCATTTTAATTCACTGAATCCTAAAATGTCAATGTCTACTCTTGTCACCTCCTGCTTGACCACGTCCAGTTACGTAGCTCAATGAAGCCTTGGGCTGTGCCATGCAGGGCCACCCTAGGTGGATGTGTCATCGTGGAGAGTTCTGACCAAACTTGGTTCACTGGAGAAGGAAATGGCAACTCACTCCAGTATTCTTGCTTGGAGAATTCCATGGACAGAATGCAAAGGCAAAATTTTTAGCACTGGAATATGAGCCCCTCAGGTTGGAAGGTGTCCAGTGTGCTACTAGGGGAGAGCAGAGGTCAATTATGAATAGCTCCAGAAAGAATGAAACAGCTGAGCCAAAGAGGAAACGATGCTCAGTTGTGGATGTGTCTGGCTGTGAAAATAAAGTCCGATGTTGTGAAGAATAATATTTTGATTGGCACCACATCTTGCCATAGAAGGAACCCAGGCTATCATTTGTACTTTGATTGGAGATGGATGCTGTATTAGTCATCTATTGCTCTGCAACAAATCATCCCAAATTGAGCAGGTTACAGCAACAAGTATTGATTATCTTGTAGCTTCTGTGTGTCAGGAATCTGGGAGCAACTTAGCTGGGTGACTCTGCCTCAGAGCTTCTCGGCAGATGCCAGTCAAGCTGTTGACCAGGCTGAAGCCCTGTCAAGGCTCCACTGGGGCAGAATCTGCTTCCAATTTCATTCCTGTGGCTGCTGGAGGCCTCACTTCCTCCCCACGTGGGCCTCTCCCAATGTGGCAACTGGATGCTCTAGAGTGAGTGATTCAAGAGGGACTGTGGGAATGCACCCATATTCTGTTTATTACACGGACCAATGCTGGGGAGACATTTCACAAGGGTGTGACTACCTGGGGGTGCGAATCCTTGGGGACCATCTTCAAGGCTGGCTACCACTGATGCCTCATTTTTTCTCCAAACGTCCTCCAACTTTTCCCTCATGGCTTCAGCTTAATTCAGTTCAAGAAGATGTCTCCACTCACAGACTTAGAGAATGAGCTTATGGTTGTCGGGGGTGGGGATGGGGGGAAGGGATGGGAAGGGCTTGTACACACTGCTGTATCTTAAATGGATAACCAACAAGGGCCTACCATATAGCACATGGCACTTGACTCGGTGTTATGTAGCAGCCTGGTTGGGAGGGGAGTTTGGGGGAGAATGGATATGAATCCCTTCACTGTGCACCTAAACTATCGCAATGTTAATCGACTATACTCCAATACAAAATAAAACAGAGATGCTTTCAGAAAGTAGATTTGTAGTTGCTAAGGGATAGAGAAAGGGAGATTGGAGAATGACTGCTTATGGATAGGGCTGTTTTTGTTCTCTTTCGGAGTGATGAAAAGTTCTGAAATTAGATGGTGCTTGTTGTTCAGTTGCCCAGTCGTGTCCGACTCTTTGCGACCCCATGGACTGCAGCACATCAGGCCTCTCTGTCCCTCACCATCTACCAAAGTTTGCCCAAGTTGATATCTGTTGCATCGCCGATGCCATCCAGCCATCTCTTCCTCTGACACCCTCTTCTCCTTCTGCCCTCAATCTTTTCCAGCATCAGGGACTTTTCCAATGAGTCATCTGTTCACATCAGATGACCAAAATACTAGAGTTGGTGCTTATGATTGCCTAATTTTGAATAGAATAAAACCATGAATTGTACACTGTACAAAAAATAAAAAAAAAAGGAAGACATATCTCCACTTTCTCTGAATGGCGCTTGAGAGAGACAAACAAGAAATGGGTGTGTGTGTGAAGCAGGGCCGGGGTGGGGCCTACAGGTGTTTGAGAAGGAGCAGGTTTCATTCTGTCTGTTGACATTTGTCTAGGCCTCTCTGGGGCTGCTTCTGGGAGATTCGGCCTCAGCTGCACTTCTGTCCCCCACCCCCTCCAAGCAGCAAGATCCTCAGGTCTCTCTGACTGACAGTGACAGATTATCTTATCAAAACAGGGGCCCAGGACTATACCGTGATTGGCTAGGCAGGAACATCGCAGGGCTGGGGCTGGAGAATTCTTCTCAGAGAGAAACGATTATGAGGCATTTTAAGAAAAGCGAGCTGAATGCTACTCACAGCTGGCAGTTCTTGTTTATGACAAGTAATAATTGCTTCAGGTGCAAAGAAAAGGGGGGCAGGCTCAGCGAGTTTATTTTGCGAGGATGTTCCATGCACAAGGGTTGGGCTCTTGACAGAAAGGGGTGAATGGGAATCACTGGGCTTGGGAGGGCCTCAGACTCACTGGATCTGTGGCTGGGGGAGTTTGTGGGTGGCCCAGAGTGAGAGTCTGCTTCTTTATATGCCCCTCGTAATACCTTTTGCCATCCAGCTGGGCAGAAGTGATGACCTGCAGTTGTGGGCTGGCCCAGATGCTGAACAAATGAACCTAAAGCAGTGGGCATCATGTATTTGGGCCCAACCCCTGTGAGGGTGATGGCAAGGGTCCCTCATATGAGGTGTTTCTTCAGGGGGCACCTTGAGGCTCCCACTGTTTTCACTGTGCTCCCCTAAAGCCTGGTTCTTGGACCAGCAGCATCTGTGCCATAGGGAGCTTGTGAGAAAAGCAGAGTCTCAGATCCTACCTCAAACCTACTGAACTACAATCTGCATTTGATGTGACGGTTCACAGAGGCACACTGAAGTTCAAGCGCCTTGCTCTAAAGATGCGGTGAATATTGGAGGGGTGTCCTTTTGGCTCTCTCCTCCCAGATGGAGGTTCTCAATCCTGGCAGCACCGTCGAATCTCCCAAGGAGCTCCAGTCAGTGAAGTCAGGCTCGGGCTGGATTCGGGCACGTGGATCTCTGCAGCAGCTCAGGTGACTTCAGCAGGACTGGAGGCCCTGCTGTAACAGTACTTCCTCCAGAGCCCAGGAACATGCCTGGACTGGTATGCACAGGACACGGTCTACCCAAGGTTAGCATGGACCCCAAAGGTTAATGCCCATACTTCAGGCACCGGTCCAGGCTACCCACACTTCTGCTAGAGTGATCACAGATTTGGGGGTTCCCAAGATCCCCCCTTTTGGGTTCAATAGTTTCCTAGAAAGACTCAGCAGAACTCAGGAAAACACTATCCTTACTCTTACAGTTTATTATAGAGGCTACAGATGAAGTATATAGAGCAAGGTCTCGGGGGAGGGGATGCCCAGTGTCAGGAACTCAGTTTCTGTGGAACAAGTTCACCACCCTCCCCACCTGTGGATGTGTTCACCAACTTGGAAGCCCTTGAACTCCATTATTTAGGGGTTTTAATTAAGATTTTGTTGCAGAGGCATCACTGATAAATCACCAGCCATTGGGGGTTGAACTCAGCCTCTGGCTCCTCTTCCCTCCCAGGGTCAGAGGTGGCTGTGAAAGTTACAACTCTTTAATCAGGTCCTTGGTCTTCCTGGGGACCAGCCCTTATCCTGAAGCTATCAGGGACCCCACCCAGAAGCACTCCATAGCATAAGTTAAGTTGTGGTCAAAGGAGATACTTACAAATAACAGAAAACACTCCTGTCACTCATGGGTTTTAGGAGCTGTGAGCCAGGAAGCAGGGACAAAGATCAAATAGATGTTTTTTTATGCTACTGTGTGAAGGGTGAACAGGACATAGCAGGGCTGGTCAGGGGTTCTAGATAGGAGAGCTGAGCACTTTCCTCATCTCAGTGCTGAAAAGAGAGAAGCCCATGGTTTCCAGTTTCCACCTCTGCCTGAACTTCAGATCCAGGGGGACACAGGTCCCTCCTTTTGCTTTCCTTTTATTGATGACAGACCCAACAAGTGGGCTCCAACGGGGGGAAGCAGAAATAGGATCTCCAAAAGGGCAGTACGAGGGTGGGGGACCTATTCTGTCTTGATCATGCAGGTGAACACCTGGAGAACTAACTGGCCACTCCCAAGAGTGAATTTTCTGGATGCAAACTAAAACATTTAAAAAAGACCTCAAAAAAGACATGGGTGCTGCTATCAAAAGAAAATGCTGGAATGGATGCTGTGCAGTAAAAAAACCAACGAGTGCTGGTTATAGAGGGGGCTTCTTTACATGAGTTTGTGTATGTTTGGTGATTTTCAACCAAAATCTGGAAGTTCCTTTCGACTTTGTATTGTCCCTCACTTTTTAAAAACGTATTTTTTTATGGAAGTTGGCTGAATTACAATACTGTGTTAACTGCTGCATAGCAAAGTGACTCAGTTTATATATATATATATATATATATATCCCTTTGCTATACAGTAGGACCTTGCTGTTTATCCATTTTGCATATACTGTTTGCTAATCCCAAATTCTCAATCCAACCCTCCCCCCCTGCCTTGGCAATCACTAGTCTATTCTCGAATGTCCCTGCTTCTGTTTCATTCAGGTTCTGCTTCATTTGTGTCATATTTTAGTTTCCACATATAAGTGACATCATATGATATTTGTCCTTCTCTTTCGGATGTACTTAGTACAGTAATCTCTAGCTGCATCCATATTGCTGCAACGTACTGCTGCCTTTTAATTCACAGTTCGATGCTTGTTCTGCTAGGGCCTCTTGGCTCATGAAGACAGGGTTTTGTGAATGGTGGTGACCTTCTAGATCACTCCCTTGACGGAAGGGATCATTCTGTCCCAGACCTGGACTGGTCCCATCAGAGTGATGTGATGTGATGGGGAGTCCATTTGAATCCAGGTTCCGAAATAAGAATCAGGCAGGGAGCCTGAATCCCACCCTAATAAGGGTGGTATTAGAAGCCCCAATTTCATTTTAGAAAACTTGTGACCTAGGCCTGAGGAAGTTATGATGTCTTAGTTGCTCAAGAATACCCTCTTGCTCAAGTTCGATGCACGAAGCAGGTCACTCAAAGCTGGTGCTCTGGGACAATCCGGAGGGATGAGGTTGGGAGGGAAGTGGGAGGGGGGTTCAGGATGGGAGGACACAAGTACACCGTGGCTGACCCATGTCGATGTATGGCCCAAACCACCACAATATTGTGAAATAATTAGCAATAATTAACAATTAAAATAAATAAATTAATTAGAAAAAAAGAAATTCCAGAAATTGGCCCGAAGGACTTCAGAAATTTCTACCCTGCAGTTAAAGATAAACCCCACTTTCTATGCACAAGAAGATAATGCTAACCAGACCAAGGCCTGACCAATTTCAAGATGATTATTGGAGCCAAACGTGCTGTTCTACACAAAGCCCCACCTGCATATTCCTGAGACTTCCCAGTTTCCCCTATAAAACCCTTTTCTCTCTAACCAACAACTCAGAGATGATTTTAGGGATGCTAGTCCACCATCTTCCCAGGTTGCTGGTTTCCTGAATAAGCATCTTCCTGAAAAAGCGTCTTTCTTTTTCCACCAACATTTGCCTCTTGAACATTGACTTTTGAGCAATAAGCAGCAGAAAATGAGTTTGGTTCAGTCTCTGGCCAGTAACACATGGACTTTTGAGGAAGATCAAACCAGGTATAATATTGGACTCCTGCACTCTGCAGCTGTGTGGCATTGGCAAGAGAATGACAGCTTCTGTCCAGCATGCCTTGTAGAGTTGCTGCAAAGAAGCAAGAGGATTAAGATGTGTAATGTGCTTAGCATGAGGCTTGGCGCATTACAGTAAGTGCTGAACATGGACTATCACTGTTACATCGATCAGTCATTTCATTTTATTATTTAAAGGATATGCTTTGAGGTGGTGTCATGAGGAAGGATGGGAATTTTGATGATTTGGGGAGTTCCAAAAGGAATTCCCAGGAGAGGTGGTGATGACAGCCAGATCTGTATATCCTTGACGAGGTTTCCATATGGTTCTTTACTCAGTTCTACTCTTCCCTGGTCTGCAATCAACCTGAAACACAGCAATCTCTAGAGCTAAGGTGAGGGTAACACAAGATGTGTACAAAAGGCTTGAATATTTCAGGAGAAAACAGCCAACACCACTTTGAAAAACCGTCCAACCAACCAAACAACCGTGGGACCTCAGATATTGTTTCCTCCTGAGCCTCAGTCTCCCAATCTCCAAAATAAGAAGGTGGATCCCTTTCCCCTCTGAGCCAAGAATGAAATTGAAAAAGAGACATAGACATTTGCTAGTCATCAAAACAAGAACTTTCTTTTGGTGTCTGCATTTGGAGAACATGAAATTAGAGCAACACACCATGATGTGCTATGAAGAAGAAGCACTGTGACAGCCTGGAGCAAAATACGGAGGAGACAGGGAAGCCAGGGAAAGAACATCTGTGCTTTGATCTGGATGAGTAGTTAGACATGAAAACATTCCAGCAGTGGGATCTCCATGTGCAAAGGCCCTGTGGCAGAGTGGAGAGCTGCGTGTTTGAGGAACTAAAAGAAAGCCAGTGTTGCTGGAAGATAGTGAGTGGCCACCTCAATAAGCCCTATTAAAGACTGTTCATTTTGTCCTTGGGTTGAAGGGCTTTAAATTTCACAGAAGCTCGCTCTGGCTGCAGTGAGAGAGAATGGATTGGATCTCTCCGTTTGGAAAGAACTCCATCGTAACCCATCCCCCTGCAATTCTTCCCTCCCACTGAGGGCCATTTTTGTTTGTGGGATGGAGAAGAGAAAGAACAGCCTGGTTGTGGGAGGAGGCAGGGAGCAGCTCTAACTGGAATGGCAGGGCTTTTGAGAGCCTAGTGGAAGATGGGTGTAATTAAAAGAAAAAAGGTAGAAAGAGTTGGCTTGGTTCCTCCTACCAGAAATGATTGTACCACACTTTTCTGCTTTACTACTGACCTGGTATGAAAGGTATATTGGTCCCCAGCTTGAGTTCTCAGCTCAGGAGCAGTAGAGAATGTAAGAAGTAAATACCCTCTTTGGAAAATAAAATTCTAGTTTCTATGGGAGTTTCATAGCACTTTCTGTGTTATGTCTCTGTTCCCTTGACGTGAATTGGCTTTATCCAGCTGTCAAACAAAATCCCAATGCAACCGTTAACTTGTAGTGGCCTTGGCTGATGGGTGAAGGTCTTATTTCATAGCTTAAAGCCTCAACAGCTATGTTCTTTCTCCTCTAAAATGGCAAGACAACCTCGTCCAATGTGACCTTTGCCAGCTGAGTTGTGCTTGATACTATTGAGTTGTGCTGGGGAAGATTCTTAAATTAGAGACAATGATTGTGAAATTTTGTACGGCAAAAGTTCCGCCTTATGTATAGAGAAAGCACAGAGAGAGAGTAGAATTGTGTTCTAGTTATGAGTCATTCATTCAATAAATATTTATTGAGCATTTTCCCCAGACACTACTGGCTTCCTACCCAGCTCCCAGTGAAGAGGCCAAGTCACTCATCCTCCAGTGGCTGTGAGTGTGCTCAGCTGATGATGCTCAGAAATGCCCAGAATGTTATGCCTTGAACCCCTCCCACCCGAGGGTGGCCCACTGCCAAAGGAGAGGGTGTACAAAACGCTGTCTCCAGAGGCAGGTTGGAAAACCATGACATCATTCATGCTCTAGAGCTCCCCAAGGGATCAGAGTGAGGCTAGGTTTCCAATGAATCCATTTCTTCCTCTTTAGCTCTCCATGCTGTTGGTGCTGCTGCTAAGTCGCTTCAGTCGTGTCTGACTCTGTGCAACCCCATAGACGGCAGCCCACTAGGCTCCCCTGTCCCTGGGATTCTCCAGGCAAGAACACTGGAGTGGGTTGCCATTTCCTTCTCCAGTGCATGAAAGTGAAAAGTGAGCTCCATACCCACCCTCTTTAGCTCTCTTCTCTCATCTCCCTCACTTCCTTTCCCTTGAGAGCACTCCATTAATAATGCACGATATGAGAATCTCTGTTTGAGGCTTGGCTTCTTGGGAAACTGATTTATCTCAAGCGCTGGCTCTATGCCCTAGAGATAGGCATTAAATGAGATGGCAAAAGTCTCTGCACTAATGCAGCTCAGTACCTTGTAGTGAGTCTGATATGTAAGTCTTATAATTTTGAGAAGTCACTTAGGCTCTGCCAACTTCAAATTTCTCTTCTGTCAAATGATGGTAACAGCGCTTGCCTTGTCTGAAAGAACTGAGTAACAGCAGCAGAAGGGTGGCTTTAGATCCCTCCAGAGTCCACCAGCTGCCCCTTCCATAACTGTTTCCAGACAGGAGTCCCACCTTCTTCTTCCAGCTCCACTGCTCACATACATAGAAATTCTGGATCCTCCACTGCGTCTTTAGAACTATAGTTGGATGGAATATTGGAGTTGATTTTGCTGTGTTCTATTTAGGTGCTTCTTGAATGAATGAATGCTAATATTAATATGAATGGCAACCATTCTATCATTGAAGTGCTGCATAGCTAGCCCTTATTATGCACCAGATACTGGGATACACACTTTGTTGCCTCCTTTTTTTTTTTTTTTTCACATTTTTTTTAAATTAAAAAAATTTTTTTTTTCAATTTTAAAATCTTTAATTCTTACATGTGTTCCCAAACATGAACCCCCCTCCCACCTCCCTCCCCATAACATCTCTGTGGGTCATCCCCATGCACCAGCCCCAAGCATGCTGTATCCTGCGTCAGACATAGACTGGCGATTCAATTCTTACATGATAGTATACATGATAGAATGCCATTCTCCCAAATCATCCCACCCTCTCCCTCTCCCTCTGAGTCCAAAAGTCCGTTATACACAGCTGTGTCTTTTTTCCTGTCTTGCATACAGGGTCGTCATTGCCATCTTTCTAAATTCCACATATATGTGTTAGTATACTGTATTGGTGTTTTTCTTTCTGGCTTACTTCACTCTGTATAATCGGCTCCAGTTTCATCCATCTCATCAGAACTGATTCAAATGAATTCTTTTTAACGGCTGAGTAATACTCCATTGTGTATATGTACCACAGCTTTCTTATCCATTCATCTGCTGATGGACATCTAGGTTGCTTCCATGTCCTGGCTATTATAAACAGTGCTGTGATGAACATTGGGGTACATGTGTCTCTTTCAATTCTGGTTTCCTCGGTGTGTATGCCCAGCAGTGGGATTGCTGGGTCATAAGGGAGTTCTATTTGCAATTTTTTAAGGAATCTCCACACTGTTCTCCATAGTGGCTGTACTAGTTTGCATTCCCACCAACAGTGTAGGAGGGTTCCCTTTTCTCCACACCCTCTCCAGCATTTATTGCTTGCAGATTTTTGGATCGCAGACATTCTGACTGGTGTGAAGTGGTACCTCATTGTGGTTTTGATTTGCATTTCTCTGATAATGAGTGATGTTGAGCATCTTTTCATGTGTTTGTTAGCCATCCGTAAGTCTTCTTTGGAGAAATGTCTATTTAGTTCTTTGGCCCATTTTTTGATTGGGTCGTTTATTTTTCTGGAATTGAGCTGCATAAGTTGCTTGTATATTTTTGAGATTAGTTGTTTGTCAGTTGCTTCATTTGCTATTATTTTCTCCTATTCAGAAGGCTGTCTTTTCACCTTGCTTATATTTTCCTTTGTTGTGCAGAAGCTTTTAATTTTAATTAGATCCCATTTGTTTATTTTTGCTTTTATTTCCAGAATTCTGGGAGGTGGATCATAGGGGATCCTGCTGTGATTTAGGTCGGAGAGTGTTTTGCCTATGTTCTCCTCTAGGAGTTTTATAGTTTCTGGTCTTACATTTAGATCTTTAATCCATTTTGAGTTTATTTTTGTGTGCGGTGTTAGAAAGTGATCTAGTTTCATTCTTTTACAAGTGGTTGACCAGTTTTCCCAGCACCACTTGTTTAAGAGATTGTCTTTACTCCATTGTATATTCTTGCCTCCTTTGTCAAAGATAACGTGTCCATATGTGTGTGGATTTATCTCTGGGCTTTCTATTTTGTTCCATTGATCTATATGTCTGTCTTTGTGCCAGTACCATACTGTTTTGATGACTGTGGCTTTGTAGTAGAGCCTGAAGTCAGGCAAGTTGATTCCTCCAGTTCCATTCTTCTTTCTCAAGATTGCTTTGGCAATTCGAGGTTTTTTGTATTTCCATACAAATCTTGAAATTATTTGTTCTAGTTCTGTGAAAAATATGGCTGGTAGCTTGATAGGGATTGCATTGAATTTGTAAATTGCTTTGGGTAGTATACTCATTTTCACTATATTGATTCTTCCGATCCATGAACGTGGTATATTTCTCCATCTATTAGTGTCCTCTTTGATTTCTTTCATCAGTGTTTTATAGTTTTCTATATATGGATCTTTAGTTTCTTTAGGTAGATATATTCCTAAGTATTTTATTCTTTTCGTTGCAATGGTGAATGGAATTGTTTCCTTAATTTCTTTTTCTACTTTCTCATTATTGGTGTATAGGAATGCAAGGGATTTCTGAGTGTTGATTTTATATCCTGCAACTTTACTATATTCATTGATGAGCTCTAGTAATTTTCTGGTGGAGTCTTTAGGGTTTTCCATGTAGGGGATCATGTCATCTGCAAACAGTGAGAGTTTTACTTCTTCTTTTCCAATTTGGATTCCTTTTATTTCTTTTTCTGCTCTGATTGCTGTGGCCAAAACTTCCAGAACTATGTTGAATAGTAGCGGTGAAAGTGGACACCCTTGTCTTGTTCCTGACTTTAGGGGAAATGCTTTCAATTTTTCACCATTGAGGATAATGTTTGCTGTGGGTTTGTCATATATAGCTTTTATTATGTTGAGGTATGTTCCTTCTATTCCTGCTTTCTGGAGAGTTTTTATCATAAATGGATGTTGAATTTTGTCAAAGGCCTTCTCTGCATCTATTGAGATAATCATATGGTTTTTATTTTTCAATTTGTTAATGTGGTGAATTACATTGATTGATTTGCAGATATTGAAGAATCCTTGCATCCCTGGGATAAAGCCCACTTGGTCATGGTGTATGATCTTTTTAATGTGTTGTTGGATTCTGATTGCTAGAATTTTGTTGAGGATTTTTGCATCTATGTTCATCAGTGATATTGGCCTGTAGTTTTCTTTTTTTGTGACATCTTTGTCAGGTTTTGGTATTAGGGTGATGGTGGCCTCATAGAATGAGTTTGGAAGTTTACCTTCCTCTGCAATTTTCTGGAAGAGTTTGAGTAGGATAGGTGTTAGCTCTTCTCGAAATTTTTGGTAGAATTCAGCTGTGAAGCCGTCTGGACCTGGGCTTTTGTTTGCTGGAAGATTTCTGATTACAGTTTCAATTTCCGTGCTTGTGATGGGTCTGTTAAGATTTTCTATTTCTTCCTGGTTCAGTTTTGGAAAATTGTACTTTTCTAAGAATTTGTCCATTTCTTCCATGTTGTCCATTTTATTGGCATACAACTGCTGATAGTAGTCTCTTATGATCCTTTGTACTTCTGTGTTGTCTGTTGTGATCTCTCCATTTTCATTTCTAATTTTATTGATTTGATTTTTCTCTCTTTGCTTCTTAATGAGTCTGGCTAGTGGTTTGTCAATTTTATTTATCCTTTCAAAGAACCAGCTTTTGGCTTTGTTGATTTTTGCTATGGTCTCTTTAGTTTCTTTTGCATTTATTTTGTTGCCTCCTTTTTTATAAAGAAGGAAATGGAGGAATTGAAATACCAAGAAATATTGAAGATGAAAGTAATTGGGAAATGATGTAAAACACATAAACAGAAGTAAAATGTTAAAAGAGAAGGCTTTGGATGGACAGATTAAGTCACAGCACTGACTTTTCCCAAGAAAATTTCTGGAAGGAATTTTTGTTTGAATGTTTTTCTATAATTTGTTCCTTTGTTCATTTCATCTGCGGACAATTCTTTTAACCCATTGTTCAAAGTCATGGATGTGGTTTTTGAACTTTTATACCAAACACTAACAGACAATTCCCCTCAGAATGGAAAAAAGAAAACAGGAAAGAAAAAAGAAAATCATGACCACCTACTATTATAAAAGGAGTCTTAACGGTAGTTTATTTTTATCATAGAAACTAGTGTTCAGGCCTTAGTGAAGGGAAAATACTGCCCCTGGTTGATAATTTGCTTGGTCATTAAACTTTGAAAGAACTTCAGTATAAAGAATTATATAAATTTACATACACCAGAGTGTCTGAGTTTATGGTTTATTTACCACTGTTACAGGAGTGGAATGTGTTAGTTTGGTTTAGTGATTTTTCATGCTGTTTCTGGAGTCAAAGAACCTTGGTGGGATTCTTGGCTCTACCGTTTACTGTGTGAAATTGGACAAGTTACAAACCTTTTCAAGATTAGTTTCTTCATCTCTAAAATGGAAATAATCACCACCATCCACAGTTGCTGTGAAGATTGAGATAATGCACTTAAACACGCCACAACCGCTCCGATGGATTAAGTGCGCAATAACAGGCAGATTCTAACGTTCACACCATCTTCTCCAGAAAAGGGCTTGATGACTGTCAAAACTGAATATTCTTCCCCGGGATGGGGCTGTATGGTGATTCCCCCAACACCTCTGTGTGGCTGGCTATCTGTCTCTTAATTTGCCTTTTCTGTTGCCTAGTCTTTGTATAGTGGTGGAATTTCTCACTGTGAGCCTTAATTCCACCCCACCCCCCTTTGAAAGGGTAAAGAAGAAGGCGGACTTTTTGTAAACATGTGAATGAAATTTCTGAAAGAGGTCCAGTTTAGCTGTATTCCCAGTCTCAGATACCACCAGGCAGAGGCCATTAAGTCTTGTGTAGCTGGAAACCTGGAATGAGATGATGTTGGTTTAAGTTGGGAAAACGAAATAGAATGAGGTCAAACTGAAAGTGATTTCACGTGGTGGGCAGGACTTACCTGGGATTTTTACTCAAACCAGTGGTACACGCTGAATGTGCTCAGTCGCTCAGTCATGTCCAATTCTTTGCAGCCCCATGGACTGTAACCCACCAGGCTCCTCTGTCCATGGACTTTTCCAGGCAAGAACACTGCAGTGGGTTGCCATTTCCCATTCCAGGGAATCTTTCCAACCCAGGGATTGAACCTGTGTCTTTTGTGTCTCCTGCATTGACAGGTGGATTCTTTATTACTAATGCCACCTTCTCTGCTTTATTAACTATGCTAAAGCCTTTGACTATGTGGATCACAACAAACTGTGGAAAATTCTTAAAGAGAAGGGAATAACAGACCATCTTACCTGCCTCCTGAGAAAACTGTATGCAGGTCAAGAAGCAACAGTTAGAACTGGACACGGAACAGCAGACTGGTTTCAAATTGGGAAAGGAGTACATCAAGGCTATATATTGTCACCTTGCTTATTTAAATTACATGCAGAGTATATCATGAGAAGTGCTGGGCTGGATGAAGCACAAGCTGGAATCAAGATTGCTGGGAGAAATATGAATAAGCTCAGATATGCAGGTGACATCACCCTTATGGCAGAAAGCAAAAGGAACTAAAAAGCCTCTTGATGAAAGTGAAAGAGGAAAAACTAAGATCATGGCATCTGGTCCCATCACTTCATGGCAAAAAGACAGGGAAACAAAGGAAACAGTGACAGACTTTCTTTTCTTGGGCTCCAAAATCACTGAAGATGGTGACTGCAGCCATGAAATTAAAAGACACTTGCTCCTTGGAAGAAAGCTATGAACAACCTAAACAACATATTAAAAAGCATAGACATTACTTTACCAACAAAGGTCCATCTAGTTAAAGCTATTGTTTTTCCAGTAGTCATGTATGGATGTGAGAGCTGGACCATAAAGAAAGCTGAGCTCTGAAGAATTGATACTTTTGAACTCTTGAGAGTCCCTTGTACAGCAAGAAGATCAAACCAGGCAATCTTAAAGGAAATTAGTCCTGAATATTCATTGGAAGGACTGATGCTGAAGCTCCAATACTTTGGCCACTTGATGCGAAGAACTGACTCACTGGAAAAGACCCTGATGCTGGGAAAGATTGAAGGCAGGAGGAGAAGAAGACAAAGGATGAGATGGTTGAGTCCATCACCTTCTTGATGGACATGAGTTTGCACAAGCTCAGAGCTGGGGATTGACAGGGAAGCTTGGTGTGCTGCAGTCCACGGGGTCGCAAAGTGTGGGACACAACTGAGCAACTGAACTGAACTGAGTGTCACCTGGGAAGCCCCGCAGGCTGAATATGTACATATAAATGAAACTAGGTAAGCTAAAAAATGTTAAATTTTTAGAAAGAGTTATGTGCAAATTTGAGATTTGATTGGGGCCAAATTCCCAGTCTATTGATGTCATCTTCCGGAATTGCTTTTTGACAATGTGTTCTTAATTCCTGGGTAAGAGTGTTCTGACCCAATAAAAACCATCCTTCCTGTAACAATGGACATGTTCTATTAATATATACTCACTTTCAGATTGGTAACCACACAGACACATGTGACTACTGAGCACTTTGAATGTGTCTAGTTCAACTGGCAGTTAAAGTTTTATTTTATTTCAACTTAAATAGCTGTATATGGCCAGTGGCTATTGCACTGAACAGCACAGTTCTGAATCTCTGGTCCACTCTCCTGTAGCTTTTCTGATGTTTGAAGTTTGGACACTACAGCTATTTAGTGAATCTAAAGATATTTTTAAAAGAATAGGATTAGGCATAACAGAAGTGATGACAATAGCTCTTTTTGCACAGTATTTTGTACCGGGGACTTCTAAATAGCTGATCTTATTTGTGAGGCATTATGGCAATCCTATTCTGCAGGTACAAATATGTAACTATTTTTATTGCTATCTTTTCAAGGCTCTGATAGTGTCAAAGTAGCTTAAGAACCAAGGGAAATTTCTATGAAAACGTGGCCATCTCATGGAACTCACAGGCACTAGAGCTCAGATTGGCAGGCAGGGGCCAAGGCAGCTGCTCGTTTCTCTTTCTCTAGGTGAGGTGTTTGCCATCTCTGATTCTGTTTTGCACACTTACTCCATTCTCTCTTGGCAACTTTTTAGATGCATGTGGTTAAAGATGCTGAACTGAGTGGTGATTCCAGATTGTCTGGTCTACCTGGCTACACAGCATATTAAAAAGCAGAGACATTACTTTACTGACAAAGATCCATCCAGTCAAAGCTATGGCTTTTTCAGTAGTCATGTATGGGTGTAAGAGTTGGACCATAAAGAAGGCTGAGTGCCAAAGAATTGATGCTTTTGAACTGTGGTGCTGGAGAAAACTCTTGAGAGTCCTTTGAACAGCAAGGAGATCAAACCAGTCAATCCTAAAGGAAATCAGTCCTGAATATTCATTTTAAGGACTGATGCTAAAGCGGAAGATCTGATACTTTGGCCACCTGATTCAAAGAGCTGACTCATTAGAAAAGGCCCTGATGCTGGGAAAGATTGAAGGCAGGAGGAGAAAGGGACATCAGAGGATGAGATGGTTGGATGGCATCACCAATTCAATGGACATGAGTTTGAACAAGCTCTGGGAGATACTGAAGGACAGGGAAGCCTGGTGTGCTGCAGTCCATGGGGTCACAAAGAGTTGGACATGACTGAGTGACTGAATAGTAACAACCTGGCTAGGGGTTAGGCTCACCTCAGTTCTGGAAAGCGTTCCTGAGAACAGAGAGGATGGGAGATTGGAAGGCCTTTTCTAACTGAGAGAAAAGAGAACTGAGGCTTAGTGAACAGAGAGGCACCCCGTTTTCTCTGAACTCTAGGCTTGCATAGCTGACTGCTCTTGTCTTACAGGCAAACTAAGGTGCTGAGAAGAGAATTATTTTATGTTCTTTTTTTATCCCTCTCCATCTCAGCAAATGGCACCACCATTTACAGTTTCTGGATAGAATTCTAGTGTTCACACTGATTCCTCCCCATTTAATTCATCTCTAAAATCCATCATTTCAGCCTCCACAGTATACTTGAGACTTACTCATTTGTCTTCAACTTTATCATCCTTATCCTGGTCTAAGTCACTGTATTAGTTTACTATTACTGCATAGCAAATCACCCCCAAATTTAGCAGCTTCAAATGACATAGCTTCTGTGGGTCAAGTTTCTGGGTGCAACTGAGCCTGTGAGAGATGCCTGGACTCAGAGTCTCCCACAGGCTGCAGTCAGGAGTCTGCTAGGCTACAGCTGTCACCAGGAAGGACTTGGGGTGGGGCTTCGAGATCCCGTGATTGTTGGCAGGATTCAGCTCCTTGAGAGTTGTTGGGCTGAGGGCTTCAGTGCCTAGTTGGCTGTTGGTCAGAGGCTGCTCTCAGCTCCTTGCTGGGTGGCTGTCCCCAGACAGCAGCAGACAATATGGCAACTGTTTCATTAAACTAAGCTCATGAGTAGGGGTGGTGGTGGTGGAGAGACAGAGAGAATAATGTTGAAACTTAGATGGGCACCATCCACAGATTTAAAACCAATAATTTCCCTGTTTTCTTTCAGCTGACTCGATCGGATTTATGTGTAGCCAAGTACACCCCCCCCAACCCCCTGCAGCGGCTCCCCATTTTTCCCAGAGTCTATTGTCCTCACATTGGTGTATAAGAGCCTACACATCCTAGCCCCTTTACACTGATGACCTCCCCTCCTGTCCTTCCCACCATCACTCACTATGCTCCCACCACCCTCGTCTCCTTGCTTTCCCTCAAACATGCCAGTCCCTGATTAATTAGACCTTTTGATTGGGTCCTGATATTTATAAAAAGTACTCAGTGACTTTAAGTTTCAGCCAGGGCTGAGAACCACCCCTTCAATTTAATAAAGACCATTGAATATTAAGGTAGCTACCATAAAGAATTTAGTAAATCTATATACAATTTTGCTTCTTGTCAACATAAAGTTAAGTTCCTTTCTAATTTTTTAAAAATTGAAGTTAGTTGACTTACAGTGTTGTGTCAATTTCTGCTGTACAGCAAAGTGACTCAGTTATACACACTGTTACATACATTCATTTTCTTTTTAACTTTATTTATAAAACAGGAAAGTGCTTCTCCATAATGAGTAAAAATTTGTTCTAAGAGTTCTTAGGTTTGTTAACTGACAACCTTGAGATTTAAAAAAATGTGTTATAAGAAACTATATCTGCTCATTGTAGACGAGTCCATTTGTCCTCCAAGGTTATAAACTAAATTTGTCACAGGAGGGTGATTTTTTTTG
Source organism: Budorcas taxicolor (assembly GCF_023091745.1). NCBI lineage: Eukaryota > Metazoa > Chordata > Mammalia > Artiodactyla > Bovidae > Budorcas > Budorcas taxicolor. Next base: position 26,681,948 of record NC_068911.1, read on the forward strand.
CTCCAAGCTTGTGATCCTTAGCTACCTTTCAACTCTTCCAGTTAAGATACTGAGCCCTTTCTTATTTGGTATTCGAATTGTCTCCTTTACAAAAATGTTATTTTGCAATAACTAAGTGACTTTAATGGATTACCTTTAAAATATGATGCAAAATCTCAATTTTCTACAAATCAACAATTTTAATGAAATTCCCCTACTCATTACATATATGCCAGAAAGAATCTCAGTGTTGATGTTTGATAGCTTTAAAATTTCTGGTTCAAGCTTCTTATGAGGCCAAGTTCTCCTTCGTGACCTGGGCTCCTACGAGACGTCCTTGATTCCTTTAATAAAACTCTTAGTTCAGTTGATGCTGCTTGAGCGGGTTTCTGTTTCTGTTAGAGTCTTTGACCAGGCATTGTTTTAATCTTGACAACAGTCCTGCAAAGTGAGTCTTCTTTTTCCCATTTTACAGATGCATAATCCCAGCCCCTGAAGGATCAAGAAACCTGTCCAAGTCACGCAATTAGAAACTGGAAATCCCTGGATGGCAACACAGGTTTACTTGACCCCAAGGCTTATAGAATTCCATGGACTGTATAGCTCACGGGGTCACAAAGAGTCAGACATGACTGAGCGACTTTCACTCACTCACAAGGCTTATAAGCCCACACTCTTGCAGAGGTCCCTGCTGCTGCTGCTGCTGCTGCTAAGTCACTTCAGTCGTGTCTGACTCTGTGCGATCCCATAGATGGCAGCCCACCAGGCTCCCTCGTCCCTGGGATTCTCCAGGCAGAACACTGGAGTGGGTTGCCACTTCCTTCTCTGATGGATGAAAATGAAAAGTGAAAGTGAAGTCGCTCAGTCATGTTCGACTCTTAGCGACCCCATGGACTGCAGCCCACCAGGCTCCTTCATCCCTAGTGCATTGCTTTAAAAAAAAAAATTAATATAATTCATAGCCCATAAAATTCACCATTAAAGAACACGAAATTCAGTGGCTTTAGTGTACTTACAAGATTTTTCTCCTCTCACCATTGTCTAATTCTAACATATTTAATCACTCCACAAAGAAGGGCTTTACCCATTAAAGTCACTCCTCATTTGCCCCTCCCCCATCCTCTGGTAACCACTGATCTACTTCCTATCTCTATGGATTTGCCCACTCTGAATGTAAATGGAATTATATAATGTGTGACCTTTTGTGTTTGCTTCTCTCTCTCTTTTTTGAAAAAAAAAAAAAAAAAAAAAGTTTATTTGACTGCATTGGGTCTTAGTTGCAACAGGAGGAATCGTCATGGTGACACACAGGATCTATAGTTGCAGCATATGGGATCTAGTTCCTTGACCAGGGCTCGAACTCAAGGCCCCTGCCTTGGGAGTGTGAAGTCTTAGCCACTAGACCACCAGGAAAGTCCCTAGCTTCTGTCTTTAACACAATGTTTTCCAGGTTCATTCATGTTGTAGCAGGTGTCAGAACGTTGTTCCTTTTTATTGCTGAGTGATATTCCGTTGTATGGCTCCACCCCATTTTGGTTTTCCACTGTGCGTTGGCTGATGGATATCTGGATTATTTTCACATTTTGGCTATTAGGAGGCACATTGTCTTTTATTAAGTTTCATTTTTAACACAATTTTCAAAGGTTACCAAATGTTTACAGTTATTACAAAATATTGCCTATACTCCCCATATTGTACCCACTCCAGTACTCTTGCCTGGAAAATCCCATGGACGGAGGAGCCTGGTGGTCTATGGGGTTGCAAAGAGTTGGACACGGACTGAGCGAATTCACTTTCACTTTCACCTTCCCCATATTGTACAGTACATCCCTGTAGCATATCTTGCACCCAATAACTTGTACTTCTTACTCCCTGATATCTATATTGCTTCTTCCCCCTCTCCCTACTGGTAATCACTAACTTATTCTCTATACCTTTGAGTTAGCTTTTTTTTGTTGTTGTTATTGTATTCACTGCTGCTGCTGCTGCTGAGTCGCTTCAGTCGTGTCAGACACTATGCGACCCCATAGACGGCAGCCCACCAGGCTCCGCTGTCCCTGGGATTCTCCACGCAAGGACACCGGAGTGGGTTGCCATTTCCTTCTCCAATGCATGAAAGTGAAAAGTGAAAGTGAAGTCGCTCAGTCCTGCCCGACTCTTCGCAACCCCATGGACTGCAGCCCACCAGGCTCCTCCGTCCATGGGATTTTCCAGGCAAGAGTACTGGAGTGGGATGCCTTTGCCTTCTCCGGTTGTACTCACTCAGTTCAGTTTAGTCGCTCAGTCATGTCCGACTCTTTGAGACCCCATGAATCGCAGCACTCCAGGCCTCCCTGTCCATCACCAGCTCCCAGAGTTCACTCAGACTCACGTCCATCGAGTCCGTGATGCCATCCAGCCATCTCATCCTCTGTCGTGCCCTTCTCCTCCTGCCCCCAATCCCTCCCAGCATCAGGGTCTTTTCCAATGAGTCAACTCTTCACATGAGGTGGCCAAAGTACTGGAGTTTCAGCTTTAGCATCATTCCTTCCAAAGAAATCCCAGGGTTGACCTCCTTCAGAATGGACTGGTTGGATCTCCTTGCAGTCCAAGGGACTCTCAAGAGTCTTCTCCAACACCACAGTTCAAAAGCGTCAATTCTTTGGCACTCAGCCTTCTTCACAGTCCAACTCTCACACCCATACATGACCACAGGAAAAACCATAGCCTTGACTAGACAGACCTTAGTCAGGAAAGTAATGTCTCTGCTTTTTACTGTGCTGTCTAGGTTGGTCATAACTTTTCTTTCAAGGAGTAAGCGTCTTTTAATTTCATGGCTGCAGTCACCATCTGCAGTGATTTTGGGAGCCCCCCAAAATAAAGTCTGACACTATTTCCACTGTTTTTCCCATCTATTTCCCATGAAGTGATGGGACTGGATGCCATGATCTTCGTTTTCTGAATGTTGAGCTTTAAGCCAACTTTTTCACTCTCCTCTTTCACTTTCATCAAGAGGCTTTTTAGCTCCTCTTCACATTCTGCCATAAGGGTGGTGTCATCTGCATATCTGAGGTTATTGATATTTCTCCCGGCAATCTTGATTCCAGCTTGTGTTTCTTCCAGCCCAGCGTTTCTCATGATGTACTCTGCACATAAGTTAAATAAGCAGGGTGACAATATACAGCCATGACGTATTCCTTTTCCTATTTGGAACCAGTCTGTTGTTCCATGTCCAGTTCGAACTGTTGCTTCCTGACCTGCATACAGATTTCTCAAGAGCCAGGTTAGGTGGTCTGGTATTCCCATCTCTTTCAGAATTTTCCGCAGCTTATTGTGACCCACACAGTCAAAGGCTTAAGCATAGTCAATAAAGCAGAAATAGATGTTTTTCTGGAACTCTCTTGCTTTTTCCACGATCCAGTGGATGTTGGCAATTTGATCTCTGGTTCCTTTACCTTTTCTAAAACCAGCTTGAACATCAGGAAGTTCACGGTTCATGTATTGCTGAAGGCTGGCTTGGAGAATTTTGAGCATTACTTTACTAGCATGTGAAATGAGTGCAATTGTGCGGTAGTTTGAGCATTCTTTGGCATTGCCTTTCTTTGGAATTGGAATGAAAACTGACCTTTTCCAGTCCTGTGGCCACTGCTGAGTTTTCCAAATTTGCTGGCATATTGAGTGCAGCACTTTCACAGCACTAGTTAGTTGTATTTCCTGGATTCCACCTATAAGTGATATCATACAGTGTTTCTGTCTCTGTCTGACTTCTCTCACTTAGTGTAAGCGTTCACTGTCTGTTGATTAAACTTGTGTCTTAAGAGTCTTGTTTTTCAAAGTAGACAGAAGGGCAGATGCTGTTTCATATACTTAAAAAATTACTCATGTTGGGGCTCTTCCAGTGACCATTTCTATGTAACAAACAACACTGAGGTTTAGGGACAATGCCAACAATTTTTATTATTCTCCTGGATCCCCTGGGTCGAGAATTCTACTTTATGATGTCTAGGAACTCGACTGGGAAAGGTCAAAAGATGAGGGTGACTTGATGGCCAGGAGTTGGAGCCATCTGGGGGCACCTTTTGTCACATGTCTGTGTTTCACACTGACTATTAGCTGGGACTTCAGCTAGCCAGTTATTAAAAACATCTACATGTGGCCTCTCCAACTGCTGTTCCCTTGTGGGCTGGCTGACTTCCTTACAACATGGTGACTGGGATCCTAGAGTGAGCATCCTGTGAGAGGAAAGAGGACGTGCATAGAGTTTTTATGCTCTATCTCTAGAAGTCAGATAACATCTGTTCTGCTATATCCTATTGACTGAGGTAGATGAGGTTCAGGGTCCAAGGGAGAGGGATCATGGACTCCATGATTCATTCAGCACAAAGACTATTAAGTTCATCTTCTAAGATCATGTGGCATGGGAACTATTGTCTTGACCATCTTTGGAAAAAAACAGTCTACGACAGGAGATTTGCACTGTGTTGGATCCGTGGTGGATATCCAGAGACCTTTATTAAACTGAATGGAATTCATGTATATCAGTGAATTATACCTAGGTCTGTTCCTCTGATGTATTCGTTAATCTGCCTCTTCCCTCAGAAGTAACTCTTTTCTGGGGATTATTCTAAAGCTTTGCTTTTCTTAACTCTAATTTAAAACCCCCCTTTGGTAATTTCTGGCTGTGTAGTCTTGCACAAGTTACTCTGCCTCTCTGAGACTCAATTGTCTTACTTGTAAAACAAGGGAACAATTTATTCCCACTCCACAAAATTATGCTGGGAAATCAGTGGGCTAAGACATCAAAGAGGTCTTCAGAGCCTGGCTGGAACCTATCACTGTGTGATAGCTATTTTTATTGCTGTTGTGATTACCCAAATGTAATCCTCATTTACTTATGCTTTCCAGGATCCAGTCTGAACCTTAAGGATTAGGGAACAAATCCTATTTGAGAAATTGGAACTCCTTTGGCTTTTATTTCCCATTTCATTCTGTTTCTTTTATTAATATTTCCTGTCCTGCAAATGATTTCCTGTTGACTTGCAGAGAACTCATACAAATCATAGTGGATGCTATTGGCTTAATAAAAATAATAAAGCTCCAATTTCAGGGAAGTGTCTATGGTCCTAAAGTCAAACCTTCCCATCTTGCCCAGCCCTGGAATTATCCTCAGTTAGAACCTTCAGTCTCCCTGCTGCTTTGCTTGTTGCTGTTATTATTCTGTCATCCTTAATTGAATGAAGCCTATTGACCCACATCAAATAGTATATTTATCTACAACGTGTGTTACCTTCTCCTCTAGACAAGACAGCGGTCATATTTCAGGCCTGCCGTCTTTTTGCTGAGGTCCAATATTTTCAGTTTGCAGGTGTTTTATAAATAGTATAGAATCTTCATTAACAGTGATCTTGTAACTACCCAAAGACCAGGCAACTTGCTGGCCCAGCAAGGCCCCATGCTGGAGGGATGGTCAGATGCTCCACGCCACTGCTGTGAGGGAACCTTCTTCCCTCTTCCTTCTCTCACTTTCTCTATCCATCCTTCCCTCCACGGGTTGAGCTCATGGGCTCTGGAACCAGACTGCCTGTGTTTGAATCTTGGCTCTTCCTGGTGACCGTGGGCAGGTCACTTTGTCTCTCCCCAGCCTTTCTTTCCTCATCCGTAAAATGTTGGTAATAACAGTACCCATTTGTTGTGAGGATTAGATGTGTTAGTATGTGTGAAGCACTTAGACTACTGTCTGCCATGATGTTGTTTGTTTAGTATTTCCTTTCCTTTCTTCCCTCCTGTCTTAGTCAGAATGCTATAAAAAATACTACAGAATAAGTACAGTGAGCAATGCACATTTATTTCTCACAGTTCTGGCACCTGGAGGTCTGTCCTCAGGGTGCCAGCATGGTTGGGTCCTGCGGGGCCTCCTCCAGGCTGCAGATGGCCATTTTCTCCTGTGTCCTCACATGGTGGAGAGAGAGCAAGCTAGCTCTCTGGGGCCTCATTTACATAAGGGCACTAATCCCATTCATGAGGGCTGCACCCTCATGACCTGCTCATCTTTCAAGGCCCCACCTCTTTGTACCATCACAGGATTTCAACGTACAAATTTTGAGGGGACACAGACATTCCGTTCATAACAATTCCCCACTCAGAGGAAAAAGCCCTCTGATACACTCATATCTCATGTGGCATATGTTTATCTTGGTGCTGGGGACCCACTAGTAAACCAGCCCCTTGTGGCACCTCTGGTGAGGGAGACAGACATTAAACAGTGACAAAGGGACATTAATTGAGATAAATGCCACAAGGTACTGGGAATGGGTATAACAAAGAGAGCTCCCATTCTGTGGTGGAGGTGGGGCTGGTGAGGAACAACTTTCTGGAAGAAGTCACATCTGAACAGAGTTCTTGAAGAAAAACAAGGTATTTCCAGGAGGAAGATTTTGCAGGTGTATGTGAATGTGCATATAAGTTAAAGGTAAAGCATCTCTTTCTTAAAACGGAAAGAAGACTATATAGAAAGTTCTAAAGTAGAAAAGAGGCTCCATTAGGTTTTTGAGTGGGTTGGTGATGGACAGGGAGGCCTGGCGTGCTGCGATTCATGGGGTCGCAAAGAGTTGGACACGACTGAGCGACTGAACTGAACTGAACTGAACTGAATGTTTTCTCACGGTTAAAACTTCAAAACACACAAAGGGATAAACAGTGAAAAGTCTCCCACTCCTCCATTTACTGTGCCCCCTGCCCTCAGGGCAAAAGACGAACCATTCTAGAAATACATATACATTACCAAACTGCGTGTGTGTACATATGTTCTCTCCTTTTTTTTTTTTTTTTTACCATAAAAGATGCCCACTTTTCTGCTGTTTGCTTCCCTCCTACTTTCTCTTAAATATATATCTTAGAGCTGTTTCCATCCTCAGCATATGGAGAATTTTCTGATTTCTTTTCTTGCAACTGCAGAGTACACGGCACAGGAGGCTATAGCTCGGGTTGTCTCCACTCTCTTGCTATTAAAAACAAGCTGCAGTCAATAATCTGATACTTGTGTAATTTGGTCATGGGTGACTACATTGTGGAATAAATTTATGAGAGTGGAATAGGTGGGCAAATGATGTACTTTTTAAAAATAGAATTTGTCAAATTGTCTTCCACAGAGGCTGTACCAATTTACACCCCATCCCCAGTGATGACTGGGAGTGTCTATTTCCCTACAGTTGCATCAACCAATGTTGATTATCAGCTTCTTTTTAATTTGGGGAATCTGATAGGTGAAAATTGACATCTCAACACAGTTTTAATTTGAATTTCTTTTATTGTGAAAACATAGAGCATTTGTTCATTTGTATGAGAATCATTTGTATTTCTTTTCTTACAAATTATCCTTCTCTTTTGCCCATTTTTCTATTGGTCTGCTTTTTTTCTTACTGATTTTATACATTATACATACATTTTTCTATGCTAAGCTTCACAAACATTATTTCCTGATTCGTTATGTGTATTTTGATTTTTCATGGTGATCTGCAGCCTGTAGACTTTGTGAAAGTGAAAGTTAATTGCTCTATGGTGTCCGACTCTTTGCAGTCCCACAGACAGTACCGGACAGTGCCAGCTCCTCTGTCCATGGAATTCTCCAGGTAAGAATACTGGAGTGGGTTGCCATTTCCTCCTCCAGGAGATCTTCCCTACCCAGGGATTGAACCTGGGTCCCCTGCATTGCAGGCAGATTCTTTACCAACTGAGCCACTGGGGAAGCCACAGACTGACTTCTCAGAAAAACTTTAAACTGGAAATGGAACTGCCATACTACGCAGCAGTCCCGCTGCTGGGCATACACACCAAGGAAACCAGAATTGAGAGAGACACGTGTACCCCAATGTTCATCGCAGCTCTGTTTACAATAGCCAGGACATGGAAGCAACCTAGATGTCCATCAGCAGATGAATGGATAAGAAAGCTGTGGTACACATACACAATGGAGTATTACTCAGCCATTAAAAAGAATACATTTGAATCAGTTCTAATGAGGTGAATGAAACTGGAGTCTATTATACAGAGTGAAGTAAGCCAGAAAGAAAAACACCAATACAGTATACTAACACATATGTATGGAATTTAGAGAGATGGTAATAATAACCTTGTATGCGAGACAGCAAAAGAGACACAGATGTATAGAACAATCTTTTGGACTCTGTGGGAGAGGGTGAGAGTGGGATGATTTGGGAGAATGGCATTGAAACATGCATATTATCGTATGTGAAACGAATCACCAGTCCAGGCTTGATGCATGAGACAGGGTGCTTGGGGCTGGTGCACTGGGATGACCCAGAGGGATGATATGGGGAGGGAGGTGGGAGGGGGGTTCAGGATGGGGAACACATGTACACCTGTGGTGGATTCATGTCAATGTATGGCAAAACCAATACAATATTGTGAAGTAATTATCCTCCTATTAAAATAAATAAATTTATATTTAAAAAAAAGAAAAAAGAAAAACTTTAACGTAATCAAATATATGTATGTATTTTTTTGACAGCTCCTGGATTTGTGACATATTAAAGAAAATCTTGATCATAAGATGACTCCACTCTTAAAAAAAATATCTTCAGGAAAGGTGATTCCAGATGCTCTTCTAATTATACTTTCCTGTGTTTAGTGCCCATTATGGTAGAAACACTTTCCTTATATCCAAATGAAGCCCCTCATGCTGTAGCTTAAACACATACTAGAAATATTTTTTCACCTCCTCAACAAAATATTTTCTAAGCATCTTGTATGCATTAGTGTAGAACTGAGTGGCACTGGAACTACAAAGATTAATAAAGAAGCCAGTTAAAAACAGTTAAAATTCCACTACCCAGAAATAACCACCATAAATACTTGGTATTTATCATTAAAGATTAAAAAAAAAGTCTATTGTATTAGTCATGGCTTGCTAGAGAAATAGAACCATTAAGATTATACCAGAGGAAATTTATTATAGTTACTGGCTCATGTGGTTATGGAGTCTGAGAAGTCCCATAATCTGCAGTCAGCCAGGTAGAGCAGCAGAAATTATGACTGAGTAATGAACCAGAAGTTCTAAGAATCAGAGGGCCAATGGTGTAAGTTCAAATGCCCAAGAATCAGGTGTGCCAATGTCCAAAGGCAGGAGAAGATGTTTGATTTAACTCAAGTGGGGAGAATGAATTCTCTCTTCCTCTACCTTTTGGTTCTGTTCAGGCTTTCAAATATTGGATGATGCCCACCTGAGCTGGTGAGAATGTTCTTCTTTATTCATTCAGTCAACTGATTCAAACGCTAATCTCTTCTGGCAATACCTTCACAGACACACCCGGAAATAATATTTTATCAGGAATCTGGGAAATTCTTTAGCCCACTCAAGTTGACACAGAAAATTAACCATCCCATTTATGTACATATATTTTTAAAACAAAAAGAAGATTGTTATATGCATAATATTTGATGACTTGATTTTCAAATATATCTTAGATTTCTTTCCATGTGATTAGCTATAAATCTACATTGTAACATGTCTGTGTTACATGTAATGTCTGTGGCAATGATCCATGTTTAGTGGGGTTTGTTGAACAACTCCTTATTGATACACTATTTTCCCTGTTTCACCATTGTAAACAATGCTGCAAAGAACCCCTTGATATCTTTATCTTTGCCCTCTTGTTCTAAGCACAGAATTGCTGGTTATATTGCTGACATGATTTCCAGAATGATTATCCTGATTTACCCTTTCATCAGCTGTGTAAGGGTAAGAGCGAGTGAGTGAGAGTGTGAGAGAGAGCAGTCACTAAGGGGAAAGATGAAGGCTGCCGCTGCTTAGCTGCTTCAGTCGTGTCCAGCTCTTTGTGACCCCATTGACTGTAGCCTGCCAGGCTCCCCTGTCCAACAGATTCTCTGGGCAGGAACACTGGAGTGGGTTGCCATGTTCTCCTCCAGGGGATCTTCCCAACCCAGGGATTGAAGCTGGGTCTCCTGCATTGCAGGTGGATTCTTTACTGCTAAGCCACCAGTGAAGCCCAAGATGAAGGCTATTGTGGGAATTTTAAAGCTTTATCTCAGGGGGCAGCAAGCTATGGCTCCAGGGGCAACTCTCATCACTGCTTGTTATTGTAAATAAAGTTTTATTGGAACACAGCCACACCCATAAATTATGTATCAGTTGTGGCTGCTTTTGCCCTACTAAGGCAGAGTTGAGCAGTTGCAACAGGGACCATATGGCCTGCAAAGCCTGAAATATTTACTGACTGACTCTTTTTGGAAAAAGTTTGCTGACCCCTGCTTTATTTCATTACAGAAGTTATTTAACTTTTTTGGGTGTCCTCATTCACTTCACTAAGGCTGTAAAAGATGCTTTTGATGTGGAATGTGGAAAGAACATCAAACATCTTGTCCCAAAGCCTACAGGCTTTGAAGTGATACAGATCCGAATTTCAATCCATCATTTAATGACTTTGTAATCCTGGTCAAAACTTTAATTTCCCAGACACTCAGTCTGCTCATGTTAAGATGAGAATGATGATACCAACCTCGCAGGGTTACACATGCAAGGCTCACAGCCCAGTGCTTGGCTTCTGGTGCTTATAAAACTGACATTAGGTCACTTTCTGCTTCCCCAGAATTTCTGCTTCTAGAAAGCACAAACAAGATATTTTGTGGGGAAGAGGGACTGGGTTTGGTAATATTATAGCTTCCCATTTTCTGTCCCAATGTTTGGAGGAGTTCAATCCCTTTGCCATGAGTAACTTCCAAACATTTGAAGCCCCAAACCTCTAAGTTATAGGAATTATGTTAAGGCTAAGGAATAACTATCTTCTTTTGCTTTCTCCAGGCAAGAATACTGGAGTGGGTAGCCTTTCCCTTAACCAGGGGATCTTCCCATCCCAGGGTTTGAACCCAGGTCTCCCATGCAGGTGGATTCTTTGCCATCTGAGCCACCAGGGAAGCCCTTTAAACTTTTTAGGAAAACAAAGTTTCCTACTTACTTGGACTGAGCAGTCTTCACAACTATTGCAAAATTTAGGCAGTGTTATGAGATGATGAGATCAAGGAATAGTCTGTGGCTGTAATTCATATTAAAAAGTAATACTAAGTTAAGGCATGTGGGAGACTTACCTCCAGAGATATAAGAGCATGCCGGTTTCTCGTGTGCTATTTACATTTTAAACCAGATGACTGTCGTGGGGGCTGTAGGATGTCTAGCAGGATCCGTGGTGTAGGAGATAGAGTAATACCCTCCCCTCCAAAGATATTCATGTCTTATTTCCCAGATTCTGTGTCTATGTTACCTTTACATGATAAAACAACAACAAACCACACCCTTGCAGATATGATTTAAACTGAGACTCTTGAGGTGGGGGAGATTATCCTAGTTGGTCCAGGTGGGCCTGATATAATCATAAGGGTCCTTGTGAGAGAGGAGGTGATATGATAGTGGAAGCAGAGAAGGAGGAGACGATGTTACAACTGCTGTCCTTGAAGATGGAGGAAGAGGTCATGAACCTAGGAATGGAGGCAATCTCTAGAAGCTGGAATATACAAGGAAACAAATTCTTCCCTAGAGTCAGAAGCAAAGCAGGCACCTGGACTGGGGTTAGTCTTCTGACCTCTGGAACTGTAGGATAATAAATTTGTTGTTTTAAACACATAAATGAATTTGTTGCTTTAAGCCACTAATTTTGTTCTTGTTGTTTAGTTGCTAAGTTGTATCTGACTCTTTTGCAACCCCATGGACTATAGCTCCCCAGGTTCCTCTGTCCATGAAGTTTCCCAGGCAAGAAAACTGGAGTGGGTCGTCATTTCCTTCTCCAGGGAATCCCCCTGCCAATGCAGGAGATGTGAGTTCAGTCTCTGGGTTGAGAAGATCCCCTGGAGTAGGAAATGGCAATCCACTTCAGTATTCTTGCCTGGGAATTCTCATGGACAGTAGAGCCTGGCAGGTTTCAGTCTGTGGGGTCACAAAAAAAATTGAACACAACTTAGTGACTAAACAAATGAGTTTGTAGGAACTTGTTAAAACAGTGGTAGAGAACAGATAGTTCTGGTATCTCCCCACTAGATGCCAGAAACACCCCACCCCTTCATTTGTGGTTGTGATAACCAAAAGTGTCTGCAGACATGATTGTCAAATGTCCCCTGGGGAGCAAATCTGCTCCAATTGAGAACCACTGTGTAAAGAAGAGTCCAACAGTAGTTGTGCAAAGTCACAGAGGAAAGAAGTCAGTGCCCTGGGTGTGGCTGGCACACAGCCAGCCAGGTGTGGGGGGCTGGAAGATGTAGACGCCACATCATATTCATTGTCACTCCTTCCTGCTCCCTCCCCCTGGAGGTTCACGCCTGGGTACTCAGAGAGCCTGGCTGGGCTCACTGAGAATCTTTATTGAATGTGACAGCTTGCCCTGCTGGGTCCCTGCCTCTTAGCACAAGGATGACAGCTGCTCTCTGTGGCAGTCTTTCCCTGTGGGTCAGACTCCTTTGCCTGACTGACCAATTCCCTTCATGCTGGGCAGGAAAGGCTTCTTTCCATCTGAGCCACAGTAGTGAAGTCTTAGCTGGTTCTAAGCAACAGAAACAGACTCTAGTTACCACAAGGAAAATCAATCATTGATTGTTAGGATGGTAGGGCTGAAGAATGAAGGAAGGGTTTGTTAGGAAAGGGAAATACCAGCCAAGTTCTGGAGAACTCACTCACATATGAAATTCGTGGTCAACTTGAGTTCTGCCATTAATGCGTCTCAGGTTCCAAGTTTCAAATTCCTGGGGGAAGGAAATCTTAGGGCTTGGGTCCAGGAGATCAGCCACCTGAGACCTGGGGATGGACTCACCCAGGGCCACACAGCCCTAACCGCAGAGCTGGGCCACCCCTCCTGACTTCTGGACCTGTTCATTTTCCATGGCTCACCGCGAGAGTCTTTGGGAGATGAAATTGTCCAAAGAGAGATAGACAAGAGCTCCTCCACTAAGGAAAGTTCTTTGCAAGGCTGCTGAAATGACATCGAACTGGAAGATGTGGGCAAACACTGGCTGTTGTTCTACTGGGCACCAGTCATCTAGATGTTGTTAGATATCTCCCAGTGACACATGTTTCACTGATGTGTTTGAAATGTGTTATAATAGCATTTTGGGGGGAATTATTATGACTCAGAGTAGACTAGAATTTTAAAAATTCCTCCACCATTTTTTTTTTGGTTTGTTTTATTATTTATTTATTTATTTATTTATTTCCTCCACCATTTTTAACAATTCCTGATCCCACCCAAGTTCTCCTGGATCCTTGGGCAGTTGACACAGCCTAGCTGAATATTCAGTTTCAGGTATCTTGTCTGGGGTCTGCTTTGGGTTATGACTGAATTCTTCTCTTTAGGGATCTATTTAAATAAACATGATCGAATCAACAGGTTTAATTTAGTTTTAGCCCCACAATCAGTGCATATTTACTATATAAAAATTAAAAACATATGCCAAATAAATATTAAAAATCACTCACAAGCTCAAGATACATAAAAACTTGTTCACATTTTACTATATGTCCTTCCAGATTCTTTTTCTTAAACTCTATACTTTATAAAAAACTGGGATTATACCGCATCTGTTTTCTTACTGACTTGGTTCATTTAATTATCAAAACATCTTTCAATGACTTTAAATATATGTTGATTATACTTTTTGATAGCTTCAGAATATTTGAAAAGTAGAATTGTATTACATAATCTGTTTGATTCCTGGATTTATTAGTTTAATTATCAAAATATTTTTCAGTGACTTTAAATACATGTTGATTACACTATTTAATAGTTTCAAAGTATTCCGTCTCATGGTTAGGCCAGGGTTGACTTAAATGATCCGTTATCCATCCCGGGGAGAATATTTGTGTTTCTATCTTGCTGAAGTTTGCAGTGTTGGCATGGCTGCAGAGTAGATCAAACCATGACTTAGGTCTCATAATTTCATGAATTGTCATGTTTCTGTTTATTTCATTTTGGAATTTTTTTCTGGTATGTTCTGTCTAGAAGATTTGTTATGATATCCCTCTGTTGTGTTGGGGAAGGAATATGCTTTCTTTTGGCAGGGTCATTTAAAAAAAACAAAACTGAAGTGTAGTTTATTTACAATGCTGTGTTAGTTTCAGATGCTCAGCAAAGTGATTCAGTTATACACACATACATATCTATTAAAGATAATTCATTGATATTTGGTTGCACTGGGTCTTCGTTGCTGTGCATGAGCTTCCTCTAGTTGAGGTGAGCAGGGCTGCTCTTCATTGCAGTGCTTGGAGTTCTCATTGCAGTGGCTTCCCTGTTGCTCTAGGCACATGGGCTAAGTTACCCCTTGGCATGTGGGATCTTCCTGGACCAGGGATGGAACCTGTCTTCCCTGCACTGACAGGTGGATGCTTAACCACTGGGCCACTAGGGAAGTCCCTACATCTATTTTTTTTTTTCAGATTCTTTTCCCTGGAACATGCTCTTTCCTAAGGTCTTCTCTATGCATTTAAGCCCGCATTCAACCTTCTCTAAAAGGTCTGGCCTGTGAAGAAAGGCCAGTCTGCTCACCCACACATCTTGATGCTGACTCATCCCATCCACCCACCTGCAGAGTGGAAAGTGAGGCAGCTTACTCCAACCAAATCACAATGCTTTGTCCATAGGTCATTTTCTGTAACTCTCAAAACAATCCATAAAGGACTCGTTTTTCTTCATTTGAGGGAAAAATTTTATTGAGCACATACTATCTGCTAAGCAGTGTGCTAGACTGTGGAAACATATATAAACAAGCTAGGGGCATGTCAATGGTGAAGTCCTTTAGAAAAATCTCCTGGTGAGCAGGTCCAATTCATCTCACCCTAAAACTGAGGCTTTGGAGTAGGTGGATCTTGGGCAGTCCTGCTGGATGCATATTGGACAACTACACATTTTTTTGTGCCTATTTCAATATTATGCTAATAAAATTCAATAGGATCATCTGTGTAAAATACATGGTCTATAGGAAGTGGTTCACTATGCAGTGGTCATTGCTATTATCAGCACCGTTTTCATCATATTCGACAGAAAGTCTTACCCATCAAGTAGAGGAGATGCATCACCTGGTCATTTATTTTCCTAAGCAGTTGACGAAGAAAGAAGAACTAATTAGCCCAAGGAATTAGCAGGGTTATAAGAGGAGGCCATTTGCCAACTCTCTAGGTTTAATTTAGCCATAATTTTGAAATAGAGCTAGCTCGTTTTGAGTGTGAAAGGAACCTGCTGCTTGTTGATAATCAGTCTGGTTTTAATGAGTTATCAGGTGTTAATAACAGCTCAAGTGCAATGTCTTTTCACAGTCTTCAGAGGATGCTCAAGCTGTTCACTGGGTTCTCACTTTGTAGGGTTTGATGTGGGTGTTAGAAGTTCATCCGAGGAGGACCAGATAGGATGCCTCCGTCTCCATGAATCCCAGGGAAAGAAGCTTTCATGGTGCCTACAGGATGACCACGCCCAGAATGAGTAATACCGATATGATGTTGATTGCGATAGACGTTCAGTTCAGTTCAGTTCAGTTCAGTCGCTCAGTCGTGTCTGACTCTTTGCGACCCCATGAATCGCAGCACGCCAGGCCTCCCTGTTCATCACCATCTCCCGGAGTTCACTCAGACTCACATCCATCGAGTCTGTGATGCCATCTAGCCATCTCATCCTCGGTCGTTCCCTTCTCCTCCTGCCCCCAATCCCTCCCAGCATCAGAGTCTTTTGCCAATGAGTCAACTCTTTGCATGAGGTGGCCAAAGTACTGGAGTTTCAGCTTTAGCATCATTCCTTCCAAAGAAATCCCAGGGCTGATCTCCTTCAGAATGGACTGGTTGGATCTCCTTGCAGTCCAAGGGACTCTCAAGAGTCTTCTCCAACACCACACTTCAAAAGCATCAATTCTTCGGAGCTAAGCCTTCTTCACAGTCCAACTCTCACATCCATACATGACCACTGGAAAAACCACAGCCTTGACTAGATGGACCTTAGTCGGCAAAGTAATGTCTCTGCTTTTGAATATACTATCTAGGTTGGTCATAACCTTTCTTCCAAGGAGTAAGTGTCTTTTAATTTCATGGCTGCAGTCACCATCTGCAGTGATTTTGGAGCCCCCCAAAATAAAGTCTGACACTGTTTCCACTGTTTCCCCATCTATTTCCCATGAAGTGATGGGACCGGATGCCATGATCTTCATTTTCTGAATGTTTCCTAATGGGAAGTGGCATCTCTTTAGTGGGAAATATTTCTTCTTGTCTGAAATAATCCTGACAATTGAACAGTTAAGAAGAAGAAAAAAAAAAAACCCAAGGTGAAAACAATGTACATTTTTACCACTAGAGCACTTGCTAAATGCTCATTAGGATATTCATACAACAGAATACAATGTAGCCATTAAAAAGTGTTCAGTTCAGTTCAGTTCAGTTCAGTCACTCAGTCGTATCCAACACCTTGCGACCCCATGGATTGCAGCACGCCAGGCCTCCCTGTCCACCACCAACTCCTGGAGTTCACTCAGATTCACGTCCATCGAGTCGGTGATGCCATCCAGCCATCTCATCCTCTGTCGTCCCCTTCTCCTCCTGCCCCCAATCCCTCCCAGCATCAGAGTCTTTTCCAATGAGTCAACTCTTAGCATGAGGTGGCCAAAGTACTGGAGTTTCAGCTTTAGCATCATTCCTTCCAAAGAAATCCCAGGGCTGATCTCCTTCAGAATGGATTGATTGGCTCTCCTTGCAGTCCAAGGGACTCTCAAGAGTCTTCTCCAACACCACAGTTCAGCCTTCTTCACAGTCCAACTCTCACGTCCATACATGACCACTGGAAAAACCATAGCCTTGACTAGACGGACCTTTGTTGGCAAAGTAATGTCTCTGCTTTCCAATATGCTATCTAGGTTGGTCATAACTTTTCTTCCAAAGAGTAAGCGTCTTTTAATTTCATGGCTGCAGTCACCATCTGCAGTGATTTTGGAGCCCCCCAAAATAAAGTCTGACACTGTTTCCACTGTTTCTCCATCTATTTCCCATGGAGTGATGGGACCAGATGCCATGATCTTCGTTTTTTGAATGTGGAGCTTTAAGCCAACTTTTTCACTCTCCTCTTTCACTTTCCTCAAGAGGCTTTTTAGTTCCTCTTCACTTTCTGCCATAAGGGTGGTGTCATCTGCATGTCTGAGGTGATTGATATTTTCCCCAGCAATCTTGATTCCAGCTTGTGCTTCTTCCAGCCCAGCGTTTCTCATGATGTACTCTGCATGTAAGTTAGATAAGCAGGGTGACAAAAAAAGTGTTAGGCAGATCTACATAAACTGTTGTCCAAGAGTCATAAAGTTATAAAGTGGGAGAAAAGCTATGGAATAGTAACTGGGGTCTGATCTGATGTGTGGAATAGAAAGGAAGGAAAGGAAGGGGGTGGGGAGAGTTGAATAAAGAGGTAAAGGAAGTGAGAAGGAAGATGGAGGGAGGGAAGGAGAGTGAGAAGGAAAGAGAAAGGGAAGGAAGAAAAGTATTTCTTTCCTTTGCAAGGCGCAGTTTACTTCAGACACCGTGAGAACTAAGGTAGGCTTTTATTGAAGGTGTAAAAGGGGTGTGTGTACAGTGATTTTACACAGAAACAAGTGGAAGGACTACTCTCCATCGCTCCCTGTGCTTTATTTGGAGAGCTGGCACCCAGCCTTGGATTATGCTCTGTGCTTCGATGTACACCATCAGCCCTGAACTATCCACAGCTCTCTTATTTGTTGACTTATGATAGGATGGGCACACATCCTTTCTGTGGTCAGAACAGTTCGGTATTTTTCAGTTTTACAATCACTAAAATGTACCTTTTTTTTTTTTTTTTTGTGGCTGCACAATGTGGCATTCAGGATCTTGGTTCCCTGACCACAGATCAAACCCATGCTCCCTGCATTGGGAACATGGAGTCTTAACCACTGGACCATCAGGGAAGTCCCTAAAATGTACCATTTAAAGTGTATAGTTTAATGACATTCAACAGTGAGGATATAGAACATTTTTATCATCCCAAAGATTCCCTTGTACTTCTTTCCAGCTAATCCTTAAACCACCACTTTTTTTTTTACCACCACTCTTTTAAAAAAAATTTATTTATTTTAATTGGAGGCTAACTACCTTACTATATTGTAGTGTTTTTTGCCATACACTGACATGAATCAGCCATGGGTGTACACGTGTCCCCCATCCTGAACCCCCCTCCCACCTTCCTCCCCATCCCATCCCTCAGGGTCACCCCAGTGCACCGGCCCTGAGCACCCTGTCTCATGCATTGAACCTGGACTGACGATCTATTTCACATATAAACCCCACTCTTTGTCTCAGGCAACCACTGATGGATTTCTGTCGTGATACGTTACATTTTCTTGCCTGGGGTCTCCTGTAAATGTGACCATACAGGATGTACACTTGTGTTAGGAGTCTTTCATTCAAAATGATGCTCTGGCTTTTCATCCGGGTAGTCAGGTGTATCTGTACTTCTTTTCTGGTTTTAAACTTTGGCTGAGTAGTATTTGATTTTATAAGTATAAAACAGTATGTTTGTCCATTCTTCCATGGAAGAAGATTTTAACCGGGGATATGTTTATGTCACCAAAAGTTTGAAAACTACATTTTCACCTTGATTCCATATTCTTGAGAATGATTGAGAACTCAATTTTCAACATCATTTTCAGTGAGAAAGCAGGTCATATGTTAAGAGATTAGGTGACAGGATGACTGAAGGTTTCATGATCTTACTGAATACACCACATGGCAGGCACCTAGCTATCCTTATATTATGGTATCCATGTCCTTGTATAATATCCTCCGCTTTAGGATGGGCTGGACTTACTTTCTGCTAATGAATTGAATATGGCCAAAGTGATGGGCTGTCACTTCTGAGTGTGCGTGCTTAGTCACTTCAGTCATGTCGACTCTTTGTGACCCTGTGGACCATGCCTGCCAGGCTCCTCGCTCCATGGTGTTTTCCAGGAAAGACTGCTACAGTGAGTTGCCATGCCCTCCTCCAGGGGATCTTCCCAACCCAGGGATCGAACCAGTGTCTCCTCTATCTGCTGCATTGCAGGCAGATTTTTTACCACTGCACCACCGGGGAAGACAGTCACTTCTGAGGTTAGGTTATAAGAAAAACGATTACGTCTGTCTTGGGTGCTCTTTCTTGGGTTGGTCTCATAGGAAGTCAGCTATTATATCATGAATCAATCCTGTGGAGAGATCCATGTGGCGAGGGGTCAGTGCCCACCAACTACCACATAAATGTGCTTGGAATGAGATCCTCAGGTGAACCTTCAAACGGAATCACAGTATCTGATGACTAATTGTAATTTCATGAGACATCTTGTGCCAGGAGCATCCAGATAAACTAAACCCAGATTCCTGATCCACGTAAGCTGTGAGATAATAACTGTTTATTGTTCTAAGTTGGTAAATTTTGGGGTCAATTTGTTATGCAGCAACAGATACCTGGGGTTTCCTTGGTGGCTCAGATGGAAAAGAATCCGCCTGCAATGCAGAAGCTGCTGCTGCTGCGAAGTCGCTTCAGTCGTGTCTGACTCTGTGTGACCCCATAAATGGCAGCCCACCAGGCTCCCCTGTCCCTGGGATTCTCCAGGCAAGAACACTGGAGTGGGTTGCCATTTCCTTCTCCAATGCATGAAAGTGAAAAGTGAAAGTGAAGTCACTCAGTCGTGTCCGACTCTTCGAGACCCCACAGACTGCAGCCTACCAGGCTTCTCCATCCATGGGATTTTCCAGGCAAGAGTATTGGAGTGGGGTGCCATCGCCTTCTCCAGCAATGCAGAAGACCTGGGTTCAACCCCTGGGTCAGGAAGATCCCTTGGAGAAGAGAATGGCTACTCACTGCAATATTCTTGCTTGAAGAATTCCATGGACAGAGGAGCCTGGTGGGCTACAGTCCATGGGGTCACAAAGAGTTGGACACAACTGAGTGTCCAACTAACACTTTCACTCCAATAGATAACTAATACATACTATAATAAGTTATTATTGTTATTATTATTACTATTACTACCATGGTCCTTACTCTTCCTGTTTCTATTCCAGATTTATCGGAGCCCAGATTATGACATAGGAATAATCTCTGTGTAGCTGAGCAGGGAGTCAGGCACTCTGCCAAGCACTTACTTTCATTTTCTCATCTGATCCTCACAACAACTCTGAGAGGGGAGGGTACTTGTCCCTCCTTTCCTGACCAGGAAAGTAAACCTCAGAGAGGAAAAGGGCTTCAGATAGAGTCATATGGAAGGGGCTGGGGTTTGCATCAGGCACTCTGAGCCCGGTTTCCCAGGTCTTACCATCGTGATACCTCAGAGACCTGTCCCTGCCCACCCCCAGTCCTCAGCCACGGTCATGGCACCACCCTTCTCCTTGGTTCCATTCCTGCCTCTTCTTTGCTGTATCCCCACTCTGACCCTGTGTCGTATCCAGCCTGTGCCCAGTTCAGCCATGCCCCAATTGACTTCCTATCAAAGATGTTAGACCCACTGCCTAGGCTGAGATGTTATATACTTCTCAGCTTGTCTCACTGATCCCCTCCCTTCCTGATTTCCTCTCTATCCCAGCAACTGTTATTCTCCTTTAGTCACACGGAAATAGAAAGATTTTCTTTCTAAAAAAACCCAAATACAGTGAATGTGAATTTGTATTTGAAGAGTAAATAAAATAGTGACTAACTGAATCACCCGCTTGTAAAGAGAGGCGCCCAGGGGCCAGAAATGAGCTTGTTCTTTGGCTTCAAGCCTGCATTAGAATTTTAGCACTGCTGCTCCTTGACTGTGATATCCTGGCCACGTGACTTCACTTCTCTGTACCACTGGTTTCTCATCTTTAAAATGGGGATGATAATTCTTTTGTCAGAAGATTGAAAAAGAAAGGGAAGAAAGTGAAGCTGCTCAGTCGTGTCTGACTCTTTGTGACCCCATGGACTGTAGCCTACCAGGCTCCTCCATCCATGGAATTTTCCAGGCAAGGGTACTGGAGTGGATTGCCATTTCGTTCTCCAGGGGATCTTCCTGACCCAGGGATCGAACCCAGGTCTCCTGCATTGTAGGCAGACACTTAACCGTCTGAGCCACCAGGGAAGTCAGAGGATTAACTGAGATAATATATGTAACAGCCCAGTGCCTGGCACAGTGTAATGACTCCATTTATTATTGTTGTTGCTTAATTCTTATTTGCAGATTCTCTAATGTCTTTCCCCAAAGTTCAGGAGCTCTTCAGTGAAAACGATGGTCTCCACCAGCAGTCTCCTCCTCTGGGTACTCTTGAAGATGAAAGATTCTCTGATAAGATCTGGCATACTCTTTCTTTGGGATGGTGCACAGGTCTAAGAGAATGGCCTATGCAGTGAGAAAAACTTATTTTCCAACTCTAGTTCTTCTGCTTGTTCACCTAATGACCTTGGGCAAGTTAGGAGCATCACCAGGCCCATTGGTAAAATTGGTAAAATGGGGATAATATTAGCTCCAGCCTGATGGCACTCTGGTGAAAGTGGTTCAGTCACGTTATTGCTGTTCAGTTGTTAAGTCATGTCTGACTCTTTGTGGAAGTTGTTCAGGTGTGTCTGACTTTGCAATCCCATGGACTGTAGCCTGCCAGGCTCCTCTTTTCATGGAATTCTCCAGGCAAGAATATTGCAGTGGGTAGCTGTTCCCTTCTCCAGGGAATCTTCCCAACCCAACGATTGAACCTAGGTTTCTGGCATTGCAGGTGGATTCTTTACCATCTGAGACACCAGGGAAGCCCAAGAATACTGGAGTGGGTAGCCTATTCCTTTTCTAGGGGGTCTTCCTGACCCAGGAATCAAACCAGGGTCTCCTGCATTACAGGCAGATTTTTACCAACTGAGATACAGGGAAGACCCAGTGAAGGTTAGTAGAGATAATTAATGCATGTAAGGTGCTTAACGTGGTGCTGCTGGAACACAGTGATAACCCAGCAAATGCAAGCTCTTCTTCTTCTTCTAGGCATTGATGGAGCATGCTGAGGCAAGAGGTCAGCCCTCCTCCAGATTTCAAAGTCCGGGTATTTAGTCTTAAACATTTTGGAAGCACCTGTCCGGATTTCTATCTCATGCTATACCGTGGACAGCTGTGGCCCATTTGAATCAGTGGAAAGCTCCCTTCCCCTCGTTCTTCCTACCCTGGGGGTTTTCTTTTCCACTAGTTGGACTTCTATTCATGGATCATCTGCCAGAGACACGGGCCAAGAATTCTTACTCTTAACAGATTTTCTTCCCTTAATGGTCCTGTTCTGTGCTGTCATCCAGACACCCTCCCTCCCCTTCAGCCCTCAGCAGCTGGCAGGAAATGTTTATAGAAGGAGCTTTTCTTTCTCTTTTTAATAGCCTCCTAGGCTGCAACCTCCCAAATGAGAACCTTGTTAACCAGAAGGACTCTAGGCTACTGATTTATATTCCAGTCATATTGAGAGGAAAAAACATTACAAAGGGAGAAAGAAAATGCCAGCGGATCCATGGACTAGTTCCAACACCCTCTCTGATGAGGAGTGTATATTTCTATTTATGCCCTGGGTGCGCAGGGATTCCTTCCCGATTTTAGTATTTGACCTGTTATCCTTGGATCATGTAGATTCTTGTAGGTTTGCTGGAAACTAGAGAAAAAGTTCCATTCTCCTGCTGTTTAAACCCGAGATTTGTTACTTTCAAATAGCAAAGTCACTTGCTTCAACAGAAATATCAGTATCTTAGTAAAGATGGCCTCAAGGCTCATGGAGGCTTCAGAGGATGGCTAAGGGCTCGCTTTTTATCATCCTGTACAGAGAGGGATGGACCAGCATCCCTCTAGGTAGTTAAAAGCCTAAAACATACAAGTAAAAGCCTTTTGTGGTCAGAATGCTAGTTTGATGATTCAAGGAAGGGCTTCTAGGAGGAGAAAGTACGTTTGGAACTGAACTCAAAAAATTGGTGTCATAGAAAATTCAGGCTGTCTCCCAGTATTTATTCCCATCTACCTCTATAGTAATAGAATCCCTTAGTTTTTAGCTGGGTCCTCACCCCTTGCCACACACACAGAATAGACTACAGTTCTTTGGAAAATTGCTTGCAGCAATGGTCGCAACTATCCCTCTTCTATAGGCAGATCCTTTTGCACGTAACTAAGTTTCATCGAATGACGCATACAAAAATGAAATGGTGTGTGTGTGTGTGTGTGTGTGTGTGTGTGTGTGTGATTTTCGGAGAGTCCCCTTACAAGGAGAGTCCCTTTACAAGGAGGAGACATGCTCTTCTTCCAGGTTCCTTCCTTCCTAATGACTAGAATGAGGACGTAATACCTGAAGCCTCAGCAGCCATCCTGGACGATGAAGTAAAGTTGGGAATGGAAGAAACCCAAGGCAGAACAGTAAACCAGGAAGGTCTCATTTCTATGAAGCCATAGATTACCTTTGCAATCTTATTCTGACTACCTCTAAATGTATTAAATGAAAGAGCTAGTAATCTTTTATCTTGTTCAGGCCCCTGTTGTTTCGAGTTTTACATAGCTGAACCTAATTAAAAGTAATACAGATGGTCAGAATTTAGCTGAGCAGAGATGGCAGAGAAGAACACTTATGCCAGAGGGAACATCATGGATAATGTCACAGAAGAGCTAAAAGAATGGGTTGGGGGTGGGTAACGAATTCCATGGTATTGCTGAAAAGGAGCAATGACTGACGGGACTAAGAATGGTCTAGGGCCAGCTTTTGAAAGACCTTGAAGGGCAAGATAATAGAATCTGGAGAGTGTGGTAAAACAGATATCTGAATGTTGTGCAAATCACAGTAAGAAAGTCATGTATTCTTTCTCCCCTTTTTTAATCCCTTGAGTAATTTCCTCTGGGAAGTTTATATTCTGATGAGGGAGACAAGATAACAACCTCATGGAACAACTACAGGTTGTGACTAATGGTCTGAAGTAAACAAACTACGACGTGTTAGAGATTAACTGTTGGGTAAAAGTGGCTACTTCAGAAAAGGAGTAGCTCTTGAATTCTGTTCCAGGCATGGCGCTGAAGTCTAAGGACACAGGAATGGATAACACACAGTTCCTGCCATTGAAGAGATCACAGTCTACAGTGGGGTGAAGTTAATCAGGAACAATTTCCTAGAAGAGGTGAGAGAGAGCCAAAGGAAGTAATTTAGTTTTCCCATGTGTATCAGGCAGATACAGCTGCAATAAAACTGTGTAACATGCATCCCTTCAAATCTTTTTCAGGCAAGAATGGTTTTTCTCACCTCTCACTCACCAATTTGCTTGTAGGATCTGGTTCAGCTGGGCTCTGTTAGATTAGCTGGGCTTGATTCCAGGCGATGGGTTGGTTCAGGTATGCTTTATACACCTTGTTTTAGGGCCAGTGGCTAGTCAGGATTTAATCTTTTCTTGGTGGATGGCGGTTGTGCAGGAGATCAAGCTAAATCCTAGAGGCACAGTTAAAGCCTTTGCTATGTCACATCCACTAATGCTGCTAGTCAGAGCAAGTCACATGGCCAAGACTAACATCAGTGCCTCAGGAAGAACACTCCACCCACAGCGGGAAGATTATACAGACACAAGGATGTTTCATTCTATTAACAGAGGGAGCGAAGAGTTGGGGACGATAATTCAACCTATCACACTGCCCAAAGAAGCAGTGTACGTCTTTGTAAATGTCTGATAGTTTTACTATTTTTTTTCCAAGAAATCTTTTATATTTCTTATTAGATTTCTTGCAAGTCACCATACTTCTTTTTGTTTAAAATTTTACTTAAAAAAAAAAATCACAGGACTTCCCTGGTGGCTCAGTGGTAAAGAATCCACCTGCCAATGCAGGAGACATGGGTTTGATCCTTGATGTGGGATGATCCCCTGTGCTGCAAAGAAACGAAGCCCCATGCATGCACCACAACTATTGAGCCTGGGCTTTAGAGCCCAGGGACTGCAACTACTGAGCCCACACGCTGCACCTACTGAAGCCCACATGCCCTAGAGACTGTGCTCCGCAAGAGAAGCCAATGCAAAAAGCATGCACACTGCAATGAAGAGTAGCCCTTGCTCTCTGCAAACAGAGAAAAAAGAACTCAGAATGTAAAAGAAAGAGTAGTGCTAAAGAGTAGTGCCAGAAGATATAAAGTGAAAACAAGGCTGGTTCCCTATTTCCCTCTATAGGGGCAAATACTACCCACTCCCCACGCCAGAGGTATTCTTTCTGTGCGTATAACCAAATATTTGCATACATTAAAAAAAATACAAAATAGCATTCTACTATACATGTTCTTCTGTGCTTTCCTTTTTTCTTCCTGTTTAACAGCGTATTTTAGAGGTAGTTCCATTTCAGTTTAACTAAACCCATCTCATTCTGTTAAATGGTTGCACTGTTTTCTACTGTGAGGCTGTGACATAATTTATTTAATCAGAGCCACATTGAAAGACATTTGGATTGTTTCCAATCTTTTGCTACTAAAATCAAGGCTGCATTAAATATCTTGGAACATCTAGCTTTATGCACATGTGTGAGTGTATCAGTAGGTTAAATCTCTAAACAGAATATTTGCTAGATCAAGGGATATTCATCTAAAAGTTTGGTGGATATAGACCCTTTGTTTCTAAAAAGAAAGGATTCCTTCCAGCGTGGCTACATATCTTTGCTTCTCCCTTCTTCTTCTGGTTCTTGTCCCATGGTATTATTTGGGGCTGGAGCAATGGAATAAAGTAACTCAAAACATTCCTACAGGCTCTCTGGGAAAACTTTGAGGAGTATGCTTTGAATTTCGGCATGTGGTCCCTAATTTGAAGATGAGAAGAACTCAGCACTACTCTTGTAGCCCAAACCATCACATTAATGACGGCTTTGGAGGAACATCAGATGATGGTTTCGCAAATATGTTTACTGAAGAGCTCTGTGGTGCAAGTGGAGTGATTAACACCCCTGGGAGATCTTGGTAAAAAATGTGCACAATACTCTTTAATTTGATCTGCTTTCCCTGTAGCACCTAAATATTTAGGGCAAACAGAAAATAGTTCTGATTTACAATCTCTATAAAAAATTTAAACAACATAATAGGACATTTGATCATGAAATTGCCTGAAATAATGTTGGCACTAGTCAGCTATATTTCTTCGAAATGGCCTGTAACGTCAGAGCAAACTCCCAAACATGGATTTTTTTTTCCCCTGCTAATAACAGTCTTATTAATAAAAGAATGATTTTCTTTACTGATCCTTGGCAGCTGTGTTCCAGTGCCTTTGTTCAATAAAGGTAGAGATAATAACTGTCAGTGGAAGGAAGATGTGCAGAGGTTCCCATGAGAAGTGGTAGGAACAAATCTTTTATTAAATCATATCAAATTGTGTTTCTTGTTTCCTTTTTTTAATTTTGTAAGTCACAGTCATATCTGCTAGTCTTTATAAACCTTGCCTCCCATTTGTCAAAAAAGACTTGGAGTC
This sequence comes from Budorcas taxicolor, assembly GCF_023091745.1. NCBI lineage: Eukaryota > Metazoa > Chordata > Mammalia > Artiodactyla > Bovidae > Budorcas > Budorcas taxicolor. Next base: position 26,708,368 of record NC_068911.1, read on the forward strand.
TTGGTGTTCTTGAGGTTACATGCTGCATGATCAATCAGGGTGATACATTTCATATAATTAACTCCATAATGGCATTCCTGAGTCTGTCTTGCATTTTACCCCTGCTGCCATCATCTGAGATTGGTTAACTTCTGAATGCATTCTCAGATGTTTTATGAATGCCTAGAGAAAGAGCAGTGAAAAGGTGTAGTGGATATCTGGGCTTTTTAACCTGTCCACAGATTCATGCCCCTCTTTGAGCAATACCACCTCTATTTCCCTTTGAGGGTAGGTGGCTCAGATGGGCCTAGCTATTTCTAGTGCTATAGGTGAGCCTATGACCCAGGCCTGGCCAATCAAAACATCATCACTCAAGTTGGCCTAATAAGAGCCAGAGCAAATCCTGGGACTTTTACTGCAACTATTGGGAAAGGGAACTTTTTTGATCGGAATTCTTTAAAGAACAAGACACAAACCAAGCCTGTTTTTGGTTATCTTTCCTTTCCATGGGAAGAACACTCTTGGAAAAAGGACAAAACAGAAAAACAGCCAAGAAATGAAGGAAGACAGATTCTTGATGCAGAAGATAGTTGACGCTCTCACTCTAATGCTTGAGTCTAACTATGCCTAAAGTCTCATCCATCAATTAGGCAAGTGAATGTGTTTTATTTATTTATTTTTTGCTTTAATCAGTTTGAGTTGGGTTTCTGCCTTTTGCCTCCAACAGAGTTCTAAACACTTGTGTCTTCCAACTTTCAGTAGAGTCTCATGCACAGGAGAGTGTGTTCAGCACCAGCATCGCTCATGTCCATAATAGTAATATGATATCAGCTCTCATTTCTTTTGTTGTCTGTGGTTACCCCTGGATGATGGGCTGTCTTCAGGCTGGAGCAACTGTTCTTAGTCTTGGCTTAGTCTATCTCCTGTCTTCCCAAGAATTCTCATTGCTTGAATGAGTGACGGTTGTCCTACATCCATGCTCTGAGATATGGTCTCAATCTGTGCTATGCCCTGTCTTTCCCTACCTTGGCCCAGCAGTTCAGTGGCTCCTTCTGAATACGGTTGTGCTGCTTTCTGCCCCAGGGAGCATTCAACCTGAGAATCCCAGGCAGCCAGCTATTGGGATCTTCTCCAAGCTTGGCACCTCTAAGATCTTCAGTCCATTTCTAGTTCTTCCCTTGCCTTGCTCAAATTAGGCAATGACCTTATTTGTGGGAGAAGAGGTGAGATAGACAGGAGTATGGATGAACATTTATAGTGAGCCTTCTGCATATCAAATGCTTCACTTATGTGTACTCACATCACTTTGTGTTTCCAGTTGTACTTAATGAATTTGTATACTTAATACTTTTTATAGTCTGGACACTGATCCAAGTGTCATCAAGTAGTACGAATTTAATCCTTAGAAAATCAGGAGAGAGGCATTGTTATCTCCGTGGATAAGCTGGGGCTCAGGAAGGTTAAATAGTTTTCCCAGTGTTCTACAATGAGAGGTGGAAGCAAGATTTCAGCTCAGCCTGAATGACTCTGAATTTCATTTTCTTCCTTCCTACACTGACACTTGTATTATTAGTATGAGTCTGTGCATCCCTCTCACCTGTGAACTTCCTGACCTCATCACTCTGTATTTTCTTTTATCTTCAGTACCCACTCCAGAGCCTTTTGTGGAGTAGGTTCTCAAAAACTGTCTCCTGAATCTTTACAACATGTAAGAAAACTATTTTATTTCCATTTACAAAGGGGCAAATTTAAGCTGAGGGTGGTTAAGGAAATTTTCTGAAGCCAGGAACAAGCATTCATAAAATATAATCCTATAATTCTGAAATTTCCTCCTTCAATTGAGAATTGAAAAAGATATATATGTTAAAGAGAGGAGTCTATAGTCTTTTTGTCCTTGTCAACATAGGTAAATGAAGGCTCTATTCAGCTAAGTTAACATAAAAAAAACAGCATAGCCATTTTTGTAGAAGAAAGCTGCATCTGTGTTGCTGAATCTGTGCTTGAACCTCTTGTAACTTGTGAGCAGGCAAAACATTGTTTAATGGTGCTGGATAAAGCTCAAGTGAAAAATGACTCTGGTGGGGAAATCTTTTATAGAAATGGAAGTGATTGTTTCAGGAATCTGAATTGTAATTTTTTACTTCTAAGTCTATTGTCTCTTAAACCCTGATCTACAACCTGGACACATCTGACCTGGAATTCTGGTGACTTTAGCTGTGTAAGGAGCACTGTAAAGAAAAGCGCTCAAGCTCAGAGTGTGGAGGGAAGCACGAGTTTGGTATATATCAGCAGAAGCTGGGACTCTTTTTACATGGAACCAACAGCTCTGAAGGACAGCTCAAGGAAAAGACATCTCCCAGGGCGTTTAAGAACACAAGACCTGAGCCCAGGGTCTGATGCAGCTCTCTGTTTGAAAGCTCTGCCGTTCTGTTAAGCTAATGATGAGTTTCCTCTTCATCTTTTCCCCCTACACTAAGACTAGGCAGAAATGCAAGGGAAGAAAAAACAAGAAGCAATTTCCAAAGTCTTCAGGGTCCCTAGGATGGTTTTTGAACTAAGTCACACTGCTGTCATCCTCCAGGCTGCTTGTACTTTTGGAGTAGTCATTGGCAGATTAATGAGTTTTCTGAAAGTTAAGAGAAAATACCAGCTTAAAATAGCACTAAGATTTTCAAGGACATTTTTTTTTTTTAAATTTCAGAAGAGAGTGAAATGCTGTAATCACTGTGATGTACTCAAGAATGCATCTAGGTTCTGTCATTAGTTAAAATTTCCAGCCATGGAGTCAAGATGCATATAATTTACTCACTCACTCACTCACCCTCCATCCATTCATCATCCACCCAACCATCCATCCATCCATCCAGCCAGCCAGCCATCTTCCACCCATCTAGCCACTTGTTTTACCCACTACTCAACATTCATCAAGCATAGACAATGTGACACGTATCATCTAAGGCTATTAATACTTGGTTCTCAGGGAGTTTCAAGATTTCCTTTTTCTGCTATCCTATAATTTTGCAAGGTAAATTTGCTCTTGGAGTTTCCGTTTAAGTGAAGCAAAATGTTGTATTGAGTTCATGCAGGTTTTGACTCTTATATAACTGTACACGTGGTACTGAAAATCTTATGCAACTTATTTGGGAAATGATGGTCTCTGGTACAAGTTGCTGCATCATGCAAAAAGATGGGCCACAAGAACCAGTTTTTCCTTAGGCTTTTTCCTTAGAAGCTGTGAAGTTGTTGAGCTCAAGTTGTTGTCTGGCTTGGTCGGGTGTTGCTAGTCCACTAAAAATAAGCCTGTGTCAGGAAATGTCTTAGATTCAGATGTAAGTGAAATAATTCAGCACACTTGCATTTTATTATGTTCTACTATGTTGAACTCTAGCAGAGGGTGTTTCTGAACACAGCTGGTAGAATGTGATGCTAAGAGTGCGGGATCTGGAGGCTCGTGGCCCTATTTCAGACCCATTTCCTACCATTTACTTGCTCCCTGGCTTTGGGCAAACTCCTTAATCTCATTGAGACTTATTTTTCTTTCTTTCTTTTTTTTTTTTGAGGCTTATTTTTCAAAACAAAAATGGGACAAACAGTGATACTTACCGCCTAGCATTTTTGGTGAGGGTTAATTAAATGAAGTAATACACACCAAGCAGTTTCCCCACCACCTTGGTGAGCAGCGCTGGTGCTGCAGGGGCATGGAGTAGATTTATTCACATTTACTAGTTCAGAGCAAGTCCCTCAAGTTCTTATTTCCTTCTATTACATGTTCTCCTCAACCTCCAAGTCTTCTTAAACTCCCCTCCCAAGCCACAGGCACTCATTCTGGTATCCAGAATACCTAGTTTCCCAGTTCCCCATTTATATGTTACTGTATAATAGATATATGTACATAACTGATAAAATATATAGAGTTGTCTTTGTATGTTTTGGTTAGTTTACAGAAATGGTTTGGGGTTCTAAACTTCACTCTCCTCCACTCAACTCTATATTTTTGACATCTCTTCACTTGTTCTATGTAAAGCTAATTCATTAAATTCTGAGTGTTGCCTGGGAGTCAACTTATGCACAGCCCACAGTGCGTACATCTAGAGAAGAAGATAAGGGACATCAAAGTCTTTGCTGTCACAAACAAATCTGCAGTGAACAGCCTTATGCCTGCATCTTTATAGTTTTGTGGGCATTTCTCTGGGGCACTTGCCCAGGCAGGGGATTGTTGGGCAGATGAATAGTTAATTGCATTGAGTACTGAGAGATTGCTCTTTGGCATAGTTGCTTAGTTTATACTTCTCCCTGGCACTTGATGTTCTCCAACTTTGTAATTTTTGCTGATCTGATTGGGTGTAAAGTGGTATATCATTGTTGGTTTAATATGCTTCTCTCTGATTACTAACAAGGTTGAGTATCTCTTCATATACTTATTACCCATTAGTGTTTCCTCTTCTGTTAATATTCTTTTCATAGACATTGCCCATTTTTCTATTGAGTTTCCTAAAATTTTCTTGCCTTTTTTTTTTTTTGGAATAAGAGTTTCTCTAGATATCAATGTCAGCCCAGTTTTAAATATCCTTTCACAGTCTACAAGCTGTGAAATCTGTGGGTGATGTCCTTTTTTGAGCAGAAACCTTAATTTTGATGTAGGCAAACACTTTATGTTTTCCCCTTATGGATGACCCTTTTTAGAAATTGCTTAGCAACCTCCCACTTCTAAAGTCACAAAGATATTTCCTCCATTTTCTTTGATAACTTTTATAATTTGTCTTTCACTTTCAGATGTGAAGTTCCAATTTTATTTTTTTCATACAGTGAACCAATTTTCCCATGAAAATCTACCAAATCATTCATTCTTTCCTAATTGGGCTATGAGACCAAATCTCTTACATATGCAGGAATGTTTCTGGAATCTCTACCACACTTAAAAAATTACTGTGATTTAGTAATAAGCCTTAATATTTAGTAAAATAAATCTTTACTCTCATTTTCTAAAATTACCTTAGATATTCATGCCTTTTAAATTTCCACATATACTTTAGAATCAGCTTTTCAGATTCCTCAAAAACTTCTGCTGGAATTTTCATTAGAACAGCGTTAAATCCAGGATTCGTGTTGGGGGAAAATTAATATCCTTACAATATTAAATTATTATTTGATATCATATTCACAAACATGGTATTCATCCTACATCATTCAGGTTTCTTTTCAGTGGTCTTTATAAGCATTTTACTTTTTTCTATGATGGCCTAGAATGCAAAATGAAGTGCATTCATTTTGGGGGGCTGGAGGGATTAAATACACGTGTTGACCTAAAACAATAAAATAGCCAGCTGTTTTATCAGGAAAATTGGTTTATTGAAGAATAGCAAAAAACTGTAATTTAATGCATGCAAAGTATGACTATTACAGGCAAGCCCTGAGAACAAAGGAGAGACCATTCTCTCATACAGTAGAAGGGGTAGCTGGGAGGGGCTGTCAGAAACAGAGTCTATTGAAAGAAACTGGGAGTTTGAGTTATGGGGGCTTTTCTTTCTTTTTTAATGTAATTTTGTTTATTTATTTTTGGCTGTGCTGGATCTTCGTGGCTGTACAGGTTTTTCTCTCGTTGCAGCGCACGGGCTTCTCATCGTGTGGCGCCTCTTGTTGTGGAGCATGGGCTCTAGGGCTCGTGGGCTTCAGCAGCCGTAGCGCACAGGCTTCGTTTCCCCGATGGCATGTGGGATCTTCCCGCATCACGGGCTGGATCCTTGTCTCGTGTACTGGCAGGCAGATTCTTTATCACTGAGCCACCAGGGAAGCCCCATAAAGGGGCTTTTCATTAGCTGCATTTTGACAGTCTCTCATTGGCTGGACTGTTACTGGGCAAGGAGAAAGTCTTCCTTCCCTCTGCCTGGTAGTAAAGTGGAAACCTTTTTGTATTGGAGATGTCAGGTTTGTCTCTTCCTATTGGGTCCCAAATGAGGTTGAGTTGCAGGGTGTGAGAGCTCTCCCCTCAGGTCCCCTGACACCATTTTAAAACGAGGTTTCTGTTTACTAATATTCACAAATTATATTTTTGGTTGCTATCATGTTTCAAATATTCTGTACATTACCTGGAACATGGTGAGTGCTCAACAAATTGTATTTATTGCTGTAGCTATTATAAAATAGGGGTGGGGGTGGGGGGGAGTTGAGAAGGGAAGGTCTCCAACTGTCTCTAGGAATCATCAAGATGTGATGGAACTAACATGGATGTGGAGTCAGACGTATTGGGGCTGTGTGACCTTGCACACACTTCTTGACCCTCTGGGCCTCTGTTTCTTCTACGGTGGGAATAATGTGCACCTTACGAATATCCTCAGTAGAGTGTGAGGATAAAATGAGATTGAAAACTACAGACACAGCTACTGGAACATGAAAGCCCAGAAAAGGGTTCTTTTTCTTCTCTAAGGAAGTGATAAAAACTTTGTCACAGCTGTACCATTTTCCCATCAAAAAATATCTTTTCTTCATCTGAAGTCAACTTCCAGACTTTGTCTTTTCTCACCTACAAGATGAAGCATGGCAAAAGCTAACAGAGTTTTGCCAAGGGAACATACTGGTCACAGAAAACACCCTCTTCTAAGAACACAAGAGAAGACTCTACACATGGACATCACCAGATGGTCAATACTAAAATCAGATTAATTATATTCTTTGCAGCCAAAGATGGAGAAGCTCTATACAGTCAGCAAAAACAAGACCGGGAGCTGACTGTGGCTCAGATCATGAACTCCTTATTGCCAAATTCAGACTTAAATTGAAGAAAGTAGGGAAAACCACTAGACCATTCAGGTATGACCTAAATAAAATCCCTGGCGATTATACAGTGAAAGTGAGAAATAGATTCAAGGGATTAGATCTGATAGATAAAGTGCCTGATGAACTGTGGACGGAGGTTCGTGACATTGTACAGGAGGCAGTGATCAAAACCATCCCCAAGAAAAAGAAATGCAAAAAGGCAAAACAGTTGCCCAAGGAGGCCTTACAAATAGCTGAGAAAAGAAGAGAAGCTAAAGGCAAAGCAGAAAAGGAAAGACATATCCATCTGAATGCAGAGTTCCAAAGAATAGCAAGGAGAGATAAGAAAGCCTTCCTCAATGATCAATGCAAAGAAATAGAAGAAAACAGTAGAATGGGAAAGACTAAAGATCACTTCAAGAAAATTGAAGATACCAAGGGAATATTTTATGCAAAGATGGGGACAATAAAGGACAGAAATGGTATGGACCTAACAGAAGCAGAAGATATTAAGAAGAGGTGGCAAGAATATACAGAAGAACTATACGAAAAAGATCTTCATGACCCAGATAACCACGATGGTGTGATCACTCATCTAGAGCTAGACATCCTGGAATGTGACGTCAAGCGGGCCTTAGGAAGCATTACTATGAACAAAGCTAGTGGAGGTGATGGAATTCCAGTTGAGCTATTTCAAATCCTAAAAGATGATCCTGTTAAAGTGCTGCACTCAATGTGTCAGCAAATTTGGAAAACTCAGCAGTGGTCACAGGACTGGAAATGGTCAGTTTTAATTCCAATCCCAAAGAAAGGCAATACCAAAGAATGTTCAAACCACTGCACAATTGCACTCATCTCACACACTGTCCAAGTAATTCTCGAAGTTCTCCAAGCCAGTCTTCAACAGTAAATGAACTGTGAGCTTCCAGACATTCAAGCTGGATTTAGGAAAGCCAGAGGAACCAGAAATCAAATTGCCAACGTCCATTGGATCATCAAAAAAGACAAAAGAGTTCCAGAAAAATGTCTACTTTTGCTTTATTGACTATGCCAAAGCCTTTGACTGTGTGGATCACAACAAACTGTGGAAAATTCTTCAAGAGATGGGAATACCAGACCACCTGACCTGCTTCCTGAGAAATCTGTATGCAGGTTAAGAAGCAACAGTTAGAACTAGACATGGAACAACAGACTGGTTCCAAATCGGGAAAGGAGTATGTCAAGGCTGTATATTGTCACCCTGCTTATTTAACTTATATGCAGAGTACATCATGCAAAATGCCTTGATGAAGCACAAGCTGGAATCAAGATTGCCGGGAGAAACATCAATAACCTCAGATACACAGATGACACCACTCTTATGGCAGAGAGAAAAGAACTAAAGAGCCTCTTGATGAAAGTGAAAAAGGGGAGTGAAAAAGTTGGCTTAAAAATCAACATTCAGAAAATGAAGATCATGTATCCAGCCCCATCACTTCTTGGCAAATAAATGGGGAAACAATGGAAACAGTGACAGACTTCATTTTGGGGGCTCTAAATCAGTGCAGATGGTGACTGCAGCCATGAAATTAGAAGATGCTTGATCCTTGGAAGAAAAGTTATGACCAACCTAGGCAGCATATTAAAAACCAGGTACATTACTTTGCCAACAAAAGTCTGTCTAGTCAATGCTACGGTGTTTCTAGTAAAGTCATGTATGGATGTGAGAGTTGGACTATAAAGAAGGCTGAGCTCCAAAGAATTGATGCTTTTGAGCTGTGGTGTTGGAGAAGACTCTTGAGAGTCGCTTGGACTGCAAGAAGATCAAACCAGTCCCTTCTAAAGGAAATCAGTCTTGAATATTCATTGGAAGGATTGATGCTGAAGCTGAAACTCCAATCTTTTGGCCACCTGATGTGAAGAGCTTACTCATTGGAAAAGACCCTGATGCTGGAAAAGATTGAAGGCAGGAAGAGTAGGAGACGACAGAGGATGAGGTGGTTGGATGGCCTCACCAACTCGATGGACATGAGTTTGAGCTAGCTCTGGGAGTTGTTGATGGACAGGGAAGCCTGGTGCCCTGCAGTCCATGGGGTTACAAAAAGTCAGACATGACTGAGTGACTGAACTGAACTGAACTGAACCAGATGGCTACAAAGAGTATATATACATGAGGAAAAGGGGAAAAAGAAAAAAGAAAAACCTACCCTCCCAGTATCCCCTTTTCAAAGGTATCTTTGTTTTTTCATCTTTAGAATACATACTCCTTAAAGACAAGAAACACAGCAAGCACTGTAGTGGACCCCACACTTGGTGGTTTATCCAACCACCGTGAGTCTATTTCTCTTCCCAGGGTTTGACTGGAGGATGGGCGGGTCCATGCCAATCTGGGCCAATGAGATGCTAGGAGGGGCTTTCTGAGGGCTTCTGGGAAAGGAAAGCCCATTTTCCTCCTCCAGCTTACTTGAGTTAAAGAAGCCCAGTGCCCAGTTTCCGCAGGCAACCCTGTCAGTGAGGGAAGCCACGCTGCGGATGAGCTCACGTGGTGGAATGGGACAGGGATACAGTGTTCAGAAAAGGTCTGGGTTCCTAATGTCAGAGTTGACCTTCTGCACCAGTGAACCTTGACGGTCCCTTCTCTTGTCCATTTCCTCTTATGTCATGAAAAGTAACACCCTGATTGATTTAGTCAGTTTGAAGAGTGCTATGCACTGAATTGTGTTCCCTCTCTGTTTTTGGAGATGGGGCCTTGGAAGAGGCAATTGAAGTTGAAAGATCATAAGGTGGTGGCGGTGAGGGGGCTCGTCTAATGGACTGTTGTCCTTATAATGAGGAAGAGACACCAAGCTTGCTTGCACACAGAGAAAAGGCCATGGGAGGACGCAGCAAGGAGACGTCATCTGCAAGCCAAGCAGAGCGGTCTCACTGGAAACCAACCTGGATCTTGAACTTCCAGGCTCCAGAATGGTGAGAAAATAAATTTCTGTTGTTCAAGCCACCTAGCCTGTGGTATTTTGTTATATGGCCTTGGCAGAGCAAAACAAATGGGAATCTCTTTATTTGAAGTTGAAAACACTATAGTGAATTCAAATCTTAAGTCTTCAGCATGAGCCTGTGAATAATCGATGCTCGTGAAATGTATGGTAATCATCATGAATGTGAGAATCATACTGAATTTATGGATTACTGTGAAATACATAATTCTACGTGCTTTAGGTAGTTTGAATTTCCTAATGGCCATTGGTATAGGTGTAGATTTACTATTATCTGCATCTTTTATTTATTTATTTTATTTTTTATATTAATTTATTTATTTTAATTGGAGGTTAATTACTTTACAATATTGTACTGGTTTTGCCATACATCAATATGAATCCGCCACAGGTATACACGTGTTCCCCATCCTGAACCCCCCTCCCACCTCCCTCCCCGTACCATCCCTCTGGGTTGTCCCAGTGCACCAGCCCCAAGCATCCAGTATCATGCATCGAACCTGGACTGGCGATTCGTTTCATATATGAAAACTGGGAAGCAAAGAGGGTGAGTGATATGCTTGTGTTTGAATAGATAAGTGGTCCAGATAGGTAAGAACCTTAGGTCTTTTCACTCCTATTTTAGTACATTTTCTAACATGCTCAATTTCCACTTGTCTGTGAGAAACATTGAAGGTAGGAGTTACAGCTTTTATGTTTTTGTTACCAAACACAGAAATGAATGGCTTTGTTATATCTTGAAACCAACTCGTAGGGAAAGATGGGGGAAGTGATAGCTCTTTCTGCAGTATTTTAACCATGTCCAGCACTGGCTGTGTTCACTTCATGAGTGTGCTTCCACCTCTGGTATAACTTTACGTCCAGCTGTCAGCACAGATGTAACAAGCAATGATGACATTGCAAAGGTCGCACTGCCTAGAGAATTGTTTCACACACAAACGAAGGAGTCAAGAAGCAAAGACACAAGACGTAGTTTAGACCTGTCATTGCTCCGCTGGGAGCAATTTGCACTCAACATATAAATTAGGTTCAGGGTCTCTCTAGTTAATACAAAGCCTTTAGTGCCATTAGGTTCTTCAGAGTATTAAATTATGACACATGGACATTGGGTTTATCAATAATGTGCCCCATAAATCCAGTTAGCATTTTCTTCCAGGTGTTGCACCTTGGGAAGCTGCTTAAGTATCTTGAAGGTCCTACCCAGCTCTGGCCTTGAAACTCAAGGAGGGTCTGACATGTGTCAGACTCTTAACTGGTGTAACATTATCTGTGCTATTTTTATTATAGCCCTTTGTGCCTGTCTGGAATCTCTTCTAATGCTAGATCTTAAAGATTAGATGAGGACCTCCCCTCAGACGAGGTTCTGTCACTTTTAGAAGGAGCTCTGGTGCTATGGGAGTGGCTCTGGATGTCACTGTCTTTGTTTCTGTTTGCTCAATGTCCCTTTCCTTGGGGAACTCCTCTGTGTGTGTTGCAGGGCTCTGAAATGACTGTCAATCATGGAACTCCCCCATCCTTCCGCTGCTTGGCTAGAGGGCTGGGTCTGTGACCCTTACTGGTCCATCCAAGCTCTCTTTTCTGGGAACCTGAGTCTTGAGTCAAGACACACAGGGGTGGGAGATAATAGAAACAAAATTATTTAATTTTGAGGTTGTTGATGAGTTTCTGCTCCCTCTCACTTCTTTAAAAAAATTTCAGCTTTATTGAGATGCAATTAAGAAGTAAAATTGTAAGATATTTGAAGCGTACACTGTGATGATTTGCTTCACATATACAATGTAAAAGGAGTCCTTTATCTGGTTAACACATCCATCAGCATCTCTATCTCTATACCTGTATCTGTCTTAGCTATGTGCTCAGTTGCTTAGTTGTGTCTGAGTCTTTGCAACCCCACAGACTGTAGTTGATCAGGCTCCTCTGTCCATGGGATTTTCCAGGCAAGAATACTGGAGTGGTTGCCACTTCCTACTCCAGGGGATCTTCCTGACCCAGGCATCGAACCTGAGTCTTCTGAATTGGCAGGCAGATTATTTACCACCAATCCACCTGGGAAGCCCAAGTATCTGTCTTACTGACTAAATTATTATTGTTTTGTCCTGTTGTTCTTTGTTTCTACATTTTCTCACTTATTTTTGGCTAAATTTTTTCCATAGACAAAAGACAGACTGAGGACATGGTTGGTGCGGGGGGAAGACCATGGGGTCCTGCTCCATTTCAAATCTGTGTATTTATATTTTCCCTTCATTTCTGGGGTCTTCCAAATATCTTTTCAATAAATATTAATTCTTTTTTGAGTGGGTTTGGGTAAGTGTCTATTGCTTGCTTTCAAATACCTGTAGGTGATATAGACGTAAATAACACAAGATAGTTCATTTTGTTATTTTTATTTTCCAAAATGAAAATGTCTCTGTTGAATCTTCTAATAATGATAATGATGATAAAAATATGCAGGTGGTGCTAGTGGTAAAAAACCCACCTGCCAATGCAGGAGATACAGGAGACACAGCTTGGATCCCTGAGTTGGGAAGATCCCCTGGAGGAGGGCATGGCAACCCACTCCAGTATTCTTGCCTGGAGAATCCCATGGACAGAGGAGCCTGGTGGGCTACAATCCGTGAGGTCGCAAAGAGTCAGACACGACTGTGTGACTTAGCATGGGTACACTATTAATATCTTCATCTTAATACAGAGAAATAGCAATCATAGCTGATGTGTTTCAAGGCTTCCTGCTTGCTGAATTCAGAGTTAGGAGGCAATACAGGGGCCAAGAGCATGGACTTTGCTTGGGTTCAGATTTAGGCTCTGTCAGTTCCTGTCTGTGTGACCTTGTTGTTCTTGTTGTTCATTCACTAAGTCGTGTCTGACTTTTTGTGACCCCATGGACTGCAGCATGACGAGCTTTCCTGTCCTTCACCATCTCCCAGAGTTTGCTCAAACTCATCGCCATTGCATTGGTGAAGCCATTCAACCATCTCATCCTCTGTTGTCCCCTTCTCCTCATGCCCTCAATCTTTGCCAGCATCAGGGTCTTTTCCAGTGAGTCAGCTCTTCTCATCAGGTGGCCAAAGTATTGGAGCTTCAGCTTCAGCATCAGTCCTTCCAATGAGTATTCAGGGTTGACTTCCTTTAGGATGGACTGGTTTTATCTCCTTGCTGTCCACTTGGTGGCAAATAGGGAAAAAGTGGAAACAGTGTGACCTTGGGCAAGTTAGTTAACCTTTCTGAATCTTAGTAATCTCATTCATAAAATAGAAATAATAATTGTACTTCATACAGACATTATGAAGCTTAAGTGAGTTGATACATGTTTAAAAATGCTTGGTGTATGGTAAACCATTCATGTTATCTCCTTAGCGTTAGATGCTTTGGCTGAGAAAGGGGGTCTCCTCGAGCTGCTGTAACATGCCCAAGGCCACACAGGAAGGCACAGTGTGATCTGGGATTAAATAAAGTCTTGCTCCTGAGTGCCTCGCATGGAGAGAGGGAATGCTCTCGAAACTGTGGCTGCTTATTCTTTTAAATGGTTCATCAGCCTAGATTTGAAAGAGAAGTGTGTGAAAACCGTGCCCCAGGAAAAACTGAAAGCAGAAATTAGGCACCTTCTCCTCTCTCTGCTGTCACCTGATATGCCTTTATTTCCTTTCTCCCTCCCGAGTCCCTATCAAGCCCCATTTCTGATAATCCCTGCTGCTGGGCTAAGTGACAGCTCAGGACCTATTAGCTGGTGTTTAAGATAAAGCCCTTCCTATTCTATCCGCATTTCAGAGGGGAATTCCTGAGACCTTGGTGGCTTCCACATCCACAGCATTTAGGGGGCATTGGTCTCTTCCTCTGGGACGAATCTGGAGATGTCTATTTGGAAGAGTTACTCATCTTTGCTAGGGTCTCATTAATTAACATCTTGCTTCAGGAGGGTCGGTATGCCTGAAGAATGCTTTCTACTGATCATTTCTAGTGTGGTTTATAGGAGATGTATGATTTCCACAGAAGGCGAAAGCAAGGGCAGGGCCTTATGAAATTAGAATATGGGAATATAGGTGTGTGTGTGTGTGTGTGTGTGTGTGTGTGTGTGTGTGTGTGTGTGTGTATCTGTACTGTAAATATTTAGTAGCACTTGTGCTGTTCATTTCAGTTCAGTCACTCAGTCGTATCCGACTCTTTGCGACCCCATGAACTGCAGCACGCCAGGCCTCCCTGTCCATCACCAACTCCCAGAGTTCACTCAGATTCACGTCCATCGAGTCGGTGATGCCATCCAGCCATCTCATCCTCTGTCATCCCCTTCTCCTCCTGCCCCCAATCCCTCCCAGCATCAGAGTCTTTTCCAATGAGTCAGCTCTTCGCATGAGGTAGCCAAAGTACTGGAGTTTCAGCTTTAGCATCATTCCTTCCAAAGAAATCCCAGGGTTGATCTCCTTCAGAATAGACTGGTTGGATCTCCTTGCAGTCCAAGGGACTCTCAAGAGTCTTCTCCAACAACACAGTTCAAAAGCGTCAATTCTTCAGAGCTCAGCCTTCTTCACAGTCCAACTTTCACATCCATACATGACCACTGGAAAAACCATAGCCTTGACTAGACGGACCTTAGTCGGCAAAGTAATGTCTCTGCTTTTGAATATGCTGTCTAGGTTGGTCATAACTTTTCTTCCAAGGAGTAAGCGTCTTTTAATTTCATGGCTGCAATCATCATCTGCAGTGATTTTGGAGCCCCCAAAAACAGTCTGACACTGTTTCCACTGTTTCCCCATCTATTTCCTATGAAGTGATGGGACTGGATGCCATGATCTTCGTTTTCTGAATGTTGAGCTTTAAGCCAATTTTTTCACTCTCCTCTTTCACTTTCATCAAAAGGCTTTTTAGTTCCTCTTCACTTTCTGCCATAAGGGTGGTGACATCTGCATATCTGAGGTTACTGATATTTCTCCCGGCAATCTTGATTCCAGTTTGTGTTTCTTCCAGTCCAGCGTTTCTCATGATGTACTCTGCAAAAAAGTTAAATAAGCAGGGTAACAATATACAGCCTTGATGTACTCCTTTTCCTATTTGGAACCAGTCTGTTTTTCCATGTCCAGTTCTAACTGCTGCTTCCTGACCTGCATACAGATTTCTCAAGAGGCAGGTCAGTGCTATGCAATATTACAGTAACACATATTTAATTCTGTTCTCAGAAATCCTGAGAGTTTGGTACATTCTTCCCACTGTGTAGACTAGGAGATTGGGGCTGTGCAGTGGTCATCTGCTGTCTCTTCTTATCCAGACTTTACCCCCTCTTTTGCTCTTAGTCCTCAGCTCAAGTAGAACTGACCCTCTCTTGGCTCCTTGTTCCTGAGAACTGGCCAATCTGAATGTCCTACCCCTCTGGCCCCTGTGATTGGTTCAGGAGTGGATGTATGAGACCAGTGGGAGCTGATGTGGGACTTTAGTTGGAGGCTTAGGGAACTTGCTGTTAGGTTTCTCAGCTTGAGTGGCTCGGGTTGTAGAATGTGAGCACAGAGGAGATGGGGCATCTTGGTCTACCGGAGGATAAGGCCAACATAAAAGAATTGAGAGGATGGTCCTGGTCGTTATCATCTGAGTCCTGACATGCCTCAAGCCAGAATGTCTCAGGACTTATCTATTTGTGAAGCAACCAAATCACTTCTGTGCCTAATCTAGTTTTGCTCTGGGTTTTCTGTCACTTGCAATGGAGGAAATTCTGACGAAGACAGGCTCAGAGATATGCACTGAATGTTCATGTCCCCATGTTCATATGTTGAAGCCTCAACCCCCATAGTGTTTGGAGGTAGAGCCGTTGGGAGGTGATCTGGTTTAAGTGAGATCATGAGGGTGACCACCCCCCCCCCACCCCCCGCCGATGGAATTAGTAAGAGGAGGAAGAGGCCAGAGCTCTCTCTCTCTGTTTATCATCTGAGGACACAGAGAGAAGGCTGCTGCTGCTGCTAAATCGCTTCAGTCGTGTCTGACTCTGTGTGACCCCCATGGACAGCAGCCCACCAGGCTCCTCTGTCCATGGAATTCTCTAGGCAAGAGTACCGGAGTGGGTTGCCATTTCCTTCTCCAAGAGAGAAAGCAGCTGTCTGAAAACTAGGAGAGAGTCTCCCCAGGAACTAAGTGGGCTGTTATCTTGATCTTGGACTTCCCAACCTCTAGAACCTCCATGAGAAACAGATGTCTCTTGGTCTGTGGTATTTTGTTATGGCAACCTGAGCCTTGCGTCATGCCACAAAGCTAATGAGTGGCAGAGTTTGCATTTGAACTCAGGTTTCACTGACTCCAAAGGCCCTGATACCCATTGAAGATACGAGCTCTGACCACAGAGAACAGATGGAGCAGATCCTGACTTCGGTTTCAGCCTGGAGAAGAAAGATTGAGTCCTTGGGAGTTCTGTGATGGGACCAGGGGCTGTGAGGAAACATGGGGCCCTCAAAATATATCCAAATTCACTTCCTTGCTTCACTAAGTCCATTGTTGCTTGAACTTCAGTTGCCAAACTAAATAAAAATGGTAATTAAAAAAAAATGCTTCCTATTTGGGAAGTGCTGTGCTAATCCTCTTACAAGCGTCACCGCACCCAATCATCAAAGCCACGTTACAAACTAGTACTCTTAGCTCCACTGTCAGGATGAGGAACATGATGCCCAGAGAGGCTGATCCACTCTCCCAGAGTCACACAGTCAGGTGGAGCTGGCATGGGACCTGTTACAAACAGAACTGTGCCGCTAGTAAAGTAATGCTCAAAATTCTCCAAGCCAGGCTTCAGCAATACGTGAACCGTGAACTCCCTGATGTTCAAGCTGGTTTTAGAAAAGGCAAAGGAACCAGAGATCAAATTGCCAACATCTGCTGGATCATGGAAAAAGGAAGAGAGTTCCAGAAAAACCATTTATTTCTGCTTTATTGACTATGCCAAAGCCTTTGACTGTGCGGATCACAATAAGCTGTGGAAAATTCTGAAAGAGATGGGAATACCAGAGCACCTGACCTGCCTCTTGAGAAACCTGTATGCAGGTCAGGAAGCAACAGTTTGAACTGGACATGGAACAACAGACTGGTTCCAAATAGGAAAAGGAGTATGTCAAGGCTGTATATTATCACCCTGTTTATTTAACTTCTATGCAGAGTACATCATGAGAAATGCTGGACTGGAAGAAACACAAGCTGGAATCAAGACTGCCAGGAGAAATATCAATAACCTCAGCTATGCAGATGACACCACCCTTATGGCAGAAAGTGAAGAGGAACTAAAAAGCCTCTTGATGAAAGTGAAAGAGGAGAGTAAAAAAGTTGGCTTAAAGCTCAACATTCAGAAAACGAAGATCATGGCATCTGGTCCCATCACTTCATGGGATATAGATGGGGAAAAAGTAGAAACAGTATCAGACTTTATTTTTTGGGTTTCCAAAATCACTGCAGATGGTGATTGCAGCCATGAAATTAAAAGACACTTACTCCTTGGAAGGAAAGTTATGACCAACCTAGATAGCATATTGAAAAGCAGAGACATTACTTTGCCGACAAAGTTGGCATTACAAATGTTGACAAAGGTCTGTCTAGTCAAGGCTATGGTTTTGCCTGTGGTCATGTATTGATGTGAAAGTTGGACTGTGAAGAAAGCTGAGCTCTGAAGAATTGATGCTTTTGAACTGTGGTGTTGGAGAAGACTCTTGAGAGTCCCTTGGACTGCAAGGAGATCCAACCAGTCCATTCTGAAGGAGATCAGCCCTGGATGTTCTTTGGAAGGAATGATGCTAAAGCTGAAACTCCAGTACTTTGGCCACCTCATGCGAAGAGCTGACTCATTGGAAAAGACTCTGATGCTGGGAGGGATTGGGGGCAGGGGGAGAAGGGGATGACAGAGGATGAGATGGCTGGATGGCATCACCGACTTGATGGACATGAGTCTGAGTGAACTCCGGGAGTTGGTGATGGACAGGGAGGCCTGGCGTGCTGCAGTTCATGGGGTCACAAAGAGTTGCACACAACTGAGCGACTGAACTGAACTGAACTCTTTCCCAATTCATGTGTTAATGCCCTAATGCTCAGTGTGACTCAGCTGTGTTTGGAGCCAGAGAGGTAATTAAGGTTGTTGTTGTTCAGTCACTCAGTCCTGTCTGAATCTTTGCAACCCCATGGATTTCAGGATGCCAGGCTTCCCTGTCCTTTACCATCTCCTGGACTTTGCTCAAACTCATGTCCATTGAGTCAGTGGGGCCATTCAACCATCTCACCCTCTGTCATCCCCTTCTCCTCCTGCCTTCAATCTTTCCCAGTATGAGAGTCTTTTCCAATGAGTCGGCACTTCACTTCAGGTGGCCCAAATATTGGAGCTTCAGCTTCAGCATCAATCCTTCAATGAATATTCAAGACTGATTTCCTTTAGGATTGACTGGTTTGTACTTCTTGTTGTCCAAGGGACTCTCAAGAGTCTTCTCCAGCACCAGTTTGAAGACCGCTGTTCTTTGGTGCTCAGCCTTTTTTATTTCCAGCTGTCTCATCTGTACATGACTACTGGAAAACCCACAGCTCTGACTAGATGGTCAAATGAGGTCCTAAGGGTGGGTACCTAGTCTGATAGGATTGGTGTCCTTGCAGGAAAAGAGACAATGGAGATCTCTCTTTCTTTGCCGTGTGAGGACACAGAGAGAAGGTAGCTCTCTGTAAGCAAGGAACAAAAGTCTCACCGGAAACTGAATTTTTCCAGTACCTTGATCTTGGACTTCTTGCCTTTCAGAACTATGAGGAAAAAAACGAATTTCTCTTGTTTAAGTCATGTGGGTTGTGGTATTTTATTATGGCAGCTGGAGAGGACTAGTACAGAACCCAAGCTTGCCTGGGTCCAGATCTCATCTTTTTAACCCCCATGCCAATTGGCTTCTAACTATGCATCCCATCCACCAGTGCACACAGATTTAACATTGTGAGAAAAATTATCTTTACAGAAAGTGACCAGGGCATGGGGCTGTCTGCTCTACAGGGGCTGGAGTTAAAGCTGGAAGGATAGCGTAAGGTCATGACTACTTGGCAGGATGAATCCAAATCCTTCCAGCAGGTACAGACTAATGTTTTCTGTCCCAGGGACCAGAATCCCACATAGCTCAGCCTCATCAAGAGAATATAATAAAACTCGTTACTGAGAAAGGGACAGCTTTATTTCTGTCTCAAAGGCCAAATTGAGAACAGCAGTAGCAACTCTCCTTGCAGGAGAAGGGAAGAATAAGGGAGTGATGAATTAGTTCCTTACAGCCCACTGACAGACTGATGGATAAACACAGTGACAGATCCCAAGTTTTATCTGTCGGCAAGTCTCCCCCAAAGAAAAAGGCTTGTCCTTTTAGACATTCCCTGAAAGTGGGATGAAAATATGGCAGAAAGCCCCACTGTCTGGGTGACACATGCTATTATTATTGCTATTATGTAAGAATCAGGATTCAGGAGTTAAAACCCACATGTGGAATAATTATGGTGTCACCGAGGCTCAGATAATATTATTCCTTCATCTTTCCTGTTTTGATGGCTGGTTGTATTGGCAAAAGCCCTGCATCACTGGGAACTTAGTAAAGTTTAGGGTTCTACTGTTCTAATGACCTCCCTTTGGGGGCCCAATAAACAATACTATAAAAATCAACTATATGTTGATATTCTACATTTTTTTTTTCTAAAAGTCCCTGCACAGAAGTCTTATTTTTCTCCCTTGAAAATATTTTTAACTAAGATCCCAATTTAGTTATAGAATTTCTGGAAATCTGAATTTATAGATTCTGATTAATTCTGCGGAGGATCAAGCATATTTCTCTTTTTGTTGCAGTGCAGGGCAGGGGATGAAGGGGTGCCTTTGGTGAGAAAGACAAATGTAAATGGAGACAGGGGTCTCAACCTGGGCCATGTGTTGCAATCACTGAGGAGCTCTGAAAATTGATTGACATTTGGATTTTAACACTGAGATTTTGATTTAGCTGGTCTCGAGATGTGGCCTGGTCAATGGAATTGTTTTGTGTTCCAGGTGATCCTAATGTGCAGCTACATTGAAGACCATGGCTGTAAATCAGTTGTTCAGTCGCTAAGTTGTGTCCTACTCTTTGCAACCCCATGAACTGCAGCACGCCAGGCTTCCCTGTCCTTCATCTCCTGGAGTTTGCTCAAACTCATGTCCGTTGACTGGGTGATGCCATCCAACCACCTCATTCTCTGTCACCCACTTCTCCTCCTGCCTTCAATCTTTCCCAGCATCAGGGTCTTTTTCAATGAGTCTGCTCTTGCATTAGGTGACCAAAGTTTTGGAACTTCAGCTTCAGCATCAGTCTATCCAATGAATATTCAGGGTTGATTTCCTTTAGGAATGACTGGTTCAATCTCCTTGTTTTAGACTTTAGAGTTTCCCTCTTAAGTGATTTAAAGGATAGAAAAATCAATGGTACCAATGCCATATGGATACTCACTATACTTCTGCAACTACTGTGAGACCTTGGATGAATGACTTGATCTTTGAGTTTCTTCAGTTTTCTCCTCTATAAAATTTGGATAAAAAGAGTGCCTAACTCATAGATTTGGGGGGAGGGCTGAACGTGGTAGGTGGGTAAAATGTGGCTGGCAGAGGGTAGGCAGTTAATCAATGTTGGCTTCATTGTTACTGTTACTATTGGTTTTCAAAATCTTTGGTAGTAGGTGATAGAAACTTTTTTTATTTAAAGAGAGGTAATATTTGCTGATTTGTGTAACCAAACCTAGGAAAAGGCATGAGTGGCTTTGGTCTCAGGACAACAGAGTCCAAGGGCTCACATCAGTTCTGTCCTGTTTCTGCTTCTCCCTTTCATGTCTGTTTCAGGCTCTGGACCAACTTCTCTACTGGAAGAAGGTATGGCTTCAGGCTGATCTGGCACCTTGTCTACGACCAGAAAGGAAAAGAGCTCCTTTTATCACTAGTTTGAGTTGGGGGAAAAAAGCCCAAGAAAAGACTCTGATTGGCTAAATCTTTGTCACATGCTTATGATGGCAGGCCAGATTATTGAAGCCCGGGAGGTGGCACTATAACCAGGGGTGGGGTGGGGTGTAATCTGCTGAGCAGACAAAAACAACAGCCAGAGCAAAGACAAAAAGCCAGTTTAATGACAATGACTGAATAAATACTTATTAAGCATCTATTGGGCTTCCCTGGTGGCTCAGAGGTTAAAGCGTCTGCCTGGAATGCAGGAGACCCGGGTTCAATCCCTGGGTCTGGAAGATACCCTGGAGAAGGAAATGGCAACCCACTCCAGTACTCTTGCCTGGAGAATCCCGTAGAGGGAGGAGCCTGGTAGGCTACAGTCCATGGGCTCACAAAGAGTCGGACACGACTGAGTGACTTCACTTTCACTTTTCAAGCATCTATTATGGGCCAGACATGTTTCTAGATACTTCGTTGTTGTTCAGTTGCTAAGTTGTGCCCGACTCTTTGAGACGCCATGGATTTGCACCATTTCCCTGTCCTTCAGCCTCTCCGGAGTTTGCTCAAACTCATGTCTACTGATGCCATCTCATCGTCTGTTGCTCTCTTCTCCTCCTGCCCTCAATAAGATGAGAAATAGACATCACGTTTAAAAAATATTGAGACAAAGTTTGCTGTTGCTTAGTTGATAAGTTATGTCTGACTCTTTGTGCTCCCATGGACTGTAGTCTGCCAGGCTCCTCTGTCTATGGGATTCTCCAGGCAAGAATACTGGAGTGGGTTGTCATTTCCTACTCTAGGGGATCTTCCCAAACCAGGGATCAAACCCACATCTTCTGCATTGGCAGGTAGGTTCTTTACCGCTGAGGCACCAGGGAAGACTGAGGTATAGTTTACATATAGGAAAATTCACTCTTTTTTATTGAAATATAATTCACATACAGTAAAACTCAACTTTTAAAAGATATGTAACATTTCATGTCTTTTGGTCCTATTATAAATGGTAGTAAGTTTTGAAATTGGAAAGTGTCGGTCCTATGACTTTTTTCTTTTGGGAATTTTGACAAACATACGTATCACCACCTCAATCAAGGTGATTTTATTTTATTTTTGTTTTGTTTTGTTTTTTATTTATTTATTAAAAAATTTTTTTTTTACTTTACAATACTGTATTGGTTTTGCCATACATTGACATGAATCCACCGCAGGTATACATGAGTTCCCAATCCTGAAGGTGATTTTAATTACCCCCCCCAAAATCATCTCCTGTGTCTCTGTAGCCAGCCCTCCTTCTACCCCCTGCCTCTGGCAACCACTGATCTGTTTTCCATCTCTATAGTTTTGTCTCTTCAAGAACATCATTTTAATGAAATTGTGGCCTTCTTTCACTTAGCATATTAGATTCTTAAAGTTGTTATATGTGTCAATAGTTCATTCCTTTTCATTATTGAGTTCACTGCATACATAGCCCAGTTTATCCATTCTCCAGCTGCAGGATGTCTAGATTGTTTCCAAGTTTGAATGACTATGAAAAAGTTGCCAGAATATTTACACACAGGATTTTGTGTAAACATACGTTTTTATTTCATTTGCTAAATCCTAGGAAAATTCTTCAAGAGATGGGAATAACAGACCACCTGACCTGCCTCCTGAGAAATCTGTATGCAGGTCAGGAAGCAACAGTTAGAACTGGACATGGAACAACAGGTTGGTTCCAAATAGGAAAAGGAGTACATCAAGGCTGTATATTGTCACCCTGCTTATTTAACTTACATGCAGAGTACATCATGAGAAACGCTGGACTGGAAGAAACACAGCTGGAATCAATATTTCTGGAAGAAATATCAAGAACCTCAGATATGCAGATTACACCACCCTTATGGTACAAAGTGAAGAGGAACTCAAAAGCCTCTTGATGAAAGTGAAAGAGGAGAGTGAAAAAGTTGGCTTAAAGCTCAACATTCAGAAAACGAAGATCATGGCGTCCGGTCCCATCACTTCATGGGAAATAGATGGGGAAACAGTGTCAGACTTTCTCTTTTTTGGGCTCTAAAATCACTGCAGATGGTGACTGCAGCCATGAAATTAAAAGACGCTTACTCCTTGGAAGAAAAGTTATGACCAACCTAGATAGCATATTCAAAAGCAGAGACATTACTTTGCCAACTGAGGTCCATCTAGTCAAGGCTATGGTTTTTCCAGTAGTCATGTATAGATGTGAGAGTTGGACTGTGAAGAAGGCTGAGTGCTGAAGAATTGACGCTTTTGAACTGTGGTGTTGGAGAAGACTCTTGAGAGTCCCTTGGACTGCAGGGAGATCCAACCAATCCATTCTGAAGGAGATCAGCCCTGGGATTTCTCTGGAAGGAATGATGCTAAAGCTGAAACTCCAGTACTTTGGCCACCTCATGTGAAGAGTTGAGGAAAAGACTCTGATGCTGGGAGGGATAGGGGGCAGGAGGAGAAGGGGACGACAGAGGATGAGATGGCTGGATGGCATCACGGACTCGATGGACGTGAGTCTGAGTGAACTCTGGGAGTTGGTGATGGACAGGGAGGCCTGGCGTTCTGCGATTCATGGGGTCGCAAAGAGTCGTACACGACTGAGCGACTGAACTGAACTGATGAGTGGGGTTGCTGAATCATATGGTAAATAAATGCTGAAATCCACAAGAAATTACCAGAATACTTTCCAAAGTGTCTGTACCATTTTGCATTCCCACTTGATGTACAAGTGCTCTATCTAGTTGCTTTACATCCTTGCAACATATGGTATTGTCAGTTAAAAAAAAAAAAGCCTCTCTAATAGGTGGGTAGTAGTATATCACAGTGGTTTTAGTTAATGGCTAATGGTGTTGATCTTTTTGGGGGATTCTAATTTGTCATTCACATATTCTCATTGGTAGAGGGTCTGCTCCTATCTTTTGCCCATGTTTTATTGAGTTGCTTGTTTATTATTGAGTTTTAAGTGTTTTTTATATATTCTGGATAAGTACAGATATCAGATATGTATTTTGCATGCCCCAGTTTGTGACTTGCATTTTAATTCTCTTAGCATTGGCTATTGGAGAGACATTTTAATTTTTGGTCATGTCAAATGTGTCTGTTTTTCTTTCTTGGATTATGCTTTCCAGTTAGTCAGTTCACTTACTCTGTTGTGTCCGACTCTTTGCAACCCCATGGACTGCAGTACTCCAGTCTTCCCTGTCCATCACCAGCTCCCAGAGCTTGCTCAAACTCATGTCCATTGAGTCAGTGATCCCATCCAACCATCTCACCCTCTGTTGCCCCCTTCTCCTCCTGCCTTCAATCTTTTCCAGCATCAGGGTCTTTTCCAATGAGTCAGTTCTTTTATGCTTTTGGTATCATATATAATGTCTTTGCTTAACTCAAGACTATTGAGATTTTCTGCCATATTTTCCTTCAGATGTTTTAGGTTTTATATTTAAGTCTATGATCTTCTATTTAATTCCATGATCCATTTTGAGTGAATTATTGCAGATAATACAGCATCAGGATCAAGGTTCTTTATTTTTCATATAAATGTGCAATAATTATTTCAGTACCACTGAACTGCTCTTGCACCTTTATGAAAAACAATTTAACCATTTTTGCATAGGTCTGTCTCTGGGTTCCATATTCAGTTCTATTGAACTACGTGTTTATTTTATAAATAATTCCACACCTTCTTGAATTATTGTCACTTTATAGTAAGTCTTGAAATCAGATAATATGAAGTCTCCAATGTTGTTCATCTTTTTAAGAGTTGTTTTTGCTATTCTTTTGCTTTTCTATCTAAATTGTAGAATCAGGTGTTCATTTGTACAAAAAAATATCCTACTGGGAGTTTGATTGAAATTGCACTGAATTTATACCTGGGAAGAATTGGAAACTTAACAGTGAGTCTCTCAGCCCATGAACCGAGTGTGTATTTCTATTTTTTCAGGTTATCATTGATTTCTTTCATTACTGTTTATAATTTTAAGCATACAGATCTTGTGTATATTTTTTCTGTTTCATATCTTTTAATGTTCTTGTAAATATTCATATAAGTTTTGAAATAGGAACATGCAAGTTATCTAACACAGTTCTTTTTCAAAATTATTTGGAAACTCTAGGTCCTTTACTTTTATATACATATTTTAGTAACATCTTTTGGGAAACAGCACCCAGGATTTTGATAGGAATGATGTTGAGTCTATAGACCAATTTGGAGAGAACTGCCATCTTAATCACATTGGGTTTTCTGATATTTGGACATGGAATTTCTTTCTTTCATTTTTTAAAGAGAAACCAGTGTTTTTTACTTTATTTTATGTATATTCTGGGTCTTTGTTGATGTGCACAGGCTTTCTCTAGTTGTTCTGAGAGAGGGCTACTCTTCCTTGCAGCGCTCAGGTTTCTCATTGCGGCAGCTTTTCTTGTCGTACAGCATGAGCTCTAGGCTCACGGGCTTCAGTAGTTGTGGCTCATGGGGTCTAGACCATGGGCTCCATAGTTGTGGCACCTGATTTAGTTTCTCCTTGGCCTGCGGAATCTTCCTGATCAGGGATTGAACCCATGTCCCTTGCACTGGCAGGAGGATTCTTATCCACCAAGGGAGTCTTTTAATTCTTGATATTGATAAGTTATGTCTACTCTCTTTTTTTCTTCTTGATCAGTGTGGCTAAGGTTTATTAAGTTTACTGATTTTTTAGAAGAATCAACTTTTGGTTCCACTGATTCTTCCCTACCACTTTTCTATTTTCAGTTTTATTGTTCTGCATCATCTTTGTTATTTCCTTCTTTCTGCTGGTATTCAGTCTAACTTATTTTCTTTTTTTCCTAGTTTCTTAAGGTGCAAGCTTAGGCCATGATTTGAAACTTCTCTTATTTTCTGACACAAGTATTTAATGGTATAGTGCATGCACGCTTAGTTGCTTAGTAGTATCTGACTCTTTACAACCCCTTGGACTATAGCCCACCAAGCTCCTCTTTCCATGGAATTTCCCAGGTAAGGATACTGGAATGGGTTGTGATTTCCTACTCTAGGGGATCTTCCCAACCTAGGGCTTGAACTTGCATCTCCTGCATTGGTTCAGTTCAGTTCAGTCACTCAGTCGTGTCTGACTCTTTGCGACCCCATTAATCGCAGCACGCCAGGCCTCCCTGTCCATCACCAACTTGTGGAGTTCACTCAGACTCACATCCATCGAGTTAGTGATGCCATCCAGCCATCTCATCCTCTGTCGTCCCGTTCTCCTCCTGCCCTCAACCCCTCCCAGCATCAGAGTCTTTTCCAATGCGTCAACTCTTCTCATGAGGTATCCAAAGTCCTGGAGTTTCAGCTTTAGCATCATTCCTTCCAAAGAACACCCAGGGCTGATCTCCTTCAGAATGGACTGGTTGGATCTCCTTGCAGTCCAAGGGACTCTCAAGAGTCTTCTCCAACACCACAGCTCAAAAGCATCAATTCTTCAGCACTCAGCCTTCTTCACAGTCCAACTCTCACACCTATACATGACTAGTGGAAAAACCATAGCCTTGACTAGACGGGCCTTAGTCGGCAAAGTAACGTCTTTGCTTTTGAATATGCTATCTAGGTTGATCATAACTTTCCTTCCAAGGAGTAAGCGTCTTTTAATTTCATGGCTGCAGTCACCATCTGCAGTGATTTTGGAGCCCCACAAAATAAAGTCTGACACTGTTTCCACTGTTTCCCCATCTATTTCCCATGAAGTGATGGGACCAGATGCCAGGTGGATTCAATACCACTGTGCCACCTGGGAAGCCCATTTAATGGTATAGATTTCCCTCTAAACATTATTATCTATGTTTCACACGTTTTAATGTGATTGCACCCCTTCTACTGTCTCATTGCTGCTTCTCCTTTGTCTTTGGAGGTGGGTTATCTTTTTTTTTATTTCTTGGGTTCCAACATCATCCTGTCGATAGTTGGGATTAGCAGCAGCTAGTTGGGATTTCGGTACTATTGCCGGAGAAGATGAGCACACGTCCATCTAATCTCCCATGTACAACTATACTTACTTGATCAGTCCCCCTTTATGTAGCTATTGCCACTCAGCCTCTTTCCACTCACGATGCCCTCCTCACCCTCCTCGGCTCTCCATACCTTATTTAGATTCTGGCTGCTCTGGCCAGGCTACCCTTCTAAGTGGACACTCTTTTCTCCTTGCCTAGGTTACCACATCCAGGCCAGGCTGTTATCCCTGTGGACACTTCCCCTCCCTACTCAGTCTCCAACTTGGAGCCACTGAGCCCCCCTTCTCTGCCCACACCCTAGGCTTCAGATTGACTATATTCTTTGTAGCCAAAGATGGAGAAGGTTTTTACAGTCAGCAAAAACAAGACCTGGAGCTGACTGTGGCTCAGATCATAAGCTTCCTATTGCCAAATTCAGACTTAAATTGAAGAAAGTAGGGAAAACCACTGGGCAATTCAGGTGTGACTTAAATCAGATCCCTTATGATTCTACCTTGGAAGTGACAAATAGATTCAAGGGATTATATCTGATAGATTTAGCAACTGGACAGCAACAACAACATACATTTTGATGTGTCAGCTTTTTAAAAAAGATTAAGTTCAATACATTTCCCAATTTCCATTATATATATATTTTTGATCCCTGAGTTATTTTGAATGGTGGTGTTTAATTTCCAAGTATTTGGAGAAATTTCAGATATATTTATATTTATAAATATATTCAGATATATTTATGTTATGGATTTCTAATTTAATTCTACCATACTGAAAGAATGTACTTCATATCATTTCAACTTGATAAAGTTAGTTTTATGGTCCAGAATATATTGTTAAATGACCCATGTGAACTTGAAAAATATGTGTATTCTGTTGTTGTTGAGTAGAATATTCTGTGTCAATTAGGCCAACTTGGTCGATAGTTTTTTATATCTTTACCGATTTTCTACTTGTTCTATCAATTGATTTGTTCCTGTTGTTTAGTTGCTAAGTTATGTCCAACTCTTTGTGACCCCATGGACTGTAGCCCTCCAGGCTCCTCTGTCCAGGGGATTTCCCAGGCAAGAATACTGGAGTGGGTGGTCATTTCCTTCTCCAGGAGACCTTCCTGACCCAAGGATCAAACCCCCATCTCCTGCACTGGCAGGTGGATTCTTTACCACTGGGCCCCCAGGGAAGCCCTTTGTTCTATCAGCTACTGGGAGAAAAACTGAAGTCTCCAGATGAACTTGTGGGTTTGTCTATTTCTCTTTTCAGCGATCAATTTTGCCTCATGTGTTTTGAAGCTGTTCTGTTAATCACATATACATAAATAGATAGCCGTTGGGAATTTGCTGTATGTCTCAGGAAACTCAAACAGGGGCTCTTCATGAACCTAGAGGGGTGGGATGGGGAGGAAGATGGGAGAGAGGTTCAAAAGGGAGGGGATATATGTATACTTATGGCTGATTCATGTTGAGTTTTGACAGAAAACAACAAAATTCTAAAAAGCAGTTATCTTCCAATTAAAAATAAATAAATTTTTAAAAAGATGGAAAAATAGTTTGAATAGTGTTTGCATGGTATACATTTTTTCATTTTAGCTTACCTATGTGTTTATATTTAAAGTGAATTCCTTGTAAATAGCATAGAGTAGGGTCTTGCTTTTTTAAATCCAGCCAGTCAATTTCTTTCCATTAAGGTGTATACTTAGACCATTTACATTTAATATAATTATTGATGTGGTTGGATTAAAATAGAACTTGCTGGTTTATTCTTGGTATTGTGCTTTCTTTCCATCACATTCAAATCTTCTGCAAATTCTCAGAATGGTCTCTGCTGAGCTGTAGTGAACAAAAAAAGGCCTGTTCCATTATGGACAGTGGGGTCTTCCCCAGAGGCCAGCTGTATCCCACTCACTACACTGTTATCTGGGCCCCAAAAGCAACAGAAGCAGCAATATGGCAGAATGACAAGGTGACAGGTTCAACTGTCCTTGGGGAGTATTATCTCACAATGGTAGATGTAATTGTTACAGCTCTAGAGTACAGATGAGAAAACTGAAGCTTAGAAAGACTTACAAGTGACCTGACCAAGATTGTGCAGTGACAAAGGGCCGAGATTTGAGCCCAGGTTTATCTGAATCCAGAGTTTAAAAATCTTAATCACTATGTGGGAAGGTTGTACATAAATAATTTGAAGGCGTGCACTATTGATCTCAATTAATTGATGACAATGAATTGCTATCAATATATAGGTTGAAGGATGTACTTAAAATTTCATCCTTGTGAGTGCCTATCCCTTCAAGGTGAGACAGTAAAAATTTGATATTATTTTGTTTGCCTTCTTTAGAAATCCAGCAATTAATGGGAGACAAACACAGTAGAGCTGAATGCTGTCAACCTGTACCGATGAATCAGCCAAGGGACACACCTGCTAATTTGCCCATTTCTTAGGTTAGTATTGAAGCAGGATACAGATGAGCGCTTCAGTGGAGAAAGAAATCTATAAATGAAGATAGCTAGTGGTAAAGTAGAGTGATTTTGACATTTGCTAACTGGATAAGTACACCAACTCCACCAGCTCATCACTGTGTTCTCGTTCTACCCCATGAAATCCGCTTTTAGCCAATTCTTGGTCAAATAATGAACCCACTGCAGAAATAATTTATGGGGAAGTACGTCCATTGCTACCTCCCTAACTCAGAAAAATCAGGCTTTTCTTTTCTGTTCTATGCTGTTTCCTGTCATGCATAATATAGCAAATTAATTAGTGAATCTGGCGGCATTTTGCTAATACAATTTCTCTCTCTTGCTTGAGGTGAATTATATTCATGCTTCAGTCACTTGAATATTGCTCTTCCATGTTTGACGGAATTATGTTATCAGGTGATGATTATATTGCACACTATCTGATTCTAATTAAACCAGAAAATAGTGACATTGTAAAAGAGGAGAATGTTTCACAGTCTACACTCTCCACCCCCTTTCTGCTAGTCACATTTTAAAGCTCTCTGGGCTGCGCTCGGGCTGTTTCCTGCTGCTTTCACCCTCTTTCTCTTCTCCAGACACGACGCCTTTCTTCGGCCTGCTTCATCTCATATGTAATTTGTGTAAATTGAGTCTTGGAAAGACATAATATTTACACTTGTCTTTTTTATCGGAAGCACGATGCACAGTAGCGACTGTGATTATTTCAGATGATATCAAAGAAGCAAATGGGTTGTTTTGTCAAAACCATCCACATAACTTGAAAAAAAAGATTCCTTGTTTCACAAAAGAGAAACTAAAATTTTAGAGGGAGAGAACTAGATTGTCAAGATGGATGCAGGAGGTGATAATAACGTAGGAGTTAAGGTCACAGGCTTTGAGAACTGGGTTTGAATTCTGGCTCCGCCTTCAATTGACGTTACTTCCTTCTTTTTAACATAATAATAAGTGCTCAGTGAAACTGAGGTCCAGAGAGGTTAACTGGCTTGCCAAAGGTCTAATGATGAAATGGAAAAGGCAATGCTTGGACTCCCACGTCTCCTTCTTTTGCGCCAGATGGGACTCTGCACCCTGATTCCACCAGGATGGAGAGTGAAGGAGGGTACCTGGAGACTCCACTTAGAGTAGGTCACTGGATGCCAGTCTCTTTTCTCATGAAGATAAAGATGTCCCTTTGAGTTAGGCAGTATTCACCCTCCACGAACCTTGGAGACATTGATGGCGAGGAAAGGTTTCTAAAGCCTTAGACAACTCCGAGGTGAAATAGGCACCATGCTGCAAAAGAAAGGCACTTTAATGGTTGACGGGAAAAGATATATAGCACACTGCTCTCAACTTAGAAAGCCTGAGTGCAAGGTACAGTGCAGCGTGGTCCGCAGGCTTTGGTCTTTTGTCCTGTTCAACAGGTGGTGAAGCAGGGAGAGTTCCCTGCTGAATGGGACTTATTCCTGTTGGGATAATGCTCCTCGGACCACAGTTCTGCTCATTTTCCAGACTGTGTTTCTTTTGGAGAAATAGACTCATACTTTGCAGTAACAAATCGTGTAATTCAGGCTGAGCCTGGCTGGTTTTCCCACTGATTTTTATCCTCCTCAGTGAAGGCCACTTGGCCTCAACTGCCTTATTAGACTTTATTCCTGGCCTATATGCACAGCTGAAAGCCTGACTTTGCCCAGTGGGGAAGATGGACTTCTCAGTAACTTCTGGGTTGGTGGAAGAAAACAGCTGCTCCTATGCTGCTTGTAAGACCCAGCAAGTGGAAGTGAAGCGTTTTCTTTGCAGATTCTACTGTGGGAGGAGGCAAGGCCAAGCAGGAAGCAGGGATAATTAAAATATATTTAAAAACACCTATTATATTGCAAGTCATATTCTGAATGCTTAGGAGAGAGCAGCCAACAGAACTGGCAGAGGTCTCTGTTCTGGGGATATCAGAAATAGGAATTTAATATGATGTCATAGAAAGAGCACTAGGGTTTGGGTCCCAGTCTTTTTTTTTTTTAACTAGTTTATATTCTAGTGGGGAGAAATAGGTGTTCAACAAAACAAAAAAGGAAAATGTACAGTCTATTGGAAGGTCGTCAGTTCCATGGAGAAAATAAAGCAAAGCAGTGAGATAGAGAAAGCAGAGATGGAGTGAAGGAGGTTACAATTTAATTTTTAAAAATTTAAAATATAATTGACAAAATTGTAAAATATTTGAAATTTACAACATGATTTGATGTATGTGTACTTTGTGAAAGGATTCCCCCACTGAGTTAATTAACACCATCCATCACCTCACAAATTTATCCTCTCCCTTTTTGAAAATGAAAGCCTTTAAGTCCTACTCTTAGCAAATTTCAATTATGCAATACAGTGTTGTCAACTACAGTCACCCTGTTCCACTGGATTCTCAGACTTTATAACCAAAAGCTTGTACCCTTTTGCTAACCTCTCCTTATTTTCCCCACCTCTGCTTTCTGTTTCTATGAGTTTGACTTGTTTGTTTAGATTCCACATATAAGTGAAACCATGCAGTATTTCCTTTCTCTGTCTGGCTTTTTTCACTTAGCATAATGCCTTTCAGAGTCATTCATATTGCTGCAAATGGCCAAATTTCCTTCTTTTTAGAAACTGA
This sequence comes from Budorcas taxicolor, assembly GCF_023091745.1. Classification (NCBI taxonomy): domain Eukaryota; kingdom Metazoa; phylum Chordata; class Mammalia; order Artiodactyla; family Bovidae; genus Budorcas; species Budorcas taxicolor. The sequence goes on from NC_068911.1 coordinate 26,740,057, forward strand.
ATAATACTTCACTGTATGTATATGCCATTTTTTCTTTATCCACTCATCCATCAACAACTACCTGGGTTGTTGCTATACTTTGGCTGTTATGAATGATGCTGCTGTGAACATGGAAATACACATATGTCTTCAAGATAATGGTTTCATTAGATTGGGATTGACATATACACACTACTATATATAAAATACATAACTAATAAGGACCTACTGTATAGCACAGGTAATTCTGCTCAATATTCTGTAATGGCCAAATGGGAAAAGAATCTAAAACAGAGTGGAGAGTGGAGATACATATATGTGTGTGTGTGTGTGTGTGTGTGTGTCCCTAGAGGAGGAAATGGCAACCCACTCCAGTATTCTTGTCAGGAGAATCCCATGGACAGAGGAGCCTGGCGGGTTACAGTCCATGGGGTTGCAAAGAGTTGGACATGACTGAAGTGGTGTAGCATGCATTTAGCATATATATATACATATATATATATATACATAAAACTTGTTCACTTTGCTTCACATCTGAAACTAACACAGCACTGTGAATCAACTATACTCCCATAAGCATTTTTAAGAAGATAATAGTTTCATTTCCTTTGGATATATACCCAGAAGTGGGAATTCTAGATCATATGGTAATTCCATTTTAAATAACTTGAAGAAATGAGGAGATTTTAATTTTAAACAGGAAGTCAGGGAAAGTCCTGGAGAAGGGAAATTTTGAGCAAGGTCTAGAAGAAGCAAGAGAGTAAGCCCCATGGATATTTGTGGGAAGAACATTCCAGGAAACAAAACCAGCAAATGCAAATTTCTCAAAGTGGATGTGTGCCTGGTGTATTTAAGGAAGAGCAAGGAGGGCAATGAGTCTCAACCAGAGTGAGTGAGAGGGAGAGTGGTAGGAGATGAGGTCATTTGAAACAATTGTAGTTGCTTTATATGATGACTGTTGGAATGAGGGCGATATTCAACTAGCAACGACTCACTAGCTATAGGCATCAGATTAGGCGTTCTGCTGGACCCAAGGATAGGAGGATGACCCTGCTCTCAAGGACTGGGGAGTCTAGTTCAAGATTTAATGTTAAGTCACATGGAAAGTTAGAGGACAGTGAAACCCAGGTGGGCTACCTATGGATCTCTGAAAGGGGAGAGAACATTTCAGAGTACTGAATGAAATTCTGGATGCAGACTACCTGAATATGAATTGTAGCCTCATCACTTATTAGCTGGGTGATCTTGGGAATGGCTCTTCATCCTCTGAGGTTCAGTTTTCACTTTTAGAAAATGAACTTCACAATGAAATCTACATTGCAAGATTATATAATTACTTAAGGTAGCACATATAACATGCTTGGCAAATCCTACATACAGAGTAGGCCCTTACTCTGACTCAGATTAGCTGACATTATTATTGTTATTTGGAGTGTTTAGAGAAAGGTTTTTCAAGGCTTGTAACTGTGGAGTTAGTAATTTTCTAGGGGGAAGATGGCCCTCACTGTAACAGAGAAAATGTGATAAATACATCAGTGTGGAGATGTTCCAATGGCAATGAGGACAAAAGGCCATAGCTGATTACCTGGAGTAGTTAGCAATAAAAATGACAAGTTACTGGGAATACCCTGCCAATCTAGTGGTTGGGGCTCCACGCTTTCACTGCAGGGGGCACAGGTTTGATTCCTGGTTGGGGAACAAAGATCATGCATGCTGCCTAGCAACAAACACAAATGAAAAGCTTATTGAGCATTTGCACATAGTATCTCATCTAAGACACACTGTGATACTATGAGATATGTACTTGTATTATCCTCATTTTGCTGCTAAGTGAAAACAGAGAAGTGAACTGATTTGCTGAAGATCACATAGCTAGTAAGAGGCAGATCTCAGACTCAGTCTTAGGGAACTGCCACCATACAGCCTACTGCCTAATTAACTTCTCTTAGATGGTGTTTGTAGGGCTTGGATGAGACTGAGATAGATTTCTGCCCATAGGGGTATCATAATGAGGAGAAGTTCAGTGGGTAAGAAATAAAGAGGTGATGATTATGCCTTTATGAACAGCATGTTGAGCTGCGATCATTTATGCTCTTATGATCTTTTAGAAACAGAGTGAGTTCTTTTCTGGCTTTAGAAGGGAGCCAGAAAATGGAATGTTTAAACAATACATCTAATTCCATTTTCTTCCCCTCATGCCTAGGTGACAGCAAGGCCCTTCCCACATGAACAGAATGGATTTTCTTTGATTAAAAGCTATTTTTTTTTTAACTTGAGGACAAGACATTTCTTAAGGGCTTCAGTTGTAACATGGGGTTTGCTGGGCAGCTGGGCTGAGCCTAAGAACACCCCCACAGGGAGAAAAAGCTGCTTGAGTCCTTGGAGTGAGTTTGTGAGTATGTGGTCTGAGCAGATGTCCTCAGCCAGGCTTGAATTTCCAGAGCCCAGGGGTTAGAGCAACCTGACATTAACTTTAAGGTGGATTTTAGTGTCTTACATTCCATTCTTTTCACTAATACTTTTCATGTATGGAGTATCTTCTAAGATTTTTTTTTTCATGATATTTTGAATTCTTACCTTTTCAATGACCGAATTCATTGAGTAGTTCCTGGGTGGTAGGTACTGTCCTTGGTACGAAGATGAAAACCAAGATAAGGTTTCTGTATTTCAGAAACTTTATATTTCAGAGAACATCATGGTAGCAGGTGTGTTTTAAAGTGTGTAATCTATATTTCAATGAATTTTTTTAAAGTGATAAAGACAAGTAATAGGTTTTAAATAAAATAGGTTCAGATTTGTCATCATACTGTTCTTCAAAACATTTAGCTCAGTGGGCCAACATTTCCTGCAATGGTTCCGGATAATGAAGTAAGTTGGTTAATATGTTACATAAAACTTTAAGAATTAGAAAAAAATCTTTTTTTTTTTTTTTTTTTTTCTGAAGATAGGAAAGTTTAAATTCACAACTAGAAGATTCTGGACCAAATTCTAGTGGAAATCTTGGGAAAGATGAAAGGAATTTACCAGTGTCTGTCTGTATGATCTTGGGTAAGCTCTCTGTGCCTCAGTTTCTTCATTTGGAAATGATGGAGTTGGTCAGGATATTTCTAATAAATTCCCTTTCAGCTCTAAAATTCTTTGACTTTAGTCTAGAACTGAAATTACTCTGACAAGGAATTTTAATAGGAATTTTAAAATTTTAATTTTAATGCCTAATTGCTAACCAAGGAAATGAATACACTCATACACCAACAGTATTTTAGTATTTCATCTTTGTTAAGTAAGAAATGGCTTGTGTTGTTTGTATTTTATTCCTTTAATTAACTGAAGTGGTTGGCAGCTTTTCATGTATATTAAATTTGAATGGTTACTCTTCTTTAGAAAGTCCTATGATTTTGTGATCCAGGTAAGAAACTGTAAAGTTACCTTGCCATCAACTAACTGGCTGATTTATTAAAGGCCTTATTATTATTATTTTTCAGTGAGATAGAGTCCACTGTTAAAAAAGAAGGAAGCTTCATGGAAGGGGAAAGACTTAACTTTTCAAAAATAATTTAAACTTGTCAAAGAGAAATAAAAACATAACTCCAGTAAAACTGGCAAAATGAATGGAAACTGAAGGAATCTAGACATAAGACAAAGCTGAAGCTATTTGTGATTCCCATACCAAGATGACTATTTGATCAAGAATCTGAATTGAAATTCACCAATGTCATCAACTGTAATCATTTTTCAAAATTTTAATGCCAACTACATTTTTTATGCTCTTGAGAATGAGTATGTCCACTTTATATATGTATTCATAAATGAAAATATCTTTTTGGGGATAAATTATTCCTTTATTGAAAAAATTAGTGACCTAATTTATTTTAGACATTATTAGACGTATATTCGGAGAAGGCAATGGCACCCCACTCCAGTACTCTTGCCTGGAAAATCCCATGGATGGAGGAGCCTGGTAGGCTGCAGTCCATAGGGTCACAAAGAGTCAGACACGACTGAGCAACTTCACTTTCACTTTTCACTTTCATGCATTGGAGAAGGAAATGGCAACCCACTCCAGTATTCTTGCCTGGAGAATCCCAGGGATGGGGGAGCCTGGTGGGCTGCCGTCTATGGGGTTGCACAGAGTTGGACACGACTGAAGTGACTTAGCAGCAGCAGCAGCAGCAGCAGCAGACATATATTAGACATTAGACATTATTAGACATAATGTCCCTGTTGACATTGGTTGACCAGCAATCCCACTACTGGACATACACACCGAGGAAACCAGAATTGAAAGAGACACATATACCCCAATGTTCATCACAGCACTGTTTATAATAGCCAGGACATGGAAGCAACCTAGATGTCCATCAGCAGATGAATGGATAAGAAAGCTGTGGTACATATACACAATGGAGTATTACTCAGCCATTTAAAGAATACATTTGAATCAGTTCTAATGAGGTGGATAAACTGGAGCCTACTATACAGACTGAAGTAAGCCAGAAAGAAAAACACCAATACAGTATACTAACGCATATATATGGAATTTAGAAAGGTGGTAATGATAACCCTGTATGCGAGACAGCAAAAGAGGCACAGATGTATAGAACAGTCTTTGGACTCTGTGGGAGAGGGCAAGGGTGGGATGATTTGGGAGAATGGCATTGAAACATGTATGATATCATATATGAAATGAATCACCAGTCCAGGTTCGATGCATGATACAGGAACTTGGGGCTGGTGCACTGGGATGACTCAGAGGGATGGTACGGGGAGGGAGGTGGGAGGGGGGTTCAGGATGGGGAACATGTGTATACCTGTGGTGGATTCATGTTGATGTATGGAAAAACCAATACAATATTGTAAAGTAATTAACCCCCAATTAAAATAAATAAATTAAAAAATAATAAAAAATAAGACACTAAAAAAAAAAAGAAAATTCTTTTCTTGGTTGCTGGTTGTTTAGTACACTGTTGTTTATCAAACTCATAATGCCTTTTTTCCAAATTCACACAGTTGTTATTACATTATTTATGTTGTTGGTAATAACAAATTTCTCTTTATCCTTGGTTAGAAAGGCTAGAAGTGAAATTACTCCAAAGAGTAATTACTCCAAAGAAATTACTCCAAAGAGTAATTTTGATTTTCAGGGCTGCTGGGAATCCTAAGTTTGAATCCAGATCTTGCATGTGATTGCTTGTGTGACCTTCAGAGAACTGCTTAGACGGATCCTCAGTTTCACCATCTGTAAGTTGAGAATTATAATAAAATGCAACTCAGACGTTGTTGACAGAATTAGCTAAAATAATGCATATAAAGTACTTAGATTATTGCCTAGAAATATGTTATTAATTAATAAATGTTATATATTATTGTCTCACTAGAAAAATAATAAAAAATTCCCCTGCATTGGAAAGCTATTTCACAACAAACATAATGATGATAATGATAATTAAAATGATAAGTCATTCTGTTTACTGTAATCAGTAGTAGTGTTCTAGTGATACTCAAATTTTAGCATGCATCAAAATTAGTTCAAGGGCTTGCTAAAACAGAGATTACTGGACTCCATCCCCAGAGTAGTTGTCTAGGGAAGGACCCGAGGATTGCCTTTTTCACATTTCTGGGTGCTTTTGAGCCTCATAGTCCAGGGACCACACTTAGAGAACCATTATTCCAAGCATCTTACCAGCATCCAACATCATCTCATTTGGTACTTATCACAAATTCTTGTGACTGTGACTGGTTTCTCCAAAAGGAAACAGCTCTGCCCCTGCCCTCCAAATTCCCCACTCCCTTCCCTAGCAACCACCATTTTAATTTCTGACTCCATGAGTTTGACTAGTTTAGATACCTCATGTGAGTTGAATTGTGCAGTATTTGTTCTTTTTATATTAATCTATTTTAATTGGAGGATAATTACGTTACAATATTGTGATGGCTTTTGCCATATATCGGCATGAATCAGCCATGGGAGGCACACGTGTTCTTTTACGATTGACTTATTTCACTGGGTTTCCCTTGTGGCTCAGCTGGTAAAGAATCTGCCTGCAATGTGGGAGGCCTGGGTTTGATCCCTGGGCTGGGAAGATCCCCTAGAGAAGGGAAAGGCTACCCACTCTAGTATTCTGGCCTGGAGAATTCCATGTATTGTATGGTCCATGGGATTGCAAAGAGTCGGACACAACTGAGTGACTTTCACTTCCGCTCGGCACGATGTCCTCAAGGTTCATCCATGTTATGGCACATCATGGGATTTCCTTCTTTTTTGAAGGCTGAATAATATTTCATTGTGTGTATATACTGTTTGCTCACTCAGTCATGTCCGACTCTGCAGCCCCATGGACTGTAGCCCACCAGGCTCCTCTGTCAATGGAATTTTCAAGGCAAGAATACTAGAGTGGGCTGCCACTTCATACTCCAGGGAACCTTCCCAACCCAGGGATTGAAACCATATCTCTTCCGTCTCCTGCACTGGTAGGCAGATGCTTTACCACTAGCACCAGTTGGGAAGATAGATATATATGCTACATTTTCTTTATCCACTCATCCACTGATGACTGTTTAGGCTGTTTCCATATCTTGTTTATGGTGCTGCAAGGAATATAGGAATGCTAATATCTTTAAAGAAACCAATTTCAATTTCTTTTGCCTAAACACTCAGCAGTAGGATTTTAGGGTCATATGGTAGTTCTATCTGTAACCATTTTGGGAAATATCCATGCCGTTTTCCATAATATCTATTACTTTTTAAAACAATCTTTTAATACCTTTTCTTCTCTCTTCTCAAACCCCATCTGCTCCCCATTCTTAGCTGGTGATCATGTTTCTTATTTCATTGGTAAAAATGAATCAACCAGAAGGGAGCTGACACTGACCCACAACCTCATCTCCCACGTCCTGGCATTGGCATTCACCAACCCTGACTTCCCACATGTGCCCATCCTCCTACGTCATTATTTTTTTCTCATTTCTGAATAATTTTCATCATTTGTAAACACACTATTCTTTCTTCCATCTTAAGAAACACCCCTTTGAACCAGGCTACTTAGAGATACTGATTTTAGGGCTTGGTCAGGAAATATACAAGTTAAGCCTGGAGCTTCTTGAAGTGGCAGTGAAAAATATCAAAGAAAGCAAGAAGGAAGGAAGGAAGAACTTCATAATGATGGGAGTATAGCGGTAAGATGTAAATATGATGTGATGAGAAGGGCGCTTTGCCTCTGTGTTCTTCCTCCTCCAAATACATTATCTCCGTCTAACACGAGAAAAATATCAGGTGAATCCAAATGCAGGGACAGTCTACAATATATCCAACTAGTGATAATAATCCTCAAAACTGTCAAGGTCATGAGGAACAGGGAAGTCTGAGAAACTGTCCAACTGAGGAGCCTAAGGAACATGACTACTAAATGTCGTGTGGTGTCCTGGATGGGACACTGGAATTGAGAAAGGGTATTAGGGAAAAACTGAGGAAATCCAAATAAATGGATTTTGTCAATAACTATATGTCAGTATTGGTTCACAAATTGTGACAAATACTAAAATACAAATAAAAATACTAAAATACATGTAAGATACTAATAATAGGGAACTGGGTATGGGGTAACTGTGAACTCACACTATTTTCATAATAATTCTGTAAATTTAAAACTGTTCCAAAATGGAAAAAGTGTTCATTTTTTCTTGACTCCACTTTGTCTACCAGATACCACTTCATTTCTTTTCTTTCCTTTGCATTGAAACTCAAAAGATCTTTATATACTGCCTAGTTTCACTTCTTTCCCTTCCATTAAAAGAATCTTGCTCCAGTTTGCTACAGCCTCCAGCACTACACTAAAAATGCTTTTGTGAAGGTCACCAATGACCTCCATGTTGACCTCCATGTTGTTAAAACCAGTGGTTGTTTGACCCAGCAGCCTTACTTGACATAGTTGATCTCACCCTTCTCTCCTGACCTCTAGGTTATATGCTCCCCTGGTTTCCTTTACTCTATTCACTGCACTTTCTCAGAACCCTTGGCTGGTTCCCAAACTCTTACTGTTGGAGTGAACTCATTTCTTAGTCCTTTTCCTTTCTTCATGTTCTTCGCCTTGATGATCTCATCAAGCCTCATGGTTTTGGGTATCATATTTACAGTGACAACTCTAACTTATTTCTCTAGTTTGCACTTCTTTCCAATAGATGCCTTGAATTCAACATATTCAAAACCAAACTTCTGATCTTTCTCCCTATTTAAATCTGTTCTAGCCTTCCTCATGTTAGTTGATTTCAGCTCTATCCTTGCAAATGATGAGGTCAAATGTCTTTTTCCTTTGCATCCCATGCCCAACCCTGCAGGAAACCCTCTTTGCTCTTCCTTCAGTGTATGTCTATAGTTCAGTGCATATCTATAGTTCAGCCACTTCTCCGCCTCCACTGCCCTTGGCCGCTATCATCTTTCACTTGAATTACTGCAAAAACCTCCTAACTGATTTTCTTGTTTCGAACTTGTTTTTATTCAGTCTATTCCCAGCACAGCAGGCAGTGACTGTTCAAATGTGAGATCATGTCATTTATTTGCTCCGTAACCTCCTCATTTCGACCTCTGTGGGAGCCCAGGTCCTTACAATCACCCATGAGGCCTCCCAGGATCTGTCTCTACCACTTTCCCGACCGCAGCCCCTGTTCCTCTCTCCCCTCTCATTTTGCTCCACACACTCTCCTGATCCTCTCCTATCTCAGGATCTTTGGGTTGATGGTTCCCTTTGCCTGTCACACATCCCTTCGCCTTTTCTCTTCACTCATTCACCTTCTTCAATTCTTTGCTCAAACGTTGCTCTTTCCACGTTGTGACCTACCCCGACTCCAAATTCTTAGCACTCTAGGTCCTTCTCCTCCATTCTACTTTTTCTTTCTTTTGTCATCTAACAGGTCACAGATTTACTTATTTTCTATGTTGGCTTTATCCACTGCAAAAATGCAAACTCTGTGAAAGAAAAATTGTTTTTTTTTTTTCTGTGTTCTGCACTGTTGTATCCCACGTGCCTACAGCAAAGTTGGGCACATGGTAGGTAATTCATAAGTGGTTGGCAAATAGTGAGTCAACTAATTGTGCCATTTGTGACAATATGGATGAACGTAGAGGGCACTATGCTCAGGGAGATAAGTCAAACAGAGAAAAATGAATACGTTATGATCTCCCTTATATGTGGAATCTAAAACTAACAAATTCATAGACAGACAATAGCATTGTGGTTACCAGGGGTTGGGGTGTTGTTGTGGGAACTGAGGAGATGTTGTTTAAGGGTACAGACTTGCAACTACGTTTGGATATTTAGTGGATACATAATGCCTGAAGATCTACTGTAGAGCATAATGGTTATAATCAACAAAGTTGCATTATAGACTTCAAAGTTGCTAAGAGAGTAGATCTTAGCTGTTCTCACCACAAAAGGAAATAGCAACTATGTGACATGATATTGCAATATATAAATGTATCAATATGTCTATACATGTTGTAAAGCTTAAACCTACATAATGTATATGTCAATTATAGCTCAATTTTAAAAATGCTGGAAGGAAGAAAAAATCAAAAAGAAAAATTATCTCCCCAAGTTTAGGATAAAGCGGGGACAAATAACTTCTTTGCCTTTAAAACAGTGGTTCTTGACCAAGGGAGATCTGATCTTCCTTCCTCCCACCACCCCCACCCCCTGGAACATTCTGCAATGTCTTGAGACATTTCGGTTGTCACATCTTGGTGGATGCTATTGGCCTGTAAGGATACTGCTAAACATCCTACAGTGCACAAATAGCCCCCACAATCAAATTATCCAGCCCCAAATATCAACAGTTCTGAAGCCGAGAAACTTTGCTTTAAATAGCCTATCTGAGAAATTCCAGGATCACTTGAACATTAATTTCATCCACCACAGCCTTTGCTGACACAAAGGACCTTATTTACTTGATTTGGACAGTGTTTCCTTTCCCAGGGGGCCAAGTCTGAGAGCAGAAGCAAATTTCATTCGCTCCCTCGTAAATCTCTGAAATGGAAAACGGGTCTCAATATTTCCCTCTCTCTCCCAGTCTTTGAAGCCCTCCGAAGTGGGCCATGGCAGTTAGCTCACAACAAATTCCCCAGACACAATTTAAATGTCATTTCAGGGCTGAGACTAGGGCATGAATATTTAAGATGTAAATTGTTTGGGTCGTGCCTAAATCTTTTATGGATTTTATTCGATGAGAAAAATGAGTCACTACTTTTTGATAAAGTTCGCTTCTCCTCCATATTATTAACAAACCCAGCCAAGTGAACCAGACTGCATCTGTCAGAGAGAATAGGGCTACTTGTTTAGGGGACAATATTAGATTGTGTTCCACTCCCAGCATGCTGTATTTATGGTTCAAAACCCAAAGAACAGGTAGGATATTTGTCCTAGGACAGAGTGTCCTGGCTAGCAAAAGCATCTGGGTGGAGGGTGAGGGGTGGAAGTGAAATTAAATAATCTAAGCCTAGGTGGAAAATTAGGTACTTTGACAGCTGATCATATAGCAGTGTTGAAATTACCAGACTCTAACACAGGAGAGTAATCCTTTCCCATTCTGCAGTTTGAATTCCAAAGTTTGGGTATATATATCTGTGTATCATAGGCAAAGAAAAAGGCATACAAGAGGGAGGGGGAAAGGAGAGGGAGAGAGACACACACAGAGGGAGGGAAGGAGAGAGACATATTTAACACTTTTAAACTCCATGGACTCCAAGTAAGAAAATCTATTTTAATCTTTTTGGAAGAAATTATGCCTCCTACGTCTCACTCCCAGCCCCTACCCAGAAATTAATTTTGAATGTTAATATGAAAGCAACCTCTCTTCTTTGAATGCTGCTTTTGATTTTGACAGGGTATCTAAAAGGCTGCTATTAGACAAATTTTCATTAAGTAATAAGCTAGTTCATGGGTAAAACAGAAATTTTTTGTCATCTCATGTGAAAATTTAAAAAAGCCATAATTAGGAAGAAAATCACTAATTGTAAGGCACAAAATTTGTTTGCTAAGAATAGTCATTAAGAGGCAACCAAAGCATTAGCAACTTCAATATTGGAAAACAACTATTAAAATGCAAGTGGAATTGAGGTATTTGCCCAGACATAATAATGGCTTTACATTTACAGGTCTATAATTGTGGCTTGATTTGAGGTATTGTTGGTACTTTTTAAGGAACAATGTGCAGTGGGCCTAAATACTTGAAGTACCATGGCTTTTGGGTTCCAAATTACAGACTCAAGTTTTAATTTCTAGAGAACATTACCATAGACAGAGTTAGTTAACTATACTGTCAATGCTGTTCTTGCTTTAGGATTGTGATGAATTGGGCAAAAGCAGGACAAAGAGTAGTGTTTTCTGTAACCCAGACAGTTCATGACACCAGCTTTGCATGTAAAGTGCCCCACGTCTGACATCAGTGTGAAGTTAGCACCTCACTGCCTGATTTATTTCCCTTCTTAAGAATAAATCTTGTTGTTTTTGCTTTTTGACAAATACACTCTTCAGGGAAAATTGAAGAAATGCAGAAACTTATAATCAAGGGATTAAGAGTTCTTCATAATTCCATCAAACAAAGATAGCCAGTGTTAACATTTTGGTGTACTCTCTCATCTTTTTATTGTATTTGAAACATTTTATTGAATCATAGCAATCATATGATAAAGTATACAAATTTTAAGTGTCCAAATTAGAATGAATTTTTACTTATACAATAAGGTATCCACCATCTTGATCAAGAAAAACAGTGTTTCCAACAACACTCCACACACCCTCAATTCCCTTTTCAATCAGTGTTCACCTCTCCCAGGGTATCCTTAGTTTGGTCCTTCTTGCAATAGTCCCCATGATTTTGAACTTAATATATATGGACTCATATGGAATATCCCTTGTTGGTATCACTTCTTTTATTCAACATGGTATTCATGAGATTCATCTATCTTGTTATAGGATGTAGCTATACTCTTTGTTGGGCTTCCCTGGTGGCTCAGTGGTTAAGAGTCTGCCTGCAATGCAGGAGACATAAGATACGTGGGTTTCATCCCTGGGTCAGGAAGAGTCCCTGGAGGAGGATGTGGCAACTCATTCCAGTATTCTTGCCTGGAGAATCCCATGGACAGAGGATCCTGGCAGGCTACAGTCCATGGGGTCACAAAGAGTCAGACACAGTGGAAGCGACTGGGCATGCATGCATCCATTTCCTTTGTTATTGTTATCCTACGCTTATATTGTGATTCTGTTGTATCCGACACCACAGTCTATTCATCCATTGATAAACATTTGAGTTGTTTCCAGTTTTTATGTTTTATGAATAAAGCCCAAACATTCTTGAAAGTATCTTTTGGTGGCCAGGCACTCCTTTCTCTTGTATTCCTCTCCTTTTTTTGTGTGTGCCTGTAAGTGTAGACTATATTTTATAAGAAATTGAATTCACATCTATTTCTGTATTCTTATTGACCACAGAAGTCCAAGGCCTCCCAGGAAACAGGACTGTCTCAGCAACCCTGACAGTCACAGGCATTGTCTGGGGGCAGCCTGGGGCAAGCAGCATGGAGGTACATGCTGGATAATTCTTTCAGGTCATTAGGAATGTATTCTCTCTCCTCCCTTACCAAGCCCAGCACATCACCAACCTAGTTACTGGCCTGGCATCCACAAAAGGATCAGAGGGCAGCTCCCGAGGGGGGAGCACCTGTTGCCTTCTCAGGTAGAACTTCTGCAGAATCTTCCAGCATAGTGGAGCTCTTACTGGGGAAGAGCAGGCCCCCTGTGCAACCCCAGAGACTCCAGGGGGCGGTTTGCAGAATCCATGTCCTTCATATCCTGGTTGGTCTCCAACTAGATACTCTATCCCAAGTTTCAGGATCCCACTTTTCCCAACCAGGCCCCTAACCTTTGCATAAAACACCTACCTTGGCTAAGCACACAAACGTCTCTGGAGTTCTGTAAGTTCTAACAAGTAAGTTATCAGCCTGCTATTCAGCTGTGTCTGCTCTTCCTTTATAGAAAATAAAGTCTCTCTGGGTCTAACACTTTGCCATTAATTCTTTGTTAACAGCCTCCAATCTCTCCATAGTCTTCTGTAGGACATCAATATAATTTGGTAGTAACCAGCCAGCTCTGCATTGCTGGCCCTCTAGTTTTAAACCACTTACATCACTCAGTTCAGTTCAGTTGCTCAGTTGTGTCTGACTCTTTGCAACCCCGAGGACTGCAGCACACCAGGCTTCCCTGTCCATCACCAACTTCCAGAGTCTGCTCAAACTCCCGTCCATTGAGTCGGTGATGCCATCCAACCATCTCATCCTCTATCATCCTTGCTATAGCATTTCCTTTCATGGGGACACTTTCCCAGGTCACTCTTGGTGAAATTTTTAGCAGTTTGGCCACCACCTAGTGACAGAGACTATCCTTATTCACCTACCAACCGGGAGACCATCTTCTTCACATTTCCCTGCAGTGGGTGAGTTAGTCTCAAATCCCCAGCTTACTGCCTGTTTGCTCAGTCCACATCTGCCGTTACCTGTGTTAGTTCTAGGGATTTAGTTCCAGTTAATTCCTGCTTTCTGAGAAGTAGATAACAAGACAGGATTAAGGATTTTATTAGGGGACATGCTTGTGAAAGGAAAAAGTGAGGGAGCTGGAGTAGACTTTGTAGTTCAGTTGCTCTGTCGTATCCGACTATTTGTGACCCCCCTGGACTGCAGCACACCAGGCTTCTCTGTCCTCCACTGTCTCCCAGAACTTGCTCAAACTCATGTCTACTGAGTTGGTGATGCCATCAGTGATCTCATTCTCTGTCGTCCCCTTCTCCTCCTGCCCTCCATCTTTCCCAGAATCAGGGTCTTTTCCAATGAGTCAGCTCTTCACATCAGGTGGCTAAAATATTGGAGCTTCAGCTTCAGCATCAGTCCTTCCAATGAATATTTAGGACTGATCTCCTTTAGGATTGACTGGTTTGATCTCCTTGCTATCCAAGGGACTCTCAAGAGTCTTCTCCAGCTCCACAGTTCAAAAGTATCAGTTCTTTGGCATTCAGACATCTTTATGGTCCAACCCTCACATCTGTACTAGACTATTGAAAAAACCATAGCTTTGACTGTATGGACCTTTGTCGGCCAAGTGATGTCTCTGCTTTATAATACACTGCTAGGTTTGTCATAACTATTCTTCCAAGGAGCATGCATCTTTCAATTTAATGGCTACAGTCACCATCTGCATTGATTTTGGAGCCCAAGAAAATGGAAACTGACACTGTTTCAACATTTTCCCTATCTATTTGCCATGAAGTGATAGGACTGGATGCCATGATCTTCATTTTTTGAATGTTGAGTTATAAGCCAGCTTTTTCGCTTTGCTCTTTCACCTTCAACAAGAGGCTCTTTAATTACTCTTCAGCTCCTGCCATTAAAGTGGTATTATCTGCATATCTGAGGCTGCTGATATTTCTCCCAGCAATCTTGATGCCAGCTTGTGATTCATCCAGCCTGGCATTTCTCATGATGTACTCTGTATATAAGTTAAGTAAGTGGGGTGACAATACACAGCCTTGATGTACTCCTGTCCCAATTTTGAACCAGTCTATTGTTCCATGTTCAGTTCTAACTATTTCTTCTTTTCCAGCATATAGGTTTCTCAGGAGGCAGATAAGGTGGTCTGGTATTTCCATCTCTTTAAGAATATTCCACAATTTGTTGTGATTCACACAGTCAAAGATGTTAGCATAGTCAATAAAACAGAGATTGATTTAAGTAGATTTTTAAAAAATTCCATTTCTTTTTCTATGATCCAGCAAGTGTTGGCAATTTAATCTTTGGTTCCTCTGCCTTTTCTAAGTCCAGCTTGTACATCTGGAAGTTCTTGGTTCATGTGCTACTGATGTCTAACTTGAAGGATTTTGAGCATAATCTTGCTGGCAGTGAAATGAGTGCAACTGTATGGTAGTTTGAACATTCTTTGGCGTTGTGTTTCTTTGGGATTGGAATGAAAACTGATCACCTGATCTTTTCCAGTCCTGTGGCCACTGCTGAGTTTTTCAAATTTGCTGGCATAATGAGTGCAGCACTTTAACAGCATCATCTTTTAGGGTTTTAAATAGCTCAGCTGGAATTCCATCACCTCCTCTAGCTTTGTTTGTAGCAATGGTTTCTAAGGCCTGCTTGATTTCACACTCCAGGATGTCTGACTCTAGGTGAGTGACCACAGCATCATGGTTATGTGGGTCATTAAGTTTTTTTGTACAGTTCTTTTGTGTATTCTGGCCACCTTTTCTTAATCTCTTCTGCTTCTGTTAGGTCCTTGTCAGTTTTGTCCTTTCTTGTGCCTGTCATTTCATGAAAGTTTCCCTTGGTATCTCCAATTTTCTTACAGAGATCTCTAGTCTTTCCCCAGTCTACTGTTTTCCTCTGTTTCTTTGCATTGCTCACTTAAGAAGGGTTTCTTAACTCTCTTTGCTATTCTCTGGAACTCTGCATTCAATTGGGAATACCTTTTCTTTTTCTTTTCACTTGTTTTCTTTTCTCAGCTATTTGTAAGGCCTCCTCAGACAACCACTTTGCCTTCTTGCATTTCTTTTTCTTGGGGACGGTTTTGGTCACCTCCTCTTGTACAATGTTATGAACCTCTGTCCATAGTTTTTCAAGATTCTAGCCAGAGCTACATCCAGCCCAGCATTTCACACAATGTACTCTGCATTTAAGTTAAATAAGCGAGTGACGATATACAGCCTTGATGTAGTCCTTCCCAGTTTTGAACCAGTCCATTTATTCATGTCTGGTTCTAACTGTTGCTTCTTGACCTCCATACAGGTTTCTCAGGAGGCAGATAAGGTGATCTCATATTCCTACCTGTTTAAGAATTTTCAACAGTTTGTTATGATCCACACAGTCAAAGGCTTTAGTATAGTCAAGGAAGCAGAAGTACATGTTTCTGGAATTCTGTTGCTCTTTCTATGATTCAGTGTGTGTTGGCAATTTGATCTCTGGTTCTTCTGCCTTTTCTAAATCCCACTTGTACATCTGGAAGTGTTGGTTCATGTAATATTGAGGCCTAGCTTGAAGGGTTTTGAGCATTACCTTGCTAGCATGTGAAATGAGAAGGCTAGAGGATCCATAAGGCCACAATGCAAATCTGACCCTGAGTGAAGGAGAGAGGGACCGGAGGTTGGGTAGAAGTATTTTAGACTATCCTGCAGCTTAGGAAAATTCACAAGCCATCCGGGAGATCTTGAGACAATGTTGGCTGTCAGAGGAGTCTCAAGTCTCCCAGGATAACTTGTCTTGATATCCTGCTGCTCTCAGATATTATTTGGAAGCACCCCGTGGGATGCATGGCCACCATGCAAATATAGTGATAGCTTTCCAGCCTAGCACTTGGGTTCTTGGTCAGTTACTCTCCCTTTAGCCAGAGATCCATGAGGTACATTCTCTTGGTCACCAAAAACGGGATTAGCACAACATCCAGAATGGAGTGTCCATAAGAGTTTGCATAATTACTAACCATTTTCTTATATTCCTAACACTTAGAGTGGCTTTCACTTTCAGTTTCATAAGCAATGCTGCTTTGAACATTGATGCTATCCATTGTTTCTTAGAATAGATTCTTGGAAGTGGAATGGTCAGGTGAATGAATGAACATTTCACTCTTTTTTAAAAATTAAAAACATTTTAATTGAAGTATAGTTGATTTACAATATTTCAGGTGTGCAGCAAAATGACTTATGAATACAGATGTACACACACATATATTTATATGCAAATATGTTCTTTTCCAGAATATTTTCTATTATAGGTCATTACAAGATATTGAATATAGTTTTCCTGTGCTACACAGTAGATCCTTGTTGGTTATCTATTTTATATAGCAGGGTGTATCTGTTAATCCCAAATTCCATATTTATCCTTCCTCACCATTTTCCCTTTGGTAATCATACATTTATTTTCTATGTCTGCGAGTCTATTTCTGTTTTGTAAATAAGTTCATTAGCATCATTTTTTTGAGATTCACATATAAGTGATACCATATTTATCTTTGTCTGATTTATTTCACTTAATCTCTAGTTCTACCCATGTTGATACAAATGGCATTATTTCATTTTTTTTTAATGGCTAGGTAGTATTCCACTGTGTGTGTGTATGTGTGTGTGTGTGTGTGTATGTGTGTGTGTTTGTGTGTGTACCACATCCTCTTTATCCATTCATCTGCTGATGGTCATTTAGTTTGCTCCCATGTCTTGGCTTTTGCAAATAGTGCTTGTGTGAACATTGTAGTGCATGTATCTTTTTTTAAATATAAATTTATTTATTTTAATTGGAGGATAATTACTTTATAATATTGTATTGGTTTTGCCATACATCAGCATGAATCCACCACGGGTATACACATGTTCCCCATCCTGAATCCCCCTCCCACCTCTCTCCCCGTACCATCCCTCAGGGTCGTCCCAGTGCACCAGCCCCAAGCATCCTGTATCATGCATCAAACCTGGATTGGTGATTTGTTTCACATATGATATTATACATGTTTCGATGCCATTCTCCCAAATCATCCCACTCTCACCCTCTCCCATAGAGTCCAAAAGACTGTTCTATACATCTGTGTCTCTTTTGCTGTCTCACATACAAGGTTATCGTTACAATCTTTCTAAATTCCTTATGTATGCATTAGTATACTATATTGGTGTTTTTCTTTCTGGCTTACTTCACTCTGTATAATTGGCTCTAGTTTCATCCACCTCATTAGAACTTATTCAAATGTATTCTTTTTAATGGCTGAATAATACTCCATTGTGTATATGTACCACAGCTTTCTTATCCATTCATCTGCTGATGGACACCTAGGTTGCTTCCATGTCCTGGCTATTATAAACAGTGTTGTGATAAATATTGGGGTACACATGTCTCTTTCAATTCTGGTTTCCTCGGTGTGTATGCCCAGCAGTGGGATTGTTGGGTCGTATGGCAGTTCTATTTCCACTTTTTTAAGGAATCTCCACACTATTCTCCATAGTGGCTGTACTAGTTTGCATTCCCACCAACAGTGTAAGAGGATTCCCTTTTCTCCACACCCTCTCCAGCATTTATTGCTTGTAGACTTTTGGATAGCAGCCATTCTGACTGGCATCATGTATCTTTTTAAATTAGAGTTTTCTCTGAATATAGCCTAGAAGTGGGATTGCTGGATCATACAGTAGCTCTATTTTCAGTTTTTTAAAGAACACCCATACTGTTCTCTGTAGTGGTTGTACCAATTTACATTTCCGCCAATGCATAGGAGATTCTTGGAAGTGGAATGGTTGGGTGAAAGAGTGAACATTTCACTCTCTATTAAAGTGTTTTATAATTTTTAATTAAAGTATAGTTGATTTACAATATTTCAGGTGTGCAGGAAAATGACTCTTATGAATACATATGTACACACACATATATGCAAATATATTCTTTTTCAGAATCTATTATAGGTCATTACAAGATATTGAATATAGTTCCCTGTGCTACACAGTCTCTTATTAAAGAGACTGTCTTTTATCTTCTATATATTTTTGCCTCCTTTGTTGTAGATTAACTGACATAAGAATGTAGGCTGTAGACTTTCTATCATGTTCCACTGACTTATGTGTCTGTTTTTGTGCCAATACCATACTGATTTGATTATTGTAACTTTGTAGTATAAATCTGAAATCAGAGACTGTGGTTTCTCCAGATCCATTCTTCTTTCTCAAGATTGTTTTAGCTATGTGGGATCTTTAGTGTTCCTGTAAATTAAAAAAAAAATTAAATTCAGTTCTGTGAAAAATGCCATTGATAATTTGATAAGTTTTGCATTGAATCTGTGGATTGCCTTGAGTAGTATGGCCATTTTAACAATACTGACTCTTTCAGTTCAAGAACATGGTATAGCTTTCCATCTGTTTGTGTCATCTTCAGTTTCTTTCATCAGTGTCTTATAGTTTTTGGAGTACAGATCTTTTGCCTCTTTAGGAAGGTTTAGTTTTAGGTATTTTATTCTTTTTGAATTGGTAAATAAGATTGTGATAGGAATGCCAACAGATTTCTGTGTATTCTTTTTGTATCCTGCAACTTTATCGAGTTCATTGATGAGCTCTATTAGTTTCCTGATGGTGCATTTAGGATTTTCTACTTTTGCCACCTGATGCGAAGAGCTGATTTTCAGTTGAGGAATCTTTGGTTGCAAGCAACAGAAGGAACTTCATTAGAAGGTTCATCAGTGGGAAGACTGAAGAACTAGAATTTAAAGAGAGATGCTCCTGGTAGAAGAAATTGTTCATCATTTTCACCTTAGTGTCTTCTCCAAACTGGACTGAACTGGCACCCATGGAATCTTGTCACTGCATCCCTCTGCTCAGAATTCTGTATCCTAGGTCACAGGTCTCCTCCTTGTATACTCCAGATTGTTGAAAGAGAGCTTTCCAAAGGGAAAAGGGCTTTCCAAAGGGAAAAGGTCTTGCTTATTACAGTCCCACAATGACCACATTATAATGGAGAGATGATAATTCCCCAAAAGGAAGACTGGGTTTTGTGTGTGTGTGTGTTTTCAGATGAGAATTAAATGAGAGTGCATATTAGCTCAATCAGAGTCTAGAAAGATTGAAGTTAGAGTTGGGGAAATCTTGATACCTGGTTTTCTTCCATCCTTCAACTTCTGCCTTTTTATTTTTGCTAGCAACTGTCCTGTTCCTTCAACAGCAATTTTTACTTACAAAATGCTTTATAAGCATGATATAATTAACCATACTGATATGCTGTGCTGTAGAATTCCTTTGGAGAACAGACAATATGAATTGCAAAGAGCCAGGAATTAACTTATCATCTGTTTTGAAGAGATGTGGCAGTGAATGGGGTGGGGCTTTTTTATTGTGGCTCAAAAATTGATTTCTAATTGCTCTTTTTATTGCTGGTTTAGCTGATGCTGCCTTTCTTTTTTTTTTTTAATCTTTGATTCTATTTCTTTTCTAAGTGAGTTAGGAAATGACATACTTGACTCCACCCTAAGTATATTTACTTAAACATTTAAAATATGTCTCCATACTCTTGCAACTGGATGATTTGGGGAACATCATAATCTGATCCAAATTCTAGTTTTACTTAGAATATTGAGACCAAGTTGAAAATCTGAATAATTCTCTTAAATACTGACTACTGATTTTATTCTGAATACAAAGGTATGTCTATAGTACAGTTAGTGGTTACAATGGTTAAGGTTAACTTTGGAGTTAGAGCTTGGTTTAAATCTTAGTTCTGACATTTACAAGCCATCTTGTGAAAACACTAGTTTTCTCAACAGTAAAATGGAATAATAATGATATTAGCCTAGGCTCATCTTACTTCATTTTGAGAAAGTCCTGGGAATCTTTCCCCAACACGACGCTCCCACCCTCAGTCTAGAGTAGACTCCCTCGTGATCCACACTCACAGTATGAATTCTCTCAGAGACACAATTGCAGTTTAAGTTTCTACTCTTCTGTTAGATTATTTAATTACATCTGCCTCAACACCCTTCCCTGCACAGACTGAACTCCATGAGGTCAGGGTCAACTCTGTCTATCTTCTTCACCTTGCTCCTGGTTGGCACTCCACAGATATTTATTGAATGAATGAATAAAAGAAGGAATGATTTCCCATAGAGGATTACTGAGATTGTATATAAAAACCTGTGTCTGGTACGTAGTAAGAACTGAGTAAATGTAACCTCCCATAAAGAAAAGCACCAAAAAATAACCTTCAAAACAAAACAAATCCCCCAACAACCAAATCACATATCATGTAAGAAATAAGATATTAATATGTTGTTGTCATCATTAAATGCTGATTTTTTTAGTTGAGTTATGCTACTGGAACAAACAACCCTTGATTTCAGTTATTTAAAACAACAAAAGTTTATTTTTTGCTCATGTGACATTTTATTCTTTAAATATTTATTTTTATTTATTTGGGTATGCCAGGTCTTAGTTGTGGCACTAAGTTAGGAACTTAGTTATGGCACTATTAAAAAGCAGACATTACTTTGCTGGCAAAGGTCTATCTAGTCAAAGCTATAGTTTTTCCAGTAGGCATGTATGGATGTGAGAGCTGGACTATGAAGAAGGCTGAGCTCTGAAGAACTGATGTTTTAGAACTGTGGTTTTGGAGAAGACTCTTGAGAGTCCCTTGGAGAGCAAGAAGATCAAACCAATCAATCCTAAAGGAAATCAGTCCTGAATATTCATTGGAAGGACTGATGCTGAAGCTGAAGCTCCAATACTTTGGCCACCTTATACAAAGAACTGACTCATTGGAAAAGACCCTAATGCTGGGAAAGATTGAAGGCAGGAGGAAAAGGGGATGACAGAGGATGAGATGGTTGGATGGCATCACCGACTTGATGGACATGAGTTTGAGCAAGCCCTAGGTGTTGGTAATGGACAGGGAGGCCTGGCATGCTGCAGTGCATGGGAATTGCAAAGAATCTGATACGACTGAGTGACTGAACTGAATGAGCTATGGCACACAGGATCTTTGATCTTTGTTGTAGTGTGCAGAATATTTAGTTGCAGTGTATGAGATCTTTGACTGTGGCATGTGAACTCTTAGTTGAAGCATGTGGGATCTAGTGCCCTGACCAGGGATCAAACCTGGGCCTCCTGCCTTGGGAGCTTTGGGCCTGGCTAAGGCTGGATCACCAGAGAAGTCCCTCATGTCACATTTTCAATGAGAGTCAGGCTCATGGTGGCTGCCTGACCCCCACAACAGAGTAAGGGGCCTCACACCAGCAATTACACACACAAATGGGGAAATGATAAGTGACATTTCTGCTCAAAGCCCATTGGTGGGAATCTCAGCTGGCTCAGGCTGCCAAAACAAAATACCATAGATTGGATGGCTTAAACAATAGGATTATCATTTAAGAACAAACAGAGGAAAACATCCAATCAGAGTGAGAAGTTGTGGACACTCCTGGCTGTGCCAAGTTTGGGTACTTTCCTTTGTAATTCATAGGAATTAGAAGCAGGTGTGGGCTTCCCAGGTGGGACTCAGTAAAGAATCTGCCTGTCAATGCAGGAGATGCCAAGAGACACAGGTTCGATTCCTGGGTCTGGAAGATCCCCGGGAGTAGGAAAAGACAACCTACTCCAGTATTCTTTCCTGGAGAATTCCATGGGCAGAGGAGCCTGTGGGACTGCAAAGAGTGGGACATGACTGAGCGCATATCACAGCCGACAGAAGCAGGAGGAGCCAGAATGATAGGGGGTGATCTTAGGAGCTCAGGCAAGTAACTCTCACCAGTAGGACAATTATTTAACTATTTTAACAGCTCATGTGCTTGTATAGAGAGGTGCTGGTTGACCTTCAGTCCAAGGTGAAGCTAGGCCTTGACTGGGTGTGGCTGTCCCAGAGCCTTGTTAAAAACGTTTGCTAAAGAGCCTCATTTTACAGAGAAGAAATGAAGAGCCAGAAAGGGCAAAGGCATTCCATCAGGTCACACAGCAGATTGGTGAGAGGGAAATAGAAAGGCCAAGAAATACAGAGGCACGGGGCTTCGGAGGGAACTCAGCAACAGAGCTAGAGGTGAGACAGAGAAGTAGAGTTCAAGAGGGACAAGAGAGGAACAGGAGAGGCGGAGGAGAGAGCAAGTGGGACACAGACACAGAGAAGCAGAAGGAATGGGAGAAAGGCTGAGAGAGACAGGGAGGTGGGGCATACAGGACAGGCTCTGTACGGTGCCATCGAACTCGCGATGTCGGGGTGATGCGGTGATGGGCCAGTGACGTGCTGGTTCTCATGTTTATGGATTGAGCTGCAAAGGGCCAGTGGAGTAGAAAGAACAGTTAGGGGAAAGGCTGCTGGGACGGAGTGGGCGGGGGCGGGCTGGCGGGGGAATAGAAGAACCAAGCACAGCAGTCTTTTCATGGCCTGTGTGTATCCGTTTGTTACCGCGGGAGCAGACAGGCAGACTGGGGCCCCCCACTGCAACCCATTCGTTCCCACCAGCCTGCTGCTCTGCCAGACGGCTGCCCTACCAGGTCATTGCCTCTGAGCCTTATTTATTGCTCCAAAATCTGGGGCCAGGAGGAGTCCCTGCTGGCAAGCTCAGGCGGAAGCTTCCATCTAAATCCCGGACTTGGCCTCAGCCACTACCGCTGAACAGGAGGAACAGTGGGAGGACCGACCTTGATTTGTACCAGGGCGGCTTTTTAACACGTGGAAGACGGTGTTTTCTGTGGCACGGAGAGTTCTTCCTGCTGCCTAGAGATTTAAGTCGTGGCCTTATTCTTTCCCACTAGAGAAACACTTCTTAAAACCCACACACATTTCCTAATTCAGCTCTGGCTGTTTTAACCAGAGTTAAAGAGTTCAGGGAAGAAGTAGCTCCCAGTGATCAAGAATTTACAGAGTCAGTCTACATCAGCTATACTTCAATAATAATAAAAAGAAATACAAAAAGAAAATGATCAATCTATTAAAAAAAGAATTTGCAGCATGAGGAATACTGCGAGGGTTATATCATTGGATCCTTGCATAAAGTTTCGAGGGAAGCACTATAATTTCCCACTTTACAGGTGAGATCACTGAGGCTCAGGGAGAGAAGAAACGTGCCCAGCATCCCATTTCTGTCTGTGCCAGAGCCGATCTGCCTGCACTTCCCCATCACCGTGCTGTCCTGCCTGCTCTGCGCCCATGATACAGACGAAGACGTCAAGGCTTATCAGGTCTGACAACTTGCCCAAAGGCCCATCATAGACAGTTGCAGAATAAGGATCTGTGCTTGGGTCTGCTTATCTTTGAGCCTCTGCTCTCACTTCCTGTGCATTGGGTTGGGGTCTTTCAGAAACAGAGACTCCCTCCTTCCAGATGTTTCTGTGCTTCATGAAGAAAGTAAGGAAACTGAAAGCTCCCATAGAGCTGTGCGTGCCCTAAAAATGGGCAAGATGGCAAACTTCGCATTATGTGTATCTTACTACAATTAAAACTTTTTAAAGGGATATAAAAAGCCACCCTCTTGGCTGTGGATAACATGCTATTTGTTTAAATTAGAGGATAATTGCTTTACAATGTTGTATTGGCTTCTACTGTACAGCAACATGAATCAGCCATAAGCATATATATATATCCCCTCCCTCTTGGGCTTCCTTCCCACCCCTCTAGGTTGTCCACTAACCTTGCTTTTCCTCTAACTCATGGAGTCTGCATATTCTTGGCCTTTATTGCCTTGTGTCTTCTGCTGCCTCACTGCCTTGTGCTTCTGAGTTCTCTGTGTGCCTCTGGTCTTCTACCCCATCCCTATCTATCTATCTGTCTTGTTCTATCTATCTTGTTCTTGCATAGTTGCTAAGTCATGTCTGACGTTTTGCAACCCCATGGTCTGTAGCTAACCAACTCCTTCTGTCCATGGGATTTCCCAGGCAAGAATACTGGAGTGGATTGCCATTTCCTTCTCCAGCGGAATCTTCCTGACCCAGATTGCATCCCCTGCCTGCATTTCCTGCTTGGCAGGCAGATTCTTTACCACTGAGCCACCTGGGAAGCCCCAGCTAACTATCACTTATCTATCTTTCAAGTCAACTGTCCCAAAACAGATCAGATTGGATGGCATCTGAGATCTGGTTCCCTGGAAAATGGGCTCTCAGATGGAGATTTGCCTGATGGAATTTTCAGGGAGAACATTTAAGATTAGCATCATGGAGGATCTAAGGAAAGAGGACAGGACAGAGGAGAAGTTGAACTGTAATGCGGTCTTAATGTAATGGAGCAGGACCCTATGGGACCTTCCTGGGACAGAGCCCTCCCCCATACCATCTGCTTTAGCTCCTCTCTGATGTCCCTAGATAACAGTATCTGCTACACATCCTGAGTTGTTTTACAGATATGAAACAAATGGACGATGTTAACTACTTAATGAGCGTGGGTGCGTAGCCCCCAGGTCCACTGGAGCTTAAGGATTGGTAGTGCTAACCCCTGTGACACTCCCTGTGACCTTGCCATCCACCAATCAGAGACTTGTGCTTGAGCTGATCACACACCTGTGATCCTCTCTCCTTCACTTGGCCTTTAAAAATGCTTTATAATAGACAACTAGAATAGAATAGCAAGGAGGGATAAGAAAGCCATCCTCAGTGATCAGTGCAAACAAATAGAGGAAAACAATAGAATGGGAAAGACTGGAGATCTCTTCAAGAAAATTAGAGATACCAAGGGAACATTTCATGCAAACCCGGGCACAAAAAAGGACAGAAATGGTATGGACCTAACAGAAGCAGAAGATATTAAGAAGAGGTGGCAAGAATACACACAAGAACTATTCAAAAAAGATCTTCATGACCCAGATAACCATGATGGTGTGATCACTCACCTAGAGTCAGACATCCTGGAGTGCAAAGTCAAGTGAGCCTTAGGAGGCATCATGACGAACAAAGCTAGTGGAGGTGATAGAATTCCAATCGAACCATTTCAAATCCTAAAAGATGATGCTGTGAAAGTGCTGCACTCAATATGCCAGCAAATTTGGAAAACTCAGCAGTGGCCACAGGACTGGAAAAGGTCAGTTTTCATTCCAATGCCAAAGAAAGGCAATGCCAAAGAATGCTCAAACTACTGCACAACTGCACTCATCTCACATGCCAGCAAAGTAATTCTCAAAGTTCTCCAAGCCAGGCTTCAATAGTAAGTGAACCGTGAACTTCCAGATGTTCAAGCTGGTTTTAGAAAAGGCAGAGGAACCAGAGATCAAATTGCCAACATCCACTGGATCATGGAAAAAGCAAGAGAGTTCCAGAAAAACATCTATTTCTGCTTTATTGACTATGCCAAAGCCTTTGACTGTGTGGATCACAACAAATTGTGGAAAATTCTGAAAGAGATGGGAATACCAGACCACCTGACCTGCCTCCTGAGAAATCTGTATGCAGGTCAAGAAGCAACAGTTCGAACTGGACATGGAACAACAGACTGGTTCCAAATAGAGAAAGGAGTAGGCCAAGGCTGTATGTTGTTACCCTGCTTATCTAACTTATATGCAGAATACATCATGCAAAATACCAGGCTGGATGAAGCACAAGTAGGAATCAAGATTCCTGAGAGAAATATCAATAACCTCAGGTACACAGATGACACCACCCTTATGGGAGAAAGCAAAGAAGAACTAAGGAGCCTCTTGATGAAAGTGAAAGAGAGTGAAAAAGTTGGCTTAAAACTCAACATTCAGAAAATGAAGATCATGGCATCTGGTCCCATTACGTCATGGCAAATAGATGGGGAAACAGTGGAAACAGTGAGAGACTATTTTCTTGGGCTCCAAAATCACTGCAGATGGTGACTGCAGCCATGAAATTAAAAGACACTTGCTCCTTGGAAGAAAAGCTATGGCCAATCTAGACAACATATTAAAAAGCAGAGACATAACTTTGCCAACAAAAGTCTGTCTAATCAAAGCTATGGATTTTCCAGTAGTCATGTATGGATGTGAGAGTTGGCCTATAAAGAAAGCTGAGCTCTGAAGAATTGATGCTTTTGAACTGTGGTGTTGGGGAAGATTCTTCAGAGTCCCTTGGACTGCAAGGAGATCCAACCAGTCCATCCTAAAGGAAATCTATCCCAAATATTCATTGGAAGGACTGATGTTGAAGTTTAAACTCCAATACTCGGACCACCTGACGTGAAGATCTGACTCATTGGAAAAGACCCTGATGCTGGGAAAGATAGAAGGCAGATTGAAGGGGATGACAGAGGATGAGATGGCTGGATGGCATCACTGACTTGATGGACTTGAGTTTGAGCAAGCTCTGGGAGTTGGTGATGGACAGGGAAGCCTGGCATGCTACAGTCCATGGGGTTACAAAGAGTTGGACATGGCTGAGCAAATGAACTGAATTGAAGGGATAACTAATAATGACCTACAATTAGGCTTTCCAGGTGACACTAGTGGTAAAGAATCTGCCTGCCAATGCAAGAGAGGTAAGAGACGTGGGTTCGATCCCTAGGTTGGGAAGGTCCTCTAGAGGAGGGCATGGCAACCCTCTCCAGTTTTCTTGCCTGGAGAATCCCCACGGAGAGAGGCTCCTAGCAGGCTCCAGCCCATGGGATTACAAAGTGTCGGACACAATTGAAGTGATTTAACATGCATGCAGGGATGTACTATATATTAATAGTACAGTTCAGTTCAGTCAGTCGCTCAGTTGTGTCTGACTCTGTGGACTGCAGCAAGCCAGGCTGCCCTGTCCATCACCAACTCTTGGAGTTTACCCAGACTCATGTCCATTGAGTCAGTGATGCCATCCAACCATCTTATCCTCTGTTGTCCCCTTCTCCTCCTGCCTTCAATCGTTCCCAGCATTAGGGTCTTTTCAAATGAATCAGCTCTTCACATCAGGTGGCCAATGTTTTGGAGTTTCAGCTTCAACATCAGTCCTTCTAATGAACACTCAGGACTTATCTCCTTTAGGATGGACTGGTTGGATCTCCTTGCAGTCCAAGGGGCTCTCAAGAGTCTTCTCCAACACCACAGCTCAAAAGCATCAATTCTTTGGCTCTCAGCTTTCTTTATAGTCCAACTCTCACATCCATACATGACCACTGGAAAAACCATAGCCTTGACCAGACGGACCTTTGTCGGCAAAGTAACGTCTCTGTTTTTTAATATGCTGTCTAGGTTAATAGCACAGGGAACTCAATACTTTGTAGTGACCTATATGGGAAAAGAATCTTTAAAAAAAGAGTTGATACGTGTATATGTATAACTGATTCACTCTGCTCTACAGCAGCAACCTAACACAACACTGTAAAGCAAACATACTCTGATTAAAAAAAAATGCTTTCTTGAAACCCATCTAGAAGTTTGGGCTTTTTTCAGCACTAGTGTCCCAGAGTCCTTGTTTGGTCCCTGGCACTAAATGCTGCACTTTCTTCACTGCAACCCAGCATCAATAGATTGGCTATCTTGTTCATGGTCAGCTGGGCCCAAGTTTGGTTCAGTAACATTAACAAAGACCTCAGCAGATCCCATAGGTGCTTTGGGCTGGATTGGGCATTCAGAGTTGTTCCCTTCAGGAAAGCAGGTTAAGTCTCTGTTCCTTGACACTGACCCATGGCTGCATGTGGGTTGCCCTTGGGGTAAGGAGGACATGACCTTGGGTTCTCTTCCATTGAGGGTGATCCCCAGGTTGCAGCTGAGATCCATTAAGTCCCAGCACCTAGAGCGGTGGTGGTGGGGCAGATGAGAACCTGAGAGTGGGCTCTGGGAGGTACCCCACAGCAGCCTCCCCGGATTAACTGCTCTCCAGGATATAGCAGCCCCAGCTGGCTGCCTCCACTGTCTTCTCTTCCCTCTCCCATCCTATATATATGTGCTGTGCTCTCAGTCATGTCTGACTCTTTGTGACCCCATGGACTGTAGCCCACCAGGCTTCTCTGCCCATGGAATTTTCCAGGTAAGAATACTGGAATGGATAGCCATTTCCTACTTCAGGGGATCTTCCCAACCCAGGGATTAAACTTGCATCTCTTGCATCTCCTCACTGGCAGGTGGATTATTTACAGTTCACACCACCTTGCCTCTCATGCTAGTCTTGGTCCAATCAGCTGCGACTAAGGCCTCAAGTGATGTGTCCTGGAGCATGGCTGCTGCTGCTGCTGCTAAGTCGCTTCAGCCGTGTCCGACTCTGTGCGACCCCATAGACGGCAGCCCACCAGGCTCCGCCGTCCCTGGGATTCTCTAGGCAAGAACACTGGAGTGGGTTGCCATTTCCTTCGCCAACGCATGAAAGTGAAAAGTCAAAGTGAAGTTGCTCAGTCGTGTCCGACTCTTAGCAACCCCATGGACTGCAGTCTACCAGGCTCCTCCATCCATGGGATTTTCCAGGCAAGAGTACTGGAGTGGGGTGCCATTGCCTTCTCCATCTGGAGCATGGCAACCAAGTGCAGAACTGGCCTGAGGCTTTGCCCCATAGGGGCCTGGAGCACAGTGGGTCATCGAGTGCCCTGAAGCTTCCCAGAGTCCAGGAGAATTCCCATTTCAAGTTATTTGTACCATTTAAGGTAGGTTGATTCTGCTAAGAGCACAGAGTGAAAGAGACACTGGAGCTGATCTCCAAATAGCACGAGTTCCTCTTTGCCCCCACAAGCAATTCCTCTTGACGTCACTGGGGCCCAAAGCTGAGGCAACTGGACACCAAGGAGGGGTCCTGAGAGGGCAGGTCAGTTGCTACAGAGCCACAGCCTCCCCTGAAAAGGAGCTCTCCTTTTGCCATCAACCAGACTGCCCTTTGCAATTCCCTGATACCTCTGAAGTTTGCTGGTGAACAATAATTTTTCTCCTGCTTAGTCTAGGTCTCTCTTTCCTCTCTATTGATTTCTCCCCATGAAGTTAAAGCAGAGGTGGAGACAGACATGCTGCAGGGTACCAATATAGGCCTGCCAGTCAAGCTGCACTGCCCCCCTGCTGCAGCTGAGACGTGCCAGGGCCCCCATCCTCTCCTTCTCCCTAATTGATTTCCAAACCCAGCCTCCTGGGATGGTTCCTTGGCTGGCTTTCCAACTTCAGCCTCTCAACCTTAATGCTTCTCAGGTGGTGAGAACTTATGTTTCCCACCTACTAGTTGGCATCTGGCTGATTTTCTCATCCTGAGGAATTTAGTTTGATTAATGTCGAGCCTTTGTGCATTGCACTGGAGTTGTCAAAAGTGATGCGCACGCCTTCTGTTCCCAGTCCTCCTGAAGAGGGAACCTTCACCTACTCCAGGACAGTGTTGGCATTTGGCAGGGTCCAGTAGTGGCCCAAACCAAGATTAGCAGCTACAGATTTGGTCCAATAAGCCCAGGAATCAGAGGACCCTAACTAGGAATAGCGGATAGATGCTACAAACAATTTGGGTAATTCAGAATCTGCTTAGCTTTGCCCAATCAGCCTGGTGTGAGGTCTTGGAATGAAACTTTCCCACCTTCTCCTTCCAAGACTGAGCCAAAGAATCTATTCTTGGAGCAGATAACTTTCCAGCACTGAGTTGGCAAGTGTTTATGACTGGTTTTTCACACATCCTTCTGGACAGGAGACAATTTTTGTTATAATTAAAATTTAAATATAGGGTTATCATAACCGAAGGCGCCTTACAAGGGCAGGCTCTTGGCAGGATAGTGAGTGACATGTGAGGCCTGTTTCTTTGCTGTTTCTTGTTTCCACGACTCTCTTCTTATTGATTATTCACTATGAGTAATCCAAATTACTTCAGATGAGACAAATATCCCAGGCCTCACCAGCTTGTTGGTAGAAATAAAGTCACTTTGAGATATACATCCATGTGACAGAGGCTCATAGCTTTTTCTTCCTCCTGTTCAATCCTCCAGGAGCCCTCCAGGGATGTGTCACAGGTCTGAGAAACAATCCCTCTCGGGTTCTTTCATCCAAGTCTTTCCTTGAAATGTATCCCGCAGAACTTTCGAGGGTACCAACTCTCTGCTGTACTGCTGCTGGGGTCCTCCAGGACAGGCTGATACCCTACCACTCTGCTGGGTGCAACAGGCACCTTGGGTTCCTCACGAATGTGCCACAGTCTCTGCAGGGCACTGGTGTTGTGTCCCTCTGCTGCAGAGGATGGGATCTGGCCATCAGGCCCCCAAAGCAGTTCTGCTGGTGCTCATAGCCTCTCAGCTCAGACAAGCGTCAGTTTCTCTTCTCCCATCAGGGCTCATACCATCAAGGCATAGACCAGTATTGCTACTTAGGTCTCAAAGCTCATGAGAACTTTACTAAAAGGATACTCGGTCTCTAGATTTTTCTCCCCTGTGTTCAAGGCTTAGAAGACCCTGCAATACTATTAGAAATGGTGGAGGGGACATAAAGGGGAAGATGTGCCATGAAACAGCTGTTAAGAAGCTGATTTAGTGCTTCATACTCAGTAACACCCATCAGTCAAGCTCTCCAAGTTGTTTTTCTGGTGATGTTGTATAAGCCACACGTGGTGGAGGGAAAGGACTGAGTTCATGCCAAATGAGCCACAGCAAAAATAATGACATCATGGACAAAATAAAATAATCAAGCAGCAACAGATGGAAAGGAACATTTCCAGTTATGCTGGAAAATAACACAAATTGTTTTGGGTCCTAGCTGATCAAACCAAACTCAATCCCACTAGCCAAAGAGTAGCAAGCGACTACCCTTTAGCCAGAAACACTAGCCAGTCAGTCCCGCCACCCAGCACAATAGTCCTTCTTGGTGTGTAGCGGGCAGAGCTGCAATCTCAAAGCCTTGCCCTCCACTTGGCATCAAAGCGCACTGCTTGCTCACTGACACCTGACAAATCAGAACCAGGGAATCAGACACATTTTTCTCTTGCCTTTTAGTTTCCTTTATTAATGAAACCTTTTAGAAATCTGTTTATACTTTTCACTTGTACAAAATCACAATCCTTCACACAAAAGGAGCAGATGGTACTGAAAGCTGGAGATTGGGCCGAATGCATCTCCTGTAACAGGCGCTAACGGAGCCTTGTCTTGGATATGAAAGAACTGGAGTCTAATTGCGGGGTTGGTTCTTCCAATTCTGTATAACTATGTGTTTCTTTGTCTGTGTTTCTTCCCCTCAAATTTAATGCTTCTCCTTGAGCTCCTGTCAAATAGAAATCTGAGTAGAGTAACTGAGACTGAGTTTTAAGACTATGGTTTTCCTGGAAGAGTGTCTCTAAGACTCCAAGGACCTCTCCATCCCCAGCTCTCTTTGGAGCCCTCTGTTGAGGTGCCATACTTAGTATCACATGAACCCTCCTCTTGACCGTAGGCAGCTGGGTAGGGATTGGCACTTGAGCCAAAAGCAGCCTATGGAGGTGGCCTTTGTGAGAATCCTGCCTCCATATAAGATTACGATTAATGGGCCCAGTTAGATTCTCTTTCTGAAAGATTTGATATGAGACACTCTCAGAGGGGGTGGAGTGTAAGTTCATGTGGATAGGAATCTTGTCTCCTTATTGACTTATCACCATTGTCTCTCATAGTATATGGTACGGCTATTTAATGAATAAATAAATGATAAATGAATCAAATGTATAGGCCCTTATATAGATATATATGTATTTCTAAGAAGTGAATCTGCATCCATTTCCCTATACTTCACTTTTTTCTTCTGCCTCTAGGGAACTAGGGTCCCTCAGTCCCCACCACACACATTTTTAATTATTATTTTATTTTTTAAATTATTATTTTAAGTAGATTTTATTTTTTTTAGAGCAACTTAGCTTTAAAGCAAAGTTAAGCAGAAGATACAGAAGTTTCCCATATACCTGCTGCCTCCCCGCTCCAGCCTCTCCTTTATCAGCATTCTGCACCTGAATGGAACATTTATTACAACTGATGAACCTACTCTGACAACATTGTGATCACCCGAAGTCCGTGGTCTGCATCAGAGCTCACTCTTCGCGCTGTACATTCTCTGGGTTTTGACAAATGTATAATGACACGTATGGCATTATAGTGTCATACCAGATGGTTTCACCGCGCTGGAAGTCCTCTGGGCTCCACCAGTGCATCCTTCCCTCCCTCCTAACTTCTGGAAATCATTTTTACTGTCTTTTCCTTTTCCTTTACTGCATCCCTAGTTTTCTCTTTTCCAGAATGTCATGTAATTGGAATCACACAGAATATAGCCTTTTCAGAACTGGCTGTTTTCACTTCGTAATAGGTACTTAAGATTCCTCCATGTGCTTCCATTGCTTGATAGCTCATTTCTTTTTAGTATTGAATATATTCTATTGGGCTTCCCTGGTGGCTCAGTGGTAAAGAATCTGCCTGCTAATGCAGGAGATGCAGGTTCAATCCCTGGGTCAGGAAGATCTCCTGGAGAAGGAAATGGCAACCCACTCCAGTGCTCTTGTTTGGGAAATCTCATGGACAGAAGAGCCTGGCATGCTATAGTCCATAGGGTCGCAAAAGAGTCAGACAAGACTTGTGACTAAACAACAATGATATTCCAGTATCTGGATGGACCAGTCTCTTTGTCCATTCATATACTGAAGGACACTTTGGTTGCTTTCAGGTTTTGGCAATTATGAATAAAGCTTCTATAAATATCTAATGTGTAGGTTTTTGGGTGGACATAACTTTTTAATTCCTTTGAGTAAACACCAAGTACGTGATCGTATGGTAAGAGTATGTTTAGTTTTGTAAGAAAATGGCAAGCTGTCCTAGGAAAGCAACATAAATGTCCACTGACAGATGAATAGATAAAAAAGAAGTGGTACGTATATACAAAGGAATATTACTCAGTCCAGAAAAGAATGAAATAGTGTCATTAATAGCAACATGGATGGACATAGGAATTATCATACTAAGTGAAGTAAGTCAGAGAGAGAAAGACAACTATCATGTGATAGCCCATATATGGAATAAAAAATGATGCAAATGAACTTATTTACAAAACAGAAATAGAGTCACAGGTGTAGCAAATTTATGATTACTGGCAAGGAGGGAAGGGGAAGAGGGATAAATTGGGAGATTGGGATTGACAGAAACACACTACCATATATAAAATAAATAACTAATAAGGGCCTACTGTGTAGCACTCTACTCAATACTCTGTAATGACCTATATGGGAAAAGAATCTAAAAAAGAGATGGATATATGCATATGTATGACTAATTCACTGTGCTATACAGCAGAAACTATAACAGCATTGTAAATCAATTATACGCCAATAAACATTTAAAAAAGAAAAGAAAATGCCAAGCTGTCTTTCAAAATGATCAACCAAACCATTTTGCATTTCCACCAGTGGTGAATGAGTTTCTGCTGCTACATTCTTGCCAGCATTTGATGTCATCATTGTTCTGGACTTTGACCATTCTAATAGGTGTGAAGTAATATATCATTGTTTGAATTTGCAATTCCCTGATGACATATGAATTTGAACAATTCTCATATGCCTATTTGCCATCTGTATGTTTTCTTTGGTAAGGTATCTGTCCAGATCTTTAGCCCATTTAAAAAATTATTATTTTTAAAATTATTATTTTTTAAAGGCTGCTGAGTTTTAAGGGTTTTTATATGCTTTGAATAAGAGTCCTTTATCAGATGTGTCTTTTGCAAATATTTTCTCCGGCCTGTGGCTTGTCTTCTGATTCTCCTGACTCTTCTTTTTTATGACTCTTTGCTTTGATGGGCAGTACGATGCAGTGTTCAAACATTACGGTTCTGGAGGACCTGACCAAGTTTGAGTCCTGGTTTCTTTGCACTTGCTCAGGCAATTGACGATTCCATTCTCTCAGTTTCCTCATCTGTGAAATGGAAATAATAATAGTGCCATCTTGTAGGGTTGTTAGGAGTTAGGACTGTCGTGGCTTGTAGGTAGCAAGCACTGTATCCTTATGTATGAATCATGTGGTCATTGTTACTGAAAATTTTCTCTTTTTGGATAGTTTGGACTCATCACTAGTTTGGTCTCATCCATCGCTTGCTTCCTCCTTCACTCACTCTCTTGGAACCATGCTGGTCTCTACACCCATCTTGGTGTCTTTTTCCTTCTGTCTCCGCCTTCTGAGGCACTTTCCTCTCATCTTTGCTCCTACAAAGGTTTGCTCTTTCATTTCATGATTCAGGACTTTTGTCAGTCATAAGCAGAAGCAGCCTAAAGACAATGGGATTTCCTATTGTTTTAGAAGCTGATCCCATTGATGCCAGGTGTCCCTGAGGGAGGGGGATATTGAAGGAGCGGTGAGCTGCGGAGGAGACTTTCCAAGATTGAGAGGAAGAGGGGGTGTCTGGTTCAGAGAGCAGTGGGGACTGCACCCTGCTCTTCCTCGAAGCTATCAAGACCTCCAGGGAAGGCTGGTGGTGCTCCCAGGGGTGCCCTTAGCCTTCCAGGGATCCTCAGTCCCCAGTGGGGTGTAAATGACAGAACCCTTAGAACTGAAGCCACCACGGAGACTGGAGCAGGCGGCACCCTGGTGGTGCCCATGTGGGCTGAAGTTTGGGCAGACTCTCCCAAATGCCCACAGCGACATGAAACTAGGTCCTCTGTATCAGCCTTGAGTAAGAGGCTAAACTTCCTGCTGGTTGACAGGGATGGGGGTTCAGAGCCTAAGGGGCACGGACCACATCAAATCAGCTTACAACTGCAAAATACAGAAATTCATGTTTCCTTCATCTCTATGTTTGTGCTTAAAACTTATATACATAATAAATCTATTCCCAAGTTCATCCCTGCCCTTTGTTAACCTGAGAGATGGGTTACTGGCAAAGCTGCCTTTTAGACACCTGTTACATCTGCTCTTCACTGTATCTTTCTTTCTTTCCTAGCCCCCTCCTCTAACCCTTCCGGTACTGGGAGTAAGTTCTTTTCTCAGGCCACACTTTTTTTTTTTTTCCTTCCCTAAATGTAAGCTCTTAAAAACAAAAACAACCGATACTAAGGCAGGAAAGACAGGGCGGGGCCCAGGAACAGTTTTTGTCCCCTCAGGTATAGGTATTAGGCTGAAGGACAAGCCTCCTCCTTGTTTTTCACTTAACCAGGTATGACTGGCATTTAACACAGAAACTCTATAACATCCAAACAAGAAAGCGACCAGGAAACCTGTGGAGCATGCGCAGTAAAAATGCATGGGTTGCTGATGACTCTATACGATCTTTCACTGTGTGGCGCTCTACTAGTGAAGTTTAAGCGAAAACAACTCTTAGCACACTTGTACGGTGGCTTCGAGAGACAAATACTGAAGACCAGGAACAGATGCAACCGGGTGCAATCCAGGCCACGCTTCAACCTTCCTCTCAATGAATATTCCACCCCTAACCAAAAAGACCCCACGTATTCAAAGGGCTAAAAATAAGGTAAAAGAGGGATCAACTTGAGAGGACACCACACTCTTCTTTGAGTGTGTAACTTTTGCTTCTGCCCTAAATTAACTGCTTCTTTGCTCCCTTTGCTCCTCAGCCTCAGTGGTTTTTTTTTTTTCCTTTTTCTTTTGTGTTCATCACCCAAATTCTTTTCTGGGTGAGTTGAACAAGAACCTGGACGTTTAAAGGTTTTTTGATATCAAGATCAAGAAGCAAATTAAAAAAAAAATCAGTATCTCCTCTTTTTGCCTACAATTATTTTGCAAAAACAAGTTACATTTTCTTTTCCTTTTTGCTGGGAAAAAGTGAAGAACAATGCTATGCAATTTATTTTGGAATACTATCCTTATCCTAGCTATGGTGTGAATTAAAAATTATATCTGAGAGTACAAGGAAGTTAGAAAAAGTACTTTGGAAACACTGTAGCTTGGTTTTGTTTCTGTTTTTTGTTTAGTTTTGTTGTTCTTTTTTTTTTTTTTTTTAAAATCACATTCTTAAATTGCTGATTGACCTGGAACAGAGCTTAGTTAATATGGCATCAGGCACATTGTTTCAGAGGGAGGCAGTCCTTAACTCTGATCAGTGTGGATTTCTGTTTCTCCTCTGTATTGGATACATGATTGGAACACTTTTTCTGGCCTCTTATGGTTGGGTGAAACCTGCTAAGGCGTTCTGACCAATGACTGGTGACAGGATGTAATTTTCACTGATTCTAGCAAGGAGCCTTTAGTCCAGGACAATCTGGTCTCCTTTCTTCCTTACTACAATGGCAACTGGTAATGGGTGAGATGGTAGCTGCCCTGTAAGCTTGTGCTTAATGAGAACAGCCTCTGCCACCAAACTATGGGTTAAACTTCAAGCAAGAAATCTTTTGCTGTTTTAAGTGAGTGAGAGTTGGGCGTATTTGTTATCACAGCCTCAACTAGCTTATCCTACCTGAGACCCATATCAAGCTCTCCAAAGACACTGTTGCCAAACTGTTGGAACCAAAAACGAAAAAAATCAAAACATTGGAACTGGCAGTATATCTTTACACACAAAATATTTTGGCTTGACAAACAAGCCCAGAAGGAAGTGGATGTTGCTGTATTTAGAGCATGAAGCAAATGCAGTTTTGAACTATTCAGACAAACATGCTCAAAATCATGTCCAAAATATAAGCATCTGAATGCAGAGTTCCAAAGAATAGCAAGAAGAGATAAGAAAGCCTTCGTCAGCAATCAATGCAAAGAAATAGAGGAAAACAACAGAATGGGAAAGACTAGAGATCTCTTCAAGAAAATTAGAGATACCAAGAGAACATTTCATGCAAAGATGGGCTTGATAAAGGACAGAAATGGTATGGACCTAACAGAAGCAGAAGATATTAAGAAGAGGTGGCAAGAATACACAGAAGAACTGTACAAAAAAGATCTTCACGATCCAGATAATCATGATGGTGTGATCACTAATCTAGAGCCAGACATCCTGGAATGTGAAGTCAAGTGGGCCTTAGAAAGCATCTCTATGAACAAAGCTAGTGAAGGTGATGGAATTCCAGTTGAGCTATTTCAAATCCTGAAGGATGATGCTGTGAAAGTGCTGCACTCAATATGCCAGCAAATTTGGAAAACTCAGCAGTGGCCACAGGACTGGAAAAGGTCAGTTTTCATTTCAATCCCAAAGAAAGGCAATGCCAAAGAATGCTCAAACTACCGCACAATTGCACTCATCTCACACGCTAGTAAAGTAATGCTCAAAATCTCCAAGGCAGGCTTCAGCAATACGTGAACAGTGAATTCCCTGATGTTCAAGCTTGTTTTAGAAAAGGCAGAGGAACCAGAGATTAAATTGCCAACATCTGCTGGATCATGGAAAAAGCAAGAGAATTCCAGAAAAACATCTGTTTCTGCTTTATTGACTATGACAAAGCCTTTGACTGTGTGGATCACAATAAACTGTGGAAAATTCTGAAAGAGATGGGCATACCAGACCACCTGACCTGCCTCCTGAGAAATCTGTATGCAGGTCAGGAAGCAACAGTTAGAACTGGACATGGAACAACAGACTGGTTCCAAATTGGAAAAGGAGTATGTTAAAGCTGTATATTGTCACCCTGTTTATTTAACTTCTATGCAGAGTACATCATGAGAAACGCTGGACTGGAAGAAACACAAGCTGGAATCAAGATTGCTGGGAGAAATATCAATAACCTCAGATATGCAGATGACACCACCCTTATGGCAGAAAGTGAAAGTGAAAGAAAGTGAAGTCATTCAGTCGTGTCCGACTCTTTGCGACCCCGTGGACTGTAGCCCACCAGGCTCTTCCATCCATGGGGTTCTCCAGGCAAGAATACTGAAGTGGGTTGCCATTTCCTTCTCCAGGGGATCTTCCCAACCCAGGAATCGAACCCACGTCTCCCGCATTGCAGGCAGACGCTTTAACCTCTGAGCTACCAGGGAAGCCCATGGCAGAAAGTGAAGAGGAACTAAAAAGCCTCGTGATGAAAGTGAAAGTGGAGAGTGAAAAAGTTGTCTTAAAGCTCAACATTCAGAAAACGAAGATCACGGCATCCGGTCCCATCACTTCATGGGAAATAGATGGGAAACAGTGGAAACAGTGTCAGACTTTATTTTTGGGGGCTCCAAAATCACTGCAGATGGTGACTGCAGCCATGAAATTAAAAGATGGTTACTCCTTGGAAGGAAAGTTATGACCAACCTAGATAGCATATTCAAAAGCAGAGACATTACTTTGCCGAGTTAGGTCCGTCTAGTCAAGCCTATGGTTTTTCCTGCGGTCATGTATGGATGTGAGAGTTGGACTGTGAAGAAGGCTGAGTGCCGAAGAATTGATGCTTTTGAACTGTGGTGCTGGAGAAAACTCTTGAGAGTCCCTTGGACTGCAAGGAGATCCAACAAATCCATTCTGAAGGAGATCATCCCTGGGATTTCTTTGGAAAGAATGATGCTAAAGCTGAAACTCCTGTACTTTGGCCACCTCATGTGAAGAGTTGACTCACTGGAAAAGACTTTGATGCTGAGAGTGATTGGGGGCAGGAGGAGAAGGGGATGACCGAGGATGAGATAGCTGGATGGCATCACTGACTCGATGGATGTGAGTCTGAGTGAACTCCGGGAGTTGGTGATGGACAGGGAGGCCTGGCTTGCTGCGATTCATGGGGTCGCAAAAAGTCGGACACGACTGAGTGACTGAACTGATCTGAACTGATAGTTGGTTGGAAACATTAAAAAGTATAAAAATTGACAGTGTTTTCCTTTGCATATCAGATATCCCATGCCCACTTGCACGGGGTGTTTGGTTGCAAGAAGCAGATGTTTGATCAAACTCAGAGAAGTTGAATTAATTGTTCAAGATCAAACTATGACATGATGGAGGCTTTACAAAGACCCAGAACTTTGGACTTTTTAATCACCTGTTATTTTGAGTGTTACAAATTTTTGTAAAACCATAATGAGTGTGAAATAGTTTTTCCTATCTCACAGCTGATAGAATATTCACAGAATTTGCATATCAATTCCTTGCTGAATTTTCATTATTTTATCATCATCTGTCTTATCTCCTCATTCATTTTGATTGTGTATTTTACCCTTCTGGTACATTTTCCTCCTAGTTTTATAACCGGCTTTTTAGTGTTTGTATTTCCTTTATCTAATTTCAGAATTTCTATAAAGGTTGGATTTAGGAGTTGAGTTGGAAGGGAAGTTTTGACTATAAGTACATTTCTCTAGTACTTAAGAACGAGAAAATTTCAGTTGTGTATATCAAGGGATGAGGGAGGTGCTGATGGATGTTGTGCTGTGCTGTGCTTAGTGGTCAATTGTGTCTGACTCTTTGTGAGGCCATGGACTGTAGTCTGCCAGGCTCCTCTGTCCATGGGATTCTCCAGGCAAGAATACTGGAGTGGGTTGCCATGCCTTCCTCCAGGGGATCTTCCCAACCCATGGGTTGTACCCAGGTCTCCTGTACTGCAGGCAAATTCTTTACTGTCTTAGCCACCAGGAAAGCCCAAGAATACTGGAGTGGGTAGCCTATCCCTTCTCCAGGGGAACTTCCCGATCCAGGAATCGAATCTGGGTCTTCGGCATTGCAGGAGGCTTCTTTACCAGCTGAGCTACCAGGGAAGCCTTGCCTATGGATGTTACGGGAGAACAAAACCTCCTTACTCCCCGCCACCACTACTACTAACATCCTGAGGAGGCTTTATTCTAGAGCAGAGGTTCCCCACCTTTCTTCTGCCTGTTCTTTTGAACAAGGCTCTTACAAGCTCGTTTTCGGTATTGCAACAATCAGTGGAGAGAATAATGGATTTGGTATCTGATCAGTTAACTGTAAGACTTTGAACAAGTTGTTTGGGGAATGATGATATGGCTTTATTGAGTTATTATAAGACTTATGCAAGATCATGCCTGGGAATGGCTTTTATAGTGAGGGCCCAAGAAATACTTAATTCCATTCTTTTCCTACGGTTAAGGAGAAAAGCAGCATAGCCTTGTGGTTAAGTGTGCAAGCTTGGAAGTGGCACAGCTGGGTTCCAATCCTAAATTCTGTCTTTTGCCAGCTCTGCAGAGACCGGTGACAAATCACTTCTGTAAGCCTCCATTGCCGTGCCTACAAGGACCTGATATATTGTGGTGATTGAATTAGATAGTGAATAGACAGTGTTTAGGATGTTGTAAACACTCAAGAAACGGCAGTTTTCAACAGCTTCATTATTAGAAACAAGTTTCTCATATCCAGTCTCTGTCTTCCAATACAAGCTCACAAACCCTGACCTGGAACCCTTGAGTTCAAAGTTCAGAGTTCAGAATGTTTCGGAGTTTCAGAATGCTGTGGGAACTCGAAAGGTAACCTGGTGCATATGCCAGGCATTCCAAACGTCCCGCCTCCAAGAGGCCTGTGGCAGCCCTTTCTGATCAGCTCACAATTGCAACGAATGCGTTCATGCTAAGTGGGTGTGGGATAAAAAATATAAATAACCTCATGTCAGCTCAAGTTCAGTTTGCTGCCAAGTGAACTTGTGCCAAATGTTAATGAAAATATATTTGGGTTCTCGAGCTTTTTTTTGGAATTCAGGGACCTGTGCAATCATTGTAATTTCTCCTGTTCTGTGTTTATAAGCTATTTCTATCACCTATTTCTACTTTATACCATGCTTCTCCTACATTTCTGTGTTTTTATTTAATCCTTTATGGTTTCCTCTGAATGCTTAGCTCTCCTCCCTTGAAGCCCTGGATTTTACTTCTTCTCATCTGTGTCCCGATTCTTTATCTCTTCTTGGATTTCTCTTCTCTTTCTGGGGATCACTGACATAAAGTCCAATTTCATTTTCTTTGTTTGTTTGTTTTTTTCTTCCTTTGTTCCAGTCTCTCTAGGTTCTCATTTTCATTCCCTCTCCTCTTCTGTGGATTTCAGACAGCGTACCGTCTCTGAATGGGAGACTTCTTGCTTATTCTTGTGTAAGGGTCATCTTCTATCTGCCATTTCCTTCCTGCAGCTTCTTTTTATTGCTAGTAGCCCTTGGTTCCCTCCCCAACTACCATTATCATCATCTTTCTCCTTTAATTCCTTCATCTCCTCCAGATATCCCTCTTTGTCCACTATTTTACAATGCCAATAATATCATTATGATAATTTATTGAGCTCTTACTGTGTACTAAGCACTTTACATGGATCATTTAATTTCATCCTTACAACACACCATGGGGTAGGGACTCTCTTAATCTTCATATTTCAGATGAGAAAATTCAGGCTGAGAGATAAAACGACTTGTTCAACTAGTCAAGGGCCAGAAATGGAATTCAAACACTGTTCCATTAACTCTTGGCATTTAATCCTTGTTGCATTAAACTAATTCCAAAGCTCATGATTTCAATCACTGTGCTCCGCTGCAGAGGATATTACCAATTAAGATATTAAGAATCTCGTAGATTCATGATTGGCCTTACCTCTGCCTGCCTCCTTTTCAGTAAGTTAGTTACATACTGGCTTGTCCAGATTTGTCCCTTCCCGTGGTTGGATTCTTGGTCCTTATCTTTCTTGGTGATGCCTTGAGATTATTTCATAATCCCCACACACTTAGAGTGAATCACAGGAGCAGTCCCGATTTCAAATATTCTCGTTCTCACAAACCATTGAGATGGCCTGGAAATAGATGCTGAGCAGAAGAAATAGCATCTCTTTCCTTTGTTACCATATGCCTGCCTCAGAACACATCGTTCAAAGTCACAGCTTGGCAAAATGGCTTTATATCATGGACTTGCCAGGTATCTTTGAATATCTGAATGCATAATTATTATATTAATAATTATGCTCTTCTATGCTGCAGTGAAAAAAACCCCACATTTTTGGTCTAGTAAAGCAAAGATATTTATCTTTTCCCCATAACAGTTGGAGGTATTTCTGGCGACTCTCCTTGGCTTCTTTCTTGAACGGTGACTCAGAATCTGGGATGCTTTCATTTTATAATACCACCATCTCAGAGTTCTTTATTTCCAGCCACTTGGATGGGACAAGGGGTGTAGCATATTCACAGACTATCAGGCTGGAGAATACTCATTTCATTTCCACTTTTCAGATAGGAGGCATTTATGGAGGTGACTTGCCCAAGGTTTTCCAAGCTAGTAAGTGGTAGATTCTAGATCGCAGCTCTGACTCTTCTTTCCACTTTATTTTTTGTAATTAGAGATATTTTATCTATGCGAATGCTTCCTGTCTTGATTCATTTAGTCACAGTAAGATATTAGAATTTCTCCTCCTTTCTCTTGATAATTCCAGTGAAAGTTTCAGGGAGGATACTCACTGGTTAAACCTGGGCTAGATGTTTATCCTCAAACCAATTGCCATGGGCCAGACATTGCAGTGTTCTGATTGGTGAGATCTGTGTAATGTGGGTAACTCTTTGTTGTTCTGTAACTCAGTTGGACACGACTCTTTGTGATAGTATGGACTGCAACAGGCCAGGATCCCTGTCCTTCACCATCTCCCGGAGCTTGCTCAAGCTCATTCATGTCCACTGAGAAGGTGATGTCATCCAACCATCTCATCCTCTGTTGTCCCCTTCTTCTCCTGCCTTCAATCTTTCCCAGAATCAGGGTCTTTTCCAATGAGTCAGCTCTTTGCATCAGGTGGCTGAAGTATTGGAGCTTCAGCTTCAGCATCATTCCTTCCAATGAAGAGTCAGAATTGATTTCCTTTAGGATGGACTGGTTTGATCTCCTTGCTGTTCAAGGGACTCTCAAGAGTCTGCTCCAGAAACACAGTTCAAGAGCATCAGTTCTTTAGCACTCAGCCTTCTTTATGGTCCAACTCTCACATCTGTTCATGACTACTAGAAAAACCATAGCTTTGACTATAGGGACCTTTGTCGGCAAAGTAATGTCTCTGGATTTTAGTACGCTGTTGAGGAAATAGAATAGAGGGTGTGAGTAGCATATTCATGTCTACCCTGCGAGGATGGGAACAGAGGGGAACTATCCCCCTAAAGAAATCCAGAGTGCTGCCACTAAAAGAAAAGGCAAGCAAACCAAGATAAGATCCACCAAGCTGAATAACTGAATGAAGAAGAATGAAGAAGAAAATATAAGATAGAATAAGTGACTAGGGGAATAAACTAATGGAAGCATGACTTGACCAATCAGAGGCTTGAGGATAATCATGTAGGTTAAGGCTAACCAATGATAGCCCTTGGTGGAGTCAGTGAATGAACAAAGGATGCTTCTTTGGTGGAGGACGAGAGAATCCTTCCAAATGATGAAAAGTGAAGTGAATTGAAGACAAATGACAGCATCATGAAGGTGAATTTTGCCCACTGTATAGTTTTTTGTTAGGTCTCATCTTGTTTCAGGTGAATTTTCAAGGACCTTGAAGCTTTCAGTTACAGAAATGATCACGGTCTCTCTGTCCCGCTCTGCCTTCTTTCAATCCCATGAAGGGGGAACAGCTTAGGCGTGAGCCTGTTTCACCCCAACAAAAGGAATTTTGTACAAAGAAGGAGGTCCCTTACTCCCCAGCCTGCCAGGCTTACCCCTCTTTTTCAATTTCCATGGGTCTCCCCCTCCTCCTTAGAGAATTATTTTTTCTCACCAGCGAGGCAGAAAAGCAGCTGGGAGGCCCATCAGTGTTCACTTCCCTGGGCAAAGTGACTTCTGCAGTGCCAGGCCTGGAGTTCGTTTATCTCTCCCTGAGTCAACGAGATTTTGTCTATAGGCCTTTCTGCTATGTTCCTCCAGAGAGAGGTAAACTGCCTTTAAGTAATTGCTGAAGAAGGCATAAACCAGGCAAATTTGATTTGAGCATGCAATTTGAATCAGGAAATGCTCGTATAAATAACCAGGGCAGCTGAATGCGGCAGGTTTGTGCTGTATAGATTTTTTTTTTAATCTAAGGGTCTGCAAAATAGAAGTTCCACTTCAGCAGCTTAAACAATCCCAGGCCTTTGCATTCTGGAGTTGTGCTAGCTAGTTCAGCATTAGTAACTGATTATCTGGAGTTTAGTAAGCTGACATTGCCTAGTTAGCTTGTGTAGTTGGAAAGAGAAAAAAAGATTGAACTACCAAACTATACTGTAATCTACAGAACTGACACAATCTTAACTAAAACTCCACAGTTTTTGAGTAGGAAGGAGTTTGGAATCATCTAGTGCTTTCAC
The DNA here is from genome assembly GCF_023091745.1 of Budorcas taxicolor. Taxonomy (NCBI): domain Eukaryota; kingdom Metazoa; phylum Chordata; class Mammalia; order Artiodactyla; family Bovidae; genus Budorcas; species Budorcas taxicolor. The sequence goes on from NC_068911.1 coordinate 26,784,505, forward strand.
CAATGAGAACATTAGGAATGAGAGAGAGTAAGTCACTTATAGGAGATCACCGAGAGTTTGGAAATGTCATAGTCAGCTTTTCTTGAAGCAACAAACAACCTCCAATCCCAGAGGTGTAAGTTTCTAATTTATATGCCATCAGAGCTGCAGGTGGCCAATGGCTCTCCTGGGCTGGGCTGGGCTGGGCTGCCCCATTCCACATGTCTTCTCAAGGAACTACCATCCTTGGGGGCGTGCACGCTGAGTGATGGAAGCTCAACAGGGGCAGAGCCAGACCATAGGAGTGTGCTTATAGCCTGCCTGGATATGGTGTGTGTTATATCTGGTCAGGGTTTCCCTGATTGCTCAGTGGTAAATGAGTCCACCTGCAATGCAAGAGACGCAGGAGACCCTGGGTTGATCCCTGGGTCGGGAAGATGCCCCAGAGGAGGAAAGAGCAACCCACTCTAGTATCTGGAAAACTCCCATGAACAGAGGAGCTTGGCAGTCCAAAGGGTTGCAAAGGGCTGGGCATGACTGAGCTACTGAGAACATAAACACATATTTGCTCACCCTCCGTTGGTCTAAATGGTCTATCTGTGAATAAGATAGACAAGGCCCCTTCCATCAGGGTACCCATCGACCAGTGGGAAAATGATATCCAGTGAACCAACAAACGCAGAAGATGGTTATCAGTGCAGTGAATGCTGTGGAAGAAAGAAATAAGATGATGAGCTAGCGAGTATCTGGGAGAAGTCACTTAGATGATGAAGTCAGGAGAAACCTCTTTGAGAAAGTACTATTTCAACTGAAACGTGGGAAGGGACTAAGCTTGTGAACAGATGGAAAGAGAAATGCAAAGGGAATATCAGGGCAAAGGACTTGGAGGCAAGACAGGGCTTGATGGGCCCAGAGCTTAGTCAGCAATCAGGGGTGAAGTCTGGATTGAGGTCACAGGAGTGGGTGGGGATGGAACATGTGAAAACCTGTAGGCTATCTCAGACATTCTAAGAGCAGTGGGCAGACTGTGAAGGGTTGGAAGCAGAGCAATGGCATGGCATGGTCATCATTTTAAAAGATCACCCCAGATGTCATATGGATTGCAATGGGAAGCAGGTATAGACCCAGAAAACAAATCACTTTTTTTTTTTTTCCTAAGAGAGGGTTTTGCTGAGCTGGTGTCTTGAACCAGGAAGGCGGGCCGTGTGCCTATAGAGGAGGAGATGGAAGCAGAACTATTTTGGCAAGAGAACCAACAGGACCTGTTGATATCTTGGAGGTAAGGTCTCGTAGAGAGAGTTCAAGGATGACTCCATGGTTGTTGACATGAACAACTGGGCAGAGTCAGAGGCCTTACACTGAAAGGTGGATGATGGGGGAGAGGCATGGGGTTGGATAAAACTGGAGCTTTGTTGGAATCAGTTTGAGATGCCCATTAGTGGGCTAAGCCATCTGTCTTCCATTAGACTGTGCTATATCCCCAGTGCTGAGCCCAGGGCCTTGGCGTGCATCGAGTGCTCAGAAAGTATTTGTTGAATGAGAGAATCTAAATGATATGCTTAAAAGCTACAGATGACTAATGGCTTCTAGAACAACAGATGATCCAAAGTCCGTAGCAATGGCTAATTAAACCATTGCAATCCAATGTCCAAAATATTGTATGCTGGGACCCCCCCTTTCACTCCCCATTAATTGAACAGGCCCTGTCTTTTTTGCTCTTGTAGTCCATTGTTCTTCAAATGTAATTAGCCTTTGTGTTTTGACAGTAAAGGAGACGCTGGTACTTTGATAAATAGCTTGTTTCTGGGAAAGGAGTATTTGTGAATACAAAACCCCGTCTTCTCCCCATTTTCTCATACTTTTTCCTCCTGCAGTGGGAGGCCCTTAGGCTTCCCAGGTGGCACAGCGGTAAAGACTCCCCCTGCCAATGTGGGAGACACAGGAGACGTGCGCCCAATTCCTGGAGAAGGAAACAGCAACCCACTCCAGTGTTCTTGCCTGGAGAATCCCATGGACAGAGAAGCCTGGGGGCTACAGTCCATGGGGTCGCAAAGAGTCGGACACGACTGACTGAGCATGCACGTGCTGTGTTACCATGGGCTACACTAGCACCTTCAGGAGGGCCAGGTTTCTTAGGAACGGATAGCAACACAGAAATAATTGTTATCACTTATTGAAGATCTATTATGTGGCAGGCAGATATATTACATGTGATAGAGCAATCTTGAAAAGTAATTTTCAAAAAATCCTTGTGTTCCAGCTGAGTAAACCAAACAAAACTCAGAGAGAGTCAAAAATCTCACAGTATCTAGGAGGCTAAGCTGAGATTCAGATGTATCCAGGTTTGTCTGACCCCGAAGCTTGTGTCTTTTCTGGGGTTCTGTGTCTCCCTTAACACTAAATAGCAGTACCTTATTGAAGGGCCTCTATGTGCCCCATTTAAAAAAATAGTTTACGGAGATTTAAGTCATAGGCTATATAATCAAACCATTTAAAAGGGTAAGGTTCTAGCGCCTTATTTGTTAATGAAACAAATAGTTTTCAGTTCTCACTCTTAGGCAGGAGCAGCATCCTTCTGGTCACTCAAGCCTGTTGTTTCCTGTGATCTGTGCTAGCCTTTTCATCAGCTCTCTGAAGTGCAGTGTGGAGCTGGGAGTTATCCCCTGAATCTTACTGGTAAAGAAGCTGACAGTGTCGCACGTGGCTTGTGGTCAGCACGTTATCTGAGCATTGACCTGATGTAGTCTGACCATCAAGTCTGCTCTTTCCTAGACTTTACGTGATCTGACCTTTGACAGCTGTAGCCCTTCTCAAGGGACAGAGATTATTTTTTCATGTCCATGAGCTCATCTGATCCCCACCCCAAGACTTATCTGCTAACAGATTTTCAGAGCCGAGATCAGTCTGAAAGATCTAAACCAGTTCAGCTGGTTTCCCTTGTCCTGACCTAGAGAGAGGCACTGAATTTCTCACAACCCTTAGGAGTGACCCCCACACACATATGATGATGGCCACTTTCAAAAGAAAAAAAAAAAGCAAATGTGGTCAAGGATGCAGAGAAATTGGAGACTTTGTACACTGTTGGTAGGAATGCAAAGTAGTGCAGCCACTGTGGAAGACAGTATGGCGTTGCCTCAAAAATTTAAAAATACAGTCACCCATTTCTGAATTCATACCATCCCACATTCAAAGCAGGATCTTGGTTCTTCTAGCTTCTGTGTGATAAATGAGATCATACAGTATTTGTTTTTCAGTGTCTGGGTTATTTCACTTAACATAATGTCCTCTAGTATCATCTGTGTTGTCACAAACGGCAGGATTTCCTTCTTTTTTATTCCATGGTATATATATTTATTACATTTTGTGGGGATCTAGGGTGGGAGGGGGGTTCAGGATGGGGAACACATGTACACCCATGGCAGATTCATGTCAATGTATGGCAAAACCAATACAATATTGTAAAGTAAATAAATAAATAAAATAAAAAAGACTCACAGAACCAGAGAGTACATACAGTTAAAGTGTACATATAGTGTACTTTAAATTTGCTAAGAGAGTAGATCTTAAGTGCACATAAAAAGTGGTAACTATGTGAGATGATGGAATGTTAATTAATGACTGTGGTTATCATTTTACAATGTATATATATATCTAAAATCATCATGTACACCCTAAATATATGCAATTTTTGTTTGTTAATTATACTTCAATAAAGCTGAAAAAATAAATAGAATAACCTAGCATGAAAAGCAAACTTAGAATAAATAAAACACCAAAGTGAAAAAAAGCACAGGATCTTGATATATTTGTACACCCATATTCTTCGCAGCATTAGTGGCAATAGCAAAGTAATGGATCCAACTCAAATGTCCCTCAGTAAAAGAATGGATAAAGAAATATGGTACATAGCATGCAAAACAAGATATTCAGCCTTAAAAAAGAAGGAAATTCTGATACTTGCTGTAACATAGATAAAGCTGGAGGACATTATGCTCAATGAAATAAGCCAGCCGTAAAAGGACAAAGACAGTATGATTCCATTCATGACGTATCTAAAGTAGTCAAACTCATAGGAACAGGAAACAGAGAGATAGGGGCCAAGAACTGCGGGGAAGAGGAAATAGTGTTTAGTGTGCAGAGTTTCAGTTTTGTAAGATGTAAGAGTTCTAGTCATCTATATCATAACAATATGACTGTACTTACCACTATCGAACTGGACATGTTAAAATGGTAAATCTAATGCTGGTTTTTTGGCCAGAATAATTAAAAAAAACTGTCTATGGTGGACTTAGGACTTGAATCCATGTCACTATGGAGTCTCAGTGGAGTTAATCCTGAGGGAGAATGTTGTCTGCATTATTTGGGGGCAAGGCTGTGGATTTGTCTCAGGTTGGGCATTTTTTTTTTTTTTTGCCCTAGCCCCCTTGAGAAATACAAGGGTGCTCTTGCCAGCCCTCAGTGGAAACCAGGTGAGCGGGAAGGACCTTTCAGAGAGCATGTGCTGTGCTTAGTTGCTTAGTCATGTCTGACTCTTTGTGACCGCATAGACGGTAGCCCGCCAGGCTTCTCTGTCCATGGGATTCTCCAGGCGAGAATACTGGAGTGGGTTGCCATGCCCTCCTCCAGGGGACCTTCCCAACCCAGGGATCAAACCCAGGTCTCCTGCATTGCAGATGAATTCTTTCCCATCTGAGCCACCAGGGAAGCCAAAGAGTATCTATTGCAAAATGCTTTCACCTCCCCTGGTATAGAGGCTGCAAATGGCCCTGTGAGGTACCCCGGGGTGGCAGTGTTAATCCCACATGGAGAAACCAAACTCAGCCGAGATTAATAGAACATCCAGATCACTTGGGGCTTCAGTGGTGGAGAGGAGACTAGAGTTCAGAAATTCCAGTGCTGGGTGCAGTGTTAGTGAAGTGAGCAATGTAGCTCTTTTTTTTTTTTTTTTTTTTGACCACACTGGGTCCTCACTGTGGTGGATGGGTTTTCTCTTCTTGTGATGCAGGGGTTTCTAGTCGCAGCTCACTGGCTTAGTTGCCCCACAGTATGTTGAGATGCTAGTTCCATGACCAGGGATCGAACCCACATCCCCTGCATTGGAAGGAGAATTCTTAATCACTGGATCACCAGGGAAGTCTCGGTATAGCTCGTTTTTAAGATTAGAACTCAAGAAAGAAGTGGAAAACTTGGATGCTTTTCTTATTTTTACTATTTTATCTGAAGAAATTTCCAGAACATCAAAGTGCACAGTTCCATTGAGTGTCCAACTCTGACCCCGTGTGGATTAGTGACCTCAGCCCTGGGCTCCCTTGCCGGCTGCTGGACCACAGGACCAGGGCAGGAAGGCACTATCTCCAGGCCGGGGGCCTCTGAGCCCTCTCCTTTGAGCAGTAGATTTTCCTTTTTCATGCTTGAACTCCAGAGGCCCCCAAGGGTTTCTGCCTTAATTAAAATTTAAATTCACAAATCATTTCTTAAACTGTCTCATAGGCAGCCACATAATCACAATCATTAGCGGGTGGTCGGAGTCACTTCTGCTTTAATGATTTTGGAGACATCGGCTTAGTCCCAGCAGTCAGGCTATCTTCTACCACCTCTCTCACCACAGGCCTTGCCCGGAGAACTCTGCTCGGATGTTGTAACAGACATCTGAGTTCAAGTTCAAATGCAGTGATGTGTCCAGGTCTGTCCCCATAACTGTCCCCACTCCTGTGTCCTGAAGCTTATTGGACCCTCGCTTGTTGTTCAGTCGCTAAGTCGTGTCCAACTCTTTGCGACGCCACGGACTGCAGCACCCCAGGCTCCCTGTCCTCCACTATCTCCTGGAGTTTGCTTAAACTCATCACCTTCTCTGGGGACCAGCTAGTCTAGAGGAGAAAATCTCAAAACGCAGGCAGAGTGAAGACCCACCATGACCTTAAGCAGCCGTCCCTGGGTCCTGGCCTCTGCTTCTGGGAGCTTGCAGGCACCACCTCATGGCTGCCCTTTCCCCAGCCCAGAGCCTCCCAGCCTTGGCATCTTTGATGTTTTGGACAGCATGAAAGTGAAAGTGAAGTCACTCAGTCGTGTCCGACTCTTTGTGACCCCATGGACTGTAGCCTATCAGGCTCCTCCATCCGTGGGATTCTCCAGGCAGGAATACTGAAGTGGGTTGCCATTTCCTTCTCCAGGAGATCTTCCCAACCCAGGGATTGAACCCGGGTCTCCTACATTGTAGGCAGACACTGAACCGTCTGAGCCACCAGGGCTTTTCTTTTTTTAAAAATTAATTAGTTTAGTTTTGATTGCACGGGGTCTTCCTTGTTGCACGCTAGCTTTCTCCAGTTGCAGCAAGTGGGGGCTAGTCTCTAGGTGCGTTCATGGGCTTCTACCGCAGGTGTTTCTGTTGCTGCTGAACACAGCTCTTGGTCCTGCAGGCTTCAGTTGCTATGGCGCTCAGTCTCTAGAGCGCAGGCTCAGTAGCTGTGGTGCACAGGCTTAGCTGCTCCGTGGCATGTGGAATTTTCCTGAATGAGGAATCAAACCATGTTGCCTAGGTTGGCAGGTGGAAACTTAACTACTGGACCACCAGGGAAGTCCTAGATAGTTCTTTATTGCGGGGCCGTCCTGTGCATTGCAGGATGTATGGCATAATCTCTGGCCTCTACCTACTAGATGCCACTTGCAACCCCCACTTGTGGCAGCCGAAAAGTGTCTTGAGACGTGGTCAGATGTCCCCTGAGGGCACAGGCCCCATGCTGAGAACAACTAACCTGTCTATTGACCTCTCTAAGGTCAATCCCCTGGATTCAGATTCCTTTTCTCCTTTCCCTATAGTTCTCGTTCCATATCTCCAAACCCTGGTGGTGTTTAAAGCCATTCAACGCAAAAGAACTTATTGTACTCTGTTTCCCCAACAACAGGGGTTTCGATCCTAAAAGGAAGGATTCAGACCTTGGAAACCCAAAACAGCCTGTTTTTTCTTAAAAAAAAAAAAAAAAATTAATTTATTTAAATTAATATTGGTAACAGACCACCACAAATTTAGTGGTTTAAAGCCGTTGTTTTATGACATTCGCAGTCTCAGAGGGTCAGGGCTGTGGGCAGGAAATATTGGGGCTACCTCGCCTGGGCCATCAATTGGGAAGGTTTGAAGAGCTGGTGATGACTTGAATGGGTGGCCCTGGAATCATCTGGAGGCTCCTTCACTCACAGGTCTACCACTTGGGCTTGGCTGGAACTGTCCCCTGGGCGCCTGTATGTGGTCTCTCCCAGTGGCTTGGGTTTCCTTTCAACATGGAGGCCTCAGGGTGGTCACTGTGACTCACAGCTCCGAGAGCAAGTAGAAGCTGCCATTGGAAGCTGCGTGGCTGTGGATGACCTGGTCTTGGAAGTCACATGGCATCCCTTCTGCCATACTTTATAAGTAGAGGCAGTCATGAGCTCACTCAGATTCAAAGGGAGGGGACACAGACCTCACCTCTTTTAGCAGGAACATAAAAATATTTGCAGCCATGTTTCAAAACCACCACACAATTCTTATTTCCACGTTCAGAGGTCTGAATTTCTCCAAATCTTTAGCAGAGAATCCCACCTCGCAAAATCTCTCCAGGTGTATTTACACCAAAAGCCTACTTCAATTAATCAATTCTAGTGCTCCAATTACTCAGCTTATATTTTCAGACACTCTAATAAGCACCGCAAATGAATTGGAATTAAACTGATGGTGCATCACCCTGTACAATTAGAAAGACCACACTTGATTTCCCAAGCAGCCTTCTCCTTTGTGAGATGAACTTGCTTCGCTCACATTGGTTTAGCACAGGGAAACATTTTCCTGGGGCTGGGATGGGGCTGGAGCAGGTGGGGAGACTTCCAAGAAAATGTAGCAGTTGGGATAAAGAATGAAATGAAGACTGGAGCCTTTTTGGTGGATGCCTTTGTCATGTTGGGGAAGACCTGGGTTTCTACCCAGACTTTAGTATTCAACAGCCTGGGCCTCAGTTCACTCATCTGTAAAGTAAGAGGGTTGGGCTTGATAATTTCTAAGAACTCTTTCAGCTTCAAAATGTCTGTGATTACACGAATATTTACCAAGGGCAATTTTCTAACATTAATACCCAGAGGGAGCTCCCGTGTCATCATCATATTCATTTGAATAACTTGCCTTTAAGAAATACCATCACACTCCTGGTAACCAGACCTTTTCCTCTGTATTTGCATAAATACACACATACATTTTTACATAAGTGGTATCATACTGTAGATTTTCTTCTGCAATTTCCTTCCCCCCACCACCACTATAACATATACTGAAAAGCTTCTCTATCAGTACATAAAATTAAACTTTACTCTTTTCTACTGTTACATAATAGTCCATCATCTAGATACACTAAAAATTATTTAAATAGATCCCCTTTGATGTAAATGCAGGTCCCTTCCATCCTTTTTTATTAACAATGCTTCATTGAATAACCGTGTATAAACACCATTTTGTTTCTATGCAGCTATATCTATAAAGCAAATTTCCAGAAGCCAATTTGCTGGGCCAAGGCTATGGGCTTTTGTAATTTTGGTAGATACTGACACATTTCTCTTCATACAGATTATGCCAATTTATCCTCCCATCAATAATATATGAAAGAGCTTTTTTCCCTCACACAATATATGATCAACCTTTATAATTCTTGCCACTCTGATAAGGTGAAAATGACATCTCATTGTAGTTTTAAGTGGCATTTCTCCTTGGTGAGAAGTCAGCACCTTTTCTTATATGTAGGAGTCCTTTGTGTTTCTTTTGTTCAGAGACGTCTCCTTGTAGACTTTTGGAAGGAGATGCACTTAAATCATTTTTAACAGATGTTGTTGGATTTGTCTGATGGGCCCACTAAATGCGTCACTCTGGTTCTCTTTATATCAGTTTCTGATGTCACCTATAATCCCTTGAGCAGGTGGGGACACCCTCAGCCCAGCAGTCCACCCCTTTATAAGAAGCTTTGCCTTTGGGTGGCCTGCAGCAGGGTAACTGCCAGAGTGGCCTCCTCCAGCTGTGAACTGGCTTGCATTTGCTAGGACAACACTGGGGAGATGACTGTGTTCATGCTCAGTTGCTCAGTTGTGTCCAACTCTTGGTGATCCCAGGGACTGTAGCCCTCCAGCCTCCTCTCTCTATGGGATTTTCCAGGCAAGAACTCTGGAGTGGGTTGCCATTTCTTTCTCCAGGGGATCTTCCCCACCCAGGGACTGAGCCTGTGTCTCCTGCTTGGCAGGCAGATTCTTTACCACTGAGCCACCTGGGGTGATGATAGAAAGCACCAAAGCTTCACTCTGACTTCCCCAGGCAATCTTGTCTACCAAACTCTGGAAAAGACCACTTTCCTCTTTTGATGAAGCCTGTTTCTTCATAGTACATTTTGTTATCATCATGGGTTTTGTTATTTTTTTCAGTTACTCATGTGTATGTATTCTTTTTTAGGTATTCTCTTCCACTATGATTTATCATAGGATATTGCATATAGTTCCCTGTGTAATACAGTAAGACCTTGTTACTTATCCATTCTCTTTATGAAAACTTATATCTGTTATAAGGTTATAAACTTATAACCTTAACCTCCTAGTCCATCCCTCCTCCAGCTTCCTGCCCCCTTGGCAACCGCCAGTATGTTGTCTGTGCCTGTGATTCTGTTTCATAGGTGGGTTCATTTGTATCATATTTTAGATTCCACATATAAATGATATCATGTGATATTTGGCTTTATCCTTTGGACTTATTTCAAGTAGTATAATGTCTAGTTGCATCCATGTGGCTGCAAACATTATTTTATTCTTTCTAATGGCTGAGTAGTACTCCATTGCATTGCATCTTTATCCATTGATCCCCTGATGGACATTTAGGTTGTTGTGAATGCGGCTAACTGGCTATTGTGAATAGCGCTTCTATGAGCATGTCTTTTTCAATTACAGTTTTGTCCGGACATATGCCCAGGAGTAGCACTTGCTGAATCACATGATAATTCCATTTTCAGTTTTCTGAGGAACTTCTATACTGTTTTCCATAGTGACTGCACCAACTTACATTCCTATCAACAATGTAGGAGGGTTCTGTGGGTTTTGTCATTAAAAAAAGTAGACTTGCTGTCTTTCTAGCAAAAGTCAAACGCTGACCACTTTTATCATTTATTGACATCAGTTTTTCTATTGGTGGTAATGGTGACAGATCTCTTTTCCTTATCACCTCCTTTGTCCTGGCTTTTCAAGGTTTACGCATAGAGATAGAAGGAAAGCCGGATTTGGCTGTGAGCCTAAGGTCACACTCAACAGCACAGTTAATCAGAACCCTTCCTCAGCCAGGGGTAAAGAAGATACTCTGCTTAGATTGCCATGTGACCTTAGTATCTGGTGCAGATAGGGTAGGGGGTCCCTGGAGAAAGAGAATCAGACATGGCTTTCTCGACATAAAGGAAGCCAATTTAGGCGGAAGCCATTTTATATCTGTGCCTGGGCACGGGGCTCACCCTTGCAGAAGGACAAACCTCAATATGATTTTAAGGGAAGAAAAAGAGTGGAAGAACAGACAGCTATTACCAGGCCAGGGAGATAATGTAATTGTGTGTCGGGGGGCAATATTTCAGTTGTAAAGGCTTCCGGTTCTGTTTCAATGGTAAAGATGACCCCGAAGCATATTCTTGAGCTGTTTTGCAAGACCCTGATTCCCTTGAGCACTCAATCACCAGACTAACTGGAACCTAAGGAGGGATAATGCTAACCTTGGCTGATGCTTCTGACTTCCGTCAACTAGAGTTTGGACTCTGTGGAAGTTTGCCCCAGTCCTGTGCTGAACTGTCCTCTGCTCAAGACCCTCATAACCATGCCTGTACTCCTAGATGAAAACTTCCCCAGTTTTGTTGCTGGGGAGACTCTGCTTTGGGAACTACTCCAGGTGTTCTCTTGCTGCAAGTAGTAACCCTTCCTTCTCCTGCCCTTTGGCTGCTCGTGTATTTTGGCTCTGGACCCACCAAGAGGTGAATCTAGTTTTCGGGTAATTTTAGCTAGCTAAATCCTAAAGGGAGGAAAATTTGGACTTAGCCAAGTTCCAGACTTTTTCATGCTCCAGGTTCTGTGTTAGGGATGCAAAACTGAATTGCCCTTGGTCTCAAGTAGCTCAAATGTCAGAGCAGGTCAATCCATTAGCAGATATTAATATATGCAGCCATAGTGTGATGAGTTCTGTGGCAGGAAGAAACTCTTCCCAATCTAAGCCAAAGAAGGATTCTTGGAGGCAGCCCCTCTTGGTCATCATGTCAGTGTGAATCGACAAGACCATGATATGAAATAAGTGGGGAAGATAAATAAAAAGATGTGTGTATGTGTGTAACAGAAAGTGATTTGGTGTTTCTAGAGGAGAAAATATGTCATGGGTAGTGGTTGAAGAAGTAGCCAGAGCATGGTGAGGCCTGTTTGCTCTCCAGAAGCCTTATAATTTACACACAGGTTAACAGCAGTCCACACTAGGCTCATCCAGAATTACTAACTCAGTGGCTCTATGTGCACCCCTTTCTCTAGCCAACAAGTGTGTGAAAAGATCAGGTTTCCTTAAGAAACCTGGACTCATCAGGCTTGGAGCTTGAAGAGGAGTTGAGGACAAAGAAAGATAGTCCAGCAACAGATATAATATCCAAATAGCTCAAACTCTTTAGTGTGGAGTTGAATCATCTGTATATTTTGACTTAATCTAATTCAACTCTTCATGCTCAGCAAGGAACATGAGGAAATGAGATGGAGCCTTGCAAGGGAGTTTGTGGGCACAGCGCAAATGGTCCAGCAACTTCATTTTCCGCTCTCAGGAGCAAAAGGGCATGAGAGGAGAGGACTGACCTTCATGTCCCATCACCAGGCTCAAGTTCCCACATAACTCCCATGAATTTTGGCACTAAACACAAGATAAAGGGCTCACCAATGAACTAGTGAATGGCATAGCCGTCACTGGAAGGAAGGCTGGCCAGGTTGGGCACGCACAAAACCCAGCATATATGCAACTTTTAAGAGGTAGTTACTGTTGCTCCGTTGTTAACTCGTGTCTGACTCCTTGCGATCCCATGGATTGCGGCATGCCAGGATTCGCTGTCCCTTACTACCTCCTAGAGTTTGCCCAGACTCACGTCCGTTGATACGGTGATGCCATCCAACCATTAAAATGAGGCCATTTCAGCCCTAATCTAAGAAAGCTGGTGATTTTATAAGAAGAGAACATTTGGAAACAGACATGCACTGCAGGAAGCTGATAGGAAAGACGCAGACGAATAACCATCTATAAGCCAGAGAGAGACTGCGGAAGAAACCTACCCTACCGAGACCTTGACCTCAGACTTCCAGCCTCTAAAACCACGAGAAAACACATTTCTGGTGTTTAAGCCAACCGGTCTGTGATACTTTTTTTATGGCAGAGCTAAGAAGCTAATACATTTTAGAAGGGGGCTTGTCACATTAATTATGCCTGTCCCATCTCTCTCCAAACTGTTCAAATCCTTGTTCAGAAAGGGAAGCTACTCACAAACATTGGTGCATGAGTTGCTTTGGTCAAAAACTACTTCTGATGCCACTCACTGTGTATCAGAGGAGTGTGGAAACAGGCGCCATGGGAGAATTGAAAGCAGAGATGAACAAGATGAATTTGAATTGGGGATAGATCACAGCAGCATCGATATTGAAGATGGATTGAAAGAGGGCAAGACTGGAAGTGGAGAGCTGTTAACAACCATTTTGTGCAGTAGCAGCAGGGTGGAGAGTTTGGGGCAGGTTTGATTAATATTTAGGAAGGAGAATAGTATTGTAGTATTGACTAATAGGATGGAAAAGAGGGAAGTGAGGTGGATGACTCCTGTATTTCTAGCTTGGGCATCAAGTATATGGCAGCACCATCAATGGAAAAGGACTCTAGGAGAGTTTATTTGCACACAACCTCATTTCAGAGAGAACTAAAGTTGGCTTGCCCAGATACTAACCATGCCATCGTGAAGGTAAGCAAATAAGGAGAGTGAATCAAGGACCAGGTGAAAGTAGGAAAGAGAAGATAAAGACCAGAGCGAGGCTAATATGCAAATGCTCACCCAAATGTTTTAAACACTTGCCAGAGAGGGACTGTATTTTTTGTGTTAACCCAGTGAATGACATTATTCACAATTGTAAGTTTGGTCAATGCTGTCCACCTCTTCTAAGAATCTGGAGTCTGAAAATTCTACCTTGGTGTGAAAATCTGGCTTTTGGTTTCTGGGTGTTTAGAGGCACCAGGAATATGGGGAGAAGCACAGCTTGAATCTTTGGAGAGTCCATAGAGAGAGCATTCAAAACCCATGAGGCATCCTCAGACTCACCCTGGGGCAGGGTGGCATTGGGGTACTGAGTCCAGAGACTGTGAACACAGGGTATCTGTACTTTGATGTAACCATGGAAACTCTGCTTATTTGGGAAATATGACATGGATGTGTCTCATGCCTTCCATGATGCCACTTGACTGATTTGTGTAGCATCACTGTTTCTGCTATGTGGATATGCAGGTTATATAAGCAATCTGGCAGCTTAAGACTTGCTACTGTCATTTCCAAGGTGGCAGATGGTTCAGAACTAAGGGGACCTTTCCTGCAACACAATTGAGTGTGAATGCATTGCCATCCAGGCACATTTCTATTATCCCTTCACAGTCGCACCTTTGAAATACACCCAAACCACCAGTCTGAAAGCTCTTGGGTTGGAAAAGGGAATGGCTGTCCCTGGGCTCTGTTTCCTAGAGAGTCTGTCTTCTGTCAAATGTTAAGGAGGTGTTCAACAGGTTCATGTTCCTGCTGCCTGTGGGTCCCTTTCTCTACTGCAGAAGGGACAGAGTGGCTATTGGCACTCATATTACTCAATCTGATCGGGTCCAGAACTGGTTGAAGCCTGATTTGTTGATCTCTGCAGCTCATGAGTGCATGTGTATGTGTGTGTGTTCATGCATATGTGTACATATGTGTGTACGTTTGCAGTCGACTTGCTTTGTTCCCTGCCATGAACATCTGTTACTGCTGCCTGACCACATTTATGCCCCCGTCTCCAGTGAAATCACCTTCTTCTACTTGCAGTCCAGAGGTGACTCAGGCCATTGTCTACCACCTTCCTGCCTTCTGTGAGCTGGTGCAGGGGTGGACACAGGGCTTCATCCAGATCACAGAGCATATTGGCACTTTTGATGGAACTATTGAATAAGAGCTGTGTTCATTGCTTCTGGGGCTGCTGATTTAGTACAATATAAGCCTGGAGTTGCTGGCCACCATCTTTTCACCACACGGAGATGGCCCATATAAGGATCAAACCAACGCAGGGGAAACAAGACCTGAGGTTTGGGGAAAGAAAGCCTATATTGAGCCAAAAATGAAGCCCGATGACATGTGGATAGCCTAGAGTCCTAAACCAACAAATTTATCATATCATTGTTATTTTACTTATTTCCGTTTTATTACTGTCACTTGCAATTACACATCTTACCTAAGACAATCTCTCTACCGTTTATGCCTAACAGTTTCTAGATAGGATCCTAGCTAGAATGTTGACACATTGAATCATAGGCATGTTTGGGACATCCCCTGCCAATCCCCACAGATATACAAAGTTTAGGAAACTTATGTTGGGACTTAAAAATAAGGGAGGAGCTTGGACCTCAGAATTATTGATACTCTTTCTGCTCCATGATATCACTGTATTTATCCTGCTTGGTCCCTCAGCCTTTGTCCCCTCAAAGGAGGATGTTCTGTGTTACTACTGTATCTTTTTCTAGCCTGAGGTTTGACCAGACTTTTTTTGGGGGGGGGGGCTAGTGCTGTCAAAGTCTCAGCATCTTGTTCAGCCTCCCTGGTGTCCCACAGGGATCTGTGTTCAAATAGGATACCAGTTCTATCACTTGTGAAAACCTCAAACCTTTGTCCCCTTCCTGTTATGGAGAAGGCAGTGCTTAATCTGCCTCCTCACCACCAATCCCACCCCACCAGCCTATTTTCCCTCCTATCAATGAGCTTTCACCTCCTGAAACAAAACTAGGGTGAAAGTTGCCGTCTGGGTGTCTCATAATTCATGCTTTCGGGCGTTTGACTAAGATGCTAGTTGTCTCCACTGTCAAGTTCCTCCTTCTCTCATGCCAGTGGAATTTTTAGCTGTACAGGTAGATGCTCAGAACAAGGCTGACATTTACCAGCCTGCCTAACGTCTGAGGGTAGTTGTACAGCTTATTTCTGGCCAGTGGGATCTAAGGAGAAAGGGAGGGTAGAAACTTCTGGGAGCCTTCATCAGGAGACAGTGCATACCTGTCATTTGTCCTATCTTTACTTCCCTTTTCCTGTCCTGCTGCTTGAAATGTAGGTGGTGCATACAAGAGCATGATGTTTATATTTTAAAAGATGTTAGACCATTGAATAGGGAGGGGATTAAGACTTCAATAATAAAAGATTCACAGAGGAGGACAGCACCTCTTTTTCAGCTTCGTGTCATGCTAATGGATAGCAGCTTCTATCTTGTGACCATCAAGTGGTAAGTTCAAGGGTCAACTGAGCAGGACAGAGCTGAAGAAAGGAGAGAGTGGGTCCAACCTCCCACCTCCAGACTTCTTGTCACATGAAATGAGATCATTTGCCCTTTGTCTAAGCCAATTTTGGGGGGCATTTTATTGTATAAAGTCACCCTAATTGATGACTGTGGGAGTGGATATGAGGGCGCACCATCCTGGAACATCAAGGCTTGGTGGCTTGTTCTTAAGATGAAGCAAGGAAACCCCCTCTTGGTCTTCTGAGCATCCTTCGGCAACCAGAAGAGAACACAAACAGATATCACAGTGAATTATCCCCCATGTGTAAAAAGCACAGCATGGAACCTGACACATTTAAGCAGCCAGTAAAAGGTAGCTATTTTTCTTTTTCTTATTAGCATAATGCCTCAATAAATGTTAGTTTCCGATCCTATCTTCTTGAATGTCTCTCCCTCTGCTGCTAAATTCCCCGGTACCTTTACATTTATCTCCCTTCTCCCCTATTAAACCTGACTCTTGCAAAGACTGTCAACTCACTCTCATTGAGGTGTCAGTGATAGATAAGACTTAATGTATGACCTCATTCCCCAAACGCTACTGGCTTGCCAGTGAGATTTACATTTAATAGAGGATTAAAGCCTTACGCCAAAGGAATGAATCTTTAATGGTAAAATTTGAGGCATCGGAAAGCTTATGAAAAACTAATACTGTAGGGGAGGGCTCTCCCCCTCTACAATCCTAATTTTATAATGTTCTTCAAAGTCCCAGGTTCAAAAACATCATGCCACAGAACAGTTTACAATTAGTGCTTGTCAGACAGCAGATTTCTGATGAAGCTCTGTGGAACCAGAGTGGGCAGGGAACTTGTGAAATCAAACGCACGAGAAGGGGGGGCGTCAGGTCCAGAGGGAGCTGTCTGTCGAGTGAGTCAGACTGCCTGGCGGTGTGGATGGAGCTTCCCTGGGGCTGGTGCTGCGCTGAGCCACATTTGCTTTCTGATGGAGCAGTTTCTTGCTTCCTCTTGACATCAGCGCTCCAGGGGCTGTATCACGCTCTCTTCCTCCTTAGCCCCATCCCTACCCTGCTCTAATTTTGCACTTGAATTTCTCTCATCCTCATCTCGAGTCCTCTCTCTGCTTGTCCTGACCTCTTGGGCCAGGCTTCTAGAGCTCTGTGAGCCCGACCTGAGGTCTCTCCTCTCCTTGGGCCCCCTCTGAGTCTCTGGGTGGCCCAGTTGGAGCTCCAGCAGTGCAGACGTGACAGGCTGCCTGGATTCCTGGATTCCAGGATTCCTCTCTGAGCTCCAACCTGCACTTCGTTTCCTGCTCAAATCTCCTCTTGGATATCTCTCTGATACTTTAAACTCAACATGTGCGTCCAAATATCTTCCATCTGTCCCCCAGATCTGCTGTCTCTGGGAGATGGAGCTATTTCAACCTCATCAGCTCTGGCTGGGTTAGATCTCTTAGGAGGAGGAAAGAAGGAGGCTGCAGGGTTACTTCCCAGCTGCCTTCCTGAAAGGAGCCTCAGCCCCTTTCAAGGCAGCCTTCTCTCTAAGATGCCCTCTTTCCAAGCACTGGTGTCTTTCATTCTGCTTGTCCCTGCAGGTTGGGGCCTCCTCCACGCTGCTCTCCCAAGATAGATGTTCCCCCTCACAGCGGTTCCCCTGTACTGGCTGTGTCAGCGTTGCCTGAGAAATTACTCAAAATGCAAATTTGGGGGCCATGTCCCCAATCCTTATGAAGTCGAAGCAAGGTGTGGGGCCCAGCTGACTGCATTTTGAACTAGTATTCTGGAAAAGCATGATTCTGATGCACGCTGAAGTTTGAGAGTCACTGCATTTAATCTTTCCACAGTTTTGTGATTCATAGCAAACTCTTCATTGCTGTTGTTGTTTAGGTGCTAAGTCAAGTCTAACTCTTTTGTGACCCCATGGACTGTAACTTGCCAGGCTCCTCTGTCCATGAGATTTCCCAGGCAAGAATACTGGAGTGGCTTGTCATTTCCTTCTCCAGGGGATCTTCCCCACCCAAGAGTCGAACCTGTGTCTTCTGCATTGCAGGCAAATTCTTTACCACTGAGTCACGAGGGAAGCCCAACAAACTCTTCAAAGTATTCCAAATTGAATGTTATCTCTGTTCCCGATTGAGATTCTAACTGCATAATCATAATGATGGTGATAATGATAAAAATAGAATTCTAATCCTCTGCACAAAAGTGGCCCTTTTCTAGGGACTCCATTTCACTGAATGGAGCACCAGGGGATTTGGTTTTACACATCTGTTCACTCTCAGCACTTACTAGCCTGTCTAGTGAATGGTAGGTGCCCAATAAAGTCCATTTCAATGGGAGTTTTTTTCTTCCTAGGTTTGTACTTTTCCCAATACACTATCCATCGATTCAGCCATCAACTCACCCAGGCACCACCACATAGGCATTGGGCATGCAAAAAAGAAAAAAGTGGAAGTGTTGCTCAGTCATGTCCAACTCTTTGTGACCCAATAGGCTGTAGCCCGCCAGGCTTCTCTGTCCATGGAATTCTCCAGGCAAGAACACTGGAGTGGGTAGTCATTCCCTTCTCCAGGGGATCTTCCCCACTCAGGGATCGAACCCAGGTCTTCTGCATTGCAGACAGATTCTTCACCACCTGACTCACCAAGGAAGCCCCACGGGGGCTGTAAAACCAAGTACAATATACCGTTTGGTGTCATGGGTCTCATGAGTGAGTGGGCGACAGGTCCGTTCCCTGAGCTTTGGTTACATCACCTCTTCACTAGGATCATGACGTTGTGCACTTCATGCGGCTGGCATGAGAACGAAATGAACTAATGTATGTAGAATGCTTGGCACGGAGCCTGACAACATAATGTTCAATCAGTTTTAGTATTATTTGTTATGATCACCGTAAATAAATTATAAGGCAGCTTAGGCGGAGACCAAGCAGAGATAAAAACAGAGCTTTCGGAGCCTCTTCAGGCCATGAAGCTAGGTGAGCACTTTGCATGTTAGAGAATCATTGCTTTGCAGATTACTTGGAGTTACATAAATATAAAGGGTTTACTTATTGGTCTGGTCATATTCCTGTCCTTGTGTGACATCTCTTCTCTACTTTCCCACCTCAAGGCTACTCTTTCGTTTCCATTTGACCTGGTTTTATGCCTGTTGAAAGGTTAACCAGCACACAGGACTAACCCAGTGATTTATTCTGGGTCGAAACACTTTAAATCTCTGAACCTATTTTTTCCCCTCCAAAATGAATACAGTTTTATCATTTTCATTGTCTAAAAAATATCTGTGTTCATTGTTTTAAAAAATTGTGATAAGAAGTACATAGAACACAATACAAGTCACTCAGATACTACTTTTAGCGTATCACTCTTTTTAAAGAGCTTCCTTCTGGATGTATCATTATATATTTATCTGCCCCTCTATCATACTTAAAATTTTTACTTAAATGGGGTCATTTCATACTGGCAAGCCGCTTTTTAGACTGAAGCTGTCCGCAGAAGCTCTTGGAAAATTTCCTAGGAAGATGCTCCCTGCCTCTCTTTAATGTGACCGCCAGATGGTGCCGGCTCTGAATTTATCAGAATTTCCTGTCCTGGCTGCTGGCTGTCCAAAACGAATGATCAAAGTCACAGGTCCCCAGCCCTGGTCCTTCTCCTCACTCTGGCCCTGGGTTGAAGACGGATTTTGTCTTCAGCGATACCTGCGGAGGGCAAAAGCCATACCCGCATTCTGACATGGGACGAATCTCTCACCTGTGTCCCTCACCACGCCTCCACAGCTCTCTTGGACTGAACAAGTTCAGACTGTGTGTTAGCTTGTTGGTACTCTCCTCTCTTTCCCTCGTAACCTCTTATCCCTAACCAGATTGTGTCATCCCTGCAGGAAGAGAAGACACCTTTGTGCGTAGAAGACATTCGATACCTGTTGGGTTTAAGTTTCAGTGAAGAATAAGGTGGTTTGGAAAACAGAGAGAGGCCAGAAAGGAAAAAAGAAAGCATGTGTTTCAAGGCAAAGGAAAAAAACAGCATGAAAAGAATATTGGACTGAGCATCAGAAAAATTGACTTTTGGGCTTGGATTTGGTATTAAGGGGATGGCTGACCTTGGACAAGCCAACTGACCTCTGTGGGGTCAAGCTGGCTTACGTATGTGAGGAGGAGCTTGGAAGAAAGACCCCTAGATCCCTTTCAGCCCTGACATGTTTAGAGACAAAGGTCTCTCTGGGTTTTTTTTTCTTTTTTTCACCTTGGGTCAGACTGTAGACAGACACAAATCTCTGGGTGCTGTCAGGAGCCCTGAGAATCAGGTCCAGTGGCGTCCAGAGCCGGGCCAGCCTGAGCTTCACTCTCCACCCACCCTCCTTGCAGATCCATCAGCGCCAGCCACCCCAGCACAGCCCATACATCATTATTAGATACCCTTCATCGTGCTAATTGACACAGGATGAAAAATACCCAGCGAAGGAAACAGCCAACACTTTCGCATTCAGCTGGAGTGGCCGGCAAATGGGAGAAACGGCTGTAAAAGCTAACTGAGATTGAAAACGGGCCTGCTCTCATCTTGTAGGGCCAATGTCTCCTGTTACAGGGAACCAGGTCCGGCTGGCGGTGTGAGTGGTGGGGGTGGGGGAGGGCGGCCCCGCGATCGCACATCTGAAGCCTCTCCGGCAGCTGGGGTCCAGATCCACGGAGAGCCAGGACAGAACACGTCCAGAGGGAGCAAGAGGAGAGAGGAGGGGCTGCTTTGATCGCTCCCAAACTGTCCTGGTCATCACGGCGCCTGCTTGGCTTGAAGTCTGCTGAGAATTACTTTGGGGTCAGAGTCTGGTGCCTGGCAGAGGGGAGTGAGGGTGTCCTAGTCTTGGCTTTAGGGCTGTACTTCTCAACTGGGGGGTGGCAATGTGCCCTCCATGGGACACTAGCTTCTAGTGAGTAGAGGCCAGGGGTGTGATAAATATCAATATACACAGGACAGCCCCCTCAGCAGAGAATGATCCAGTCTCAAGCGTCAGGGGTGCTGATGATGAGAAACCCTCTTCTAAAACAGTCTGTGACTCCAGGTCACTGTTTGCTAAGTTACGTTCCTAATTTTACATGATGTGAAAGACGGCTGGCAAAAATGCTCCGGTTCTCTAGCCTCCTCATCCTGCCCATTGCTGCATGGGTTCCCTGCTCCTGCTACCAAGACCTGGAGCCTGTGTCTGCAACCCTTGGATTGGAGCAGGCCTTGGGACTTGCCTTGTGATAGCGCCAAGTCTGGGCCTCAGGGACTTTGCACAGTTCTGCTGGTTCCTATGGGGCCTGGCTCTGTCATGTGGGCAAGTCTGGACTAGTTTGCTGGAGGACAAGGGGCCTCATGGAGAACAGCCAAGGTGCCTGAACTTCGGACTAGCTAATCCCGTGAATGTGAGACGGAACCCAGCCTACAGCAGAACCACCTACCTGACTCGCAGTTGACCAGCCTGTGGACCGCAGCTGACCAGACTGTGGACCACAGCTGAGACAAGAAGAACCAGTCAACTGACCCACTGTCTCATGGTCAAAAAGAGACTCTTACTGTTTTAACCCACCAAATTATAGGTTGGTTTGTTATGCAGCAAGAGATAACAGATACACATGGCCTTGAACATCAGATGCAATTAATAGTGAACTCTGAGGACAGTGGAGGAACCTCTCAAGATTGGCTTTCTTTCCTAATACTTGGTATTTTTTCGAGTCAGATAGCTTTCTTTGGCCCAGGATGCACACAACTACATCTTTGACATCCAGTTTATGGGGCTGAGCAAGCTCTATCTGGAGACAGGTTTGCTTAAAGCCAGTTTTATCCACTTGTATCATGAAATCAACTCCAACATGAGTAGTAGGTAAAGGTTACTTACGAGAAGGACTCAGGGAAACAGACAAATGAACAGTTCTTAGAGACGTCAGGATCAGGGTCCCTCTGGGAACCTTGACAACAGAGATCTGTGGTTTGTCTTTTGGGTTTCATCAAGGATGACCGCAGTGTCCTGACCACGTCTGTCAAGACTGAGGACTAAGACGGGAGACTCCGATGGACTTTCCTGTGCACCTGCCCAGTTGATAGAGGTGGTATCATTTGATTGGCAGCTCTGCCAATCTCACACCGAGAGGGTAAGGAGCATCAGACAGAAGCAGAAGATGCCTTTCACTTTGGTCCTCCCCTTCTCCTGCCCCTCCATCCACAATGGAACAGACTGGGACATGTTAAGAGAGTATGAGTAGGATTTTTGGTGTAATGTCTGGACATTCAGGACATCTCATCATGGCCCAGTTGGAAAAGGAAAAAGCTTAGTGAGGAAATTGAAAATCAGACTTAGCAATGCTGTTGTAACCTTCCCCGGTCACTCTCGCCTTGTCATATGGATGTCAGACTCCAGGGTGATGTGTTGGAAGTCGATAGGGAGTGAGAAGGGAGCTGGTCTCACTCTGTTAAGATCTCGTTTGTTGAGTCAGACTTGGACTGGAACATTCTCTGCCACTTATGCCACAACAGACGCCATTTATTAGCAGGATTTCCCAAGATTCTCTTGATCAGACATCAAGTTCTGCAGTCCATAAGTCAGCCCAAGATCCTCAGGTGGTCCTGGCTATAGCGATGGATGAGAGTTCCCTGTTTCCTGTCTGGAAATTAGGAAGGCAGTAATCTTTAATCTTCTTGAATAAATACGGAGTCCTCCTCATGGGGGCAGGTGTGTGTTTTGGGAGCAGGAGGAGGGGGAAGACTTGGATACGCACTTGGCTTCCCCTCTACTCCACTCTGACTCCAGAGACATCTCTATGCACAGCCCCCAGGGTCTGGGGGCCACTCTGGGAAGATAACCAAGCTCCGAGTACAGTTCTCTGTGAGCAGGTGTTGGGACTGGCCTTCTTAGATGCTGAGGATAGAAGATGAGCGTGACGAGGGGGCTGTGGAAATGGCAGGCACTGGACTAAGTTTCGGAGATGAACCCAAGGCAAGCCAGTATTTTCCCCAGCGATGACTGTGGGCTCTCTGGAGAGCTTGAGAGTCTGGGATGTGAAATAGGAACAGTCTCGGGTTCAAGTCCCCCCGTACCAAGAGAAAGAAGTAGATTTGAATGTAATAATGAGCTGCTTGGCAGAGTGTTAAATAAGCATTAGTGCTTAGTGCTATAAATGTTACTGTGTCAGCTCACAAGTTGATAGATAGTGGGATTGGCCATGAAGCCTTTGCTCTTTTCCTCTCACCGTACCACCTCCTGCAAAAATGATGAAAAAGGAGGGAAGCCTCTGCCCACACGAGGGGTTTGCTCTGAGCGCTCTCTCCACCAGGCTGAGATCCAGTCTTCTTTCTTGCTCTTCCAGGGACCATTTTTCTTCCCTTTTGTCCCCTGTTAGGAACACCAAGAGAGAAATTAAAGCAAAAAAGGGCTAAACTGTCTGCACTAGAAGGACAGAGCATGTGATAATGATATATAAAGCTAAAAGCACTAAGTGGGCAAAGCTGGTGCTCCAAAAGTGAGTAAAACCAAGATAAATCTGTCCCTGGAGAGCTGTAACACATAACTCAAATAACGGGAGCAGCAGGGGTCTGCAATCCCCTGGAAGAACAGTCCACACTCGTTTGAAATAGCCTCTGTCCAGCATCCATAATGCCCCGTGTGCTTGGAACTGAGCACTGCTCCCAGAAACTGGGGTTCCAGCTGCCTGGAGCAGGGCTTCTGCTGGGACCCGCATGCTGCAGACCACCCTATCTGGCAGCAAAGATTCGAGGTCTAACGCCAGCCCCACCGTGGAAGGATGGAGAACTGGATGGACCCCCACAAGACCTGGATTTCAGTTCTGCCTCCACCTCTGTTGTGCTGTGTGACCTTGACCAACTTATTTCACCCCTCTGAACTCCAGTTTTTCTCTCATGGCAGCTGGAGGTAGAAAGGTCTGCTCTTGTGGGGAAGGGCAGAAGCCCGGTTAGTGGGGTGGCTTCACAGATGAGGGTTTTTTTTTTTTTTTAATGGACTATTTAGAGGAGTGGATCTCTAAGTGGAGTCCCTGGGAAGAACAGCATCAGCAGCCCTTGGGAACTTGCTAGAAACGCAATGCTTGGGCCACACTCCAGACATACTGAGTCAGAAATTCTGGAAGTGGCTCCCAGCAATCTGTATATGAACAGGTCTTCCGATGCATGGTAAAGTTTGAGAACCATCCTTTTGCAGGAAAGCATCCCTAACTTGTTTTCTGGTTCCCAAGCATCCTCGGTGCTAACTTGACTCACTGAAAAGGACAGCAGAGACTCGGTGCTCAGGGGTGACCCAGCAGGGCTCCCAGGCAGTTCCCAGGATTGGTAATGAGAATCCTTGTTGCAGGAGACATTTGAGGGGGTGGTGGGGGTCTCCACATCTCTCGGTGGGCAGTTCTCTGCAGGTGTGTGTGGTCTTTTCATTCCAGATCCGACTGACTTTCCTCTCTTTCCATGCCCTTGGCTTTTTAACCTTTTCCGTTCCCCAGCCTCAATATATGCTTCCAGCAGAGGGATGGGAACTTTTCTCTGTCTCAGCTTAATTTTTATATGCCCTGATTTTCTTTCTAGGTACACTTCTAAAGCTCAGAAGCCCCAGTTTTGAGCCTCAAAATATGAGCCATTTAAAGTTTAGTCTTCTCACTACTTTTCTGCAACCCCTTCCTTAAATAAATGTTATAAAGTCTAGCTGCCATTAGAGCATGGGAAGAGTTAGGAGTAACAGGAACACGTGGAGGGGAGAGCCAAATGGTGATTTCAGTGATGGCATCTCACCCACATGCTTGTGAGACAGAGGGGAGGCCACTCCACTGAGCACCGCTGGGCAACCCTACCCTTTATGGAGGAAGCTCTGCACACATCCCTTTGCTGGGAGGACAGTGACCCATGTTGAGAACACCACTCATGTGCAACTTCTTATCCCACATCCCATGACCATTTAGTACTTTCCATCTTGTATATAACCCGAGTCTCTCTTCCTCTGACCCAACAGAACTTAGCTGGCTGGAGTGATCCATTCCCATCTTTCATGACCCCCATCTGAGCCCTCCTTTGATAAGAGCTGGAAGGAGAAACTGCTTTGTGTCTATTTAAAAAATCTTATGATGCTGGTTTCAGTGTAGTGTTCAGCATAACATTCTGAGAAGAGCGGATTTTGTGATGCCACACTTTTAAGTGTGATCTCATGGTTGTATATCTAGTTGGGTGGGGATTTAAAGGCATTACAAGGAGCCCAGCTTCCACGTGATTAGAAATGCAAATATTTGAGGAGGCTGCTCCTGGAAAATCCTACGTGCAGCAAGACTGAGGGAGGGGTCAGGTGGATATTTTAATTTTACATCTGTATAAGGTGTTAGCACTTATAAAATGTGTTGTTATATTAAACATTAAGATGCATCTTTGACAAGTGACTAGTATGAGCTGGCTGAGAGCAAGAGGGGTTGATAAGATTGAAGGACCAGTCAGAAAATCACCAAATAGAACGTGTTTCTTTGCATATTGTCTTCAATTGCATATGATCTGTAGTTAAGACAATATGTGGAGGATTATATTTAACTTTAAAATAAAATGTTCTGCTTTATGTTATATAGAAAAGACATATTAGTGCAGAATACTCTTAAAAATGGTCAGCTGTGGTCAGCCCTGGCTAATACCACCTTCTAACTACTCTACGGGAAAAGCTTTCTAGATGGTTTCCTTATAAAGATTCAGCAATGCTATAAGGCTGAAACCAGAAGAGTTGCATGAAGTACAATGAGGTCACCAAGATGATACTTAAGATGACCTTGGTTCTGGTTTTCCCATGGCCCTCTGTCCATCTTGACCAATGGGCAGACAGCACAGTTCTGGTTCTAGGTGTAGTTAAAGGTCTAGGTTAAGGTCTAGGTCAAGGACAAGGACTAGGTCACAGTCAAGGTCTAGATGTAGGTTTAGTTCTAGTCTCTGTACTGACTTGCTCTTCTTGCTCAGCTGAGAAACAGTAGTTACTCCTTCACCTGGGTGGTCATGAAGGAGTGGTTATTCCTTCACCTCCTATTTACCAAAAAGAGATGAAGATGTACAGCAGGTGACAGCCAGGAGCCGTTGCACTTTCTCTGGATGCCAGAAATGCCAAGTCAGGTCCCAGACTGGCTGTAGTTCCTGTGTCCCTGGAGGCGCATAGTCCCGTGTCCTATGGATGCACTCGACTGCCTTGTTTCGTGGAGTGAAATTAGAGCTTGGCTTGGCTGTCATTTCTGAAGGTGATGAAAGGTTTCCCCTCGTCCTCCATGCTCTGCTATAACACACCAGCCAGAACGACCTGCAGTTTGCAGCCAAAATCAGACACCAAATAGTCAGTTACTTCCCTCTTGTCAGATAATGAACAGCCTAGATGCCACTGTGGAGGGTGATTAGAATTCAGCGATCATGGGAAATTCTACCTTAATTGCTGCGTGTGATGACAGCAAGGAAGCCAGATAGCAGGGTGCATGGCAGATTCCATTCTTTCCTGGCTCCGCAGGTGTGTGGGTGGAGCCTAGATCAGGACTTGCCAGGAAATCCAGTTAAATAGAGACTGACGAGGGTGAGAAAGGATTGTTGATCAGGAGAGGTGCCTTCGTCATGGTGAAGAAGAAGAGAGGGAACGTTACTGCTTTGGAATCTTTCTTGTGAGGAATGCATTTCCACCTTGGACCTACAAAGATGACTTTGAAGTGGGGCATGGGAGAACAAGCAAGGGACTGGGAGTCGGGTGGTCTCTGCTCTGCCGTTTATATCCATCTGATTCTAGGACCCCAGAGCCAGCTTCTGAAATGACTGTGTCCTGGGATAGCACCAATCACTAGTGTGGGATGTGTGTTGCCAGTGAGTGTTTAGACTGCCCCCTCTGATTACTGGTTAACGGCTTCTTTGCCTTCCTGATTTATGGGTATCAGAACTTGTCAGGAGCAAGAAATAGAAAACTCAGCTCAAAATGGCTCAAGCAAAACAGGATATTTGTTGGCTTATGTAACTGAGCTGGTTTTAGGCACTGCTGGATCTAGGGACTCCAGTGGTTTCATCAGGACTGCGTGTCTTGCTAGTTCTGCTTTCTTCTGTGTTAACTCCATTTCCATAACCTTGCTCCTCCTAATGGTGAAATGACTGCAGAAATGCTCAGCTTATATCCTCAAAGTTTCAACTTTAGGGTGGTAGAGAGCCTAACTCTGTCCCAGCATTCTCAGCAAAAGTCTTGCTGAGTTTCACTGACTTTGGAGAAGTCACAAACACTCCTGATTTGGAACTAAGTCAAATGTTTCTCTACCACCACAAGAGGTGAAGCTCTGCTTGGATCACTTGCACTAAAAGTCAAGAGAAGGTTGATCTTAAATGAAAAGTAGGAGATGTTGCAAGAAGAATGACTGGACCACCTGAAACTATCAGAACATTGTTAATCAGCCATACTCTAGTACAACATAACAAGTTTAATAAGGAAAAAAAAAAAGAGGGACTAGATAGATGCTGTGGTACCATTACTACTTCACCTTCCAAAACGTGGCCTGAAGTTGACAAAGACGCTCTGCTCGGCCAAACTTCAGTCAGACTCCTCTGAACCTTCTTCTCAACTAAGCCCTGACCTTGGGCTTCAGCGTTCACCTTTTCATTGCCCCATTTTGTCAATAATCCTACCTACTTAGATTGGTTTAGATTGAAACCTCCCACCCCTGTTACCTGATCATCCTCGATATATGATCAAATTCCTCATTCTTCACCCCAACCTCCGGGTGATGTCTGATCACCGACCTGTCTTTGACAAGGATTCTGTCAAATTGGTTTAGCCAGAAATTCTTCCTTACCCCTAATGTTTTCTCTTAGTAACTTTCCATCCACTGACGCCCACCCTGCTCCTTGGCTGCAAATTCCACCTGTTCATGCTGGATTCAGAACTGAGCTCAGATCTACACTGAGATCTCTTTCTCTCTATTGCAATAGTCCTCAACGAAATCTATTTTTCCTGCTGTAATTCTTCCCCAGCTCTGATTTTTCCTTGACAAGGTTCTCCAGTGGCAGGGATTTTATAAGACATGGATGTGGATTCTGGTAAGTGGTATGTTGTGAGTTTCTAAAATTAGCTAGAATTTGAAAGAGGTTTTTATTTTTAAAAAATAAGTTAGCGTTATCACTCTAACTTACTTTTAAAAATAAGTTATCCTTGGAGTGTTTAGTTAGTTTTCACTCTTAAAAGTTATCCTTTGAGTATTCAGTTATCCTTGGAGTGTTTCTCAGTGACGGGTTATATGGACATTCATTATACTGTTGTTTCTCTTTTTGTAAAATTTGAAACTTTTTAAAACAAAAAAGATATATACCCCAAATCATGTCAATTTCACACACTTGTTTCTCAAGACAGTCCTTGGATGGTGGTGGGGGAAGCCAGGGTGCCTGAGCCTGCCCTGCAGACCTGCAAAGTCTTTCTGGTGAAGTGACTCCTAGATTGGGTGCTGAGCGATGAAGTGAGAGGGAACATCCAGGTAAGTGCACATTTCAAATACAAGATAGAAAGGGTTTTCAAACTGCAAAGGGGCATACAAGTACTGTAATTGTTGGGGGAAGAATGGTTTTGAAACAGAAACATGTTTTTCCCTCACTTGCTTCCCCACTCTCTTTGTTTTTTACCCCCCTCAGCCAAGCCCTTCTTTAAAAAAAAAAAAAAAAAAAGTTAATTAATTTGGCTGTGCTGGGTCTTGGTTGCAGTATGCAGGATGCTTTAGCTGGATTCTTAGCTGGAGCACGTGGGATCTAGTTCCCTAACCAGGGATGGAACCCGGTTGCACGCATTGGGAGCAGGGAACCTTGGCCACTGGACCACCAAGGAAATCCTAGCCAAGCCCTTCTATGTTCACTCAGTGAGGAGAAAGAATAGGACAGCAAAAAGAACAAGGAGAGTCTTTTGAATATCAGAAGCACAGACCTGAGGGGGACAGAAAAGAATCAGAGTTCCCTGGTCTTGGTCTTCTCCATCTCCAGATTAGCCTGGGGAAGGGGGACACCCACAAGTTCTGAGCCTGATGCTTTCTAGTGGTAAAACGTTGGGTTGAGGAAAAGACAATATGTGAAAATGTCCCAAACCATGGGCCATTCAGTTCAGTTCAGTTCAGTCCCTCAGTCGTGTCCGACTCTTTGCGACCCCATGAACTGCAGCATGCCAGGCCTCCCTGTCCATCACCAACTCCCAGAGTTCACTCAGACTCATGACCATCGAGTCAGTGATGCCATCCAGCCATCTCATCCTCTGTCATCCCCTTCTTCTCCTGCCCACAATCCCTCCCAGCATCAGAGTCTTTTCCAATGAGTCAATTCTTCTCATGAGGTGGCCAAAGTATTGGAGTTTCAGCTTTAGCATCAGTCCTTCCAATGAACACCCAGGGCTGATCTCCTTTAGGAGGGACTGGTTGGATCTCTTTGCAGTCCAAGGGACTCTCTAGAGCCTTCTCCAACACCACAGTTCAAAAGCATCAGTTCTTTGGTGCTCAGGTTTCTTCACAGTCCAACTCTCACATCCATACATGACCACTGGAAAAACCATAGCCTTGACTATATGGACCTTTGTTGGCAAAGTAATATCTCTGCTTTTTAATATGCTCTCTAGGTTGGTCATAATGCAACCGTTAAAATGAATGCAGCAGTAAATCTATTACTTTATTAGAATGCAAGCACTGAATTGTGTGTTCTACTTCATGATGAAGCAAAATATGGAAAATGTGTCACAAAATCTCTTTTGATAAATCAAATGTTTGCATGTATTTTGATGAACATGGACAAAGTTAGGAAAAGATATACCTTGCTTCCTGACATCGTTTACCTGGGGAGGAAATAAAAGATAGAAGGGGAAGAAAGGAAAAAGAAAAGAAGCGTTCATTATAACTGCTGAAAATATTCCTCTCTGGCTGGCTAGTTAGTCCTAATGATGAAGGAAAAGCCTGCCTGACGCCAGGAGCTCTTACCAAACTAGTGCTGGTTGCTTGGAAGGGTGGGAAGGATTTCAAGAGAACCTTAATGTCCTACTTACATATTTTTATATTGCTTCATAGGCTTCCCTGGTGGCTCAGATGGTACAGAATCCGCCTTCAACCCTGCAGACCAGGGTTCAATCCCTGGGTGGGGAAGACACCCCTGGAAAAGGGAATAGCTACCCACTCCAGTACTCTTGCCTGGAGAATCCCATGAACAAAGGAATCCAGTGGGCTAAGGAGTCATGGGGTTGCAAAGAGTTGGACATGACTCAATGACTAAGTG
Source organism: Budorcas taxicolor (assembly GCF_023091745.1). NCBI lineage: Eukaryota > Metazoa > Chordata > Mammalia > Artiodactyla > Bovidae > Budorcas > Budorcas taxicolor. The sequence continues at coordinate 26,814,268 of NC_068911.1, forward strand.
GGTGTATGTGTATACACACACACACACACACATTGCTTAATGCTCTACAAACATTAAGGCATACATTGTACCTCTAATTATAAGAAGTAATACATATTATACACAGAGAAATGTTAAAAATTGTGCACAATAAAAAGCATTAGTGATAATCCCATTTATGTTAAATTATATATATTATATATAAATTATATGAGAGAGCGAGCTGTGAAAACATTATCACCAACTCAAACAGAACAGATACATATAAGAAAACTCAAGACAAATAAAAGTAACATTTTCAGTTATTGAGTTTCCTTATTCTCATCTAAATTGTTTAAACTGTTTTTTTCAAGGCTCATGGGTTTCCCCACTTTTAAGCAGGCGAGAACAGCACCCATCTTAAAGATAACACATGTAGATTTATCGACATGCAGTTGGCACGTGATAAATGACTGAAAGGAAAGTAATATAACTGTCAGAATCCAGTCAAGCTGTTGTCATTGTGGAGACAAAAAGAACTCTGCTCAGAGAAGCCAAGGCTAGCCAGGAAGAAGATCACGCACCATCCTCTTGTTAGAAAGAAAAGCAAATGCAGATTTGATTCATGAGGTCCAAAGATGATGGTGAGGAGAAGACAGAGTTTCAGCCTGCTGTCTTACAACCAGAACTTTGAGCTGTGGACCTCATGCATCAGGTGTGCTGATAATTGACCTTCCAACCAGGAGCAAAGTCAAAGGCACGAGATGGGCCTTCCATTTCTTGCAGCTGCTTTGAGTTTGCAGGGCTTGGAGGCTGCAGAAATTAATAGCGAATAGGGCTGTTTTCCTTATGCCCTGGCTAAGCTGGGAGCCACTCTTTCATCAGTCCTCTGTCCATCTGGGTGAGGAGAGATGGGATTATGTACATCATTTTATTCCCAAGGGCCAAGCAGACCATCTGGCCCAACGCAGCTTCTCAGTAACTGTTCAGAGAACACACGAATAAGTGAGAAAACTAGGGAAGAGAGGGTTGAATACATGAGTGAGTGAGTAGGTGTGACGATGGGATGAATGAATAAATTTGTACCTAAGAAGAAATCCAGACACAGCTTTGAGCTATTCCTCCAATTGCAGGTGGGTTTGTGGAAAGCCATCCATCATCCTTGCCCAGTCTCTCCTGGCACAGAGATCCAATGGAGGATAATGATCTCTTGGCTCTCAGCATGCAGATGGCAGCTATAGAAGGAGAAAAATTAACTAGCCTCCATCAGCCTCCTTGTGAAATACTCCTGAACCCTTATCATGGGCAAAGCATTAGCCAGAAACATTGTGAGAGATGGGAGGAGTCCTAGAAGCTCTTGACTCTCAGGGAATTATCAGACTTACAAAGTAGCTATTAGACAAGGACATAAAATTATCCCCTTCCGAAATGCAAGGCTATACCCAAATAGATATGTAGACCGTCATCTCTACAGAAACTCTGGGGAAAATGACACCATGGATCACCAATGGCTCCCCCCAAAAAGGAAGAACCACACAACACAGCAGTAAAGAGCATGGACTCTGAGGCCAGGTCACTTGCCTTGAATTCCTGCTGCCACCACTGTCTGACATGGGCAAGCTATTTAATTTTCCCGGAGGATTGAATGGCATCACTGACTCAATGGACATGAGTTTGAGCAAACTCTGGGAGATGGTGAAGGACAGGGAAACCTGGTGTGCTGCAGTCCGTGGGGTCACAAAGAGTCAGACATGAGTGAGTGACTGAACAACAACAACAATCTGTAAAAGTGTGAAAGCATTAGAAAGCATCACTACAAACAAAGCTAGTGGAGGTGGTGGAATTCCAGCTGAACTATTTAAACTCCTAAAAAAATGATACTGTGAAAGTGCTCAACTCAATATGCTAGCAAATTTGGAAAACTCAGCAGTGGCCACAGGATGGGAAAAGGTCAATTTTCATTCCAATCCCAAAGAAGAACAATGCCAAAGAATGTTCAGACTACTGTACAATTGTGCTTATTTCATATGGTAGCAAGGTTATGCTCAAAACCCTTCAAGCTAGGCTTCAGTAGCATGTGAACCAAGAACTTCCAGAGTACAAGCTGGATTTAGAGCCAGAGATCAAATTGCCAACATTTGCTGGATCATGGAGGAAGCAACGGAGAAGGCAATGGCACCCCACTCCAGGACTCCTGCCTGGAAAATCCATGGACGGAGGAGCCTGGTAGGCTGCAGTCCATGGGGTCGCTAAGAGTTGGACACGACTGAGCAACTTCACTTTCACTTTTCACTTTCATGCACTGGAGAAGGAAATGGCAACCCACTCCAGTATTCTTGCCTGGAGAATCCCAGGGAGAGGGGAGCCTGGTGGGCTGCCGTCTATGGGGTCGCACAGAGTCGGACACGACTGAAGTGACTTAGCAGCAGCAGCAGCAGCAGCAGCAGCAGCAGAGGAAGCAAGGGAATTCCAGAAAAACATATACTTCTGCTTCATTGGCTATGCTAAAACATTAGACTGTGTGGATCACAACAAACTATGGGAAATTCTTAAAGAGAAGGGAATACCAGACCACTTTACCTGAGAAATCTGTTTTTAGATCAAGAAGCAACAGTTAGAACCTTACTTGGAAAAACTGGTTCCAAACTGGTAAAGGATTCCATCAAGGCTGTGTATTGTTACCCTGCTTATTTAACTTATATGTAGAGAACATCAAGCAAAATGTTGGGCTGAATGAATCACAAGCCGGAATCAACATTGCTGAGAGAAATATCAACAACCTCAGATATGCAGATGATACTGAAGGAGGAAACAGATAGAACAGGCTCCATCTTGAAAGCAGGACTCCATCTTGGGCTGGACTGTGGACTTTGAGCTATATGTCCAGTATCTACGGAAAGGACATACCAACTGGAAAACCAGACCCCCAGATGGAAGAGCTCAAGGGCTTGAACCTGGACTCTCCATCGCCTAAAAGAATACCCTAATTATCTGTGTAACTGAATAGAATCATAAATTCTATTATGCTTTTTGGGGTATGACCACAGGCCTATTGATAATTGTCCACTGTTAACTACCTAGGCCTAAGGCATATGAATCATGGGTTAGCTTTGATTATATCTTTCTTTTCCTTTGTTTAGACTAGTTTCAGGGAATTTGGGGAGGTGGGTTTGGGCATGTACACTTAGAGTATACAAGGTTTTCACAAAAACTGGTCGGAGTCCTCTGCTTTGGGTCCTCCAGTATAATAAACTGCACTCCACTATCTGCATTGTCCTGAGTGAGTTTGTTTCCCAGAACACGTGGCTACAACATTACCACTCTAACAGTAGAAAGTGAAAAGGAACTAAAGAGCTTTTTGATGAAGGTGAAAGAGGAGAGAGGAAAAGCTGATTTAAAATGTAACATTCTAAAAACGAAGATCATGGCATCTGGTCCCCTCACTTCATGGCAAATCAGGTTATTTTCTTGGGCTCCAAAATCACTGTGGATGGTGACTGCAGCCATGAAATTAAAAGACACTTGCTCCTTGGAAGAAAAGCTATCACAAACCTAGGTAGTGTATTCAAAAGCAGAGACATCATTTTGGGGACAAAGTTCTGTCTAGTACAAGCTATGGTTTCTCCAGAAGTCAGATATGGATGTGAGAGCTGGACCATAAAGAAGGCTGAGTGGCAAAGAGCTGCTGCTTTTGAATTGTGGTTCTGGAGAAGACTCTTGGAAGTCCCTTGGACAATAAGGAGATAAAACCAGTCAATAGTAAAGGAAATCAATTCTGAATATTCATTGGAAGGACTGAAGCTGAAGCTCCAATACTTTGGCCACCTGATGCAAAAAGCCAACTTATTGGAAAAGATCTCGATGCTGGGAAAGACAGAGGGCAGGAGGAGAAGGAGGTGACAGAGGGTGAGATGGTTAGATAGCATCATTGACTCTATCAACATGAATTTGAGCAAATTCCAGGTGATAATGAAGGACAGGGAAGCTTCGTGTGGTGCAGTCCATGGGATTGCAAAGAATTGGACACGGCTTAAACAACAATATCAATCTGTAAATGGGGCTAATGAAAGCAATGATCTCTCAATATTGTTATAATAATTGTGACTATTAAATAAGCCAATGCATATGAAAAGCTTAGAACCGTGCCTGTGCTCAGTGGCTCAATTGTGTCTGAGTCTTTGTGACCCCATGGAGAGTACCCGCCAGGCCCCCTGTCCATGGAATTCTCCAGGCAAGAATTCTGAAGAGGGTTTCAATTCCTTTCTCCGGGGATCTTCCCATCCCAGGGATTGAACCCAGGTCTCCCACATTGCGGGCGGATTCTTTAGTGTCTGAGACACCAGGGAAGACCCAGCACATCATAAATGTGACCTCTGTGAACTATTAGCTTTATTTGTACTCTACTCTAAAGAGATGAGCTGCTGCTGCTGCTGCTAAGTCGCTTCAGTTGTGTCCGACTCTGTGTGACCCCATAGACGGCAGCCCACCAGGCTCCCCCATCCCTGGGATTCTCTAGGCAAGAACACTGGAGTGGGTTGCCATTTCCTTCTCCAATGCATGAAAGTGAAAAGTCAAAGTGAAGTCGCTCAGTCGTGTCCGACTCTTCATGACCCCATGGACTGCAGCCCACCAGGCTCCACCGTCCATGGGATTTTCCAGGCAAGAGTACTGGAGTAGGGTGCCATTGCCTTCTCTGAAGAGATGAGCTAGTTAGGTGATATGGGAGACTCTCAAAGAGGAGAGCATGGGTACAGTCAGGTAGCATAGAGAGCTGGGAAGTGTTTGGGAAGTTAAGTTAACCTGGTTCAAAGCCCAGTTCTGCCATTTTATACCTGTGTGACCTTGACTTAAACTCTCTAAAGTTCAGATTCCCCACTTAGAAACTGGTAATAACAACACCACTTTCATTGAAAACATATGTTAACCACACCGTGATAAATGGTGATTATTATTAAAGAGAAGTACAGTAAAGAGAATCCCAGAGGGAGGTGAATAAATTAAGCCTGATGACATGCCTTGCTACTTCCCCATCTTTCTCTTCCTCCCCCAGATCTCTTGCAGGCCTCATCATTACCAGTTTGCATTTCTATTTTAATCATGTTATAGGTTTACAGTATTTTTCCCCCTGCATCTTTATGTGCTATAATTTGGGTACTATTTTTACCCAACGAGGACATTTTTAACCAAGAACAGATTCAATTGTCTTTTAGCATATATCATTGTTTATCTTAATTAATGCTAAAATATTCTTAGGGGGAAAAACACATCCCACAGAGTATTATGCAAGGAAACTTAGCATTCCTTTTTGCCTCCCTCTTGTCTGGCATATCAATTTATAAAGGTTTTAGCATCCTGTTATTTCAATGACAATAAGGCGTGCTCTTAAACACAGACACCCATCTGTGGAAATGAAGTCACAAGGTATCAACAGTAGGTTGGAGGATTAGCATCAGCGAGGTGTGTGTTGCGGGGGTGAAAGACTGACAGCTGAAGGAAGAAGGGAACTGTGTTGGTGAGGAGAATGATGCCAAGTGAAGTCTGAAGTCATAAGTTTCATCTCTGATTGATCCACAGGACCATTCCTTGAGTGGAGTTGAGCCAAATCTGACTCTGGGCTTGGAGTGTCTTATCAGGCTGTTATAACTCCCAGCCAGTTTGTGCATCTTTGTTTTTGCTCAACAGTCTCCTTTCTTCTAATCAGAGCCTCAGCTTGACCCTTGGGGAATTGCCCATTCCTCACTCAGTCCAGGTGTTTTGAGGGGGCCTGATTCTCCCCTCAGTGCCAGGGGTGGACATACAATGCAGATCTGATCAATCAAAACGTACTATCTCCCTGGCCACAGTGATTGGGTAAGGGTTGACCATGTTGTGACAGAGCAGGACACTAGGGGGCCTTCCCTCGACAGAGCCTCCCCCCCACCACATCCTCAACCTGTATCTTGTTTGCAGAAGAACTTCAGCTTCCTAGACCTTCCTCAAATGGAAAATTTAATCAGAGAAGTGAGAAAATGCAGCAACAAAGGAAAATAGCCAAGCAAGACAAAATAATAATAGGTTAGCCATTAAACAAAGTCAAAGGCCTTTAGCTTCTCCTCAAGGTCTATAGATGATATTCTGAGCCATATCCTTAAGCTGGTTTGCAAATACTGAAACCCCCTCCAGGTGGAAGAAATTAACTGCTTGCTGCCCGCAAGCCTGTAGACCCCAGACTGGTTGGAACATGAGGTTGATGATGTTGACTCCCTATTACCTTATCATCAAGTCAGAAAACTATCCATAAGCTGATCATGCACCCTTGTCTTCAAAAACCTTTCCCTGACATCTATTGGAAAGTTTGGTTCTTTTGAGCGTTAGCTGTCTGTATTCTTTGCTTGGCCTTGTGATAAATGCTACACTTTTCTTCACCACAACCCCGTGTCGGTAGATTGGCTTTGCTATGTGCAGACACTGGATGCTAAGCTGGTAGGGGCGTCTCCTGGAGCTGCTATCTTTACTGTGAAAAGGGAAGGGCTTGTCTCAAATTAAAGCCAATAAGAAAGAAAGAGTTGAGAGACAGAGGCAGATTTTTGATACTCTCTCCTAGACTCTGGATCAAGTCTTGCTCAAAGCCAGACTGGCATCTGGTCCTTTGTGTGCATGCTAAGTCACTTCAGTTGTGGGGCCAACTCTTTGTGATCTTATGGACTGTAGCCCACCAGGCTCCCCTGTCCATGGGGATTCTCCAGGCAAGAATACTGGAGTGGGTTGCCATTTCCTTCTCCAGGGGATCTTCCTGATCCAGGGGTTGAACCCTTGTCTCCTTCATTGGCAAGCAGGTTCTTCATCACTAGTGCCACCTGGGAAGCCCCATGGACCTTTAATGTAAGCCAATTAATTTACTTTTTTACTTAAGCTATACCGAGTTGGGTTTCTGTTACTTGCAACCAAAAGAGCTGTGAGGAGTCAGAGTCTCACTAGAGAACCATTGATTTGAGGGGAGTGATGTGGTGCTGACTCTGTCTGAGGGCATCTTTCTCTCTAGATCCGCCTGTCTTCCTAATAATATTGGGCAATAGTTTGGTACCTGGAAAGTACCAAGCATTCTTTAAAGCACACAGTCTAGAGGAACCCTCAAGAGGTTCCTCTATTGTGATATAAAATGTGGAAGCTTTATTAGGTTATACAAGAACCTCTGAGGGGGATTGAAAGAAAGGAAGAATGCCAGGAGCGTAAAGGACCCAGGCTGGGGGAGTTAACCTGGCATGAAAGGGATGTGGTCAACTTGGGCTGTATCTGCTGCAGGTGACATAGAAGGGGCTTGATCTGAGTCGGGATGTGAGGGTTGAGATCATTAAAAGTGTCCCCAGGAAGTGATTAATTTTTATTGACAGTTTACTATGAACCAAATACTATCCTAAATGCTGTATATACAGTGTTATGTTTAATCCTCCCAACAGCCCCATATGTAATAGGGCTTCTTATTTCCATTTCACAAGTAAGAAAACTGAGTCTTGGAGAGGTGGAGTGACTTGATCAGTCATAGCCAGAATTTAAACTCATATGTCTATTTGACTCTGAAGCATCTGGTGGGTGGTGACTTGCATTCTGGATTCCATGTAGGACTTGGGCTAACAGCTCAGGGACATGCAGGAGTGGGCAGAGTCTAGCCTCCCATGATCAGAGGGCTGCTAAGACCAAGCTTGGTCGTAGACTCGACAATACAGGGAGACCCTGATTCCCCTGGGGGAATGGAGTATGCCAGGAAAACAGGACTGTTCTGGGAGGTCAGCAGGCATCTGGGGGGTTGTGGCAAAAGATACACCCAGGACTCCAGGCTGAATTTCAAACTCCTACCAGAGCTTGTTCAGGATTGGTTCAGGGCTGGGAGAGGCTGAGGGATGACAGAGACTGACAGAGAAAGGAAAGGAGAGTCTTGCAGTTTTGAAATAAAAAGAAATATGTTGTAATAAACTATAATGGAAAAGAATATGGATAAGAATAGACATGTCTATATATATACCATAACTGCATCACTTTGATACATACTAGAAGCTAACACAACATTGTAAATTATACTGCAGCTTAAAAAAGAAAGATGCTTTTTATTCACTAAACAATGAGTATTAATTACACACGGCCGCCCCTGGACTAGACTCCATCTCACACACCAATATCCGAGGCTCAGAGAGGTCAGCTTAGTGCCCTGGGTCACACAGGAGCTGAGCAGGCATTAGGAGTTCAGCTCAGTTCAGTTCAGTGCAGTCGCTCAGTCGTGTCTGACTCTTTGTGACCCCATGAATCGCAGCACACCAGGCCTCCTTGTCCATCACCAACTCCCAGAGTTCACTCAGACTCATGACCATCGAGTCAGTGATGCCATCCAGCCATCTCATCCTCTGTCGTCCCCTTCTCCTCCTGCCCCCAATCCCTCCCAGCATCAGAGTCTTTCCCAATGAGTCAGCTCTTCGCATGAGGTGGCCAAAGTACTGGAGTTTCAGCTTTAGCATTATTCCTTCCAAAGAAATCCCAGGGCTGATCTCCTTCAGAATGGACTGGTTGGATCTCCTTGCAGTCCAAGGGACTCTCAAGAGTCTTCTCCAACACCACAGTTCAAACACATCAATTCTTCGGCACTCAGCCTTCTTCACAGTCCAACTCTCACATCCATACGTGACTACTGGAAAAACCATAGCCTTGACTAGATGGACCTTAGTTGGCAAAATAATTAGATGTGCTTAAACGTAAAGATCTTTCCATGGGGCCAGACTGAGTCTACATCTGCTTGGGAATTAAAATAATGAATTCACCATCAATTCTGAAATATGAATCATGAAGAGTTCATATTTATTGACAGGTACTTTATGTGAGGCAGGATGCTAAGTACTTTACTTGGATTATCTCATTTCATCCTTATAACTATCCCATTGACAATTAGCTAGGTACCATCATCATCATCACTCACTCGATGGACATGAGTTTGAGCAAGCTCCGGGAGTTGATGATGGATAGGGAAGCCTAGTGTGCTGCAGTCCATGGGTTTGCAAAGAGTTGGACGTGACTGAGTGACTGAACTGAACTGATATCACCTCCACCACCATCATCTCATTACCATCATCATCACCGCTGCTACCACCACCATCATCATTTCTATTTTGCTAACAAGGAAACTAGACTCAGCAAGGTAACTTGACCCTCTGTTTGGTCAAGGTCACAAAGCTAGCAAACGCAGAATCAGAATCTGTACTGAGCCAGCCTGCACTTGCAAAAGCCTGCAGCTTTTAACCACGACACTTCAACCTACAGTTGTGCCTCAATTTTTCCATCTGTAAAATGAAAACAGTCGTAATGCCCACTTCCTAAAGGCTATTAGAATGAACTGATACAAAGAACGTGGAACGGTATCTGGCACACATAGCTCGACCTTGGCTTTCACTGTGGTTACTTTCATTTTTGCGTCACCCTCTCTGAAAGGGCACTTCTCCCTTTCCCACAGCTAATCAGTAGTGTTCATGAATGCTGGGGGAATTGCGAGGTGTATGCATGTGCACAGGCCTCTGTGGGTAATCCCGAGGCAAGAAATGCTCATTTGGCATAACTCATAAACCCGTTTTAATCCAAATATTGCTTTTCCTTTGGAATAATCCTTATCCAGTTCACATAAACAGTCTCTCTACGCCTCTAATACAAAGATATCAATAACGCTATTGAGATAAAACAGTCACCTCTTCCTTATTCCCTTTATTCATCAGTCACCCTGGACCTATCTTTGTCTTTTTTCATCCTCTGCTACCCAGCATCATTCACAGGAGTGCCTTCCTGTCCCTCACGAGCTGTAACTCATGGTGAAGGTTTCAAATAATGACAAGGAGTAAAATATGACAGATTTAAGCAAATTCAACTGGAAATAATGTGAAAAAATATTATTCGCTTCGGACACATGCCTCTCTTTTGAGCTTCCTTGTCCAGGATACATTAAAAAAAAAGAAATTTCCTTTGATAGCAAAAGCAAGCAGATGCAAAAAGAAATCTCATCTCTTTGTTGGGAAATAATTAGTCTGATCCAGTGGCTTGCTTTCTGATGGACAAAAGAGTCTTTAAAGAAAATCATTTGTGTTTTCTGAGCCCCTTTTGGCAGCACGGCTTTCTTAGATTTGGGCTTTTTGATGAGAGTTGGGGAGTGGAAAATTTCCCTGAATAAGAAATCAGAAAGTTTGACCTACACAGTTACCTCTCTCTTAACATGACAACAATTGGCAATTACTTTTTGATCTGAAGCGTGAGGGTGAATATGGAGAGTTAGGGCCAATCATTCTCCTTCTTCTAAAACCCCTCTTTCTTCAGCTCAGCACCTGAAGCTGGTTTCCCTTTTTTTCAGTCCCAAAGATTCAATATAATCTATAGCTGGAAATACCTACATTAGCTGCAGCTGGGGGAAAAAAACAGTTGGGAAATTCATGAATCAGTTTCTTTTGTGAAGAATATCTGTTCTGAGAGTTCAAAAATGACTTGGGATCAAATGTGAGCTGGTTCCTAGTGTTAGTACACTGCAGAGTTGCTTCAGTCAGCTGGTCTACAGCAATGGGTGGTGTCCACCCATGGTCCCACAGTCTCGGAAACACCAATGGCTTGAATGCAGACAGGATGTTATATTGATGCATTTGTTGTTGTTGTTATTATTGTTCAGTCACTCAGTCATGTCTGACTCTTTGCGACCCCATGGACTGCAGCATGCCAGGCTTCCCTGTCCTTTACTAGCTCCTGGTGTTTGCTCAAATTCATGTCCACTGAGTCGGTGATGCTATCCAACCATTTCATCCTCTGCCACTGTATTCTCCTCTTGCCTTCAATCTTTCCCAGCATCGAGGTCTTTCCAATGAGTCAGTTCTTCGAATCAGGTGGCCAAAATATTGCAGCTTTAGCTTCAGTCCTTCTAATGAACATTCAGAGTTGATTTCCTTTACGATTGGCTGGTTTGATCTCCTTGCTGTCCAAGGGACTCTCAAGAGTCTTCTCCAGTGCAATTCAAAAGCATCAATTCTTCAGTGCTCACCCTTCTTTATGGTCCATCTCTCACATCTGCTCATGACTATGTGCAGATGGAAAGTTATGGAAAAACCACAGCTTTGACTATGTGGACTTTGGTTGGCAAAGATATGTCTTTGCTTTTTAATACACTATCTAGGTTTGCCATAGCTTTTATTTCAAGGAGCGAGGTGTTTGATGCATATGCTGATACGTATGCATGATTGTTTATAGGACTTGGTGGAGTTAGAGGCTCTTGGGTTCAGAGCCTGCCTCCTCTGTGATTTGAGCTGATTGTTTCATTCCTCTGGTAATAGTGTCCTTGCTTGTAAAGAAGAAACAATGAGTAGCTATGTCAGGGCTTCCCTGGTGGCTTAGTGGTAAAGAGTCTGCCTGCTAATGCAGGAGACATGGGTTTGATCCCTGATCTGGGAGGAAGATCCCACATACCACGGAGGAACTAAGCCCTGCACCACAACTACTGAAGCTGTGCTCTAGAGTCCAGGAACCACGACTACTGAGCCCACATGCTGCAGCTATAGATGCCTGTGCACCTTGGAGCCCCCGCTCAGCAGCAAGAGAAGCCTCTGCAGTGAGAAACCCAAGCGCTGCAGCTCAAGAGTAGCCCTCGCTCCCTGCCACTAGAGAAAAGCCCACAACAGCAGTGAAGACCCAGCACAGCCATGAATAAATAAATACAATTATTTTAAAAAGAGTAGCTATCTTACTGGAGAAGGCAATGGCAACCCACTCCAGTACTCTTGCCTGGAAAATCCCATGGGCAGAGGAGCCTGGTAGGCTGCAGTCCACGGGGTCACATAGAGTCGGACACAACTGAGCAACTTCATTTTCACTTTTCACTTTCATGCGTTGGAGAAGGAAATGGCAACTCACTCCAGTGTTTTTGCCTGGAGAATCCCAGGGACGGGGGAGCCTGGTGGGCTGCCATCTATGATGTCGCACAGAGTCGGACACAATTGAAGTGACTTAACAGCAGCAGCAGCAGCTATCTTACAGTATTCTCAGCCTTGGCACTATTGACATTTGGGGTCAGATATTTGGGCTGTCCTGTGTGTTGTAGGATGTTGAATGGCATTCCTAGCCTCTACCTGCTAGATCCCAGTAATGCATTCTCCCCACCCCCCAACCCCAGTTTTGAAAACTAAAACTGACCCCAGACATGGCCAAAAGTCTGCTGGGGGCACAGTGCCTCCCTTTCCCCGCCTCCCTGAGAGAAAGTCATTGCCATAGATGACTATTAAGAAGGTTGAATGAAGTGACCCGTGTAAAGCTCTCAGATACTGCTGAGCAGACACTACCTGGTAGATATTCAACAAATAGCTGTCACTATACTCATAATACCATAAAACAGAAAACTAAGACAATCCTTCCCCCATCCCCCGCCCCCTCTCTTGAGGATTCTCATGGAATTCCTGGATCTCTGAGATACCCAAATTCCCTGGTATTAGATGGAAATCCCCAGTTGCCCCACCTGCTGCTGGTTAACTATTTTGCCCTGTAGCAAAGCCACCAGCTGCTAAGTGTAGCAAAACTGATTTGCAGATAGTTCTATGGATGAGTGGTGTTACCTCTCATTGGTGCCAGGGAGGAAGAAAAGAAGGTTAGAAAACATTCAAGTAAGGAAAAAGCAGATTCCACATCAACAGTGACTGAAGCCTCCATAGCTGGGGGAGGACGTGGCTTGTCTGGAAGGGGTGACCATAGCTGTTTTTTGGTTGCTAAAGGGGAAATGCAGAGGGAAGGAGAACCATGGAATCAGCTTTCTACTTTTGCATTAATATTTTAGTTCCAGCTACTTCCCTGAGTGGACTGCTCAAAATAGTTAATGTTGTTTGAACACGTTTATAGGCTGAACTATGTCCCACTAAAATTCATACGTGAAAGTTCTAGCTCCTGTGGAACTACTTGGAGAGAAGTTCTTCAGGGAGATAAATAAGGTTAAATGAGGTCATGAGGATGGGGCCCTAATCCCATAGGCCTTGTGCCCTATAAGAAGAGGAAGAGACACCAGAGTGCTCCCTCCCTCCCTCTCTCTCTCTTCCCCTCTCTCCCCCACCAAGTGCACAGAGGAAAGGCCACATGAGCACAGGAGAGAAGGGAAGATAGGAAGGGAGATTTAAACAGGAACTGAACTCAGCAGCATTTTGATCATGGGCTTCTAGCTTCCAAAACTCTGAAGAAACGAATGTCTGTTTTTTATGCTGCCCAACCTGTGGCATTTTGTTATAGCTGCCCTAGTGGACGACTGTACCCACCACATGCCTAGCATAGTCACTCACTTCATCCTCACAGCAGCCCTTTGTGGCAGGCACTGTCGTCTCCCCTTCCTCCAGTCTTCCCACATTTTACAGGAGAGGAAACGGCCTCAGGTTACAAACTTGCCCAGTGTCATGCAACTTGAAAATGGATCATTGGGATTTGAACCCAGGCCTCTCCACCCCTAGCCCAGGTCCTTAACCCTAAGCCATCTGAATGCAGGTGTGTCAGCCCCTCACTGTCACTCATAGCAAATTTACAACATGTTGTTGTTGTCATTCCGTCGCTTAGTCGTGTCTGACTCTGCAACTCCAAGGACTGCAGCACACCAGACTTCCTGTCCATCACCAACTCCCAGAGCTTGCTCAGACTCATGTCTATCAAGTCGGTGATGCCATCCAACCATCTCATCCTCTGTCATCCCCTTCTCCTCCTGCCTTCAATCTTTCCCAGCATCAGGATCTTTTCCAGTGAGTCAGTTCTTCACATCAGCTGGCCAAAGTATTGGAGCTTCAGCTTAAGCATCAGTCCTTCCAATGTATATTAGTCTATTGTAAAGGTTTTTAAAATGAATCTGCTCTTTGAATGCCCACCACAATCTCACAAGGAGGCCTCCATTCTTGTCCCCCTTTTACAGATGATGAAACTGAGGGAGGCTTACAGCAGTTAACTTTAAGGGCTGTGGTTTATCTGTCTGGCTCCCGAGCCTGATTTGTAGCTCCTGAGGAAGCTCTAACCAGCTCAATCTCTTGCTTTAGAATCTCTGGGCAGGAAACTGTTGCTGGGAGAAAAAAAGCTGGTATTTAATCTTTAGAACAGTTGCCGAATTTTACCATCTTTATAATTTTAATTCTACCAAGGGCTCTGGGAGTGAGCAGCAGGGGAGAAGCTTGGGGATGAAGGATGCAGGGAGACTTGAGTGGTGGTGAGCTCACTCCAGGGTGAGAGGCAGCAAATGCTGTTAGTGGCTGTAGGTTTACTTCTCAGGAATATGCATTTATGCAAATGAAAGGAAGGATAGTGACCCCCTTGCCCAATCAATTTTATCCTAAGTCATGTCTTTCTCCAGCTGCAGGCTTAGCAATAAATTGCTTCTCCTACCTTCATTTCTCTCCAAGGACAATGAATAATAATAATTCAAAGCAGAGCAAGAGAGTCTGTATTTGCATGGTGCAGAACTCCAATGTGTTTTGAGATTGCCTGATTTACCCTCACATCCCCACTGGAGGCAGGTTCTTTCTAACAGATGAAATCAAAACACAGAAGTCAGGACACTGGAGCTCAAACCAGGTGCAACGTTTGTATTGGTGGTCGAGCTGTGGCAACTTGGCATCCCATGGTGGTGAAGGGCAGATCTAGGCTTGAATCCTACCCCTAACCATCACCCTGGCTTTGTTTCCATTACCTGACTGCTTTGAAGGTACTTTAGATAAAACAGAGATGGAAATTATAATGATCTCTCAAGGTCAGCCTCACACAGATTGAGGTTATCTGTGGAAATCCCATAGTACATGGTTACTAGTTGTTTTCATTGTTCTCAGTGGATTGAGGACTTTCTAGAATGCTAAGGTCAGTACTTTTTCTAGTTCTCATGATCTTTAGGTATTTCCAGGGCTAAGCCCCCTTACGGTTTCCCTGAGGGACCTTGGACATCATTCTTATTTTGTCTGGGCCTCCTCTAGAATAGGGAAGATGACACAGTTCTAAACCGGGCAGCATTTGATCAGTGGTCATCCAGTCACCATCAGCCAACAGTTCTGTTGTCTGAGAGTCAATGTCGCACATTGTAAAACCCAGGCTTAACGTCAGATTCAAGACCCAGCTCAGTACCTACTAGTTGTACAATCATGGGCATATGTCCCATTGGGTTGCTAGAACTGAATGGGACAAGGCATGTGATGTTCTTAGTGTGCCTGGAACACAGTAAATTAACAGACTTACTCAGTCTGCCCATAAATCCCTACCTCTCCGTTTCCTCCCAGTGGAGATGAGCGTAAGTAGCCCCACAAGTGGGTCAGATTTCCTTTCTGTTTCTCCCTGTCTTCCCTGCTGGTGGATGACTAAGAGAGAAGTCACTTGGTTGGGGAATTCCCTGGTGGTCCAGTGTTTAAAACTCTGCACTTCCACTGCAGAGGGCACAGGTTCCATGGCTGGTCAGGGAATTAAGATCCCACATGCTGCCTGGTGCAGCCACAAAACAAACAAATGAAAAGAACAATGAAAAAATAAATAAATAAAAGAGGAAATAATGAGTAAGGTAGGCACTATGTTAAAAAAAAAAACAACAAAAAAACACCACTTGGTTTTCTTGAAAAGGCCCACAGTGGTTTCTGTACTAACCCCACTGGTGTCAGTATTCACCTTTCCTTCTTACAAAGGAATTTTCCATCAAGAAGTAAAAATACCCCCTTCCACAGTCACAGCTCTGAGCATAAGAGCAAATTTAGAATTTTTTTGGATTTTTGACCCACTTCATAATGACTCAGCACTTAGACTTTAGTTATGCTCATGATACAAGCATGATGTCTGGTGTCAGGAAACCTGGAGTTCCAGGCCAAAACTTGCCTCTTACTTTGTGTAAGTCGAAGGAGCACATCCTCCCCACCCTGGACCTCAATTCTTATGGGCCCGAAAGACAAGGCAATGTCTCAAGTTCATCCTCTTTTGGATATTCTGTGTTTCTGCCAGTCCCTTGATAACCAGGAAGAAGCTCAATCATTCTAAAGACCTAAGATCATGAAACGGACTTCTCTGGTGGCTTGGATGATAATCTGCCTGCACTGGGGGAGACCTGGGTTCAATCCGTGGGTCGAGAAGATCCCCTGGAGAAGGGAATGGCAACCCACGACTGAGCAACTAACACTCTACTATCACTACTCCTACTAAGACGCTGAAACACCGACACTGTGTCTTGTGTGTCCCTGTCTCCTTAGCCTGTGTGCGTGCTAAGCTGTGTCAGTCGTGTCCAGCTCTTGGCGACCCCGTGGACTGTAGCCCGCCAGGCTCCTCTGTCCATGGGATTCTCAGGCAAGAATACTGGAGTGGGTTGCCATTCCCTCCTCTAGGGGATCTTCCCGACCCAGGGATTGAACTCGAATCTCACGTCTCTTGCATTGGCAGGTGGATTCTTTACCACTAGCGCCACCTCGGAAACCCCTCCTTAGCCTGAGTCTCTGCTTTTGATTGGGAAGATTTATGACAGTGATGATGTGTTCTGATCACATCTTTCACCATGCGTTTTACAGTGGTTGAGAGAAAGGGTTTGAAGTTCAAATCCCATTCCTGCCACTTACTCCCTATGAAACCGAGACCTGGCACTTCTTTAATATGCGTTCACTCCACAAACAAATACTGAGGGCTGCCTTTGGTTTGTGAATTCAGTGATGAGCAGGGCAGATGTTATCCCTGTCTTCAAGGGTACAATCTAGTGACAGACAGCCCTAATAAAGCAAGACGGCGCTAGCATGTGGGAAGACCGCTGCTATGAGATCACAGAGCAGAAGCTGCAGTGTAACCCCGGGCAGGGTGGAAGGTCAGGGAAGGCAACCGTGGAAGTGGTGTCCAGGCTGAAACGGAAGAATGAATAGGAAGTAAAGGCGGCAAACCTTGTGTCAGGCGCAGAGAGCTCCACGTGTGGAAGCCAAGGGGCTGGGAAGAGTACGGGACCCTAGATTCTGAAATACAGAAAAGTTCATATGAAGGGAAGTAGAACATGGAATGTGAGGTGGAGAGTTGGGATGGGGAGCTGGCAAGGGCCAGGTCATAAAAGGGATTTGTAAATCACACTGAGGAGGATAGACCTCAATCTTTACACTAATTGTACAAGGGAATGACCTGATCACATTTTGATTTCGGGAAAGTGAGCTGCACTGTAGATAATGGTTTATGTGGGAGGAGAGGAGATCCAGGCAAGAGATCTAGGTAACAAAGCCTGCTCGAGGGCTGGGATCTTTGCCCAGTGTGGTTTCTTTATGTATCCCCAGTGTTTGGAATAGGGCTGGGTAAACACTGGGCAACCGATCACTGCTTGTTGGGTGACAGTGACCCAGACGAGGATAAAGGCAGCGGGGATGGAGGGATGCATGTGGATTTGCAACCTAATTTGGAGACAAAAAGAAAAGAGTTAGTAATTGATGATTTTGGAATTAAGAAGAATGCCCAGGCTTGGGCAACTGGGGTGGGGGAGGGAAGAATGACATTCTCTGAGGCAGAAAATCCTTAACCTCTTTGAGCCCCCGTTTCCTCATCTGTAAGATGGGATCAATAGCCCACATGTGACAGGTCTGTAAAGGGAGTATTCTGGTGTCTGGTACAACACACGAAAGCAAATCAATGTGTCAACCACGTGTCCTCCACGCTCAGACCTCACCTTAGCAAAATGCAAGTTCCCTTGACAGGTAAAGAACCAAGACCCACATGTTTCCCCAGGGCCTCCAGGTCTGAAGTCCCCACAGAGATGTTGGCAGCAGCAGCAGCAGCAGCAGCACAAGTGAAAAATGAACAGCCAGGAAATGAAACAAGCAGCTGAGATTGCTAATTGGAGTTTATTTTCTAAAAATGAACTGCGATTCTCAGTACAGCTCAGTCACCTGCAAACCTGGTCCTTGATGAGCTATTTTGCTCTGTGTCAACGTGAAGAATTTTATTGGACAGAGGAGTGGGTTGGTGGCGAGGAGGCTTTCTGTAGCTAAGGAGATTGGGGGTTGGGGGGAGAGGGGAAGTAGCTAAAAGGAAGCGTGTTTGTTTTTCAAATTCACAGTCCTTCCTGGGACGCAATTGCTTAGGGTCACTTCTCCAGTTCATTTTCTGCAGAGGAGGAATCCGCCCGGTTACCGTCCCAGGCAGGGGTGGTGCTGTTGGGCTTCCCAGGAGAACCAGTGACACGAGAGGGCCTGAGAGGGTCCTGGGGAGCTGCCACCAGCCCGCCCCTCCTGTCCACTCAGGGAGCAGAGGCCAAACAACAGCTCTGGCAGGCGCCACCCTGTCCTCATCCTGGGGTTGCTGAGATGCACGAGTCACGCCTGTGCCTTTTGCAGGGAAAATAGACCAGCAAACAGGCAGTTGTGAACCTTGTGATCGGGGTATGTATCGGCTTCCTGGGGCTGCCATAACACGTAATCACAAACTCGGTGCCTTAAAACAACAGAAGTTTATTCTTGCACAGTTCTAGGAGCTAGAAGCTCCACACCTAGGTGTCAGTAGGGCTGTGCTCTCTCCAAAGCTCTGGACAGTCCCTCCTGACCTCTTCCCAGCTTCCAGTGTTGCTGGCATCCCTGGTGTTGCTTGGTTTGTAGATGCCGCCCACCCCCCCACCCCCGCAATCTCTGCCTCTGTCATGACATGGCCTCTCGCTGAGTGTGTCTGTCTTCTCTATTCTTATCAGGACACCAGTCATATAGAATTCAGACTCCCACCGACCCCTGGATGACCACATCTTTACTTGCAAAGACCCTATTTCCCAATAAGGTCATGTTCACAAGTACCAGGGTTGAGGGTGGAACATGTCTTTTTGCAGGGAGAGAGAGCCACAGTATAAAATACAAGAGCGTAAGTAAAGGAGTGTTTGATGTTCTAGTTCATCAGATCTCCCCTTCTTACAAGTGTTATGGGAGGAAGCCCAACAATGTGCTCTGGTCTGCCTTCCTTCCACGCTCCCTCCCTCCCCCTACTTGTTTACTTCTTTCTTCCCCTTCAGTGGCTTGGTCAACACATACTTGTGATGTACCTTTTGTGTATCAGACAGTATACTAAGCAGGGAGGTTGGGGTGGGGAGCCAGAACAGACCAGTTCCCACCCTCTGAAGCCTGCTGTGCTATAGGGGAAAGAGACAGTAACTGACCAGCCACACCAATACATGTAAAATGATAATGGAGATGATTGAAAGAGACCCCTTCTGAATATTCAAGCCAACATCTTGAATTGACTTCCTTGGTTCATAGGACTTCTAAGGTCATAAAAGACAGTCTCCAGCCATGGACTGTCCATGTGTTTCTGCTCCATAAGCTTCAACATCTCCTTATTGATAAGCCACAGGACAAGAGGAGATAAAAGTTCATTTATTTGGGAGTGACCATCTGTTTCCCTGGTAGCTCAGATCAAAAGAATCTGTCTGAAATGTGGGAGACCTGGCTTTAGTCCCTGGGTTGGGAAGATCCCCTGGGGGAGGGCATGGCAACCCACTCCAGTATTCTTGTCTGGAGAATCCCCATGGACAGAGGAGCCTGGTGGGCTTACATTCCGTGGTGTCACAAAGAGTCAGACACGACGGAGCAACTAAGCACAGCACAGCACATCTGCATGGAATCTTCAGACTGGAGAATGAGTGTGAGAAAGGGGTCTTCCATTTAGCAGACTAAGTGCAGACTTGGAACATGCTAACCACAAGAGGCCTCTGCAAGGAGCCACCAGGACATAATGATAAACTGACCATCAGATTAAAACCAGGAGCCAGGACCTTAGAAATGACACCGTGGCGTCCTGGGTAGTGGGAACACCCACACATCTGGGATTTCCTCTGGGCACCCTTGGGAAGCCTTTGGGAAAACCACTGTTAGTGGTGAGGGTTACAGTGGTGGGGTGTATGGCGTGTGGAAGCAAATCCTAGGGTTGGTCTGGTCAGGGGAGGCCCCTCCTAGGAAGAGATGCTTGTCAGGCCCATGATAACAAGGCTGGCAATAAAAGAAAGGCATTATGCCTGCATGGCACCACGTGGATGGATCTCTAGGTATTACACACAAAGGAGCTCATGTTGGATGATTCCAGCACATGAAATTCTAGAAAAGACAAAAGTAATCTGTAGTGATAGAAAACACCAAGGGAGGATCGTCAGGGAGGGAGACAGGGAGCTCTTTGGAGAGCTAGAAATACACCATAGTTTGATCATTGTGGTGAGGACAAAAGTTGTGTTTGTCAAAACTCACCAAAATGTACACTTAAAATGGGAGCATTTGATCATATATAAATTCAGTTCAGTTCAGTCACTCAGTTATGTCCCACTCTTTGTGACCCCATGGACTGCTGCACACCAGGCATCCTCGTCCATCACCACCTCCTAGAGGTTGCTCAGACTCATGCCCATTGAGTCGGTGTTGCCATCCAACCATCTCATTCTCTGTTGTCCCCTTTTCCTCCTGCCTTCAATCTTTCCCATCATTAGGGCCTTTTCCAATGAGTCAGTTCTTTGCATCAGGTGGCCAAAGTATTGAAACTTCAGCTTCAGTATTAGTCCTTCCAACAAATATTCAAAACTAAGTTCCTTTAGGATGGACTGATTGGATCCCGTTGCAGTCCAAGGAACTCTCAAGAGTCTTCTCCAACACCACAGTTCAAAAGCATCAGTTCTTCAGTGCTCAGCTTCCTTTTTGGTCCAGCTCTCACATCCACACATATGTAAATTAGACATCATTAAAATGGATCTTGAAAAATACTGGCCATATCCTTTCTTGTCTTCATTCTGACTCAAAATAATGATAGACATCTTTCCAATCTTCCCCTTAAGTTATCTGATCTTGTGATGACATAGTCAGTAGAGAACCTGCAGATAGTTAGGATCAAACCCATCATCTCACATATGAAGGATTGAGTCTTAGGGAGAAGATTTGATGAGGCCAAACCATAGAGGTCAGTAGGATGCACTACAGATTGGAAAAATCCAGATGGTGAGAAAAGGGTAGTCTTTCATGTTCTTGGGTGATGTAGCCCACCACTAAGATTATAGGAATTAAATTTGAGGTCATCCAGTCAATCATTAGAATCCTGGAATTCCTGGGACTGGAATCCTAAATCTGGGCAATCCCAAATCTGAAATCCTTTATTTTCTGGTCATGCACTTCTTCCTGTCCTGAGCATGCTCTGTGAGGCTTTCCATTGGCCCAGTCAGATTCAGTCAACCTCTCACACCTTACCTATTACAGTCACGCACACAGTTTACATGTATTGTCATATGTCTTTGCAAAGGTTCTTCCACACTAAGCATTTGTCTTGATGCGGTTCCGTTGCCTCAGTGATCTGGGTGACTATTTACAATCAGCCACAGAAATCGGTTGGGGGCCATCATCATGCAGTGGAGGAAACTACAAGTTGAGAATCATAGTAGAGAGCAGAGGTCTTCAAATTTTGGTGCATCTCCAAATTAAAGTCCAGATTCTCGGGATTTATGTTCCTAGGATTTTGATTCACTGGGTCTGGGTCGTGCCCAGGAATCTGCATTTATAACCCACCTTCCAGGCGATTCTGATGGACGCAGTTGGTAGACCAGACCAGGTGTTGAGATGCACTGTCCTCTAGGTAAACTCTGAACACAAGAGACAAAAAAATTGACCGGGTTGTTGACTGACCAACCGGTTCTCAAGGTAACTCAGGTTCAAAAGTAGATTTTCCCTTTGTCCAAAGTCAAATCATGGCAGAACAACAGTGACAACAAAAGCTGATCCTGAACACATATTTACTCTTGGCAGTTTCCCAGGAGTGTATTATTTTCTAATGATTGAGTTATTTGTTTTTCTTCTTCTCTGTTAAGCTTCTTTTTTCAAAACGAGTTTTATTGAGCCATAATTCACATACCATACAATTCATCCATTTAAAGTGTACAATTCAATGTTTTTTAGTATTTTCACAGAGTTGTGCAACCATCACCACAATCGATTTTCAAACATTTTCTTAACCTCCTCCAGGCAAAGCCCATACCCATTAGCAGTCTCTACCGATTTCCCCCCCAAACCCCGCTCCCTCTAGGCAACCACTGATCTACTTTCTGTCCCTATACATTTGCCTGTTCTGGGTATTTCATATACATGCAGTCAAACACTGTATGGTCTTTTTTGACTGGCTGCACTCACCTGGCATCATGTTTTCAAGGTTTATTTATGTTGGTGCCTGTATTGGTAGTTTATTTCCCTTTATTTCCAGGTTATATTCTTAACGATGGATTTAAAAAGGTTGGCAACTCTCTTTCTTATTAACAGTTGTAAAAATTAAGCAATGTTATTCAAGGCCCATGTTTCTTTTCCATCCCTTTCCTGGTTCTTTTTATTTTATTTATTTATTTACTTTTGGCTGCGTGGGTCTTTGTTGCTTTGCACGGGCTTTCTCTAGCTGCAATGAGTGGGAGCTACTCCTCATTGTGGTGCACGGGTTTCTCATAGTGGTGGAGAACAGAGCACAGTCTCTAGAGTGTGTGGGCTTCATAGTTGTGACTCTCAGGCCCTAGAGTGTGGGCTCAGTAGCTGTGGAGCCGGGGCTCAGTTTCCCTGAGGCATGTGGAGTCTCCCTGGGCCAGGGATTGAACCCGTGACCCCTGCATTGACAGGTGGATTCTTAACCACTGAGCCACCAGGCAATCCCCCTTCCTTGCTGTTCTAACCAGACAAAAGCCCTCCAGGTTCCCTCCTATGGGCCTCTGCTTGGGATGACTTGCCCCCTGTTCTCTATAGTCAATGCATGATCTAATACTGAATGCAAGCATCTCTTAGCATGGGTCTTCTCGTTTTTGATCTTCATCTTGATATACATTATACCTCTTTTCATTTTGTGTTATAATGGGTGATGGTCATTCTCTCTGTGCTGGTGACTTCTCTAAGACAGAGACTGAGTCTTATTTTTGTGTTCTAAGTACCGAACTAGTTCTTGGCAACTATGAGGTTCTTAGGGCTTCCCTGGCAGCTCAGCTGGTAAAGAATCCACCTGCAATGCAGGAGACCTGGCTTTGATCCCTCCAGAGGGAAGATCCCCTGGAGGAGGGCATGGCAACCCACTCCAGTATTCTTGCCTAGAGAATTCCCATAGACAGAGGAGCCTGGCGGGCTACAGTCCATGAGGTCACAAAGACTCAGCTACAACTGAGCAACTAAGCGCAGCACACACATGAAGGTTCTTGGTTCATATTTGTTGAATGAATGAATGAATGAATAAATGAATGGAAGATACCCACAGAAGCCAGCATATACAGTGTGGAAGCCATTTCTCCCAGCAGGTTTTAACACAGCGGTTTTAGCTCCTCCTGTTTGAAATGATTTGTTTCAAAGAGAGTGAGAATGACAATTTATAAAATATTCAGCTGCATAAGCATGAAGCGGTTATTTCTGGGGGGTGGGATGGCTTTAGTTTTTCTTTCATTATAGATTTCAAAGGAAGAAAGTGGTGTGATAATGGGTAATTTTTACTCTTATGGTTTTTTTGTGGGGGGGGAATATTTTTCACATAAAGAAATATAAAGGGAGCACATACATATATAAAAAGTACGGCTTTATATTGGATCTGAATACTAGGCTGGCTCTGGGTGATTTCGGGTAAATCACCTTTTCCCTCTGAACACAGACTCCTCACCTGTGGAAGAAGAATGAGAAAATTTCCCTTGTGGGACTATTGTGCAGCTTGAAAAGCATGGTGCCTGGCACAGAGGAGGCATCAGACACATGACAGCTGTTGCTACTGTTATTAGCAATGTGACAACAGCAACACACAGGAAAATGATAAACCAGGGTGTACTGAGGTCTGTTCCGTCTGGGACAGTTCTTGAATCCTATTTTATTTATAGCATCTCTCTGTATATTGGGTGACTTATATTGATTCTCTGAAAACCCCGTGTCACCCCCGGAATGGAGGCTCTGTTAATAAACTCCACTTGTTGGGTGATTATGTAGAAGTCAGCCGCAATGACTTCAGTGACCAAGAGAAGCATTGTGATGAGGGTTGCTGCCATTTACTGAGCCCCGACTGTGAGCCACTTAGTCTTCAGTTCACTCCCATGAGATCTTATAATCCCCATTTTGCAGATGAGAAAATGAGACAGAGATGGGTTAAATGCTGTAAGGCCATACGTCCTGTAAGGAGCTTGAAGCGAAGTGAAGTGAAGTCGCTTAGTCGTGTCCGACTCTTTGTGACCCCATGGACACCAGGGATTTTCTAGGCAAGAGTACTGGAGTGGGTTGCCGTTTCCTTCTCCAGGGAACTTCCCAACCCAGGGATCGAACCCAGGTATCCCACATTGTAGACAGACGCTTTACCATCTGAGCCACCAGGGAAGTCACCCAGGGGCTTAGCAAGATTCAAATCCAGGTTTTCTGGACCAGAGTTAGTGATCTTTCCATTAGACCTGATGTCTCTCAAGTTGCAAAAATAATAAATATAGTGTAAGAAAATGGAAGAGGGAGATGATGTAAAGGGGCAATAGGGCTTTGAGGAAAGGCTTACAGTTTTCCCATCTGATGGTTCATGTCATGCCCCAGTGGGTCCTAGAAGTCTTGGGATGAAGCGTGGGTACTTTCTGCTGCTGTCACTCATGTCAGGGAGTTCTGTGAACCCTGACAGAGAATGCAGACTGCCTAGGTAGGAGGGGTTGCAGTGGATATCTGGGGACGCAGAGCAAAGGACTACCAGTTGTCCCTCCATATGGAGGCTCCCTTTCTTCCAGAGTAAAGTGACTTTTCTAGGTTGCCTAAAGATTACATTTCCCAGTCTTCTTTGCACCAATGTGTGGCCACATGTCTGAGTTTCGGACAAGGGGATATGAGTGGCAACACTCAGTTTTTACTTTTGAACAGAGCCTCTTGGTTTGCAAAAACAATTTCCTAGGAGTGCCTTGGTTAAACCTGAGCTTTTTTCCCCATCCAAAAGATTATCCTTCACTGAATTTTGTTGATAGATTTTGGAAACTCAGAGTGGGAAAGGATGATATCAGGCAAGTCTTATCTCCTACCTAGAGGCCAGGGTGGGGTAACAATGAACTCCTCTGGAGTCTGATGGTTGGTTTAAGGTCAACTTCTACTTGACTTAAAGTCGAGATGTTTTTTTTTTTTTTAAACATTTCTCTTTCTGGATCCTACCCATGAAAATGCCTGGATATGAGAAAAGGATGGTATCTTGTTCTGCTTCCCCTTCCCCCACATCCATATATCTGACTTCTATTTAACATTCATTTAAACCAATATTTTACAGGCATCTACGATGTGCCATGCACTGTACTCAGCCTGGTGGTAGAGTGTATTTTTATTTACTTTTATCTATTTATTCGGCTCTGCTGGGTTCCAGCTAAGACAGCAGGATCTTCCGTCTTCGTTGCGGCATGCGAGATCTTTAGTTGTGGCCTGTGGGACCTATTAATAGTTCCCTGACAGGGGAATGGAACCCAGGCCCCCTGCATGGGGATACCAGAACGCAGCAAGTGGACCACCAGGGAGGTCCCATCCCAGGATTTCTGAGAGACTGGAAATGTCACGTGGCCAAAGTCTTTCCAGGTCAGCATGGATCAAGCCCAGAGGGCTTCTTCTGTCCCATCTTTTTTCATTTCCTCCAGACCTTCAGTCTCCAGTACATGAGGCATCCCTGAGGCCTGCCCATGGACAAAGCACTCGGGAAGGGCATGCAGATGTCAAGAGAGACAAGCGTTAGGTAGATTCCATTCAGATTCAGAGTTAAAACTAGGGTGGGGAACTGGAGCTTTACACACAATACTGAAATTTAGACATTACAAAATTGGCTGGAGACAACCAGGCATTAAATAGGAATCCATCTGGCCTGGGACACCTTTGAATGGTCAGTTCCCCTGATTGGTGGCTGTGTTTGTGCTCTTTGTCTTCAGGAGCCTGTGAATATTCTAGGGCTTCCATAACGAGGCAGCACAGCCTGAGTGGCTTAACCAATGGAAATGCATTGCTTACAGTTCCAGATGAGGGAAGTCCAAGATCAGGGTTGGTTTCTCCTGAGACTTCTGTCCTTGGCTTGTAGATACTCCCTCTCCCCGAGTGGTCTTCCTTCTGCGTCCCAATTTCCTCTTCTAAGGACACCAGTCATATTGGATAAGCGCCCACCCTAATGATTTCATTTCACCTTTGTGGTTGTTCGGTCACGAAGTCCTGTCCGACTCTTTGCAACCCCCATGTTTTGCAGCACACAGGCTTCCCTGTCCTTCACTATCTCCCAGAGTTTGCTCAAACTCATGTCCTTTGTCGTGATGTTACCTAACCATCTCATCCTCTGCCACTCCTTTCTCCTCCTGCCTTCAATCTTTCCCAGCATCATGGTCTTTTCCAATGAGTCAGCTCTTTGCATCAGGTGGCCAAAGTACTGGAGCTTCGGCTTCAGCATCTGTCCTTCCAATGAACATTCAGGGTTGATCTCATCTTACAAAGTGAAAGTGAAGTCACTCAGTCGTGTCCAACTCTTTGCGACCCCATGGACTGTAGCCCATCAGGCTCCTCCATCCATGGAATTTTCTAGGCAAGAGTACTGGAGTGGGTTGCCATTTCCTTCTCCAGGGGATCTTCCCAGCCTGGGGATCGAACCCTGGTTTCCTGCATTGCGGGCAGACACTTTACTGTCTGAGCCACCAGGGATTTCACCTTAATCACCTCTTTAAAGAGCCTGTTTCCAAAGACAGTCACATTCTGAGGTCCTGAGGATCAGAACTTCAACATATGAACTGGGGAGGGGATACAATTCAAGGCATTTTGTTGTTCAGTCACTCAGTGTCATAGTGCCCAAATGTCTTTTGTATATAGTGAGTACAGACAAACTGCCAGGGAACTCAAAAGCTATGAAAATTCTTACTGAAGTTTATCCCCAGACTAAGAGTCCCTGACTGAAATAGACTTGCTGCAACCTTGCTTGTGGCAACCTATTCTTGTTCTTTGTCTCAGCTGCGCTGCGCTGCTATGGAAGAGAGGCGATCTACACCCAGGTCTCTCTTTCTTCACTACTTGGCTGAGCAAGTTTTGCTATGGCAACCGCTGTATGGGAGGAGATAACCCAGGGCTGGCTGGTCAGCCGATACTCTTCTACTCTTCTCAATTTTGGATGGCAGACCACCCCAGCTGTTCTCTACCTGCTGCATAAACCTCCAGAATGGAGTTCATGGCTAAGAGTTTCAAGTGTGTTTGTGAGCAAAGTGAGACCTTTAAGAAAGCAGTCTCACAGAAAATTAAGTGAAAAAGTGAAAGTTAAAGTCACTCAGTCGTGTCTGACTCTTTGTGACCCCACACACCTGTCCTCTGTCCATGGAATTCTCCAGACAAGAATACTGGAGTGGGTGACACTGTCTTCTCCAGGTGATCTTCCAGACCTAGGGATCGAACCCAGGTCTCCTGCACTGCAGGCAGATTCTTTACCATCCGAGCTAGCAGGGAAGCCCAATAGGGTTCCCCAAAGAGGGAAGCCAGTCTGTCATTGACTGATGGGCACCCTGGCTTTCCTGCTTGCGCTGACCTGCACTCTGGGTATCTTGTAGCCGTTGCTTCAGTGACTACCTGGGAGTTTTTGATGGGATACCTCCTGCCTTCCCTGCACCTAGAGATAATGATCTTCAGACTTCACAGCCTCACTCTCCTTTAGTCCTCTGTAGGTGGGTTTCATCCACAGCACCCCTTGAGGTTTGGAATCTGGGTCATTCACAGCAACCCCTGTGATGTGTCAAGAGTAGCAATTCAGCTGTGAGTGAGTGAGTGAAGTCACTCAGTCATGTCCGACTCTTTGCGACCCCATGAACTGCAGCATACCAGGCTCTTCTGTCCATAGGATTTTCCAGGCAAGAGTACTAGAGTGGCTTACCATTTCCTTCTCCAGAGGATCTTCCCAACCCAGGGATCAAACCCTGGTCTCCCACATTGCAGGCAGACGCTTTACCATCTGAGCCACCAGTGAAGCCTTAGTTCAGCTGTGGGAGACCTTAATTCAGAAGGATTTGACATTCAAAGGAGCAGGTTACTAAATGGCTCACCTTCCTAAGAGCTGTCCTCAGTGTCCCCAGGGCCCTTCAAGACTTTACAGGGCAGGTCTGTGTGTATGGGGGTGGATGCGCAGAGCTGGTAGAGTTTGCTCAAGACTGCCAGCATAACCCAGATCTCTGCCGTGTAGTCCCAGAAGTCTTGAAGCCTCTGGAGTCAGCTGAGTGCCCAGATCTCTTTTGCGGGTCTTCCATTTGCCTGGTGGTGTTAGCTGCCAGCTTTTCCCTGCACTGGCTCGTCTTTCACGCCAAGGATCGACTCACACCACGGTGGCATGTGGCACAGCCCTGTGGGAAATCCTCGTGGGAAAGCCTCGATTTGTGCAAAGTTTTCCTGCCCAGCTCAGCTCCTCTGCTGCAGTTTAGGAAACTTGTTAGTTGACAGATGTAGCCTTAAGCAGTCCCTGCGGCTCCCTGGGCATCTGTCAAAAGCCAACCGTGTGCACAGAAGCCAACAGAGTCTTGAATCTTTTCCCTCTTATCCTCGGGGAACCATGATGGACACTTAATATCTTCAGCCTGTTTCTTCCCCTTTCTCCTTGCCCCATTTAGATATTTCCAGCATTTGTTACTCATTCATTAATTCCACAAGTACTTATTGAGTACCAGTGGTATGCTAAGTACAGCTTAGACTTACCGTGGTTCATTTTACACGTCAACTTGACTGGGACACAGCATGCCCAGATGCTGGGTAAGACCTTATTTTGGGGTATCTGTGAAGGTGTTTCTAGATGAGATTAGCATTTGAATCTGTAGACTGAGTAAAGCAGGTTGCCCTACTTGATGTGGATGGGCCTCATCCAATCAGCTGAAGGCCTGAATAGAACAAAAAGGCTAACCTTCCAGTAAGAGGGGACTCCTCCTGCCTGGCTGCCTTTTAGCTGTGGTATTAGTCTTCTGCTTTTAGCTTCTGACTCAGACTAGAACTTATTCTAGGCTCTCCTGTGTGTCCAGCTTGCCAGCTGAAGATCTTGGGACTTCTCAGTGTCCATAACCTTATGGGCCAATTCCTTATAATAAATCAGTCTCTCTACTTGACATTCTCTCTCTCCATAACCTGTTGGTTCTGTTTTTCTGGAGAACCCAGACTAATACTTCTGGGAACACAGAATTAAACAAAGCTTCTACCATTGGGTGCTTACATTTTGTTACATGGGAATGGGGTGGGGGAAGGCCTTACACTTGATTTGTCATGTATTATGACAAATTTGCACGTCATACTTTCTAACTAGAAAAGCAGTTCCCTTCCCTGAACATACACCTGTTCACATATCCATCGCACTGGGCCCAGAACTCTGTCTGTGATGGGGAAGGGATTATAAGGTGTGGGTATATATCTTTATACTGTTTCTCTTCTGCTTAAAGCAGGGTTCTTAACATGTTTGGTACTAGGAACCCCTTTGGCAATTCTATGAACCCTTTCTCGGAATAATGTTTTAAGACATGTAAGATAAAATATCTCTGATGGTAAAGAATCTGCCTGCAATGCAGAAGACCTGGATTTGATCCCTGGGTTGGGAAGATCCTCTGGAGGAGGGCATGGCAACCCACTCCAGTATTCTTGCCTGGGAGAATCCCCAAGAACAGAGGAGTCTGGCAGGCTACAGTCCATGGGGTCACAAAGAGTTGGACACAATTGAGCAACTAAACACAGGACAGCACAACATAAAATACAGATGGTTATAAAGAAAGAATCTCAAAGTTTTGAAATGCAGTTCTCAAAGTATTTAAAAAATTGTGACATAGTAACTTTTTTTTTTAAAGTGTTGTCACTTCAGTTGTGTCTGACTCTTTGTGACCCCATGGACTGGCTCAGACTCTTCTGTTCTTGGAATTCTCCAGGCAGGAATACTGGAGTGGGTAGCCCTTCCCCTCTCCAGGGGGTCTTCCCCACCTAGGGCTTGAACCCAGGTCTCCTGCATTGCAGGCAGATTCTTTACCACCTGAACCACCAGGAAAACCCCCTCTGTGCTCCTGTATTAACATGTTTGGCAGCAGGTTTAATAACAATTGTGTTTCAAAATACTGATGAGCGTAAGTGATATTCTGGAATATCTGTAATATTCAAAACGTGATATGAAGATATCTGTTATTCGTTCCGGTGACAATGTCTCTGATACTTCAAATAGTATGGTGATTTGTTGCTCACTGTATTGGTTTGCTAAAGCTGCTGTAACAAAGTATGACAAATTAGGTGGCTTGAACAACAGAAATGTACTCTCTCTCAGTTTTAGAGGCTGGAAACCTGAGACCAAGGTGTTGGTAGGTTCACGCTTTCACTGAAAGTCCTAGAAAGTGACCAAGATGGTACAATGATCTACACATATGCTCCACATACAGGAAAAAGAGGTGGGAATTGTGTTTCTAAGAAAAAAAGTACAGCAGAATCATCTTCAACTAGCCCACAGTCGATTCCTAGGGTTATGCTTTTTCCTTGATAGCCTATTAAGCATCTGCCTCACTCCCGGTTCTCCAAAAAGCAATAAGCAACTCAGGTGATCCAATTTTCTATCCCTGAAACCACCATTCTCAGGAATATCTGACGAAGAGGATCTACTTTTGTTTTTAAGCTACAAGTCAAATGTTATCATATCACCCCCAGCACTACTTATTTTATGATCTTCTCTTCATTTTCAAAATCTTTGAAGTGGCATTCAAGACCTCCCCATAAACTGGCCCCTGCCCACCTCCCTGACCTCATGTTTCTTCCCATTAACCCTGTGGCACTATGGCCACCAACCTTCTCTTAGGTCATTGAACGCAACCCATGTCTGTTGTGCCTCCAGCCTTAGCTCGTGCCATTTATCCCACTGTGGCTCCAAGGATCTAAGATGTTGGGGGACTATGTCTTTCTTGCTTCTGTGGATACACAAGGGGAAATGTGTGAAATTCCAGGAATTTAGAGACCTGAGGAAGACATTTTGTGTATGAGTGAGAATTCTGTTAAACTAAGGCACTGCATTAAAAAAAAATTTGAAACTACCAGTTCCCTTTGTTTCAGCCTTCAATTGGGCTTAACACTTAGGTTAAGGTGTGTGTATTTGTATGTGTGTGTGTAGTGCCTGCACTCCTTGGTAAAAATAATTTCTAACAGACTTGAAATAATGAACTCCCAGATGTGCAAGCTGCTGGAATAATAACCCACCTGTGCTATGTAAACTGGAGTCTGAAATGTCACCTGCTGAGACAAGAACATTCTGAGAGGTGGAATTTGACTCATTGTGTGTGTGTGTGTGTGTGTGTGTGTGTGTGTGTGTGTGTGTGTGTGAAAGAGGGAGAGAGAAATACTTTAGCCTAAAGAAGTGTTTCCTGAATTTCTTCATTTGTGTATTGCCTTTGAAATTTATTTTCTACTATCACCTGTAGTTTCTTATAGGGATTTCCTATATTTTCATAACCCTTGAAAAAACTGATCTATTGTTTGTAAACTTAGATTTGAACTAAAATTAATATCCAGAAAACCATAGACTGGGAGAAAATTGTTGCAAAATGCAATGATAAGGGTGGGCATCCAAGATATGCAAAGAAGCTTTAAAACTCAGAAGCAAGAAAACAATTAACAACTGGACAAAAGACATCGAAACAAAAATGGTATATGGATTAAAAATATGCATAGGAAAAGATGCTCAACATCATCCATCATTAGAGAAATGAAAATTAACAAGGAGACACCACTACATACCTTGCTATAGACCATATTCATTTCCCCCCAAATTCATATATTGAAATCTTAACCCCCAATATGATGGGATTTGTAGATGGAGCCTTTGGGAGTTGATTGATTCGGTCACAAAGGTAGAACTCTCATAAATAGGGCAAGTGCCCTCATAAAAGAGATACCAGTGATTTCCCTCACTGCCTCTGCTGTGTGAGGCCATACTGAGAAGATGGCTGTCTATGAATCAAAAAGTTGGTCTTCACCATAAAAATCAGCAATCATGCTCCTTGGTACCTACCCAAATGATCTGAAAAGTTATGTCCACAGGAAAACCTGCACACAGATGTTTATAGCAGCTTTATATTTATATTCAGCACTAGACACTGAATATGCTGGTGCCTTGATCTTGGATGTCCCTGTCTCCAGAACTGTGACAAATTTCTATTGTTTATAAACCGCCTAGTCTGTGGTATTCTGTATGGTAGCCTGAATGGACTAAGACTACCGATTAGAATAGCTAAAATCCAGAACACCAAATGAGGTGTTGTCACCTCGCCTCCACCTGGTGAGAATGTGGAGCAATAGGAGCTCTTATTCATTGCCAAGGGGGATGCAAAATGATACAGTTCTTTGGAAGATAGCTTAGCATTTTGTTACAAAACTAAACACACTCTTAACATAAAAATCAGCAATCATGCTCCTTGGTACCTACCCCAATGATGTGAAAAGTTATGTCCACAGGAAAACCTGCACACAGATGTTTATAGCAGCTTTATTCATAACTGCCAAAACTTCACAGCATGCAAGATATCCTTCAGTAGATGAGTGGATAAACAAACTGTGGTGCATCCAGACGATGGAATATTATTCAGCTAAGAAATGGTCTATCAAGCCATGAAATGACATGGAAGAAACTTAAATGCATATGACTAAATGCAAAAACTCAATTAAAAAAAGCCATATACTGTATGATTCCAATTATTTGACACTCTGGGAAAGGCAAAACTATGCAGACAGTAAAAAGACCAGTGGTTGCCAAGGGGTTGAGAGAAGGGATAAATTAGTGAAGCACAGGAGATTTTTAGGACAGTGATAGCTATTCTGAGTGATACTGTAATGATGGATACATGTCATTATACATTTGTCAAAACTCATAGAATGGACAACACAAGGAGTGAGCCCTAATGTAAATTATTAACTTCAATTAATAATAATTTGTCAATATTGACTCATCAGATGTAAGATACATACTACATCAAAACAAAATATTAGTAATAGGGGAAACAGGACTTTCAGTTTCCAGTTCCACATGCAAGGAGCTTGAGAATTACCTCTCTGTACTAGCAATAAAGAGAAGGCTGTGGCGCCCCACTCCAGGACTCTTGCCTGGAAAATCCCATGGATGGAGGAGCCTGGTGGGCTGCAGTCCATGCTAAGGGTCAGACACAACCGAGCAACTTCCCTTTCACTTTTCACTTTCATGCATTGGAGAAGGAAATGGCAACCCAGTCCAGAGTTCTTGCCTAGAGAATCCCAGGGAAGGGGGAGCCTGGTGGGCTGCCATCTATGGGTAGCACAGAGTCAGACACGACTGAAGTGACTTAGCAGCAACTAGCAATAAGCAAAAAAGATGAACAGCCTGAAAATTTAACAACTCTACTTGGATCTGTAAGAGAAGGGAAGACACCGGGCAATTGCTGCCTTCAAGACTGTGGAGACAGACAGGCAAACATAGGGAGTTGTGGCTTTGCTGGAGCAGAGACTCGGGAGTGGAAACCACCAGAGGAACCTGAGCTGAGGTAGGAAAGCCAGAACTGCAATGGATGAATTACTGGATGCTCAGTGTAGACAGCTCTGAGCGTAAAAACTCTGGAAGGACGTGGTCAGGGTGGGCCCTCCACAATTTTGTGAGGTTTACCTCCAGGAGCTTGACCAGGTTCCTACAGTAAACAGTGGAGAAAAATCCCCCATGCTTTCATGGGGAAAGGGAAAAGAGACTGTTCTGAAATATGCCAGAATATTCTCTCCTTCTTTAAAAAGCTACCATATGACCCAGCAATCCCACTACTGGGCATATACTCTGAGAAAACCATAATTCAAAAGCACACACGTATCCCAGTGTTCATTGCAGCACTATTTACAGTAGTCCGGACAAGGAAGCAACCTAAATGTCCAGCAACAGATGAACGGATAAAGATGTGGTGTACACATACAATGAAGGATTACGCAACCATAAAAGGAACAAAACTGGGGCATCTGTACAGATGTGGATGGACCTGGGGTCTGTCATACAGAGTGAAATCCAAAGTGAAAAACAAATATCATGTATTAATGCAAATACATGGAATCTAGAAAAATGGTACAGAGGAACCTATATCCAGGGCAGGAGTAAAGACACAGATGTAGAGAATAGGAGTGTGGACATGGGGTTGGGGGGACGGGAGGGTGGGACAAACTGAGAGATTAAGATTGGCATATATACCCATGTGTAAAATAGAGAGCTAGTAGGAAACTGCTGTAAAGCACACAGAGCTCAGGTTGGTGCTCCGTAATGACCGAGATGGGTGAGACAGGGGGTAGGGTGGGCGGAAAGTTCAAGAGGGAGGGGATATATGTGGTGTCTGTGTGTGTGTGTGTGTGGTGTGTCTTTGTGTGTGTGTGTGTTAGCTGACTCACTTCTTACTACAGCAGAAGCTAACACAACATTGTAAAGCAATTATACTCCAGTTCAGTTCAGTTGCTCAGTCGTGTCCGACTCTTGCGACCCCATGAATCACAGCACACCAGGCCTCCCTGTCCATCTCCAACTCCCGGAGTTTACCCAAACTCATGTCCATTAAGTCGGTGATGCCATCCAACCATCTCATCCTCTGTCGTCCCCTTCTCCTCCGGCCTTCCATCTTTCCCAGCATATATAAAATAAAATAAAAATTGAAACTAAAGCTTGCCTTTGGGAGAAACTAGTTAATCAGAGCCTAGGCTTTCAGGGTTTCTTAAGAGCCTAACTGACCTGGGGAAAGAAAAATAACTCCAGTCAACTCTAGCCTTTCATGTGGGAGTAGGGAAGTAACCAGTCCTTAGGTGGGAAGGATGTCTTGATTACTGTAGCCTTATAGTAAGTTTTGAAGTCAATTACTGACAAGCCTCCAACTTTGTTTTTCTCCTTCAACATTATGTTGGCTATTCTAGGTCTTCTGTCTCCAGGTAAACTTCAGAATCAGTTCATCAATAACCACAAAATTACTTTCTCAACGTTTGATTCGGATTTCATTAAATCTGTAAATCAGACTGAGAACTGACATCTTGACAGTGTTGAGTCCACTTATCCATCAACATGGAATAATATCTCTCCATTTATTCAGTTCTTTGATTTCTTTCATCAGAGTTTCATAGTTTTCCTCATATAGATCTTGTACATATTTTGTTAGATACATTATTAAGTATTTCATTTTTAGGGGTACTAATTGTAAATGATATTGTGTTTTTAATTTCAAATTCTACTTATTCATTTCTGATATAGGAAAACAGTTGAGTTTTGCATATTAACGTTGTATTCTACAACCTTGCTTTAATCACTTATTAATTTCAGGAGATTTTTAAAAATACTTTCAGATTTTCTGCATAGACAGTTATATCATCTGCAAATAAAGACAGCTTTAGTTTTTGCTTTCAACCTGTATTACTTTTATATCCTTTTCTTGTCTTATTGCATTAAACAGGACTTCCAGTACAATGTTGAAAAGTGGTGGTATTAGGGGAAATCCTTGCCTTATTTCTGATTTTAGTGGGAAAGCTTCAAGTTTCTCACCATAAAGTATGAGGTTAGCTGTAGAGTTTGTATATATTCTTTATCAAGCTGAGGAAATTTTCCTCTATTCCTAGTTTATGGAAGGCTTTTTTAAAATCATAAATTCATAGTGTATTCTGTCAAATTATATTTCTGCATCTATTGATGTGATCATGTGATTTTTCTTTTTTGACCTGTTGGTGTGATAGATTACATTAATTTGATCATATCACATAATTGATTTTCAAATGTTGAACCATTATTGCATACTTGGGGTTAATCCCCCCTCAAATGTGATGTGATCTATATTCTTTTCATGCATTGTTGGATTTGATTTGGTAATAAGTTGTTGGTGATTTTTGCGTAAGAGATATCAGTCCATAGTTTTCTGATAATATCTCTATGTGGGTTTAGTGTTAGGATAGTGCTGGTCCCATAGAATGAGTTGGGTGTGTTCTCTCTCTGCTTCTATCTTCTGAAAGAGATTATATAATTGGCATAATTTCCTCCTTAAACTTTTGGTAGAATTTATTAATGAATTTATCTGCGCCTGATGCTTTCTGTTTTGGAAGGTTATTAATTATCCATTAAAAAAATTTAGTTCCTCCCTTGTTTATTATAGGTTAAAACAAAGATCATGGCACCCAGTCCCATCACTTCATGGCACATAGATGGGGAAACAATGGAAACAGTGACAGTCTTTATTTTCTTGGGCTCCAAAATCACTGCAGATGGTGACTGCAGCTGTGAAATTAAAAGACACTTGCTCCTTGGAAGAAAAGCTGTGACCAACCTAAAGTGTTTAATAGAGATGAGACTTTGCCGACAAAGGTCTATCTAGTCAAAACTATGGTTTTTCCAGTAGTCATGTATGGATGTGAGGGTTGGACCATAAAGAAAGCTGAGCACTGAACTAATGCCTTTGAACTATGGTGTTGGAGAAGACTCTTGAGAGTCCCTTGGATTGCAAGGAGATCCAACCAATCAATCCTAAAGGAAATAGGTTGTGAATATTCATTGGAAGGACTGATGTTGAAACTGAAACTCCAGTACTTTGGCCAACTAAAGAAGAGCTGGATCTTTGGGAAAGACCCTGATACTGGGAAAGATTGAAGGCAGGAGGAGAAGGAGAAGATAGATGATGAGATGGTTGGATGGTATTACCAACTTGAGGGACATGAATTTGAGCACTCTCTGGGAGTTGGTGTTGGACAGGGAAACCTGGCATACTGCAGTCCATGGGGTCACAAAGAGTCAGACATGACTGAGTGACTGAACTGAATGGAACTGATGTTATACAGTAGGTCCCTGTTGTTTATCCAGTTTTTATATAGTAGTGTGTATACGCCAAACTCTTAATTTATCTCTTTCCCACCCTCTGCTATGTTCCCTTTGATAACCATAAGTGAGTCGACTTCTGTTTTGTAAATAAGTTTATTTGTGTCAGTTTTTTTTTAGACTCCACATATAAGTGATATTCCAGTTGAGCTATTTCAAATCTTAAAAGATAGACGTCACGACTGAGAGACTGAACTGAACTGATAAGTGATATCATATGGTATTTCTCATCCTGTGTCTAACTTACTTAGTGTGATACGCTTTAGGTTATCACACTTTAGGTTCATCCATGTTGCTGCAAATGGCATTACTTCATTCCTTTTTATGGCTGAGTAATATTCTACTGTCCTTTATCCATTCACTTGTCAATGACCTTGAGGTTGCTTCAATGTCTTGGCTATTCTAAGTAGTGCTGCTACAAACATTGGGGTGCATGTATCTTTTTGAGTTGGAGTTTTCCCCAGAGCCCTCCATTCTTCTTTTTTCCTGCAGATAGTTCTCAGCCTAAAGACAAGCTAGAGCAGAATTTTTTGGGTTGAGATAAAGAGTAATGGTAGCCTGGTACTGCCATCCATGTTCTCGGGTACCTGCCACATGTTATCTGAGGCTTGTAGTCTCTCATCAGTGTCTTCCAGGTGTGCCCCTCTCACACTGCCTAGATACCTGTCTTTCTCTACTTCGTTTTAAGATTTGTAGGAGGTAGGTTCTCAACTTTTTCACTGTTCCTCTCAAGCTCCTAGCCCATCATAAATAAACAGCAAATGTTGATTAAGTGGATGGATGAACTAAGGTTTCTAGAAGCCTCTCTTTGCAAATGTTTTGCTTAGGGTCCTTGCCTTTGAGGACTCCACTGTATTTGATGTCATCCAGACCACCAGCACTGAATAGATGGGAAATCAGCTCAATCAGTTAAAAAGGTAAAAAAGATTCAATAAATGTGGAATATTTCTTTCCTAAGGGCTGTGCTACTCCCTCTGTGTGTGGGTGGGTTATTCAGTGAAAGTTGTAATGTTTTGGGTGAATACCTGGCCCTCCTCACAAATCCATTTCTTTTTAAAAAAAATAATAAATTAGGTTTTGCTTTTCTTTGTGGCCACACTGGGTCTTTGATGTGACAACCGAGGACTACTCTTCACTGCTGTGCGTGGACATCTCTTTGCAGTGGTTTCTCTCATGGAGCATGGGCTGTAGGCATGCACGGGCTTCAGTAGGGCAGCTCATGGGCTCTAGAGCACTGGCTCAGTAGCTGTGGGGCAATGTGGCACATGGGATCTTCCCATCAGGGATCGAACCCATGTCCCCTGCATTGGCACTTAACCACTGAACCAATAGGGAAGCCCACAAATACATTTCTTTTACCAGTTAATTCCCACTCCACTTCCAGGTTCAATTTAAGTGTCACTTCTGAGAAGCCTCCTCTGTCCAACCCAACCCTCGCTGCTGCTTTTCTGCTGCACATCACCATTTTCCATATTTTTAAAATTTTAAATTTATTTTTTAACTGAAGGATAATTGCTTAGAATTTTGTTGGTTTCTGCCAATCATCAACATGAATCAGCCATAGGTATACATATATTCCCTCCCTCTTGAACCTCCCTCCCATCTCTCTCCCCATCTCACCCCTCTAGGTTGTTACAGAGC
This sequence comes from Budorcas taxicolor, assembly GCF_023091745.1. Taxonomy (NCBI): domain Eukaryota; kingdom Metazoa; phylum Chordata; class Mammalia; order Artiodactyla; family Bovidae; genus Budorcas; species Budorcas taxicolor. Next base: position 26,852,644 of record NC_068911.1, read on the forward strand.
CCCAGTTTGAGTTCCCTGAGTCACACAGCAAATTCCCATTGGCTATCTATTTTACATATTGTAATGTAAGTTTCCATGTTACTCTCTTGATACATCCCCCTTCTCCTCTTCCCCACCTCTCATATCCATACGTCTGTTCACTATGTCTGTGTCTCCATTGCCGCCCTGAAAATAATTTCTTTGGTACCATCTAGGATAATTTCTAGATTCCATATATATGTGTTAATACATGATATTTGTTTTTCTTTTTCTGACTTACTTCACTCTGTATAATAGGCTCGAGATTCATCCACCTCATTAGAACTGACTCAAAGGCATTCTGTTTTATGGCTGAGTAATATTCCATTGTGTATATGTATCACAGTTTCTTTATCCATTCATCTGTCAATGGACACCTAGGTTGCTTCCATGTTCTAGCTATAGTAAATAGTGCTGCAATGAACATTGGGGTACATGTGTCTTTTTAAATGTTGTTTCTTTCTATATTTCGGTTTCTTCTAAATTTTGGTATTTTCTATGTTGAACTTATCACAACTTATAATCATATATTTATTTGTGAATTCATTCTTTCCAGTGTCTCACTGCCCCAGGAGACTGTAAATGCCAAGACATTGAGAATCATCTTTGCTTTGTTCACACCTTGTCTCTAGGACCTGGCACAGAGCCTGCAACATAGTAAGAGCTCATTTGTCATAATGGGATGAATCTTGTGGCTTAGCTGAAAGATGTGCTACTGGGGTTTCCAAAAAAAGGGGGTTTTGACCTCAGAACTCTTTTCATTAAATGAAGTTGTTTAGACATCTTTATATAAACCAACTTATTTCTGTGGTTAAATTGGGGGGGGGGGGGATTAACTGGGGGATATCTGCTTGCCTTGTCCTTCCTGCTCCAACAGAATCTCTGAGGCATCTTGCAGACTGCCCCTTGGCAAGCTTTTCTGAGCTGTCCCTTCCAAACGCCAGAAGGCTCTCTTCACCAAGGAGGTTCCTCTTTGTAGGATAAAAGGCTTAATGATGCTGCCTCTTCTCCTAGCTCCCTGCCTAAGCCCCATGGAGCACTTTTTCAATAGAGTCATAAATCCCCCTCTAAATAAGCATCCTGATTTGATTTGCTCTTCAGATGACCTCTTCCTGGGGAAAATGCTATGCCTTCCCTGAGTTACAGCAAAGACTCCAGAGTTCTGTCCTACCTCTGCCATCTAATAGTCTCATTCCTCTCCAATTAATGTCTTGTCAGGTCTTCAGGCAGCTCCCACTTCGGCATAGCTAAACCAGTAGCAATATTTACTGGTAGCATCTTGCTCAGACACACACAGGCTTCCTTGCTGAGGAGGCAGCCATCTCAGCCCTGTCATCTCCATTAGCATCATCAGGGCAGGAAGGACAAAGCGTCAGAAGGTACAGCAGGTGTGGCTCCCACAGCCAATGATGCTCTCCTTCTCGGCCTGAGCATGACTGTTCCCCTGCTGAGAAGTCTCAGGATAATTCCTGCTGCCTGCCCTTGGCCACTGCTTCCTGCAAGGTCTCTGATGTCCCTAAACTCTCCTTCTGGAATGCTGGCTTGTTCCTTCCACGGCAGGTCAGTTGTAAACTCCTTGCTTTGAATTTGACTCCAAGAGTGGCAAAAATGGAACTGGGTGTACGTTTCCTGGCCTCTGTAATGGACACAGTTGCATATCTCACACCACATTCTGTCTTCTTACCTTGGGCAGAAAGAGAAGACACACACACACGCACATTTTGCTTGTCATGTCAAGGAATTGACAGAAGCTGTGAAGTCCACCCTCTAGCCCCATGTTAAAATGTGATGGGCTAGACGAAACTTGGAAATAACCTACAAGTCCATCAGCTGGCAAATAGACAGATGTGCTAAATCCGTATGATGGAATACTGTTCAGCACTAAAAAGGAACCATCTATAGACAATGCCATGAAGTAGACGAACCTCATAAATATTACGCTCAGGAAAAGAAGCCATAAGCAAGAGACCATACATTGTCTGTTCTGTCTGTAGGAAGTATTCAGAAAAGGCAAAACTCTGAAGATAGATAGTAGATAAGTGGGTGCATGGGGCGGGATAGGAACTAACAGTAAGTGTGCATGGGGGATCATGTTGGAGTGATGAAATGTTATAAAACTGATTTATGGCGATGGTTGTGTAACTTGGTAAAAATACAGGCATATCTTGGAGATATTTTGCACTGGGTTCTTGGAGATATTTTGTGTTGGGTTCCAGACTGCCACAATAAAATGAATATCACAATAAAGTGAGTCATACAAATTTTTTGGTTTCTCAGAATGTGTAAAGTTTGTGTTTATACTCTACTGTGGTCTATTAAATGTGCCATAGCACTATATCTAAAAAAATAATGTACATTACATACCTTAATGTAAAAGGACTTTAATGCTTTTATTATTCAGTGGGGAGTGTATGATTGTCCTAGGGGTTGGAGGCATAATGGGCTTTCAGATGGAGTGGGTGGTGGAGTTAGAAGTCCCAAAACCTACAAGGAGTTGCAAAAATGTATTTCAGGTTATTGGGTCAATATTCTCTCTCATGCATACTTCATGCTGCTAATGCTGTGCAGAAATATTGTAGGGCATCACTGACCCCAACACCTTTATTTTAAAAGAAATACGTCATTGTTAAAACATGCTAACCATCAATGGAGCCTGCAGGAAAGTCTTAGCAGTGACATTAAAGATTACTGATCATAGATCACCATCATACAATAACAATGAGAAAGTTTGAAATATTATGCGAATCACCAAAATGTGACACAGAGACATGAAGTCGGCAAATGCTTTGGAAAAAATGGCTCTAAATAGACTTGCTCAACACAGACTTGCCACAAAACTTCAGTTTATAAAGAACGCAGTATCTGTGAAGTGCTGTAAAGCAAGATGTGCCTATATGTACATGTCTCTCATGGCTCTGAGAGGGCAGTATGAGATGCAGGCATGAAAGATTGAGGAGTGAAGGGTCATGAGGGCAAGCACTTTCAAATGGTTCAGCCTATGCCGACAGCTTGGTCAATATCTATGTGTGTGTGTGTGTGTGTGTGTGTGTGCGCGCACACATGTGAAGTTGCTTCAGTTGTGTCCCACTCTATGCAACCCTATGGACTGTAGCCCACCAGGCTCCTCTGTCCATGAGATTCTCCAGGCAAGAATACTGGAGTGGGTAGCCATTCTTTTCTCCAGGGGATCTTCCCCATCCAGATATCAAACCCAGGTCTCTTCTGTCTCTGGGATCTGCAGGCAGGTTCTTTACCACTAGGGTCACCTGGGAAGCCCTGTCAATATCTATATCTATATTTAAAGCTGTGTTAGTTTCCTGTCAAGGCTGCAACAAATTGCCACAAACTGGAGTTTGAAAAAACAGCAGAAATCTACTTTCTCATGGTGCTGGGGACCAGAATTCTGAAATCAAGATGTTGACTTCAGATGTTAGCAGAAACTTGATCCATCCAGAGGCCCTGGAGGAGACTCCTTCCTTGTTTTTTTCCAATTCTGATGTCCTTTGCTTTCCGTGGCTTGTGGCCACATCATCCTAATCTCTGCCTTCACTTTTCCCTAATAGCTCAGTTGGTAAAGAATCTGCTTGCAATGCAGGAGACCCCGATTCGATTCCTGGGTCTGGAAGATCCATTGGAGAAGGGATAGGCTACCCACTCCAGTATTCTTGGGCTTCCCTTTGGCTCAGCTGGTAAAGAATCTGCCTGTAATGCAGAGACCTGGGTTCGATCCCTGAGTTGGGAAGATCCTCTGGAGAAGGGAAAGGCGACCCACTCCAATATTTTAGCCTGGAGAATTCCAAGGACTGTATAGTCCATGGGGTTGCAGAGTTGGACGCGACTGAGCGACTTTCACTGCTGCTGCCTTCCCAATGCACCCTCTCTTCTGTCTCTGGGTCCCTTTTAAGGACACTTCTCATTGGATTTAGGGCCCCCTGGATAATTCAGGATGATCTATATACCTTCAGATCCTTAAGTAAATCTGCAAAGAACTTTTCCGAATAAGGTAACATTCGCAGCTTCTAGGGATTTGATATGGTTCTATTTGGGGGGAATGGGCTTTCCTGGTGCCTCAGATGGTAAAGAATCTGCCAGCAGTGCAGGAGATGTGGTTCCATCCCTTGGTCAGGAAGAGCCCCTGGGGAAGGGAATGGCTACCCACTCCAGAATTCTTGCCTGGAGAAGTCCATGGACAGAGGAGCCTGGCAGGCTACAGTCCACAGCATCTCAAAGAGTCAGCATGATTGAGTGACTAACAGAGGGCCAAAACGGTATCAACATCTATAATTGATATTATCTACATTGACTTCCCTGGTGGCTCAGACAGTGAAAGCGGCTGCCTACAAAGCGGGAGACCCAGGTTCGATCCCTGGGTCAGGAAGATCCTCTGGAGAAGGAAATGGCAACTCACTCCAGTATTCTTGCCTGGAGAATCCCATGGACGGAGGAGCCTGGCTGGCTACAGTCTGTGGGGTTGCAAAGAGTCAGACACGACTGAGCAACTTCACAACCAACCAACCAATATCTATATCTGTATCATTTATGTCTTTATTCTCTACGTCTACAGACTGATGGAAAAGTAAAGATATCAAAATGCTAACAGTTTCTAAATCTAAGTTGCAGGTATATAGGTACTCATTGTAGATGTATAGAATTCCTTATCCAAATCTTGTTTTTGAAGTCTGATGTTTCTAGATTTTAGAAAGGCATTCAGGTACATGCACTGTATATTATTACATCACACCCTTAATGGGGACCTAGACAGTACCTTATAATAAAATATATTAATATGTCTGCAGTGATATTTTTGAATAGTCACACAACGTGAATTAAATAAAGACATGGGTAATTTCATTCTTATTTGGGTCAGGTTATTGCTACCAGGTGAGTTTTAGCATCAAATGTATGATAAACTTCTGGATTTCAGAGCTTTTTGAATTTTAAAATAAGGGAGAGTGGGGGGCCTGTGTTATTCTCTCTCCTTTTTCATATGTTTGAAAATTTTCATAATAAAACATTTTGGAAAATGCAACTGTGCATGCAGCATGCTCAGCCCAGTGCCTGGCACATAGCAAAAACTCAAAAATGTATAACCATTAAAATTAATTGTATTCTTAATGGCAGTGTTATAAGTCAGGCAGTTACGAGCGGTTGAAGATTTTTATGCAGGGGATTGACTTGCTCAGGGGAAAGAGAATCCAGAAGGATCTGTAGACTTGTGGTGCAGGAGTGGATTGGATGGGGCAGGGATGGGAGGGAGACTGGTTAGGAAGCTCTTGTATGGTCCAGACAGGAGATGATGAATGAAAGAGAGGAGAAAAGCTTGAATCAACCTGATAGAGCCTGGTGAACCTTCTGCAAGAGCAGGAAGGATTCTTGTCAGCATCCCTGATAGGCTCTGAGTAACAGCAGAAGAGAGACATACAGGGTGTTCTGTGCATTTAGGAGGGAAAATACACATCAGTCAATTCAAGAACAAGTCATGGTGGGACTTCAGAGCTGACTCAGCCTCCCCTTCTGGATGATAACCGTAGGAAATAAGAGCAACATTTTCAATTGCAAGGGTTAATTTGAGGGAGTGGACTTGATTATCAGGTCCACTTGGGCACAAAGCACCCAAGGCCAGCGCTTCTCTGCAGAGGAAATGGTACCTTAGACTTTCCTTCTTTTAGCCCTGCAGATGATGCCACGTGGATTATAGAGGCTAAGGCAGGGCTTCACGATGCACACTCTGCATTAGAATCACTTGAAAGACTTTAAAACACTCTCCACTATAGAAATTCCTCTAATGTTATTAACTACACCATTTGTATTTTGCTTGTTTCGCAAGATTATTATTTCTTGTATTACCAAGTATATGACTGAGCCTTCAACGGAAATGATGACTAGACTTGAAGCAGTTGATCAAATGTATAGTTCGATATATGATCAATGATTGTAATAGTGTAACTCTAGAAAGCAATGGCAACCCACTTCAGTACTCTTGCCTGGAAAATCCCATGGACGAAGGGGCCTGGTAGGTTGCCGTCCATGGGGTCTCGAAAAGTCGGACACGACTGAGCATCTTCACTTTCACTTTTCACTTTCATGCACTGGAGAAGGAAATGGCAACCCACTCCAGTGTTCTTGCCTGGAGAATCCCAGGGACGGGAGAGCCTCGTGGGCTTCCATCTATGGAGTTGCACAGAGTCGGACACGACTGAAGCGACTTAGCAATAGCAGCAGCCCCTGTAGACAAAATATATCAGAGTCTTTGGGAAGGGGGTCTTGGTATCATATTTTTAAGAAACTCTTCCATGTGATTCCAAGATGCAGCAAGGATGGAGACCACCAGGTTTCAGTTTCAGAAGGAATGATGCTGCCACCCTGAGTGTCTTTGGTCAGTATGGAAACAGTGACCAACTGGGAAATGATTTGAAAAGTGACGGGGGGCAGGAGGGAGAGAAGGCTAGCTGAAATTGGATGATTCGTTAAACAAGCAGGAAAGCAACACTGTCAATGGTTCCTATGGTGAGCATGATGAAGTATCCCAAAGACACAACTGTAGCCTTGGGGGTGATGGAGACCAGAGGAGGACGGAAAGGACAAAGAGTGAGATGGTCTAAGCAGTGAGAGCGACTCTTCCTCAGCATGCATGGAGTGAGTGTATGCTGGAGCTGGGATTAAGATGTTGGGTGCATGACAAGGGGTGGGAAATACGCTGCTGTTTTAAGAACTATGGTTCCTGGGAAATTACTTTGCAGCCTCTACAGCATCTCTGGAGCATCCCTGAGGGCTCCCGTGTGGAGAGCTGTGAAAAAGCAGGTTCCGTGTCTTCACATTTCTCACAAAACTCAAAAACAGCTTCCAGTTATTTTCTTTAAATTGGTTTGGTTATTTAAGAAAGCCATATTTTTCCTAGAAGAACTTGAGACATACAGATAAGCAAAACAAGACCAAAGCTACATTCAATGGTCACTCAGAAGACCATCACAGCAATTTCTTTCCTGTCATCTTTCTTCTCCTTCGAGCATATATTTTTTGCTTTTTAGACAAAAAGATCATACTAGATCTAGTGTTATAATTTTTGAAATTTAACAATAGCTTGGCAACATTTTTCCTATGTTTAAAAAAATCTACACTGTCCTTTTTAAGCGTAATGTTTCAACACTACTCCGTTCTCTCTTAGTAAGCATATAGGCAATTTCCAGTTTTTCACTTATAATCATCATTGCAGTAAAATCCTAGAACATCCATCTTTATGCTGATTTTTTGCTTTAGGATAAATTGCTCAAAGTGGAATTGCTGTGACAAAATGTATGTACATTTTTAAGCTTTTTGATAAATAGCACTTAAACCACCTGCGATGGGCCCTTCCTTTGACCAGTCAATTCAAACTACTTTATATATCTTAACTTCTTACTACCTTCAGGCATATTGTCCAAGCAGCAAATTCACAAAAGCAGCTATTCTATCAGCTCAAAGAAAATAAGACTCCTTTCATGTGAATATTCTTCCCTGCCAATGCACTGTTTAAATCATCACTTTCAGACAGTTTGTCTTATAATCACGAGACCTAATAAAAGAAATTTCCTAGAAATTAATCAGCTGAGGGAAAACTGCAAAGGTTTGGTTTGGTTTTGAGTGTCCCATGGTATGCAGACTCTTAGTCCCCTTACCAGGGATTGAATCTGCGCTCCCTGAAGTGGAAGCATGTAGTCTTAACCACTGGACATTCTTAAAAAGTTCTTAAAAATGTACCCATTTTAAGTGCATAGTTTAATAAGATTCAACAGTGAGAATATAAACCATTTCTCTCTCCCCAAAGATTCCCTTGTACTTCTTTCCAGCTAATCCTTAACCCCCTCTTTCTTTTTTAAAAATTAAATTTCCAGAACTTTCACAAGCCCTAGTGAATTTCACATCCTTTGACCCTTGTTTTATACCAACCAGAGGCTGAGCTCAGGGCTGCAATCTACCTAACAAACCTCACTCCCCTGCCCTCTAAGTCTTGGCTTACAGGGGGCCTTTCCTCACCTGCGATTTCCTTCAGGTAGGGTTGCTAGATTTAGCAAATAAAAATACAGAATACCAGTTCCATTTGAGTTTCAAGTAAATAGCAAATGTTTCTAGGGATTCTACCAGTGAGTATTCTATTCCAATTATGCACTCAGCACTGGGGAAATAACCACAGCATGGATTCAGGGACTTGCTGGACCCACTGAGAAATGGACCTGAGCTAAGCCTGACCTTCATAAGCCCCTGCTCTGACTGATGGACCAGAGTGGTGCCTTGGAACTAGTCTCAGTTCAGAACCAGTCTCCAGTGCCCCCCAAAGGTCTAATTGTTTCCTTTTTTCTGATGCAGAGTCACCTTGATAAAAAGCCATAAATCCCTTTGGGGAAGGCTGGGAGGAAGGTTAACCATATAAATTTTTGGCAGTGTAGCACAGTCCTTCCTTCAGGGGACCCAGCCTCAAATGTTCTGGACCTATTAACCGACTCAAGTCTGAAAGTAGCAGTTGCTTAGTGGGCCATGACTCTGTTTCAGTGATTCAAGTTAGACCCCTGTAGTAGATTGCCCATCTGTTTATTTACTAGTTACACTGTGATCAGCTGGCCAACACCATACATCTCTGTGAGCCAGACTATTCTGATTTCTGTTTTGACTTTCCTGTCCATTACTGTAACCATGCCCACCTGGCCTTTGGTGATTAAGTGCTGCCACATGGCCCTGATATCCAAGATCCAATTATCCCCATTGCATTTAGGGATCACAGCTTAATAGCTGTGGTTCCCACTGTGATTTCTGACACAGAGAAGGGTGACTGCAGAACTCAAGGATACTTGGCACACTTCTCACAGATTTATTTCTCACAGCTGTGGTGACCCTCCCAGGGAGGATGAGAAAGCCTTACGTGAACAGTCAGTCTGTCTGATGTTCCAATCTCCTGAAGCCTTTGAATGCTATCCTCTACCATCTTCTGCAGTATACCAAAGCAGACTCGACATTTCAACTTCATTTACTATAGGCCACCCTTTGCTCTGTGTTTCAACCAACCAACCAAGCAGCCAACCAGTCAACCAGGCAACCAGCCATCTAACCAACCAGCGAACAAGCCAACCTGCCAGCCAACCAACCAACCAACTAACCAATCAAAGAACTAGACCCCTTCCTAACCAACCACCCCGAGCTGCAACATTAAATCTGGATGCTCTACTTAGCAGATTCCTATAAATAAACTTGGCCTGATCCCCAACTTCATATTCCTTCTACTATTATCCCACCCCTCAATATCCATTCTTACACACATCTCCCAGATTTCGGTCTATTCATTGTAAAAGGCATAATTCTTTGTAGGTCACATTTTGTACCTTACTCTTTGTAACCTGCTGGGACTTGAATCTACTTAGAGGTCTAGAAGCAAAGATGAAGGCAGGTCTTGAGGAGAATCAACAGTACTTTGCAAAGTGACTACCTCAGGGGAGATGGTTACAGGTTCTTCTAGCAAAGAAGGGTTAACCTGCTCAGACAGGATGCGGTGCAGCAGGTGGTTGTTGGGGCGGGGGGGTTGGAGTGGGTAGGAAAAGGGGAAAGGACTGTATCACTGGTAAAGAAGACTTTGCACATGTCCTCAGATGCATTGGGATCTGCTCACATGTCCCCATTCCAATTTCCGGGATTCCCTTCCTTTCTAATCAATGCCTCACTCTGACAACAAATGCCCATCAGGCTGTGAATTAAATTTGTGTTGCAATTCAACAACTCTCCAGACAAGACTCTGCTTGGTTTTGAGCAGCCTCAGCCCTACAGGAGAGATAGATAAGGGTTTCTTTTAGGGCAGAATTAGAAGCTTGCAGGTCGTTTATGCAGAGACTGAGCTGGGACCTTGGTGTCCTGAGCTCATCCTTTTCTTTCCCCACTTTCTCCAGCTCAGTTGGGAGAAACCAATCTCATTTTACTCATCAGTTCGACTAAAATGTTCTGAAGTATCAAATACATGGTCCCAAGACCTTGCCTTTTGTAAGTATTTGATTAGGCATGTCCAATATTTGGGAGAAGGCAATGGCAACCCACTCCAGTACTCTTGCCTGGAAAATCCCATGGATAGAGGAGCCTGGTAGGCTGCAGTCCATGGGGTTGCTAAGAGTCAGACACGACTGAGGGACTTCACTTTCGCTTTTTACTTTCATGCATTGGGGAAGGAAATGGCAACCCACTCCAGTATTCTTGTCTGGAGAATCCCAGGGACAGAGGAGCCTGGTGGGCTGCCGTCTATGGGGTCGCACAGAGTCAGACACAACTGAAGCGACTTAGCAGCAGCAGCAGCAGCAGTCCAATATTTGGACATACCAAACAACTATTAGTTGTTTATTTGAAATCTAAATTGAACAAGGCATCCTGTATTCGATCTGGCAACCCTACCTAAGGAAACCATCTTGTGCTCCAAAATGGAAATAAAATGCCACATTCTCCACAAGTTGCCCTGGAGAGCAGTTGTTTGGTTTCACGTATTTATTCACACCATTTATTGATGCACCATGCACTGCTCTAAGTGCTTTACATGGACGGTTTCACTTAAAGGTGATCATAACTCAGAGGTAGATCTATTATTCTTCCCATTTTACAGATGAAAGCACTGAGCCTCAGAGAGGAAGGATAATTTGTGCAGTAGCTCACAGCTAAACGGCAGTGAAGTTTGGGATTATGCTCCACACAGTCAGGGCTCACAAGGATGACCACAGATGACATGATACAACTCTGTGATCTCTTCTGGAAGCTTCCATGGGGCTGTGTGTGTGCAGCTTCTGGGACCCTTACCTCGTTGTGGTGTGCTGGTACTACGAGGCTGTATAGACTGTTGGCTGACAACAGAAATTATGTTTTCTTTATCATCACCCTCCCAGTGTCGGGACACTTTAATTTATAAAGTTATTCTTATTATTCAGCCTTAAAAAGAAACGAAATTCTGAAACATGCTACAACATGGCTGAACCTTGAAGAAAATTAATGCAGACCAGAAAGAATACTGTATGATTCCACTAATATGAGATTCTTGTATTAGTCAAATTCATAGAGACAGAAAGTTAAGTGGTGATTGCCAGGAGCTGATGGGAGAGAGGAATGAGGAATTATTGCTCAAAGGATATACAGAGTTTTAGTTTGGGGTGATGAAAGTTCTAGAGATGGTTGGTGGTGAGAGTTGCACAATAATGTAGAAGGACTTAGTGCCACAGGACTTAATGAACTGTATGTTTAAAATGGTCACTTTTATTCTGTGTATGCCTGCGTGCTAAGTTACTTTAGTTGTGTTTGACTCTTTATGAGCCTATAGACTGTAGCCCACCAGGCTCCTCTGTTCATGGGATTCTCCAGGCAAGAACCCACTGGAGTGAGTTGCCATGCCCTCCTCCAGGGGATATTCCTGACCCAGAGATGGAACCCAAATCTCATTATGTTTCCTGAATTGGCAGGTGGTTTCTTTACCACTAGTGCCACCTGGGAAGCCCATGCTATGTATATTTTACCACAAAGAAGTTTCAGACATTATGGAGAACAGCAGCCTCAAAAGACTACATAAAGAACAACCATATGATCCAGCAATCCCACTTCTGGGATATATCCAAAGGAAATGATGGAATCAGGATCTCAATGAGATGTCTGCACCCCCAAGCTCTTTGCAGCAGTATTTCACAGTAACCAAGCTATAGAAACAGCTCAAGTGTCTATTGATGAACAAATGTATGAAGAAAATATATTACATACATACAGTGGAATGTTACTTAACCATAAAAAATAAAGAAATCCTGCCATTTTCGACAATGTGGATGAACCTGAATAGCATATGCTAAGTGAACAAAGCTAGACACAGAAAAACAAATACTGCATCATCTCAGTTATATGTGGAATCCACTAAAGTCAAACCGATAGAAACAGAGAGTAGAATGGTTGTTACAAAACTGGGAGGTGGATGAAGTGGGCAGATGTTGGTCAAGAGTACAAAGCTTGAATTACACAAGATGAATAATCCTATACACTAATAATGAGAAAGTAGAAAAAGAAATTAAGGAAACAATTCCATTCACCATTGCAACGAAAAGAATAAAATACTTAGGAATATATCTACCTAAAGAAACTAAAGACCTATATATAGAAAACTATAAAACACTGATGAAAGAAATCAAAGAGGACACTAATAGATAGAGAAATATACCATGTTCATGGATCGGAAGAATCAATATAGTGAAAATGAGTATACTACCCAAAGCAATTTATAAATTTAATGCAATCCCTATCAAGCTACCAGCCACATTTTTCACAGAACTAGAACAAATAATCTCAAGATTTGTATGGAAATACAAAAAACCTCGAATAGCCAAAGCAATCTTGAGAAAGAAGAATGGAACTGGAGGAATCAACTTGCCTGACTTCAGGCTCTACTACAAAGCCACAGTCATCAAGACAGTATGGTACTGGCACAAAGGCAGACATATAGATCAATGGAACAAAATAGAAAGCCCAGAGATAAATCCACACACATATGGACACGTTATCTTTGACAAAGGAGGCAAGAATATACAATGGAGTAAAGACAATCTCTTTTAACAAGTGGTGCTGGAAAAACTGGTCAACCACTTGTAAAAGAATGAAACTAGATCACTTTCTAACACCACACACAAAAATAAACTCAAAATGGATTAAAGATCTAAATGTAAGACCAGAAACTATAAAACTCCTAAAGGAGAACGTAGGCAAAACACTCTCCGACATAAATCACAGCAGGATCCTCTATGATCCACCTCCCAGAATTCTGGAAATAAAAGCAAAAATAAATAAATGGGATCTAATTAAAATTAAAAGCTTCTGCACAACAAAGGAAAATATAAGCAAGGTGAAAAGACAGCCTTCTGAATGGGAGAAAATAATAGCAAATGAAGCAACTGACAAACAACTAATCTCAAAAATATACAAGCAACTTATGCAGCTCAATTCCAGAAAAATAAACGACCCAATCAAAAAATGGGCCAAAGAACTAAATAGACATTTCTCCAAAGAAGACATACGGATGGCTAATAAACACATGAAAAGATGCTCAACATCACTCATTATTAGAGAAATGCAAATCAAAACCACAATGAGGTACCACTTCACACCAGTCAGAATGGCTGCGATCCAAAAATCTGCAAGCAATAAATGCTGGAGAGGGTGTGGAGAAAAGGGAACACTCCTACACTGTTGGTGGGAATGCAAACTAGTACAGCCACTATGGAGAACAGTGTGGAGATTCCTTAAAAAATTGCAAATAGAACTCCCTTATGACCCAGCACTCCCACTGCTGGGCATACACACCGAGGAAACGAGAATTGAAAGAGACACATGTACCCCAATGTTCATCGCAGCACTGTTTATAATAGCCAGGACATGGAAACAACCTAGATGTCCATCAGCAGATGAATGGATAAGAAAGCTGTGGTACATATACACAATGGAGTATTATTCAGCTGTTAAAAAGAATTCATTTGAATCAGTTCTGATGAGATGGATGAAACTGGAGCCGATTATACAGAGTGAAGTAAGCCAGAAAGAAAAACACCAATACAGTATACTAACACATATATATGGAATTTAGAAAGATGGCAATGACGACGCTGTATGCAAGACAGCAAAAAAGACACAGAGGTGTATAACGGACTTTTGGACTCAGAGGGAGAGGGAGAGGATGGGATGATTTGGGAGAATGGCATTGTAACATGTATACTATCATGTAAGAATCGAATCACCAGTCTATGTCCGACGCAGGATACAGCATGCTTGGGGCTGGTGCACGGGGATGACCCAGAGAGATGTTATGGGGAGGGAGATGGGAGGGGGGTTCATGTTTGGGACAGCATGTACACCCGTGGTGGATTCATGTCAATGTATGGCAAAACCAATACAGTATTGTAAAGTAAAATAAAGTAAAAAAAAAAAAAAAAAGAGTACAAAGCTTCAATTACACAAGATGAATAAGTCCCAGAAACCCTTACCATGGTTAATGATACCTAACTATATACTTTAAATATGCTAAGAGAGTAGATTGTAATTATAACTATGTGGGGTGGTGGATGTATCCATTAGCTGGGTTGTGGTGAAGGTTTCACAATGCATATGCATGCCAAACATCACATTGCACACCTTAAATGTAGACAATTTTTATTTTCAATTATATTCCAAGGCTAAAAAATTTATATTTAACCTAACACCAGAAGCTAAGGGCCCAGGCTTAGAGTTCAGGTCAACCTGGGTTAAAATGTGGCTCAACCAAGTGAGGTAATTTTTGTCACTTCAATTCAGTTTCATCAATAAGATAGGGATGGGTATTAGGTTAGTTGTGAGGACTGAATGAGATAAATTCTGCAGAGCCTCCACCCAGTGGTTTGCATACCTGATTGCACAGTACAATCAGCTAGGGAAGGTTTCTCAGTCTATCGATGCCTAGATTCTCACAGGCCAATTAAATCAGAATATCTGGCATCGTAACTTGGAAACTTCCTATTATGAAATATTTCAAATGTGCACCAAAGTAGTACAATTCCATACATCCATCATACTGATTCAATATGTATCATTATTTTATCACTGGGATAAAACTTTTTTAAAGATCAAAGAATGTTGGGATCACATGATGCTTGGCACATGGTACTACTTGTTCAACAAATTTAGCTATTACTATTACTTTTATCTTCCTTCTGATTATTGAATTTTGTTGTTCAAGTACCTTGATTTTGTAAAGGGTGCTCTGAAAGGGAGAAGCGTCTACTGATTTCACTGGCAGTGTATGACCTCTACTTGAATTTTACTGAATTTTCTTCTGTGCATCGCCCGTGAAGCTTTATTGGAAAGAAATCAACTGAAGTAACAGTTAATTTTATTTTTGAGCTCCCATGCAGCAGTGGATCAGATAGAAAAGTAAGATGGAGTGAAACAAATAGCGTGCGGAATATGGAGAGGAGGTAGAGATTTCCAGCCTCTGGAAAAAGGGTTTTTCCTCCAGAGACATTCAGTTCTGACCCTCCCCACCCACATACCCAGGGCAGACATTACTAATCAGTCAACACTCTCTTCCCACCAAACCAAAAGCTGCATCAGAATCCTTCTTAAGTTGATGCTCCAGGCACCCACCAACAATCAATAAGAGGTGACATAAGAGAAGAGATCTGGTTATTATTCCTTTTATACCCTCTTACTGTGCCTCAGGTAAGCAATACTACAAACTGAGAAAGAAGAAAGAAATTTCTGAGACAGAGAGAAAAACAGCTGTCTCTAACTTCCTCAAAATCTACCATAAAAGACAATGAATTTCCCAGGAGATTATGTCAGGGCCACAGGTCATTCTAAGATGTGAATTCTTAGAAGCCATCTACACACAGCAAAAGGAAAACTGTGAAGCTCCAGGTCTGGCCTGGCTTGCTGCTCTACGTTGGCAATTGGTTTGAAATAAAGTGTTCCAACACTCTTATGGTTACAAAAAATTAGTTTTGACTCATGCTGCCAAGTAGCTCTGAGTCTCAAATGTGTGTTTTTCCAACTTTAAGTTGAAGCAATATAAAAAAAAAAAAAAAAAAAGAAGAAGAAGAAGAGAGCCAGCTCACAGAAGAGAGTAAGAACAAACAGGGTACACGGACTTAGGTCAGGGAGGGTCTGAAGACGGTAATAGTAACACCAGTGAAAATTTACTACGTATTTTCTATTTGCCATGCCTTTCTGCCAAGGTGAACTGTGTGTGTTTCTTCATTTTCTCATTACAACCTTTCAGGTGGTACTATTATTATGCCTTTTACAGGTAAAAAGCCTGGAAGCCCAGAGAAGTTAAGTAACTTGTTTACTGTCACAGAGTTTGCAAGTTGTGAGGCTGTGGGATTTGAACCCAAGTACGTCCAATTTAATAAACCGTACTCTTGAATGAATTCATTTGCATTTCAGATCGGCAAAGTCTTTTCTCTCAGAGTGAAAAGAGGATCTTTTCAAGTTTTAATGATCTCTCCTACCACCTCATTTTTTAATAGCTTCTTTTTTTGAATCTCAGTCAAATATAAGGAATCATGGACACATGAGATAAGAGATAAGACACAAATGAAAACTGAACTGGCAGAGGGCCTATTCATCTTTGTATTTCCTATTGCAGAGCACAATGCCTGGCACATGGTCCGTTCACATTTGGTTGAGTTAATATTTGGTTCTATGTGAGGCTCTCCCGTTCAGCAGCTGAACTCTGCAGAGCAATCACGGGTTCTTCCAGATCTTCTATTGCTTGTTCCAGAGCTGGGATGGGTTTTGTTACTGTGGCCGTGTCGCTTGTACCATTGATGCATGCATGTATCACATAGTTTTTGAGCACCTACTGTGTGGTAGGCAGTATGATAGCAGGACTGCCGTGAAGAAGACAGACCCTGTCTCAGCCTTTAGACCTGTAGACTGCAGGGAGAGACAGACTTAAGCTAAGAAAATTCAAACCCAGAAATGTTAGGCAACGTCCTCAAGTAATTGGCAGAGCTGGACTCAAAGCCAGCCTGTGACTGTAATTCAGCCTCTCTCTTGATCTACTGCTTGGTCTTTTTTTTCCAGCGAGAGCTGAAAAATGAGGTGGAGATAGCTGGAAAAATAGGGAGAGAGGACTGTTCAAGCAAGAGGGAGTGGCAGCTGTGAAACCCAGACTGGACGGGAAGGGAGGAGAGAGAGGTGAGCAGAAGTCAGAGCTGAAGGCTTTGTAAGGTCCTGCCAGGGAGTCTAGTTTTTATCTTGAGGGTGTGGTGAATTGTCAGAAGATGTGCAGAATAATGATTCTGGCTATTGAAGAGGCTAATGAAAAGAGAGGTTGGATGCTGGAGATGGAGGGAGGAACCATTTGGGCTGGGACTGCAATGAGCAAGTTGGGTGCCCAGGGCAACTATTCAACCCCAAGAGTCAGGGTTCCTTCCCTTAGATTTTTTTGTCCCAGGTCCCTCATTGTCTCACCCTAATTCCAGTCCCTGATACTTAGGAAGCTGCTGTGAGAATTGAGGCCAAGATCGCATAAACCAGACCTACAAAGGATATCAGGGAAGTTGCAAACTCCTAAAAATGGAAAAATCTCTATTCCTTCTTGGGAATTTATATTCACTTTTGACTGTTAGCTCTTATCATTGCCCAGTTCATTTTTGCTTTGACATCAAAAAGGGTGGAAAGTTGTACAGGGTGGAAATCTTTTCCAGTTTCAATTGTTCTTTTTTTATTTTTTTAAATTGATAGTAGAGTAAGGGGAGGCAAGGGAGAGAGGGGAGAACAGTGGATAGGGAGGGGGTGGAAAGTATGACATAGGATTAAATTAAAAAAAAATAAAACAAAATACCTTCTTTGTAAGAGTGGAACCAAAGGATAAATAATAAAAGCAAATTCCAGCAGAGTGGAAAGAAAGCAAAAACGCTACCTTGAAATGAACGACCTGTTCTAAATGTGTTAACTGCACTTTCTCAACATTATTACAGTGTATTTGAGGTCCTTTTGTGAAAGACACAGTTCACTAACTAGGCTTTAATCTTTAGCCACATTTAATCCAAAGGCCTTAGGAACCTGTGGGGTTTGCTGGGACTCAACCAACTTCGATGCACTTTTAACAGAAAGGACAATTGACGTGGCATGCTGTAAGCCCCAGGAAGTCCCTAAAAATCATAAAGATTAAAGTGCTTTTGAAGCTGATTTTAAATACACACATCAGGAGAGGAAGGAGCATGTACAATAGAATTTAAATAAACTACTCTTTGGAGCTGCTGAAGTGTGTGGGTCTGTAATCTGGGATTCTGAACTGTGGAAGCTTCCAGACCGTGAGTTTCTTAGAAAAATCTATACACTCTGTGTGTGTGTGTGTGTGTGTGTGTGTGTAGTACTATGTGTAAAATAGTTCATGGGAAGCTGCTGCATAGCAAAAGGGAGCTCAGCTTGGTGCTGTGTGATAACCTACAGGGATGAGCTGAAGGGGTGGGAGGAAGGCTCAAGAGGGAGGAGATGTATGCCCACACGTAGCTGATTCACAGGTTTCCTTGGTAGCTCAGACGGTAAAAAATCTCCTGCAATGTATGAGACCTGGGTTCAATGCCTGGGTCAGGAAGGTCCCCTGGAGGAGCTCATGGCAACACATTCCAGTATTCTTGCCTGGAGAATCCCCATGGACAGAGGAGCCTGGCGGGCTACAGTCCATAAGGTCTCAAAAAGTAGGACACGACTCAGCAACTAAGCACACAGATGATTCACTTTGTTGTCCAGCAGAAACTAACACAACATTGTAAAGCAATTGGGTGCTGATCTTGCCCCTAGTTTACTTTTGTTCTTCTGAGCTGGGTCCTGAGGTTGACCACATACCTGACTGAACTAAGGCTCAGTCAACTGTCTCAACACACACCTGTACTTTCAAAAGCAGCGCTTGCCTGGGTCTGCAGTAACACTGATCTGGGTTTGAATCCAGCTCCATCCATCACGTTGCATCTCTGAGAACCTGAACAAGTTTCTCAATTTCAGTGGTGTGAAAGGGGGATAATTTGATAATGAGTTCCTGGGCTGCTGTAACAATTCATTTATCCACAAGACGGTGCATGCTGAATGCTTAGAACCTGTCCCGGCATGTGCTAAAGGCTCAGTGAATGCCAGGTTTTAGTGTCATTAACTATTGGCCAAATTAAAAAAAAAACATAACTTGGAGGCTTCGCTTTTATAAATTAAATGATTAAATATTATGTGGTACAAAATAATAACTTTTATTAGTGCACAATAAATGATTAAATGATATTAATATATTAAAGTTGTTCAATGTAAACAATTAGATTCATTGCCATAAATTCATCATTATAAATTTATCTCTGATGTTCAAGAATTAGATACTAAATGATTAAATGGGTTAAATGAAATTAAATGAGAAAATACACATAAAGCAGTTAGTGCCCAACACATGGTGAATACTCCATATACTAGGTATTAGTTTTGAAACATTTGACTTACTTGGGGTGACTCCTTTAAAATCAAACCATTTTAGGATGATTTGCATTTCTTTATCTTAACAATTAGTCCTCAATCCATATTCTGTCTATATTCTCAATCCAGCTTTTTCTGTTTTTCTCTACTCTTCCTCCATTGGTGTTGGTCCTAAAGAGGGAGAAAGAACCGGAGGTTAGCCGAGGTTACACCTGACAGTATAAGTGCTTATCATGCCTTATTTTTTGTATACCTTTTAATTTAGCTGTAATTTCAAGTTTGCAAAACAGTTGCAAGAATAACACGAAGAACTTTGATTGTAGCCTGTATCCTGACTCACCTATTGTTTATGTTTCATTTCGTTGGCTTTTTCATTCTCTCTCTTCATGCATATGTACACGTGTGTATTTTTGAAGTGTTTGAGAGTATCTTTTTATCCCCTGAATACCTAAGAACAAGGTCATTCTTTATTGTAGCCTTTGTTCAAGTTATCAAGTTCAGGAACATTGATTATAATACTATTGTCTATAGCACAGATTATATTAAAATTTCACCAAATATCAAATGTCTTTCTTCACTTTACTCTCAGTCCAATATTCAACCTACAATCACAGATTCTATTTACATGTGTTGTCTCTTTAATCTCCAATAATCTGGAAAAGTTCCTGGTTCTTTGTGTTTCTTGGCCTCAACATTTTTAAAGAGCACAACCAGTTGTCTTGTAGGATAATTCTAATTTTGAGTTTGTCTAATGTTTCTTTGTGATTAGATACAGGCCATCCGTTTTGGGCAGAATTACTACTGAAACCTTGTCTATTGCTTTTATAAAGCATCTTGGAGCTTGTATCAATAGGGATTGCATTTGGCTGCAGGTCAAAGTGAAAGTGAAAGTCGCTTAGTTGTGTCCGACTCTTTGCGACCCCATGGACTATTCAGTCCATGGACTTCTCCAGGCCAGAATAATGGACAGGGTAGCATTTCCCTTCTCCAGGGGATCTTCCCAACCCAAGGATCGAACCCAGGTCTCCCGCATTGCAGGCGGATTCTTTACCAGCCGAGCCACAAGTTTTATATATATATACATATATATAGTCAAAGCTGTGGTTTTCCAGTAATCATATATGGATGTAAGAGTTGGACCATAAAGAAGGCTGAGCACTGAAGGATTGATGCTTTTGAACTGTGGTGCTGGAGAAGACTCTTGAGAGTCCCTTGGACAGCAAGGAAATCAAACCAGTCAATCCTAAAGGAAATCAGTCCTGAATATTCATTGGAAGGACTGATGCTGAAACTCCAACACTTTGGCCACCTGGTGTGAAGAGCCAACTCACTGGAAAAGACCTCGATGCTGGGAAAGATTGAGGGCAGGAGGAGAAGGGGCTGTCACAGGATGAGGTGGTTGGATGGCATCATTGACACAATGGACTTGAATTTGGGCAAACTCAGAGAGACAGTGAAGGACAGGGAAACCTGGTGTGCTGCAGTCCATGGGGCTGCAGAGAGTTGGACATGACTTAGTGAATGAACAGGAACAGCAACGAGAGACTCAGTAAATAGTGGTTAAAGAGCAAGTCTGAGCCAAGCAGATCGAGGTTGGACCTGGGTTCTTTCTATTTTCTACTCTGCTATCCTCTGCCCGTTGCTGTCTATGGCAATATGCCAACTGAAAATGACAAGAGGCTTAAAGAAAAATGGAAGAATAAAATTATTCTTATGTTCATCTTAACAAGGTCAACTTGTTTATTAGAATGAGAACGAAGCTGTAATTAATATGCCAATATATTATACTCCTACACATAACTGATAAGCTGATGGTTTTGAGCTTGCCCCCCACCCTTAGAAGCAGAACCTGAGACAAGGATTTGGGTGCAAGAAGATTATCTGGGAAGGAACCCAAAGCAGCACTAGCAAGGAAGAGGGCAGTGAAGCAAGGAAGCTTCAGGAGCCCGTACATGATGTGTAGCTGAACTGATTCCTCATGTGAGCACGAGGGCCCAGTCCCACTGTGACCCTCGAGGAGCCACTTAGAGGCATGGCTCAGCATCGCACCACCAGAAGGTCAGAATCCAGTCTCTGCCAGCCATTGGCCTAGGCTGCTCTGGGCACAAGCTCAGGTTGAGCACAGCTGGGGAGTCTTCAGATACAGAGTCAGTGTTGGGACTCCAGCTTCTGACTGCCTGTGGGAAGAGGAAAGGATGCGGGCAGTGGGTGGAGACATGTCTGCTCTTCCTCCAGCTCAAATGGACTCTCTTCAATTAAAAAAAAAACAAAACCACTTTTTAAACTGAAGTATAGCTGATTTACAATATTGTGCTAATCTCTGCTATACAGCAAAATGATTTACTTATATATATATACACACACATAATATGTAGTCTTTTAAAAGTTTGTTTTCAGTATGGTTTACAGGATATTGAGTATAGTTCCCTGTGCTATACAGGTCCTTGCTGTTTATCCATTCTATATACAATGTTCTGCATCTCCTAACCCTGAACTTCTACTCCGTCCCTCCCCATCTCCCCTTCCGCTTGGTAACCACAGTCTGTTCCCTGTTAGGCCTCTCTGGTACAGTGGGAACACACGGCTGCCCTTTGGAAATTAGCCAGTTTTTCCCAAGGGCTGCCCCTTCTGTGGCCACAAGTCTGAACCACGTCTGTTGTCTTTGTCTATGGGTCTGTTTCTGTTTCATAGATCAGTTCATCTGTGCCGTGTTTTAGGTACCACCTCTAAGTGATATCATATGGTACTTGTCTTTCTCTTCCTGACTTACTTAATATGATAATCTCTGGGTCCATCCATGTTGCTGCAAACAATACTATTCCATTCTTTTTCAGGGCTGGGTAGTATTCCATTGTATATTTACCACATTTTTTCACCAAATGGATACTCTTTACATGAGCACAGAGCTCCATCTCTTGCTTCCTTGTTCATGCCCAGCTTCCATGAGGTGACTGTTTATCACTGTACAAGTTGAGCCCTTGTTTTTTTCTCTTCATGATTTCACTCAGACTCTGTTTCAACACTGTCACTTAAAAGATGTTTGTTCACACTCACCTGCCGTTTTGGTGTTTCTGCTGTGAAGGCAGCACTGCTTAGTGGCCAGTGTGTGGCCAGTGTGAACATGGTAAGGCTACCACCACCTTTCTAAGCCTCAGTTTCCTCATACACATGTTTATAAATGACCATGAAAATGCCACTTTTATTTTGGGGTTCCAAATATATTTAGTGAGTAGGAAAATTCACAAACACAGAATCCATGAATAATGAGGGTTGACTGCACAACCTCGACTCAGATGAGTAAGTCAAACATTTATGGAGCATTTGCAGTGGAGTATGGAAATATAAGGCTCATCTCTTGTGGGCTTTGCTTGAAATATTACTCTTTGTTTCATCTTACTTTTCCCCATTTTTAATTTTTAATGTAATTAGTCAAGTAACTTCATGAATATATGTTCATGCAAAAAACATTAAAATGACACACAGCTCCAAAGAATTAAAAAATAATAACATATTTTTCAATTTCTTTTTTCACTAGATTTTATTTCTTTCTCCAGAGGTAACCATGATTAAGAGTTGGTATGATACTTTTGAGATTTAAACACACATGTATGCATGTGCAAAAGCACACTATTTTCAAAAGTAAGTGAGCCATGTGAAAAACAGGATGTTTATAGCAGCTTTATTCACAACTGCCAAAAATTGGAAGCAACCAAGATATCCTTCAGTAGATGAATGGATAAATAAATTGCTGTATATCCAGGCCCTGGAATTTTATTTAACACTAAAAGGAAACAAACTAACAAGTCATGAAAAGACCATGGAGAAAATTTACATGCATATCACTAAGTGAAAGAAGCCAGTCTAAAAAGGCTACATGCTATATGGTCCCAACTACATGACATCCTAGAAAAGGTAAAATTATGGAGATAGTAAAGAGATCCATGATTGCCAGGGGTTAGAGAGGAGGAAAGCATAAATGGGCAGAGTATGGAGGATTTTTAGGACAATGACACTACTCTATGTGACGCCATAACAGTGGATACATGTCATTATACATTTGTCCAAGCCCAAAGCATGTACACCTAAGGATAAACCTAAGACAAATTTTAGACTCAGGTGATAGTGATGTGTCAATGTGGGTTCATCATTTGCAACACATGTACCACTCTGGTAGGGGATGTTGATAACAAGGGAGGCTGTGCATGTATGAGCGTGGGCCTATATGAGAAATCTCTCTATCTTCTGCTCAATGTTGTGTGAACCTAAATCTAATCAAAACTAAAGCTTATTGTTAAAAAGTAAATGGGATTACAGTATACATATAAGTTGCCTGTTTTTCCTTAAGATGTCTTGAAGTTCTTTCCATTTCAAAACATGAAGACCTATATTGTTCTTTACTACGGCTGCATAGAATTTCACAGCATGGCCAAACATGATCTCTTGTTGATGGATTTATAGGTGGTCCCCTGTGTAACAGGGGGACTTCTTGCAAGCCATTCAGTGATGGACAACTTCGTGTGCACACCTTTGTGGCACTCTGGTGAAAGGTAGCACTGGGCAGGGGTGGAGAACTGACCCTCGGTCATCCCACAGTCTGGGCTGGAGTTCTAGTTTACCTACTTGCTGAGTCAGTAATTTTGTGTCAATTAGTTATCCTCTCTACATGTCCTCTTTCTCATCTGCAAAATGGGGAAGTTAATAGTCCTTATCCCTGGAGGAGGGCATGGCAACCCACTCCAGTATTCTTGCTTGGAAAATCCCATGGACAGAGGAGCCTGATGGAGTACAGTCCATGGGGTTGCAAAGAGTCAGACATGACTGAAGCGACTTAGCATGCAATAGTCCTTATAGGATTTTAAGATGTGAGCAAGCTTCGGGATTTGGTGATGGACAGGGAAGCCTGGTGTGCTGCACTCCATGGGGTCGCAAAGAGCTGGACACGACCGAGCGACTGAAATGAACTGAACTGAATCCTTACAGGGGAGTTCTCTGGTGGTCCTGTGGCTAAGACTCCACACTCCCAATGCAGGGAGCCCAGGTTCTGTCTCTAGTCAGGGAAATAGATCCTACATGCCACAAATAAGACCCAGTACAACCAAATAATTTAAAAATGTAGTCTCTTCAGCGATATAAGCATTTGTGAGAAAATCCACCCCTTAGCACAGTGCCTATGCATAGAATGTCGTCAGCGTTGGATAACATGCATAATTTTCAGGGTACATTCCAAGGGACAGGTTAGTATAATAGTGAGAATATAGACTCCATAAAGTGCTTAGAACAGCCTTGCCACCTCCTAATCACTATGTAAGAATTTTCTATTATTACTAGTATCATAGGGGTAAAATTGCTGCTGCTGCTGCTAAGTCGCTTCAGTCGTGTCCGATTCTGTGCGACCCCATAGACGGCAGTCCACCAGGCTCCTCCATCCATGGGATTCTCCAGGCAAGAGCATTGGAGTGGGTTGCCATTGCCTTCTCCAATGCATGAAAGTAAAAAAGCGAAAATGAAGTGCTCAGTCATGTCCGACTCTTCGCAACCCTATGGACTGCAGCCTACCAGGCTCCTCCATCCATGGGATTTTTCCAGGCAAGAGTACTGGAGTGGGTTGCCATTGGTCAAAGCATATATGCACTGAATATGTTAGTACCTACTGCCAAGTCACAAACCCCTCATCCCACCCTTCAAAACTCTCCAGAGGAAAGGCTCTACCAATTTCCATTCCCCCCAACACATGGAGACCGTTTCCCCACAACCTTGCCAGTACTGGGTACTACAGACTGGTTTATTTTTTGCCAAGTTGTTGGCCTCATTTTCCTTTGCTGAAATGCTAAAAACTGGATCCTGTCATAAAATCAGGGTATATAGGCCTGCAAGAAGGCTGTTGGTGAATGCAAGCAAGAGGAAGCCTCCCTCTAACTTGTCACAAGCTCATTTAAGCTCTTTGGAGTATTCACAAATGGTTATCAGGGTAATTTTGCAAAGAAGCGGGGACAGAGATCTTCCAACAGAACCTCATGGTTTCTAGGGGGGCTTTGATTTGGTTGGTTGCAGGACCCCTTCTGCCAGATGTCAGCAAATCACTGACATTCATCAAGCTGAAAGCCAACTCATTCAGCCTTTCTGGGTAACATATTCAGACTGAATCCAGCAAGTTTGACTCAGGGTGGTGAAATAAATAGGACTTAATTTATATTTTAAAGTCTTTTATCTCTCTTTAAGCCTCTGTGCCTTGCTGAAATAAAATTTGATGGAGATGGAGAGAGGGAAGAATGCAGCTTTAATAATGCATGATCTGCAATCTTGGCCCTTTCTTTCTTCACCTTAACATTTTGTTGGAGGCTTGCCATTTTCCTGCACTTTCCCTGCATGATTCTTGAGTGACAGTCTTGTCCCTCTTCTAAACCATATTGCCTCAGTGTTCAGATGTTTTCAGGTGGGACTGGCAGGTTTGATATCCGCTTTGCCCAATGAGAAACACTGGGGGCAAACTGGGGTCCTTACCCTTCTCTCCACGAGCCACTATCTGCCAGTCAGCCGCCATATTGATAAGATTAGCTGGTAATTAACAGCCCAGCCTAGCCAAGCAGAGGAGATGACTCAATTAGCAGAATGTCACTGCATCTAATTTACTTTGCTTATCAGAGATTTATTCTCTAATGACTACAGGAAGAAGAGCAGGGCACCTTCAGTAGAGGGATCTGAGGGGTTTAAAAGCTTAAAAGTTGTCTAACCTCTCTCTGTCTACTGGTTTGCCTGGCAGTAAGGAGGCTTCTAATGCCAGTGCAGAAAAGTGACTGCACTGATATATGTGCCTGGAGCTTGAGATAAAAAAGACTGAATGACTCTCAGCATGAAAGTTGGTGCTTAGTTTACAAAGTCTTTCTTCCTTGTTTGTTGTTTAAATCCCTTCTCTGTTTTTAAAGTTAAACTTGTTTATCATGTTTATTTTATTAAAAAACCTCTTTCCATGGCTTGTTAGCTTTGGTTGTAGTTAATATTAAAAAGGAGTAGCAAAAAAATTACTTATGATAATAATAGAAAAGATATTTATCGAATTCTTCAGATATACCAGCATTGTACTCAACCCACCACATTGGATGGATTGCATTTCACCTTCTGAACCAGCGGGACTGGCAAATCTTTTCTTAAAGGCCAGTGAAGTGAAGTCTCTCGGTTGTGTCTGACTCATTGCAACCCCTTGGACTGTAGCCTACCAGAGTCCTCTGTCCATGTGATTTTCCAGGCAAGAATACTGGAGTGGGTTGCCATTTCCTTCTCCAGGGGATCTTCCCAACCCAGGGATCAAACCCAGGTCTCCCGCATTACAGGCAGACGCTTTACCAAGGGCCAGAGGGTAACTATTTCAGCTTTGCAGATGAAGATCTCTGTGACGACTACTCAAATTTCCCATCGTATTAATATCAAGAAAGCAGTCACAGAATATATGTAAATAAACGAACACAGCTGTATTCCAATAAAGCTTTCTTTACAAAAAACAGGCCCATTTTGAACCACTGGCCACAGTTTGCCAACACTTCTTCCAAAGCAGTGTTTCTCAGACTTCAGGTTGTGACCCCATTAGTGAAAGAATCAATCTGCTGCTGCTAAGTCACTTCAGTGGTGTCCGACTCTGATTGTTTAAAAACATGAAACAAACCAAAACAGAACAAAACCTATGTGAATGTATCATATCAAATATGGATAAGCCTCTATTTGGAAATTTAAGTTTCATATATGTGCATATATATGCACCCATGTGTGCGTATGTGGAGCTTCCCAGGTGGAGGGCAGAGTATTAGGGGAAGAGCAAAATGCACAGGCTAGTCTAACAGGTATTTTATTCTAAGATAACAGCCTTTGAGATAAGCTTTTTCCCTTGTTCATTTTGGAAATGTTAGTAAACAGTCAAATGGTTAAAATTCTTCCCAGTGGAAGAAAAATAAAAGAAAACAAGGGCCGGGCATACTCCACATATAGAAAGATTTCCTGCTGAAATGAACTGAATGTCTTTTTTCCTTCCTGGTATTTGCACTGCAATTGCTCTTTATCACAATGTATTTTTCCCCTAACATATTTTAGAAAGTCAGTTGGAATTGATTTGAGACTCTAAACAGTCTTGTGGATGAAAAAAAAGCAAAGTGCCCATTCAAACAGCCCCTCTTCCTTAATCTAGTAACATGTGAGATGCAATTTAAATGATAATGTTAACCAAAATGGGAGAAAAGCAAGGCTACAGTAGAAGAGTTTGTTTGTTTTTTTAACCCCCACTGAAAAGACAAATGGCTGAGACATTTATATCTACAGCACTTATTAGGTAGAAAATGCTCAACCCATTAATTTTATTGCTGTGGTGCCGAATATGGAGTGAGAATGAAGTTCAGAGCTGTTACAAGACTCAAGTGGCTCATGCAAGATGAAGACGGGCAGAGAGGGAAGATCCAGAAGAATCCAAGGATTTTTCAGAACGTTCTCCCCTGACTTCCATCCTCATGTTGCAAAACGAGTGTTTCTCTAAGTGTGACTCCTTGGAAAATTTTCTCTTAAATTGAGACTTTAGAGCCACTTTGTAAGTTTTTGTTTTTAAGGCAACCTTCCATAAGATGTTTGCTGATTAATTTAAAGATAGGTCTCCCTAGCAACCATGTTTTACTCGGGTGGATTATGCAAGCAGAAAATAGAACTCAGAGTTATCACAAATAATGTAAGTAAACGCTAGTTTCAGCAAGGAAAAAAAAAAAAGGCAAAAGAAAGCAAACATACTAGAATTTTGTTTTTAAAAAAGTATTCCTAAGTTTGAAGACATATGTAGGAAATAAGGAGGAAAATGAATTACGTGCTGCAATGCTACCTTACAAGGCTGCCATTACTATTTTGTAATGGCTTTTTTTCCCCAGACTTTTATTCCTATATAACTTGGTTAAGAAAGTTCACAACTCCCCATAGTTACCATCTTACTAAGTAAAACAAAAATATAAGATGAAAAATGTAGCTATTTGCACTCAATTTTACCTTGTGCCCTTGTGCTCCAGAGTCTGCTACTTGGGTTCAACAACTAGGGATCCCTAGAAGAGGGTGTCCTAACTACCTCCACCCCAAAGCTTCCTCCAGAGCTTTTGGGGTATCTGTACCACACTGTCAGCCTCTTACATGTGCTTTGCAGGCTTTTGCATACCAAGGTTTTCTTGGCAATAACTCCCAAACTAAGAGACCCCCCACTTAGTGTATTATTCCCAGGGCTATCCCTTCAAGTGTCAAGCTTTGCTATCAACAGCTTCTCATTATCCAACAAACTCAGTTTCTCCCACGGCTCAGGGAAATTTAAAACTCCCTGTACTATGTATGCCTGTTGATTGATTTTTATATATACATACACACATGCACATGGCTATTCACATGCACACATATTAACTTGTATATGTATATATCATCATGTATATAAACATACACACGTATATGATGAAAGTTTTATGTGTTTTCATTTAAGGAATTGATAGGCAGGAAGTTAGCTGAGAGCACTAAGTGGTGACCTGTTCAGCTAAAGGTCCAACAGCAGCCTAATCCCACCAAGCAATTTACCAGTCCTGCCCCTAATACACCCCCACCAGGACTCCAGAAATAGGGGCCTGGAAAAATCCACCACCAGTCCAGATGCGTGGGATTGTCCCTACTCTAGCACATGCGCACACCTCAAACTAACCTTTGGGGGCCATTGAATGCATTAACTACTCATAAATATTCCATGAATACACACATTTTATTATAACAGACTGAATTATGGGAAGGACATGCCCAGTAGAGCATATTGTTATATAACCTGCAGCTGTCAATCAAGGCTTTCAATCAATGATCCCACCCCTGGATTATGCAAATGACCCTGCCTTAAAAACTCTGTAACCCAGTCCTCCAGGGCCATTTGCCTCCCTTGGCATGGCCCACCTCTCTCTCGAGATAGTCTCTCTTTTCTTTCTTTGTGTGTGCTCAGCTGCTGAGTCATGTTCAACTCTTGGCAACATATTCTTTCCTTTCTTATTGCTCACAAACTTTCTTGCAATCGGTAAGACTTTAGAGTCTTCTTTGCATCCTTACCAAGAACTGAGGCCCATAGAAGGAAGGGTCTCCAGACTCTCCTTTCACTAACAGAAACATTGATGTTGTTCAGTCGCTAAATCACGTCTGACTCTTTGTGACCCCATGGACTGCAGCACGCCAGGCTTCTCTGTCCTTCACTACCTCCCTGAATTTGTGCAAACTCATGCCCATTGAATCAATGATGCCATCCAACTATCTTATCCTCTGTCACCCCCTTCTCCTCTTGCCCTCAGTCTTTCCCAACATCAGGGTCTTTTCCAGGTGGCCAAAGTATTGGAGCTTTAGCTTTAGCACCAGTGTTTCCAATGAGTAGTCAGTGTTGAGTTCCTTTAGGATTGATTGGTTTGATCTCCTTGCTGTTCAAGGGACTCTCAAGCATCTTCTCCAGCACCACAATTTAAAAGCATCAGTTCTTTGATGTTCAGCCTTATGATCCAACTAGCAGCTCACACTAGTCAGAATGGTTATTACTAAACAGTCTACAAATAATAAATGCTGAAGAGGGTGTGGCAAAAAAGGAACTCTCCTACATTGTTGGTGGGAATGTAAATTGGTGCAGCCACTATGCAGAACAATATGGAGGTTCCTTAAAAAACTAAAAATAGAGTTTCCGATCTGGATAAAAGGCTCTCTATCTGTTTTTCCAAATATCCTGAGGTTCTTGGGTCTTCCAAAAGAGCACCTTTTCCAATGAATCATAATGCATAGAACATTTTATTTTTCAACGTTTATCTCAAATAAAGATAATTTTTAAAAATTAAAAAAAAATAGAGTTTCCATACAACCCAGCAATCCCTCTTCTGGCTTTGTATCCAGACAGAACTATAATTTGGAAAGATATCTTCGCCCCAATGTTCATAGCAGTGCTATTTACAATAGCCAGGAACATGGACACAATCTAAGTGTTCATGGACAGATGAATGGATAAAGAAAATGTGGCACATATATACAATGGAATATTATTCAGCCGCAAAAGAGAATGAAATCGTGACACTCGCAACAATGCGGATGGACCTAGAGACTGTCCTATTAAGTGAAGTAAGACAGAGAAAGACACATATTATGATATCATTGAATCTAAAAAAATGATACAAATGAACTTATTTACAAAGCAGAAACTGACTCACAGACATAAAAAACAAATTTATGGTTACCAGAGGGGATAGCAGGGGTCGGGCGTGGAGAGAACTCAGAAGTTCTGGATTAACATACATATACTACTATATGAAAAATAGGTAAACAACAGGGCCTATTGTATAGAACAGGGAACTATATTCAGTGTATTGTAATAATCTATATAAGGGAAAAGAATCTGAAAAAGAATATATCATGCTCAGTTGTGTCTGACTCCAGGTTCCCCTGTCCATGGGGTTTATTAGGAAGAATATTGAAGTGGGTTGCTATTTCTTACTCCAAGGGATCTTCTCGACCCAAGGATTGAACCACACCTCCTGCATTGGCAGGCTGATTCTTTACTATTGAGTCACCTGGGAAGCTTCCCTGGGGGCTCAGCACTAAAGAATCTGCCTGCAATGCAGGAGACACAGAAGATGTAGGTTCAGTCCTTGGGTCTGGAAGATCCCCTGGAGCAGGGCATGGTAACACCCTCCAGTATTCTAGTCTGGAGAATCCCACAGACAGAGGAGCCTGGCAGGCTGTGGTCCATAGGGTCACAAAGTCGGACATGACTGAAGTGACTTAGCACATAAACGTGCACACCTGGGAAGCTGCTGTTGTTATTTAGTCACTAAATCATATCTGACTCTTTTGTGGCCCCATGGACTGTAGCCCCCAGGCTCCTCTGTCCATGGCATTTCCTAGGCAAGAATACTGGAGGTGGGTTGCCGTTTCATTCTTGCAGGGACGTTCCCAACACAGGGGTTGCACTCAAGTCTCTTGCAGTGCAGGTGGATTCTGCACCGCTGAGCCACCAGGAAGCCCACATGTATACCTATATACACACACACACAGACACACACAGACACACACACACATATAACTGAATCACTTTGCTGTACACCCAAAGCTAACACAACATTGTAAATTTACTGCATTTCAGTAAACAAAACAAAAACAAAGGTATTCTGCTGCTAGTTAAAAAAAAAAAAGCAGAAACTTGCTTCCTTTCATTCACGTCTTCCCATTTCCTTCCTTTCAGAGGCAACCTCTGTTGACTCTTCCTGTTGATTGTTTTGGGACCTCCAGATACCTAAATAATCTGCTTATATTGTTACATACTGATTTGTCATATTTAGGCATACTGGTTGTTTCCTTCAAACAAAATGAGAATTTAGCTCTGTGGTTACCCCTCCCTGTTTTCACCACCACACACACTATACACACTTCCTGTCTCTGAATTTCTCAATGATTTTTGATAGCTCAATATGTTTTTTTGCAACATCATGACCATGTCAGTTAGCTTCCACAGTTGAATATAATATGTATTCTATGACTTTTTCCTTACTACATAAGTTCTTGTTTTTCTTGAAGTTAGTACTTGTTTTTTAACAGCTTGCTCAGTTTGGATCGCTTTTATTTCTTTTTCTTTTCTGATTGCTGTGGACTTCCAAAACTATATTAAATAGTAGTGGTGAGAGTGGGCACCCTGTCTTGTTCCTGATTTTAGAGGAAGTGCTTTCAATTTTTCACCATTGAGGATAATGTTGGTTATTGAGGAGGGGGGCAGGATGGGGGGAGGGATAGTTACGGAGTTTGGGATTGACATGTACACACTGCTATATTAAAAGTGGATAACCACCAAGGGCCTACTGTATAGGACATGAAACTCTGCTCAATGTTATGTGGCAGCCTGGATTGGAGAGGAGTTTGGGGGAGAATGGGTACATGTATATATACGGCTGAGTCCCTTTACTGTCCACATGTGAAACTAATACAACACTGCCAATATACTCCAATATAAAATAAGTTTTAAAACAACCAAAATAGCTTACTATTATCTAAAGTTAGATACATGCTTTCATGTTTTATGAAGCCTCTAAAAGATGACTATCATTGATGCTTTGTTATTTTAATAAATGTCAATTAATTTCAAGGCTGTGAATTTAGCCTGAAATTTCCAAAATAGGCAGGTTTTTTTTTAATCGTTTATTATTATTATTTTTTCTTTTATTTTACTTTACAATGCTGTATTGGTTTTGGCATACATTGACATGAATCCACCACGGGTGTACATGAGCTCCCAAACATGAACCCCCCTCCCACCCCCCACCCCACACCATCTCTCTGGATCATCCCCATGCACCAGCCCCAAGCATCCTGCATCCTGCATCGAACATAGACTGGTGATTCATTTCTTACATGATAGTATACATGTTTCAATGCCATTCTCCCAAATCATCCCACCCTCTCCCTCTCCCTCAGAGTCCAAAAGTCTGCTCTACACATCTGTGTCTCTTTTGCTGTCTTTTATACAGGGTCATCATTACCATCTTTCTAAATTCCATATATATGTGTTAGTATACTGTATTGGTGTTTTTCTTTCTGGCTTACTTCACTCTGTATAATCGGCTCCAGTTTCATCCATCTCATTAGAACTGATTCAAATGTATTCTTTTTAATAGCTGAGTAATACTCCATTGTGTATATGTACCACAGCTTTCTTATCCATTCATCTGCTGATGGACATCTAGGTTGTTTCCATGTCCTGGCTATTATAAACAGTGCTGCGATGAACATTGGGGTACATGTGTCTCTTTCTATTCTGGTTTCCTCGGTGTGTATGCCCAGCAGTGGGATTGCTGGGTCATAAGGGAGTTCTATTTGCAATTTTTTAAGGAATCTCCACACTGTTCTCCATAGTGGCTGTACTAGTTTGCATTCCCACCAACAGTGTAGAAGGGTTCCCTTTTCTCCACATCCTCTCCAGCATTTATTGCTTGCAGACTTTTGGATCGCAGCCATTCTGACTGGTGTGAGGTGGTACCTCATTGTGGTCTTGATCATACACCATGACCAAGTGGGCTTTATCCCAGGGATGCAAGGTCTCTTCAATATCCACAAATCAATCAAAATAGGCAGGTTTTATAGTATAATTTTTCATGATATTGTATATCATATTTTGCTCTCTACAATATAACTGGACTGACAGAATCATGCTTCTGAGAGAATTTCAGTATCAGAGGATCAGAATCTGTTCATTGGTTACTTCCTTGGTTCTACACAAGTGTTTTTTTTTTTTTCTTCTATATTCCATTATGGATTTGTTTTTATTTCCTCAAAAGAGCAACTTTTCTGTGAGTGTGTGTTCTTGCTCTTTTTGTTGTTACTTTTGATGCCAAGGGTTTTCCTTTTTTACCAGTTTGCATAAAATAATTACTTACATTTTTATAAAGAGTTCACTTCATTCCATTAAAAAGAAGCTTGCTCAACTTTCCACATTCTTGTCATTAGTTCAACCTCCAATGTTTGGGCTGGTAATCTATTCTCATCAGATATGCTATCAGTTTTACCTTCCAGGAGTTCAAAGTCTTCAAACCTGCGCCTCTGGTCCTGATGGCGGGGTCACTGGCTCTCACTCTGCATCTCCCCCCACCCACCACTACCCCTACCGCCCATGGCCATCCCCCCTGTCATCCCCTTTGTCCTCTGAAGTGGCTGTTCTATTGCTCATAGCCCATGTATCCAACTTTCCTTAATTATTCTTTCAGCTTAGTTGAGCACTTCTTTCACCAGGTTTCTGAAAAAGGAATTATTGTTATTATTTTGGAGATGTTACACCCAAATGTAGGCTATAGAATCTGAGCTTGGAAATCACTTCCGTCAGAATTTTAAAAACATTACCATCTTCTAGATTTTAGAGTTGCTACTGAAAAGCCACTCTATTCTGACTGTATAGAACCCACTCTTTTTCCTGGCAATCTTGTGAAACTTCATTGAGTCACCCTTTTAAGATTCAATGACAATGTTTCTTGGCCATTGTTCAGGGCCTTTGGAGCTGGAAACACAAACTCTTTAGTTCTGGATAATTTTCTTGAATTATTTAATGAGTTATTTCTTTCTCCCCATTTTTTTTCTTTTTTTCCCCCTTTCTTTCTAAAACTCATGTTAGTTACATGTAGATTCTCTATTCAAAAACTAGTACAGCCACTTTGGAGAACAGTGTGGAGATTCCTTAAAAAACTGGAAATAGAACTGCCATATGACCCAGCAATCCCCCTGCTGGGCATACACACTTAGGAAACTAGAATTGAACGAGACATATACTCCAATGTTCATCGCAGCACTGTTTACAATAGCTAGGACATGGAAGCAACCTAGATGTCCACTGACAGATAAATGGATAAGAAAGCCGTGGTACATATACACAATGAAATATTACTCAGCTATTAAAAAGAACACATTTGAGTCAGTTCTAATGAGGCGGATGAAACTGGAGCCTATTATACAGAATGAAGTAAGTCAGAAAGAAAAATACCAATACAGTATATTAATGCATATATATGGAATTTAGAAAGATGGTAACGACTACCCTACGTGCGAGACAGCCAAGGGGATACAGATATGAAGAATAGACTTTTGGACTCTGTGGGAGAAGGCGAGGGTGGGGATTTGAGAAAATAGCATTGAAACATGTATATTACCATATGTGAAATAGACGACTAGTCCAAGTTAGATGCATGAAACAGGGCACTCAAAGCCGGTGAACTGGGACAATGCAGAGGGATGGAATGGGGAGGGAGGTGGCAGAGAGGTTTTGGATGGGGGGACACATGTACACCCGTGGCTGGTCCATGTCAATGAATGGCAAAACCCACCACAATATTGTAAAGTAATTAGCCTCCAATTATAATAAATAAATTACTTTTAAAAAGAATGTAATTGGTAATAATACCTCATCATTATGAGGTCTTCCAAGGAAATGACAGTGTGTCAGAGAAACACCAAAAACACATGGATTATGACAAACTGCCTGAGGTCCAATCCTACCTTTGATGTGCTCTCAAGGTGTGAACCTTTTAATAAATATCTCAATGCTGTGTACATTGGTTTCCTCATCTAATAAAAAAGGAGATTAATTTTAAAAAGTTTCTTTCTTTTCTCCTATTTTACATTTCTTTGTCTTTTTACTGTGTTCTGGAAATATTTGTCAATCTAATCTACTAACCCTTTCATACTTTCCAAAGTATTTCTTTGTGCTATGGCATCTTTTACTTCTGAGGGACCTTTTTGGCTGTCTGAAGGCTCATGTTTTAATAGCAGGTGGAACAGTCAGTGCAGCACCCTAAACATGTTAGTATAACAGCAAACAGGGTGTGCTGCCTAGAATACAACGGAAAAGGGTGAGTTCAGAAAAGTCATGGAGATAAAAGAAGCTCTTTTGCCCCTTTCCTGTTTGCCCATGTCTATTTCCCTCTAACCTTGAAAGGAGTAATCTCATTGGAATGAGATCACTAGGCAATTTAAGCTCCTGGCTTACGTGCTTCTGAGTGCATGCCATGCCTTGCCTAACCTGTTGATTCCTTCCCTAGCTTAAAAGAAGGAAAAGTGAAGAATTAAGCAGTCGAAGAATGACTAGCTCTCTACCCCAACAGCCCACTTAGCAATCCTGAAGGCAGATCATATGGGCAAGATAACATCTGAAGAGAGTGTCAGTCAATCTTCACGCAGTTGAGAAGGCTATAGAACCCAACCTCCTGCCTCCATGATCCACTGAGATTCTTCCTTCCCACCCTTTTCCCTTTAAAAATTGTCATGACTGAGCAGAGTCTTTGTCGTTGGTCTCAGGACACCAGTCCACCTTCTCCCCAGATTGCTGGCTTTTCTGGTTAAAGCGACATTCCTTTCTACTGACACTTGCCTCTCGAATTTTTGTCCTTTGAGTGATGAGCAGACAAATCTGAGTTTGGTGACAGAGAGGCTAGTGCTAGGTTAGTCACTCAGTTGTGTCTGCCTTTTTGGGACCCCGTGGACTGGAGCCCGCCAGGCTTCTCTGTCCATAGGGTTTTCTAGGCACGAATACTGGAGTGGGTTGCCATTTCCTTCTCCAGGGGATCTTTCTGACTCAGGGATCAAACCTGGGTCTCCCACATTGCAGGCAGGTTCTTTGACTGTCTGAGCCACCCAGAACTCCTCGACAGAGAGGAGGGGGACACATCACGTGGGGGCTCATGGAACCCTGACTGAAAGTCACAGAAGCGGGCATCTGAGCCTAGCTTTGTCCTTTATTTGGAAAACTCCACTAGTCTCTCTGAGCCTTCGTTTCACCATCTGTAAACTGAAAGGTTTAAATCTCTGAGGAGCCTTACAACTCTAGTGTTCTCATGGGTCTTTAACTACATCAATATTTTTTTCCCCAAGGGAGAAGAATCATAGTACTTACATTTGTGTATATATACTTTATGCTTTTCAAAATGCCCATGTATATCTGATTTTCATCTCACCCAAGAATAGAACTTTGACCCCTGAGGCAACTATGGATTTATATTTAAGTTACTTGCCTGGAGTTCAGTTCAGTGGCTCAATCGTGTCTGACTCTTTGCAACACCATGGACTGCAGCATGCCAGGCTTCCCTGTGCATCACCAACTCCCGGAGCTTGCTCAAACTCATGATGCCATCCAACCATTTCATCCTCTGTCATCCGCTTCTCCTCCTGTCTTCAATCTTTCCCAGCATCAGGGTCTTTTCTAATGAATCAGTTCTTTGCATCAGATGGCCAAAGTATTGGAGCTTCAGCTTCAACATCAGTCCTTCCAATGAATATTCAGAATTGATTTCCTTTAGGATTGACTGTTTTGATCTCCTTGCAGGCAAGGGACTCTCAAAAGTCTTCTCCAACACCACAGTTCAAAAGCATCCATTCTTTGGTGTTCAGCTTTCTTTATGGTCCAAATCTCCATCCATACATACTACTGGAAAAACCATAGTTTTGATTAGATGGACCTTTGTCGGCAAAGTAATGTCTCTGCTTTTAAATATGCTGTCTAGCTTTGTCATAGCTTTTCTTTCAAGGAGCAAGCCTCTATTAATTTCAAGGCTTCAGTCACTATCTGCACTGATTTTGGAGCCCAAGAAAATAAATTCTTTCATTGTTTACCCATCTATTTGCCATGAAGTGATAGGACCAGATGCCATGATCTTAGTTTATTGAATGTTGAATTTTAAGCCAGCTTTTTCACACTCCTCTTTCACTTTTATCAAAAGACTCTTTAGTTCCTCTTTGCTTTCTGCCATAATGGAGGTGTCATCTGCATATCTGAGGTTATTGATATTTCTCCCAGCAATCTTGATTCCAGCTTGTGCTTCATTCAGCTTGGCATTTTGCATGATGTACCCTATATATAAGTTAAAGAAGCAGGGTGACAATATACAGCCTTGTCATACCCCTTTCCCAACTTGGAACCAGTCCATTGTTCCATGTCTGGTTCTAACTGCTGCTTTTTGATCTGCATACAGGTTTCTCAGGAGGCAGGTAAGGTGGTCTGATATTTCCATTTCTTTAAGAATTTTTCATAGTTTGTTGTGATCAAGTCAAAGGCTTTGGCATAGTCAACAAAGTAGAAGCAGATGTTTTTCTGGAATTCTCTTGCTTTTTCTGTGATCCAAAGCATATTGGCAATTTAATCTCTGGTTCCTCTGGCATTTCTAAATCCACCTTGAACAACTGGAAGTTATTGGTTCACAAGTTGTTGAAGCCTGGCTTGGAGAATTTTGAACATTACTTTGACAGTGTGAGATGAGTGCGATTGTGTGGTAGTTTGAGCATTCTTTGGCATTGCCTTTCTTAGGGATAGGAATGAAAACAGACCTTTTCCAGTTCCATGGCCACTGCTGAGTTTTCCAAATTTGCTGGCATATTGAGTGCAGCACTTTCACAGCATCATCTTTTATGATTTGAAATAGCACAGCTGGAATTCCACCACCTCCATTAGCTTTATTTGTAGTGATGCTTCCTAAGGCCCACTTGACTTAGCATTCCAGGATATCTGGCTCTAGGTGAGTGATCACACCATCATGGTTATCTGGGTCATGAAGATATTTTCTGTACAGTTCTTCTGTGTATTGTTACCATCTCTTCTTAGTATCTTCTGCTTCTGTTAGGTCCATACCATTTCTGTCCTTTATTGTACCCATCTGTGCATGAAATGTTCCCTTGGTATCTCTAATTTTCTTGAAGAGATCTCTAGTCTTTCCCATTCTCTTTATATTGATCACTTAGGAAGGCTTTCTTATCTCTTCTTGGTATTTTTTGGAACTCTGCATTCAGATGGGGGTGGCTTCCTTTTCTGCTTTGCCTTTTGCCTCTCTTCTTTTCTCAGCTATTTGTAAGGCCTCCTCAGGCAACCACTTTAACTTTTTGCATTCCTTTTTCATGGGAATGGCTTTGATCACCGCCTCCTGTACAATGTCTTGAACTTCCGTCCATAGTTTTTCAGACACTGCCTATCAAATCTAATCCATGAATCTATTTGTCACTTCCACTGTATAATCATAAGGGACTTGATTTAGGTCATACCTGAATGGTCTAGTGGATTTCCCTAGGTTCTTCAATTTAAGTGAGAATTTTGCAATAAAAAGGTCATGACCTGAGCAACAGTCAGATACCAGTCTTGTATTTGCTGACTGTATAGAGCTTCTCTATCTTTGACTGCAAAGAATATAATCAATCTGATTTCAGTATTGACCATCTGACAATGTCCACGTGTAGAGTCCTCTCATGTGCTGTTGGGAAAGGGTGATTTCTATGACCAGTGTGTTCTCTTGACAAAACTCTGTTAGCCTTTGTCCTGATTCATTTTGTACTCCAAGGCCAAACTTGCCTGTTACTCCAGGTATCTCTTGACTTCCTACTTTTGCATTCCAGTCCCCTATGATGAAAAGGACATCTTTTTTGGTGTTAGTTCTAGAATATCTTGTAGGTCTTCATAGAACTGTTCAACTTTAGCTTCTTCGGCATTAATGGTTGGCGTATAGATTTGTATTACTGTCATATTGAATGGTTTGGCGTGGAAACAAACAGAGATCATTCTGTCATTTTTGAGATTGCACCCAAGAACTGCACTTAGGACTCTTTTGTTAACTATGAGGGCTACTCCATTTCTTCTAAGGGATTCTTGCCCACAGTAGTAGATATAATGGTCATCTGAATTAAATTCTCCCATTCCTCTCTGTTTTAGTTCACTGATTCCCGAAATGTCGATGTTCACTCTTGCCATCTTCTGTTTCACCACTTCCAATTTACTTTGATTCACAGACCTAACATTCCAGTTTCCTATACACTATTGTTCTTTACAGCATCAGACTTTATCTCCATCACCAATCACATCCACAACTGGGCACTGTTTTTGCTTTGGCTTCATCTCTTCATTCTTTCTGGAGCTATTTTTCCACTCTTCTCCAGTAGCATATTGGGCACCTACTGACCTGGGGAGTTCATCTTTTTGCCTTTTCATACTGTTCGTGGAGCTCTCAAAGCAAGAATACTGAAGTGGTTGGCCATTCCCTTCTCCAGTGGAACATGTTTTGCCCAGAGTTACACAGGTGTTAATGGCCAAGTCAGATTGGAATGAGGATCTTTGGTCTCCCAAACTGAACTCAGATGCAGAAACCACAAGCAAGTCAATCCTCTCAGCATGACCAAGTAGAAACTAATTCATCAGAAGGAAAATGTTGAGTCTGTCTTCTGAGTCCCTCCAAGGAAGCCTGCTATATCCTTAGCTGGGGCTTCCCAGGTGCCTCAGTGGGTAAAGAAAGTGCCTGCAATGCAGGAGACACAGCAGATACGAGTTCGATTTCTGGGTCAGGAAGATCCCCTGGAGGAGGACATGGCAACCCACTCCAGTATTCTTGCCTGGAGGATCCCATGGACAGAGGTATCTGGCGGGCTACAGTCCATAGGTTGCAAAGAGTTGGACATGACTGAAGCGATTGAGCCCACATGCACGCACCCTTAGCTGAAGGAAAGGGCAGAGATGGGAGTTACACACCAGAAATACAGCGTTCCTCAGCCAGGGGCTGACATTATATGAATGTCATACATGCACAGTTACTGGAGTGGATCTCATGAAGAAGGACACTTCTCAACCAGTGTGGGTTTTACAGCCACGTGAATGTGGAGGGCTGGACACTTAGCAGTTCAGCTTTTCTGCCTTTTAAGGTGGATTTGTTGTACCAGGAACTAACCACTGCAGGATCCTCTCCTTTGAAGGACTGTCCTCTCTAAATTTATCTAGTTGATAATGGGCTTCCCTGGTAGTTCAGCTGTTAAATAATCTGCTTGCATGCAGGACACCCCAGTTTGATTCCTGTTTTGGGAAGATCCACTGGAGAAGGGATAGGCTACCCACTCCAATATTCTTGGCCTTCTCTGGTGGCTCAGATGGTAAAGCATTTACCTGCAATGTGGGAGACATGGGTTCGACCCCTTGG
The DNA here is from genome assembly GCF_023091745.1 of Budorcas taxicolor. NCBI lineage: Eukaryota > Metazoa > Chordata > Mammalia > Artiodactyla > Bovidae > Budorcas > Budorcas taxicolor. The sequence goes on from NC_068911.1 coordinate 26,893,095, forward strand.
TTAGGAAGATCCCCTGGAGAAGGGAAGGACTACCCACTCCAGTATTCTTGTCTGGAGAATTCCATGGACAGAGGAGCCTGGCAGGTTACAGTCCATGGGGTTGCAAAGAGTCCTACTTGACTGAGTGACTTTCAGTTTCACAATGAGAGCAAAGAGGACCAAATTGATAGCACACAAGTCTATTGGACAGAGATCAGAAAGTTACAGGAACACTATAATTTGCATAATTAGAAACTATTGTTTTAAGGGAACAAGGATCAGGGTTTTTCAGAGTTGAAAATGTACCTGATTAATTTCCTGCAGCCTATTCCTTAATGATATGAAAATTAATCAATAGAAGTAATCAAAGTGTCCTAAGTAGTTTAATGTAATGTTGACAGTAACACCAAATGACAGCAATAACCCAAATTATATTTTACTTGTGCTTTTTAAAGCTATGTGTCAGACACTGAGTTAAGTATGTCAAAGCCTTATCTTATTTCACACCCGTAAAGCATCATGAGGTGGGGACCAATATTCTCTGCGTTTTACAGGCGATTTCAGGCGAGTTGCTTGGAGCTTAGCTAGATGTCCAGAGTCACATTGCATGGAAGGGCAGAGTCGGAATTTGAACTCAGACTATCAAAATGCAAATTCCAACACTCTTAACTGTTCCGCTATATTGCCTTCTAAAGAAAGCCTTCTTAACTATTGTCAACTTTGAATGTCATCTCAAGTACAGGAGAGGAAGTTTATCTTTTCTTTCCAGTCAGCAGGAAAAGTAATTTATTTTGCAATTTTTAAAATGTGGTAAAATACACATGACATAAAAATTTACCATTTTAACTGTTCTTAAGTGTGTGTCCAGTACATCCACAATGATGTGCAAACATCACCATCATCCACTTCCAGATCTTTGTCATCATCCCAAACAGAAGTTCCTATTCATTAAACACAAACTCTCCATTCCCAGAGGGGGACCCAGACCCTGGAAACCTCCATTCTGCTTTCTATGTCTATGAATTTGCCTGTTTTAGGTATATCTTGTCTGTGGAGTCATATAATATTTGTCCTTTTGCATCTGGTTCCTTTCACCTAGCAACTATTTCCAAGGTTTGCCCATGGTATAGCATGTATCAGAATTCCATTCCTTTTCATGCTGAATAATATTCCATTGCATGTATAGATTACATTTTGTTCATCCATTCATCTATTGATCCGTGTTTGAATTATTTCAGCCTTTTGACTACTGTGAATAATTGGTGCTATGAACAGTATTGTAAAAGTATTTGAGTCCCTGCTTTCAATTCTTTTGGATATTTACATAGAAGTAGAATTACTAGATCATATGGTAATTCTAGTGTAAGTTTTTGAGGAGCCACTAAATTGTCTTCCGTAGTGACTGCACCTTTTTACATTCCTACCAGCTAGTAGCTCAGACGGTAAAGCATCTGTCTGCAATGCAGGAGACCTGGGTTCGATTCTCCACGGGAAGAGCCCCTGGAGAAAGAAATGGCAATCCACTCCAGTATTCTTGCCTGGAGAATTCCATGGACAGAGGAGCTTGGTGGGTTACAGTCCATGGGGTGGCAAAGAGTCGGACACAACTGAGCAACTAACACACACACACCAAGCACCAGGGTTCCAATTTCTCCACATTCTCTCCAACATTAGCTATTTTCAGCTGTTTAATAATAGACACGCTAATAGGTGTGAAGTGGTATCTTGTATTTTCATTTGAATTTTCCTAGTGAAAAACATCTATTTCTGCTTTATTGACTATGACAAAGACTTTGACTGTGTGGATCACAATAAACTGTGTAAAATTCTGAAAGAGATGGGAATACCAGACCACCCGACATGCCTCTTGAGAAATCTGTATGCAGGTCAGGAAGCAACAGTTAGAACTGGACTTGAAACAACAGACTGGTTCCAAATAGGAAAAGGAGTACGTCAAGGCTGTATATTGTCACCCTGCTTATTTAACTTCTATGCAGAGCACATCATGAGAAACCCTGGACTGGAAGAAGCACAAGCTGGAATCAAGATTGCTGGCAGAAATATCAATAACCTCAGATATGCAGATGACCCCACCCTTATGGCAGAAAGTGAAGAGGAACTCAAAAGGCTCTTGATGAAAGTGAAAAAAGGAGAGCGAAAAAGTTGGCTTAAAGCTCAACATTCAGAAAACGAAGATCATGGCATCTGGTCCCATCACTTCATGGGAAATAGATTGGGAAACAGTGGAAACAGTGTCAGATTTTATTTTTTGGGCTCCAAAATCACTACAGATGGTGACTGCAGCCATGAAATTAAAAGACGCTTACTCCTTGGAAGAAAAGTTATGACCAACCTAGACAGCATATTCAAAAGCAGAGACATTACTTTGCCGACTAAGGTCCGTCTAGTCAAGGCTATGGTTTTTCCAGTAGTCATGTATGGATGTGAGAGTTGGACTGTGAAGAAGGCTGAGTGCCGAAGAATTGATGCTTTTGAACTGTGGTGTTGGAGAAGACTCTTGAGAGTCCCTTGGACTGCAAGGAGATCCAACCAGTCCATTCTGAAGGAGATCAACCCTGAGATTTCCTTGGAAGGAATGATGCTAAAGCTGAAACTCCAGTACTTTGGCCACCTCATGGGAAGAGTTGACTCATTGGCAAAAGACTCTGATGCTGGGAGGGATTGGGGGCAGGAGGAGAAGGGGACGACAGAGGATGAGATGGCTGGATGGCATCACGGACTCAATGGACGTGAGTCTGAGTGAACTCCGGGAGATGGTGATGGACAGGGAGGCCTGGCGTGCTGTGATTCATGGGATCACAAAGAGTCAGACACGACTGAGCGACTGAACTGAACTGAACTGAACGATGGTGAGCATCTCTTTATATGCTTAGTGGTCATTTGAGTATCTTTTTTAGAATAATGTCTACTTGGGTTGTAAACTCTGCTCAATGTTATGTGGCAGCCTGGATGGGAGGGAGATTTGGGGGAGAAAGGATACATATATATGTATGGCTGAGTCCCTTTGCTGTCCACCTGAAACTGTAACAACATGGTTAATTGGCTATACTCTAAAATAAAATAAAAAGTTACAAAGGAAAGGAAAAGTGTCTGCTTAAGACTTTGGTCCATTTCTGAATTGGGTTGCTTTTTTGTTGTTTTTGAGCTGTAGGAGTTTATGTTGTTGCTGTTTGTTTTTTTTGTATATTCTTGACATTAATCCCTAATCAGATATATGATTAACAAACATTTTCTCTCATTCTATGGGTTAACTTTTAATTCTCTTGATAGTGTCCTCTGAGGCACAACCATTTTTAATTTGATGAAGTCCAATTCATGTGTTTTTTCCTTTCGTTGCCTGTACCTTAGGTGTCATAAGTAAGAAATTATTACCAAATACAATGTCAAAAGATTTCCCGCTTTGTTTTCTTATAAGCATTTTAAAAGTTTTTAGCTTTGAAATCTAGGTCTTTAATTCATTTTGAGTTAATTTCTGTATATGGTATAAAATTAAAAGCCCCACTGTATTCTTTTTTTAACGTTTGCTTATTTATTAAATTTTAACTGTGCTGGGTCTTCGTTGCTGTGCTGGCTTCTCATTGTGGTGGCTTTTCTTCTTGTGGAACATGGTCTTCAGAGTTGAGGCATGTGGGCTCAGTAATTGTGAATCCCTGGCACTAGAGAATAAGCTCACTAGTTGTGACACAGAGGCTTAGCTGGCCCAGGAGATGTGGAATCTTCCCAGACCAGGGATCAAACCATATCTCCTACATTGTTAGGTGGATTTTTTTTTTTTTTTTTACCACTGATCCATCAGAGAGAGGCCTATACTTTTTTCTTTTGCCTGTGGATATACAGTTTTCCCAGGACAATTTGTTGAAAAAAACCCTGTTTTCCCATTAAATAGACTTGGCATCCTGGTTGAAAATCATTTGAACATATAAGTGAGGGTTTATTTCTGCGCTCTCGGTTCTATCCTATTGGACTATGTCTATTCTTATGCCTGTAACACACTATTTTGATTATTGTTTGTAGGACAGATGAGCCTGGAGGTCTACAGTCCAGGGAGTTGGAAAGACTTGGACACAACTTAGCAACTGAACAACAGCAACCACAAGAGCTTTGTAGAAAGTTTTGAAATCAGGAAATTTGAAACCTCTAGGAAAAGTCACTTTAGTTCACATGAGATGAAAATTAAAATGCGGACTAGCCTAAGATCAGATAATGCAAAGGAGATGGCAATCAAACTAGTTTGAAGACCCACATTTCTGCTGGCATCATGCAAACTGTGGACTTCCTCAGAGGCTGTGCCTGCCATTTTTTAGTCTTCTTAATGGAGGAAGGGAGTAGGGGTGAAGACCAAGGATGGTGCCGGCAGGGCTGTGAATTAACCCAATTGTTTTGAGGAGCATTTGGAAATAAGAATCATAATCCTTGGAAATGGGCTACCATAAGCCAGGAACAGTGTTTTCGGTAGATGAATAGCAAATGGACTTAACACAGAAATTTTCCGGCAAAACTATTCAACCCAGCATTGTTACCATAGTGATAACCAACAACAAAAAATTGAGTAGAGCTGGTTAAATTATGGCAGCACCATACAATGGGATGCCAGGTGGCTGTTAGAAACATCTTGTTGAATCATATTTGTAGACATGAAAAGATGGTAATGATAACAAGTTAAATGAAAAACAAATTGTATGTACCATGCAATTTCACAGTTGTCAGATTTGGAGATCATAAAGCATCCAAACACACACACACTCACACACATATAATGGAAGGATAGACGCCATTGTTCATTGTCCTTTTGTTAGGTCTAGCTCTCCAGAAGCAGATCCTGAGAAGGATTTGTGTGCAATAGATTTATTAAGGAAATGCCTCAGGATAAACTGGTAAGGGAATGGGGGAAGAAAGACAGAAAAGGGGAGAAAGCCAAGCAAGGATGCCAATTCGGGCCAAACCCCAGGGAGGATAATTCCACCCTGATCCTCCAGAGAAACTCTGGGGTGTAAATTACACTTCAGGCTTGTTCTAACCTAAGAGCTTTCAAATTCCCTCAGCCAGCAATCACTGGTCAAAGACCACCCTAGGGACTCTGGATAAAGCCACTTCGTAGGAGGGTCCCCTTGAGACAGAGCCACATGCATGCCTGCTAAGTCACTTCAGTCGTGTCCGACTCTTTGCAACTCTACGGACGGTAGCCCACCAGGATCCTCTGTCCATGGGACTCTCCAGGCAAGAATACTGGAGTGGGTTGTCATTTCCTCCTCCAGGGGATCTTCCCAACCCAGGGATCGAAACCTTGTCTCTGACATCTCCTGCATTGACAGGCAGGTTCTTTACCTGGTACCAGTGCCATCTGGGAGCCTAGAGCCACAGGGTACCAAAATTGAAGAAGTCTGCAGAAACACGAAAAGGGATTCTGGGGTACATAAGTAGAGCAGGCCATTTAATATTCTCTATACTTTTCTGGGCAGAGAAAAGGCAGTATTTTTGTAATATCATTTTTGTAATAATGTTATTAAATATATATGTAGAAACAAATAGCTTTCAAATTCCTTTGCAATTTCACATCTTTTTCATAGAATTAGGGTTACTGCAGTGAGCCTCCTATGTACTAACCTTCAAGTTGAGAACTTTCAAAGGTGGAACACGTGTTCACGTGTCCAATCACATGGTTAGCTCACATGTCTGGTGTACATTGTCATGTGCATGCGTCCTCTACAAGTGGGTGTGCTTTTGTGTACTTTACTGGACAGTGTAGGGTGCAGAGTGCAGTGTCTTTATTTCAAGCCCAGGATGTCTGGAAGCAACTGTAAAGGCAGTGGTGATGTAGCTGATATAATACTATCCAGACATCCCCGGATCATTTTTTCAAGAGGGTAGATAGAGCTGAATCCATGCAGAAACCAGAACCTGCGCCATCAATATCCGGCCTAAGTGGAATTGCAGCTTGCCCTCAGGCTCCCATTGCTGATGGTCCTTCAGTTCTACCATCCCCCGCATCCTCTCCCGCCCCTCGTCAGTAACTCCTCTTGCCTATCCACTTGGTGCCAGCCCCTATCCGCCAGCTGTTGTACTACTGCTGGTGTTCAGTCACTAAGCTGTGTGTGATTCTTTGTGACCCCATGCACTATAACATGCTGGGCTCCTCTGTCCTCCGCTATCTCCTGGAGTTTGCTCAAATTCATACCCATTGAAGCAGTGATGCTATCTAACCATCTCATCTTCTGCCACCCCCTCCTGCTTTTGCCTTCAATCTTGCCAGCTTCAGGGGTCTTTTTCCAATGAGTCGGCTCTTTGCATCAGGTGGCCAAAGTTTTGGAGCTTCAGCTTCAGCAACAGTCTTTCCAATGAATATTCAGGGTTGATTTCTTTTACAATTGACTGGTCTCATCACCCTGCTATCATTATCGTACTGCACTACTATACTTCCAAGGTACTGTACTATAAGATTAAAAGTTCTCTTTATTTTTTGTTTGTTTTTATTTATTATTTATGTGAAAAATATTATAAGCCTACTGCTACTGCTGCTGCTAAGTCGCTTCAGTCGTGTCCGACTCTGTGTGACCCCATAGACGGCAGCCCAACGGGCTCCCCTGTCCCTGGGATTCTCCAGGCAAGAACACTGGAGTGGGCTGCCATTTCCTTCTCCAATGCATGGAAGTGAAAGGTGAAAGTGAAGTCGCTCAGTTGTGTCCGACTCTTAGCGACCCCATGGACTGCGTGCGGCCCACCAGGCTTTTCTGTCCATGGGATTTTCCAGGCAAGAGTACTGGAGTGGGGTGTCATTGCCTTCTACAGAGCAGTAATACATAGCCAACTGTGTTAGTTGGGTACCTAGGCTAACTCTGTTGGGCTTACAAATAAATATGACATACAAATGTGCTCTTAGAATGGAACTCATTTGTATGTAGGGGACTTACTGTATTTAGTGACGAAAGACTCTAGTGCCCACGCTGCACTAGCTGCTCTGGCAATATTTTAATTAAGCTTTGAGTCTTTAGAATCCTCATTCCAGGGACAAAATATTTGCAAACCATATACTTGATAAAGGGTTAATAGTTAAAAAATACAAGGAACTTGTATAACTGAATAGCAAAAAACTCAAATAATCTGATTTTTAAATGGACAAAGGACCAGGATAGACATCCCACCCCCAAAAAAGACATATTAATGTAACTGGCCACATCTACATGAAAATGTACTCAGTATTACTAATCATCATGGAAATGCAAATCAAAACTACAGTGAAATATCACCTCATATCTGTCAGAGCAGTCATCATCCAAAACACAAGAAAAAACTCATATTTAAGATGATATGGAGGAAAGGGAACACTTATACATTGTTGGTGGAAATGTAAGTTGGTGCAGCCACTATGGAAAACAGTATAGTGTTTTCTCAAAAAATTGAAAATAGAACTACTATACGATTCAGCAATCCCACTTCTGGGCATATATCTAAAGGAAATGAAATCACTATCTCAAAGAGCTATCTGCACTCCTATGTTCACTGAAGCATTATTCACAATAGCCAAGATGTGTAAACACATGTCCATCAACAGATGACAGATAAAGAAGATGTGGTAAATATATGCACACACACACACACACGCACACACACACACACACGCACACACACACACACAGGCCCTGGTAGCTCAGGTGGTAAACAATCTGCCTGCAATACAGAAGACCCTGGTTTGATTCCTGGGTCAGGAAGATCCTCTGCAAAATGGATAGACTACCCACTCCAGTATTCTTGGGCTTCGCTGGTGGCTCAGACAGTAAAGAATCCCCTCCCATGCAGGAAACCTGGGTTTGATCCCGAGGTTGGGAAGATCCCCTGGAGGGAGGGCATGGCAACCCACTCCAGTTTTCTTGCCTGAAGAATCCCATGGACAGAGGAGCCTGGCAGACTACAATCCTGATATTTGGGACAACAGAGATGGTCCTTGAGGACATTATGCCAAGTGATATACGTCAGACAAAGACAAATGCTGAATGAGTTCACTGATATGTGGAATCTAAAAAAAAGCTGAAGTCATAGAAAGAAATAGTAGATTAGTGGTGGTTGAGGGAAATGTTAGGTGTTGGTCAAAAGGCATGAAGTTCCGGTTATAAGATGAATAAGCTTTGAGTTGTAATGTACACCATGGTAACCATAGGTCACAATACTGTGTTGTATTCTTGGAAGCTGCTATGTGAGCAGATCTTCAATGTTCTTGCCACCACCACCGCAACAAAGTGACAATTATGTGAGGTGAAGGATGTGTTAACTAAATTTATCTTGGTAAATATGTTATAATAAACATGTATCAAATCATGTTGTACATCTTACACTTATACAGTGTTATATCTCAATAACACTGGGGAAAAATCCTCAATTCAGGGACCAACATAAAACATTAATTGCGGTGAAGATAATGATAACCACAGTAATGACTTTTGGAACCATCCTGTACAATAATGTTAGTGATAATATCGAAGCTCACTATGGACTGGGTCCTGATGAAATATTTCATTCATTAGCTCATTGATTCTTCATAATGATCCTATGGGTTAGGTACAACTGTTATCCCTATTTCCCAAATGGGAAAACTAAGGCCAAGAGAAGTTAAAGAATTCTCTTCAATAAAAATAGTAAAAGACAGAGCCTGGACTCAACCCAGGTTTGTCTGGTGCCAAAACTCACATTCAGAATCATTGCAGTGTGCTAAATCCATGTGTTTCTCCTCGTATTTTAAGAAACATGCCTTGAATTCTGATCATGGGCCTGTTCTTCTGCTGTTATTTTGTGTTCCTTTTAATACACAATCCTGAGAATATTTCTCTGTTCATTTTCCCAGCCTCTTTGGACAAGCCATTTTAGCTTCTTTCTGTTCGTAATCTCTTGGGAGAAGGGCTGATGTATTTGTAAAATTATGAGCAAACCCATCATTATCCATGGAAAATACCTGCCCCAGTGCATGCTGGGTTGAGCATTTTATAATATTCAAACTTCAATCATTGCATTTACTAAATGATAGCTTTCTCTGATCTAAGGGGAAACCTTACCTTTTTGTCTGCTGCAAATATACATGGTAAAAATGGATAGAGGCCAAGAGGCATATTATAACGTCAGAAAAGCATTTTTCTAGGACAGTAGAAAAAGACTGATAAGTTTAGAAATTGCCAAATAGGATAAGTGGGTGGCTTCCTTCTTTTCCGTAACAGTTTTCCTTTCATCATCAGCTTAAGTCTAAATTCTGGCGTAAACTCTGCATGACACAGGCTGAAAGAAACAGGTTAAAAGAAATAGAAACAGATAATTCAAAAGAAACGGAGAGGATTTCACTGACTCTTGCAAGTTAAATTTCTATCCAAAGATCATTTGCTTGTACCATACTCGTAACTTTCCAGATTTTTGTTTACTTAGGTATGGGGGTGGGGGTGGGGAGGGAAAGAACAACTAGCTCAGCTAGGCTGAATCTAGCGATTAGTAATTACTCAGACCTCCATTATTGAGAAACCTCGATTCCGCTTGGGTTTGTTTAGTGCCGCCTGATAATAACTTTCTGCTTGACTGATGGCTACTAATTCTGATAGCAGTACAGGAATGTAAATCACAAATGGAAATAGACATGCAAACCCTAGTATCCATTAAGCCAGTCGCCATGATCGCATTCCCAAACGTGTGTTGATTCAAAATCTAGGCTAAAGAGATTTAGCTGCATTCTGGATGGGAAACATTTATGCTTTGAGCTTGCTGTTTGAGGCATGCAAAAGATAGGGGAGGAGGAAGGGAAGTGGAGGGGCCTCGGGGGATCAGGAGAGCTTCATGCCCTGCTGACAGGTGCAGAGAACAGACCCAACATCTGTGGAAGGAAAGCTGAGGACTTAGAAACAAAGTGGTAGGAAATTAAAGCACTAGAGATGGTTAAGATGCTCAGGGAAATAGGCTGGGAAACTGTATTGGTCTCAGTCGGGAGCTGGCTGCATCTCAAAATAAAGATTGGAGCCCACCAGTCTTCACTTTCTCCCTCTTCTCTGAGTCCACTGGTGCTGGTTTGGTCTTAAAGTATGGAAGGAGTTCTCACAGAGCCCAGCTACACGTCGTGCAGGGAAAATGAGCACTTAAAATGTAAACAGTTCTCCCAACCGCATGTGCTTCAGGCAAATGGGTTTGAGAAAATTACACCCACTGTTCTCATGGAGTGCCTGCTCTGTAGGGTACCTCTGGGACCAGCTAGGCTGGGGTTTTCACTATCTTTTTTTTCCCAGACAACCAAACTGAGGGTTAGAGAGGGCAAAGAATTTGGGTAACAGTCTAGTGTTATCAAGCAAATGGGTTCAAAACCTGGATCTGCCACTTGGCATATCACTGAGTGATTTGGGCCAGTTTACATCTCTGTAAGCCCCTGCTTGTTTTTCTGTAAACTAGGGATGAAGACAGGAATATTGATGCGATAGCATGTACTCTTAGGACTTACTGGGAGAATGCATGTAAAATGCATTCTATTTATTTCATGTAGATTTATTGAGCACCTTGTATGTCCCAGATACTGTTCTAGGTGCAATATAAGCTTGCTTTTTGCCCTTGGGTAGCAAATATAGCTAATAGGGGTAGAGGGTGACTTTTCTCCAAAATCTACTGGGTGCCAAGGTCCCATACTTATCTCTTAAACACGTTTCATTTGATTGGACAGCAACCCTGAGAGACAGGTACTATTTTTATCTCCATTTTGTAGATGAGGAAACAGATTAATGAAAGGAATCATATAACATGCCCAAGGTCACATATATAGTGGGGCGAGGGCCTGAATTGGGATTCATTCAACCAACCCTTTCAATAAATATTTGTTGAGCACCTACCATTGTGTTAGAGGCAGGAAACGCAACAATGCACAAACAGAACAAGTCCTAACGGTGCTTATATTCTAGTTGAGAGGCAGCTAGCAGCTAATTGCTCAATGATTTAGTTCTGACTGATGGCTTTGAGGAAGGAGATATGTGAGGGCAAAGAGTGGGATCTGACCTGGTTTTAGGGGGTGACATTTAAGCTGAGATCTGAAGGGCAAGCAGGATCCCTGAGCAAAATGGGGAAATGTAAAGAACATTGCAAGCTGGAGGCCATTTTCATGGTATCGTTGCTTCTCATGCTCAACCTCAGTCTATTAAAAAAACAGTACTGTATATAAAGTATTAGATGACCAACAAGAACCTACAGTAGAGCCCAGGAAACTATACTCAGTATCTTGTAATAATCTATAATGGAAGAGAATGTAAAAAGAAATATATGTATAACTGAATCATTCTGCTATATATCCGAAAGTAACACAACATTGTAAGTCAACTATATTTCAGTAAAATTAAAAAAAGAATAGTGTTAGCTCCAACTGCAGTTGTGGGAGACTCCTGTTCCATATTTTCCCAGCTCACTTGACAGCCCTGAGTCCTGGCAGATGAGTTGTCTCTGTAAGAGGGGTTGACATCATTTCCCAGAATGAATCTTTTCCCTGAGTGAAGGTTTGCGGTTGGCCCTTGGCAAATTGCAAGACAAAAGCCAGTGTATGTGTGTGTGTCTTGTAGCTATAAAAATGCCGTCTTCAATTGTATTCTTAACCATCCCAATTCTAGCCCTTTTTCAGTGGGCAAGAAGTAAAGATGGCTGTTTTGAGTGACAGAGAATCTGAATAGCTCTTGGCAGTGAAACCTGAATGACCCCTCTACCTTCTTGACCACAAACGGAGGAACCCACAACGGAGGCATCAGGGCTGAGGAACAACGAGTTGTCAAACCTGCCTGGGAGACTGACAGGCCACTTTCATGATTTCTCTTTGAGGAGGAGGCGAGGACAGGCAGTAAACTCAGACCCAGAGGATTCTGAATTAAAAACAAGGATGTGAGAATTCTTCTCACATTTTTCCCCCATTTAGTTCTATTTAAACATTTTGTGACTCTTGGCTCAGAACTAGAGACTCAGTAATTTAAAAGGTTTCTCCTCCCCATCCTCCCAGCCCTCTAGGAGCTCTTAATCTAATGCAGGAATCAGCTGTGTTTAAACAAACAATTTTAATATGAAGTAAACTGCTCAGTGTCCGCCGCAGTGCCTGCCCCACAATGGTACCTAAAAAGGTTTTGCTGAGTGATTGCGTGTCTGCCTCCATGAATGAATGAATGAATGAATGAATGCATGTGAAAAAGCACAGTGTGCAAAAGCAAAGTACATTGTTGAAATCTGCACTGAGAATGGGGGTTGATGTCTGTAGGATTTGACTGGATGAAGAAGAAAAGGAAAAGGAAAGATATATGGAGTCGTGGGAAAACCTTGATGTTCAGGTTCAGGGACCTGATGTGAAGTTTGACTGTGTCTCTAACTGTCTTAGAATATTGTGGTGGTCATATTGTATTCTGCAGTGCTGCTCAAACTTGAGTATGGATTGGACCCGCCTGGAAAGTTTGTTGAAGCCCGGATTTGGGGACCCAGCCACAGTTTCTGACATAGTAGGTCTGGGGTGGAGCCTGTTTACTGAAAAAAATACCTCTCTATCTAAATGTCATGTTTTATTTGGGGAACTTAGTGAGGAGTTAGAGCCTGGGAGGCACCCTCTCAGAAAGCTCTGAGGAGCTGTTCCAAAGAGATAAGGGAGAAGCCAAGACATATAGGGGTTTTTGCAGAAAAAATATATATATTAAACAGCACTGCTAATCACAAAAAATAGACATCTCAAGTTCATGATTTTAGCATTTTTCTATGTGTGGGAAGATGCAAGAATCTTAGCTCATTGAAATTATTCCTTAGATATGCATTTTATCTACAGCCAGTATCCAAAGCATGTGTGTGCATGCGTGCAAGCTCAATCATGTCCAACTTTTTGTGACTCCATGGAAAGTAGCCCGCCAGGCTCCTCTGTCCGTGAGGTTATCCAGCCAAGAATACCGGAGTGGGTTGCCATTTCCTCCTCCAGGGAATTTTCTCAACCCGAGGATCAAACCCGTGCCTCCTGCCTCTCCTGCATTGGCAGGCAGAGTCTTTACCACTGAGCCAGCTAGGAAGCCCCATCCAAAGCACATGTTCCTGTTTTTTCTACATTTTGGAATGGGGGGTTGGGAGGGTGGAAGGGGGACAGCTGCAGTGGCTGATGGCTTGATGGCATTCCTTGTTTACTGGAATGGCAGGAGACATATTTTGTTTACTGGAGTAGCAGGCATTTTTTTGTCCACAGCACCTCCTCTTTGTCATAAATTTGACCAAGACTTGGGAAGCATCTCTTGCCCAATTTGTCCTACAGCACTATGAATTCTCTTTCTTAGTAAAGCCAAGAACTTCCCATTTCTAGGCATTTCCCATATGATAATGATGATGCTGGTCCTGGGACCACACTTTAATAGCCACAGGCAGAAGCCTTAGAATAAGAGCTCTGGATTCAAACCAGCCAAGTTTAGGGTTGCCAGATGAGAAACAAGATGCTCAGTTAAATTTGAATTTCACATAAACAACAAATGGTTTTTGAATATACGCATGTCTCATGCAAGAGACATTCTGTATTTTTATAGGCTACATCTGCAACCATATTGGGTTTAACTCCCAGTATTTCGGCTCTGAAGCCTTGTTATTTAGGGAAAGTCATTACGGGATTTGTGCTTCAGTATCTCCTTCTACAAAATGGGGATGGTAAGGATGCCACCTGTCTCCTAGAACGCATGAGATGATGAAACGATCATGTAAGGACTTACTGGCGAGCCATGCCTGTAGCAAGCCCTCAGTAAATGTCAGCTGTTATTATTCACCATTAACCTCAGGTGAGTAACTTTTCAAAGGAAAAGAAAAATTGTGCAGAGAGTGCTTTGCAAAAGGATTCTATGATTCAGCCTTTTACATTTTAAATGAAAAAATATTTCTGTTCTTTGAAAAGGTCCTTTTAGCTGCCCCCTCCCAGTTCTGTTAGATTATAAAAAATGGATTGACTGATTACATCTAGAAGCTCTCCTTCCAACAACTCCTACTCTGGCTCAGGGCAGGATTTGGCTGTCCTTTCTGTTGTGCATGAGTGGTAAATGTCTCAGGAGCTGGCAAAAGAGGACTTCAGGGGCAGGGTTAATTCCTGCCTCTGGGGGATAGACACAGTGCCTGGCAATGTGCTGCTTGCTAGGGAGAGAGGGAAAGAGAGAGGAGAAATATGAAGATGCGTTAAATGTAGATTAAATTTGAAATGTGACTCAATCCCCTGGAATTAAACTTTTCCCCTCAATTATTCCAAATTAATATCTATCTGGTTAAGAACATAGTCTTAGCATCACCAAAAAGCAAAATTAGAAGTGGTCTTAGCTGTTACCCACTCCTATGGCTTCCATGAAAAAATGTGTGTATTTATTATGCATATACATGATAATCGACAGCTATGAAAAGCCTGAGATGCTGATTGCCCCTGTGCTGCATGGAATCCTGGTCCATTCTGGAAGCAGCAAAGCTGGTGAGCCTGAAAACCCTGAAATGGTCATGGGTAGAGTGAGTGATGCAGGAGGCCCAGTGTGGGACTAAAACGTCTGGAGATTTCACTGGTCTTTGGTAAAATAAAGTCAACTAGATCGGCAGTTACAAACCTTCGGGTTGTAACCTGTAAGTTTGTTAGCTACTCAGTTATGTGGTTGCAAAGAGTCGGACATGACTGAGCACTTTCTTTCTTTCTTTTCAGTTATGTCTGACTCTTTGTGATCCCATGGACTGTAGCCTGCCAGGCTCCTCTGTCCATGGGATTCTCCACGCAAGAATACTGGAGTGGGTTGCCATGCTCTCCTCCAAGGGATTTTCCTGATCAGGGATCAAACCCACATCTCTAATGTCTCCTGCATTGGCAGGCAGAGTTCTTTACCACTAGCACTCCCTGGGAAGCCTCTTGTTATATATACTTGCTAGCATTTACTGAGCATTTAATATAGGCAGGCATGCTTCAAAGTTCTTCCATTAATGAGCTCTTTTAACTCCTACAACATGTGGGGGATAAAATTATGTTCTCATCCCCATTTTCAGATTAGGAAATGGAACAGAACAATGTGAAGAGCTTCTTGAGTTTACATGGCCTACAGAATTAGGATTCAAATCCAGAAATTCTGGTTCCAGATTGCTTGAGTCAGCACATCACAGTTTCCAAAGTCTGTTTCTGATGGTAAAGTATACACAACGTAAAACTTGCCCTTTCAACCCTGTAAGTGTAAAACTTGGCGGCATTAGAGATATTCACGTACGCACAAGCGTCACTACTATCACTTTCCACAGGCTTGACTGCATCTTTCCGCCTCTTTTCCACCCGCCATGAACCTTTCATTTCTTTCCTGTCTCTATGAATTTGCCTCTTGTATATAGATATTTCATGTAAATGGAGTGATATAATGTGTGGTCTTTTGTGTCTGGCTTCTTTCACTTGCGTGCGTGCTCAGTTGCTTCACTCGTGTCTGACTCTGTGTGACCCAATGGACTGTAGCCCACCAGGGATTCTCCAGGCAAGAAAACTGGAGAGGGTTGCCATGCCCTCCTCCAGGGAATCTTCCTGACCCAGAGATTGAACCCACGTCTCTTACATCTGCATTGGCAGGCAGGTTCTTTACCACTAGCATCACCTGGTAAGAAGTCCCTTCTTTTACCTGGTATATCTTTATGCTTGTCTATGTTGTAGCATGTACCAGTATTTCATTCATTTCATGGCTGATTAAATTTCAGTGTATGATTAGACCACATTCTGTTTATCCATTTCTGTTGATGGACACTTAGGATGTTTCCACATTTTGACTCTTGTGAACTATGCGACTAAGGATCCCAAGTTTCTTCACACAGATGGTGGAGAAGGTCACTGAGAACAGGAAACTAAGATTGTTCTGGTTTCAGATATTGAGCCCTGTCATCTCATGGATTATTCTCATTTGATCTTCATGACAACCTATGTTGCTCGCCCATTTTTATACATATGAAGAAGAGAGAAAGTGAGTCACCTGCACAGGGTCATACAGCCAATCAAAGCACATCCTTCTCTGTCCCAAAGGAGAAAGTTGTATTTATCCAAAGCAGCAGAACTCTGAACACTGGCTGCTTGCTGGAGCAGGAGCTGAACTTCATTCCCATCTGCACAAAATTTGTACTAAATTATGGTGGGGAAAATTCCCTCACTACTCATATTGCACTGATTCCAGGTGGTAAAGCATTTGTGAAGAAGAATATGGGAATAAAGAGTTTTCATTGTGCAAGAAGAAAGCTATTTTTTATCCCTAAACCTCAGTATCATAATTTCCATTCCTTCTCTGTTTGGTGAGGCTTCCTTCAGTTTATTCATTCCTTCAGTGTGGCTGAGGGCCTACTATGTGCCAAACACTGCTCCAGGCATGGGATATGGCCGTGAATAGGACAGAAGTAGTACCCCCAGAAACCACTGGGAGAGTCCAGGTAATGAACAAATGAGCCAACACAGGAGCATATCAGACACTGATAAGAGCAGAGAGTTACATTTTGCTCTTTATTTATTTTGATTCTACTTTACTTTTAAATTGAAGTATAGTTACTGTGCAACATTATATGTTATAGATATACAATAAAGTGATTCACAATTTTTAAAGGTTATCCCCCATTTATAGTTATTATATGGCTTCCCTGGTGGCTCAGGTGGTGAAGAATCTGCTGGTAATTCAGGAGACCTGGGTTTGATCCCTGGGTTGGGGAGATCCCCTGAAGAACAGAATGGCAACCCACTGTCCATCGACAATTCCATGGACAGAGGAGCCTGGCGGGTTACAGTCCATGGGGTTGCAAAGAGTTGAACAAGACTGAGGGACTAACTTATTGACTATGCCAAAGCCTTTGACTGTGTGGATCACAATAAGCTGTGGAAAATTCTGAAAGAGATGGGAATATCAGACCACCTGACCTGCCTCTTGAGAAATCTGTATGCAGGTCAGGAAGCAACAGTTAGACCTGGACATGAAACAACAGACTGCTTCCAAATAGGAAAAGGAGTATGTTAAGGCTGTATATTGTTACCCTGCTTATTTAACTTCTATGCAGAGTACATCATGAGAAATGCTGGGCTGGAAGAAGCACAAGCTGGAATCAAGATTTCTGGGAGAAATATCAATAACCTCAGATATGTAGATGACACCACCCTTATGGCAGAAAGTGAAGAGAAACTAAAAAGCCTCTTGATGAAAGTGAAAGAGGAGAGTGAACAAGTTGCCTTATAGCTCAACATTCAGAAAACTAAGATCATGGCATCTGGCCCCATCACTTTGTGGCAAATAGATGGGGAAACAGTCGAAACAGTGGCAGACTTTATTTTGGGGGGCTCCAAAATCACTGCAGACGGTGATTACAGCCATGAAATTAAAAGATGCTTACTCCTTGGAAGAAAAGTTATGACCAACCTAGGCAGCATATTAAAAAGCAGAGACATTACTTGCCTATGAAGGTCCATCTAGTCAAAGCTATGGTTTTTCCTGTGGTCATGTATGGATGTGAGAGTTGGACTGTGAAGAAGGCTGAGCACTGAAGAATTGATGCTTTTGAGCTGTGGTGTTGGAGAAGACTCTTGAGAGTCCCTTGGACTGCAAGGAGATCCAACCAGTCCATCCTAAAGGAAATCAGTCCTGAATATTCATTGGAAGGACTAATGTTGAAGCTGAAACTTCAATGCTTTGGCCACTTGATGTGAAGAGCTGACTCATTTGAAAAGACCCTGATGTTGGGAATGATTGAAGGCAGCAGAAAGGGACAACAGAGGATGAGATGGTTGGATGGCATCACCAACTCAATGGACATAAGTTTGGGTAAACTCTGGGAGTTGGTGATGGACAGAGAGGCCTGGTGTGCTGCGGTTCATGGGGTCACAAAGAGTCGGACACGACTGAGCGCCTGAACTGAACTGAACTGAACTGAGGGACTAACACTTTCACTTTTCATAGTTATTATAAAATATTGGCCATATTACCTGCATATACATTGTAGCTTATTTTATACCTAATCCTTTGTACCTCTTAATCCTCTTCCCTGCTATTACCCTCCACTTCCTTCTCCCCACCTGTAACCACTAGTGTGTTCTCTGGTTTTGTGTCTGTTCTTTATGTTGCAATCACTAGTTTGTTGTGTTGTTTAGACTCCACATGTAAGTAATATCATGGAGCATTTGTCCTTCTCTGTCTGACTTACTTCACTGACCATAATGTCCTTCAAGTCCAACCATGTTGCTGCAAATGCCAAAATTTTATTTTCTTTAATGGCCGAGAAGTGTCCCACAGTACATGTACGACATCTTCTTCATTCACTCATCTTCTGATGGACGCTTAGGCTGCTTCCATATCTTTACAGTTGTAAATAATGCTGTGAACATTGGGGTTCATGTATCTTTTTGAATTAGTGTTTTTGTTTTTCTCAGAATAGGAGTGGAGTTGCTAGGTCACATGTACACCTTGCTCTTTAAACGTCTGTATAGAATTTGATGATAAAAATCTATCCATAAAGGAGGGTGCTGAGCTCAAAGGCTGGTGAGAAAGCCTAACTTCCTCAACTTTCAAACTCACCATGTTTCCTGAAATGACAATGAAGTTACTGAAAGGAATTGAAAATAGCATCTTCCTTGATCCTTGGGGTCCCTTTGGTGGGAGGAACAGAGCTTAAAGTGGACCTGTTCATGCCCTGCTTTTTCCACTCACTTTTCTGGAGTGCTGCTGGTTTAGGAAAACACTTTCAGGGTTCAAGGTTATCTTCTAAATCAAGAATTAGCAGACATTCTTTCTAAAGGGTCAGATAGTAAGTAGATTAGTCTTTGCAGGTCATACAATCCCCACTGCCGTCATAACATGAAAGAAGCCAGTGGCAATACACAAATGCATGGACATGCCTGTGTTGTAATGAAAGTTTACTGATAGGCCTTAAAATTAAATTTCACATAATTTTCATGTGTCAGAAAAATTGTTGAAAAAGCTTTACCAATCATGTAAAAATGTAAAAACCATTCTTAGCTTGTGGGTGGAGGGCTGGATTTGGCCCAGGGGCCATAGACCATTGAGCCCTGCTCTGTAGCATCCCTCATGAAGGATCCGCCAGCCTCTGAACATCCCCTGTTCTACTCCAGTCAACTGACTACATCTTAAGGAAAATGAGTCCATTTTCAGAAAGGTGTTGTTTCTAGAAAATATCAGTCTTGTTTTGAGTGGACGTATGCTTTCTTGTACCATTCATTCAACAAAAATTTAAAAAAAAAAGTAGGGAATTCCCTGGTGGGCCAATAGTTAGGACTCCAGGCTTTCACTGCTAAGGGCTCAGGTCTGATCCCTGATAGGGAGGGAACAATGTTCCCACAAGCTGCACAGCATGCCCCCCAACCAAAAAAAGTTGACTCAGTCTGATGGAAGTTTAGAATATACATGAAGCTAGAGAGAATAGTAGAATGAATTTCCTCACACCCACCCCCCTCCCAGCTGTGCAATTATTAACATGTGTCTAATCTTGCATCTTCCAGCCTCACTCACTCCACTGTCTTCCATGAGCCTTCCAAAGAAAATCCCAGAAATCACACCACTCCATCAGCTACTCATTCAGTATATACTTCTGAGAGAAAAAGACCGAAAAATCTTACCAAGGGGCCATGATAAGAATTCAAAAATTAACCCTTGTTTCTTAATATCATTTATATCTGGTCAGTGCCCAAGTTTCTCCTACTTGTTTTCCTTCTGGTTGATTTGTTTAAATCCAGATTAAAATAAAGTCCATGTCTTGCATCTGGTAAGTCTCTTAAGTCTCCTTTTTAAAAAGCAGGCTTATTGAAGCATAATTGGCACACAATATACTACACATACTTAAAGTGTACAGTTTGATCAGCTTTGACATATGTATGTAACCATGAAACCATCACCACAGTCTAGACTGTGAATGCTCCTCTCATCCTCTAAATTCCTTTGTTCCTCTTTCTAATCTCCCCTTGGCTTGTCCCCACCCCAGCCACCACCCTCCATTGAAGTGCAACTGCTAATTTGCTGTCTGTCGTTATAGATTAGTTTATCTTATCTAGAGATTTATATAAATGGAATCATAGAGCATGTACACTTTTTTGTGCAGTTTCTTTCACACTCATGATTAGCTTGAGATTAATCCATGTTGTCGGGAGTATCAATAGTTTATTCCTCTGTTGTTGTTGACTAGCATTCTATTGGTTGAGGGGTGCCATGATTTATTTACCTACTCACCTATTGATGAACATTTGAATTGTTTCCAGTATTTGTCTATTTCAAGTAAAGTTGTGAAAAGAATGAAAGATGAGCCATAGAGAGAGTGAGAAAATATTTGCAAAGCATGTATTCAGCAAAGGACTTGTACCACAGAAGTGAAAGTGAAAGTATTAGCCACTTAGTCATGTCCCACTCTTTGCAACTCCATGAACTATAGCCCACCAGGCATCTCTGATCATGGAATTCTCCAGGCAAGAATACTGGAGTGGATTGCCGTTCCCCTCTCCAGGGGATCTTCCTGTCCCAGGGACTGAACACAGATCTCCTGCATTGCAGGCAGACTCTTTACCATCTGAGCCACCAGGGAAGTCCAAGATTGGCACTTTCTGGGCCCACAGAAAAGACCCTCACATTTGAATAATAAGAAAACAACCAAAGGAAAAAAGGAAAATAAATTTACACAGCCATTTCATCAAAGAAGATATACAAATGACAAACAAGCGCATGAAAAGATATTCAGTATCGTTATTTGGAGAAAATGCAAATTAAAACCAGAAATGAGGTATCTCTGCATACATATTAGAATGGCTAAAGCAAAAAGGTCTGACCAAGTATGGGCAAGGATGGGGAAGAATTAGAACCCTCATATACTATCTGTTGGTGTAGCTACATTTGAAAACACTGGGCTGTTTCTTAAAAAGTTAAATATATGCTGTTGTAGGCAACATAGTTCCCTCCCCACACTCCACCAGATGACCTCATGCTAATTCCTGGAACCTGTCAGTTACCTTAGGTAGGAAAAGGAACTTTGCATATATGCCTAAGAATCTTGAGATGGGGAAAATTATCCTGGATTATCTGGGAAGCCCAAGGGTCCTTATAAGAGAGAGGACAGTGGGTCAGAGAGAGAAATGTAAAGATGCTACAGTGTTGGCTTTGAAGAGGAGACAGGAATACACGTAGTTTCTAGAAGCTGGAAAAAGCAAGAGAGTGGATTCTTTCCTAGGACCTACAAACTCAGATCTGCTGACAGTTTAATGTTATTCCAGGAACATTCATTCCATACTTCTGATCTCCAAAACTGTAAGATAATAACTTCAGATTGTTTTAAGCCACTAAGTGTGTGGTAATTTGTTACAACAGCCATGGCAAGCTAATTCATACAAACTAACATAATCTGGGCATTCCATTTCAGGTTATTTACCCAAGAGAAAAGAAAACATATCTACATGTGTATACACATGCTCTTGAATTTTTCTCACTCTGTGAGAGTTGCCTCTCCCTCTTTGGCTTCTGCCATTTATAACAAACATTGAGGGCCTACTGCTTCCCTGATCCTACTCTTTAGGAATAAAGGGTAAATAACACTTATATCTTTCTTTATGGGGTACCTGATAGGTGTTTCCAGGCCTTAGAGTTCTCTCACTGGCTTCTGGTTTAAACAAATTCTGTTCTCTTTATCTCTTTCTCTCCCACTTTTTAAAAATTAAAGAATAGTTGATTTACTATATTATATTAATTTCAGGTGTACAGCATAGCAGTTTAGTAATTTTACAGATTATACTCTATTAAAAGTTACTACGAAATAGTGCTTATGTTTTCCTGTGTGTGCTAAGTTGCTTCAGTCATGTCTGACTTTTTGCGACACTACGGACTGCAGCCCCTAGGCTCCTCTGGTCCGTGGGATTTCCCAGGCAAGAATACTGGAATGGGTTGCCATGCCCTCCTCCAGGGGATCTTCCCGACCCAGGGATTGAACTCGCGCCTCTTTCGTCTCCTGCATTGGCAGGCAGGTTCTTTACCCCTAGCACCACCTGGGAAGCCCATGTTTTAAAATAGGTGAGCAGCGTTTCCCTGTTGCTTATCTGTTTTATTCATAGTAGTTTGTAACTCGTAATCCCATACACCTACTCCTCCCGCCACCTCCTTCTCCCCACTGGTAACCGCTAGTTTGTTTTCTACATCTGTGGGTCTGTTTCTATTTTGCTATATACACTTGTTTGTTTTGTTTTACAGCTTCCACATGTGAGTGATATCATATGGTTTTTGTCTTTCTCTGACTTATGTCACTGAGCGTAATAATCTCTAGGTCCGTCCTTGTCACTGCAGATAGCGTTCTTTTTATGGCTGAGTAACATACCATTGTACAGACGTCACATCCTCTCTACCCATTCATCTGTTAAGGGGCACTTGGGTTGCCTCCAGCCTTGACTCTTGTCGTCAGTGCCGCTGTGGACATTGGGATCTATTATCTTTAGATCCGTTTTTCCACGCAGTCTTCATCTGATTGTGTGGAAGCCTCTCATGAAGTGCTGTGATCCTGAGACTCATATTCAGAACCCTGCGGTGGTTTCTTGGGGTGCTCAGGGTAATTCAGGATAGGATGTGTAGTGAACATCTGTTGTTTTCCCTTCTCAGGATCCTTCAACTTCTTTGGGTAAAGATACCTCAGTTTTCATTTGGGGCACCATCCTCTCCTTCTTTCTAGATCATGTGGCTTTGTTGGGACTTGACTGACCTTACTCTTTGGTAACAGGGAAGCATGTGTCCCGGGCTTGTCCCTCACCTGGACAGAGGGACTCTTCAGGAATGGGCACTTGGCCTAAGCTGGTCCTAAGCTGGGTCACCATGGAAACACTTGAGCTGTCAAATCACTCGTCTATGGGTTTCTGGTGAACGTGAAATCAAGGAAAAGGGGATCAGGTTATCTTCAAGGATGTTAACTCATGCCGGGAGGATGAGATGGCAGGGAATCAGTCTCGAGAGACGCTGATGACGTGTTTCTCACTTGAGGACATTTTTGAAGACATTTGGGAAGAGCCTGGCAATGTTGGTGGCTTCATTCATGTATTTGGTCAGTGCACAGAGACACGTCGACCTCAGTGTATTATTTAGCTGGGCTACTGGTGATGGTTGGAATTGGCTTTCAGCTCTGCTTAGATTTCCAAGCTGTTTGATCCTGATCCGACTTTACCTGTACTTCTATCCTTTTTCTCCCTTGAAAGGAGATCTTCCTGCCTAATTCAGACCACCGTCCAGGCCCTGCTCAGCTTCTCATTTTCCACTGAGAGTCCTCTGACTTTTCCACCTCCCATGGCTTCCTCAGTCTTCCAGCCAAACTACAGCTAAAGACAAAATTATGGCAAATGCTTATTTCTGACTATTCCTGATCTTTCTAACCACATTTCAGGAACTTTAAGGTCAGATGTACCTCTTGTTTGTGTAGAGATCCTGGCAGTCCTTTCATAAATATTTACCATGTACTGAAGTTTACAAATAGACAAGGTCCCTGTCTTCACAGAGGTGTGATACAGTGGCTGGAAAAAAATAATCAATAGGCAAGTAAATAAGAATATGTCGTATAATGATGAAAATCAAACAAGGTAGTGGAATAATGAGTGATGCGAGGAGGGACCACACTAATATATTGTGAAGACGGCTGCTTTGAAAAGGTGGCATTTGAATGGACACTTAACCAATAGGTTTACTCCTCTCCCTTATTTTTTGGTCTTAGCTTGGTGGTTTGTGGCAAAAACAGTGGCTAGCAGAATCTCTAACTTCCTTTCTTCTTGTGCTTTTGCCAAATTCCTTCTAAATATCCTGAAATGACCCAACAGAGTTTGGCAGACAGCCTGGAAAGGGGCCCCTCAAGACCACCGCATCTTGGTCTTCATGCCCTGGTGTAGTTCGCACCCCTTGAGTGTTGGCTGGACATGCTGATTTCCTTCTGACAAATTGAGTATAGCAGAAATGGTAGGATATCATTTCCAAGTCTGGTTTATACAATGACTGTAGCTTCCATCTTGGTCCCCCTCTCTCTCATCGCTCACTCCAGGTGAAGCCAACTTCCCTCTCAGGGGTCAGCTCTACATAGAAATCCACACGGCAAGCACTGCAGGCCGTGATCTGGGGAACATGGATCCCCCAGAAGCTGACTCTTCAAGTGAAACTCTTGCCCTGGCAGACAGCTTGAGTCAGACGTGCTCAGCCAGTTTACTATTCAGGTTTCTGAGAAACAGAAACCACGAGGTGACAAATATCTGTTGTTTTAAGCCATTAAGATTTAGGTAGTTTGTGATGCAGTGATAAATAATAAATAGTCAAACAGGTGTGACCATCTATGTGTCAGTCTGAATTTGCCTGTCTCTACTGGTGAGTAGGGCAGATACCATTGTATCCAGGCAAATATTCTTCATTAGACTAAGTAGCCATTCTAAGGAACCCCTACGATGGCCTTTCAATCCTTTTCACACTGCATTTATAATTGTTTACTTAGGGTACTATTTATATTACTATAATATAAGCATCACAATAAATTTGAATGTTTTATTTCTTTTCTTTCATTATCATAGTTAACATGCTGAGAATTGAGAATGCTAACTTTTTAAAATTTTATGACAACCCTATGAGAAAAAGTATTATTTCATCATTTTGTAGATGGAAAACCAAGACAGAAAATAGTTAAGGTGTCTAAATTGACAGCTACATGTAATTGGAGGAGGCAGGATTTGAACCCAGGCAATGGGCTTCAGTGCATGCATGCTCAGTAGCTTCAGTCGTGTCCAACTCTTTGAGACGCTATGGATTGTAGCCCGCCAGGCTCCTCTCTCCATGGGGATTTTCCAGGGATGAATACTGGAGTGAGTTGCCATGCCCTCCTTCAGGGGATCTTCTCGACGCAGGACTCTAACTCGAGTCTCTTACATCTCTTGCATTGACTGGAGGGTTCTTTATCACTAGCGCCACCTGGGAAGCCCCCATGGCTTCAGAGTTCTTAACAACCATTTGTGTTTAAGTAAGGAAAGGAAACTGACCTGTGACTTCTGAGTACTGTCCCTGGGAGCTAGATACCTTCATTTATTTTTTGTTGGTGTCTATAGCCCCTTGAGCATTATTTATTGTCAATATGCATGCATGCTAAGTCACTTCAGTTGTGTCCAACTCTGTGAACCTATGGACTGTACCCTACCAGGCTTCTCTCTCCATAGGATTCTCCAGGGAAGAATACTGGAGTGTGTTGCCGTTTCCTCCTACAGGGGATCTTCCTGACCCAGGGATCAAAGCCATGTCTCTTATGTCTTCAGCCTTGGAAGGTGGGTTCTTCACTACTAGCACCGTCTGGGAAGCCCTGTTATCAACATCATACAGTCCAATTTTGTTGGGCCATTAGTATTTATTCTAGAAGCATCCTATGCCCCTTTTCATCTTTCTGTTCATTTTGCTAAGCTCTTCACAGAAGGCTAGGCTTTCCTCTATCTTTCAGAGTTGTTTATATTTTAAGATACTCTCTTCACCAGGCATGTCAATATGTGAATTGCAAGCAAAGCCTCTCAGAGGCAAATTTTTGAACAATTATCACTTTAAGGTATCAGGTAACAGCAAACTTCTCTGTAAACAAGTCAGAAGGTCTCATAGCAAAAATCTTTAAGCTCATCATTTTATTGAAGACTCTCATGGGGCGTCTCTGGCTCTGGGTTGCCAAACTGAGATATTTTAAACACAGACTCTCATCACTTTGGTTGCTGAGGCCCAGACTTCAGAACAGATAATGTGGCTTCATGCCAGTTCTGTAGGAATGTGCCTGGAAAAGGATGATTACATTTAAAAAAAAAAGAAAGAAAGAAAGAAATGGCATCTCTCACCCTACTGTGGCTTAATTTGGGTTGTGATGTAAAAGAGAAGCATGGAAGAAAATTTTCAATAAAAAAATTTGACTCACTGTCTATAATGTCATCTGGGCTTGGTTTGGCCTTGATGAATTCAGCACTCTGAAGGGTATGTCAACACAGTAAATTTTATGCCCTCAATAAAACTTGAGTGAGCTCAGTGAGAAATTCCAAGGTCTGGGAAGGCAATTAACGTTTGAAATATATATTGAGTTGTTTACAGTAACATTTTATGTGGCTACTGAGCTGTACCCCGGGATATCACGAGGGAAGAATTTCCCTAGGAAATGCGAGGTTTGCTTTTCAAATAACATTGACATGTCAGATTGCTCCCTGAATATAGAGGAATGTAACCACATTATGCCATTCTCCTTGTTTTTCATCCCAGTGGCCTTAATCTCCTGGAGGGTGCTTGTTGTTAATGTCTTAGCAACGTAATTTCATTGGGCCTTTTGTACCACTGCTGCAGTTCTGTATGTGTGGGGACTGTTTTCTTAACTGACTTGAGTTCAAGCCCCAGGCCTATCTCTTACTCAATGTGAGAGTCATATTACCTCTCAACTTCACTTTCTGCTGTGAGAACTAAATAAAACAGTATAATATATATGTAAATTATAAGATACCCTGTTAATTATAACATGATTTGTGATTTAGGAAATTACTCTTCTTTGTGTAGGATCTACAAGCTCTTTCTGAGGATGGCATGTGGAATGAGGGAGGTCCTAAAAATAAAAGTTGTATGGATTAGTTGTGTCAACGCTGTGTGACAAACACCCTCAGAATCTCATTGGTTTACAAGAGCATTTTTTAATTATATATTATTTTATTTTATACATTTATGTATTTTTATTTATTCATTTGGCCCGTTGGTCTGTGGCTTGGCTGAGACAGCTCTGCTTTAGAATGCAAATTGAGTTTAGGTCTACTCTACATGGATGATGATGATAGCAGTGCAAGAAGGGTGATCAGAAACACAGGATGCCTCTAAGTCCCAGGTCCTAAACTTGTACATATTCGCTCACATTCCACTGGCCAAAGCTAGTCAAATTAGCAGTCTGCCTTCAATGCAGCTAGGAAATATACTCCATTGACAGTGACCCATTTCAAGAGAGAAGGGAGACTTGGACAAATAGAATATCATCTACCATTGGAAAAGAAGTGGAAACAGTGAAAGGTTTTTATTTTCTTGGGCTCCAAAATCACTGCTGATAGTGACTGCAGCCATGAAATTAAAAGACACTTGCTCCTTGGAAGAAAAGCTATGAGAAACCTAGACAGCATTTTAAAAAGCAGAGACATCACTTTGCTGACAAATGTCCCATAGTCAAGGCTATGGTATTTCCAGTAGTCACGTATGGGTGTGAGAGTTGGACCATAGAGAAGGCTGAGCACTGAAGAATTGATGCTTTCGAATTGTGGTGCTGGAGAAGATTCGTGAGCATCCCTTGCACAGCAAGGAGATCAAACCAGTCAGTCCTAAAGGAAATCAACACTGAACGTTCACTGGAAGGACTGATGCTGAAGCTGAGGTTCCAATACTTAGGCCAGCTGACGTAAAGAGCCAACTCATTGGAAAAGACCCTGACTGGGAAATCTTGAGGACAGGAGGAGAAAGCGGTGACAGAGGATGAGATGGTTGGATGGCATCACTGACTCAATGGACATGAGTTTGAGCAATCTCCAGGAGATAGCCTGGCGTGCTATCCATGGGGTCGCAATGAGTCAGACAGGACTTAGTGACTGAAAACAGCAACAAAGAAGTAAGAATCTGAGGTCATTAATATAAACAAAAGACACCTAAGAAACATTTTGTTTTCTCTCTCTTATGTTAAAGCCTCAAATAATTGGAATTTACCTTCTATATTACAATCCAAATAAGAAGTGAGTTCCTCCCTTTCCTTGTATTTGATGAAATTATAGATTCTGTTTCCATCAATGACTTATTTTTTCTTTCAGGAAGTCATGTGCTTAGTATTCAAGTTCTCTGAAAACTCTTCGGCTAACTGTGAAACGTCGATTTCATCAGTTTCATCTTTAAATGTCTTGACCAGTCAAGAGAGTGAAAGACTTAAATGTTCACTCAGTTATTTGAATCAAGGGACTCTACACTGTGTGTGAGACCAGGCATCAGGACAAAATCAAAAGTTCAGGTTCCAGCTCTGCCACCAAACCTGGACAAGTCTGTGATGTTCTATCAGGATAAGCTAGGAGAAAAGAAGTGGGGAGGCTCCAGGGCAGATCATTTTATGATGCTGACTCTTTTCAGTCATCTCTCCACGCAGAAGTCATTGTCTAAATAAGCATTCTTTTCCAACTGCAATCTAACCAACCGTTTTGCCTAAAAGTTGGCAGATGTGACTTGCCCCAGGGTGTGAACATCTTAAGGAGGATCTTCTAAATGTAGTGTTTAAAAAACCTATAACAATTATGCAGGGGTTTTTTAAAGTTCATATAACAATTTTGCTGCTTTTTGCTCATTAAATATTTCTGTCTTTCTCATTGTTGATCCAGTAATTTCACTTCTGAGGAAATAATCAGAGATAAGGAAAGAGGTTTATGTACCAAAATGTTCACTGGGACGCTTAGAAAAAAATTAAAGTGAAAAATTGGGCAGAACCTAAATGTGTAATAATAAGGGACTGATTGGGTAAATTATTGTAAATCTACTTAATGGACTATAATGCAGATGTTAAAGTAATGTTTTAAACAATTTTAATGACTTGAGAACATTCTCATGATATAATATTAGATGAAATATGTAAAATAAGAAAACCATAATATTGTATAACCATCAATTCTTCAAAAATGCACACAATAAGATTATAAGGAAATTCAGAAAAATGTGAATAGTGGTTTCTCAAGATTGTGAGATTGTTAGCATTCTTCATTCACTGCATTATATTTTCCCATGTGTTCTGGTTTGGGCAACACACATTACATCTTAATTTTTTTTCATTTTTATCAAAGTAATACATGTACATGTTTAAAAAGCAAAAAATCTTAAAAGGCCAAGAGTGAAATAGATCAAGTCTAGCTTCTCAGAAATTACTGTTAAATTATTTTCAGCTGTTTCTTTGGGTATTGCCTTCCATATATTTATTTAATATGTTTCTCTTTCTATTACTGAAATAATGAGTTTTAGAAATTCCCTATTGGCTTCTGATTATGTTGGTTGAAGGTTTAGCTCTTTTCAGTAAACTTCACCACTTTCTCTTCCCACACTACGTTGTCTCAATTTACTATGTTTCAATTTAATTATATAAAAATATTTGGTTAAATCAATAATAATATTTTTGTCATTATGTTGTTGTTCAGTTGCTCGGTCGTGTCCGACTCTTTGTGACTCTATGGACTGCAGCACATCAAGTTTCCCTGTCCTTCACTGTCTCCTGGAGTTTGCCCTAACTCATGTCCACTGAGTCAATGATGCCATCCAACCATCTCATCCTCTGTCTTTCCCTTCTCCTTCTGTCTTCAATCTTTCCCAGCATCAGGGTCTTTTCCAATGAGTTGTTCTTTGCATCAGGTGGTCAAAGTTTCAGCACCAGTTCTTTCCATGAATATTTAGGATTGGTTTTCTTTAGGATTGACTCATTTGATCTCTTTACCATCCAAGGGACTCTCAAGCGTCTTCTCCAGCAACACAATTCAAAAGCATCAATTCTTGGGTGCTCAACCTTCTTTATGGTCCAACTCTCACATCTGTACATGACTACTGGAAAAACCATGGCTTTGATTATAGGACATTTGTCAGCAAAGTGATGTCTCTGCTTTTTAATATACTATCTAGGTTTGTAATAGGTTTTCTTCCAAGGAGCAAGTGTCTTCTAATTTCATGGCTGCAGTCACCATCCACAGTGACTTTGGAGCCCGAAAATATCAAGTCTGTCAGTGTTTCCATTTTTCCCCCATCTATTTGCTGGAAGTAATGGGACCAGATGCCATGATCTTTGTTTTTTGAATGTTGAGTTTTAAGCCAGCTTTTTCCCTCTCCTCTTTCACCTTCATCAAGAGGCTCTTTAGTTCCTCTTCACTTTCTGCCATTAAGGAGGTGTCATCTGCATATCTGAGGTTATTGATGTATCTCCCAGCAATCTTGATTCCAGCTTGAGCTTCATCCAGCCCATTTGTCATTATGACTATGTAAATTTTGTTTATGACATATAAATTTAGTTTCCTCTGTATGTATTTCTCTTTTATTCTGAATTTCCCCACTACTCGGTTAATAGCAGTCCATGATTTTCCAAATGTACAGACACAGTTGTCCACATTCTAAAGGTTCTGTCTTTTTTCCGTGATGATCAGCATGTTCCTGATCACTCTCATTGGATGACTCACTTCTTAAGTCTGCAGCTCAGGGTTCTGGGACTTACTATCCCTGGTCTGCCACGTTGGATTCCTCAGATCCTGTTCCTTCCTCTTCCTTTATTTACTCTCTCCTTTTGGTGGAGTACATCCATCCAGTAGCTTCCCAAGAAAGAGAGCATTTGGGGTTCATCTACGTCTAAAAATGTCTCTTGCAGCATTTTCTCTCAGACATTTGAAGAACTTCCCATCTCCTAGTACTCACTGTTGCTGTTTAGAAGTGATGAGCTTATAGGTCCTGAGTCATCAGGATGCAGGCTCAGCGGGACAGACAGGAACAGAAGGACCCTGGGGCAAGAGTCTAGCTGGAAGGAAGATGAGGACTACACACAGAAGAACCACAGAAAGTCAGCAAATCGCAGAGGTCAGACTCCAGTGTTAAGGATGAAAGAAACAGGCAGGAACTGCTATGAAGCAGGCAAGGAGTGTAGCTCAGAGAAGCCAGCTCAGGGATGCTCCACAGTCCCTGCAGCCTAGGTTCAGAGTTCAAACTGTCGCAGAAGCAGAAACTTCTAGGTGGCCGGACAGCTGAGGTGAACTCTGATCTGAAGAGCAGCTCTGGGCTCAGGTTTTTACTCTTTGCTGGACACGGGCCTCTCTTCTGCTGGTCACTCCCAGAGGGAATTCAGAAGACTTTGGTGAAACTACGTCTGATGCAGACAGAGACAAGTAGAGCTCCTGGGAGCCAGGCAGAGGCTCGGAACTTGATCTTGATATTACAAAAGTACTCTACATACATCCCTCACTCTTTCCAGCAACCTTTCCTTGAATTCCATTTGGAGGAAAACAAACAAACAAACAAAAAAACTCACTGGCTTTAGACACAAGGCTTCCTGCAACTTTCAGATCAGAGCCATTAGTGTCTGTAGGGAATAGTCAGCTCTGCAGGGTTGCTGATGGCAAGGGTTGTACACACCCAGAAATCACCACTGTGATCTCCATTGAAACAGCAGTGCCCCCAGAACCTGTCCGTCTGGCCTAATTCTCACAGTGACATACAGGGGAGACAAACTTATAAATAGGCTTGGGTCTGAGGTCACATGTGGTTTTCATGCTGAAAGTGATTTTGGTGGAAAGGAAACAGCTTAAAACCTCCTGATGTTCTTTATTGTCTTCAAACAGCCTAAACCAGACATGCAGGAAATACAAGCCCCTTTTTAAAGCACTGACCTTCTTTCAAATGAGTTTCCCCAGAAGTTTAAATAAGGAATCAATGCGAAAAGAAAATGATTTGGGATCACCATTGAATGGTGGGCAGTTTTTCAAAGCGTTTTATTGTCTTGCAAGAGTGGATACGCTTGACTGGAGCTGGCGGCTGTCTGCCAGGGAGGATTTCAAGCTCGAGAACTAAGCACTTCTCTCTTTCTAAGGTTTCATCCACACTAATGTGTGTATATATATATATACATATATGTGTATATATATATATATATATTTTTTTTTTTTTGCCACAGTCATTGCCACCCTTTATAAGATGATGTGATGATATAGTGTGACTTGCAAATAAGTTATTGGCCCACAGAAGAGACTTTTTGTTAACCAGTTCCAGCTTCTTTTGAGGATAAACCCAGGTACCAAGATAAAATGAAGGTAAATGAAGCAGCATTTCTTTGTTTCCTTAATGTGCTGCTCAAGTTTAATGAGAGACTTTAGGAATAGATTTTAATTTTATTGAGTCCTGTTATGTGCTAAATTATTGAGAAGATTATCAAGGATTCCGAAGATGGTCTTTGACGCTAGAAACTTATGAGACAGAGAATATAGCTGGAAGAAGAGTCTAGAAAATATTACCATTAGTACTACTACCACCACCATTAATCCTACTGCTTTACTACTATGAGTTCCATGACCAGCATGACTGAGTTATTACTGCTGCCATTACTATTTTACTACTCTTGCTACTGTTGCTGCTGCTATTGCTATTACTACTATTGATACTATCATCACTACTACTTTACCATTATGACCGCCACCACCATGATTACTAAATTACTATTATTATGACTATTTTAGTACTCTTACTACTGCTGCTGTTACTATTACTACTACCACTACTATCCATACCACTATTACTACTTCTAGTATTACTGCTTTACTACTACGAGTACTAGAAGCACCACCACCCTCGTGACTGCTATTATTGCTGCTATTACTATTATATTACTTGCTCCTGCAGCTATTACTGCTATGACCACTAGCAACTGCCTTTCTATCTTCAGGACCTTCTATGTGCATACCACTGGATATATCTGATGAAACTTAATACTCACAAAAACCTACCAAGGCAAGGAATGTTGACTCCACCTTACATAGGAAGATCCTGAGGCTCAAAGAGATTAAGGTAAATTGTTCAAGATCACCCAGAGTGAGTGGCAAAACTGGGGTTTGAAGCCAGATCTCTGACTCTATTTATTAACCACAATGCCCTGCTGAAAACACACACACACATAACACACACACACAGTTAACCAACAGAAGAGCCTTCTGCCTGTTATTTGTATTCTCACGAAAGAAGACAGGAACAGTGTGAAATCCCACAAGGACGTTCTTGGTTTAAGGTCCTGGCACAGAGCTCCCTAGCTGAGTCTCTCTCTTTATTTCTCTCACACACACTCACACCCAGAAACGTGCATAGAGCATCTTTGATTGAGAACACAATTTCACTTAGCCGACCTGTTTTATTCTAGAAAGAAAATGAGCGAATGCCCTAGATTTCGGAAAAGACTGACAAGTCTCCGTTTATCTTTCCACTCACTGCTCTCATGCTAAACCTCAAACTCAAGTGGACAGTTTTTCTTCTTAATAGGCTTGGGGAACGGAAACCTGGGGGCTCCAATCTGCTGTCCCCCTCCTCCTTCCCCATCCTGCTCTCAACATTTGCACACAGTACATTTACTGCCAAGCAGAGTCCACAAAGGGAGGTCTGTTAATGATTCCATTTGACAAACATGCTGATTGAGCACCTAGGAACAATAGCTAATACCTACTGTGCTCTTACTGTAAACCCTTTACACACCTAACCTGTCCATACCACAGTCTCAGAAGATCAGCACTCTGACAAAGGGAGGACAGTGAAAGCTCAGACGAACTTCTCCAAGGTCACTCAGTCTGAGCAGTAGAATGATGACTTCACCATAGTGTGTGTGTGTGTGTGTGTGTGTGTGTGTGTGTGTGTGATTGTGAGCCCCCATTCATTCAGTCATCTCTGACTCTTTGTGACCCCATAGACGGTAGCCTGCCAGGTTCCTCTGTCCATGGAATTTTCCAGGCAAGATACTGGAGCGGATGGCCATTTCCTTCTTCAAGTGATCTTCCAGACCCAGGGATCAAACTCATGTCCCTTTTGTCTACTGTATTGGCAGGTGGGTTCTTTATCAGCTGAGTCATTAGGGAAGCCTTCACCATATTATGCAAAATAATTGTATTTTGGTGGGAATAGTTTTGTGAATGTATGGGAAAGGATATACAGATAAATGAAGTTCAACTCCTCACTTTAAAGTTTCTTAAAACCTGATTAAAAGATGGGGACCTAGATAAATAAAAGCTTGATCAGAGGACAAGAGTGGGCTAGTCAGGGAGGAATATGAAACTGAGCCACTGAGTCTGGGCTGAATATGAAAGTAACCAACTTCTAGGCTCCAACACATGGGTCTAGGACTCAACAGTGGGTCATAGTGTTGAGAGACTACTGGGTTGAATCTGACCTGGGAGGCAGAGGCAGGCAGGCTAGAGGGTTAACTGACTGATTGCATGGAAGCTGCTGCAGACAGAGTCTCAGGAGTCCATCGTCACACTTCACCCTAGGAGCTGTTTCTCTTCTGTGTGAAAGAAGTGTTTCCCATGCTCCTCTAGTGAGGAGAAGCCACGGGCAACACTCTTTGTCCCAGTGCCAAGGTGTTGGGGTCTCAGCCCTGGGAAGAGGCCGTCCTTGGGAAGAAGGCATTCACAGGGGTCCAATGTGACACTTGTTCTGTGCTTGCCTTTTTCTAAAAAAAACAGAAACAAAAACAAAATACTTATAAGATGATTTGGCAGATTTACTGTACAACGTAAGGCTGACACATAACATTCCTTTTTAAAGTAAATTATTATTATTATTATTTTACTGATGTATAGTTGATTTGCTGGGGCTTCCCATTAGCGTATATATATATATATATGTTTGATTTTGCATTTTTTTCCCTTATAGGTTATTATAAAGTGTTGAGTGTAGTCTCCCGTGCTATATAGTAGGTCCTTGTTGGTTAATTGTTTCTATATGATAATGTGTATGTGTTAATCCCAAACTCCTAACTTATCCCTACTCCTTCCCCCTTTCCCCTTTGGTAACTGTAAGTTTGTTTTCTATGTCTGTGGGTCTATTTCTGTTTTGTATAAAAGTTTGTTTGTAAGACTTGACAATCTTGTTGCTGTTTTTCAGTCACTAAATCGTGCCTGACTCTTTGCAGCTCCACAGACTGCGGCATGATAGGCTTTCCTGTCCTTCACTGTCTCCCAGAGTTTGCTCAGATTCATGTCCATTGACTTGGTGATGTCATGCTCTTCACTTAAAAATTTGCTAAGAAGGTAGATCTTATGTTCTATGGTTGTACTGCTGCTGCTGCTAAGTCACTTCAGTCATGTCCAACTCTGTGCGACCCCATAGATGACAGCCCACCAGGCTCCGCCATCCCTGGGATTCTCCAGGCAAGAACACTGGAGTGGGTTGCTATTTCCTTCTCCAATGCACGAAAATGAGAAGTGAAAGTGAGGTCGCTCAGTTGTGTCCGACTCTTCGCGACCCCATAAACTGTAGCCTACCAGGCTTTTCCGTCCATGGGATTTTCCAGGCAAGAGTACTGGAGTGGGATGCCATCGCCTTCTCCGATGGTTGTACTACAAAGAAAAAAATGTTTAATTGAATAGATAACTAGAAATAAGAGGTAGGAGGAAACTTTTGGAGGTGATAGCTGTCTGTGCTCTTTTGAGGTTTGAGTAAGAGTTAATCCAGTCAAAAGGGAGAGTTGCATCCGACCGCAGAAACAGAAAGGATAGATAACTCATCTCCCATTATTTCCCCGATTTAGGGAATGGCACCTTCCCCTTCCTCTCTTATTTCGCCTACCTCCAGTCCCCCCACACCTACCTGGCCTGCCTTCTCTCTGCTTCAGGGCTGTCTGTGGGCGTGGAATGCTGATTGCATCCATCAGAGCAGGAGATCCTGTTTACTCAGGGGTGGGGACACTGTCTTTAAAACTCACACCTAAACTAAGTCAAATCAAGCTCTTTCTTGCAGCCTGGTCACAGAAGGGCTGAGAGTTTAGGTTATTGAGTGTGAGGGCATCTTACAGCCATGGAGAAGGGCTGAAAATCTGCATGCTAGCTTCAGGCTTAGCTGGGAGGTGGGGGCTCCCAGCATATGCATCATCAGCCTCAGCCTCATGGGAGCCCTGCGTGCAGGTCACCTGGCTGAGCCATTGATAACGTGGGGGTGGTGCTTTGACATTTATCTGCAAAGCTTCCATCTCTGGCTCCTCCAGGAACATTCTAGGGGTGGTGAAGCTTGTTGCTTGGCTGGCAGGGATTACTGTCCAGAGCATGTTAAAGTCTCACCTTCATTTCCAGCCGTCCACCTGTTCTCAGCCCTATACCTTCACTTACTGTTTCTTCCTCTGAATTGTCATTCTCTGCAACCTGTGAGTCTAAATTCAATGTAACCTTCAAGGTTTAGCTCCTCTACCATTTCCTATTTTCTTGACTAAAAAAAAGTTAGGAAGTACCCTCTTTAATGGCACTCTTTTGTAACTTCCTATGTTCTTGTCAGCCCCTTGACTGGTCGGCGGGTTTTTGAGAATAGATTGTATGCATCTGATTCATCTGTTTGTGTCCAGTGCTTAGTGAACTGCCAGGTAGTAATTACTTAAGTAAGTAAATAAAGATTTCGGAGTGCCTCCTGGGTACCAGAGGCTGTGTTAGATTCTGGGACTACATTGCCATAATCCCTGTCATAAGAAATGTATAGTCTAGTGGGAAAGACAGAATCAGACCAAGTGGAACTGACACTGAAAGTACTCAAGCCTTTGAAGCTGTTAATTAGGGGAGAGGGATAATGTTGGTGTAAAGAAACAGGACCCGTCCCAGAATAGACCCCCCCCCCCCTCACGTCCTCTGCCTGCTTTTTGTCTGCATAAAAGCTTAAGTCAAGGAATAAATTTAACGAGGAAAGTGAGAAAATGTGAAAAGAAAGGAAAACAGTCAAGCAAGACAAAATAATAATAGTTTAACTATTAAACAAAGTCAAGGACACTTTAGTTCCTTCTCAAGGGCTATAGATAATATTTTAAGCCATATCCCTGAACTGTTTGGCAGATACTGAAACCCACACCAGTGGGAAAAAGTTAATCACATGCTTCCCACAAGCACATAGACCCCAAACTAGTTAGAGCCAGAAGGTTGGTGATGCTGACTCCTGGTTACCTCACCACCAACCAATCAGAAGAACATCCATGAGCTGACCATACCCTGCTCCTTGAACACTGTAAGACTCCTCACTACTCCCTCCAGGGTGGACACACAGTCTTAAGGGTATTATATTAGCCCACTGTGGCACCCTTTGCCTGGCAAAGCAATAAAGTTATTTATATTTCACCCAAAACTCTCTCTTTGAGGTTTAATCCGGCTCTGGTTTACAGAGGCTGAATTTCAGCAATGTTGGGAAGGTTGCTGAATGCTGAGGATGACGTGATGTTAGAGCTGAGGTCTGCAGGCAGAGTGGCCTTGCCCAGGTGGCCACAGAAGGTAGAGGAGACAGTGTGCAAAGGTTCAGAGCAGCGGGATGTTAGTACAGCATGTTGAAGGAAATGAAAGCAAATAAAGACCAGTGTGGCCAGAACAGAGTGTGTTAGAGCCAGAGAGAGAAAGGGGAGGCTGGAGAAGACAGGGGTGGAATTTGTGGGTCAGGGTCAAGAGGTTGGTCTATATCCCATGTATTTGGGAAAGACATTAGGAGCTCCTCCATTCGGGCAGGATGGAGAATTTGGTCCTCTGCACAGGAAACCTGGCCCCTTGTCATCTGACAAGAGTGTGTGCTGATGAAGCGGGTATCCTTCACAAGTAAGGGATCCCTCTGTAATATAAGGATGATATGATATAAACAGAAAATTCAATGACGATGTCTTTCATCTATAGCCTGCCTTGAGGGAGGGAAAGGAAATGCAGTCTAGAATTGGAATGTCTTCATTTCCATAAGCAAATATAGAGGAGCTTCAGCGGGTCAGGACATCTTCAATATTGTGCCCATTTTTATGATAATGAAGACAGTCTCAGCTGACTGGATCTTTGTCAATGAGTACAAGGTGTTCCGTCTGGCAGAAAAGGGAACTCACTTGCAGGACCCTCTTATGGACTAATATTTCCAGACCAGCCATCCAGACATTTTATGAAGAATTTTTTGGTCTCACTTCTGATCTCTGATCAGTGGGGCAAGAAGAGGCTGAGAGAAAGGGTGGAACCGAGGGTGACCTTCCTGATTGGTGTTAGGTGACAAGTGTCACAGACACAGGAACAGGGGATGTGGAGATTAAATGGGTAAATTCAGTGTCTGACTTATTTGGTTTGTCTGAAGGACACTTGGCTGGACACCAGAAGGTAGTTGGAAATATGGCCGTGAGCTTAAGAAAGCAGAAGATCAAGAAACGTGGAAGCAATGTCTTCTACGAAGCCTTCTTGTGTAAACTGTGCCCTTTCCTCCTCTTGTCCACACTCTCCCAGCTCCACCCCTCAGACAGCTCCAAGTGACACTTGCCAGCATTGTTTCCCTATGATCCTGAAGAGAGAGTCAAGCGATCTAAACAAGAGTAATCCCAGCTGCTTCCACACGATGCTTTCCCCTCTTCCCTGACTATGTCATCAAGTGAAGCAGTGAATGATTTTTTCCACCAATAGGGTTCTGGTCTTCAATTCCAGTGTGTGTGTGTGTGTGTGTGTGTGTGTGTGTGTGTGTGTGTGTGTGTGTGCACGCGTGCACGCGCGCATGTGCCTCACGTTGATAAACAATTCTCAGACACCAGCTGGGTGTCCTACAATTTAAGTCGATCCTGACACTATCTGTATCAGATCCTATAAAACTACCCCCCCCAAGTCTGTGTCCCTCCTTCTGATGGCAGGCAGAAGCCCAAGACTGTCACCTATGCTTCTAATCAACTGGCTCAAGATTGGGGCTTCCAATGATTCCCTCGTTGGGTTTGTTTAATTTTCTAGCGTGACTCACAGAACTCAGGAAAATATTTTACTTATTAGACCACCAACTAATTATGAAAGGTTATAACTCAGAAACAGCCAGATGGAAGAGATGCACAGGGCAAGGCATGGAGCAAGGGCACAGACTTTCTCTGCCCTCCTCAGGAGTATCACCCTATGTGTTCACCAACCTGGAAGCTCTTTGAACCTGGTCCTTTTCACTTCTCATGGAGGCTTAATTACTTAGGCTCTGCTGAGTCACTGAAAACCTGGCTCTACAGGAAACCAGCCTCCATCTTCAAGTAGTTTCCATAAGTCACCTAATTAACATAATAAAAGACATCTTGATTACTCTATGTATGTATCTGAAAGTCACCCAGTCGTGTCCGACTTTTTGTGACCCCATGGACTATATAGTCCATGGAATTCTCCAGGCCAGAATTTCCCTTCTCCAGGGGATCTTCTCCACCCAGGGATCAAACCCAGGGGTCTCCCACATTGCAGGTGGGTTCTTCACCAGCTGAGCCACAAGGGAAGCCCTTGATTACTCTGCTCAACCACATCTAGGATTTCAGGAGCTCTATGCTTAAAACATGGAGAAGGTGATGGCTCCCCACTCCAGTACTCTTGCCTGGAGAATCCCAGGGACAGGGGAGCCTGTTGGGCTGCCGTCTATGGGGCCGCACAGAGTTGGACACGACTGAAGTGACTTAGCAGCAGCAGCAGCGGCATGCTTAAAACGGGCTTCCCAGGTGGTGCTAGTGGTAAAGAACTTTCCTGCCAATGCAGGAGATATAAAAGATGTAGGTTCGATCCCTGGGTCAGGAAGATCCCCTGGAAAAGGGCCTGGCAACCCACTCTAGTATTCTTGTCTGGGGAATCCCATGGACAGAAGAGTCTGATGGGCTATACAGTTCATGGGGTCACTAAGAGTTGGACACAACTGAAGCGACTTAGCACTCATGCACCTGTCTGAAACAGGGATGAAGGCCAAATATATGTATTTCTTAGTATAAATCACAGTATCATGCTCCCTGATTCATTGTTGATTTCAGTTTTCATAACTTCTTAAAAGTTTCTGGTTGTTAACAGTTCATGAGACCTCCAACTGTTTCATTCATTCAATATTGTGTGCAAGTCACTGATGAATAAGACATACAAAATCTTAACTTAGATCTTAAGGAGAGGGAGACACACAATTAAATTAATAATAATAGACAAATAATCATTCACATTTGGATTTTTCATAAATATTATAACAAAGAAGTATGTCTCCCAGTCTGGAGGACGTAGCCATCTGTTATGGACCTCCAGTGGCCTTGGCCTGCAGTGGCTTGAAGCATGGTTTCAGTTCCCGGCCAGACATTGAAGTCTAGGTCACAGTGAGAGGGCTGAATCCTAGCCACTAGACCACCAGGGACTCATGATCAGTAACAAGGCCCTGGCCTGTCAGCTGTGTGGAAATGAATTTCCACATAAAGATGGAAAGTAAAGTGTTTATTAGGAGGAAAAAGAGTACATGTAGATTGGCACATGGGTATGCTGAGAGAGAGGAGCACCCCTGTGGCAGTTGGAATGATATATATATATATATATATATATATATATATATATATATATATATATATGGTGTTTCTTCCAGGTTTCCTCTGGCCAATCAATTTGCTTTGCCTGGTTCTGAGTCCATATTTGGTTTATCTTGGGGTCCTCCCTTGTGCACGTGTGCATCTCTTAGCCAAGTGGATTCTAGCGGAGAGGCCTATGGGTAGTTGACGTCACTTACTATGGGGTGGCACTCCTGTTTTGACCTCCAAGGAGCTCTTCTGTGCATGTGTAGTTGGGGAGGGAGGTCTCCTTCAAAGAAGGAGGAATATGTGGTGTTTTACCTCTTATCTGGGCAGGGCCCAGCCTCCTCCATTATCCTGCTATTATGGAGTTTCTGTCCACAGAGCAGGAACTGTTCAGCCTGGGATCCATTTATTTCCTGCCTCAGTCTCAGTGCCTGGGTGGAGAGTGATGCCATTTTCTGAGAAGGGAAACTCAGGAGGAAGATCAAGCTTGGGTAGGGCTTTGGGGAGGCTAATAAAACTCAAAGGCATATGAAGCTCACCTTGGACTGAGCACTGTTCTAAGCAGGTTACAAACGTTCACCTCCAGCAACCTCTGAAGGAAGGGGCATCATTACCCCCACTTTACAGATGGAAGCCCAAGGCAAGGAGGGTTGAGTGACTTTTCTAAGGCCACACAACTTGTGAATGGCAGAGCCAGGATTTCAAACCCAGACTGGCTGGCTCCAGAATCCACACTCTACCATTTCAGACAATGCGGACTCTCATCAAACTTTATTTAGACATGTTCAGCTGAAGATTCTGGTAGGACAAGTGAGTGGCAATTTGTTAAATAATTTCTTTAACATGTAAACCAATCTGAGTTGGAATTTCTGTTACTGTTGGCAAAAGCATCCTAACACATAGAGACATGAATGATGATCTGAAATTGTAAAATTCAGGAGAGAGGGCTGGGCTGGATGTTCAGTCTGGTGATACCTTTAAGTTCTACTTCTGGCAGTGCATTTGGGCTCTCCCCTCCTCTCTAGCATACATGCCCAGTCACCAGTCGCGTCTGACTCTGCAACCCCAGGGACCGTAGCCCGCCAGGCTCTTCTGTCCATGGGATTTTCCCAGGCAAGAATATTGGAGTGGGTTGCCGTCCCCTCCACCAGGGGATCTTCCCAACCCAGAGATCGAACACACATCGCATCTCCTGCATTGCAGGTGGATTCTTTACTACTGAGCCACCAGGTAAGCGCCCCCACTTTCTCAGGGGTTCCTAATCCTTATAGGATTTGCATGGACTGTAATGTTTTCTGGGAGATAAGGACACATAATGGATATTTTTTCTTTTTAAAATTAAATCCAGAAAGAGTGTCTGCCTGCCATGTGGATAGCAGTATCCACTCACATGTTCTGCCTTCATGTTCCCACCTGTACAGATACACA
Organism: Budorcas taxicolor; assembly: GCF_023091745.1. Classification (NCBI taxonomy): domain Eukaryota; kingdom Metazoa; phylum Chordata; class Mammalia; order Artiodactyla; family Bovidae; genus Budorcas; species Budorcas taxicolor. Next base: position 26,934,513 of record NC_068911.1, read on the forward strand.
TAAGCCCTAAGACCCTCAGAAATGACTTTGTTGCATGTAAGCCAAGTTGGACATGGTGATGGCTGTGAAAACTGGCAAGTCTGAAGGGCGGAAAAAGCAAGTAGAGCGGAAACAGCTCTCTGAGAATCGGAGGCAGGGTGCTCAGGCTGCCTGCCTTGGGCATCTCACATCCCACTTGTCTTGTTGCAAACATTGTACCTCTACCTTGTTTGAGAATGACGAAGCCTGATTAAAACCCTTTAAATGGCTCTTGTTGACAAGATTTGCTAAAGAACATTTTAATGACTAAACAAAATTATGGTGCAATTTCACTTGATTAAAGACAAAACCCAAACCTGTGCAATTTCCAAGTGCATGATGTTAAGGCAGCAACTGAAAACCAGTGCATGATGTTAAGGCAGCAACTGAAAAACACCTTTAAAGAATTCAGAGCCTGGATTCCCCAGGAGAGAAGCATGACAGGGGTGTGGAAGCGTTGTGTGTGGATTTGCTTCTCTTTACCATGGCCTCCTGGGTGGTTTTGCTTCCTTTGTCCTACTGGCTTTGCGTGTTCACAGTTGTCTAGATAGCTTGAAGGTGAGCAAGAAAACCAGATTCTATCTGCAAGTAGCATGCTATTTTGAGATGCTTTCTGAACTTCACTCAATGCCAGACTTGTGACATGTGTTTGTCACTTTCTCGCTGAAATTCTTTCCATGGCTCCAGTCTGAAACTTCCTCCTCATATTGTTAACCGAATCAGGTCTGGCTGCTCTTCACTCAAAAATTAGTACTTGAGTGAGACAGATGTTGGTAAAAAGGAAAATTGCTTTTAATCAGAATGCCGATTATCTGGGGAGATGGCGGATTCAGTGTCACCCCAAAACCATCTCTGAAGATTCTGCTTAGCCAGGAAAGTTTTTAAAGGGAAATAATCACTGTTAATCATTGAGATGGAAGGGGCCGGAGTCATCACATTTGTTGACATCTCCCACGGTGTGCAGGCTTGTGGAAAGGCTTGTCGACTTCTGTCATTCTTCTTTAAATGCTAGGTTTTATTTTTAACTTTTTATTTTGTATTGAGGTATAGCTGATTAACACTGTTGTGATAGTTTCAAGTGAACAGGAAAGGGACTCAGCCATATATCTACATGTACCCATTCTCTCCCAAACTCCACTTCCCTCCAGGCTGCCGCATAACACTCAGCAGAGTTGCCTGTGCTATACAATAGGTCCTTGTTGGTTACCCATGTTAAATAGAGCAGTGTGTACATGTCCATTCCAAACTCCCTAATTATCTGCTCCTCCAAACCTCCCCCTCACTCCACAACCATAAGTTTGTTCTCTAAGTTTCTGAGTCTCTTTCTGTTTTATGTTCGTCTGTATAATTTCTTTTCAGATTCCCCATATAAGAGATGCCATATAATATTTTTCCTTCTCTGTCTGACTTCGTTTTCTCAGTGTGACAATCTCTAGGTCCAAACATGGTGCCAATGGCATTATTTCATTCTTTTTAATGGCTGAGTAATATTCCATTGTATATACGTATCACATTTAGATGCAGTTTGGGTCACAGTTTGTTTGGGACCTTTCTGAAGGGGAAGCTAGAGAAGAGATCTGTTCATCTGTTCATTAAATGATTCTCCATTTCTCCTTCTTTTATTTGTGGAAAGAACCAACAGATTAAGCAAGGTATTGTGAGGTTGATATTTCTCCTGGCAATCTTGATCCAGTTTGTGATTCATCCAGCCCAGCATTTCACAAATAAGCAGGGTGACAATATACAGCCTTGACATACTCCTTTCCCGGTCTGGAAGCAGTCCATTGTTTAATGTCCAGTTCTAACTGTTGCTTCGTCCTACATACATATTTCTCAGGAGGCAGGTAATGTGGTCTGGTATTCCCATCTCATTAAGAATATTCCACAGTTTGTTGTGATCCACACAAAGTCTTTAGCATAGTCAATGAAGCAGAAGTAGATGTTTTTTTGGGATCCCCTTGCCTTTTCTATGATCCAGCATATATTGGCAATTTGATCTCTGGTTCCTCTGCCTTTTCTAAATCCAGCTTATACATCTGGAAGTTACTGGTTAGCATATTGCAAAAGCTAACTTGAAGGATTTTGAGCATAATCTTTCTGGCATGTGCAATGAGTGCAATTGTATGGTAATTTGAACATTCTTTGGCATTGTCTTTCTTTGGGATTGGAATGAAAACTGACATTTTCCAGTCTTGCAGCCACTAAGTTTTCTACATTTGCTGGCATAATGAGTGCAACACTTTTATAGCCGGCCCCATCTTTTAGGATTTGAAATAGCTCATCTGGAATTCCATCACTTTCACTAGCTTAGTTCGTAGTAATGCTTCCTAAGGCTTACTTGATTCCAGGATGTCTGGCTCTAGGTGACTGATCATATCATCATGGTTATCTGGGCCATTAAGAACTTTTTGTACATTTCTTTGGTGTATTCTTGCCACTTTTTCTTAATCTCTTCTTTTTCTGTTAGGTCCTTGCTGTTTTTGTCCTTTACTGTGCCTATCTTTGTATGAAATATTCCCTTGGTATCTTCAATTTTCAAGTGATCTCTAGTCTTTTCCATTCTATTGTTTTCCTCTTATTTCTTTGCACTCTTCACTAAAGAAGTCTTTCTTATCTCTCCTTGCTATTCTCTGAAACTCTGGTTTCAGTTGGGTATATCTTTCCCTTTACCCTTTGCCTTTTGTTTCTTTTCTTTTCTCAGCTATTTGTAAGGCCTCCTCAGATAACCACTTTGCCTATTTGCATTTCTTTTTCCTGGGCATGGTTTTGGTCACCACAATGTTACAAACTTCCACCCACAGTTCTTCAGGCACTCTGTCTACCAGATTTAGTCCCTTGAATCTATTTGTCATCTCCACTGTATAATCATAAGGGATTTGATTTAGGTCATATCTGAATGGCCTAGTGGTTTTCCCTACTGTCATCAATTTGAGCCTGAATTTTTCAGCAAAGTGCTGTTGATCTGAGCCACAGTCAGCTCCTAGCCTTGTTTTTGCTGACTGTGTAGAGCTTCTCCCTTTGGCTGCAAAGAATATAATCAATCTGATTTTGGTACTAACCATCTGGTGATGTCAATGTATAGAGTTGTCTCTTGTGTTGTTGAACAAGAGTGTTGGCTATGACCAGTGCATTCTCTTGGCAAAACTCTGTTAGCCTTTGTGCTGCTTCATTTTGTGCTCCAAGGCCAAACATGACTGTTATTCCACATATCTCTTGACTTCCTACTTATGCATTCTAGTCCCCTATGATGAAACTATTCAATATTGGAAAAGGAGTACATCAAGGCTGTATATTGTCATTCCTGCTTATTTAACTTACATGCAGAGTACATCATGTTAAATGCCAGGCTGGATGAATCACAAGCTGGAATCAAGATTGCCAGGATAACTATCAGCAACCTTAGATATGCAGATGATAGTATTTTAATGGCAGAAAGTGAAGAGTTACTAAACAGCCTCTTCACAAAAGTGAAAGAGAAGGATGAAAAAGCTGGCTTAAATCTCAACATTCAAAAAATGAAGATCATGGCACCCAGTCCTATCACTTCATGGCAAATAGATGGGGAAAAAGTGGAAACAGTGTCAGATTTCATTTTCTTGGGCTCCAGAATTCCTGTGGATGGTGACTCCAGCCATGAAATTAAAAGACACTTTCTCCTTGGAAAAATAGCTATGACAAACCTAGACAAAGTATTACAAAGCAGACATCATTTTGCCAACAAAGGTCTGTCTAATTAAAGCTATAGTTTTTAAAAAAAAAGCTATAGTTTTTCCAGTAGTCATGTATGGATGTGAAAGTTGGAACATAAAGAAGGCTTAGCACTGAAGAATTGATAGTTTCAAACTGTGGAGCTGGAGAAGATTCTTGAGAGTTCCTTGGACAGCAAGGAGATCAAACCAGGCAATCCTAAAGGAAATCAGTCCTGAATATTCATTGGAAGGACTGATGCTGTAGCTGAAGCTCCAAAACTTTGGCCACTTGATGAGAAGAACTGACTCATTGGAAAAGACCCAGATGCTAGGAAAGATTGAAGGCAGGAGAAGGGGGCAGCGGAGGATGAGATGGTTGGATGCCCTCACTGACTCAATGGACATGAATTTGAGCAAACTCCAGGAGACAGTGAAGGTCAGGTAAGCCTGGTGTGCTGCAGTCTGTGGGGTTAGAAAGGGTTGGACAAAACTTAGCAACCGAACAATTGTGAGGTCAAAAGATTTGAAAGGTTTGTTAGGGCCAGAAATGAGTAGAACATGGGGCTGCCTAGTTTAAGGTTAATAACAAGACAATGAGGCCTCCTGCAGAGAGCTTTTTCCTTCCAAAAGCTGCTTATAATATCACCAATAGAACCAGTTGAGAAGACAAAGTGAGTTTATTGCTTATGGCTCTAATGAAGAACACCACCTTACAAAGTGATAGCAATGTCCCTTCAGGGAAGGGAAAGTCACAATTTAATGGGAACTGGAGGTTTGAATTAAGATGGAATCTCTCAAAGAAGTGGCTTCGTTAGGATTGGAAAGGATCATGATGCAATACTTCAGGGTTTGTGAACACACAAAGGTGCGGATTTTGAGGAAAAGGATTAAAAATCTCTAGAGTATAAACTGTCCATGTTTTCCACTGAAGAGCTGATGAATCTTTTTCTCAAGTTCTTGTAATGAATGTCAGGTCATTTGCCTGAGTGGGAAACTCCCAGAAACAAAGAAAGTCATGTTAATGAACTCAGAAGAAAAAGCCAAAATCATGTTCATGTAGATAGGAAGTAGTTTTGGTTACCAGAGTTCCCATCTGTGGGTAGATGATGTCCCTTCTCACTTTCCAAGGTTGGAATTCAGGATACTTAACATGTTCTCAGGGTCCCATGTGACCCACCCTTTTCTTACCTTTTCAATCTCCATCATATCTCACACTCGGCTGACACTATGCAGTTCAGCTCTACTGGCCTGCTATTAGTTCCTTGTTCTCCCTCACCTCAGGGCCTTTGCACATACTATGTTTGCTGCCTGCAATACTCCTTTCCCTTGTATGTTTGGTTAGCTTCTCCTTATGGGGCTAAAACGTCACTTCTTCAGGGGAGCTCTGTCAATTCTGAGTCCAAGTTATGCTCCTCCAACTTTTTTGACATTCCTTACAATTTGGAAATTGAAAATACATTTATACACCTAACCTACCAAACATCATAGCTGAGCCTAGACTATGTGAAATGTATTCAGAACACTTACTACATTAGCCTACATTTGGGCAAAGTCACCTAACACAAAGGTTGTTTTAAAACAAAGTGCTGAATATCTCATATAATTTTTTGAATACTGTTACTGTTGTTTAGTTGTTAAGTTGTGTCTGACCCTTTTGCATCTCTAGGGACTGTAGCCTGCCAGGCTCCTCTGTCCGTGGGATTCTCCAGGAAAGAATACTGGAGTGGGTTGCCATGTCTTCCTCCAGGGGATTTTCCCAACCCAGGGATCAAACCTGTGTCTCCTGGATTGGCAGATGGATTCTTCACCATCTGAGCCACCTGGAAAGTCCACTGAACACTGTTCAGAAGCAGCATACCAGAATCACTCTCTGCGTGCAGAATGGCTTTCGGTATGGGTTGTTCACCCTTGGGATCTTGCAACTGACAGGAGCATATCCACAACTCATCTTCACAAGAGAGGACTGCATCATATGTTGGTGGCCTGGGGAAAGATCAGAATTAAAAGTTTGAAGTAGTTTTTACTGAAGGTGTACCATCACTTTTACACCATCATAATACTGAAAACTCCTAAGTTGGAGCATCACAACTTGGGGACCATCTGTACGGAGGAGGAGTTGATGAGGTCAGGAGTACAGGAGGTGGATTAGAGGGGTACCAAGGCCAAGACAGGGCTTCCCAGGTGGCTCAGTGGTAAAGAATCCACCTGGCAGTGTAGGAGATGCCAGAGACTTCGGCTCTATCCCTGGGTCAGGAAGATCCCCTGGAGAAGGAAATGGCAACCCACTCCACTATGCTTGCCTGGAAAATTCCATGGACAAAGGAGCCTGGCAGGCTGCAGTCCATGGGGTCACAAAGAGTTGGACACGACTGAATGATTGAACATGAGCATGAGAGGCAAAGACAGAGAGAGAATAGGCACAGAGAGACCAGAAATCAGGATTTAAAGCGAGATTCCTTGATTTTTAAAGATAACCTAGTAATTTAAAGAAATATTAACAAATACTGCACAACTAAAGGCAGTGGTTCACTACTGGCAGCCTCCCAGGGGATGATGGCAATGTCTTAAGGCATTTGCACGTTCATATCTGGGGAGAGGGGTATTAGGGGCATCTAGTAGATAGAAGCCAAGAATGTGGCTAAAATCCTTCAGTGTATGGGACAGCCCCCTAAAGAGAGCATTATCCAGTCCCAAATGTCAGTGATGTCCAAGTTGGGAAACCCTGAACCAAGGAGAAGGAGACTTATGCCCACGGATGGGGTCTGTTGATGTGGTCAGCAAATTTCTAAAAAGGAACAGATGGGCCAGAAGCTCAAGGATGACCCTCTTCCCTTCAGGTCTTCCCAGATGCCTTCCTATTTCCTTTATGCTTCAGCAGAAGTGATTTTCCACCACTTGGTTAACACTCCTCATTAAGTAATCACCACCCACAGGCCCTCATTTTCACGTCTGTAATCACCCCAAGTACAAAAGATGCTCTGTTCACCAGAGGCAGATGGAGATCAGTCATTACAAGGCTATTAGACTAAACTCAGGTGTCTTCCTTAGCTCATCTCTATGGGCCACATACTTCAGCTTGGTAGGCACTGAAGCCGCCTGTTCAGCCCTTCAGTCCAATGACTTCCCAGCCTGGTTCTCTAATTACTACTGGTAGAGCACAATTTCCAATTCTAACCCTAAATGTTTCCACTGATATTTTTTAGGCAGCAGCAAAATCCACTCTTTTGCATACTGCATTCATAGCTGATTATATGAATCTCATTGCAATACAATGAGATGAAAGATAAGTAATTTTGGATAGACCTTTGTTGTTAGGCAAGAGTACGTTTAGAGCAACTGCTTTTGGTTAGATAAATCAGACGTTGCAAACTCAAAGACGCCCAGGGAGGTAATGAGAAGGCAGGAAGCAAGTCATGAAAACAGAGACTGGTGGAACTGGAGGGTGTCACCCAGGTTAGAAGGGACATTTGCCCCTCATGTCCAGCCAGTGCTGCAGAATGGCAGTTGGGTCCAGTGTGGCAAGATCTTTTGATGCTTCAACAGAACTAGAAATCAGAGGGTTTTTTTTTTTTTTTTTTTCTCAAAGATCTTTTTATTTATTTTTTTGATCTTTTTTTTTTAATTTTCTTACATGTGTTCCCAAACATGAACCCCCCTCCCACCTCCCTTCCCATAACATCTCGAAATCAGAGTTTTAAAATGACTTTGTCTTAAGAGACTCTGTAGGATTTCTCTGAAACCATTTATGTTGCCTAGATGTGGCTTGTGGGTTATCAGACGGCGATTGCTACTGAGATTTTTAGGAGACATTTGCTTTCTGCATATAAGAGCAAATCTGTTCAGAAAGTTATTAACGGGCCACGTTAAGAAGAAGGGGATGGTGGATTCTAGACTTGGAGGAGGAAATGGTTTTCCTACCCCTAAAGCAAAGCCTCATCAACCTCATCAGCATCATAACAGTCACTTGTGTGCTGGGCGTCCTACTAAGATAGGACCTTATCAGGGTGACCTCATTTATTTTTTAGCCTTTAACTTTATATTGCAGTATAGCCAGTTAACAATGTCGAGATGGTGTCAGGTGGGCAACAAAGGGACTCAGCCATACATGTACATGTGTCCATTCTCCCCCAAACTCACCTCACATCCAGGCTGCCACATAACATCGAGAAGAGCTGGATGCGTATATAGTAGGTCCCTGTTGGTTATCCACTTTAAATATAGCATTATGTGCCTGTCAATCCTCGTATTTGGTTTACCGCAGCCTAGGAAATATTACCTCTGATTTGAAGGTGAGACGCCCAGGTCTCAAGAGAAGTAACTGCTCATGATCACACGATAATAATGACTGCTTACTTGACAGTATTTGAGCCTGGGTCTATGTGAGCTTTTTAATCCATTACTGTCTATTCGACCATAGATGTTTGGAATTGAGGATGAGGGTTTTTGAACTTCAGAGGGCATTTTTGTAGTTTTTGACCATATCCACTACAGTCCATGGGGTCACAGAGAGTCGGACAAGACTGAGCGACTTTCATGTCCATTCATTTCTGCAGGTAGAATGGAACAAAGTTAATTGGATGATCAAGTGAGAATTCTAGGTTCCTGAAATACAAGATGACAACAAAGACAGAGTTGACCAATTCATCATTTTCCTGTGGTGGTGTGTTACTTGCTCAGTCGTGTCTGACTCTTGCGACCCCATGACTGCAGCCTGCCAGGCTCCTCTGTTCATGGAGTTCTCCAGGCAAGAATACTGGGGTGGGTAGCCATTCCCTTCTCGAGGGGTCAGACTGGGTGTCCTGCATTGCACGCAGATTCTTTACCATCTGAGCCACCAGGGAAACCTTATCATTTTCCTGAGCAGCACTCCATATATGCCTGAAGGAAATTGGTGTATAAATACCTCAGTTCCCTCACCGTTCTCAGGTACCTATTTCTACACCATCACCCAGGCTTCCCAGCAGGACTGGACTTTGGGTGTTAGTAGGGGGAACTTGGTTTATACCTTGTGTTGGCTTATTTCCCTTTCCAATCTCACTACTTTCCTTGCTTTTATCTCTCAAATCAGCTATGCATATATGAATCTTTGTCTTGAGATCTGCTTCGGGGAGCACCCAAACTAAGACTCAGGAGCACCTCAAGTTCCTTTGATTTTGCAAAACTCAGATTATATTTCCTTCTGTTGGAACTAGGCATGTCACCAAGCGTTAGCTATTTGTATTTATTATATGAAGTCTCATGTGATCATCAGTTCAGTTCAGTTCAGTTCAGTTGCTCAGTTGTGTCCGACTCTTTGAGACCCCATGAATCGCAGCATGCCAGGCCTCCCTGTTCATCACCATCTCCCAGCGTTCACTCAAACTCAACATCCATTGAGTTGGTGATGCCATCCAGCCATCTCATCCTCTGTCGTCCCCTTCTCCTCCTGCCCCCAATCCCTCCCAGCATCAGGGTCTTTTCCAATGAGTCAACTCTTCCAATGAGGTGCCCAAAGTACTGCAGCTTCAGCTTTAGCATCATTCCTTCCAAAGAACACCCAGGGCTGATCTCCTTTAGGATGGACTGGTTGGATCTCCTTGCAGTCCAAGGGACTCTCAAGAGTCTTCTCCAACACCACAGTTCAAAAGCATCAATTCTTCAGTGCTCAGCTTTCTTCACAGTCCAATTCTCACATCCATACGTGACCACTGGAAAAACCATAGCCTTGACTAGAAGGACCTTTATTGGCAAAGTAATGTCTCTGCTTTTGAATATGCTGTCTAGGTTGGTCATAACTTTCCTTCCAAGGAGTAAGTGTCTTTTAATTTCATGGCTGCAGTCACCATCTGCAGTGATTTTGGAGCCCCAAAAAATAAAGTCTGACACTGTTTCCACTGTTTCCTCATCTATTTGCCGTGAAATAATGGGACCAGATGCCATAATCTTCATTTTCTGAATGTTGAGCTTTAAGCCAACCTTTTCACTCTCCTTTTTTCACTTTCATCAAGAGGCTTTTTAGTTCCTTTTCACTTTCTGCCATAAGGGTGGTGTCATCTGCATATCTGAGGTTATTGATATTTCTCCCAGCAATCTTGATTCCAGCTCGTGCTTCTTCCAGCCCAGCATTTCTCATGATGTACTCTGCATAGAAGTTAAATAAGCAGGGTAACAATATACAGCCTTGACGTACTCCTTTTCCTATTTGGAACCAGTCTGTTGTTCCATGTCCAGTTCTAACTGCTGCTTCCTGACCTGCATACAGATTTCTCAGGAGGCAGGTCAGGTGGTCTGGTATTCCCATCTCTTTCAGAATTTTCCACAGTTGATTGTGATCCACACAGTCAAAGGCTTTGGCATAGACAATAAAGCAGAAATAGATATTTTTCTGGAACTCTCTTGCTTTTTCCATTTTCCAGTGGATGTTGGCAATTTGATCTCTGGTTCCTCTGCCTTTTCTAAAACAAGCTTGAACATCTGAAAGTTCATAGTTCATGTATTGCTAAAGCATAGCTTGGAGAATTTTGAGCATTACTTTACTAGCGTGTGAGATGAATGCAATTGTGCAGTAGTTTGAGCATTCTTTGGCATAGCCTTTCTTTGGGATTGGAATGGAAACTGACCTTTTCCAGTCCTGTGGCCACTGCTGAGTGTTCCAAATTTGCTGGCATATTGAGTGCAGCACTTTCACAGAATCATCTTTCAGGATTTGAAACAGCTCAACTGGAATTCCATCACCTCCACTAGCTTTGTTTGTAGTGATGCTTTCTAAGGCCCACTTGACTTCACATTCCAGGATGTCTGGCTCTAGGTGAGAGAGCGTGATTATCTTGGCCGTGAAGATCTTTTTTGTACAGTTCTTCTGTGTATTCTTGCCACCTCTTCTTAATATCTTCTGCTTCTGTTAGGTCCATACCATTTCTGCCCTTTATCAAGCCCATCTTTGCATGAAATGTTCCCTTGGTATCTCTAACTTTCTTGAAGAGATCTCTAGTCTTTCCCATTCTGTTGTTTTCCTCTATTATTTTGCATCGATCGCTGAGGAAGGCTTTCTTATCTCTTCTTGCTATTCTTTGGAACTCTGCATTCAGATGCTTATATCTTTCCTTTTCTCCTTTGCTTTTCGCCTCTCTTCTTTTCACAGCTATTTGTAAGGCCTCCCCAGACAGCCATTTTGCTTTTTTGCCTTTCTTTTCAATGGGGATGGTCTTGATCCCTGTCTCCTGTACAATGTCATGAACCTCATTCCATAGTTCATCAGGCACTCTATCTATCAGATCTAGTCCCTTAAATCTATTTCTAAATTCTACTGTATAATTGTAAGGGATTTGATTTAGGTCATACCTGAATGGTCTAGTGGTTTTCCCTACTTTCTTCAATTTAAGTCTGAATTTGGTAATAAGGAGTTAATGATCTGAGCCACAGTCAGCTCCCAGTCTTGTTTTTGCTGACCGTATAGAGCTTCTCCATCTTTGGCTGCAAAGAATATAATCAATCTGATATCAGTGTTGACCATCTGGTGATGTCCATGTGTAGAGTCTTCTCTTGTGTTGTTGGAAAAGGGTGTTTGCTATGAGCAGTGCATTCTCTTGGCAAAACTCTTAGCCTTTGCCCTGCTTCATTCCGCATTCCAAGGCCAAATTTGCCTGTTATGCCAGGTGTTTCTTGACTTCCTACTTTTGCATTCCAGTCCCCTATAATGAAAAGGACATCTTTTTTGGGATGTTAGTTCATAGGGTGGAAGATAACAGAATTTAGCATTAGTTTTAACTCAAACTTACTAGTAGAACAATCAAAGAAATGGGAGGGGAGGGAAGATATAAATCAAAAGGATTTGGCCACAAAGAAGATTTTTGATTGCTGTGATCTCTGCCATGTTCCCATGGTTTTAAATGTGATTGATTGTCTACAGTGCACCATTTCCAATGATCCGAGGCCCTTTTCTTTATCTTTCTATTTAATTTTCTAATGACTTTAAAGGAAGAACTCTTTGGCACTGAAAATTACTTTGGATTGTAACAAGAAAGATGCAGAACTTTTTTTCTCTTTCTTTTAATGGTCATTCAGGGACACAGTGTAATTGAATTAAGACACTTCCAGAAGGTGAATTATAGGATAATAATTCAGACCTTTCCATTTAATAGGAGCTGGCCTGTGGCCGTGAGTCCACTAGATCTGAAGGGGTGAATTACTGCTCCATAACTCACAAGGTCCCACTTAAAGAGACCCTGGTTAAAGAGAATTAACATCAAGAATCAAATCTGGCAAAGGCAACACAAGATCTAAGAGTGAGGAATGTGAGGAACACAGAAATGAGTTTGGAAACTTGGCTTCTTACTTCAAAGAAGTCAGACAGCAGAGAATAACAGCAGGCCCTTCATAAAAATGAAGGCCTCTCAGCCCAGCAGAGTTCTGGCTATTTTTCACCAAAGCCCTGACACACACGTGTGAACGTTTTGAGCACCCCAACTTTGCAGAACTGATAAAGTAACTAGCTTTATACTGGGCTTCCCAGGAGGCGCTAGTGGTGAAAAATCTGTCTGCCAGTCAGGAGACATGGGAGACGTGGATTTGATCTCTGGGTGGAGAACCCCTGGCGCAGGAAATGGCAATCCACTCTCGTATTCTAGCCTGGTAAGCTCCGTGGCCAGAGTAGCCTGGCAGGCTCCATGGGGTCTCAAAGAGTCAGACCTGACTGAGTGACTAAACACGCACATTCAGTCTGCAGGGGCATGAGGAGAAAGTAACTAACTGGGCTTTAAACCTAGCTAGGGCACAGGCCAGGTGTCGTCCAGCAGGTATGTGCATCCTGAAGGCAGAATGGACAGCTGCATCCTAGCGTACCCGACGTATCTCTTCCGGGAGTCACCACAAGCGTTTTTCTCTCTGATGCCTGAAATTTCTTCATTCACAATTCATTTGGGCTCAACATTTATACCTTTCTGTTTTCTCTTTTTTAAAAGCAGTTGGCATTGTTCGTAAATAAATGTGTGGCACTTAACTCACAGACAGATGTGAGCTCATATCTAAACTCCACAACTTACAATCTGTCAAATCTTAGGGAAACTGCTCGCCCTCTCTCTCTTTCAAGTTTCTCATCTGTAAAATGAGGCTTGTAACAATACCACCTTCTCAGGGCTGTCAGGAAGATTAGATAAAAGAGTGAACACAATAATGCTTAGCAAAATGTCTGACATAGACATTTTGATAAAGAATAAACATTATTGAAAAATATCCTTCAGAGAGCAATGTGCATGCCAAGAATCACTTAACTGTGTTCTCCTTTTAAAGTCGGGAATGTGAATATTGTTTCATATAAGAAAAAAAGAAGGATCACTAATTCAGTAAAGTTCATAAATACTTTTTTTCTGATATGATACTAATTGGTAGTTAGCCACCTCTAAGGTAAATCTAAGTTTTGGAAATTTCTAGAAACCTGGAGAAAAACCATCTCAACTCCAAAACTTCCATCCAGTTTAGGAGGTCAGTACCAGATGACAGAACCTGCGCCATCTTCACTCCCTCCAAGACCTCTTGCCTATCATTGGCCAACCATCTGCTATCTGTCCCAAACTTTTACCTACAGATAAGAAGAAAAAGCTTATAATTCACTACAGTTCATTAAAATGAAAATAAAAATTTATTTTGCATCAAAATGAAAAATGACTCATTTATTATTAGCATATAAATAGCATTTTTAAATGTCACTCTGCCTCAAAATCACTTACATTTTCAGTGATCATAGCACACAAAATTAATTTTTGATAGCCTTTTGTGATTTGGCTGAAATTCTTATTTCTTTTTGTGCTTTAAACAGCAAACTGTATCCACTGCTATTCATAGCAAATTTTAGATAATGAAGCAATTAAAAATACATGGATTTAAGATCTTATCTCATTTTTCCTTTGGCCTATTTCTGCTTCATTATTCATGAAGGGATATGTTTAATTCAGAGTTAGTAATTGCAGATATATCTGGTATAAATTGTGCCTCATATTCTTTACCCATTTCAATTTATTTTAGCAAATAGATCTCTATTTGAAAAAAAGTAGTTGAGAGCAGGGAGCGTATGATAAAAAGCAGAAAGCTATACGTGTGTGTGTGTGTGTGTGTGTGTGTGTGTGTGTGTGTGTTGATTGGCATGTCCAAACAAGATTTCAGAAATGTTAATAATCACATTACCTGAGGATTTACCTGTGCTGAACAATCATGTATGGCATTTCATTCAATCCTAAGAGTAATCTTATCAGGGAGGTACTGTTAGTGCTTCCATTTCTTAGATATGGAAACTGAGGCTCAGAGAGGTTATAAAACTGAATAAGAGGTCATTAAAAATGACAGAGAAGCAAGATTAGGACCTAGTTTATCCGCCTCTAGAGCTTGTGTGTCTAACCATCCATTACACAGTTTCCTGTGTCCTGGGGCTACACAGTTCTGAACCACAGATAATTTGTTAGAAGCTTGAAATCATCTTGCTGCTCCATGTAGGAGCATCCTTACTCCATAAAGTTGCTGGTCTGAGGGGCTTGTCACTTATTTTGTTTTCATGAACCCTAAATATGTTTCAGGAATTTATCCTAGGGAAGTAATAGAAATGGTACGTGTAGTTCTTGCAATGTAACTTGTTCCAGGGTTTTATGCACCAATAAAAAAGAGAAGAAGAAAAAAAGAAAAGAAATGAAAAAAAGAGAGCAGAGGAGAAAATGAAACAAAATAAGAAAATAGTCTTAAAATGTTCAACTACAGTTTAAATAAACTCCAATGCATTTACTCAGTAGTTTTTATTATTACTCTGGAGCCATTGACAATGATGATGAAAGTTTTAGGTTACTGAAATCCAAAAATTTTCATGGTATAAAAGTAATAGGCTTATAAAACAATATGTATAATGCACTCCTTTTTAATGAAAACAATACATATGTATATATAAATGTGTGTGGGCGTAAGAGGAGAGAATCTAGACAGTACTGTCCAGTAGAAATATAATGTGTCACAGATATAATTAAAAATTTTCTAATAGGCACATTAAAAACTAAAGCAAAAGGGTAGCATTAATTTTACTAATACTTAATTTATCCCCAAATACTCAAAATGTTGTTATTTCATTCTATAACCAATCTAAAATCATTACTGTGATATTTTACATTTTTTTGTTAAGTGTTTGTAATCAGGTATGCCTCTCATACTTATGTGCGTGTGTGCTAAATGGCTTCACTTGAGTCCAGCTCTTTGTGACCTTATGGACTATAGCCCACCAGACTCTTCTGTCCATGAGAGTCTCCAGGTAAGAGCACAGGAATGGGTTGCCATGCTCTCCTCCAGGGGATCTTCCTGATCCAGGGATCAAACCTGAGTCTCCTGTGTCTCCTGAATTGCAGGCAGATTCTTTTTGCACTGAGTCACCTGGGAAGCCCATAGGAAAACTCACATTGGCCAAGAATTGAACCCAAGTCAACTGCTTGGAAGGCAGCTATCCTCACCACCATACCACCAACGCAAAAAGTGAAAGCTGTGTCATTCGGTTGTGTCCAACTCTTCGTGACCCCATTGACTGTAGCCTGCTAGGCTTCTCTGTCTAGGCAGAATGCTGGAGTGGGTTGCTATCCTCTTCTCCGGGGGAACCTTCCCAACCCAGGGATTGAATCCAGGTGTCCTGCATGGCAGGCAGATTCTTTAACATCTGAGCCACCAGTGAAACCCAATTGTAATGTGCTTTCAGGGAAACTGAATTGAAATGTGCTTATACTTACAGCATATTTCAATTCAGACTTGCTCCATTTCCACCACAGTGACTGCCATATAGCCCAGGACAAGTCTAGAAGGATATGCACAAACTTATACACAACTTCTGGATCTTGGGGTGGTATCATTATGAAGTATTTTTCCTCTGTGCAGTATGCTTCTCTGAATTATTTTTTTTAAGACAAAACAGATTATTAATAAAGCAATACAGTTATTTTCAATCTGGGGAAGAAGGGTCTCTCTGGAACACGTAAATAATTTGTCCAATGTCAGCTAAGATTTTGTGGCTTAAAGATCCCAGTCTGCAGTCCAGTTTCAGAGGCCAAGTTCTTTGCCACCATCTATGCTACTTTCCAAGAGGAGAGTGTGTCTTGGGAATGTTCCTGGCTTTAGCCTTTCTTACCGATTCAGGTCCCTTATGCATTCACACCACATCGTCTGCTCTAACTGCCAAATCACAGCATCCTGGTCCCTCCCTCCACAGGACTGATCCCAGCTCCTTCTCAATGCACTGTGGATTCTTGCCCACACCATGAGTTTTCCTCAGCTGTAACGTGGTCCATGCCTTGCCTTCTCTGTAATGGCAAAATATCATCCTAAATACTTAATTACATTGTAAAGCAGTCATGTTGCCATTGCTCCTGGAAAGAAAACTTGAATTAAGTGGAAGGTGTCTTCAAGGATTTTTTTTTATATTCTAACACATTGCATTGATCCCTGCTATGTATTCCCCCATTCCAGATGCTAGGGATACATGAGAGAACAATTAGGCAAGATCACCACGAATTTCATGGAGCTAGAGTTTCCAGCATGAGAGACAGCAAAAAAAAAAACAAAACAACAAACATGCAAGCAAGTAATTATGCAACATGGCAGGTGTTGTTGAGAGCTACGGAGGCAAATAAAGGAGGAAAGGGGAGACTGAGGTGTTATTATGTTGGATGATTGGGAAGTTGCATTTGACAAGGTAACACTAAGCAGAGACATGACAGAAGTGACTGAGGGATTCATGAAGCTGTGTGAGAGAAAACCATCTAGCAAGCGCAAAGGTCGTGAAGCAGGAGCGAACTTGGCCTGACTGAGGAAACACGAGGGGCCACAGTGGCTGGCACTGAAGCTTACTTTGCCAGGTTCAAGGTATGAAGTAGAGGCTGAGAGTCAGGAGTCCAATATACTTGAGCTATTTAACATACAATTTTAAGATGTTGGCGTTGCTGTGCTAGAAACCCTCTTAATCACCCCAAAGTGAGGATGAGGACAAGGTCAAATACATTGGACAGTTTGAGAAGCATCAGCAAAAGAGGCTGTTACTCTCTGGGTCCATGCTGTACAGACAGAATAGCCTTGAGAGAGGAAATGTGAACCACAGGAGAGGAGGAGGGGAGCAAGGACTTGGAGGCACAAGCAATCAAGAGGAACACAGACGCTGGAGAATTCACAAAAGTCTCGGGAGAATGTTAGGCTCACAGGACTTAGGATTGGAGCTCAGGTCAAATTTATTCAAAACTCAAGGAAGGGGTCAGGACCCTGTTTACATCTGGGCTGAATATATTTAGGACACAAAATATTTGGAGAATCATATAATCTTAATTTGGTTTATTCTTAGGAATACACCCAATGATTTAAACCTGATTTTCAAATTGTTTTAAAATTTTTATTTATTTATGACTGCTCTGGGTCTTTATTGCTGTGCATGGACTTTCTCTAGTTGCAGTGAGTGGGGCACACTGTCTTATTAGGGCACACGGGCTTCTCACTGGGGTGGTCTCTCTTGTTGCAGAGCACGGATTCTAGGTACACGGACTTCAGTAGTTGTGGCATGAGAGTTTAGTCGCCCCTAAGCATGTGAAACCTTCCTGAACCAGGGGTCAAACCCATGTCCCCTACACTGGTGGGCAGTATCTTAACCACTGAGCCACCAGCGAAGTCCTCAAAAATTTTTTAACGTCTACATTTAATATTAAACAGATTAACAGGTGAAACACAAAAGGATTTCTCACAAGCGGGCTTTTTCAAAGAGTATGTTTCCTTGGCACACAGAAAATGTTATGTGGGGTGGAAAAAAGTCCCATTTATGAAAATCCTGTTTATGCCACAGTGATGCAGAATGAAGGGCTGTTGGCACTGCCATCCTGGCATGCAAATGGCCATTTCTAGTAATTCTTTAGAGTGCATGTTTCTAGGCTGCAGAGAGCATTGTGTCCAAAAGATAGGTAGGATTCACTCTGCATGCCAACTGTTACCCTGCCAGAAAGCCATGCCATCTGGATGTCATCCTAATATACTCCCTCCTTCACCCAGAGTAAATCTCTGTCATGATGAGTAAGCATTATAACATAATCTCTGGGCTCCAGTCCTGTCTGGCCACTGGCTAGCTTGGGATGGTGGCCATAAATCCTGAGTCTCAGTTTCCCTGAATGGAAAGGGAAAATCATTATTAAAGTGAGGATAAATTTGGTTGGGGATCAAGAAAGAGAAGGCTTAGTAGAGAATCTGACCAATGACAAACTCTGAATAAGGTTAGTATGAAATAAGCGAAAACATCTAGACGATCAACAGACAGCTACCTGTATTTTGCTCTCCCCCGACCCCCCGCTTTTGGAGAAAAATGACAAGGACTCACTTTCCAAGAAATTACACTATGTTCGATGCCTTCCCATCAAGAGCAGGCAACGTTCCATATCTGGCCATTGGTAAGTATCAAATGGGCTCATGTCAGACAAGACATGGCTTTTAATCTCCCTTTATTTGCCGTGTCACCTGTCAGTGACCTTGACTGTTGCAGAACTGCCTCGCGTTCTGCAGGTTACTGATAACTGTGTTTACTGCTTTTGAAGTCATGTCTGCCGAAAACCACATCTGGTTCACCACCGCCTCAACAGACACACAATGATGTAGAAAGGCTAATTCTGCAGTGTACACAATCCGTGTCTGTTTTCCCAGAGGATTCCTGATGGAGTGAACTCATCAGAGGCAGTTCCTTGAAAACTGGCGATTCCGGGGAGCGGCAAGGACAGGGTGGGACTTGAAATCCTCAGTGAACTGCCAGGGGATTGTGACCTCAGACACAGGGATGAGAGAGAGTGCTCTTGCCCCAAGGAGGGTTGCAGTGCTTTTCAGAGTCCTTTCCCTGTTAGTCTAGCAGCCACCTTTGGTGTAAACCAGATTGAGATTTCTCAAATGAAGGAACATTTCCCAGATTAGTTGGAAAATATTAACACGAATATTGATGTTGGGAGAAAGTCTAGTGCCATAAGCGGGAGAGATGTTTTATATTTTATTAGGGGGCTTTCCTGGTGGCTCGGACCGTAAATAATCTGCCTGCAAAGCAGGACACCTGGGTTCATCCCTGGTTCTGGAAGATTCCCTGGAGAAGAAAATGGCAACCTACTCCAGTACTTTTGCCTGGGAAATCCTATGGACAAAAGAGCCTGACGGGCTACAGTCCATATGGTCGCAAGAGTCATACATGTCTGAATGACTAATACTTTCATTCAGGGTATGAAAAGCTATGGTTTTCCCAGTAGTCATGTACAGATGTGAGTAAGTAAGTAAGTAAGTGAAGTTACTCAGTCATGTCTGACTCTTTACGACTCCATGGACTGTAGCCTACCAGGCTTCTCCATCCATGGGATTCTCCAGGCAAGAATACTGGAGTGGGTTACCATTTCCTTCTCCAGGGGCTCTTCCCAACCTAGGGATCGAACCCAGGTCTCTCATGTTGGAGGCAGACCCTTTAACCTCTGAGCCAGCAGGGAAGATGAGAGTTGGACCATAAAGAAAGCTTAGCACCAAAGAATTGATGCTTTCAAACCTTGGTGCTGGAGAAGACTCTGGAGAGTCCCTTGGACAGCTATCAAACTAGTCAGTCCGAAAGAAAATCAACCCTGGGTACTCATTGGAAGGACTGACACTGAAGCAGAGGCCACCTGATGTGAAGAGCCAACTCAATAGAAAAGACCCTGATGCTTGGAAAGATTGAGGGCAGGAGGAGAAGGGGACGACACAGGACAAGATGGTTGGATGGCATTGCCGACTCAATAGACGTGAGTTTGAACAAACTCCAGGAGATAGTGAAGGACAGAGAAACCTGGCCTGCTGCAGTCCATGGGGTTGCAAAGAGCTAGACACGACTTAGCGACCAATCAACAAGGATATGAATGATGGCATCTTTATTTAAAAGCCTAGTAAAAATATCAGCCACTGTTTACTGAATGTCTACGATATGCCAGATGCTAGTTCTTACATACTTTTCTTGCCTGGACACAGTTTTGTGAAGTAGCTATATGCGTTTTCATGTCCATTTTACAGATGTGGAAATTAAAATTCAAAGAGGTATCGTAATTGACTCAATGATGGTCAGTCCTTTCGCACTTGAGTTGTTTTGTGTTTTGATCACTTGCCTGTATCTCACTGATGTTGAGTATATGCCTGGCAGTTTAATTCCTGTCACAGGCTATACAAATGTTCACTTCTAGACCATTTTACAAAGTCATTATATCAATCCAAGGAGCAGAGCCAAGTCTGAAAGTGAGCCTAGCTGATTTCTGCCCTAATACTTTTAGATACAGCGATCTAGCCTATCAAAGTGCCAGGTGTAAATAATAGAAACTTTCCATGAACCCTTGCTCCTGGCAAGTGGAGAGTTTTTATTGTGGTGGTGCTTTGCTTTATAAACATTGTAATTAACATGTAACCATAACATACAAACAATGTGGATAAGTCTCAAGCAAAGAACATGTTGAATTTTTTTTAATTTTATTTATTTTTTATTGGAGGATAATTGCTTTACAATGTTGTGTTAGTTTCTGCTATACAACAAAGTGAAAAAGCTGTACAGTTCAGTCATTCAGTCATGTCCGTCTCTTTGCCACCCTATTGACTGCAGCACGCCAGGCTGTCCTTCACTATCTCCTGGAGCTTGCTCAAACTCGTGAATCAGCTACATGTATACATGTATCTCCTTTCTTTTGAGCCTCCCTCCCCCACCCTTCTAGGTCATCCCAGGCTGGGCTCCCTGTGTTATATAGCAGCTTCTTACCAACTGTCTATTTTACACATGATAGGGTAATGAATGGACTTGTGGTTCATTGAATTTTTACAAAGTGATGATGCCCATGAGACCAAGGTACAGGATATACTAACCCCCTGAACAAGGTACAGGATATACTAACCATCCTGTCAGCTTACCTCCAACTTTATTCTTGTTCAAGATGGTCTTTATCACCCCTTTGCACTTCCATATATATTTTGGAGTCATTGTCCATAACAAAAACTCCAGCTGGAATTGTGAATGAGATTGTATTAAATTGAAATGTTAATTGAAAAGTTTTTAGATTGGTGTTTTTTTCTATCCTTAATACTCTGAAGAATTCACTGGTCAAGTTATTTGAGCCAGGAGTTGGGCTGTGTGTGTGGGGTGGGGGACAGGAGGGATGGAATTGCAAATGCAATTCATTTATTAGCTGTGGAAGTATTCAGATTTTCTGATGTTTCTTGTGTCCATTTTGCTAAACTGTTTTTAAAGAAAAATTCCCATTTCATCTAAAATTTCCAATCTGTTGGCTTATTACCTTTCTACAATACATGAAGGGATTATTTTGTGTGATAGAAATGTTATATGTCTTGATTATGACATGTCAAATATTTACTTGGGGGTATACACTTGTCAAGATTTATTTAACTGAACACCTAAGGTGAATACATTTTATTCTTTCACTTACAATTTTGGAAAAATTTAAAAGTCCATGAAAGTTCATTAAAATAAAGTGTTGGTGAAACAGGATACACTACAGGAAAACATGTACATTGATACAACTACTTGAGAAAACAATTTGGAAATATTTTTAAAAATTGACAATGTAGGGACTTCTCTGGTATTCTAGTGGTTAAGACTCCATGCTCCCAATGCTGGGAGTCAGGGTCAGGGCGTGGGTTCAATCCCTAGTCAGGGAACTAATATTCCATATGACAGGCAGCGAAAAAAATAAATGAATAAAATAAAATTTAAATTTAAAAAATGAAAATGTGTATATGCTCTCACTTAGAAATTTCACCTACAGGTACATGCTTTAGCGAAACACTCCCATATACGTTAGAAGAGACAGTGCAATATTTATCGCAGCTCTGTAAAAGAAAAAGTGAAAAAAAATGTTATTATCACTCAGAAGGTAAATGGTGGTGAATATGCATAGTAGACTAGTATATCACTCTTAAATATAGTGATTTATAACTACATGGTTCAACCTAGATAAATACCTTAAAGAAATGAGTGGGGGGAAAAAAGTTACAATGGAACACCATAGTTAATGTCATTTATGTACATTTTAAAGACTGCTGTTCTTCCACTGTTTTCCCCATTGTGATAAAAACCTGAGCTGGGCACAGGGAAAATCAGAATAAAGATTTCCTTACAGGGAGGTGAGCCCATGCCTCACTGTGTTCCACGGAATGTGAGCACTGTTATTTGGCAGCTTCCAGGAAACTTCCTGAAGTGTAGCTGCTGCTGCTGCTGCTGCTGTTAAGTCGCTTCAGTCGTGTCCGCCTCTGTGCGACCCCATAGACGGCAGCCCATGAGGCTCCCCTAAGAGCCTTTAAACTTTTCTCCTCTCCAGTCTCTTCCTCTTCTACCCCTTGGCTCCCTGTGTTGCCTTCCTACCACTGTTATAACAAAGCAACCTAACCTAAATAACTCTAAATGACAGAGGTCCATTCTCTCCTGACTCTGGAGACCGGCATTACTACCAGCATATCTGTGCTCTCTTGGTGGTTCTAGGGGAGAATCTGTTCCGTGTCTTCTTCCAGCATCTAGTGTTGCTGGAAATCCTTGGCATTCCTTGGCCTGCAGACACACCATTCCAATATCTCCCTCTGCCTTCACATGTGTATTTGTGTCTGTGTCTCCCCTTTTTCTTTCACAGGAACACTAGTCAGATTAGGGCCCATTCTAATTCAGTATGAACCTCATCTTGACTTGATTGCATTTGCAAAACTCCATTTCCAAATAAGCTCACATTTGCAGATACTGAGGCTTAGGACCTCACCATATCTTCTGGGAGACACAATTCAAAACATGGCACCTCCTCTTCTTCCTTCTCATTAGAATGTGGATATGATGGCAGGGGCTTGAACAGCTGTCTTGGACCACGAACTAAGTTTTAGAATCGAATTCATGCATGGAAGCGCTATAAGATTTTAAAAAAAAAACTGAGTTCTTGAAATCTAAAGAAGGCACATCAGATCTCTTGCACTTTTACATGCAAGAGAAATAAATATTTATCTCTTAAAACTGCTCTTCCATTTATTTGGGGAGTTTCTTTTACTTGCAGCCAAAGCTAATCTTACACACATTCATAGGATAATTTATTGGAAAAAAGTGGAAACATACCAAGCACGTGAACACAAGACAAGCTAGAGGAATGGGAAATGCTGATCAGAGGGAACCTTGTTTTCCTTCATATGTCTTATTTCTTTAATTAAAAGACGATAAAGCAAATATAGCAGAAGTCTAATAGTTATAATAGAAGGGGGGCACTTTGTCACGAGTCAGGAGGATGCTCATCTTTGAATTCTGAAGTTTTAAAATGTATCCCTCCCCCAAATCCCCTCAGAATTTGAAAGGAATCTCTCCACACCTTGCCCTCCAGTCGCTTGGACTGACCTGGAATTCCCTGAACGCACTGGCTGTGCTCTAGCCTCTTTGAACAGAGTGCTTCCCCTCACTGAAAACGAGCTTTTCACCTTCCTCGCCTGATTAACTCCTTCTGGGCATCTGTGGAACCTTTTAGAAAACCAACAAAAATTATATTTCTCTATATCAGCTTTCAAAAGAAGAGCCCAATGGTGATACATTTTTCATAATTGGAAGAGTCTTCTTTTTTTTTGGCTGTACCATGCGGCTTGTGGAGTTTTAGTTTCCCCAACCAGGGATTGAACCAGAGCCCTCAGCAGCGAGAGCTTGGAGTCCTAACCATCGGACCGCCCGGAAATTCCTTCATTTTTATAATTGCTTAAACTATGGAAGTAGCGCTTGCTCATTATTAAAAAAAAAAAAATCCTGAGACCAGTATGACTAAAGTACACAGAAGTGAACATTGAAACCTGACCTTCATCATCTCTATGGTATCCCAGAGGCAAATCACCTGAGTAAAGATTTAAAGGCTTCAAAACCAAGCTATTAAGCATTAGGATAAACAATTTGAGACTATTTTAAGAAAATTATGGTAAGGAAGGAATTTCTTATGTGGAACAGAAGATGGAAACTTTAAATAACCAGACTAATTTTTCTGGGAGGAAAATAGCTTAAAAAATCTTACATGAATGAAAACCTGGGAAGATATTTGTAACATAATAGACCAGAATGTCAATGTCCTTAATATATAAAGAGATTTTTCAAATTAATGTGAAAGGAAAACACAAATAGGCAGTTTTGAAAGGCCAAATTCTGATACATAAAGTTAAACAATAATACCCATTGATGGAGAAAATGTGAGAGAAATTGGCACATTCATGGAGTTCTGGTGATATTAAAAATTAACAAAATCTCCTGAGAGAAACTCTGGCTGCATCTATCCAAAGCCTTAAAAAGATACGTGGTTTTGACTCAATAATTTCACGGAGAGGAATTCATTCTGAGAAAATAAAGGAAGATGTGTGCAAAAAATTAGCTGCAAACACAGTCATCACAAAGTTGCTTATAGTAGCAGAGAAAATTGTAAATAACCCAAGTGTCCAAATTTAGAGTCTTCATTAAACAAATTATGTTACAATCACTTAATAGGATAATATGAAATTATTAAAATGAATTCAAGTTTTAGGAAGATGTTCATAATATATTAAGGGAAAAATGAGCTAACTTTTAAAAATAGCAGCTATTGCATGATCCAGCTTTTTAAAAAGGAGTTTGCATGTATGTATATCACACAGAAAAAAGACTGGAAGGATATGCATCAGGGTGGATGTGTGTGGTTGTGTGTTTGTTTGTGGGAGTTACTTCCGAGTAGTGGGATTAGAGGTGAGGTTTATTTTCTTTTCACTGACCTATATGTTCACAAGGAGGAAAAGTTAAAGCAGATCTCAGTTGAAGCATCCTGTCCTTAGGGAAGTTCCCCTGCCCCGAGTCTTTGTAAATCCCTGTCTGCCCCTGCCTGCTGTCATGCTTTCTCATCTCACTAGATGAGTGGGCTGAACTGAGACCAGGATGTAATTTGTGGTTCCACCCTAGGCTCTAATTTCCTTGGGGGAAAAAGGCAAGTCTTTCTCCATCATTGTAAACTCAATTTTTAGTTCTAAAATTGTTTAGTGAGTGGTGAATTAAGAATATCCCCTAATTTTGTCTTCTAAGTAACTTCCATGTGCCAGGTTTTCACTGCTTCATTAATAATTTCCAAAATTGAAAATAGCAAAATTAAAATTATTGGATTAATTTCTTTACACTTTGATTATACAGATGGAGAAAATGGTGTCAAGAGACTTGAAGTGACTTAATAGCATCACATGGCATGTAAGGGGCAGGCCAGGACTGGACCCAGACCCATGACTTCCTCCTCTCCCTTTCTACTGTACCAGTTTACTCAGTATGCCTCTTGATTCTCTTTTGTTATCTGAAGAAGTCTAACCCACAGGGATTTTCAGAAGAGCATGAATGTCTCTGGGTTGGGCTGGACTAGGGCAATGAGAAAGAAAGAGATTTGGGTGGCAATGAGAAACAAGGTTCAAACTACATTTTATGATGTCCCATTCTGTCTCTGAGCCCTGAATCCAGTGTGTGTGCGTGTGCGTGTGTGTGTGTGTGTGTGTTTACTTTGTGGGGAAGAAGATGCGAAAAAACATTGTTTCAGGCAGCATGATGAATTCAGCCTCCAATACCACCATCCTCCGAAATCAGCCCCAGCCTGTTGATTTCTCTTCTCTTATATGCTTTGATGCTCACCTTCCCAGCTCTAGAATTTGCTGGGTCATCACACCTCTATTTCCACACCACTTCATCTGAATAGCCACCGTTGTCAATGAGTGATTCAGGCTCCCAGCTGGGGACCCTGGCGAGTCCATTTCTGATAAAGGGACTGTCTTCACATAGAATGTCTCCTCCACACAGCCTCTGAGCAGAAAGCTGGCAAGGGAGTTAACTCAACCAAGTGGCTGATGTGTAAGGGTTTCCTATATGACATATTTTCTCATTTCATCATAACAACTCCGAGGGAGGAGGAGGAGCTACTGTCCCTATTTTACAGATGAGAACACTGAGTCTCAGAGAGGAGCACTGACAAGCCCAGGGTTATACAGCAGCAAGCAGCTGAAACTGATTTAGTGCTGAGTGTTCTGGTTCCAAGGAAGTGACATTCGGTTCCACCTGGTGCCATTCATTGCAAATTTCAGGGTGGTTGACTTTAAAAAATGTGACTCTAGAGTTTCCATGACACTTAAGAATGAGTAAGTAGAGTTGACTCTGGCTCTCAGCCTTAGTCCACAAGTTTTGATGAGAAATTTGATAGTCATTCTTAGGGGACTCCTGTCCCCTCTTAGGGTTATACAAGTATCTTGGGACTAGTGAGGTGTTAGGAAAGTGAAATAAGGCTTGGTTTTTAGTTTCCTAGGGATGTAATTTTTAGCAGTGCTTCTTCAGCTGTGCCATGATGCCTTGGAGAGCTAGCCCTGGGCCATTTGTTCTTAGTGATGCAGAGATGCTCCTGAGAGGATCATGTCTGTGCACCACAGACTCAGCCACATATATTCACTCTATACTCTTGAGCCATTCATTACATTCATGAGCAGTCACCACAAGGCCTTCTGTCCCTTATAGAATCCCCATTCCTAGTCTCACGCTCAGGCCATCCCAGCGGTGGTTCACTTCTGCTCTGTTCAAATTCCACAGCCATTCTGTGGTGCTGAGTGGGGGCACCCAGGCCTCCAGGACCCAAAAGCCATGCTTTCTCTCTTAAGAGGCAGACACAATTTTTATCATCCTCTCTTAAGTTATATTATTTTATGTTGAGGCATAGCATACATACAGTATACAGCTCAGTGGATTCATGCACGTGTGTATGTCTTCTGTAACCTCCGTCTGGATCTGGTTGTAGAACATTTTCATCATCTCAGTAAAATCCCTCATGACCTTTTCCAGCCAGTGCCCCCACCTTGGATGTAACCGCTGTCTGACCTTAATCATTATAGACTATATTTCCTTGTTTTTGTTATTTGTAAATTGGATCATTCAGTAGATACATTTGTACCTAACTTCTTTTGCTCAACACAATGTTTTTGAAAACCATCCATGTTATTATGTTTTTCTATATTCATACTTTTAAACTGATGATTAGTGTTATATGAACATGGGCTTTCCAGGTAGCACGGTGGTAAAGAATCCTTCTGCCAGTGCAGGAGACACAAGAGACTCGGGTTCGATCCCTCGGTTATGAAGATTCCCCTGGAGTAGGAAATGACAACCTACTCCAGTATTCTTGCCTGGAGAATCCCATGGACAGCGGAGCCTGGTGGGCTATAGTCCATGGGGTCACAAAGAGTCTGACATGACTGAGTACTGCACCCAGGCACATTATATGAATATACCTCAACTACTGATTTTCTTCTCAAAGACCCTTGCATTTTTCCACTTTGGAACTATAATGAATTAAACTTCTATGAACATTCTTGTACAAATTATTTTGTGAACATATGTACTAATTTATATTGAGTATAATTCTAGAATTAAACTGCAAGGTCACTGGGTAGAACTGTATTTAATTTTGTGCAGTTCAGTTCAGTCACTCAGTCGTGTCCGACTCTTTGTGACTCCATGATTCGCAGCACGCCAGGCCTCCCTGTCCATCACCAACTCCTGGAGTTCACTCAGACTCACGTCCATTGAGTTGGTGATGCCATCCAGCCACCTCATCCTCTGTCGTCCCCTTCTCCTCCTGCCCCCAATCCCTCCCAGCATCAGAGTCTTTTCCAATAAGTCAACTCTTCGCATGAGGTGGCCAGTGTACTGGAGTTTCAGCTTCAGCATCAGTCCTTCCAGTGAACACCCAGGACTGATCTCCTTTAGAACGGACTGGTTGGATCTCCTTGCAGTCCAAGGGACTCTCAAGAGTCTTCTCCAATACCACAGTTCGAAAGCATCAATTCTTCAGCACTCAGCTTTCTTCACAGTTCAACTCTCACATCCATACATGACCACAGGAAAAACCATAGCCTTGACTAGAAGGACCTTTGTTGACAAAGTAATGTCTCTGCTTTTGAATATGCTATCTAGGTTGGTCATAACTTTCCTTCCAAGGAGTAAGCGTCTTTTAATTTCATGGCTGCAGTCACCATCTGCAGTGATTTTGGGGCCCCCCAAAATAAAGTCTGACCCTGTTTCCACTGTTTCCCCATCTATTTCCCATGAAGTGATGGGACCAGATGCCATGATCTTCGTTTTCTGAATGTTGAGCTTTAAGCCAACCTTTTCACTCTCCTCTTTCACTTTCATCAAGAGACTTTTTAGTTCCTCTTCACTTTCTTCCATAAGGGTGGTGTCATCTGCACATCTGAGGTTATTGATATTTCCCCCAGCAATCTTGATTCCAGCCTGTGCTTCTTCCAGCCCAGTGTTTCTCATGATGTACTCTGCATAGAAGTTAAATAAGCAGGGTAACAATATACAGCCTTGACGTACTCCTTTTCCTATTTGGAACCAGTCTGATGTTCCATGTCCAGTTCTAACTGTTGCTTCCTGACCTGCATACAGGTTTCTCAAGAGGCGGGTCAGGTGGTCTGGTATTCCCATCTCTTGAAGAATCTTCCACAGTTGATTGTGATCCACATAGTCAAAGGCTTTGGCATGGTCAGTAAAGCAGAAGTAGATGTTTTTTTGGAACTCTCTTGCTTTTTCCATGATCCAGCAGATGTTGGCAATTTGATCTCTGGTTCTTCTGCCTTTTCTAAATCCAGCTTGAGCATCTGAAAGTTCATGGTTCACGTATTGCTGAAGCCTGGCTTGGAGAATTTTGAGCATTACTTTACTAGCATGTGAGATGAGTGCAATTGTGCAGTAGTTTGAGCATTCTTTGGCATTGCCTTTCTTTGGGATTGGAATGAAACCTGACCTTTTCCAGTCCTGTGGCCAATGCTGAATTTTCCAAATTTGCTGGCATATTGAGTGCAGCACTTTCACAGCATCATCTTTCAGGATTTGGAATAGCTCAACTGGAATTCCATCACCTCCACTAGCTTTGTTCCTAGTGATGCTTTCTAAGGCCCCCTTGACTTCACATTCCAGGATATCTGGCTTTAGGTGAGAAAGCGTGATTATCTTGGCCATGAAGATCTTTTTTGTACAGTTCTTCTGTGTATTCTTGCCACCTCTTCTTAATATCTTCTGCTTCTGTTAGGTCCATACCATTTCTGTCCTTTATCGAGCCCATCTTTGCATATTAATTTTGTTAGAAAGAGCCAAATTGTTTTCCAGAGTAATTGGAGTGGTCTGCATTTCCACCAGCAGCATGTGAGGGTTCTGGTTGTTCCCCATCTTTGCCAATATTTCTATCATTCTTTTTTTATTCTCTTCTAACCTACAGGAAAACAGGACAGTTCATTTCTCCACCAGAGTTTTCTGCCACATTATAGTGACTGCTCCTACTGGTGACATATACCCCAAATGTTACAATAACACATTTTCATTTCTACTTGGCATTTCTCTAAATTGTCATCTAGCATTCCTTGTACCCAATCCCAAACATTACTTACTTTAGGACTGCTTGGAGAAGTGGAAAGTAATATAAATCAAATAGCTATATCACTAAAATTCTAAGTAAAATGCATAGTTGAAAAGTAGCTACAAAAAGGGGTTAATTTGGGGACAGTCTGGTATAATGGAAAATCCTAGGATTCTGGACTTGGATGGTCCTGTCCTTTACTAACTGTGTGGTCTTAGACAAATCATTTAATATAATTGACTTGTATATTCATTGACTGTAAAATGCAGATAGTAAAAATTAAATTCATAAAAGAAGTAATAGGGCATGTCACAGACTAGGTACTTTCTTTTGAATATGTTTCACATTTTAGTTTGTATCAGGATGAGCTGAGTTGCGCTGTGGTAACAAGCAACCCCCAAACTCTGTAGCTCAGCACAGCAGAAGTTTAATTCTCACTCATGCTCTAGGCCTAACACTAATTGATGGAGTTCTGTCATCAGTCACTCAGGAAACTGCACAGTGAAGGTGCTACCTGGACCCTGGGTTTTACAAATGATAGCATTGAGTGCTCATTAGGGTAAATTCAAGTTTTGAGTCATTTAGTCAACCAATGCGTAAAATTCTGTAATGACCCTTGCAGACACAGAAGCAGATGATACTATGCTTGCTTCGAGGAGTTCAGAGTACAACAATAGTAACATTAATAGTAACAGTAGTCACACAGCCAAGAGTTATTAAGCATGACACTGTAGTAGGAGCTTATTTTATGCAGCAGGTATTTTCCTAGTAACAAAACTCAGATCGGTGAAAGTGGAACTTTATTTTCCTCTAACTGAATTTAATTTCACTCTCAAGCACTCATTTCCACTATGCACTAGAAAATTGAATTAGAGGAAATGAAATCACTTGTGGCTTATAAGTCAGTCTGTTTTTTGGATACTACTCATTTGACCCATTTCTCTCTCAAATTCCCTTCTGTCCTTCTCACTGGGAATGCTTGTAGATCCTGGTGTGAAGTGAAGACTTGGTTTTAGGGCATGGGGAGAAGTATCAACCCTTGCTCTCTCCACCTCATGCCCTTTACTTGTACTGCTGCTGACCATGGTTCGACATTAGCCTCTGGTGTTGAAGTCAAAGCTTCCACAATCCCCAACCCCCAACCATGAGGACGTTGTTTGGTCTCCTTGTTCTCGCAGCCACTTCTGTGGCTTTCTCAGGAAATCGAGAGCTCTCAACTACTTTCCCCACACCACACCGATGTGGTCAGGGTTTGCAGGGCTTCCCTCACCCCTAACCACCCAGACAGTCCCCTCAGCCTCTCCTACTCTATGGCTTGGGCGCCATGTTGGATAAGGATCTTCCATGTAATCTTACAGAGTCCTGGAGAATGAGATAGTGGCTACTCTGCTCTAGGATTCCTCTAAACTCATCTATGGTTCCATTCATCATCCTAGATCATATTTATTCTATTTATCAGCATATACAATCCTCACAGTTTCAGATGACCTTCAAAACATCTCCTCAAAAGATTCATGCTTCAGCTGAAGATGGAAAACGATCAATACTGCTTTGTAATATGGATAATAACCATGTAAGTACAGGACTGAAATAAGAGCAAAGGCCTGAAGCTAGAATCAATATGAATTAGGATTCTGTGTCCATTCATCTTTAAGGCTAATCAGTTGTTGTGTTTGAACAGAAGACTTAGACCTTGATTAGAGCTGTCAGTGGTAAGGAGTCAATTAAAATGTTTGGCTCCACTAGTGTGTTTGAATTTCAAATCATTTGAAATTCTGGTGTGGCCAAAATGGCAAGTTTGCTCATGTGCAAAAGGAGGGAGTTGGAAAAGATAGCCAGTCTCAAAGTTCCCTTCCAGCTATGAAGGATTCTCTTTGATAAAAGGAAGATAAACAAAATCTTAACTCATTCCTTTTTGGCTTGTTATTTATTTTGTATCTGGGAGGAAAAACAGCCTGCATTTGATACTTAAGGAAAACATACATTTATAATTCACCTATCTGCAGTCACATACATTATAACTGTGAGGCCAAAAGACACGTCCCTTAACAAGCAAGTGAGAATTTATAAGCCTGCTCTCACTCACCTTACTACCATTATTTATCTTATATTAATGGCCTCTCTACCCAGTAGGCTGCTCTAAGTCTATTAACTTTTGGTTTTAATGGCCTTTTTGAATTTGGGGCAAGTTATTGGGCTCTCAGCTCATTTGCAATTTCTCTGTTGTTTATGAAAGCCCTGATTTATGTCAAGAGGTGTGGTGGTTTATTTTGAGCCTAATTTTTGCTTTTGCCTGGATTCAAGTTATCTAAGGATGTCTTATGGGCCCATCAAGCATCTATCTGAATGAGCTAATTTATGGTGGTGATAGAAATATAAGGGGCAATTGAGAAGGTGGTTTGTACACAAGATACCTCAGGAGAACAAAGTCATGATGACTGTGGCTTTGGGGACAGACATTCTTGGTCCCAGTTCTTACATCTATGATACTGGTCCAGTTGCTTAAACTTTTGAGCTTTGTTTGCATATCCACAAAATGAGGATAATTACTACGAACCTCCTATGGTCATTTTGAAGGTTTGGCAATGCATGCTTTTTGAAGTATGGCAGTGCATGCTTGGGACTCAGCCTGCTGTCTTGCATAGAGATATGTGTTCAGTAAACTTTAGCTTCTATTTTAATGTCTGCCCCTTACCTAGGAGAAGGCAATGGCAACCCACTCCAGTACTCTTGCCTGGAAAATCCCATGGACGGAGGAGCCTGGTAGGCTACAGTCCATGGGGTTGTGAAGAGTCAAACACAACTGAGTGATTTCACTTTCTCTTTTCACTTCCACGCATTGGAGAAGGAAATGGCAACCCATTCCAGTATTCTTGTCTGGAGAATCCAAGGGACAGAGGAGCTTGGTGGGCTGCCATCTATGGGGTCGCACAGAGTCGGACAAGACTGACGTGACTTAGCAGCAGCATCAACAGCAGCCCCCTACCTGGCCCCATTAACTTATTTCTGCATCTTCCATCATGGTAGGACTGGAGAAGGTGCTGTAGGGAGAAGCCAAAAAAGCTGTTTTCACAAGGGACCATGTGAAATGTGAATGTGGGTCCAGAAGTCCTGGATTTTACATTTGAAGTAAAAAGTCACAGAAATATGAATTGTTATTCATGACCTCATTTGTCCCTCAAGTTGTTGAGGCAAAGGGAAGTCTGAGTACATTTATATTTGTTTTCCTCTACCCATATGGGCTTCCCAGATGACTCAGTAATAAAGTATCTGCCTACTGATGCAGAAGACATGAATTTTATCCCTGGGCTGGGAAGATCTCCGGAGGAGGAAATGGCAACTCACTCCAGTATTCTTACCTGGAAAATCCCATGGACAGAGGAGCCTGGCGGGCTACAGTCCAAGGGAGTCACAAAGAGTTGGACATGACTGAGCGCAGCACCCATATACCCATACATTTGTCTTGGTGCTTTTCCTATCGACAGAGCCACAAACTGCCTGGAAGGCACCCTTAAGAAAATGATTTCTCTACTCACAGGACACTTTTGACATCTGTGTGTCAAGATTTTCCCCACACCCACCGACTCTCCAATTTTCCAGACAATACCTGGGCCTCATCACTCATTTCTGACACAAGCTCCCCAGAGTTGGCGTGGATCCTACAGACTGGCTCGGTACCACAGGACTGCCCACCTCCATCCCCCAATTTAGATGCCAATCACAAGTCCCAGGTTGTGAGCTATACTTCTGACCAACTGGCCGTAAATTGGAGGTTCTCACACCCCACTCACAAAGCTCAGAGAAACTCTTCATTTATGTTGAGTGGTTTATTATAAAGAATATTACAGAGGATATAAAATGTATAGCCAGATGAAAAGGTACATAGGGTGGGGATCTAGAAAGGTCCGGAGCACAGGAGCTTGTTCCTATGGAGTTGGGGTGTGCCACCCTCCGAACACGTGGCTGTGTTCACCAACTTGGAAGGTCTTCAAAACCCATTGTCTACGGATTTTCACAGAGGCTTCCTCACTTGAGCATGACCCATCATTAACTCATCCTCCCTGGAGGACGGGGGAATGGGACACAGACCTTGGTCTTTCTGGTGACTCACCTCCATTCTGAAATTATCCAGGAGCCCATCGGGAGTCATCTCATTAGAACAAAAGATGTTTTCTTCACCCAGGAAGTTCTGAGGGTTCAGGAGCTCCATGTCAGGCACTGAGGGATGAGACCAAATATACACTTCTCACAGTGTCGCTCTCCTCTACACCTTCCTCCTGAGGACAACGGCTATCATTTGTGAGCAAGCTCTGTGTGGGGGGCACAGAGCCATGTACTTTGACATGAATATCTCACTGAACCCTCACAATAATCTTTCGAGAGTCTGTGTGCATGCTCACTTGTGTCTGACACTTTGCGACCCCATGGACTGTAGCCTGCCAGTCTCCTCTGTCTGTGGGATTTTTCAAGCAAGAATACTGGAGTGGGCTGCTATTTCCATCTGCAGAGGATCTTCCTGACCAGGTATTGAGCCTGCATCTCTTGTGTCTCCTGCCTGTGTCTCTTATGTCTCCTGCATTGAGAGGCAGATTCTTTATCATTGCGCCACCTGGAAAGCCAATCTTTTGAGAGAAGCCATCACTTTATAGATGAAGGAATGGGAGGATCAGGGAGGTGATGTCACTTACCCAGAGTCATGGAGCCAATACATAAGGGATCAGGGATTTGAATCTTGCCTGCCTAGGACACCCAAACTTAACCTCCCTTTTGTCAACATAGTCCCACAGCCCTCAGAGCCCTCAGTCAGCAACCAGTCCTGTTCGATGAGTTGAACCCTTATGTGGGTGCCTCTGCAATATCAGCACTCCACATGTTGTCTCTCCAAAGATGAGCTGCTTACATCACCCTCACAAATGCATCCAGCCAAAAACACCAGTGAAATGCTGCCCTGTGGCTCCAAGTCCGTTCATTTCTCCCGCTCTACACGAAGTCTTCACGTGAGAGAGGATTTGCAAATGATGTCCATCAGTTCAGTTCAGTTCAGTCGCTCAGTGGTGTCTGACTCTTTGCGACCTCATGAATCGCAGCACGCCAGGCCTCCCTGTCCATCACCAACTCCCGGAGTTCACTCAGACTCACGTCCATCGAGTCAGTGATGCCATCCAGCCATCTCATCCTCTGTTGTCCCCTTCTCCTCCTGCCCCCAATCCCTCCCAGCATCAGAGTCTTTTCCAATGAGTCAACTCTTTGCATGAGGTGACCAAAGTACTGGAGTTTCAGCTTCAGCATCATTCCTTCCAAAAAATCCCAGGGCTGATCTCCTTTAGAATGGACTGGTTGGATCTCCTTGCAGTCCAAGGGACTCTCAAGAGTCTTCTCCAACACCACAG
The DNA here is from genome assembly GCF_023091745.1 of Budorcas taxicolor. Lineage (NCBI taxonomy): Eukaryota > Metazoa > Chordata > Mammalia > Artiodactyla > Bovidae > Budorcas > Budorcas taxicolor. The sequence goes on from NC_068911.1 coordinate 26,969,025, forward strand.
TTCAAAAGCATCAATTCTTCGGGGCTCAGCCTTCTTCACAGTCCAACTCTCACATCCATACATGACCACAGGAAAAACCATAGCCTTGACTAGACGGACCTTAGTCAGCAAAGTAATGTCTCTGCTTTTGAATATGCTATCTAGGTTGGTCATAACTTTTCTTCCAAGGAGTAAGCATCTTTTAATTTCATGGCTGCAGTCACCATCTGTAGTGATTTTGGAGCCCCCCAAAATAAAGTCTGATACTGCTTCCACTGTTTCCCCATCTATTTCCCATGAAGTGATGGGACCAGATGCCATGATCTTCGTTTTCTGAATGTTGAGCTTTAAGCCAACTTTTTCACTCTCCACTTTCACTTTCATCAAGAGGCTTTTTAGTTCCTCTTCACTTTCTGCCATAAGGGTGGTGTCATCTGCATATCTGAGGTTATTGATATTTCTCCCAGCAATCTTGATTCCAGCTTGTGTTTCTTCCAGTCCAGCGTTTCTCATGATGTACTCTGCATAGAAGTTAAATAAGCAGCCTTGACGTACTCCTTTTCCTATTTGGAACCAATCTGTTGTTTCAGTCCAGTTCTAACTGTTGCTTCCTGACCTGCATATAGGTTTCTCAAGAGGCAGGTCAGGTGGTCTGGCATTCCCATCTCTTTCAGAATTTTCCACAGTTGATTGTGATCCACATAGTCAAAGGCTTTGGCATAGTCGATAAAGCAGAAGTAGATGTTTTTCTGGAACTCTCTTGCTTTTTCCATGATCCAGTGGATGTTGGCAATTTGATCTCTGGTTCCTCTGCCTTTTCTAAAACCAGCTTGAACATCAGGAAGTTCATATACACCTGCTAATACTTGTTATTTTTAATCAAGATATCTTCTCCTGCTACCCAGCTTTGACACTCTGCTTACACAGTCCTGTCTGGTATCCAGACAACAGCCATTTTGTCTGTTAGCCAATTACCCTTCACTGAATATTCCAGTATCTTCGTGCCTGCAGAAAAAGTTTCTGGGAAAGGAGGCACTTTTCCTGGAGCCCAGACAGTAATGAATGGCTCGCATGATGCTGTGTGTTCACCTACACTGGGTAGATTTCCCTCTCCTGCTGAAAGAAGGGATCTCATTCTGCAAATGCACTAATGATGTGTAATTATCATCACCGCAAGCCTTCTACACATCTGGGCCAATGACTCCAGCTTCCATGATGATTCTCATTTTCTTTCCCCAGTTCTGTACTTGAATAGTTCTGTTGCTGCTTCTGGTAGTGGGAACAGTTGGCTTGCAGGTAAATTTAAATATCCTGGCATGATACACCTGGTTTATAACATGTGATGATAATAGCATCACCACACAAGTTTCAATTGTATCTTTACTCACAGGAGGGAGATCCTCTTGGTTGAATATTTAATTCAGTTTTGTTAAGACTCAAAGTCATCTTAAAGCAGCCCTGCCTGACAGAAATACTAACGTCGGGAATTCATGACCAATGGGACCCCAAGGTCAAGAGGAAGGAATGTGCAGTCAAATCCAGGCTTGCTTGTCACAGCAGAGTGGGGCTTGGGGAATTATTAAGCAGCCACCAGAAAAAGCTGAGGAGATAACCTTCTTTCCATGCAAGTGATTTTTTTTTTTCTCAATGCAAAATGCTCTTTAGAGTCTACATGGACTAGTTTTCACTCATTTCATATGGAGGAGATATGCATCTAAATCTTTAAACTCAAGTGTAAAAGAATACCACTCCTTACAGTCCTTATTTTAATTCAGTTTCACCCCAAATCCTCAAACTTTAAGGTTTGTAAAAAAAAAAATAATGATTTCAGTCAGTACTGAGCTTCATTCAATTTTTGTTGAGTTGAATACTTATTTGTGGGCTTCCCAGGTGGCACTGTGGTAAAGAACCCAACTGCCAGTGTAAGAGACAAAAGAGATGCAGGTTCGATCCCTGGGTTGGGAAGATCCCCTGGAGGAGGGCATGGCAACTCACTCCAGTATTCTTGCCTGGAGAACCCCAAGGACAGAGAAGCCTGGCAGGCTAGTGTCCATAGGGTTGCACAGAGTTGGACACGACTGAAATAACTTGGCACGCTCACACTCACTTATTTGTAGGAGACCCACTGCCTAAGAAGCATGTGGTCTGTGGACCTTCCCCTTCTATTTTAAGCCTGAAACCCAAGACCCTTGGGTAAGGCTGAGGGTCCCTGTGCCTGGGGTCCAGCTTCTACAGGGGCTCCTTATATCCTGTCCTGATTTTCCGGAAACTGCTCCTACACAGGTCAAAGCTTCTGCTCTTCAAGGGACCCTTTTTCTCCATCTTCACCCTCTTCCTATCCCTGACACCCTCTGGCCATTTGCTACTCCCCTGAATCTGGTAAAGCTACCTCATCCCTTTCTTCATGTGAAACTTTAACAGAATATAGTAAATTTTACTGACTGTAAAAACTTTGCAGTCTGCTCAGCAAAGACCCGTGAGCTCAACTTGGGATGGAAAACCAAACATATATGCAGTGAAAATCTGCAGATTAATAATTCAAAAAATGTATCTGCCACAGGTAGAAAAAAACAAACTCAAAACATCAGTATCCTCCTACACTTTCTCTTGCAGCAGTGAACATACAGGCCAGATTCTATGGTAATTGGAACAAGGATCACAGAACTGCATTCCGTTTTTTAATTGGGTCATTAGCACTTCTTCAACCATCTTATCTCATGGGTATCCACCCTGCCTTTTATGGTTGAGGTGTTTTTTTTCCCTCCTCCTCTTAGATCTTAATTTTGCAAATAAGGGCTGAGAAGTGGCATTAAGATCAGTCTCATTATCACGTTTCAGTTTGGCACTGTGTTCCTCTCTCCATCTTTATTAGCAGAGTCTGATTCTTTAAGTTCATTTGCATAATGCCTAACATCCTGGGTTTATTCAGGAGGCCCTTTGATGAAGGAATGAAGAAGATCCTCTCTGCACCAAAGGGCTCTTCATTAAAATGCAGTGGAATGTAGCATCTAGGAACTGCAGACTCTGTAGGTAGCTGAACCCCCTGAATTGAGTTCTGATCAATGGCGCCCCACTCCAGTACTCTTGCCTGTAAAATCCCATGGATGGAGGAGCATGGTAGACTGCAGTCCACGGGGTCGCTAAGAGTCAGACATGACTGAGAGACTTCACTTTCACTTTTCACTTTCATGCTCTGGAGAAGGAAATGGCCACCCACTTCAGTGTTCTTGCCTGGAGAATCTCAGGGGCGGTGGAGCCTGGTGGGCTGATGTCTATGGGGTCGCACAGAGTCGGACATGACTGAAGTGACTTAGCAGCAGCAGCAGCCATGTCCTGGCTGTGTGACCCTCAGCAAGTTGCTTAACCACTCTGGGCCTCAGTTTCTCCATTTACAAAAATGACAGATGTGTGGCAATACTGCCCCCTAATAGCACACAGTTCATGACTTGTGAATTTGAAGAAACAAGAACTGTTCCAGAAATCCATGGAAAACAGTTAAACAGTGCCTGGTATGTACTCTAAGGCATTTTTATCATCCTTAAAAAGCAATGTAAACATTTTGTTGAAGAGTGACGTACATACAGAAAAGTGCCCAGTCATTAAGGTAAAACTCAATGAGTTTCCAAAAGGGACGCAACTAAGGAAGCAGCATCCAGATCATTAAACAAAGCATTAGAAGAATGCTTTACCCACAAGGGGTAACCACTATCCTGGCTTCTAAAAATTGCAAGTTTGTTTTTTATGTTTTTGAATTTGATATAAATGTATAGAAGATGCACTACTTTGATTTATTTTGCTTAATATTTTTATGAGTTTCTTTCTCCTAGTTGTTAGAAATAATTCATTTTGCATTGCTGTGTAGGTTCCATTTAGGGGATATGCAATGATGTATTTATCTATGTAGTGTGCATTTGAGTTGTTTCTATTTTTTGGCAATGAAGTACAGCCAAGCAATAGTTTATTCTAATGCATTTTTTTTTTGCAGAATTTGCTTATAGGTGCATTTAAAAATATTTATTTATTTTATTTGGCTGTGCTGGGTCTTTGTTGTTGAGCAGACTTTAAAAAAAACATTTTGTATTGGGATATAGCCAATGAATAAATAATGTTGTGATAGTTTCAGGTGAACAGCCAAGGGACTCAGCCATACATATACATACATCCATTCTCCTTCAAACTCCCCTCCCTTCCAAGCTGCCATACAACATTGAGCAGAGTTCCATGTGCTATACAATAGGCTCTTGTTGGATATCCATTTTAAATATAGCCATGGGTACATGTCTATCCCAAACTCCCTAACTATCCCTTCCCACAGTCCTTCCCCTGGCAACCATAAATTCATTCTCTAAATTTGTGAGTCTGTTTCAGATTTGTAAGCTCATTTGTATCATTTCTTTGTAGATTCAACATAAAAAAGATATCGTACACTATTTCTTCTTCTTTGTCTGACTTTACTTCACTCAATATGACAATCTCCAGGTCCATCCATGTTGCTGCAAATGGCATTATTTCATTCTTTTTAATGGCTGAGTAAGAAAGTTATGATCAACCTAGACAGCATATTCAAAAGCAGAGACATTGCTTTGCCGACTAAGGTCCACCTAGTCAAGGTCATGTATGGATGCGAGAATTGGACTGTGAAGAAGGCTGAGCGCTGAGGAATTGATGCTTTTGATCCGTGGTGTTGGAGAAGACTCTTGAGAGTCCCTTGGACTGCAAGGAGATCCAACCAGTCCATTCTAAAGGAGATCAGTCCTGGGTGTTCTTTGGAAGGAATGATGCTGAAGCTGAAACTCCAATACTTTGGCCACCTCATGAGAAGAGTTGACTCATTGGAAAAGACCCTGATGCTGGGAGGGATTGGGGGCAGGAGGAGAAGGGGACGACCGAGGATGAGATGGCTGGATGGCATCCCCGACTCGATGGACGTGAGCTTGAGAGAACTCCGGGAGGTGGTGATGGACAGGGAGGCCTGGCGCGCTGCGACTCACGGGGTCGCACAGAGTCGGGCACGACTGGGCGACTGGACTGGACTGAATGTTCCATGGTATATATGTGCCACATGTTTATCCGTTCTTCTGTTGATGGGCATTTAGTTTGCTTCCACGTCTTGGTTATTGTAATCAGCTCTGCAATGAACATTGGGGCGCGTGTATCATTTTGGATCATGTTTTCCTTTGGATATTTGCCTGGGAGTAGGATTGCAGGGTCATATGATAGCTTGATTTTTAGTTTTTAAGGAACCTCCATATTATTCTCCATAGTAGCTGTACCAATTAACATTCCCACCAACAGTATAGGAGGGTTCCCTTGTCTCCACACCCTCTCCAGCATTTATTGTTTGTGGATTTTTTGATGATAGCCATTTAGGCTAGTGTGAGGTGATATCTCATTGTAGTTTTGATTTGCATTTATCTAATAATTAGTGATTATTGACTATGCCAAAGCCTTAGACTGTGTGGATCACAATCAACTGTGGAAAATACTGAAAGAGATGGGAATACCAGACCACCTGACCTGCCTCTTGAGAAACCTATATGCAGGTCAGGAAGCAACAGTTAGAACTGGACATGGAACAACAGACTGGTTCCAAATAGGAAAAGGAGTACATCAAGGCTGTATATTGTCACCCTGCTTATTTAACTTCTATGCAGAGTACATCATGAGAAACGCTGGGCTGGAAGAAGCACAAGCTGGAATCAAGATTGCCAGGAGAAATCGCAATAACCCTTATGACAGAAAGTGAAGAGGAAGTAAAAAGCCTCTTGATGAAAGTGAAAGAAGAGAGTGAAAAAGTTGGCTTAAAGCTCAACATTCAAAAAGCTAAGATCATGGCATTTGGTCCCATCACTTCATGGGAAATAGATGCGGAAACAGTGGAAACAGTATCAGACTTTATTTTTTTGGCTCCAAAATCACTGCAGATGGTGATTGCAGCCATGAAATTAAAAGACTCTTACTCCTTGGAAGGAAAGTTATGACCAACCTAAATAGCATATTGGAAAGCAGAGACATTACTTTGCCAACAAAGGTCCGTCTAGTCAAGGCTATGGTTTTTCCAGTGGTCATGTATAGATGTGAGAATTGGACTGTGAATAAAGCTGAGTGTTGAAGAAGTGATGCTCTTGAGAATCCCTTGGACTGCAAGGAGATCCAACCAGTCCATTCTAAAGGAGATCAGTCCTGGGTGTTCATTGGAAGGACCAGTGCTGAGGCTGAAACTCCAATACTTTGGCCACGTCATGCGAAGAGTTGACTCATTGGAAAAGACTCTGATGCTGGGAGAGATTGGGGGCAGGAGGAGAAGGGGATGACAGAGGATGAGATGGCTGGATGGCATCCCCGACTCGATGGACGTGAGTCTGAGTGAACTCCAGGAGTTGGTGATGGACAGGGAGGCCTGGCATGCTGCGAATCATGGGGTCGCAAAGAGTCGGACACAATTGAGCAACTGAACTGAACTGAACTGAATAATTAGTGATGTTGAATATCTTTTTATGTGCCTATTAGCGATCTGTATGTCTTCTTTGGAGAAGTGTCTATTTATGTCCTCTGAGCAGGCTCTTCTGTAGTTGCACTGAGCAAGGGACTACTCTCTAGTTCCAGTACATGGGCTTCTTATTGTGGTGGCTTCTCTTGTTGCAGAGCACCGGCTCTAGAACGTTTGGGTTTCAGCAGTTGTGACATGTGGACTCAGCAGCTGTGGCTCCCACGCTCCACAGCACAGGCTCCGTAGTTGTGGCACATGGGCTTAGTTGCCCTGCAGCATGTGGTATCTTCACAGACCAGGGATCAATCCTGTGTCTCCTGTGTTGGCAAGTGGATTCTTTACCACTGAGACACCAGGGAAGCCCTATGTGCATTTTTATAGACCTATCTTTCAGCCTGAAACTTTTGAGTCATGGTATGGCTATTTTAAATTTCAGCTGCTGCTACTGCTGCTGCTAAGTTGCTTCAGTCTTGTCCGACTCTGTGGGACCCCATAGACGGCAGCCCACCAGGTTCCCCCATCCATGAGATTCTCTAGGCAGGAATACTGGAGTGGGTTGCCATTGCCAATCAAATAGTTTTCTGAAGTGGTTGTAACAATTTGCATTCCATTCCAATAACATAAGCAAGTTGCAGTAGCTCAATATCCTTCAGTTCAGTTCAGTTCGTTTGCTCAGTCGTGTCTGGCTCTTTGCAACCCCATGGACTGCAGCACACCAGGCTTCCCTGTCCATCACCAACTCCTGGAGTTCACTCAAACTCACGTCCATCGAGTCAGTGATGCCATCCAGCCATCTCATCTTCTGTCGTCCCCTTCTCCTCCTGCCCCCAATCCCTCCCAGCATCAGGGTCTTTTCCAATGAGTCAACTCTTTGCATGACGTGGCCAAAGTATTGGAGTTTCAGCCTCAGCATTGGTCCTTTCAATGAACACCCAGGACTGATCTCCTTTAGAATGGACTGGTTGGATCTTCTTGCAGTCCAGGGGACTCTCAAGAGTCTCCTCCAACACCACAGATCAAAAGCATCAATTCTTCGGGGCTCAGCTTTATTCACAGTCCAACTCTCCCATTCATACATGACCACTGGGAAAACCATAGCCTTGACTAGATGGACCTTTGTTGGCAAAGTAATGTCTCTGCTTTTGAATATGCTATCTAGGTTGGTCATAATTTTCCTTCCAAGGAGTAGGTGTCTTTGAATTTCATGGCTGCAATCACCATCTGCAGTGATTTTGGAGCCCCCCAAAATAAAGTCTGACACTGTTTCCACAGTTTCCCCATCTATTTCCCATGAAGTGATGGGACCAGATGCCATGATCTTCATTTTCTGAATGTTGAGCTCTAAGCCAACTTTTTCACTCTCCACTTTCAGTTTCATCAAGAGGCTTGTTGGTGGCTCAGATGGTAATGCATCTGCCTGCAATGCGAGAGACCCGGGTTTGATCCCTGGGTCAGGCAGATCCCCTGGAGAAGGAAATGGCAACCCAGTCCAGTACTCTTGCCTGGAAAATTCCATGGATTGAAGGGCCTGGTAGGCTACAGTCCATGGGATCGCAAAGAGTCAGACTCGACTGAGCGACTTCACTTCACTTTCGGCCACAAGGGTGATGTCATCTGCATATCTGAGGTTATTGATATTTCTCCCAGCAATCTTGATTCCAGCTTGTGCTTCTTCCAGCCCAGCGTTTCTCATGATGTACTCTGCATAGTACATAAATAAGCAGGGTGACAATATACGGCCTTGACGGACTCCTTTTCTTGTTTGGAACCAGTCTGTTGTTCCATGTCCAGGTCTAACTGTTGCTTCCTGACCTGCATATAGGTTTCTCAAGAGGCAGGTCAGGAGGTCTGGTGTTCCCATCTCTTTCAGAATTTTCCACAGTTGTTATCCACACAGTCAAAGGCTTTGGCATAGTCAATAATGCAAAAGTAGATGTTTTTCTGGAACTCTCTTGCTTTTTCCATGATCCAGCGGATGTTGGCAATTTGATGTCTGGTTCCTCTGCCTTTTCTAAATCCAGCTTGAACATCTGAAAGTTCATGGTTCATGTATTGCTGAAGCCTAGCTTGGAGAATTTTGAGCATTACTTTACTAGCGTGTGAGATGAGTGCAATTGTGCGGTAGTTTGAGCATTCTTTGGCATTGCCTTTTTTACCTTTTGCAGTCCTGTGGCCACTGCTGAGTTTTCCAAATTTGCTGGCATATTGAGTGCAGCACTTTCACAGCATCATCTTTCAGGATTTGAAACGGCTCATCTGGAATTCCTTCACCTCCACTAGCTTTGTTCCTAGTGATGCTTTCTAAGGCCCACTTGACTTCACATTCCAGGATGTCTGGCTCTAGGTGAGTGATCACACCATTGTGATTATCTGGGTCATGAAGATCTTTTTTGCACGGTTCTTTTGTGTATTCTTGCCACCTCTTCTTAATATTTTCTGCTTCTGTTAGGTCCATACCATTTCTGTCCTTTTTCAAGCCCATCTTTGCCTGAAATATTCCCTTGGTATCTCTAATTTTCTTGAAGAGATCTCTAGTCTTTCCCATTCTGTTGTTTTCCTCTATTATTTTGCATTGATCGCTGAGGAAGGCTTTCTTATCTTTCCTTCCTATTCTTTGGAACTCTGCGTTCAAATGGGAATAATTTTCCTTTTATCCTTTGCATTTTGCTTCTCTTCTTTTCACAGCTATTTGTAAGGCCTCCCCAGACAGCCATTTTGCTTTTTTGCATTTCTTTTCCATGGGGATGGTCTTGATCCCTGTCTCCTGTACAATGTCATGAACCTCCGTCCATAGTTCATCAGGTACTCTGTCTGTCAGATCTAGTCCCTTAAATCTATTTCTCACTTCCACTGTATAATCATAAGGGATTTGATTTAGGTCATACCTGAATGGTCTAGTGATTTTCCCTACTTTCTTCAATTTAAGTCTGAATGTGGAAATAAGGAGTTCATTATTGACAATTCATTATAAGACAGTCAGCTCCTGGCCTTGTTTTTGCTGACTGTATAGAGCTTCTCCATCTTTGGCTGCAAAGAATACAATCAATCTGATTTCGGTGTTGACCATCTGGTGATGTCCATGTGTAGAGTCTTCTCTTGTGTTACTGGAAGAGGGTGTTTGCTATGACCAGTGCATTTTCTTGGCAAAACTCTATTAGTCTTTGCCCTGCTTCATTCTGCATTCCAAGGCCAAATTGGCCTGTTATGCCAGGTGTTTCTTGATTTCCTATGTTTGCATTCCAGTCCCCTATAATGAAAAGGACATCTTTTTTTGGGTTTTAGTTCTAAAAGTTCTTGTAGGTCTTCATAGAACTGTTCAACTTCAGCTTCTTCAGTGTTACTGGTTGGGGCATATGCTTGGATCACTGTGATATTGAATGGTTTGCCTTGGAAATGACCAGAGATCATTCTGTCATTTTTGAGATTGCATCCAAGTACTGCATTTTGGACTCTTGTTGACCATGATGGCTACTCCATTTCTTCTAAGGGATTCTTGCCCACAGTAGTAGATATAATGGTCATCTGAGTTAAATTCCCCCATTCTAGTCCATTATAGTTTGCTGATTCCTAGAATGTCAACATTCACTCTTGCCATCTCTTGTTTGACCACTTCTAATTTGCCTTGATTCATGGACCTGACATTCCAGGTTGCTATGCAATATTGCTCTTTACAGCATTGGACCTTGCTTCTATCACCAGTCACATCCACAGCTGGGTATTGTTCTTGCTTTGGCTCCATCCCTTCATTCTTTCTGGAGTTATTTCTCCACTGATCTCCAGTAGCATATTGGGCACCTACTGACCTGGGTAGTTCCTCTTTCAGTATCCTATCATTTTGCCCTTTCATACTGTTCATGGGGTTCTCAAGGCAAGAATACTGAAGTGGTTTGCCATTCCCTTCTCCAGTGGACCACATTCTGTCAGACCTCTCCACCATGACCCATCTGTCTTGGGTGGCCCCACACGGCATGGCTTGGTTTCGTTGAGTTAGACATGGCTGTGATCGGTGTGAATAGATTGGCTAGTTTTCTGTGAGTATGGTTTCAGTGTGTCTGCCCTCTGATGCCCTCTTGCAGCACCTACCATCTTACTTGAGTTTCTCTTGCCTTATCCTTACCAACTCTTAATATTGTCCGCCTTCTTCATTTTAGCCAATTTGGTGGCTGTGTAGTGTCTGATATTATATTTTATCCACCAAATATCTGACATTATATTTTATTTTTCCAATGCTTCTGTTTGAAATAATTTTAAACTTATAGATAAGTTATAAAACTAGTACAAACTATGTATACTCTTCACTTGTTTTTATCAACTGTTAATTTTCCACATTTGCTTTATTGTTTTCTCTCTACATGTGCATATATATATATAGTGCTTTTTAAACATTTTGTTTAATATATCATGCCCCATTTACCATGAAATGCTTTTTTATTTTTGTCAGAAACCATCTTTTAAGTCACAGTACAGTAATCAAAATAAGGAAAAATTCAGTATTTACACAATATAATTATCTAATCTATAGACTTTATTCCAGTTTCAGCGAATGTTCCTATAGTGCCCTTTAGAGCATGTTTCTTCAGGCTCAGGATTCAATCCAGGATCATGCATTGCAGTTAGTTTTCATGACTCTGTCTTTACTCTGGAATGTTGCCTCAGTCTTTCTTTGTCTTTAGAATATTAGTATGTTTTGAAAAGTGTTAAGAATGTCCATAAAGTTTGGTCTGTCAGCTGTCTCCTGATTAGATTCAGGTTATGCATTTTTGTCAGGTATACATTTTGTTATACATTTTGCCACATCTGGCAAAATACTGAGGATATTGTATCCTCAGTAATCGTTCAGTAAGTGTATGACATTGGTTTGTTCCATCACAGTTGGTATTAACTTTGATCACTTGATTAAAAGTTTCTCCATTATAGCATTACTTTTATGCCTTTGTAATTAATAAAGAACTTTTAGGGTATACACTCTGAGGCTATGCAAATATCCTGTACCTTATCAGTTATCACAGTGATGGTTGCCAATGATAATTCTTTTATTCCTTCCTCATCAATTAGTTTGCATTCTACAGAAAACACTTTCCCTTCTCTCAATTAATTAATGATCTTGTGAAAAAATAAGGTCATTTGTCTGACAAGAGCAACACTGTGATACATGTTGGACCTGTGGACACTGCAAAAGAAGGCTAACCTTAAGAAACAACATTTGAGGCTGAAAGTGGGGATGAAAGATGACTAGAAATAGTGAAGCAGTGTGAAGAGCAGGTCCAAAGGCTGGGAGTTGAGAGAAAGCCTGAGGGGCAGTCAGCCTGCTTGGAGAGTCACAGATGGGAAGCTGTGGGTTGAGAAGCTGAAACGTAAGCCTGGATCAGTCATTGCTATGTGCTGGGCTTAGTTGCTCAGTTGTGTTCAACTCTCTGCTATGAACTGTAGCTCACCAGGCTCCTCTGTCCATGAAATTTCCCAGGCAAGAATACTGGAGAAGTTTGCCATTTTCTACTCCAGGGGCTCTTCCTGACTCAGGGATCGAACCCATTTCTCTTGCATCTCCTGCATTGGCAGATGGATTCTTTACCACCAGTGCCACCAGGGAAGCCTGGAGCAATCATTAGATTAATCCAAACATTACACTGAGTTTCCCTATTTGGAAAGCCTTTCTCACTGTGCCCGCCCCTTCATGTCAGGCCTATGTACATTCAAATTCCCACCTCTTTCTTTTATCTATTGCTTTCCAACAAACAGTCCCCAAATTTAGTGGTTTAAATCAATAATAGCTTATTATTATTTATGCCTCTATGAATTTGGAGTTGAGATAAGGTTCAGCAGGGTGGTTCTTATACTCCATTGGTGTTGGTTGATGTCTTTCACTCAGATACCCTCTTGGCTGCTTGGGCCAGGATCAAATGTTCAAGAAACTTCCCTCACATTTCTGGGTACTTCAGTTCTCCTTCACATGAATCTCTCTGTCTGTGTTATTTCTCATAATTCAGTAGTCCTGCTCAAGAACTTCGTATCATGGTGGCTGATTCCAAGAAAAAAGTGGAAGCTGCCAGGCCTCATCGGAGAAGGCAAAGGCAATCCACTCCAGTACTCTTGCCTGGAAAATCCCATGGACGGAGGAGCCTGGTAGGCTGCAGTCCATGGGGTCGCTAAGAGTCAGACACGACTGAGCGACTTCACTTTCACTTTTCATTTTTCACTTTCATGCATTGGAGAAGGAAATGGCAACCCACTCCAGTGTTCCTGCCTGGAGAATCCCAGGGACGGGGGAGCCTGGTGGGCTGCCGTCTATGGGATCACACAGAGCCAGACATGACTGAAGCGACTTAGCAGCAGCAGCAGCAGCAGCAGCAGCAGCCAGGCCTCATAAGAGTTAGTTCCATTTTCATTCTGTTTATAAGTCACTGGGGAGCCTAGATTTCACTGGGAGTAGAAATGGTTTCATGTCTTGGTGCATAGAGCAGCATGTAAAAACAAGCAGGGAAGGAATCGGAGGTGGCCATCTTTGAAGGCTATTTATCATGCCACCTCTTCCAGGAAGTATTTCCTGACTTTTCCAGACCAGCTTCCTACCACTATGTAACAACTATTGTTTTGGGCCTTAATGAGGTTTATATTATGCAATTTCCATACTTTTGCAGAAAGTATAAAATTTATACTCTTTAAAAGTATAAAATTTGTACTATTTCCAAGTTGTTTCAAGTATCGATATTTTAGCTTCCTTAATTCCCTAGAGTATTAGTATATTCTAATTTACTTGAATACAGTAATTAGCAAATGAATTTGGGTAGGAATAATATCATACCATTATTGAATGATAACCATGTGTAGGCCTATGCTAGCTATCTTACGTTAATTATCTACTATATCCTCTAAGGAATATTTAACAATCTCTATTTCTTAAGAGAGAAAAAAAAAAACAGGGTTCAGAAAGTAATCATAAATTCCTTAAGATTATCCAGCAAATTTGGGGCAGTGTTAGTATTGATTCCCAGGTCTGTGTGATTCTAGAATTGTGTTGTTATCTTCCTACATGTAAAGTATTGAGTAGTCACTATGTGCTTGGCCCATTACTTAGTGCTAAGCATCCAGAAATGCAGATTCCTGCCCTTGGTCTAATAGAGAAGGAGGCTGTGTAGACAAATAATGATGACTCAGTGTTTAAAGGACACCATGTCAAATGCTAGAGTAGAGATCTGAGACTCCAGACCTGGTATCATCACCTCTGCCAGAGACAGTGGGGGAGATGTGACTGTGTCACAGACATTTGAACTGTGAAAGGAAGTGAAATTCTTTCAGTCACGTCGGACTCTTTGTGACCCCACGGACTATAGAGTCCATGGAATTCTTCAGGCCAGAATACTGGAGTGGGTAGCCATTCCCTTCTCCAGGGGATCTTCCCAACCCAGGAATTGAACCACGGTCTCCTGCATTGCAGGCGGATTCTTTACCAACTGAGCTTCAGGGAAGCCCACTTTGAACCGTGAGTTTTTTGAATTGTGACCTTTTGAACAAGTTTTTTGAGCTGTGAGTTGAGGGACAAATAGGAACTCACAAAGAAGAGGAGAATAAGTGGGGAGACCGACTAGAGATGAAGCTGAAGAAGTAGATTGGGTTCAGATTACATCTGAATAATGAAGAAAGGAAAGGAAATCAACATTATTGAGTATCCGTTATAAGTGATCACCTATCTTGTCCCACTGAATCTTAAAATATTTCTGAAAAGGTTATTTTCTTTTCCCCATTCTTATAGATGGGAAACTGAAGTTCAGAGGGATCAATAAATTACGCAAGGTCGCAGTAAATAGTTTGGACTTTGTCTTCTAGGTACTAGGGAGTCAACACACATTTTCAAAGCTAGAGCATGACCTGAGCTGATGGAGATGTGAACGCTGGTGCCATATAGAAGTGATAAAGAGTGCGTAGAGGCTGGCAGTGTAGAGGCCAGATTCAGGAGGCCAGTACCAGCTGTGAATTGATGAGGACCCTGTTGAATTTGATGGCAACAAGAAGGAGAGGAGGGGCTGAGTATAAGCAGCATTATGAGGTCTAATTAATGGGATCGAAGGGTTGATAGGACCCAGAAAGGAAGGAAGAGTCAAGAATGATTATTCAAAGCTTCCAGTTCGAGAAATAGAATCACAGATGTAGATAACAAAGTCATGGTTACCAGTGGGGAAAAGGTAGGGGGGGAATAAAGTGGGAGATTGGGACTGATGTATACACACTACTCTATGTAAAATAGATAACCACTAAGGACTTACTCTATAGCATAGGGACTATTCTCAATGCTCTGTCAAGACCTATATGGGAACAGAATCTACGAAAGAGTGGGTATATGCATATGTGTAACTGATTCACTTTGCTGTACAGCAGAAATTAACACAGCATTGTGAATCAACTACATTCCAATAAAAATTAAAAAACAAAACAAAAGTCTTCAGCTTGAAAGATTGTATGGTTGCTATTTTCATCAATGGAGACAGGAAGGCAATAGAGCCCAGCAGTTAAGCAAACTCAGGGATTTGTATTCTGGTTCTGACCCTTATTTGCTTCATGACTGGACCTCTCTGAATCCTTCTTTTCTACACCTGAAAGTGGGAATAACAATATTACCGATCTCATTATCTGCATTAAAATAAGCTAACACACAAGCAGCACTTAGCACAGAGCTCAGCTCACAGTAGGCATTTAAAGAACATCAGCTACCCTTTGTTCATTCAGGGGATATCTGTCACATAGTTTCCACTTTTCTAGGTTCTGGGAGTTCAGACTATAAATAAAATAGTCAGTTCTTTCTTTCTTGGAGATGACATTCTTGAGGGCAACATGAGAACATATAAAAATACAAAAGCTAACTGCAGCGAATGTGAACTATATAGGGGGGAAAAAAGCCAAAAGGGCTAAGAGATAAAACACAGCTGCCAGGGAAACTCTAGATGGGAAATGGTTCTTAACAGTAGATGACTTGTTTCATCCCCTCCCCAGGGTACATTTGGCAATAACTTGAGCTATTTTTGGTAGTCATGACTTGGAGGGAGGTGCTAAGGGCATCTGGAGGGTTGAAGCCAGGGATATTGCTAAGCCTCCCACCATGCACAAGACAGTCCCCACAAGAGACAGTGACCCAGCCCCAGATGACAACAGAACTGAGGTTGAGAAAGTCTGGGAAAGGGTCATGAGAGAAGGTCTTTCCGAGGAGAGTGTATTTGATCTGGGAGCTGAAGGATAAGCAGGAGGAACCAGTCTTGAAAATAGCTGATCCTAGAGTTCCCTGGTGGCTCAGATGGTAAAGAATCCACCTGCAATGCAGGAGACCTGGGTTGGATCCGTGGGTTGGAAAGATCCCCTGGAGAAGGGAACAGCTACCCACCCCAGTGTTCTGGCCTGGAGAATTCTATGGACAGAGGAGCTTGGCAGGCTACAGTCCATGGGGTCACAAAGAGTCGAGTGACTTTCACTTTCAGAGCATTTTAGGCAGAGGAAACAACATCTGCGTAGCCCATAGGAGGGAAAGGACTTTGTGCATCAAAGGATCAGGAAAGAGGCCAGGTGGCTGGTAAACTGTGATAAATGGGACATAATCTCCGTATTAGCAGAGATTAGAGAATAAGTTAGCTGCCAGATCACACAAGATCTTAAAGAGATTGTCTTTTATTCTAAGAATAATGGGAAGCCACTGAACACACTGAAAAACCTGTTCAGGTTTACATTTATGTTGTAAAAAGCTAACGCTGGCTCCGTATGGATTGGAGGGGGGCAGGGCTAGGAGCTGTGGCCGAAACTCATGCTCAAGACGGTGACGCCCAGAATATTATCAGTGGGGTGGAGAGAATGGAAAGGTAGAGACATATTCTGCAAGCGGAACAGCAAGTGCTTAAGAGACACTGGATCTTAGAGGTGAGGAGGAGGAGAGAGAGAGAAGTCAAGGACTCCTGCTCAGTTTTTGCTTGAGGCACTGAGTGGGTGGGGGTGTGCTAACTGACTTGGAAAGATCAGAAGGCACAGGTGGGGTGGTGGGAACTGGGGGCTTGTTTGGGGCTTACAGGTTTGAAATGCTGATTTTCTATCCAAGTGGAGAGGCAGGTCCACAGCTCAATACACAAGTTTAGAGCTACAGGGGGAGGTCAGGGCTGGAGCAGTACATTTCACCACCTTTATACATAATAACACGTTGGATGGTACTGTTCTATCTTGCTGAAGTCTCCCTCCATATCATCCTGTGTGCAGATGTCTGAAGTCTCGGGGAGGCATTTCTCAGAATCACTGCCAAGCCCAACACTGTGATATTTTTAAAGCGTCACATCCTCTGTGCCCCTCTGAATCAAGTCACACTTTTAATTACCTTTCCACTTACAACCTCAAGTAAAGGGGGAAAATACCCTAAGGGATTGATCCCTGCTGGCAAAGCACTGGAATTTTCAGTGGCTACTCTTCTCTGCTTCTCTCTCTCTTTCTTTTTTGGGTTTTTGGATCTGCCAAGAACATTTTTAATTCTCAATTCCTGATTGGCTCTAGAAGTGAGGGCCTGGTGGTGGGGAACATTTAGGAAGCACTGTTTTCAAGAAGTGGGAGTCTTTATAGACAACACAATTTATTGACTGAAATGCAGCAGGAGAATTACTGGATTGGGGAAAATACTCAAAAGAATTGACCTGAGACCTGTGTCCTCGATTTGGTCTGACCATGTTTCAGGTGTGTGCTCTTGGTCAGGTGCTCAGCTTCTTGTTCTTTGTAAAAATGGGCAGTGATCATCACTAACTCATTCAAATTGTGTGAAAATTGGATGAGATGGTGTGTCTAAGGTCTGGAAAGTGTTAAGCATATTTTACAAAATCTATCACTTCTCACCACCTGCATAGACATCACCCTAGCCCACGTCCCCATCATATATTACTCCCATCACTTCAGTGGCCTCCTGACTCTCTCCCTGTTTCTGCCCCTGCCCCCTCAGCCTATTCTTAACACACAACCAGAGTTCAGTTCAGTCAGTTCAGTCACTCAGTCATGGCCAACTCTGCAACACCCAGACTGCAGCACACCAGGCTACCCTGTCCATCACCAACTCCCAGGGCTTGCTCAAAATCATGTCCATCGAGTCGGTGATGCCATCCAACCATCTCTCCTCTGTCATCCCCTTCTCCTCCTGTCTTTAATCTTTCCCAACATCAGGGTCTTTTCCAATGAGTCAGTTGTTCGCATCAGGTGGCCAGAGTACTGGAGCTTCAACTTCAGCATCAGTCCTTCCAAAGGTTATTCAGGACTGATTTTCTTTAGGATTGACTGGTTTGACCTCCTTGCAGTCTAAGGGACTCTCAAGAGTCTTCTCCAACACCACAGTTCAAAAGCATCACTTCTTCAGCACTCAGATTTCTTTATGGTCCAACTCTCATATCCATACATGGCTACTGGAAAAACCATAGCTTTGACTAGACGGACCTTTGATGGCAAAGCAGTGTCTCTGCTTTTTAATATGCTGTCTAGATTTATTATAGCTTTTCTTTCAAGAAGCAAGTGTCTTTTAATTTCAAGGCTGCAGTCACCATCTGCAGTGATTTTGGAGCCCAAGAAAATAAAGTCTCTCACTGTTTCCATTGTTTCCCCATCTATTTGCCATGGAGTGATGGGACTGGATGCCTTGATCTTTGTTTTTTGAAAATTGAGTTTCAAGCCAGCTTTTTCACTCTCCTCTTTCACTTTCATCAAGAGGTTCTTCAGTTCCTCTTTGTTCTCTGCCATAAGGGTGGTGTCATCTGCATCTGAGGTGCCATCTGAGGTCATTGATATTTCACATAGCCAGAGAGATGGTATAAAAATATGCCACAGCACATCACTTCTCTGCTTCCAACTCTCCTACGGCTTCACGTCCCACTCACAGTGAAATCCCAAGTCCTCAGGGTTCCACTCCCCACCTTTCCTGCCTGATTCCATCACCTATTCACATCCCCCCGTCCCACTCAATCCACTTCATCACACAGCCCTCCTGATATTCCTTGACACACTGGTGAGATTCCACCCCAGGGCCTTTGCACTTGCTGTCTTCGTCTGGCTGGAAAGCCCTTCTGTCAGGTAGCCACATGCTTCCTCCTCCATCCCTGTCAGATCTTGATGCAAACGCCTCCTTGCCAGGAAGGCTCTAACCGATAATCATCCTGATGCTGAATGCCTCTCCTCACTCCCCTCACCCCACACATCTATATCTCCCTTCCATCCTTTAATCCACAGTCTCTTACACTGTCTTCATTTCTTACGTGTATTGTCTGTCTTCACCCTGTGGCAAGTCAGGTGAGTGAGAGTGGAGATTTTGAGGGGGAGGGATTCTGTTTTGTTCACTACAGTATTCCTCATACCTAGAATGAGGCCTGACACATAGAGATAGATAGTTATTGCACATGTGTTGTTGCACATGTGTAGACATGTGTTGTTGGAAGAATGGACAGATGAGGAAATGGAAATGGAGAATGTTAAAATAATTTCCCCAAGGTTATAGAGCAAGTGTGTGGCAGAGCAGAATTAGGAGCCTGGTAGTTTAACATGAGAGAAGGTTGTGTTTTCCTTTGTGTGTGTGGTTAGTTGCTCAATTGTGTCCAGCTCTTTGCAATCCCATGGACTGTAGCCCGCCAGGCTCCTCTGTCCATGGGGATTCTCCAGGCAAGAATACTGGAGTGGGTTGCCATGCCCTCCTCCAGGGGATCTTCCCAACCCAGGGATTGTACCCCAATCTCCTGCATTGCAGATGGATTCTTTACCAACTGAGCCTCCAGGGAAGCCCACATATTCATCCAGATTCCTTTATTTCGGCAGCTGAATAGTTTAGGTGATAACATCTTGCTTGTCTTCCTCCCAGGTCAAGTGAGAAGCAACAGAAATGCGTGTACCCATCTTAGTCCTTTTGAGTGAGTGAGTGAAGTCTCTCAGTCGTGTCCGACTCTTTGCGACCCCATGGATTATACAGTCCATGGAATTCTCCAGGCCAGAATACTGGAGTGGGTAGCCTTTCCCTTCTCCAGGGGATCTTTCTGACCCAAGAATCAAACCGGGGTCTCCTGTGTTGCAGGCGGATTCTTTACCAACTGAGCTATAAGGAAGTCATTTTGGGTCCTTTTGGGTCAGTGTAACAAGACTACAGATTAGGGGGCTTAAAAATGACAAGGATTCATATTTCACTGTTCTGGAGCCTGGGAAGTGAAAACTGGGCTCAGGATCAAGGCACCTGGGGTTCCCAGGTGGCGCTAATGGTAAAGAAGCTGCCTGCCATTGCAGGAGACATAAGAGACCTGAGTTCAGTTCCTGGGTCAGGAAGATTCTCTGGAGAAGGAAATGGCAATCCACTCCAGTATTCTTGCCTAGAGAAGCCCATGGACAGAGGAACCTGGTGAGCTGCAGTCCCTGGGGTCACACAGAGTCGTACACAACTAAAGCGACTTAGCATGCATGCATCCAGGCAGCTGGCGGATTCACTGTCTGCTGAGAGCTCACTTTCTGGTTCAAGGACAGCTGTTTTCTCTCTGTGTCCTCACGTGGCAAGGGAGTTCTCTGGGGTCCCTTTCATAAGGGCACTAATCCCATTCATGAGGGCTCCACCCTCATGACCTCATCACCACCCATAGGGCCCCATCTCCTAATATGACACTGGAAATTAAGCTTCAACATATGAATTTTGAGTGTATACATTCAACCTATAGTAGCCCCTTCCCCTAAAAAAGTGCACTCTCCCATTCAGACATATCCAGGAATCTAATGAGTCTGTGTGAGGCGGTACTGTTTATGGACACCTTTGGTGCCCGGAGAGGCACCCCTTTGGCTCACCTGATTTCACATGTGGCCAGCTGTGTGCATGCTCCAGGTTTCTCACCTCAGGTGCAAACTGCAGGTTATCTTTCCCCTCTCCCAGCCTCTGGCTTTTTAGGACCAGGGAGCTCAGTGCATATGCAGAAGTTACCTGGCTGCATGTGGCAGGTAGTGTCCCTGGACACCCACCCTCGACCAATGGGTATCAGGGGAGAAATGCCCCAGGTCCACACTTGCTGGAGTGAGGCTGAGCAGCACTCTCCACGGGTTCTCAGAAGGTCCTTGCAGGACTGTGCGCTGCTTGCTCACCATGGTAGCAGCCCCACTGACACTCTGGTGCCCCTCCATCCTTCTCCATCACACTCTGTCCTCTCGCTTCTCCTGGCCCCCAAGTCACCTCCCAAGCATATTTCCTGCATCCGTGCCCATGTCTTAGGCTCTGCTTTCAGAGGGTGCCTGCTAAGGGGAGCGCAGGAGCTGAAATCAGATAGTGTGTCGGTCGCCCAGTCGTGTCTGACTCTTTGCAACCCCATGGACTGTAGAACCGCGTTCAAATTCCAGCTCCACCCCTGTGCCCCTGTGTATCATTCTTAGCTTCCTTGTGCTTCTCCAGTGAGTGGAGATACTAATGTGCACCCTGCCTGCTTGTCAGGAGGAGGAAGGCATGCATGTAATTGCCTATCTGAATGCTTGGCACAGCATAGGCTATTAAAAAATGGAAACTGTTATTATGATGTGACTGACATATTTTTATTACCCATCTTTGTCGTTCAAGGCAAGAGATGAGAACAAGGAAAGGGCAGGAAGGGGGGTATGTCCTGAGTGGGGAGGATGAAGCACCCTTGAGTCCTCCCATTCTGAAGCTGCTGTGGTAGAGGGGAGTGTCCTGTTGCTTCCCCTGGAGACATAAGGTCTCATCAATCCTTCAGTATCTACACGTTAGACATAGTCCACCAACCTGATATGTTAATGTGCTTCATATTTATAGCTAACATTCACGTGGCAGAAACTAGTGTCAGTTCTCAACATTGTAGTAAGTTCTTTACCCCTATGTTACAGATGAGAACGTGAAGCCAAGAGAGGCTGATCAACCTTCCAAGGTTACACATCGAGGAGGAAAGAGCAAAGCTGGATTTGGATCTAGCTGGTCTGCTATTAATACATTGTCTCTTTGCACAAGATCAGCAGAGCCTAAGAGGCAATTGGCTGCCATCCCAGCATACCAGGTAAAAAGAGACATCATCGTTTCCTTATTTGGTGACCTAATAAAGGATGCGTTTAGAAAGAAGCCGCAGTCCAGAAGCTCCAACCTCTTCTCTCTACAAATTCTCACCCAAGATTTCTGCCTCTGCTCAAGACACTTCAACCTCCAACTTCTTCCCCTGGCCAGCTGAATCTCCCTGCAAATAATAAAGCTGTGATATTTCAGTTGAGGAGAAGCTGGTAGTTTTGCAGGGGCTGAACGGCAGGAACCATGGAGCTGAAATGGGCAGGCTGTGATGGCCCCTGCTGTCAGGCAGGTGGAGAAAGAGCGTCAGATGGAAGAGAGCCGCTTCCAGGAGCTCCTGTGCTTGCTTTTTGTTAACATCGACTTACATGATAGATTTGAAGTGGAAAACGGGAATCTGAAAATTATAGACAAAGAATGGCAGTTAATTGAATGAAAGCAAAAAGATGGGATTAAAAAAAAAATAACCCTAATGTTTTGCTAAGTAAGTCAGCGCTGGGAACAATTTTACTAGGAAGTAAAAATAAACTCTAGTTTATAGGCATCATGGAATTTGTTATGTCTTTTTTATCCTGTGTGTTTATAGCTGTGTTAGGGCAAGAGCTGTACTGAGACCTGCTGGAGGCTCTGTGTGGGGATGGGGGATGTAGGATGTGGAGTCAGATGGCCTGAGTTCAAATGCTGACTCTCACCAGCTGTGCAGTCTTAAGCACATTTGGAATCCTCTCTAGACCTCAGTTTCTGCATCTTATAATTAGCCTTTTGCAGAGGATTATTATACTGAGGAGTGGGCTTCCCTGGTGGCTCAGATGGTAAAGAATCTGCCTGCAAGGAGGGAGACCAGGGTTTGATCCCTGGGTCAGGAAGATCCTCCGGAGAAGGAAATGGCAACCCACTCCAGTATTCTTGCCTGGGAAATGACACAGACAGAGGAGCCTAATGGGCTACAGTCCATAGGGTTGCAGAGTCAGACATGACTGAAGCAACTTAGCACGCACACATGAATACTGAGGGACAGACGAGGCTATTGTCTAATTAGCGTTGTACCAGGCACATGGCTAATTCTCAGTAAGTCGTGACTATTATGATGACAGATTTATAAAATGGGTGAAATCTTATACCTGGTTTCAAAGATGTAGACACACAGAAGGAATGGCTAGATCTGGTTCTTTGAGGCAACTTTTAAAAATTGATGGCAAAATGAAGAAACGATTAACAACAGTGATAAGAACCACCTCAGAAATAATTCGAACAGGTGATCATTGAATTTACTAATTGTTTTTCCTACTGAAGACTTCCATCCACTGTAGCATAATTGTTCACTGCATTTATCTTGACTTAAGACAAACAGACATTAATTTCCATTTTATTTATTAACCTGGGCAGCGACCGAATCACGAAACTTAGTTTTCTTACCTGTAAATTGGGGGTAATTGCGGTACCAAACTCATGAGTTTTTTTCTTTTTAATTAACTAATTAATTTTCATTGGAGGATAATTACTTTACAATATTGCGATGGTTTCTGCCATACATCAACATGAATCAGCCATGGGTGCACATGTGTGCCCCCATCTTGAACCCCACCCCCCCAAACACATGAGGTTTTTCTGAGAATTAACTGAGATAATGTATGGAAAGCACTTTGTACAACAATGAATAGCTTTTATCAGTAATTATTTTAAACATGTATGTTGCATATGTTCATAAATGCTTCAGTTCAGTTCAATTCAGTTTAGTTGCTCAGTCGTGTCCAACTTTTTGCAACCCCATGAATCGCAGCACGCCAGGCCTCCCTGCCTATCACCATCTCCTGGAGTTCACTCAGACTCACGTCCATCGAGTCAGTGATGCCATCCAGCCATCTCATCCTCTGCTGTCCCCTTCTCCTCCTGCCCCAATCCCTCCCAGCATCAGAGTCTTTTCCAATGAGTCAGCTCTCTGCATGAGGTGGCCAAAGTACTGGAGTTTCATAAAGGCTTACTGCATGCAAAAATTTTTTACTCAACAGAACCAATTTTGCTAGTTCTTTTGAATGTGTGGGTGATAGCAATCAAGAAGCTAACCAGTCGATTGTCAGTGTCTGTTTGGGTTACAATTATATTGGGAAAGATTCTGAGGTCACATCTGGGCTCAGTGGGAGAGTGCCCTGATTGATTAGAGATGTCTGCCACTGGCATGGAGATGGAGAGTGGTAATGCTTATTTAAATCACATATTGGTCTTATGGAATCTAGATTGTGGCCTTCTACTCATTTGCACTAAGGAAAATTCTACTATCTTTGAGGCTGTGATATTATTTTCTTTCAATATCTCTCAGAAAGAATACAATTATTCTGCCAACACTTTTTTATTTTTGTTCAGTCACTCAGTCATGTCCCACTCTCTGTGACCCCATGGACTGGTGCACACCAGGCTTCCCTGTCCTCCACCATCCCCAGAGTTTGCTCAAACTCATGTCCATTGAGTAGGTGATGCCATCCATCCATCTCATCCTCTGTCAGCCCCTTCTCCTCCTGCCTTCAATCTTTCCCAGCATCAGCGTCTTTTCTAATGAGTCAGTTTTTCGCATCAGATGGCCAAAGTGTTGGAGCTTCAGCTTCAGCATCAGTCCTTCCAATGAATATTCAAGCTTGATCTCCAACCCTTATTGAGTACCAATTCTGACAAAGCCTATGGTAGTTCAAAGCATATGGCAGACAGGGTTATATAACTGAATAAGACATCGTCCCTTGTACTCGAGGAGTCCAAGGTCTGCTTGAGGAGACACGTGCAGATAAGAACCTTTGCTGGGGAGAAATGAGGTCCCATAAAGGAACTGATGAGTGGAATCGCTGTGATGAGTATAGGATGGAACAGTTCATTCTGTGTGAAGCCAGCTGGGCCAGGAACAGCTGCTGGAGTTGGGACTGAAATTCAGTCTTGAAGAGCGCTTGAGAGTTCCCCTGGATAAGGCAGGAGTGCACGGGAGTGTGAGTGCACCAAGTGCATCTGGGAAAGACGCCTGCTGCTTGGGGCGGTGGCTGCGGCTGGAAAGGGGGTGCAGACCTCTTGGAAAGGGAGTTGGGGCCCCTTACAGAGCACCCCAGGCTCTGGACAAGGGAAGCTTCTCGCTGTGTCATGACCTGATAGACTCCAGCAAGTGGAGCTGGTCCAACAAGTTCTTTTGGTGATTTTTTTCTTCCTCTCCACCTCTGATTTCCAATTTCACTTGAACCCTCTCTCTCCTCTCATTTTCCCCTCCTCTTTCTCCAGCCTAACATCTCTGTCTTTCTTTCTTCCTCTCTCCTTTCTCCTCTCTCACTCCTATCTCTTTCCCTCGTTCATCTCCTCCTGATCACGTCTCTCTCCCAAGCACATCCAACTCTTCTCCGTGTTCCTCCTCCCGCCCTCCTCTCTCCCCCATCTCTGCTCTCAACTCTCTCTACCCCCTCAGCTCTTTCCATCTATTTCTTCCCCAACCTTCTTTTTCCACCACACTCCTGGGCTTTCTCTCTCCCTCCATCACCTCCTCCTGTCCCATTTCTCTCCCTCCTGTTCCTCCTTCCCGGTAGCTGCTTCTCACCATGCCTCACGCTGTCTCTCTCGCTCTCTTTGTCTTGAGATGTGCATTTGGATTTCTTTCTCCCTCTGACAAGTTCTTCTTTGGCTCCATGTTGTATAATTTTCCTTAGCAGGTGGGATTCTCTGGCATTTCTAACTCTATTTTAAACACTCTGTAAGGCTTGATTTAAAGGAAAATCTGATTTCCACAGTTTGTGCACTGGTGCCTCAGGGGACTCTCAGTTTGATTATGTCCTGGAAAGTTTGTGACACAGCTCAGGCTCTGGGAACCCAGAGAGGGGTGGGTGTGTGGGCTGTCAGCTGCTTCCTGCCAGACCATGGAGGGCTTTAGGGGCCTGAGACTCTCCAGGCTCCTCACAATAGAGAGCCAACCTTATGTTTTCCCCAACTTTAACATGCATGTGAATCCCCCAGGATCTTGTTAAAACGCAGTCTTTCTTAAAAAAAAAAAAATTATTGATTTTTAATTGGAGGATAATTGCTTTACAATATTGTGTTGGTTTCTGCTATTTGCCAACATGAGTTGGCCATAGGTATACATATGTCCCCTCCCTCTTGAAGGCCCCTCCCACCTCCCACTCCATCCCACCCTTCTGCATTGTCACAGAGCACTGAATGCAGATTCTGAATTAGCAGGACTGGGGCAGGACCTGGGGGCTGCATTTCTCCCTAACTCCCAGTGAATGCTGGTGGTGGCCCCCACTTGGAGTAGCCAGGATGCAGTGCATGTGCCATTAAGAATGTTCCTTCTGCCACAAAATGCTCGAATTTTCACTTGGCAGCAAGAGCTTCCCCTCCTCTCTGCTCCCACAGAGCCCACAGAGCTTTCTGTCATATTTCAAATTGGCCACGTCCCATGTTAGAGTCTATCAGTCTCTGTCCTTGTCACTCCTTCATTAGACCAAATGCCACTCCAGGGCTTGCCGTGGAGAAACGAGTAAGCAAAAAGAACATTCCAGGATATCAAGTACAGTAAGAGGACTGCAGGACACGCACGCGCGAATGCTCCCTTCCCCAGCTGGGCATTGCCTGCTGCTGTGAAAAGCGGTGGCTTTGCATCAGAGGCTCATGATTCTGGCCTTGCCCATCAGGTGCTGCTCTGAGATCCCCTGGGACCCTGGACCAGCCTTGCATGCAGGAGATTTAACATTTTCTCTCTAGACTTCAGATGACTGAGGGATCTGTGTAGAGTCTTCCTTTTTTTTTTTTTGTAACTGATCTCATCGTGCTCAATATTTCCACCCCTGGAATGCCTAGGACAGGAGTTCAAGAGATACTGGTTTTACAGCCCTTTCCCAGTTAACTCAGTCTTGACCAACAGTCACAGTCGAAGCCTTCAGGGGGTGGTTTTCTCCTCTCTCCAGGGCTCTTTCTCCTCCACTTCTTGGAGGTGGTGTCCGACCTCATGGAGAGGTTAGGTGTTTCAAAGCCAAGGAGAGGTGGTCTCTGTCCATGTGATGTCCACTGTCTTTTCTGGCCACCACGGTGGGATTCTGGGTCTTGGCTTGGCTCTGCATGTCCTGTGCTGGTGTCCACTGCAGGGTGGCCACTGTAGGGATTAACTTGATGTGTCAACTTGACTGAGTAAGTGATGCCCAGATAGCTAATCAAAGATTATGCCTGGGTGTGTCTGTGAGGGTCTTCCTAGAAGTTAGCATTTTAAAACATGTTATTGAAGTATACTTGATTTAAAATGTATTAATTTGACTGAGTAATACTCCAGTGTGTATATGTACCACAGCTTTCTTATCCATTCATCTGCTGATGGACATCTAGGTTGTATCCATGTCCTGGCTATTATAAACAGTGCTGCGATGAACATTGGGGTACACATGCCTCCACAATGGAGTATTACTCAGCCATTGAAAAGAATACATTTGAGTCAGTTCTAATGAGGTGGATGAAACTGGAGCCGATTATACAGAGTGAAGTAAGCCAGAAAGAAAAACACCAATACAGTATACTAACGCATATATATGGAATTTAGAAAGATGGTAATGATAACCCTGTATGCGAGACAGCAAAAGAGACACAGATGTATAGAACAGTCTTTTGGACTGTTTGGGAGAGGGAGAGGGTGGGATGATTTGGGAGAATGGCATTGAAACATGCATAATATCATAGAAGAAATGAATCGCCAGTCTAGGTTAAATGCAGGGTACAGGATGCTTGGGGCTGGTGCACTGGGATGACCCAAAGGGATGGTACGGGGAGGGAGGTGGGAGGGGGGTTCAGGATGGGGAACACGTGTACACCCGTTGCGGATTCATGTTGATGTATGGCAAAACCAATACAATATTGTAAAGTAATTAGCCTCCAATTAAAATAAATAAATTTAAATTTAAAAAATAAAAATAAATAAAATAAAATGTATTAATTTTCTTTTGTGGCCCATGGACTATGGTCAGCCAGGCTTCTCTGTCCACTGGATTAACTTCCCAGGCAAGAATATTGAGTAGGTTGCCATTTCATCCTCCAGGGACTCTTCCCGACCTAGGGATCAAACCCACATCTCCTGCGTTGGCAGGCAGATTCTTTACCACTGAGCCTCCAGGGAAGCCCATATGTATATTCATATATACATATACACACACATGTATGTATATTTTCATATCTTTTCCATTATGAAAAGAATATATATTTATATATTTTCATATTCTTCTCCATTACTGTTGTCACAGGATATTGAATATAGTTCCTTGTGCTATAACAGTAGGACTTGTTGTATATCCATCCCATATATACTAATTTGCTTCTGTTAATCCCAGACTCCTGATCATTTCCTCCCCTACTACTCCCAACCCCTTGGCAATTACAAGCCTATTCTCCATATCTGTGAGTCTATCTTTGCTTTGTAGATATGTTGATTTGTATTATATTTTAGATTCCACATATAAATGATACGGCATTTGTCTCTTTCTGATTTCGCTTAGTATGATCGATAATCTCTAGGTCCCTCCATGTTCCTGTAAGAAGCTAGCATTTGAATTGGTACACTGGATGAAGAGACCTACCCTCACCAATACAAATGAGCATCATTCAATCTATTGAGAGCCTGAATAGAAAAAAAAGAAAAAGGCAGAGGAAGTAGAGATATGTTCTCTCTGTCTAAGCTGAGATGTCCAACATCTTCTACCCTTGGACCTTGGTTCTTGAGCCTTCAGACTTAGACCAAGATTTTCACCATCAACATTCCTGGTTCTCAGGCCTTTGGACTCAGATTGAGATACACCACCAGCTTTCTTGGGCTTCAGCTTGCAAATAGCAGACTATGGGACTTCTTAGCCTCTGTCATCACATGGGTCAATTCCTTTAATAAATCAATCTGTCAGTCTTTCTCCATATTGGAAAGAGAGACTATTGGCTCACGGTGAGCAATGAGAGCCTCTTTAGGGAGTCAAACGCTGGACATTGCTCCCTTCTTTTTGTGTTTCTGCCGTAACTATCCCAAGCCTTCCTTTCCAGGGCTGTGGGTGCTCTCATGGAGGAAAGAGGACACTGATATACACAATTTCAAAAATGACAGTAGTTCTATCTGGGGCAGTGCCTAGAACAGAGAATCTGATCCATAAACATGATCCCTTCCAGTCAAGCTGGAGGATATGACAGAGAGCTTCAGCATAAAGAAAATTTGATCGGATGAGAAATCCATAGAAATGGCAGGATGTGTTCTGAAGAACTGCCTCTTCTGGGGCAGGAAATGAGCTCTGTCTTAGAGACTGAGGCCTAGATTTTGAGAAAAGGACCTGAAACCATGACACCATGCAGATGTGGCCAAGCTGCTACGGGACTCCTGGGCAGCTGTTTCTCACCGATGCATCTCCCTCTCTCGCCTTTGTTTGACATTCAGCTGCTCACTTGGGAAGAGCCTCCTTTTTCTCATCATGGCTGTAGCCAGCAGACAGCATTTGTCTGTCGTTGATAATCGCTCTTTAGACTCCTGTTTCTAATTTCTGCTTCCTAGGGGCAGAGCCAGCAGGCATCCCTCGTGGTCTCTCGACTCTCCAGCTGGCATTTCTGAAGGACACTCTGAGCCCACTTCCACTTCTGCTGCCTTCTGACCCTCCGCTAAGTTCATGGCTCATGAATGAATGAGCAGCAGCGTTTTCCTGACCATGTGGGCTCCCCACTGTCACCGGGCGCTCACCATCACCAGAGAGCAGGTGTTTTGAGAAGCCTGAACGAGCTGTGGGTGGTGAGACAGACGCTGGGCTTGGCTCTGGAAGCTTCAGCTCAGAACATTGAGCTGAACCATCTGAGGCTCCTCCAGGAAACAGGTTGTGCAAATCTCACAGTCCCCCTCTCTGGGCTCATGCATATTCATTAGTAGAACAACTCCAGGCCAAAGATAATGATTCATGCAGGCAGCACCATTCTGAGCATTATTATCTGGGAGTGACAACTGAATTTCTAATTCAACATGTGTATTGGACAAATAGATCATAAGAACTTTAAAGTCAGAAACATCCTTTGGAGTCATGCAACTTCTGTTGTAATGTGGCATAAAATGATAGAGGAAGAGATCGCCTCTCTGGTGGGCTGCGTATAGCTGTTCCCTTCAAAGCAGAGGAGAAATGAAGGGGGCTGAGATTTCAGACACTGCTTGAGTCTCCAACAGAAGCTAATAATAATGGCTGATAAGGAGACAACTATAGTAACAACAGAGAGCCAGCCACTGGCACGAGCTCACCATTGTTTTGAGTTATTCCGTGGGCATGAACAGAATCCTCCTTTTTTTGCTCTGGCTGGCAATAAGAATAGAGCAGAGACTGGTGGGGCTCATTGGCTGCTCAATAAGAATCAGAGGGCAATAAATGCAAGGCAAGACTGAAGAGGGAGTGGGGGAATCGATTTGAGCAGCATTTCAACACCCAGCATGACACCGTGAGAGCTACACTATCTGCCCCTCTGCAGAGATCGGCCACTTCCCGCTTGTCACAGCTGACAGTCAAGCATAAAATGGCTCCTGTCAAGGAGTGGCAGCTCTTTGAAGACTAAGTCTTAAACCATTCCTTGAAGTTCTATATTCCAGTCCTCATGGCCCCCCCCGCTCCCCCCGCCCCAACCACAGTCTTTTCTTTCTAAGGGATAGAATATACTGACTGCCTATTCCCCTGCCTACTGAGGGAGACCATGGAAAATTCAAAGTCTTCTAGAGCCTGGATAGCTACTCTTGTTTGTTTTTTTCCCTTTTGAGCTAATAGTGATTATTTTAGAATATTTGCTAAAAACCAAGTACTGTGATAAAGTACACACTTCTATGACTTCCTTAAATTCTCACAACAATCAATGACAAAAGTGCTAATATCCCTAATCTACTGATGAGGAAACTGAGGCTTTGAGAGGCCAAGTGACTTGGCCCCTGACTCGTGCAGCCCATGATTGGTGGCAGCAGGAATGGAGACCACTCCCTTTACTATTAAACGATGCTGATCTAATGATGGGGAGGGGTGTCTTTTTAAGGATGAGCACACAGATCTTGAGCAAGTGGAACCCTGGTGAAGGATGTACTTGAGACCAGGACACTCTGGTCCCCTGACCCCTTCCAGCTGCCTCTCATCTGTGGGATGAGGTGCGTATGGAGGCCAAGAAGGTGTGCTGGTCTGAGACCTATATTCCCTTTATATCACACTCTGGAGACAATCAGGCTAGCAGTCTCACACCTCAAGCTCAGTAGAAAAACTTTTGCTTCTCCAAGCTCTGATTAGGCCACCTACTTCCAATAAACCGGTCACCAAGGATCAAGGATGTGGTGGGCTCTGATTGGCCAGCCTGAGTCACATACTTCCAGCTGGAGCCAAGAATGACGTCACCATCCCCTGAGTGATGTGGTCTGAGAGCAGGAGGAAGGTGTGACCCCTCTCAGGACAATGGGGTTGTTGTACCCAGAAGAAGAAAGAAACGCTGATCAGACAAAACCAAAAAATGCCCACCACACTTGTTAAGCCTCATCGTCTCCAGTCTTCTCTGGGTTCTGAAGGTTATGGGGGAGGTGGATATTTGAGGAGAGACAGAGGGAATGAAGATAAGGGGGAAAGATAGAATGAGCTTACAGAGAGGTTTGCTCAGAAATGGAAACACAGAACTGGAGAAGAACCAGAAAGATTTCCCTCAACTCCTCAAGAGAGAGAACACATAGGAAAAAAAATGTTTTAAAAGTCCAGCCCTGATTCCCATATGCATCCTACGTAGGTCAGTGCCCTTCAGTTTTTGTGCTAAAAGTTCCTAGAGGTCTGGGAGAATTCCTTACGATCCTTTAGAATGAATTGGGAAGTAAGATTCAGGAGGAAGTTTAGTGGGTTGAGCTCAGACCCCTCCTGGCTTCAGTTATAGCTTTCTCACTTTTATTTCTCTTTTCAGTGCCTTTTGCATAAGATCTTATTTGGAAAAAATAAGTGTTCCTCTCTGCTAAACACTGCTCTGCACTGAGATATTCTCAACAAGGAAGACCTTTGATTTACATCTCTCTCTTGTGTGGTCAGTGCAGTGCCAGGCATACAGTAGGCACTCAGTTATTACTAAGCTGTCAAATGGATGGTTGAATGGCCACAAGGGAAATTACAAGTGGAAAACCTTAAATTGTGGAAAGGAAACTCGGGGTTCTGGGATCACACATAGAACTGATAATCCCTTCATGAGGGTGTGACCACAGACAGAGCCTTGGGTGGAAAGACAGGTCCCCTCTTGACTTAGACACAGCTCTAACCAAACAGGTGAAATGTTTGTGAAGGGCCACTGCTTATAATAACATTACACTTTCAACAGTTATCAAGAGCCAGATATTTGTCAGTTACTTCTTACTTCTCAAACTCAGGACCAAACTCCAGTTCCCTGGATGCCAGAAAAGTCTTATCTCCAAGAAGTGAGACATTACCCACTCTGACTTAATTATTAGTTCAAGATCACGGTGGCTCTGTAGGTTATGGTGTCAGATAATCCGAGATGTGATCTCCTGGATAAGAACTGGGGACTGTTTCAAAGATTCCTTGGACCAGCCTCATTCTACTTCGAACCCCCAATCCAACACATGTGTGTATTCACATGTACACACACACATACACAGAGATTTTTTATTAAAGACTATCTGTCACACACACACTCACAAAATCTCTAGAGAACCTGGCTTAGAAGTCATAGATTCAGAAGCGTAGCTGAAACTGCACTTCAGCCTTGTGCAAGGGGCTTACCCATCCAGACATTATGGTCCAACTGTTGGCACCCTGCAAGTGATGCTATTGCAACAATCTCTGTCTTTCTTGCCTCTGGAAGCTGAGCATTCCTGCTGCCCTTCTTCCCAGAGTAGATTTCTGGGGGCAACCAGCTTCCCCTCAAAGTCTTGCACAGATTTGGCTGATTAGAGGAGTTTATTCCACATGCCTATGTCCTTGCTGCAAGAGCTCCTGGGAAAGAAAATTTTAAGCTTCTATCACAAAGTGGAGACGTCTCCCAACAAAAAGAAAGGGTATGCAAAGGAGCAGAGTGGTCAGAGTCACAAAGAGTTGGACACAACTCAGACTGAACAGCAACAAGACCTTCTGAGACAGCTGTTGGGCATTAGGTTCACTGCACTAGGGGTTCAATCCGAGGTTTCTTCCACTTCTCCCCTCTTCCCAGATTAACTTCACTTCCCACCCATATCCTCTACATTATTTAGCCCTCAAAGCATGTGCTATATTATCAGCTCGAAGCCCCTAGACCCTCAGGAAGCGCTTACTTCTCCTAAGAATGGAACCTGTGTTCTTAGCAGTGCAACATTTGTTTTCCCCTTTCCTGAAGAGGAGAGTGTTTCCGTTTTTGAAAAACACATGGCAGGAAGCAGGAAAAAAAACAAGAGAGAGAGTATGAGTTAAGCAGTTCACATTATAACAGGTCAAGTCCAGCTCGCCGAAGAATCTAAATTGAAAGCAAATTGGTTTAAATTGAGATAAGACAGTTTTCTGATGTTCAGACTTGTGGCAACATGGAATTCCTTTCCTGGAGGTCTCTGGGGAATTGACCAGCTCCACCAAGTTGGCTAGCATAATTGGGACACAGTTGGGTGTGGAGATAGGGAAATAGATCGAACAGCTTTCACATGTCCCTGCTCGTCCGGCTTGCATGCTGTTACTATGTGGTACCAGCCTATATGGGATGATGGTGCAAAGCTAGACATTCTAGCGAGGCCAGGCGTATGAATGTACGAGGGCCTGGTGGGGCAGGCAAGGTGCAGGCAGTGGGGGCCAAGTCAGTTGGAACCAGGAACAAAAGTCTGATTCTTCATGTGGGTTAACTGCTGCGATTAACCCCTCTCCAACCCAAATAAGTTTTGTGGCTGCTAGAGAAATTGAAATTGCCAAAGAGTGAAGTTGGAGGTGCTTGAATATTTTCTCTGACTCTTACTTAAACATTGGCAACTTTCCTGAGACTATAAATATGATTGGGACTCAGCCATTTCTCTCTTTGTAGTCTATGAAAATTAACTTGGTCCGCAGGGGCTGCAATCACTGCCAAACCCCCCCAAGTGTGGGCTCTTCCTCCACACTGACAAAAATAACAGTTAATTAGGCTGCAACACCCATAGGAAAGTGAACTTGCACCACCAATCATGGGGGGGGCATGCAAAAATGTTGCCATGACAACAGGCATTTACTGGCTCTTCATTTTAATGTATCAAAGGCTAGGGATAATTTCCCAGTGAGAATACATGAGGGTAGATTTTTTTTCCCTCCTCCTCATTATTTCTGCCAGTCTTTTGCCAGTATGGGAGCAATATTCCTGTGGCAATGGGTTTAAAAGGTAGAGAGGCCTTATGAGAGCATTAAACACCAGGCAAGCTACTCCTGGAGATGCTGGCTGTCTTGGGAGGCCCAGGGAGGGTGGTGCAACATCCTTCTCAGTATCTAGGCTGGATGGAAAGAATTTGGAGGCAGGTGAAATGTGAACTGTGAATCTTTGCCCTCATTTCCAGGTGAACTTTCTGTTTTCATGAACTTTCCTTCCTTATTCCTCTCTCCTTCCCTCTCCCTGCCTTCCTTCCCTTCCTCCCTTCCCTCTCTTTCTTCTTGTTTTGTTGTGTGCTTACTCTGTACCACGCTCTTACTAGGCATCATCTGATTTATTCTGCATGACTACACAGTAAGAAAAATATGATTCTTCTTTTATAGATGAGGACACTGAGATTAACAGGGGCTGAAGGCTCTAATTACATAGTAAATTGCAGAACCTGGATTTGAATCAGGTCAGATCTCACAACCCAGGCCCTCGTCTACTCTATAAATAGAAGCAAACTTGTTTATCAGTTTTAATTTATCTGTTAACTGGAGGAAAATTCCTTTGGATTTGTTTATTATTATCATCATTGCCCTCACCACCATGTATTAGCTGGCTATTGCTGCATAACAAACATCTACAGAATCTTAACGGCACATGATTATAAGTATCTATTTCACTCCATAGGGTGGCTCTGACCCTCATGTGTTTTTTCTGGGGCTTGGGCTGAAAGGGAGGCAACTACCCAGGGAAAGCTCTTCTCACGGTGATGGTAGAGTCAAAAAGAGTCTGCTCAACCACACAAGTTTATTTTAGATCCCTCCTGTTCTTCCCTGGTGGCTCAGAGGTTAAACCGTCTGCCTGCAATGCAGGAGACCTGGGTTCAATCCCTGGGTTGGGAAGATCCCCTGGAGAAGGAAATGGCAACCCACTCCAGTATTCTTGCCTGGGGTATCCCATGGACGGAGGAGCCTGGTGGGCTACAGTCCGTGGGGTCGCAAAGAGCGGACATGACTGAGCGACTTCACTTTCTTTGTGTCATGTCTGCTAATATCCCATTTACCAAAGCAAGGCATGTGGTTGAGCCCAAAGTCAGAGTAGGAAATACACCCCCTCCCTTTTGTGAAAGGAATTGCAAAGTTTTATGGCAAGGATGTGGATACAGAGAGGGATGAAGAACCAGGGCCCAAAAGGTTGTACAGTTATCATTATCGTCATCCTTGTCATCATCACCTCTATGGACCAGGCCTCTCTTTGATCTGGCTCAATGGTCAAGAGTTTGCCTGCAATGTGGGAGATCCAAGTTCGATCCCTGGGTTGGGAAGATCCCCTGGAGAAGGAAATAGCAACCCACTCCAGTATTCTTGCCTGGAGAATCCCATGGATGGGGTTGCCTGGCAGGCTATAGTCCATGGGGTCTAAAAGAGTTGAACATGACTGAGCAACTAACACTTTCATGTTTAAGTAATAACTGATTTCTTTACAAAGCTCTTTAAGAGCACCAGTCATTACTGGAGCATCTAGTCATTTAACTGCATTAAGTTTTCCATTAAATATTTTTCGGTAGTCACAAACCTGGCATTTTGTGACTACTTGGAATCATGGGATGGAGTAGCAGGTGGGAGGGAGGCTCAACAGGAAGGGGACATTTTTATACCTATGGCTGATTCATGTTGATGTATGCCAGATGTATGTATGTAACCAACACAATATTGTGAAGCAATTATCCTCCAATTAAAAATAAATGTTTAAAATTTAAAAAATAACCTCATATATTGGTTTATCACAATTAAAAAAATATTGCGGTGATTATAGTGCAATATAATGTTTCTTTTGAATTACTATGTAATTTACTTTATATATCTAAAAACCTAAATTTTCTGAGATGAAGTTCATAGACCTCACCCGGCAGCTAAAGATTTCTTCTGCAAAAGAGGATTTCTTAAATACTTAAATTAAGAGTATTTCTAAAAACTCTTAACTCTTGGTCTTCATTACGTTTTCCCCTAGCACACACATCAACTTGATTTGTAATCATAGCTCTACACATTTGTAGCAAGTTTTGCAGTTGGCAAAGTCTCTTCCCCCATATTTACATGTCATCTGCATGGCCTCTGGGACCTGCAGGTGACATACCCTTGTCAGGGTTCCAATAGCCATTCCCCTGGTAAATGAGCCATTTACCAGAAATTGCAAGAATTTCAGTATCTGGACCTGATGAGTGAGGTGTGGTCAATTTTTCTTTGAGAAAAAATGAAAATATAAGAAAGTAGATTCATTTTTTAGAGAAATAAAATATATTTAAATTTTGTGTGTATGCTACAAATTTCTACATTTGTAAAGCTCAGAATGCTCAAAACACCTTACTTTTTCAGAAACAAATCAAGACAATGTTGAACTATGAAATATAATGAAAATACAGGATTATTTCTAATAGGTTCAGGCAGGCACAAGATGCTCTTAAAAAGTCTGCTTAAATATATCTTTGCAATTTGTTTCTATGTTACTGTAACCTGAAGAAAATATTTGGTTGTCTTTTGTCCAAAGAGTCTTACTAGCCATTCCATCTCCAGTATTTAGCATAATACCTGGTACACGTATAAGCTCAATAAATATTAACTGCATGCATGAACGATTGGGTGGGAATTTTGGGAAGTGCAAATCCCAATTCTGAAACAGTTCACGTGGCTCATAGAATCTAAATTTGTGAGCTTTCTCTGTAGGTAATTCTGCAGAGAGGTGGGGCAGATCTGCAGTAAACAGCAGGTGAACAAGGCCATTCTTGTTGCAGTGACGCATTGGTACCAAACGATTATTTGTTTTCTCTAACACAATGTAAAAAGTGCTAATGGGATTAGCCTTTTGTGATGAATACTAATATGATATGAAAACAAATGCTAATATGCAATGTGAAATTGCTAACAAAGGAGAAAATTGCTAATAAAATTCAATGGACCTCAGTGACAAATGCTTCACATATCCCTCTGGTCGGGCCAAGACTATCCTCTTAGCATGGGAACGGCATAGACTGAGGGAAATCTTGGCATATGAGCTGCTTGCTGATGGCTGGATTTCAGTTGGTTCCTCTGTGTGGGTGGGGCTGTGAGAGAAGGCACACATAGGATCCTCACAAACATACCCACTTGGGGCACCAAGGATCCAGCAGGGAGGCCCCCACAGAAAGCTAGAGCATGGCCCTTTCCACTTCAGTGTCAGACCTTTAAACTTTTCTAGCGTTCTCTCATCTGTGGTGCTGGTTGGCCTTTCTGCAACCTTGTGCAATTACAAGACAGACCTATAAATGGAAAAGCAGACACAGAGAGAAGTGACTGGCCTGTGGTCACAGATAGCAGAGCTCAATGCTACTTCAGGGTCTTCCACTAGCTCCTCCATCTTCCCACCCCCGCCTCTCCTTCCTCTTCCTCCTCCCTGGCTACTCCCCTCCCCTCCAGCTCCTCTCCTCTGCATCTCCTCTTTCCCCATCTCTTTCCCTTCCTACCAGAATCTGATCTTCTCTTTCTTTGCTATGGCAGCAGATGGCTTAAATAAACAACTTGGATTGGTGTACATAAATCAGTCTGTGCTAACACAGGAAGTGACCAGGTTCTGGTCTCAGGTTCTGAGACCAGTGATGGCAGCACAGGGTATTTCACTCAAATGGGTGATGCAAAGTTCTCTTGGAAAGTGAAAACTTTAGATGAAAGCCTTCAGGCAAAGGTACCATGGAAAGAACCAGAGGAGAAAGCAGAGATAAAATCCTTAAACAAATTCTGATGACTTAGGTGCAAAATGTGATTCCCTTGAGGAGGGGAAGCTGAGGGACCACTCGTGGCCAGAGCGATCAGAGAAGGGAGGGGTACTTTGGAAGAGAGGATTCTGTGGAAGATAGAAGAGAGGACCACGATTCTTTGGCTATCAAATCCCCTGAGAATATATTGGAAAGAAAAAGCTCATCATAGGAAAGACAAAAAGAGAAAGGTAGGTAT
Source organism: Budorcas taxicolor (assembly GCF_023091745.1). Classification (NCBI taxonomy): domain Eukaryota; kingdom Metazoa; phylum Chordata; class Mammalia; order Artiodactyla; family Bovidae; genus Budorcas; species Budorcas taxicolor. Next base: position 27,006,805 of record NC_068911.1, read on the forward strand.
CACAGCCATTCAGAAGAAGGTGGGATGCTTGCCGGGGTGAAAGAAATCTGAGAACAAGATAAAGTCCGCTGAGAAAGACAAAGCAGGTGGGAGATGGCAAGAGAACATTTCAGGAGAGAAGGGGCCACCTTGGGCAGTTAGAAAGGAGCAGCAGGAGGAGGCAGAACATAGGCAGCATGAGGCTGGAGGGCAGTTGCGCGTCCACTACTGGACCTTGAGACAGGAGCATGGCATTAAATGAAGTTGCCGCTGGACACAGCTGCACACTCTGGGATCCTGCGGGGAGCCAGTAAATGAGCAGAAAGTGAAAGAGAGACCTGCTGTCTGACTCACAGGAGATCAGGGACACTGGAAGGAAAACCAGCTGAGTCCTTGTCAGTGGACTCCAGCCCAAGTTCATCAAAGGAAGATGAGGGGGTGGGGGAGGAAAGGAGAAGGAGGGGAGTGGGGGAGACTGAGCAGGGGGCCCGCCAGGAGGCAGGGAGCAGCTCCAAGAACCCTCTGGACGGTTGGCTGAAGCAATGAATGAGGATGAAGAGCTGGAGAGTGAAGTCATCCGACAGTTGTTCCAGAGTATGATTTGACCAAGTTCTGGGGACACCGAAGAAGGGGAGGGAGGCGTTTGGTGGGCGAGGACTCCCCTCAGAGCAGTGCTGGGTCTAAGGAGATCTGTGAAGCCCAACCTGGGAGCCCACTGAGCTCAAACAGGAGCCGCCCAGCAGCCCTGTGCCTCCAGTGCTGTCAGAGCGCGCAGGAGGGAAGGAGGCACAGGGGCGGAGCAGGGAGCAGGGACAGGGAACAGATGGATTGTGGCTATGAAGGGGCTGCAAGCGGAGAAGAGGGCTTCTGATCATGCTCCTGGGGGAGAGTCACCATCATCCTCAAGGCCCAGCACCCCAGCATCGTCACCATCAGAGGAACGGTTGTAGGGGGACATGGACAGGTCTACAGTGTAAAGATCTGCATGGACCTGCATGGACGATCTCAAGAGCCTGATGGAGACTGTGAAGCAGTCTTTTTTGTTGAGGAGGTGAAGACCCTGATGCTCCTTCCAGCTTCTGCAGGAAAAATTGGATCCAGAACAGCTGGCCAAACTGCTGCTGAGCAAAGTGGGGGTCAGGCCACACCCTTACTGAAGGTCACACTGTGGTTGGCATGACCCCGTGGTCCTCTACCCCAGAACAGCTGCTTTGTGTTGAGGAACAGGACATCAGTGGACATGTAGCTGGTGGGTTGCATCGTGGGGGGTGATGCTGACTCAGAAGCCAGTTACCTGGGAAGCTGGAAATTGATCAGATCAATTAGATATTTATGGAACTGAAGACCCCCAGTGAGAAAATGGAGGCTGGCTGCAAAAAGACCTCCTTGAAGTCCAGAAGATGACCTCCACCAAGCACCCCTGTGACATCCTCCACTCTGACTCGGGCTTCCACCTGTGACCTGCTTCCCAGGGTGCAGGGTCAACTCAGAAGATTGCTTCAAGCCGAGTATTTCCATGAGGTGCTCCCACCCCATCCCACTGGCTCCCTGATGTTCCCGTATGGCCCGCCAACCGCAAGCAGCAGAGTGAAGGTTGGCACCAGCCTGAAGCCCCCTGAGGAAGGCTGGGACTGCACATAGCTGGGTGACAGCCACCACAAACCAGGGGGCCTCAGCTACAGGTCTCAGCTTCACCCTCAAGTTCTGAGGCTCAGCATGGACCCCATGCAGACCCCGGGAGTACCAGCTGATGAGGCCCAGACACCACCAGAGGCTGGTGCTGAAAACAGACCCAGATCCTGTCCTGAATGAACACGCCCGATGCCTGTCGGTGCTGCTGCGGGTTGGGATTATAGACGCTTGGGCTGCTGGCCTTGTTTGATTTCCCACCCTTCATTTTTATTTTATCTTAGCTTGTAAATCTGTCAATTAAATCTTGTTTTCCTTCTTGTGGATAAAACAACTCACTGGATGAATACTTCTCTATCTTTCTCTTGCTCTCTCTCTTCCCTTCTGTCCATACCATTTCCACCTGCCTTAGCCATCAGCCTCCCCACCACCTTTTCTCCCTCCACTTTCTAACTCTCCATCGTCTCTTTCTTTTCGTCTCCTTCCAGTCTTCTTCTCCTGCACCCTTGGCCTCTACTACTTGTATCCAAGAATCATTTGCACCAGCAAAATTGAAAGTGTAAATTGCTCAGTAGTGTCTGACTCTTTGCGACCCCATGGACTGTAGCCTACCAGGCTCCTCTGTCCCTGGGATTCTCCAGGCAAGAATACTGGAGTGCGTTGCCATTCTCCTCCTCCAGGGGATCTTCCCAACCCAGAGATCGAGCCCAGTTGTCCTGTATTGCAGGCAGATTCTTTACCATCTGAGCCACAAATGGCACCAGCAAAAGCTAACATTTATTGCCGGGAGCCAGTGTGAGGAATCCCGCCCGTGACAAGGTCATGAGGAAGGAAGCTGACATACTCAAGGCGTGCTCAGACTTCAGGGACCCCGGCAAGTGGCGCCCGGAACAGGCTATTCGAAGGTAGTTTCCTCGGAGCAAAAGCTCCCCCCGAGCACTCTCTGTTGCTCCCCCCGGAGCACTCTCTGTTGCTCCCCGCGGAGTGACTTAATCACTCCCCCCGGAGTACTTTCGGGTACTCCCCCAGTGTTGAGTGTTCGGGACGGCTAGGACCCCACTCAGGGTGCGGCGGACCCCCCTGTAGGATAGACAGGGTGAGGAGGAGTGGGAAGTGTTCAAGGGTTTAAGACAAACCTTGTGCTCTAGAGGTTAAAAGGAACCTGCTATCTTAGGGTTGAAAACAAAACCCCCCTTGCCAAAGGTAAAACCTTTTGTTGAGGCAGACTTTTCTATAACTCTTAATTTTCTGACACGGGTAACAATGACTCAAAACAATGACAACTCTTTATAGAAGTAATTTTTTAACTGTTAAACAAAAGACAAATTAAAGATAAAAAGGCTAGTGTTACGAGAGCAATGTCCTTGGTTTCCATAAAAGGATAGTTAAAATATTTTTGAGCAAAAGAGCTTTTAAAACAGAGCTTGCTCCTTGCATAAAATCCCCTCAGGAGGGGCCTCACCCAAAAAAAAGAAAAAGAAAAAGAAAAAGGAAGAAAAACAGAAAAAAGAAAGAAAAATATTCGTAATAAAAAGGATTTTACAAATGCAAAATGTTTCTCTTGAGGCCAAATAGAACATTTTTTGCCAAAATGTCCTGCTAAACAGAGACAACAACCCGTACCAAACAACCCCAGGTAGCTCAGGCCTGGACCTCCGTTCCACCACCTTAATAATAATAACTCCTGACTCAGATTCCAGTGGCTAGTCCCCTGCCTGAGGACATTGTAAGACTTGTGCTGGGGCATAGCTTGCTTTCTTGTCAAAAAATTTCGGTAGTGTCTTATGTAGTAAATTCTGATTATACTGGAAAAATTAAAGTTTTGATATCGCCACCTGCTAAAACTGTGCAATTAATAAAAATTTAAAAAAAATAGCACAGCTTTTGCTTTTACCTTATTACCAGACAGAAAAACCAGACAAAAAAAGCCCCAGAGGATCTAGATCTAGCCTTTTGGGTGCAGAATATTGCAGCTTCTAGGCCTTTAAAAGACTTTTTAATTCAAGGATATAAAATGTCATGGCTGTTAGACAATAGACAAGACGTTTCTTACATTGCTGAGATCGACTAGCCCAGCTCCTGGCCAACACATACTTCTGAAAAGGAGTTGGTGGGATTAGAGAAAGTGGTATGCAGGATGGAAATGCTGTAGAAAAAGGGGTGAGAGACAGTTTAAAACCTTGGTGAGTAGTGAGCTCCCCGTTGCTGGAAGTATTCAAGCAAAGATTAAATGGTTACTTGTCATCTAAAAGGCTATAGACCAGATTTGGGTTATAAAAAGATCATTGGAAAAGCTTATAAAGATATTGTGTAACACCTCTTTTCTTGCTTCTTATATTTAGGTCTGCCAAAAGTTTTAAAACTGATAATGTCCGTTTAAAGCTACTGAGAGATTGTTTACTAACTTTAAATGATTTCCAAAAATTATTAGGTGATATTAATTGGATATGCCCACATTTAAAACTGACTTCTGTAGATTTAAAGCCTTTTGTTTGATTGCTTAAAAAAACAATCCTAATCCCAGTTCTAAGAAAAGGTTGACTAGTGAGACAGAGTTGGCTTTTGTTAAAGTGAATGAGGCTTTAAATGATCAGTTAATTAAGATTAATATTACCAAAAGAGGAGATGAAATTATTCTTGCCACAAAATAAATACCTACAGGATGCTTGTGACAAGAAGGCCCATTGGTTCCATCTACCAATGACCCCAAGAAAAATAGTTTTATCTTATCCCAACTTGGTGGCACGATTAATTTTAAAAAGAAGAAAAAAAAAAGTGTGAAACTTTTTGGATAAGAGGTAGCAAATATAGTAATTCCATTCAATAAGGATCAACTGCAATTCTTTTACAAAAATAGTGATGATTTGGCAAGTTGCTCTGATAGATTTCAGGAGTCAAATTTTGTTTTATTTGCCCTCAAGCCCCCACAGTAGTTAAAATTGCAAAAATTTTAGATTGGCAATTTGAGGATACCTGTGGAACTTTCCAACCTTATGTTGTTCCTTCACTCCCCCTTACCCTGTGGGGGAGGGACGTGCTATCTCAAATGGGAGTGTTACTTTTTAGCCCTGATGATAAAGTGACCTCTCAGATGCTGCAGATGGGCTATGATCCATCAAAAGGATTGGGTAAACAACAGACAGGAATAATTGAGCCAATTTGCCCAACTCCTCTCAAGCTACGTGCTGGATTGGGATATCCAAATTTATAATGGAGGCCATTATTTTTGCTGCCTACCCCATTACATGGAAATCTCAAGATCTGGTGTGGGTGGAACAATGGCCTCTGCCTAAGGAAAAATTACTGACATATTAATTAAAAAGATTAATTCAAGTATACTGATTCATTAAATTGTTTAGTAAAGAGCCATCAAGAATTGTAATTCCATATAACAGAACAACTTGATGCTTTTCAAATGTTTGATGATGATTGGCAGATTGCTATAGGAAATTATTGTGATCAGATCTTGCATCATTTACCCTCACATGCTTTGTTAATTCAAAAATTAAAAAAGGAGAATTTAAGTATAGTTTTCCCCCATCAGATTTTACAACATGCTCTTTCTGTAATAAATTAAATGCTGATTTGTCTGGAACAGTAAAATGGAAAACCATTGGTAAAGCGAAAAGATCTCCTCCAGATAACAAAAAGATCCCGACCCAAAATTCACTGCCGGTCGAGGAAGTGTTTATATTTTTTCCACAGGGCGCAGATTCGTCAATTTGGATCCCGGACTGACACAAAAGAAAAAGGGAACTTCTCTGCCGCCACCGCCACGGGAAACAGCCGCACACTGAAAGCTGCGGGCGGGGCCAGCCTGACTGACGGAACCCAGTACACCACACTCGCAGCCCTGTAACAGCGCCAGCGTCCGTCTGCAAAACTATGGGATAGAGACTTGATGGGGAAAGGAGATATATGGGAACTGTATACTATTTGCTCAAATTTTCGTGTAGCTTGGCTGCCGCACGCGATGGCAGAAGAGGCAAAATTAACATCAAGATCCGGGCGGGACTAACACCTGCTGCAGCGCCAACTCCAACCAGAAAATGACTCTATTTACTCTATTTTGGCTTGTCTATCCTCTCCTTATGTTTTTCTTTTCACCAATGATTCCAGAAAACTTAACATACCTAATGTGACTTGTGAACCATGGATGCTTTCATCTTGTTTAACTCCTCAAAATAATGTCTGCTCTTTTGTGGTTTTAAAGATGTCCTGTAACTGTAACAACTTATTGATATGATAATTATGTTCTTGCTGTGTTACAACAACTGTTATTGTTACTATGGCAGCAATCATTGACTCAACAAGTGTAAATGCCCAATATGTTAAAAAATCAAGTTTTAGGTGTTTTGGAACAGCTCAGATATTAGTTTAGACTTAGGGAAACTTCATAATCAGATTTAGACCTTGGAACACTCCTGATTAGATTTTACCACTGCAGGAGAAACCAATGACTTTTTCCACACTTTCTCTAACTTCATTTCTGGAAAGACTATTCTGTCTACTGTTTATAATCTTGCTCCTTGTAATCATTCTTCCCTGTATTGTCTAGATTCTTCGGCAGAGCATTCGGAATCTCGCGACCAAACTGCACCTGATTTAAAAAATAAATAATTAATTAATTAAAATTAAAAAGGGTGAGATGCCGGGAGCCAGTGTGAGGAATCCCGCCCGTGACAAGGTCATGAGGAAGGAAGCTGACATACGCAAGGCGTGCTCAGACTTCAGGGACCCCGGCAATTTATCATGAAAACAGACCTTGGTTTGGGAGCAGCCCATTCTGAAGTCAAAGTTGGAGGGAAAACTTGACTCAGGTGCTCATAAATGTTGTAAATATGCAGAAATTCTCTGAGCCTCAGATTTCAGATCCATCATATGGATTTCCTCAAAGGGTGGCTGCGAATAGCCAAATTGTAATTGCAAGTATAACTGTAACTTGGGCTGTATAGTTATGTGAACTGTAATTGCAACTCTTCAAAAGGGAACAAGTGTGAGGAAGAGGACTGGGAAGGAATGGCTGAGAATCACCGACCAGGGTGATTTTCTTCATCTTCAAACTTTTCTTTGATAATGTTATTTCATTGTGTTTCTATGGTTCTCTATCCTGTCAGATCCAATGCCCCTTTTTTATAACTAATATTTTGTGACATCCCCTTAACTATCCTGAAATGAAATTCATAGGGTATATAACTCACACATAATTTCATAAAATTTAATAGAATGTCCTACCTATATTATACAGGAGAGTAAGAGAAAGTAGTTTGTATAAAATAATTTGTATTTTAATATGTAACTGCTTGGTTGTGACGATAGAAGAGATGATGAAGACAGATTCTTGCATCTCTATCTAAAATCATCATGAATGGCATGCTGACAGAAGCCCGCTGATACAGATGTGTGTTACTGGGGACTCTCCTACTTTGAATGGCTTTGCCACCAGTCATGGGGGCTCCTAAAATAGTGAACAAATTCCTGGTAAAGTTCTGAATAAAACAAAGCAAGACTTACAATTTAGTCTGCAGACATTTCAGTGTAAATTAAGACTGTGAAAAAATACCTTTGTGTTTCTAGGGAAAGCAGACTTTATAAATAAGTTTTTCAGTGACTAAGTGTCCAGAGGGACATTAGAGAGTCGCCTGGGATGTGGGGCAGTTCTGCAGGGCCCGAAGTGCCCCTCTCTGTGGCATGGACTCCACCCTGTCAATACCCATGGTGCCCCACCCCCACAATTAGGGCAGCTCAAAGCTTCCACTGGTGGCTCAGCTGGTAAAGAATCCACCTGCAATGCAGGAGACCCCAGCTTGAATCCTGCATCTGGAAGATCCCCTGGAGATGGATAGACTACCCACTCCAGTATTCTTGGGCTTTCCTGGTGGCTCAGCTGGTAAAGAAGCCACCTACAGTGAGGAAGACCTGGGTCCGATCCCTGGGTTGGGAAGATCCCCTGGAGAAGGGAATAGCTACCCACTCCAGTATTCTGGCCTGGAGAATTCCATGGACTGTATAGTCCATGGGGTCACAAAGAGTCGGACATGACTAAGTGACTTTCACGTCAAAGCTTCCACACATTTCCAAAATGCGTCCTGGGAGGTAGAATCTCCCATTCTGAGGCCACAGCTATGTGTTCATTAAAATGAACCAAAAATCAAATAACCCTGCTCTGTGAGGGCTTTGACAGCCCCTGGGCTGGCATCTCTCTCTCACTAAGGCTAAAAGCAGCGAAAATAGTGGCACAGATTCTGCATCTAGAAAACTGAGAATGAACTGACTTTTCATCATTCAGCCTGACAAGTTCAGCAAGTTTATACTGTCACATTCCTGTCTATCCTCAGAGTTGTTGAGCGGAATCTTTCCATGGATCCATGTTATTGCTAATAGGATTTGTTTGAAACTAAGTGTTCAACCTCCTCTTGTTTCCTGAGACCACGGTGGATTCTCTCCTCTCCTCCCTGAGCCCAGCCTTCACTGTATTTCAGCAAAATAATTCCCTGCCAGATGGTGGGGGAAATGTAGCCCTTGGGAGGAATGATGATACTGTCACCAAAGGCAAGAGTGGTCAGGACCAGTTTGGATTAAAGCCAGACCCTCCCAAGGTGAGACTAACTGGGATTTGCAACAGACAGTCCCATCTGGACAAAGCAGACTTCCAGGATGCTGGGACTCTCAAACATGCATTGGTCTGTGCAATGGGCCTCTGGAAATCTCCTCTGACATCAGTGTTCTGTCTACTTCAGAGCTGAGGGAATCTTACTAGGGCTTGGGATTTCAAAAGGAATAACTTTGGCTCACGTCGAGAATTGAAGATTCCTGGAAAAAAAAACAACTCTCTATTTATCCTGGCGGTTGAATCCTTCATTCTAAGACTTTTTCCTGGACTGTACTGTTGTTAAAACACAAACCCCAAATGTAGTCGCTTATGCTAAGCCCCACATCACCAAACTGAGACTCAATTTAACCACTGTTTCAGCCCTCTCAGAAATGGAATCTTGACAGTCAGGAGGCACCTGCTCAGCACCACTGAGGTCACCTGCTGACAGACCCCCACCAGCCCCTGAAGGAAAGTGACCTTGCCATGACCAACCCTAGATTGTCTAGCATAATCTCCTTGTTCTGTTTCCTTCTGCCTTTATAAGTCTTTCATTCTGCATAGCTTCCCAGAGCTCGTTTCTAGGTGTTAGATGCTGCGTAACTCAGGAATCATTGAATAAAGCCAAGGAAATGTTTAAAACTTACTCTACGGGATTTTTTTTAAACTTATCTTGGGAGGTTCTTTCAATTGCTTGTTCAAGACTTTGGACTCTGTTCCTTATTCTTTAGAGTCTGAAAAGAAGCTACAGCCTTGCCCTGGATATTTCCCCCTCCTCACCTCCCTCCAAAGTATTACCTTGTAACATTTCCCTAGGATAAGTTCCAACCAATTCAATCCAATTTTTATTATCTAAAGATTACTTCAAAGTAAAAATCCTAGATCTGGCAAAATGGGGATCAGTCTCTGTGTGTGTATGTGAAATTCTGCCGGATTTCCTGTAGGGTGTGATGTTACACGAATTCTAGTGCACATCTTTGAAGCACAGCTTAGTCACTTGTGCAAATCATGTATCATCTCTGAGGATGTTTTCCTTCATCTGTGTTGTAGGGGTGGAAAAGTAATTTTCTTTATACCCTTCTAGGTTCTTGGCTGAGACCCCCTCAGTCAGAGAGTGACAGTCACTCAGCCGTGTCCTACTCTTTACGACCCCATAGACTATAGCCTGCTAGCCTCCTCTGTCCATGGGATTCTCCAGGCGAGAATACTGGAGTGGGTTATCATTACCTTCTCCAACCCCATAATTAAAGATAGATTAGCAGGAGAAAAACAAACAGAAGTTTAATAAAATCAACACCTTCTAGTGGCTCAGCTGGTGAAGAATCCAACTGCAATGCCGGAGACCTAGCTTTAATCTCTGGGTCGGGAAGACTCCCTGGAGAAGGGAATGGCTACCCACTCCAGTTTTCTTGCCTGGAGAATCCCATGAACAGAGGATCCTGGCAGGGTACGGTTCATAGGGTCGCAGAGTCAGACATGACCGAGTGGCTAAGTACACGTGCATACCTTCTGCATACACGCGAGATGCCCAGAAAAACTGAGTAACGCCCCAGACGGCTGAAGCCATTACCTTTAGTTCCGCATCCAGCTAAAGACGAAAGATATTGGGGTGTCAGTTACAGGAGGTTATCAGGCAGAGCATCGTAAACAAGGCTGTGGTTGATACACAGATTTAAGTCAAGCCTTCTCCACAGATAAGAGTCTCCTGTGATTTAGAACCATCCTGCTCTTCCTGGTACTGAGAGAAAGACACCCTTGCAGATGAATATTTCCCCATAAATATAATGTCTCTTACAAAAGGATAATTTCTACTCTGTTTTCAGAACTTTTCCTGCATCTGCTGTTTCTTAAAAATCATCAGCTTAACGTAATCTTTATGCTAAAGAGACATACTTTGGGGCAGTGAATCCTGCTCCCATTCATAATATTACCCTTATGGGGCCATTGTGAGGCTTGGCAAGATTCAGATGTGCAGCAATCATTACAGTGCCTGGACCATGGGGGTCCCTCCTTAGATCGCCCCACTCAGTTCAGTTCAGTCGCTCAGTCGTGTCCGACTTTTTGTGACCCTACGAATTGCAGCACGCCAGGCCTCCCAGTCCATCACCAACTCCCGGAGTTCACTCAGATTCATGTCCATCGAGTCAGCGATGCCATCCAGCCATCTCATCCTCTGTTGTCCCCTTTTCCTCCTGCCCCCAATCCCTCCCAGCATCAGAGTCTTTTCCAATGAGTCAACTCTTCGCATGAGGTGGCCAAAGTACTGGAGTTTCAGCTTTAGCATCATTCTTTCCAAAGAAATCCCAGGGCTGATCTCCTTCAGAATGGACTGGTTGGATCTCCTTGCAGTCCAAGGGACTCTCAAGAGTCTTCTCCAACACCACAGTTCAAAGGCATCAATTCTTCGGCACTCAGCCTTCTTCACAGTCCAAATCTCACATCCATACTTGACCACAGGAAAAACCATAGCCTTGACTAGACAGACCTTAGTCGGCAAAGTAATGTCTCTGCTTTTTAATATGCTGCCTAGGTTGGTCATAACTTTTCTTCCAAGCAGTAAGCGTCTTTTCATTTCATGGCTGCAGTCACCGTCTGCAGTGATTTTGGAGCCCCCAAAAATAAAGTCTGACACTGTTTCCACAGTTTCCCCATCTATTTCCCATGAAGTGATGGGACTGGATGCCATGATCTTCGTTTTCTGAATATTGAGCTTTAGGCCAACTTTTTCACTCTCCACTTTCACTTTCATCAAGAGGCTTTTGAGTTCCTCTTCACTTTCTGCTGTTAAGGGTGGTGTCATCTGCATATCTGAGGTTATTGATATTTCTCCTGGCAATCTTGATTCCAGCTTGTGTTTCTTTCAGCCCGGCGTTTCTCATGATGTACTAAGTCAAATGAGCAGGGTGACAATATACAGCCTTGATGTACTCCTTTTCCTGTTTGGAACCAGTCTGTTGTTCCATGTCCAGTTCTAACTGCTGCTTCCTGACCTGCATACAGATTTCTCAAGAGGCAGGTCAGGTGGTCTGGTATTCCCATCTCTTTCAGAATTTTCCACAGTTGATTGTGATCCACACAGTCAAAGGCTTTGGCATAGTCAATAAAGCAGAAATAGATGTTTTTCTGGAGCTCTCTTGCTTTTTCCATGATCCAGCGGATGTTGGCAATTTGATCTCTGGTTCCTCTGCCTTTTCTAAAACCAGCTTGAACATCTGGAAGTTCACGGTTCACGTATTGCTGAAGCCTAGCTTGGAGAATTTTGAGCATTACTTTACTGGCGTGTGAGATGAGTGCAATTGTGCGGTAGTTTGAGCATCCTTTGGCATCGCCCCACTAGCTTAGTGCTTAGTCTGTCCATGGAGTCTCATCTCCACTCAACTCTTGGGCCCCACTGCATCCTAGTCCCAAGGTAATTCCCATCAAAACTGAGGCTTATTCCCCTTCTCTGATGCACTGTGCATTTTAACCCGTTGGTAAGTCCAGTGAGGTCTCCCTCAAAAACACACCTGAGTCCATTCCTCTTTCTTCAACTCTACCACCTCTATCTTCTTACAGGCTGCCAACTTCCATCACCTTGGCTGTGGCAGTGCCATCCTAAGTAATCCTTCTATTTGACCCGTGGTCTTTTATTTGTTTATTTTTAATTAATTTATTTTTATTTTTGCAATATTGTATTGGTTTCTGCTGTACAACAAGGTAAATTAGCCATACCTATCCCCTCCCTCTTATGTCTCCCTCCCACCCCACAGTGGGGGAAGGAGAGGGTGAGAAAAACTGAACAAGTAGCATTGACATCTTATACCCCAGCATGTGTAAAGCAGGTAGCTGGTGGAAGCTGCTATGTAACACAGGGAACCCAGCCTGGCACTCTGTGATGACCCACGGTCTTTTAAAATCCATTCTCCTTGTGCCAGTTAAAATCGTCTTTTAAAATCTCGACTCACTACTCCCCTTTGCTTAAAACTACCAACAGGCCCCATGTTACTTAGAATTAAAGATCTGGGCACAGCTGTTCATGGCTCCCCGTGATCAGACCCCTGCTCATCTCTCCAGTCTCAGCTTGCACCCTCCCTTCTGGTCATCATGGTTCTTCTGCGCTGTCCTCTCTGTTCCTCCAGAAAGTCAGACTCATTCCTCCCTTCAGACTTCATATTTCTGGTTCTTTCAGCCCAGGATGCCCTTTACAGGATGACTTATTTTCATTCTTCAGGTCGCAGCAGAATTGTCACCTCCTCAGAGAGGCTTTCCCTGACTACCTTGTCTAATGTAGCTTATCACTGAAGGATCACTAATAAGGTGATCATATAATTTATGGTCAAATCTAGAGGACTTATTCGACTAGTGAAAGGGGCTCTATAACAATTAAGCCGGGACAATAGTCCTGGTTTAGGGAAGTTGTGTGGTTACCCTTCTCCTTACTTACGCCTTCTCTACTGTATCACTTTGCTTTAAAATCTTCACCGTTGTTCCATCGGTAAGTCGTGTCTGACTCTTAGCAACCCCATGGATGGCAGCATGCCAGGCTCCCTTGTCCTTCAGTATCTCCTGGAATTGGCTGAAATTCATGTCCATTGAGTCTGTGACGGTATCTAACCACCTCATCCTCTGCTGCCCCCTTCTCCTTTTGCCTTCAGTCTTTCCCAGCGTCAGGGTCTTTTCCAATGAGTTCACTCTTCACGTGAGGCAGACAAAGTACTAGAGCTTCAGCTTTTGATCAGTCCTTCCAACGAGCATTCAGGGTTGATTCACTTTAGGATGGACTGGTTTGATCCCCTTGCTGTCCATAGTACTTGTCAATAACGGATACTCTTTATTTACATATGTATTACCTCTCTGCCCTGCTGCTGCCTCAGTCGTGTCCGACTCTGTGCGACCCCATCGATGGCAGCCCACCAGGCTCCCCTGTCCCTGGGATTCTCCAGGCAAGAGCACTGGAGTGGGTTGCCATTTCCTTCTCCAATGCGTGAAGGTGAAAAGTTAAAGTGAATTCGCTCAGTTGTTTCCGACTCTTAGTGACCCCACAGACTGCAGCCCACCAGGCTCCTCCATCCATGGGATTTTCCAGGCTCTCTCCCCTATTACAATGTAAACTCCAAGAGGATGGGGCTGCTGTCTCTCTGGTTCACTGTGGTACCCTCATCCCCTTGAAAACTAAACTATGTGTTCGGAACATAGGACATGAGTCTGAGTGAACTCCGGGAGTTGGTGATGGACAGGGATGCCTGGCGTGCTGTGATTCATGCGGTCGCAAAGAGTCGGACATGACTGAGCAACTGAACTGAACTGAACTGAACTGAGATGCTCTGTGAATATGTGTGGAAGAAAGTGTATTGAATGTAAGGCACTGTAATTGCCATGGGTTAGGTAGTTGTGGGTGAGTTATCCTGGCTACGTATTTCTTGTTATTTAAAACAATGAATCACAAAACCTGCCTTCCTATGCTGACCAGGAATCATATTCATCTCCATATCAGAAGATCCCAAGTAAAGCTAACTTTGGGTACACAAGCGCACACAGAGATTACCTGGTTATTCTTTGTTACCCCTTGTTTGAATTAGATTTGATAAGTACGGATCAGGAAACAGTTTCAAGAGTGAGAAGTACTTATACTTGATGAGAAAATGTCATTTTTGCAACATTTGGGGTCATAAAATGACTTTCCCTGCTTGTTGATTGGAAATTCCAGAAAAAAAATGCTAGAAATAACACAATAGGATCATTGAATTAATTAATGTGCATACCGATTGTATAAAATCCGGTTATTGTGGAGTAGGGATTGGATCTCATGTTAATTAATATTTAAGTCCTTTTGGAAGTGGCACTCCTCCCGGATCCTTTGGTTCCTCCACAGCCCATCCCCCTTGGGAGGGGGTTTCTTTGGGGCCCCAAACAGAAATCCCCTTATCACAGGCAGCACAGATTGCCGGCTGGTCTTGGACGTGTATTATTTGCATTTCTATAAAGGAAGGGCCTGGTATTATGTAACTGTGTGTGGGTTCTGAGGGCTTCTAATGGGCCTCCCTTTGTACAGTCTCTTAGCAACCAATTGGAGTTTGTAAGCTGAAACAAAGAGACTCGAGTCCAGCACTCCCTGAGCACATTCCTCTGAGTCTGGCCTGCCTCTAGGAGTGCTAGGTTGGGGGATATGCCCCTTGTCTTCTCTGCCAGGGCCCTGCAATCCTCATTCAATCATGGTTCCACCTGGGAAGGAAAAAGATTGCTTAGGGACCAGCTGCGTTCTGTTATCAGAAATCCAGCTGAAGCCAGGAAACTCTTTAGAAGAGTTGACCTGCATTCATTCATTCTAAAATGCGGTAATACTGCTCGATAGTGTTAAAGAAAAATTCAACCGAGTAAATCCTGAAGGTCTAATTGGCTTTATTGAACAATTCATGAACTGGGCAGCATCCCATCCAGCAAGTAGAAAGGCGCTCTGAGGAGGTATACAGAATGGAAGGCTTTTATGGGCAGAAACAGGAAGGGACAAGGAGTGGGCTGATTAACCTCATCTTTCTCCGGGGGATGGGAAGGCTCTGTGTGGCAGATTACTTCATTGAAGCTATCCAGAAAGTTCCAAATTGACTGGCTAAGACTACATTCCTGGAAGAGGTTGAAAGAGTAATTAGATTAGGTATGAAGACCTGGTTTGGTGATGTGAGCTTAGCACAAGAGATTCCATTTGGGTCTGTTGTTCCTTTTTGACAAAAGTCAAGAGTGCTCTTTAGGTTTAGTAAGAATCTGTGCTCTGTCACTAATTAACTGTATGTACTTGGACAAATTACATTTTTGGGCTTCAGTGTTTTCGTTAGTCACACAAGAACAAAAATTGTACCTTCCACATTGGTTGGCTGAGAGCATCAAGGTACATTGTACCTTTAACAAATATTTACCCAGGGTTGCGTGCATGCATGCTAAGTCACTTCAGTCATGTCTGACTCTTCATGACCTCATGGACTGTAGGCTCCTCTGTCCATGGGATTCTCTGGGCAAGAATCCTGGAGTGGGTTGCCATGTCCTTCTCCAAATCCAGGGTTAGGTTTTCCTATTTGTTAGACACTATGCTTGGTGCTGAAGGCACCAAAGTAAACAAAATAGGCAAAAATCCCTGCCTTCTTGGAGATTACATTCTAGTAGGAGGAGACAGGCAATAAAAATATAAAAGTCATATATATATATATATAACATAAAAATATCATGGAAAATATTGGGAATGTGATAATTGAGCAGACCTGAAATATAGTCCAAGTAAGGGCCTTTATATGGTACAAAGAGGTTGTATCTTCATTAATTCCTTAGTTTTTGCTCATCCATTTGCCTCCCCATTCATACAGTAATTCAGTGACTGATTCTCAGTCATCCATCCACCTATTCACCCTTCAGAAAATGTCAGATGAAGGTTTGTATGCATCATGGATTTAATGCCCATCTTATTATCTGAGCTGAGGTTCATTCAGGAGGAATTAGGGAAGTGAAGGCTTGGGATGATTATTGATCAGAACATGGTATATTGAAGTTTTTCACAAAACGTAGAATAGAAAGAGCCTGCATGGTTTCTTTTTAAGCTAACATTTATTGAGAATATACTTTTTGCTGGGCTCTGTGATAAATGTTTTATATGTGTTATCTTATTTAGCACTGGGAAGTCAATTTGTAGTTGCTACTTAATTTGCAGATGAGAGAACTGAGGCTTAGAAATCAATAGACAGCCTAAGGTCAGAGAGAGATCGGTGAAGTTAGTACTCAAACTTGGGGATGAGTTCAAAATTCACAGGCTTGGCTATTTTACTGCAGGACTCCTTTACTGATTCTGGGTCCATAAATGTAAGCTGATCCCCTTTGCCTTCATGTTCTCACTCATCAGATGGAAGATTCCATTCTTCCTCAAATCTCAAGGTTGGATGAGAGGACATATCTGTACAGACAGGCACCAGGAATTACCAGCCAGAAAGGGTGCTGTGATTGATTCACTATGCTCCGGTTCCAACGAGACTGAAAGGGCTTCTATTACAAGACCTTTCATTTCTCAAGCCTCGGATGATGGTAAGGCAGCAATCTGCATGCAAGGTGACCTTGAACTGTACCTGCTTTCCAATTCCCACTGGAAAGGCCCTTTACATCTTAGCAGGCTACTAAGCCAGAAGAGGTATTTCACTCTGATTTCCAGTAATTTGTTCTGCAGTGTGAACTTTGGGGTCTCCTTGTCCAATTTCATGAAAATTAGATTAATGAGTGTTAATTGGTACTGACTTAGCTGGTTTAAAAGGGATAATGTCAAATGGAGGAGGAGCATCCTGGTGTGATGGTTGGATCTGGGGCCTCCTGGGAATCAGGGTTCTGCATGATACCAGTGGCACAGGTTATTGGGGAAACCTCCTCCAGGTACTCTTATGGAAGACCAGTGTCACCCCAGAGACCTTTGCAAGCAGGAAGGACACTTATTTCATTAGAACAAGGAGAAGATTTCCTTCAGAGACTGGTAGGCTTGGTCAAGATGTTTGTTCATTCATTCATTCATCAAATCTTTTCCAAGCATCTGCTGTGTGTCAGGCTCTGTTTAGGACTCTGGAGAACCACTGGTGAGTGAAACAAAGCTTCTGTCCTCATGAAGCTTATGTTCTGAGGTCAGTAAGCAATAATCAACTGAATACATGATTTAACGTCAAGCAGCATTTCCATCTGATGCTTATATATTCTCCATTGCTGTTGCTGCTTAGTCATGAAGTCGTGTCCAGCTCTTTTGTGACCCCATGGACTGTAGCCTGCCAGGCTCCTCTGTCCATGGGATTTCCTAGGCAATAATATTGGAGTGGATTGCCATTTCCTTCTCCGGGAATTTCCTGACCCAGGGATCAAAGCAGTGTCTCCTGCATTGCACGCAGATTCTTTACTGCTGAGCCACATGGGAAGCCCAAGCCACCTGGGAAGCACCCCTCTGTATCCTCTACTAATATGAAAAAAGTTCATCTTTAAAAAAAGAAACAGCTTGAGATATAAGTGATAGTGAAAGCTGCTCAATAGTGTCTGACTCTTCATGATCCCATGGACTGTATAGTCCATGGAATTCTCCAGGCCAGAATACTGGAGTGGGTAACCATTCCCTTCTCTTAGGGGATCTTCCCGACCCTCGAACCCAGGTCTTCCGCATTGCAGGCAGATTCTTTACCAGCTGAGCTAGATAAAAGTCACACACTACAGAACTCAACCATTCAGTGGTTTTAGTGTATTCACTCATGTGTAAAAATCCTCACCACAGTCCCTTTTAGAACATTTCCATCACCTCAAAAAGAAACAGTAACCTTTAGCTATTACCATCTTCTAACCCAGCCCATACGTCCAGCCCTGGGCAGCAATTAATATACCTCCTGTCTCCCCAGATTTGAATATTCTGGACAGAAGAAAAAGTCATCTTTTGAGAGTGAGGGGGATATGGAAGGGTTTCTTATTATCTCCACCTCCTAAAGTGAGGCTTCTTGGACCTCTTCCTCTTGGAAAGTTTGCCTTGCAACTTTCTCCAGGATCCAAATTTCCATTGCTTTCATTCTGGGGGATGGTATGGGGTGCTGGCCTGACAGAGGCATGCCTCAGAGATATGCAGGTTCAGTTCCAAGCTACTGCAATAAAGTGAATATTATAATAAACGAGTCATACAAACGTTTGGTTTCTCAGTGCATAAAAAGTTATGTTTATATTATCCTATAGTCTATCGGAGAAGGCAATGGCAACCCACTCCAGTACTCTTGCCTGGAAAATCCCATGGACGGAGGAGCCTGGTAGGCTGCAGTCCATGGGGTCGCTAGGAGTCGGACACGACTGAGCGAATTCACTTTCACTTTTCACTTTCATGCCCTGGAGAAGGAAATGGCAACCCACTCCAATGTTCTTGCCTGGAGAATCCCAGGGACAGGGGAGCCTGGTGGGCTGCCGTCTATGGGGTCACAGAGTCGGACACGACTGAAGTGACTTAGCAGCAGCAGCAGCAGTAGTCTATTAAGTGAGCAATAATAGCATTATGCTTAAAAAATAATGTGCATACCCTAATTAAAATATATTTTATTGCTAAAAAAGCCTAATATTATCTGAGCCTTCAGTGAGTTGTACTAGTAACATCAAATATCAGTGATCACAGGTCATCATCACAAATGTAATAATAATGAAAAATCTTGAAATATCATGAGAATTACCAAGATGTGACACAAAGACATGAAGTGAGTGAATGCTGTTGGGAAAATGATTCGGTAGCCTTGTTTGATGGAGGATTGCATTAAACTTTCAATTTTAAAAATATTCAATATCCGTGAAGTGCAATAAAACAAAGCAGAATAAAATAAGGTATCAGTTCAGTTCAGTCACTCAGTCGTGTCCAACTCTTTGTGGCCCCATGAACCGCAGCATGCCAGGCCTCCCTGTCTGTCACCAACTCCCGGAGTTTACTCAAACTCATGTCCATTGAGTCTGTGATGCCATCTAACCATCTCATCCTCTGTCATCCCCTTCTCCTCCTGCCTTCAATCTTTCCCAGCATCAGGGTCTTTTCAAATGAGTCAGCTCTTTGCATCAGGTGGCCAAAATATTGGAGTTTCAGCTTCAACATCAGTCTTCCAGTGAACACCTAAGGACTGATTTCCTTTAGGATTGCTTCTCGGCCTTTTGGCTAAGATCAAGTGTAGTTAATACCTTAAACCTCACTTTTATCCTTATGGCTCTAATTTGAACAACGTGGGGCACTGGTATATACGTGTAAAGTCTCAAAACGGGAGATTTCTTCTTACTACATGAAGGGCTGACATAAGCATAGGGTGATAATGATAATTCCCAACATTTGGGGAAATGTTTCACAGATTTAATCTAGCGGTTCTCAACCCTGACTGCACATTAGGATCACCAGGAAGCTTTACTGATTACTGATGCATGGGTCCCATCTCCTGATTTAATGTGCCCGAGCAGCATTAAAAAACCCTCCCCAAGTAATTCCATTGTGTGGCCATTGTTGAGAGGCACTGAACTAACCTTACGTGAAAGCGTAACTAATAGGTGAGGCAGATAAGATTATCCTCTCCTCCTTTTCTCTCTCTCACTTTCCCCCTCTCTCTCTTTTTCTCTACCTCTGTTTTCTTTTCTTCCTCCCCTTCTTTTCCTTCCTTTCTTCCTTTCTTTGGGTTGGGAAGATCCCCTAGAAAAGGGAAAGACCACCTTTTCTACTGCAGTATTCTGGCCTGGAGAATTCCATGGACTGTATAACCCATGGGGTTGCAAAGAGTCGGACACGACTGAGCGACTTTCACTTCACTTTTCCTTTCTTTCTTGAAATTAAAAAGCTCTGTCACAAAGTCAAGTGACTAGCTCAAAGTCACACAACCAATAAGTGAGAGGGTCAGAACTCAAACCCATGTTAGCCATTTGTGCTTTTTCAATTTGCATCAGTGTTGTCTCCAGGTGGCCAGTATTATGCCCATTACAAAGAAAGAGAAGCTGAGTGTGATGGTTGATTTCGTTTCCCCTTGACAGAGCCAAGGGGTCTTGGTTACGTGGTTAAACATTGGTCTGAGTGTATCTTGAATAAGATCAATATTTCAATTGAGTGAACAAAGCACTCACCCTAATGTGGGTGGACCTCATTCAATCAGTTGAAGGTCTGAGTAGAATAAAAAGACAGACCCTCCTGCCCATATGGGGGAAAGCCTCCTGCCTGAATCCTTTAAGCTGGGACATTGGTCTCTTCCTTTCTTCAGTCCAGTACTGAGACATTAGCTCTTCTCAGGTTTCAAGTCACCAGCCTGAGGACCTGCAGCTGCACCATCGACTCCCGCTTCTCAGGCCTTTGGATATGGACTGCAACTTACGTTATTAGTTCTCCTGGGTTTTCGGCTGGCTGACGGCTGATCTGCGGACTTAGCTTCTATAATCATGGGAGCCAACTCCTTATAATAATAAATCTTATCTATAATAGTAAATCTTATATTCTAATAATATCTCCTATTGGAAAACACTGACACTGAGGGACGGAACAATTAGGTTTCGGGATAAAGATCAGACTTTGAGTTAGGGGGTGGTTAGTGAGGGTTCCATGTCCCTTACATCCCCGATGTTCCTCCCGCTTCTGCCAGTCTTTGAAGCTAAGTTTGGGCCAATACCCATGTTAGATGAACAAACCCTAGAGTCCTTGATGGCAAGCTCAATGTCAGAATCTGTGGATGCAGGCCATGAATAGTCTAGGTCAGAAAATAAAAGTTGGTAGGAAGGACTACACTTTACTGGAACCAAACCAAGAACATCAGTGTTCGTAGTTTGGAGTGATTCTTGATCCTGGAGTTCATCCAAGTTCTCCTTTGGCCCCTTGCATCTTACCTGCCCACCATCCAACCCCAGTGAAATCAGCAGATGGTCATGACGTGATCTAGGCATGCTGAAAAGATTACTGTGATGGTGAGGGAGATCCCAAAGGTTTTACAAAAAGAAAAAGAAAAAGCATTAGCTAAAGAATGGAGCCAAAGTGCTCAGACACCACTTGGCAGCCAGGGAGTGTGTTAAATCAGAACAACCGGGAGAGAAAGGTGCTTTGGAGTAATTGGTGTTGAAGCTGCTTCCAGAGCTCATTCCTCTTAGGAGAAAACTGTCTGTCTAGAAACAAGGAGAGTCTTACCTTTAGAGTTTTCTGTAGATGTGGAGTGTGAGGCCCTGAGAGACTGGTCTGCAAAGAGGCGGAGGGACAAGAGATAATAGAGCATTTATGGGAGGGTTGCCTGAGGGCAGAGGAAGAGAAGGAGGCCCGCACATGCCTGGATGCTGGAGGTTTTGTGGGCAGGTGGCTGATCAGAGATTTGGGGCTTTTGTGAATGGGAGTATCTGATATTAAATTCTAAATCATTTGAAATATTCTCAGGCAATTTCTTACCTGAAAGCTTTGGCAAATCTTCTGTTTACATAGCCTGGCAGTAGTATTTTGGGGGAGTGATGGCTTGGGGTGTTTATTAGGGGGTGATATAGTGGAGAAGGAAATGGCAACCCACTCCAGTGTTCTTGCCTGGAGAATCTCAGGGACAGGGGAGCCTGGTGGGCTGCCGTCTATGGCGTCGCACAGAGTCGGACATGACTGAAGTGATTTAGCAGTAGTAGCATAGTGCAGAGACAAGAAAATGTATGTCTGGTATTTTTGCTGTAAGCTTTTTAGCCACAAACATTTTTGCTGTGTAACTAATTGACCATAAGGGAATTTTGTTGTAAAAGAGAAAATAAGGAAAAATAAAAGAAGGGCATTAAAAAGGACATAATGAAACATGAAAAATGAGTAAAAAATTAAAGAGGCTTTATTGAAATATATTTGAATACATTTGAAATGTGTTTAGATTCATGGCAATACTGTGCAAATAACTGATTATATTTTGCCTGTTATATCTAAGCACTTGTCTTCCAAGTTTTTCATTCATAGAATTTTATACAGTTTTTTGGCTTGTTGATGTGTCTCCTCACTTGGCATCACACTTTTCTATTTTGATAAAATTCTTCATTAACAGAGGCATCAGCTTCCAAATTCTAGGATGCATGTTTGCATCCGAGCTTTGAGTCGCGTTGAGAAAGCTCTTTGTTCTTGGAAGATTGTCACATGTCCACTGATAGACGTTCCAAAGTTCTATGGAAGGTGTGGATTCAACTCTGCACCTTTAAATCACTGGAGGATTTGCAAAGGACATTATCATTTTCTAGTACAGCCTTTGCCCTGACTTTATATTCTCTCAGTCACACGTCCAGTAAGTTTTATCATAGTATTTTCTATCAAGTCCATAGACATAGTTATTGTCCACTATTTTAAGAGCACCAAACCTGCTCATCACTGTACAGACTTTTATGAGGGCTAAGATTGATGGAATGCAAAAACGGGAGTTCTGTGTCAATGGAGAAATGGAACTGAAACTGTCAACCACTTAGAACCAAACTGTCAACCAGTTATCTTTCACAGCAAGATTGCCTTATGGCCAGTTAGGTGTGAGGCAAAAATGTTTTGCAGCAAAGATGTTTATGGCAAAGTTGCTTACAGGAGAAGTACCTAGAACTGAAATAAAGAATCTACAGAACAGAGAGATGATTTGTCAAATGAACCAGTTTAGTGGAAGTAGAACCTAGGTGGTAGCTGAACTTGAGGATCCCCAAGAATCTCCAAAGAGATTGGGGGCAATGCTGTGTTTCCCTTGTTCAGGGCATTTGAAAAATATCATTTGAATCTTCAAAGTCAAGGTGACACCATCTTATCATGAATAGAAGACATTAAGTCTCAAATAGAGAACAATTGTTCTGACAGACAAAATGAAATGCCCCTAAAGAGATTATGGAAATAGTAGCAGTCCTGTTCATTTATTCTTTCCTCAAACACTGGGACATCATTTTATGTGTCAAGCCCCTCAATGCGTGCTGAAAATATAGACATCATCCCTTGCCCTCAAGGAGCTTTACCTTTCGGTTGTGAAGGCAAGAGGAGCTGAGATTTTTTGAGCCCCTCCTATGTGTAGACAGCGGGCTTTGTATTTCACATGCACTGTCTTCCTAAAATTCTCCAACAGCTTTATGAGTAAGTAACAATTATCCCCATATAGATAGGTAAACTGAAGCTCAGACATGTTAGGGACCCTGACCCAAATCTGACTCAGCTAATCCATAAGGAAATCTGTGTTTGGACACAGGATTATCTGACTCCACATTTGGAAGAAGGGTCCTTATTTTGGTTAGGGCCGTGGGAAAATTGGTAGGCATTCAGGCTCGGTAGTGTGATTTGAAAAGTACTCCCCATATTTGTCCTGAGTCCTACCCAGTCTGCCATAATGCCCATCAGTCTATCTGCTTTAGTGCTTTTCACTGGGTGAACCATTGCTGTCCACCTCATCCCCATTTTTAGAATATTGACACCAATTCAGCAAGGCTCCATCACCTCATTATGGATGAGTTTGCTAGCATGGGGATCTGGGTGCCTGCTGCAGGGGCAAAGGAGAGACTGGGATCCCAGGAGGTCAATGTTACACAAACTTGGAGAAGATATTGTTCTTCTTTGCAGGCACAGACTCTGCTTTTTGATGCAAGTAAGAATCACCCACCATAATTAGTAAAGGGCAGTTACTTGGGTCTTTTAAATGAGTCCTGTGCCCAGGCTACAAGGAGAAAAGGAGAGTCATGCTGTCTCATGACTAATTAAGTGAGGATGAAATCTGAACCATCTATATGATATTTATTTAAAATGATTTGCTCAAGACCTACCCAGAATCCTTCTCCTTGGGGAGATAGCTAGGAGCTGGGTGGAGACAATTTGGGCATTTGAAGAGCAGGAATGAACTGGACTGGCAAGCTGAGAATGCACCTGAGCCTGGAGTTGGCTGTGGCCAGTGGATGAACATCTTTTGTTTGTTCAGCACATCAGAAATGCTCCTCTTCCATTCTGACCATGTGATTGGGATGGGGCTGCCAATCACAGTTTCTTATCCTATCACCTGGCTGCAGGGGTAGATACATGATCCAGACTCAGCCAATGATAGTGCCTTGTTTGCCTGGCCCCAGTGATTTGTTGGAGCCACTTCCTTTGGCAATGAGAACAAAGGACATAGATGTTTTTCTGCTGCGCTGCTTGAAGGCTAAGGAGTGACTTCTAGGGCCTCCTGTCTCTATCATATGGCACTGGCTGTCTGCAGAGGGGAATAGAATCAAACTGGGAGCTGTAGAAACGGAGCAAAAGGGGACAAAGAGTGTCAGCGTTCTAGTTCCCAGTCTTGAGTCTCCTGGAGAATCTCTCATCCTTGTCCTTTGCATTTGAACTGTTTTCTTCTGCAATTTCAGGAGCCAATAGTTTCCCCATCTGATTAACCTTGAGTTACGCTACTGTTGGTTCCAAGTGAAAGAACTCTCACTAACACAGATAGGAACATCAAAAGTCATATTTGAGAGCATTTTCTTGTAAGAAGCTGGGCAGCATGCGGTTTCCCAGCAGACCAAATCAACTAAGTCTGGAGGCACAGGCTCAAGAGTCTCCAACACTTGACCTACCTCCTTTGGGTACCAATTCTAATTTTATACTCTTTCGATTCCACCTTAGGTAAGGGATGAATTATTCTCAGTTTGGTCTCATTCTCAGCGACTCAGCCTAGAATACAACTCTCAGCACCTGGCAGCCAGGCCTCCAGTCAGTTTCACCAAAGGCCCAGCTGCTTCCCTGAGAGCTAAGAGTTTTAAGGCCTGTTGGCTACATACCCCCCTTGGAGCCACCAAATGGATTGACTGAGTGGGAGGGAGGGAGACATTGCAAAGGCTATTTCTGCTCCCACTTCAGCTGGAGCAGCCCTCCAAGCACCCAGTTACTTTAACTTTATTCTATTGTTTTAAATTGAAATTTAGTTGATGTATGCTAGTTTCAGGTGTACTACAGAAGGATTTGACATTTGCATACATTATGAAGTATTATGAAGTGACCACCATGCTAACTCTACTAACCATCTGTCCCCATCAAAAGTGGGTACATTATTAACTGCATTCCTTATGATCCAGGGCTTCCCTGGTGGCTGAGATGGTAAAGAATCTGCCTGCAATGTGGGAGACCTGGGTTTGATCCTTGGGTCAGAAAGATCCCCTGGAGAAGGGAATGGCTACCCACTCTAGTATTCTGGCCTGGAAAATGCCATGCATAGAGGAGCCTGGCGGGCTACAGTCCATGGGATCAAAGAATCAGACACGACTGAGCAATCACTCTCAGTTTCTTATGCTGTGTATTACATCCTTGTGACTTATTTATTATATAACTGGAGGTTTATATCTCTTAGTCCCCTTCACCTATTTCACCCACCCCCTACCCCCTTCCTTCTGGCAACCAGTGTTCTCCTCTGCCGGCCCCAATGTTCCCCTTTTTTGGGGCACGTGGCACACACGATTCTTGTTCCTGACCAGGGATGGAAGCTGTGTCCCCTGCAGTGGAAGCATGGAGTCCTAACTGCTGGACCCCAAGTCTTTTTATATAATAGGTTTAACGCACAATTTTGGGGGGAAATGTAGTCTAGCTGTGTAGAGAAGAGGAAAGGAAAACAGGCTTGCTACACAACCGGCCAGTTGGCTATAGAAAACATTTGCCCCTTTAGATGGCAGTCTTCCTCATTGTCATCTACGTTGAGAGATGACAGCAGGCTTGATCAGGGAGTGTGTGCACACATCAGGATTTCCCAGGAGAGGTGGTCTCAGCATGAGGACAGTGCCGAGGAGCGGGGAGAACATAGGATGACATGAAGATGCAAGACACCATTGAAAAGTCACACACCTACTATTCCATAAAGACAGCATTTTTTTTTAATTTTAAAATTCTGCATCTGAAAACACAGTATGACAGAAAGCATCTATATACACCTGCAGTGTTTTTGGTATGATACAGTATTCAATACATCCACTGTTTTCTGCAAAAGATTTTGCTTTGTCAGACAGAAACAAACTCCCCTAGACAAAAAAATACAGCTAAGGCACAATTTTGTTATTTTTCTGCTAAATGAAAAGACAGAAAAGGTGCAAAAATGGGCGGGTAGTGCAATTGTTTCCAAGAATCACATTCTACCGTGAGGAAAAGCATTCGGATGACTGGAATTTGATTACTGGTCAATTTCAGATAGTTCAATATCTCTTAAAATACTCCTTTAAATAAATAGCAAAATATCTACATCTTTCAGTGTGTGCCATTTGAATTCTCTCTTTTTTTAAAACTTTATTTACAGAGTCTCTCTTTTTTTAAAATCAATACATTACAAAATATTTCTGTACAGTTTTATGCATATTATGATCTATAACAAAATAGTTATTTTTAAAAACTATATCACCACATGTCTTTGAAAAACAATGAAAGGGACGGTAATAACTTATTGTGAGGCCTCTAAAAAAATACCCAAATGCTATTGACAATATAGTAATACCCAAAAAAAGAGACAAAGGACGACAAAGACGATTGAGCTCAATTCCAGTGAATTTCCTATGAAAACCCTGGGGTTGTCTTTGGCCTCCATCAGCCCTGGAGCGATGGCAGGGAAAAGGAGGGACTCTGAAAGCAGGGAGAGTGTGATCCCTTTGAGAACATGACCATCCACCGGGAATATTAAATTCTATCACTTTCCAGGCAGGAAGGACGAAGAGATAAATTGAGAAACTCTGCTGATTTACCCTTGAATGAAGTACATAAAGTCACCAAGTCTTCGGGGGAGGGGGAGGATTGGAAAGCCCACGTTGGCATCCTGCCGGTAATTAAACCAGCCTATCGACAGCGGCATTATGCTCCAAGAGAGTGCTTCGGCAGTCGGCTGAGGTTTAGACGAGCACCCAAGCCTTCATTTTACCCATAGGAAAAATAGAACGATATTTTTCTTCAAGACGACACATAGAAGCCATTTCTACCACATCTGCAAGCTACAGATTGGCAGCCCCTGGCTTAGGAGGTTGCCCCGAAAGCTTCAAGATGCTCTTTTCTCTTGGATGTTGGTAGAAACGGGAGAGAGAGGGTGGTCAGCTTTCCAAAAATAATTTTAAGGCCACATTTAAAAACAGAGAAACCTAAGGCTTTTGAAGGGGGGAGGTGGCGTGGAGGAAGGAGAGAAGGGAGGCAAATGAGGAATGGAGAGGATGGAGTTAGCAACGGAGGTGGCAAGACGCAGAACCTGCTTTCCCGTGGGGCCTGTAGGCAGAGGTGGATGGAGTTTTCCCAGCCAAGGGGAAGGGGAAGAGAGGGCTTCCATCTCCCTGCCTGGGGCTTGGCAAGGACAGAACCAACGACAACGTGAGGGGTAGACACAGGTGGCATGCGGAAGCCCTCCTCAGTCTTAAGAGGGGTCTGTACAGTATCGTTTGCCAGGTTAAAAAAAAATAATAATACTTCTGAGAGAGACACACAGACAGAGAGAGGGAGAGACGCAGAGAGAGAATTTGCATAGATTATACATTCAGCTCCAGCAGATTTGGACACCTTTATTCTTCTCCCTCCTCCCCCAAGGTAAACTTCTCAGCAGACACATGAGGTAGCGCCTGTGGTTGGCCCATGGGCAAAGTAAGGTAGGTGAGGCAAAAAGCAGAGAGGACCTCCCATGAGCACGGCTTCCAAAGATGCTTCTGGACACTTGGCAAGGTGGCCGCTACAACCCAGGATCTGGAGCGAGCGGGGCTGACACGCCAACCTCTCCCATGAACAATCTCCTGGACATGTCCACCTGGTGTGATGGAATTCTGGAAGGTGGGGACTGGGCCAGTGTGGACCTCCTTGATGTCCAAGGGGCAGCTCTTGAGGTCAGTAAATCCTGTTTCCTCTCCCCTTCAGTATAAACTGTCTTGAGATCAGGAGAGCTGAACAAGCCAGTTCTCGCGGGACCCTTCTCTGAGGGACTTTCTTCAGGATGGGAATGACTAGTGAGAGGCCCTCATTCCCTTCAGAGTTCCGCATAAGCTGTTATTTTTGCCCCTTCCCAATGCTGGCTTTTCCCCCTCCACCAGGACAACACCTAACCTCCATAGAGTGGGCCGTGCACAGGCGGAACTGTGGACCGAACCCTTTGCCTAAACTCTGGTAACAACACCTGCCAATGTTTGAAAATCAGATTTCCTGTAAAAATATGGGGTTTTGGCTTCTCTTACCAAATTAGATGATTCTGCTGTACCGTGCCTGTATTTTCACTCGCAACTGCAGACTGGAGCTGAGAGGCAGCCGTATTTTTCGTCTGTGTCAGGCGCACACTTGCAGACCACAGTCCCCGCCATTCCCTCTTGTCTGACACCAGCTGCTTCATTCATCTGTGTTAGTGTCCTGGACTGCATAGCCCTGGGTGACCCCTGCCAGAGGGTGTGGCTTTGACCTGGCAGGCCTTTGACAACAGCTGTTTCTAGTATATCCCCCTTGGGTGCTGTGGAGGGAGCTTGGGTCCTGCAACCCCAGTGAACTGGACTATGAAAGGGGTCTTTGCTCAGGCCCCCACACCCAGCTGCTACCGCTCTCCTCTCTTAGGGACCCTCTTGGCAAAGAGATCAAGGTTCCAGCCAGGGTTCTCCTTGCACCTGCAAACTGGAGAACTAGAAGAAAGCACAGTCCCCCCAGTCCTGGCCTGTGCCCAGAGCAGCAGTCATCTGCTCTTTTGGGGGAACTGACTCAAACCTCAGCTCCACTAGCATTCTGAAAGTTCAACAATGGCAAATGAAGGCAGAGTGACTCCTGGCCAGATCAGAAGGTCCTTTTCCAAAGGGAGGAGCACACACACTTCTTAGAATGCGAGGGTCCTAGCAACTGCTCTGCCCTCCTTGGAGACAGACTGCTTTGTGCTGGGGCTGCGAAGCAGGGCTCAGAGTTGTCTGCCTCCTGGGTGTGGCTTCTGCCTGACATCACAGGGGTGAGTGGGAAACTGGACAAAGTATCACAGCTTATTGGATGCATCCTTCTCCCCCAAACCCACATCCCACCTCTCAACCCCCCTAAAGTCCAGGGACCCAGTCAGAGACTCAGCCACACTCTTCTAAATTCTTAAACGATTTCTAGGGGACCACGTTCTCAGGTTTTGAAACCCTCAGGCAGCCACAGCTCAAGGCTGCCTGACCAATGGCCTTGAATTAATAAATCATTCTCAGGTAGACAGTAAAAATGAGTTAAACCATCTCCCCTGGGAAAACATCACCTTGGCTCAAATCATCCTGGGCTTTGCTTGAAATTCTCCCTTTTTCCCTTGAAGCCAAATGTAACATCTTCAGAGTGATTCTCTGGTTCAAGAACAGAAGATGTTGAGGAACATCCAGTGTGACTGCTCAGCTTCCCAATTTCCTGGTAGTCAGTGGGGAGTGAGGCCCAGGCTGGGGACAGGAGGGGATCATCCCCAGAGTAATAAGCCAGCTCTGCCATTTCGCCACGTCTTCCCAATAGAACAGGAGTCAGCAATGTCAGGGTGCAGGAGGGGCCTCGCTGAGGAGTCTGCGGGCTCATGCTGCGTGCAGGGATGTACCAGGGCAGGGGTCCCAAAGCCACCATAAGTGACCATAGCGAGTCCTAGTGGCCTGGCCAGGAAGTGCAAGGCTGGCTTCCTGGGCAGCTTCCACAGGCTCAAAGAGTCCTTGGACAGAAGCAGAGGCTGAGGGCAGAGAGAGAGGATGTGCCATAGGCCTCTGGGCTCCCCGTGAGCTTGTAGAATCACGTGGCCATTATGCGGGCTTTCTGAGAAAGCCATGCCAGGCCCCTGCCCTTGGGTTCTCCTGGCCTGTCTGGCCACCCCCACCACCCTTCTCCTAAAATAGATCTCTTCTGCTCCTGGGCATGGAAGGAGCTTGCTTTCCCTCTGTCCTCTGGTCACAGAGAGGCCCATGGTTAGACTGGCTGTGGGAGGATGGTGATGGAGACGCATGGATGGCCCAAGCTCTGCAGCTGGGTGTCTACCTCCACAAGTAGCAGTCCTGTTGTGTCCCTGTGCTGGGGGCCGGTGCTGGGGACCGCTCAGGAATTCCAACACCCCAGCTAACTGGGCGGTCCTCCACCCTGTGTGAAGAAAACTGAGGCACCGATGTTCCCAAGGGCACCCCACTTTCAGCCCATGGACGTTGCTGGTTGAAGCATTTCCCTCATGGTGTCCAACTCCCTTGCTTTCCACTGAGGACATGGAGGATGGAAGGCAGACACAGAGAGGCAGACATAGGTAGACAGACAGATGGTTACACAGAGAAAGCAGGAGGGAGACAGACAGGAGGGGCTGGGGGAACTAGAAGGGCAGGAGGAGGGGGCCTTTTGTGAATAAAGGCAGCTTCAGTTAGTAAGATAACATAATTGACAAGCTGCAAAAACAGCACCTACTAATTAGTCATTGACTAAAACATATAAATAATAAATATCTAAAGTGTCCCTTCTCTGTATCCTCCATGGCCCACAGGACATCCTGCCTTGCAGGGTTGGGGTGGGGTGAGTAGGAGGCGACAGCTAACAGTTCTCTGGGAGCAATCGGCAGTACCTTCAAAGCCACATTGGAGAGAAACCCAACGAGGACTGGCTCTCCTGGGAAAGGACAATGTACCCAGGGCTGGGACTTTTCCGAGGGAACCTTTGAGGGAGGGTGGGATCAGTGGAGGAGGGCGTTCTCAGGGAGGGACTGCTGGATGAGCGGGGCAACCCTCCAATGGGCACATGGCAAGGAAACCCTTTGGGTTTCTAGTAACTCAAGCAATTTGAATAACACTACTCTTTAGGTTTTAAACAACCAGATACTCAAAGCTTCCCACTTTCACACTGCATGTCAGGCAGGGCCGGTTGGCACCTCAGACAAGAAAGGCCATGAATTTAAAAACCGAATCTGAAATGCTTTTTCCTCGCTATATAAAGTCTGTTCCATGTGGTTTGGTTGCTCCCAGCAGCACCGAAGACACATTTCACAAAGTTCCGAGTGCCCGACTTTAGAACGAAGGGCTCAGGCTGGTGAGGGGTATTGCTGTGCTGACCAGCTCAGGAGTTTTGCTCC
Organism: Budorcas taxicolor; assembly: GCF_023091745.1. Taxonomy (NCBI): domain Eukaryota; kingdom Metazoa; phylum Chordata; class Mammalia; order Artiodactyla; family Bovidae; genus Budorcas; species Budorcas taxicolor. The sequence continues at coordinate 27,037,471 of NC_068911.1, forward strand.
CAGCGATCTCTGAGGTTCACGGCCATGGTCCCCCAAAGTTCCCACTGTCAAAGACCAGAAGGGTCATTGTCTTGGTCTCCTGACCCATGAATGGCTGGGGGGCTTGATGCTAGCCTCAGACTCATGAGCATCACCCCGTTTCTACCTAGAGAGATGGTGGCCTGGAGCCCAGGATGTCTGGCAGTGACACTTTGGTTGGACTTTGGCCAAGTCATGTCACAAGGCTCTCCTGAACCCACGAAGAGCTTGGGGGAGGCTCAAAGCCACCCCCCCTCAACCCCCGCCAAGACTACTACCTCCCTGGGAATGAGCCCACGAATGTGACTTTCATGTCCTGTCACTTCAAGGCTGGCTCAAGGGTTTCCTGGCCCAGAGGAGCAGGAAGATGAGCTGAAGGGCAGGGCTGGAGATCAAACCCACCCTCTGGGTACTGCTTTCCAAATTAGCTTCTGCAGAGCCCTTGGGTTCTGAAGAGGTACCTTAGGAGATGCCCTTGGCAAAGGGACTGCCCAGTGGGCTGAGCTTTGACATAGAACCTCACACTCTCAGCTTCCACCCAAGCAGCCTGGATTTCATCTGTAGCTTGAACCTCCACCTATGACTCGGTAAAACAAATACTCTGCTGCTCAAAAGAAAAGTTTGGGAATCACTTGTCTGGGGGTGGGGTCATGTCATTGAGGGGGAAGACAAGGAACCTGTAGAACTCGAGGATCAACCAGAAGAGGTAAGACCACCACGGTGCTGGGACCAAGCCATTGCTGTCCCCAGTAGCCAGCCTGCAGGGTGCAGGTGGTTGGCAGAACCTGCTTTGGCCTCCAAACCTTCCTTCTTCATCATCCTATGGCCAGGAGAGCCCCTCTCACAAAAGGCAGCCCCAGGGGTAGGAGGTCAGGGTCTGGGTCCCACTGGCCATCTGGCTGCTTTCCCTTTGAGATCCGCCGGGGTCCCCACATGCCCAGTGCTACCTGAGCCGGCCGTCGGGTTTGACCGCCCCCAGCTCCGACTTGGGGTCGGGGCTAAAGGAGCTCCAGGCTGTCTGGCTGCAGGTCTGCATGACCGGGCAGGCGCTGGGGCCTGTGGCACAGATGTCCATGGCAGTCCACATCCCGCCCACCAGTGAGTCCAGCCAGCGCTCCAGCGTGGCGCCGGCGGAGGCCGCGTTCCTCCGAGCCTGCTCCACCTGGGCGGGGTTGATGGGCAGGCTGAGGACGGGGTTCAGGCTCTGGAAGCTCTGCTCCATGTAGGCGCTGCGGAGGGGCCCATTGTGCAGCCTCAACGCCTCCTCTGAAAGCCAAAGGGAACAATGACATCAGTAGACGAGCCACAGACTGGTCACCTACTACTGCGTGCTTGGCACCATGCTGGGCACTGCATAGCACTGTCCAGTTCATGGGACAATCTCATGAGGAAGTCTTTTTAGAAATCCCATTGTACAGACAAAGAAATTGAGCTCACGAGGACATTCCTTCAAGAGGTGTGAGCCCACTTTGTGTAGCGCATGGTCCATTCATTTATCCATTCAGCATGTATTTATGGAGCCCCTAGTACAGTCCCTGGTGGCTCAGATGGTAAAGCGTCTGCCTGCAATGCAGAAGGCCCGGGTTCAATTCTTGGGCCAGGAAGATCCCCTGGAGAAGGAAATGGCAAACCACTCCAGTACTTTTGCCTGGAAAATCCCATGGGCGGAGGAACCCGGTAGGCTACAGGCCATGGGGTCGCAAAGAGTCAGACACAACTAAGCGATTTTGCTTTCTTTCTACTATAACCCAGACAGTAATTCATTCAACACATATTTACTAAACATCTGCTATCTGCAAGGCATTCATTTATTCGTTTATTTGATGCAGATATATTAAGTGCCAGGTTCTATTCTGTGGTAAAGCAAACCAGACAATGAAGGAAGAATGATGTCGATAAAGAAACAAATAAATAAATAAGGTCATTCCCCAAACTGATAAGTGTCATGAAAGGAATTAATGAGGTGTGTTGAGTCAGAGCAGCAGCTTGATAAACTAAGGCCCTTGGGCCAAATTTGGCCCACCACCTGTTGTTGCAAATAAATTTTACTGGAACATGGCTATGCCCATTTGGACACATATTGTCTATGACTGTTACCACAGTACAGCTGAGTAGTTGTGACAGAAATTGTACATGGCCCACAAAGCTGAAAAATTTACTATCTAGCCCTTTAGAGTAAAAACTTGCTGATTTCTGCGTTAGAGAGTGACAAAGTGTTTATCTTAGATGAGATAGGCAGGGAAGACCTCTCCGAGGTGGTGACATCTGATCTGAGTGCTGATTCACGTGAAGGAAGAAGCTACACACAGATCCTGGAGAAGAGAACTCTAGGTTTTGGGAACAGAAAGTATTCAGCCTCACTGAGCACCTTTCCCCAAATCACACAGGTAATGAGAGTTGGAGCCAGGGTTTGAACTGGGGTCTGTGGATCTCAAAGCCTGGACAGGAGTCCTGCACTTGGCTGCTGGATGCCCACCGTGGGCTTTCTATAAGACAGGGATTTCTCCTTTGGTCCAAGGTGTAGTGCATGAATGGATCACAGCAAGGAGTCCTGGGAAGCCCAAAGCTTGGACCAGAGCTGGGTAAGTGGGAGGTGCAACTGGCTTCTGAAACAGCTCTGCCTTGCTGAGCACCAGGGTCTCAGGCCAGAGCATGGGCACCATAGTAAGGCTGCCTGCTTTCAATCCCCACGTCCCACACACTAGCCATCTGACTTCTTCCTCATCAGTAAAAATGGGTAGAGAATTATTACCTGCCTCGTAGCTTTGTTTGTGAATGATTAAGTATGCTGACTCATGTGAGGTGCTTAAAATGCTGCCCAGCATATTCGAAGTATTCAGGAAAGTTTAGCTAGGACTATTATCATTGGCATTATTAGGACACAACAGACACACACACACAACTATAGGGCTGGTTTTTATCATCCCCATTTTACAGATGAGGAAACAGAAGCAGCCATAGTTTAGATCTGGAGTTAAATCCAGGGCGGGCTGACTCCAAAGCAAGAGCATGTCATTGTCATACACTGTGTTAGTAAACACAGTAAACAAGCTCATACATCCACAGGAAGCTAAAACAGTGCTTTTCATTTTTATTTTATTTTTCCATCTGGGGCTAGTCTTTTGCAGAGTCAGCTCCCCGACTGCAAAATGGGGATACTTACCCTTCCAGCAATTAGACTCACAAGACTGGTATGAGGCTCGGGGAAAAGCCCATGTGCTTTGTAAAGTAACATATGAAAAAGAGAGACACTGACTGTTTCCCAGGGCTTAAAGACAGGGAAGCAGAAATTACAGATATTTGGGCTGACAAAAAGAAGCTAGACACCTCTGTTTTGAGGAAGCTCCCACTCACGGCTTATTTCATTGCTAATTGTAAGAATATATTTTAAAGGAAGACTAGATCATGTTTCTGGTAAGTCATGTTTTACCAAATCAGGTTTTGCTATAGCCGAGCTCACTGAGATTAGAAGGAACCTCTTTCGAAGACAATGCAGCATTCAGATGACAATGCTTCCTCTTTACTTGAAAGTGGCTGTCACTCTTGGAGACAATCAGGACAACCTGGATAATCAGAAGGTTATTTTCTAATATGTGCAATCCTGAGTGAGGAAGAAAGACAGGGTATATATATCTGCACTTCAAAAAGCAACGAGAAACCTAGTTGATTTAAAAATATGCCTTTCCCTGAGGAAACCATAATTGACAAAGACTCATGGACCCCAGAGTTCATTGTAGCACAATTTACAATAAATGGCACCCCACTCCAGTATCCTTGCCTGGAGAATCCCATGGACGGAGGAACCTGGTGGGTCACAGTCCACGGGGTCGCAAAGAGTCGGACACGACTGAGCGACTTCACTTTCACTTCACTCACTTAAGACATGGAAGCAACCTAGATGTCCATCGACAGATGAATGGAAAAAGAAGCTGTGGTATATACATACAATGGAATATTAGCCATAAAAAGGAACACATTTGAGTTAGTTCTAATGAGGTGGATGAACCTTGGAGCTGATCATACAGAGTGAAGTAAGTCAATGGAGAAGAACAAATAGCGTATATTAACGCAAATGTATGGAATCTAGAAACGTGATCCTGATGGGCTTGTTTGCAGGGCAGCAGTAGGGGTGCAGACACAGAGAACCGACTTCTGGACACAGAGGGTGGGATGAACGGAGAGAGCAGCGTGGATACATGCACACTACCGTTTGGAAAGCACAGAGCCAGCAGGGATCGGCTGTATGACTCGGGGGCTCCAGCCAGGGCTCTGCGCCAACCCAGAGGGGTGGGACAGCGTGGGAGGCGGGAGGGAGGCCCCAGAGGGAGGGGTCGCATGCAAACCCATGGCTGATTCATGTTGATGTATGGCAGAAACCCACACCGTATTGTAAAGCAGTTATCCTTCAATTCAAAGTACATTTTGAAAAAAGAAAGGCAAAACAATATGCCTTGACATATCCCCTGAGAAAACCATAATTCAAAAGGATACATGTATCCAATGTTTGTTGAGGCACTATTCACAATAGGCAGGACGTGGGAACAACCTAAATGTCCAACAACAGATGAATGGATAAAGATGTGTGTATATATATATATATATATATATATAGAACTCAGCTACAAAAGGAAAAAAAAAAGGGTCATTTGTAAAGATGTAGATGGACCTAGAGTCTGTTATACAGAGCGAAGTAAGTCAGAAAGAGAAAAATAAATACTGTATATTAATGCATATATGTGGAGTCTAGAAAAAGGGTATAGATGAACCTATCTCCAGGGCAGGAATAGAGATGCAGGCATAGAGAATAGACATGCAGACACCAGGCGGGTGAGAAAGATAAAGTGAAAGGAAAAGTGAAAGTGAAGTCGCTCAGTTCTGTCCAACTCTTCGACCCCAAGGACTGTAGCCTACCACGCTCTTCCGTCCGTGGCATTTAAAGGTGGGACTAATTGGGAGATGATGATTGACATACATACATTACCATATGTAAAACAGATGGCTAGTGGGAACCTGCTATAAAGCACAGGGCGCTCAGGTTGGTCCTTTGTGATGACCTAGAGAGGCAGGATGTGGGGGTGGTGGGTGGGAGGGAGGTCCAAGATGGAGGGGATGTAGGTATACTTATAGCTGATTCACTTCACTGTACAGCAGAAACTAACACAACATCAAAAGCAATTATACTCCAGTAAAAAAAACCAACTATACAAGAAAGTCATTCCTTCAGTTCCCAATGCCCCAGGGAGCTGGGGGGCTGGACTCTGTGGTTTGGAGGCAGACAGGTGGGAGAAAGCAGCAAAGCATGCACGGAGCGCATGTCCTGTCTTGCTATATTTAGCAGAGCCTCTCTTTTTCAAGTTCATTACTAAGTCTGGCTCTCGCCCATTTCTGCCTGATACCCACCACAGGGTGGGCAGCTCCTGCCCCCGTCTTGGCAGAGATTGCGGAGAAGAGAAGCTGGAGATCGGGGAGACACCCAAACTGAGAAAAGGCAGGACTTGCAAAGTGGAAAGAGCAATTAACAAACATTTGAACACTGGGAATCAAATATTGTGGTTGGTGCAGAAAACCCTTATGAAAAATGAGGTTAACGTGGGAAATGCTATTACAGCATCAGCCCGCGCTGCTCGCCTCTCTAATTAAATTTCCCTCAATTCCACCTCATCAGATTTCTTGAGATTACCAGGGGCGCATCAATAGCAAATTACTCTTGATGAATCATTTTACAAATTGCATTGCTCCCACCTTCTTGTTCCCTGACACTGGAACATCATTAACAGATACAATTACCAATAACAGGGGGGCTGCTCCCAGTGCGATAAAATGACCCCTGGCTCGTTCTGGGCATGGGCGGGAAGAGCCTTGTTGTCTTTAGAAACCCCAGGAGAAAAAGACAGGAAAAATCGGGACCCTGTGCATGGCCCTGGGCCATTTTACTGAGGTAGGATGGCTTCAGGGCTATTCTTGTTCTAGGTGTATTGAAAGCAGAGAGATGGTCACTTTCATGTCTCTCCTCTATGTCTGGCTTTGGGAACCCTTAGTGATGCTAAAAATGTGAGCCTCTTCAGGGTGACACTCGAGGACCCTAAAGTGGGTGGGCTCTGGCCCAGCTAGTTCTGGACGGACTGTCTCTTGCCTGTTTCATGGGGCAGAGGAGAAGCAGACGTCCCTCTCCTGAAAACATGAGGTCCAGATCTTTCCGCCTGTTAGCACAGAAACTTGGCAGAAATGGACAGACTTCACATCAATTCTCCCTGCTTAGGACTCCAAGTGCCCTCCCCCATGTCTATGTCCCTCTCTCCTTGGGTCACTCCTAAATAACACCCAGCCTAGAGCTCTTTTTAGCTAACGGAGACTATGAAGCGTTCCTTGCCTCTGGGTTTGTGATCTGTTAGATGGAGATGGAGAATTTCAAACACCCGGAGAACTAGAAATCCTGTTTCTAGGAATCTGTGTTATGGAAGAATTTTCATGGGCATACACTGTTCAAGAATCTTCTTTACAGTGTTATCTGTAACGACAACAATAAAAGAAGGTATGTGTCCACCAAGATGGGGGACAGACTGTGGATCCTAAGCTCAAAGGAATGCTAGGCGGCTGGTAGTTTTATATATATTGACTTGAAAGTGAAGAAAAGCAAGTTTCACTACAAAGTGTATCATTCTACTTTTCAAAAATGATAATATCTTTGTGATTTATTTCGTATTTGAAAGTGAAAGCTGCTCAGTCATGTCTGACTTTTTGTGACCCCGTGGACTACACGGTCCGTGGAATTCTCCAGGCCAGAATACTGGAGTGGGTAGCCTTTCCCTTCTCCAGGGGATCTTTCCGACCCAGGAATTGAACGGGGTCTCCTGCATTGCAGGCGGATTCTTTACCAGCTGAGCTACCAACACTGAAAAACGTCTAGAAGGATGCACACTGGACTCTTCGCAGTGGCCACTCCAGGGGGTGGAACTGAACAGGGAGGAAGACGTTGTGAGTGCCTCCGTGCATGCTAAGTTGCTTCAGTCGTGTCCAACTCTGTGCGACTGTAGCCCACCAAGCTCCTCTGTCCAGGGGATTCTCTAGGCAAGAATACTGGAGTGGGTTGCCATGCCCTCTTTCAGGGGATCTTCCCGACCCAGGGATTGAACCCATGTCTCCTACACTACAGGTGAATTCTTTACTGTTGGGTCACCGGGGGATTGAGGAAGATGGTCCCCATGATGAAAGAGGAAAGGTGGGGAAATAGGAAAATAAAAGAAACATTTTGGGGAAAAAAAGAAAAAAGGCAGATACACTAGGAGTCTGATATCCCTTCTCCCGGACCTACTCATCCTGAATTTCCTGTTAATAATTCCCATCATTTCTTCATAGCTTTCTACTGATACATGAATACTGAAATAACATATTGTTGGCTTGGCCAGTTTTTGAACTTTAAATACATGCACTGTAATTATTATATTCAACCCCCCGACAAAGTTATGTTCTAGACGCTTGTCCAGATCAGCATGTGGAGTGGTTCCCTGCTGCGTAGACTTTCGCTGTCAGAACAGACCACACTGATGGCCCATCAGATTGCGGACATCTGGATAAGTTCTGGCTTGCTGCTATTATGAACAATTCTGCTGTATTTCTGCACAAGCCTCTACCTCGGGTGGAATGTCTGTGTGGTATGTATCTATGTTCAACTTTACCAGCAAATGCTAAAGCATTTTCCAAACTCATTTTATTATGTGGCTCTCCCACCAGGACATACATCATTCTTCATTGTGTGTGAGCTCAGTTGTGCCCGACGCTTTGTGAGCCCCTATGTCCATGGAATTTTCCAGGCAAGAATATTGGAGTGGGTTGCCATTTACTCCTCCAGGGGCATCTTCCTGACCCAAGGATCGAACCCACATCTCTTGTGTCTCCTGCCTTGGCAGGTGGGTTCTTTACCAACTGCATCCCCTGGGAAGCTGGTGGCTTCCAGGACATGCATGGACGGTTATTATTCTCCAACCTGACCATCAAATAATGTTGTCTCAACTTCAAACATGTCCTAACATGGTGGATGTGAAGTGGAATCTCTTTTGGATTTGAATTTAAATTTCTCTCATTACTTATGAGGATGAACACCTTTTTATATGTGTGCATATATGTTTTCTCACTCTTTTTTATTTCTTTTATATCAGAGATTGGCCCTTTTATATCAGAGATAGCAAATACTTTTGGCTCTGTGGGCAACCATGCAATGATGGCACTGTGGCCCCAAAGCAATCATAGTCAGCATGTAAATGAGTGTGACTCTGTTCCAATAAAACTTTATTTACAAAAACAGGGAGTCGGCTGGCTTTGGCCGGTGGCTTATAGTTTGCTCTGACTCAGGGAATTTCTGAATTTGAGTTCTTTTTGTATATTCAAATATGAGCACTTTTTAAAATGTGTGGCAAATATTTTCCTCTAGTATGTGATATGTCTCTTCACCCAGTGTATCATGTTTTTGATGAACAGAAATTCCTCTTTTAATTATTTTTATTTTAAACAGTGAACAAGATATGCTGAAACTCAATGTCAGCCTGGATTTATTTCCCATCTGTTTCAAATATGATTAGGGCCTTCTGGAAGTCCAACGGGACAGCATCTAATAGATAGGTGTCTAATACAGACGACATCACCTCCGTGTGCAGAGACAGGCAGAAAATTAGAAGGTTTGGTATGACAAATGAGCAGGAAAAAATCCTGAGAGGCAAGCACTGCTCTCAAAGGCGGCCCACATGCCCCACATCTGAGCAGGACTGCCTGCCCAGCTGGAGGACCTGGGAGGGCCTTTGCATTGGAATACTTACCCCGCAGACATACTGGAAGCACTCACCTGGTTTGATGGGCTGCCTGTTTGAGAAGGTCAGAGGTGCAACGAGGAATTTGGTTTCTGCAACTGGCACCCAGTGGTGGAGAATTTTCACCGTCCAGACCCCAGGCCTCAGGGGCAAGTTCAAAGGGGGCTTGTAGTGGGTGAACTCGGCAGTGGACTCAATCAGGATGTCGTAGGTAGCTGCGATGATGTTGACGGGATCCACCCAGATGACAGTCACGGTCACGTTGGGGCCCTTCCCCCACTTCTGCATGCCTACTGGCTCGTCCATGGGCCCCAGGAGACCCCCAAAGTTGCGGAAGAGCCGCTCCTTGGCATCCCAGTCAGTGCCGACCTGAAACACAAGAGCGAATCTTGAAATCATTTGCTCCATCCCAGAAAGGCCTAGGATCCTGGTTTGGTTGTTGTTGTTTAGGCACTAAGTTGTGTCCAGCTCTTTCATGAACCTATGGACCATAGCCCATTAGGCTCCTCTGTCCGTGGAATTTCCCAGGCAATAATATTGGAGTGGGTTGCCATTTCTCCTCCAGGGATCTTCCCAAACTAGGGATCAAACCCATGTTTCCTGCATTGGCATGTGGATTCTCTACCAGAGAGCCACCAGGGAAGCCCAGGATCCTGCTTACTGGGCTTCATTTACCCATTTTACAGATGAGGAAACTGAGGCTACAATTAAGTTACTTGCTCAGTAACTTAAGGCTGGACAGGCAGTTGGCAGGAGATCTGGGATTTGGATCTAGTCTGAAGTATTATGGGGCCTATGGTCCATCTACTTTGGGCCTCCTGTGTCTGGTTCATGGTGTGCATGTGGAATGAATGAATGCCCACTTGCAGGCCATCCCAAGGAAACATAACTCCTGCCACTCAACAAGTGCAGCTGATTTCCACTTTAGTCATTGGCTTTCCAGATCACGTGCCTCTTTTTAGAGCAATCACTTTGAACAAGAGTGGAACTCAGGATTTGGAACTGCCCTGTCATAAGCTAGGAAAAAGGAGGGTCCCTCAGCATCACTTATCATATGCAGGAGTTCAGATGGCTTTCCAAGGAAGAGACAGTTTTGGCTTCCCCAAAGCCTTCTGAGCTGGACCCTATGGGGAGTGATGATTGGCTGATCCATCCTTCTTGCCAGTCAGTGGGGTGTGTGTGTATGGCTCTGACCCCAGAAATCTGCTCTTGGCTTCCATCTTCACCCTTTTGGGGAATCCAATTTACTCTCCACCCAGTATCCAGAACAACCTAGTGAACGGCCTCTCACTGCTCAGATCCCTGTGACTGCCCCCCTGCTGAATTCTGGTGTCCAGCACTGCTTGGTACAGAGTCAATGCTCCATCAATCACCTGGTGAATGCATGTATGAATAACTTGGCAAAAAAATGAACTAACGACATAGATCCCTGACACTGGGCTCTGTTACTATTTCAAGTCAGATGAAATCAGGGGGTCTTCTCTCCCCCAGGAGGTTTAGTGTAATGTTCTGAAGACGCAGCATGTGGCCACATGGCAGCAGGCGATGAGCACTCTACGAGGCCTGTACTGCTTCTGTGGTCCTTCCACGAGCAGCAGAGGTGGTGCAGGTGTGAGTAAACATGTCTACACCTTGAGCAGACTTCACACGTGCAGTGCAAACACGAGCTGGTTTATGTTTTCATTGTTCCTGCCATGAGTTACTATACCCATCCCTAAGACACAGGGCTCCATGGCTAATATTTATCCAGAGTTTCTGGTGTTCCAGGCCTACTGCTAAGGGCATAGGGGCACTGATTCAGCTAACATACCCTCCTCCATCGAGGGATCACCCTTGATCTTACTGTCACTTCACACAGGAGGAAATGCTCTGAGGTTCAGAGCAGTTGGGTGAGTTGCTCTGGTCAGTAAGAGGGACCCAGGGAGTCTGGGCCCAGGGGCTGGGTTCTTATTCACTCTTCTGTGGATTGCCTCCTATTCACTCACCCACTCATTCATTCATTCCTTCATTTATCCAACACAGATGTGTCAGGCAACTACCACCTACCAGGGGTGGTTGTAATACACAATCACAGGCCCACAGCCTGCTTCAAGTTTCCGTCTTTGGGTGAAGACTGACCTTGAGGCGCTGTCCTCAGGGCAGCAGAGGGAGTCACGGATAGTAACAACCGATCCCTCAGAGGACAAGCGGGGACTGCTCCTCCTGAGGACCCCTGGAGCCAGCACAGTGGCTGGAACACAGGAGGAGTGAGAACAACTCTGCCTACTGAGGGAATAAATGAATGAGTGAGCAGGATGCAAGCCAGGCCCCAACGTCACAGAGATTTTTCTAGAGATGTCCCATTCTGCGACTTCCCTCCATACAATCCTTTCCAGTTCCTTCCTGTTGTTCATTAGTCCAGTCTCTCCTCCTGTCCTGACCTGCAAGGCCTGGTCCTTCCTGATCCAACTCCAGCCTCATCTACATCCCTCTCTCCTCCTCCACTCCCCTTGTCCAGGACACCCTGGAGACTCTCAGCACGTCTGCCAGAAGGGCTTTCTCAGCCCCTGATCTTGTGCCTGTGCCTGGCTCTCTCTTGGGCTGGGTCTTCTCTCCTTCTTCACTCTCCTCCTGGCCAGCTCATTATCCAGCTCTCAGCCCAGGTGTCACCACTGCCATTTACCATCAAGTGATCAATTACTCAAATTTAAGTATGTATTGAGGATCAAGCTCAATATATTGCTCCCCAGCTTCAAGCCCACCAAGACTTCTTTCCCACTGCACCTAAAATGCAATTCAAACTTCTTTCCAGGGCCTGTGAAACCCCTCATGATCTGTCCCCTGTCCTCCCGAGACCTTCCTCCTGCTCACTGGCCATGCCAAGCTCCTTCCTGGGGCCTCAGGGCCTTTGCACATGCTCTTCTCTTGGACGATCCCAGAGTGTTCCAGGTCTCCCCACTGCTGACTCCTTTACAGGTTTCAACTCTGAAGTTATCTCATTAGAAATGCTTTCCTGAATGACTCGCTCCATCAACGTGTAACCCAGCAAGACCCTTTGGGGCCTCCTCAGGACAGATCCCCTAGGTCCTTCACCTGCCTCTTGTCTATAATAAAAACTTTAGCCTCCAAGGCCTTCTTCAAGCTCTAAAGAAAGAATTTAATCAGAGGTGTGAGAAAATGCAGAAAGAAAGGAAAACAGTCAAGTGAGACAAAATAATAATCATTATTTTAATAATTTTAATAATTTTAATAATCAATAAGCCATTAAACGAAGTCGAGGATCTTTTAGTCCCTCCTCAGGGACAATAGATCATATTCTGAGCCATAACCTCGAGCCTTTTCGCAGACACTGAAATCCTCAGCAGGTGGAAGAAGTTAACTGTATGCTGCCCACAAGCACAGAGAGCCCAGAACCGTTGGAACCAGAAGGTTGATGATGTTGACTCCTAATACCTCACCATCAACCAATCAGAATAACATCCACGAGCCGGTCATGCACCCCACAAGTGCCCTCCCTCACCCTGTCTTTAAAAAACTTTCCCTGAAAGCTATCAGGGAGTTTGGACCTTTTGAACACTAGCTGCCTGGTCTCCTTGCTTGGCATCTGCAATAAACACCGCACTTTTCCTTCAACACAACCCTATGTCAATAGACTAAGTTCTACTGAGTCCAGGCGAGAGGACCCAAGTTTGTTTTGGTAACAGAAAGCTGTCCCACCAGCCTGTCAAGCCCTCAGAAAACATGGATGGAGTCTTATTTTCTTTATAATCCTTGTCATTAACTGGAATACTTTGGCTCACTTATTTGCTCAATCGCTGGCTGGCTGCCCCAGTAAACAGCAATGCCATGACCACAAGGATCTGGTCTGTTCAGTTAACCACTGCCCCTCCCACCCTCGCACATCAGAGGCACTCGGGGGCTGCCTGCTGAAGGGAGGAACAGCTTTCCTCTGTGCCATGAGCATGGGACTCCCAGGGATGGAGTGTGCAAACCAGGCCCTATGCAAAGCCCCTGGACCGTGTGACCCAATGGAGATTCTCAACAGCCCACAAAGTGGCCCTGTACTTCATTCCCTCTTTCTAGTCCAATTTTACACCATTTACCTTAAAACCAAGAAAAAAAATTCATGACACAAGTTTCAAGGCTCCCTGCACCGCACACTGTTCCTCTGCCAGAAATCCGGGTGGTTCCCACACCCAGGGTACCAGAGCTATAGCACAGGCCCTAACTAATCACTAGTCATGGAGTGGCCAACATCTGTCACTGCCAGGAGTGCCCAGCTACCCACCAGCAGGCTGATAAACAGGGAGAGCCCAGTGACCAGGCATCCGTCTCCTTAATGGGACATTAATGTCTTCAATCGGCTGCTTGGGCCCCCAGCACAGAATCCAACTGGGGCAGCATCTAATTGCTCCTTGACACCAGTAATTTATGAAGTGGGCTCCCACGGAGCTCAGATCCAGCCAATCCATTTGGAGCCTTCATTGAAAACGGTGGCTTGGGGTTTCCCTGGTGGTCCAGTGGTTAAGAACCTGCCTTGCAATGCAAGGGGCACCTGTTTGATACCTTGTCCGGGAAGATCCCACATTGCGATGGAGCAACTAAGCCCGTGAGCCTCAACTACTGAGCTGGTGCTCTAGAGCCCCTGAGCCTCAGCTACTTAAGCCCGTGTGCCCTAGAGCCCCGGCTCTGCAACAGGACAAGCCACCGCAGTGAGAATCCTGAACATTGCAACAAAAAGACCCGCTACAGCTAAATAAATACATGAACCTTTTAAAAGAAAGAAAATGGTGACTTCATAAGAAATTTCCACCCCTGCCTGTGTGGTGCCCATCCAGTCAGGCCTAGGTTGGCCAGGCAGGGCCACAGGGGCTGGAAAATGTAAGCAGGTCAGATGCTTCCTCCCATCCCACTCCTGGCCCCCAAGATTTTCCATATCCTATGGTCAGACTCTTTACCCCTAACCCAGCAGCCAAATTCACTGGGAATGCTGAACTCCAGGGATGGACCACCTCTTTAGCTACTTGCTGACATGCAGAAGGCAGAAATCAGGTGCTGGAGTTTTGTGTGGGCAACACTCACCAAGCTTGGTCATGCCTCCCCTTCCCACCAGCATCACTACCCAAGCACATACACTCACTCATTCAGAAATCCTATTCACATCTACAAAGGCTGTGTCCTCTTCTGTGTGCTGAGGATACAGCAGTGAGCAAGTGCTATAGTCTCTGCTCTCTTGCAGACAATCACCAGGTGATCAGAGAAATCAACAAGGTCATTTGAGATGATAAATGCTAAGAAACATAAAATAGGGACGTACGGGGTGAAAAACTGTGACAGAAGTGGGTGAGCATGGAAGGCTTCTCTGAAAGTGCACCATTTAAAATCAGAATGACCACAGGAAAAAGGTGAAAGCCTGGGGGAAAGTATTCTGGGCAGGAGGATCCGCATGTGACGAGCTTGAGGCAGGAAAGAACTTGGAATGTGGGTAAAGATGCAAGAAGTGTGAGTGGGAGAAAGAGTGGGTCCTGGGTGAGACTGGAGAAGCAGACAGAGGCCAGATTATGTAGCGCCTTTCAGGTTTCAAGACGGTGTTGATATTACAAGGGAGGTGCTAGATGAATCCATCTCCCAAGGCAGAAAAATAACTAAAAGCCAATGCAGTCCTGGGAGGTAGAAACTGTGTTCCATGGATCCATGCACCCATGCATCAGACCATCTGTCCATCTACTGACACTTCTGTCCAATCCTCTACGCATGCATGCATCCAACACTCATCCATTCAATGACTGATCTGGTGATTACTCTGAGTTAAACCCTATTCTAGGAACTGGGGAGACAAAAGCACAATTAAGTATAGGATTTGTGGCCTACGCGATCTAGATTCAGTGTTGAGCTCTTCTGCTTCCTAGCTATGATCCAGAAAGTTATTGACTCTCCATAGGCCTCAGTTCTCCAATCTGTAAATGGGTCTAATGCCACAACTTCATTAGGAAACTGGCTTGTTATTGGTTTATTACTAACACAGGATTAGAAGGAATCAACTAATTAGGGTAAAAAATGAAAAGGAATAGAAGTTCTACTATAAACATATACCTAAGGCTCCAGGTTGGTTGGTGCACTGATACGCACCACCATGGACCTTCTCCAGGCACAGGGCAAGCTTATCCTTGGGGTCCTTCAAGGCACCTTCTCCTCCATTTCCAACTACAAGTGTCAGAGCAGGAATAGAACCCAGCAACGGTGCAGCCAGAGGCAACGTTGTGAGAGAGTCCTGCCCTCCTACCTCGGAAAACTGAAGCCTCCCAAAGTCGCTGGGTGGGCTGGCAATCTTGAAGACTTTCTTCGGCATCACCCACGTCTCCAGGGTCTCGAGTTTGCTCACGGCCAGATTTGTAGCATGATGCTTGATCAGAAAGCCCTGGAAACGGTCAGCAAGGAAGTAGAGGTGGACAGAGGCTGGGTGGCCCATTGGATAGTACCTGAAAAACACACACAGGCTCATGCAAGCTCATGGGTCAGGACTGGATGTGTGTCGGTCACAACGGGGCTCCTCACCATCATGCTGATCCTGTTCCTACGATAACCCCCACTTTATACAAAGCTCACCATATTCCTGAAGGCTGTTCCTGTGTTTCTAGGATCTCAATAACTATTAACAATAACTTTTCTGCTGACCCTAAGTGTAAAACATACTGACTGTATGAAAGCACAATTATGAAAATAAAAATGGCTACTTTGGATGCTTCTTCCAAGTTGCTGTCGTTCAACTGCTAACAACAACTAACTAACAAGTTGTGTCCAACTCTTTGCGACCCCATGGACTGCAGCACGCCAGGCTTCCCTGTCCTCCACTACCTCCCAGAGTTTGCTCAAGTTCATGTCCATCGGGTCAGTGATGCTATCTAACTATCTCATCCTCTGCTGCCCCATTGTCCTTTTGCCTTCAATCTTTCCCAGCATCAGGGATAGAAGACGTCAATTCACAGGTATATTCAGTGATTCTCTGGTGCTGGGTACTGAGAAGGGACAATGGTGTGCAAACAATGTCATCATGACATATTTCCTTTCAGCCTTATTTTCTATGCACATATTTACATAAATTCTCTATTCTCTGGGATCATAATATATACACTGGCTCTATCCTGGTTTTGCTTCATAGTATTTTTCCTGATCATTATCATGTCTTTGAATAGTCTCTGAAAACATGATTTTTTGTGTGTGTGTATACATTATTCCAGTGGATGTAATACCGTGACATGGAACTATAATACCAAAATATGGTTTTATAAACAGAGAAAGTTCCCCATCATTGAGTGTTCAACTTGTTTCTAATTTTTTTTGCCATTCTAAACAATGCTGCGGTAAGCATCCTTGAGCAAAAGCGTTTTGGGAAACATCTTTCTCCCTCTCTAATCTCCAAGAGGCTCTTGATGTCTGCTGTATAAGTTTATCAGAAAGGTTGTTCCGATTTACACTCTCACCGTCCTTTTCACCAATGCACTGGGTATGATGCTTAAAAAGTATTGCCAATCGGAAATAAATACATAGACAAATGGCATGTTTTCAGATGCAGGTCTTTAATCCACAAAGGGGCTGAAAGGGGCAGGGAAGCTAAACAGATGCCCAGAGGAGGGCGGAGAGCAGACACAGAAGGAAGGATGAGCGTGGACAAGCCTAGGTCTTTGTCCTTCCTGGCTGTAAAATGAAAAGCTGCCGGCTTCTGCACTGTGTGAGGCGCAGGGCACGTACAGGATGCTTGTGGTTCCAGCATTCCACAAATCACTGTCCTGCTCACTGCTTTCCCTCTGCTCCTGCCCTGGAGTTTAAGTCTTTACGTCTGATTATAAAGGGGAAGCTGCCTTTCTGTGTTATGCGTCTGCTGAAATCACTGCCTTGTTATCAGGTGCCTCCGGGGCTCTGAGCGAAAAAACCTGCCCCGTCTTCAGACTGCTCACTGCACATTCCCGGCCGTCGCAGGTCCACTTGGGTCTGAACTCTGGAAGCAGAAAACCCTCCCTGTGCTGCAGAACTTGCTGCCAGGATGGAACATTCTACATCTGCACCATCCAGCCCAGTAACCCTAACCACTGCTGATGACGGAGCTCTTGACATACGGCTGGTGTGGTTGAGGGAACGCATTCTAAATTCGAGTTAATTTAAACTTAAATGTCTCCTTGTGGAGACAGCATAGATGGTGCTGTGAAAGTGTCCTGGGGTTGCCTGCACTGATGTCCCCAAATTGTCACTTCTTCTGTCTCTTTCCCAGGTGACTTGGCGGGTTTCCTTGCACCAGTGAGGTGAGGTCTATTTCCCCTTCTCAAATCTGCTTTGGCCAGCAGGAGATGAGGTATTGTGCCAGTTCTGAGCCAGGATCCCAGGTAGCCTTGCACATTTTCCATCCCCTCTCTTGCCCCTCTGTGATCACTGTGAGAGCACAGGTGGGCTAATGCATGGGAAGATGAGATGTTTGGAGCAGAGCTGAGCCACCCCAGGTATCCGAGCTGAAGCCATCCTAGACCCACCAACAACTCCCAGCCAAGAGCAACAGAGCCTCCCTCCTGACCTGCCCCTGGCTACAGAAGTGGAAGAGACGCCAGCAGAGCCCAGGAACACCGCTCAGCTCACCTGCAAGCTTGAAGGCTCTGTAAATGCTTATCGTTTCAAAACCCCGACTTGGGGCTAAATGTTATGTGACATTATTGCAATGGATAAATAATACAGTCAGGGCTCGTTCTGTAAGCTGGGTGGACTAGTGAAAGTTGAAGAAAAGCAGGAGAAATTATTACCATGGAAATCAAAAGAAGCAAGTGTTTCCAGAAGGGGGCAGTCAGTTGTATGGGATGCTGCTAAGGGGTCAGGTAAATAAGTGATGGTCAAGAAATCCAGGAGTTAACCTTGCATTGCTTGTGTTCCTTCTTCCAAGAAGTCCTGTTTTCTCCACCTGAATCCATTCTCCACTGTCCTATGCATGGCCAGCATCCTGGTCCAAGCCACCATCATGTCTTACCTGGAACTTTGCTGGAGCTGCCTTACTTTTCCTCCTTCTTTTGTCTGCTGTAACGGATTCTCAGAGTAGCCATATCTGTCATCCCTTCCTTAAATACCACAAGGGGCTCTGCTTATCCTTGGATAAAACCCAACCTCCTTACCTGGTCTCCAAGTCCTGCCTCTTTCTCTAGCCTCATTTTGTTTCACTTTGTCCCAATTCACCACCTTCTAGCCACGTGGACCTTATTTTCGAGTCTTGAACACCCTAAGCTCATTTCTAGCCCAGGGCCTTTGCACAGGACATTCTCTCTGCTGGGGATGCTCTTTTCCTCTACTGATCATATGGTGGGCTCTGTCTTATCTTTTTGGCTAAATGTTGCCATCTCAGAGAGATCTTCCTTGACTGCTGACTCTTAAGTCACCAACTCACTGCTGTTTCTTGAACTTATCCTCACTCTCTGCAGAACATTTATCTTTAGAGACTTTTGTTCCTATTGCTGTGAGCTGGGGTACTGCCTGTCTTCACACTAGAATGGGAGGACCTTGAGCTTGGGGCCTGGTCTGTCTGGGTCATGGCTGAGTGCCCAGTGCCTAACACAGAGCCTGCCTCATGACGCCTGCTCAATTGATACTTAAGGTTTGAGTGAAGATTCTAGAAGGATATTCTCTTGAACCCTTTGCTTCTAAGATACATCTAGGGAACCTGCAACCAGAACTGAACACAAAGTCCATTGGTTCCTCCTCTAGACTGTATATGGTAATTAAATAACTAAAACTGGGAGGAGAGTTGTAACTAGACGCAGCAGAAGATGCCAGATGCAACACAATAGAACCTAAATGATGCCTCTGGTGCATCTGCTTGGCCCAAAGGTGTTTTCATTTTTTATTTAAATGAGGTGGGCATTAAAAAATTGGGGAAGCTCACACAAAAATGTGGATTTCTAATTTGTCTGAAAAAATCAGGAGATGTGATTGGTAGCTCCAAGTGTACATTCCCACAGGGCAAGGATGTAATGGAATTCAGTACCGGGACCCCGGGGGCCCCTGGTCCATAGGATCAGTCCATCCTTAGCTAAGGACACATGCTTCCTTCCTGGCCCTAGACCACATTTGAATTTGAGGACCCATAATGAAACACTGATATCCTTATCTCTGAAAGGGATTCTCAAGCAAACCTTCATTTTCTTGTTCTCTCCATCTGCCATTTTGAAATTTTCTGCAATGAATAAATGTTATCTTCTAATGAGAAAAAAAAAATCAATAAACATTTTTTTTTTTTATGAAAGTGTATACTATAGACTAGAAAGCCACAATCTGCATGAAATGTCCAGAGAAAATGAGATTTTTGAAACAAAGTTTCTACTTTTTTCCCCAGATAGCTCTAGGGTAGGAATTTACTCTCTTTTGCCTTTTGGGATAAGGGTCCTTTGTCCTGATTTATTTTTAGGCTTGTATTAATAAATGTATTGGCTTTGCCCACAGCAAGGCACAAGGGTTCCATTATAGTAAAAAATGAAGTAGAAGCCACAGGATTCCAGGCCTGAGGCAACTTGATGGCTTGCTTAATCCCAAAACAAATAGCAGAAGAAAATTTCAGCAATCGTAAATCACTTGGAGGTGTCTTTCAAAATTTCATCTAAGATTATTTACCTTACAAATGCTATGAAACCTGGGATTAAAACTACTCTTGAAACGATATTTGCCTTCCAAGCATCAGGCACTGTGTCATCTACTGGGGCCATATACTGTGGCTCCTGGGACAGGGATTCTGCCCCTGGACTAGCAGGGAGGAAAAGGCATTCACTGATGACCTTGATCTCACTGATGACCTTGACCTGAGGCACTGCTGTTACTAGCAATGGGAGTGTTAAAGGAAAATCTGCTTTCAAATGAGGAAAGGTGGGGGGTGGGCTACTGGGGAAGCTTTTAGCCAGCTTCACAGAGGAAATGGCACCTGAGATGACCCTGGAAGCCTCTGAAAAGGTAGATTGAGTGGGGAGTCAAAGACAGCACAGAGGAACCGATAGACAGTTCATCTGACCAGTGATGGAGCAAGTAGCTCACACAGCTGCAGCTTAAGAATACTGGCAACTAAGATACCAGCAATGGCATAAACATTTACTAAAGCACTTCATATATAAAATACTGTTAAAATGGGGACAATGATAATAATAATACATGACTAATGAAGTAGTTTTAGAGGATTATCCCCTTTAAACCTAACAACACCTTATGCTGTAAGGCTTATTATTATTCCCATTTTACAGATGAGGAAACTGAGGCTCAGGGAGGTTCAAGACTTGTCCAAGGTCAATAGCTAGGAAGAGTGGAGTTCAAACAGCAGTTTTTGGGTTTCTAACCCATTCTGGTCTTCTTTTAAACTAAATCAGGACCTGTAGGTAGAGGAGAGAGAAGGCTGAGGGGAAAATTGTTGCAGGCATATGGAAACCCAGCTGATCTGCATGGGGTCCCAGTCAGGAAAACCTTCCATGCTTTCAGAGTTTTGTAGAACAAAATAGTCCCTTTCCTGTCCCCCTTCTGTTCTTGAGAGGAAGGAAGAGCAGGGTAAGGAGGGACACATAGAAGGCTCAGAGGAGAAAGACTGATGCTAATAATTTTTTCTTTGTTGTTTAAAGAGGAAGGTGGGAGGAGGAGGCAGAGGCAGAACAAGAAAGAGAAGGAGACAGATTGGAGGCACTTCTGGGAGTCCATCCTCAGGAAACAATCAGAAAGGAGAATGGAAAAAAAAGGCTTTCTGCAAAAAGATATTCATCAGAACAATGGCAACAGGAAAGGGCTGGATTAAGCAAACTCTGGAATTTCTACTCAATGGAATACCAGCGGCATTAAAAAGGGTCATTATCATTATGGAAAGCTGCAGAGGAGCAAGGAGAGGAGGGGCTAATATTACAATGCTGAGCGAAAGAAACAGGACACGTAATCCTTGCAATTATGAAATATCTGCAATGCATACTGCTGAAGAGGAAGAGAAGCAGCCCCAAATTAAAAGGGTTTGGTAGGCTTAGGGAAAGGCAGGGCAGGTGGGGGTGATGTTGAATCCTTTCCCCACCTTCCCTCTTCTTTCCAAATATTATAGAACATTCTTTCCTGAAGTATCAACTAGTACCCACCAGTGGTAGATGAGATGATTCTAAAGGTTACGTGAACGTTTTAAATAATGGTTCTGCCTTCCATGATGTTAGTGGTTATGTTCTCAGGTCTGACAAAGATAGTATGGTTGTGTTTTAAGAAGGAGTCAATTTTCAGAGACACAGGAAATGTTTATGGGATTTGCATCAATCAAACTGATCTGGGAGGAGGGGGAAGGGGGGTGAAGGCAGAGATGAAACTGCACTGGCTGGGAGTCGGTAATCACTAGAGCTGGCGATGGGAGATGGGATTTCATTTTTCTCTCCATTTAGTATATATCTGACATTTTCTAAAACAAAAAGTAAAAAAAAAAAAGTTCTGTATTTTCATGATTATTTTCCATTTAAAACAAACAGAACTATCTAATATGGTGCATAAAGCTTTCTTCTAAAATATGTATATTTAGCCTAAAGAGTAAGTCCACAGAAAGACAGGACTTCCTGGTGGTCCAGTGGTTAAGATTCCATGCTCCCAATGCAGGGGGCGTGGGTTTGATCCCTGGTGGAACTAGATCCTGCGTGTGTGTGTGTGCGTGCGCATGTGTGTGTGCGTGTGTGTGTGTCGCTCAGTCGTGTCCAACTCTTTGTGACCCCATATACTGTACCCCACCAGGCTCCTCTATCCATGGAATTCTCCAGGCAAGAATACTGGAGTGGGTAGCCATTCCCTTTTCCAGGGGATCTTCCTGACCCAGGGAGCGAATCTGCATTGAAGGCAAGATTCTTTACTGTCTGAGCCACCAGGGAAGCCCAGATCCCACTTGCTACAATTGAAAGATAATGCATGCCGCAACTAACACCTGGTAGAGCCAAATAAATAATTTTTTTTAAAAGAATGAGTCCACAGAAAGGAAATAAGTAGGTAAATATTAGATCTGCTATTCTGAGAAGGTAAAAGGGTGACGATGGTTTAGACAGGAAAGGCTCTGAAGGCTGGGACGTCGCGTGGCTGATTTTTAGGGAGATGCCTGGCGTGCAGTCGCAGCCCCCACAGAGGAGGGCTGTCCCGCGTCCCTGGTCACCCCGCCCCTCCCGGCTCACCTGCAGCTGCTCTCCCCGGGGGCGCGCAGCGACGCCTCGGCCCGGCGGAGGCCCAGGCGCGAGAAGGAGTGGTACAAAGTCAGCGCGACGTCACTCAGGCTGTGGATGCCGTCGGGCTCGTCGAAGACGTTCTCCCAGTAGGAGCGGAGGCCCGGGGTGCCCGCGGGGTAGTTCCCATACAGGTAATAGTCCAGCTGCCCGATGATTTCCTGATTCACCACAGCTTCAAACTTGCGGGCAAAGAAGGTGGGCCGGGCTGTCTGCTGTGCTCGTGGGATAAAGAGAGCAGAGTCAGCAGTGGGATGGGGGAGGTGGGGATGGAGGAGGCGAGCTCTGCGATCCCAGCCTGTCTGGATCCACATCACCGTTCAGACACCCACCGCCTTCTCTATTCTCAGTTTCCTCATCTGTCAAAAGGGTTTTAGGATTGAACGAGTTAATATTTGTAAAGCAGTGAGGGACCGGAAGTCAGCCTCATTTAAATATTTGTGAAATAATTACATCTTAGATGGTTATAGTTGGGAGGGATCTCGGAAATCATTTAGCTGGAGGTCTAGGGCAAATACCGCCTACTGAAGTATTTCAGTGGTCCGGAAGAATGTTTTAAAATTGAATTAACTGGCAACATTTTATAAGTGGAAGAGTTCATGGAAACTTCTGTCTTCCCTTGAAAAAGAAATGATCTGGCAACGGTAGGCCTACGTTCCTGCATCTTAACACATAGTTAAAGCTGAATAGCGGCTGTCCCTTTAGACCGGTATGGGCCTTGTGTCTCACCACAGTCCCTACCACTCCCTACTGTCTCCTGGGCATTATAATCGACTTATGGATTCACAGGGAACACCCTGGATTTACTGGTCAGAATCCTTGGAAGTGAGGCTTAGAAATCTGTACTCTTAACAGGCTTCGAGGGCGATTCGTTTGCTCACTAGGGTGTGAGGACAAGGCAAATGGCATCTGAGCTGGCTGCAGATCAGTCACCTAAACAGCTTTAAAATATTCAGATTCTGGAGTCCTTCCCCAGACCGACTGAGTCAGCATCTCTGAAGATGAGGTTTAGGAATCTGTATAGAAAAAAAAAAAGCTCCCAGGTGATATGCTACGTGTTTGAGGGCTACTTATGTAAACCAAATTTTCAAAGGGGCTGAATGCGTAAGAGGGAAAGGGACTTATCTAAGGTCACACAGTAAGGTAAGGTAATAGGAGAGCCAGGATTCAGATCCAGGGTCACGGGTTAGAGAAGTGAAGTTCTGAGCACTTGTTATCTACCAGGTCTTAAACCATGGTCTGGGGCAAGATCAATGAACCTTTTCAGCAAAATGGCAGATAATAAATATTTCCAGCTTTGCAACTACTCAGCTCTGCTGTCAGAGTCTGAAAGCAGCCGAAGACAAACTGGAAAATGAATGGGTTTGTGGCCGTGCTCCACAAACAAGCCATTTACACAAACAGGGAGCGGGCTGGATCAGCCCACGGGCTGCAGGTCTAGGGCTATGGAAACAACCAAACCACAGACCCTTCCTTTGAGCGGCCCGTGATCTTGTGTAAATTTTGACCTTCATTGAGGTCTAGCATTGTTCTCACTTCAGTGCATTAACAGCAACAATAATGACAATAAAAACTGAGCATATACTCTAGGCAGAGCATTGCATTTTGTCATTATGTCTAATCCTCCCAATAACTCTGCAAAGTGGGTGCTATGAGTCCTATTTTACAGATGAGGAAACTCAGAGAACGGAAGGGATAATGTACAAACACAGTCATAAGATTCAAACCCAGATGACTCTAAAATCCAAATTCTATCGACTATATCATCTTAGGATCACACTGCTAGTCAAGTGAATCTGAAGCCCCAATAACAAAAACTCTTGTTAATGTTTTGGAATATCCCATCTGCTCTCTGCTTCACAGACATCTGGGACACCCACCCCCTACCCTTTCTCTGCAGTCGACGGGTTAGCTCAGTTCCCTTATAGGAGCATTAAAAAGAGCCAGACCATGTGGGTTCAAATTCTCACTCTATGTATTTCGAGCTATATATGTCTATGGGGAAGTCATCCAGGGCCTCGGTTTTTCCAATCCTTAAAATGGGTACAATAATAATATGGGTACTTAGCATAGAATCTGACACACAGTGTTAGCAGCTGTTATGAGACTGTTTCCCTACGCCTTTAAGTCTGCTACAGGGACTTCTAAGTCTTCACTTTCTGGAGGCAGAGCACCAGAGTCAGCGGCAGGGCAGCCTCCTTTCTCCTCCCAAGATTCTCTGATCATACCTGGAGCTCCTAAAAAGCATGTTTCTATGTTTATAGTTCTCGTCCTTGGAGTTCTTTCCATAAAAACTCAGAGTTTCTTATAGGCAGCAGTTTCTTGAGTCTAGACGTTGAGAAATATTCTTGATCTTTGTTTGCTGTGAAGAGCTGTGAGCATGTGATGCGGTCTCTATGTTAGCTCATCTTTAGCAGGGACCACAACGTCCCCAGGATGCTGGGAGTGGAATGCAAACGCTGCTGCCCTGGAATGGCCCAAGAAGGGCAGTGCACTCAAGAACTGCGCTATCGCCTTGCTCGAAATGATGAAGGTCCTTTGCAATGAGGGTGAAGGCTGATCCTCTACAAAAGTGGGAATTGTTGTGTTTCTTTTGTCCCCCTTTGAACAGGTCAAACATTCCCCCTGCCATCCCTTTCTGCTCAGCAGACCCTTTATGCACAGACAATGGAGCTAAAATGTCACCCAAGTTCGCCCAACCTCAATTAACATGGGTTTGAGGAGGCCCCTGGGTAGCTTTCAGTCTTCCACCAAAAACAGGCCTCAAGAATACTCATTGCAGCAACTGCTTACACAGGCGAAAGGCGTTAGGTGGGAACCTTGAGGGAATACGAATGATGGGACAAAACCCGCTGTGTATTCCGCATTCCACCAGGTGTGGAATCAGGCTGGCAGCAGGGTCTGGTGGAAAAAGCTCTGTCTGGACCTGGAAACACCCGTGTGGGACCTCCCACCCTACCAGTCCACTACTGTGTGTCCATGGACAAGTAAGTCCCCGCTCTGTGCCTTGGTTTCCCCACCTGCACAATGGAGATGATTTCTACCCAGTGAAGCCAACACCTGCAGAGAACCTGGCACACAGCCTGGGACACAGAAGACCCCAACCCCATGCTTCTCAAACAGAACAGCCCCCCTGTTCTGGGGATCTTGTTGAAA
Organism: Budorcas taxicolor; assembly: GCF_023091745.1. Classification (NCBI taxonomy): domain Eukaryota; kingdom Metazoa; phylum Chordata; class Mammalia; order Artiodactyla; family Bovidae; genus Budorcas; species Budorcas taxicolor. Next base: position 27,062,651 of record NC_068911.1, read on the forward strand.
TGCAGATTCTGACTCAGCGGGCCAGAGATTCTGCATCTCTAACAAGCTCCCTGGTGATGCTGATGCTGCTGTTCTACAGACCACACTCTGAGGAGCCAGGCTAAGAGGCTGGAAGCTCCATGGGGGCAGTTCGGGTCCTCCCGTGGATCGTTCAGTTATGTGCCAGAGCGAGGCAGGAGGGACACTTTGGACTGGGTTATCAGCCCAGCACTCCTGTCCCCGCCCTCAACACCCCCCATCACTCCAAGTTAGTGGTTTGGAGAGCAGCATATCATCTCCACGTGGTAGCTCTAGTGACCTCAGAGTGGCCTGTGAATGTGTGCTCTGGGCAGCTGAGGCTGGGCATGGTGAGGAGAAGAGGAAGAATTCAGGGTGCTGGCCTGGAGGGAGCAGGAGGCGTGCTCACGTGGGATGGAAAGAGGTTGCCATCCTGAATAGGTCTGGGTCCAAGGCACCCTTGGGGCTCATGGGAAGCAGATGGACACTGGCCACCCTGCTGCCTCTCCTCTCCCCAGAGCATGAACTGCTGGGCCCTGCAGAGATACCTGTGATGGCAAGCACCTTTCTTCTTGTTACTTCTTTAAGTTCACAGAGCACAATGGTTTACAAACCTGGCTTCTCATCAGAACTTCGCTAAGTCTGTTACATTAAAAATAAAAATTCCTGAGCCTCACTGGAGATCAGAAGCTCTCGACTGGGGATGTGTTTGCACCCGGTGGATATCTGGTGATATCTGAAGACATTCCTGGTTGTCATGTCTGCAGGGTGCTACTGGATCCCCACGGGGACATTAAACAGTGACATCCTGGTTGTCACAGTGGAGGGGAGTGGGCTGCTTCTGCAATCTAGTGGGCGGAGGCCAGGGATGCTGTTTAAACATCCTACATCCCTCCACCCTAACACAGAATTATCCAGCCAGGATGTTAAGAGTGCTGAGGTTGAGAAACTCTGCACTCTAACCAAGTTTGTACCCAAAAATGTATTTTAAACAAATATTTCAGGAGATTCTGATCAAAAAGCAGCATAGAGAAATGGATGCAAGGACAGCCTTTGCAAACAGATATGTTGGGCTATGTGACCTTGCATAAAGGTTTTGATCTCTCTCTACCACAGTTTCCCTATCTCTAAAATAACCTATCTCTGTTGTGGGGTTAATGAGTCGACAAGGGCCAAGCAGTTAGATGGTCCCTTGCATGGTGTTAGTGATCAGTAAGTGTTGGCTATTGTGGAGGTTGTTGTCATTATCAACAGCTGGTGTTGAAGCGTGTGGGATGTGATGACCTGCGGGGCTGCCTGGGCCACCTGCAGATGCTGGCTGGAAGGCGCGGCAGGCGGGCTGGGTGGCGGCTCACCTGGAAGCGGTGGAAGTCCTGCGGCTTGAAGTCGTTGGGGGAGCAGCCGCACCAGTCCACGATGTGCTTGTACTGACACTTGCAGCCCAGCTTGCGGTTCCAGTTGGTGATGCGCAGGTTGTTGTCCACCATGGTGTCGCAGTGGGGGCTGTTCTCCAGGACCGTGTGGAAGAAGGACTGCGGGGGAGAGAAGGGCCTGGCTTGAGACCTCGCCCAGTCTCCTTCGACTGGGCTGGGCTGGGGTCCTTCCCAGGGACCACCTGACAGTGAAGGGACTCTCTTGCAGACTCAGCTGTTCTCTCTGCAAATGGAGTTAGTTCCATGCAGGCCTAGCCAGAGCACCCTGGAAGTTTTGTCCAGAGTGGCATTCTGCTTAGCAGTTACTGCTCTGTTTTTCTAAGAAGTCTCTTCCCAGCAGCCTAGAAGCTGATTTCAAGACATCTCTTATGACCCAGTACATGCGTTCAGCAGGGAGAAAAAGTCCCTTAAGGGCTTCCTTGGCAGCTCAGCTGGTAGAGAATCCACCTGCAATGCAGGAGACCTGGCTTAATTTCTGGGTTGGGAAGATCCACTGGAGAAGGGATAGGCTACGCACTCCAGTATTCTTGGGCTTCCCTGGTGGCTCAGATGGTAAAGAATCTGCCTGCAATGCAGGAGACCTGGGTTCCATCCCTGGGTTGGGAAGATCCCCTGGAGGAGGGCATGGCAACCCACTCCAGTATTCTTCCCTGGAGAATCCCCATGGACAGAGGGGCCTGGCAGGCTACAGTCTGCAGGGTCACAAAGAGTCAGACATGACTGAGTGTCTAAGCACAGCACAAGGTATGTCAACACTTGAGGACCAGAGGAAAACTTTGGGGCAATTTTCTAGAAAACCCTGGGCCAAAGGACTCTTGATTTTACAAACAGCTAGATCTGAAACAAAAGGGATCCAGTCTGAGATATTTTGGAACAAAGACTGAAGCCCTGGAATTTCATTCCTGAGAGAGGGAGGCCAGAATCATGGACGCCCTCCTGCCCCAGTCACAGGAGGAGGGACTAGAACACAGGGAGGAAGGGAGATGGGGTGTGCTGGGGCTTCCCGCTGTCCGTGGTGCTGAACCAGACACCATCATTTCCCCCTATTCCTGAGACTCTTGGCCAGCCTCTCCTAGGAATCTGAGAAAAATGCAATGTTGAGAGTGAAAAGAGAGGCCAGAGCAGAGACACACTGTTGGAGCTGCTGAAAGAGAGAGAGATGGGGAAAGAAACACACACACACACACACTGACTTCTATTTGGACACTGTTTTATAACAACCTCAGATACCAGGGTTTCCCCTGCTGTCTGCTTCCTAGGGGAAGCTATTGGGGAATATGTGTCCGCCTGTTGCAAACTCATGGCACAGCCTTCAGATTTCTCCTAAGTTCATCCCTTAGAGGAGGGTTGGGAAAAGCGCAGGGCAGAAATGCTGGGATGCAGGAGGTGGGATCTAATAGAGACATTGGAATGTAAAGTGCCTGGGTGCACTGTGGGGTAGGGGGTGGGGTGGGTGGGACAGAGAGAGCCAGCATTGGAATGCACACCTTGATTAAATCAAACAAAGCCCCAAATAGTCTCTTCTCAATGGCTGAGTGGATAAAATGAGGCTCTATCCACACCACCCAGCTGACCTTCTTGTGATGCTAAATGACATGTCTGTGAAGCTGCATTTTAAGCTTGAATTGTCTAAAAGCCCAAACAGGCACATATTCTCCATCAAGCAGTGAGGTAGGTACCTGATTATCAATTGTCCTGTGTCCTTTCGTAATGATACAGAAAAGAAAATGGATGAGGAGGTTATTGGAATGGAGAAGAGTGATTTTTGCTGAAACATGATTAAAAGCTGATGACTTAACATGCATACAGAAAAGCAAAACCTGACCCAGTGATGACAAGCCCATCATCCCTTAGGAGTTATGTCCGCAGTCAGCCCTACTCAGAGCTTGGCCCTGCCCCAGATGTTGGTGAGGGATGTAGAAACCATCAAATGAGATTCATTGCCTTGTTTGGCCTAGAAACACAGAACCTGAGTGGCCCTGAGATGGGGCACAGCCAGGAATGGTGGGCCACTCATGGGAGGTGTCACAGGCTCAATGGAAACAGAGCCAGCACTGGAGCTTTCTGAAGTTAGAGATTAGGGTGAAAGTGAGCTAGAGGTCAGGGAACTAATCTAGAATCTCTCTGCCCAGGTCTGCTGGCTGTTGTCAGGAGCAACACTGTAGCACTGAGTCCCTACCCATTTCCAGATGGGGCTGGGGCTGTTTCAGAATAGCCTGCAATCGTACACACAGGACTTTCTGAAAGGGACTGAATGTTTGCATCCCCGCAAAATTTATAGGTTGAAACCCTAACCCCCATGTGCTGGTGTTAGGAGGTAGGGCCTTTGGAAAGTGATTGTAATGAGGGTAGGGTCCACACAAGTGGGATTAGTGTCCTTCCCTCACCCCTTATGCCGTGTGAGAACACAGTGGGAACTGTCAGTAGGCAGTCTGCAACCAAAAAGAGAAAAGGCACGTGACCACACTGGCACGTTGACCTACAACTTCTAGCCCCTGGAACTACAAGAAGTACCTTCATTCTTCTGTATCTTGTTTTGGTACCCTGAACTAAGACAGGTTCCCACCCTGAGGTCTGAGAAGTGGTCACAGACTTCTGAGAGCTTTTCAAATAGCTGCAAAAGCTAACAAGAAATAGTGGGTCCTAAGCATTTGGCCACAATGGCTGCCAATGCAGGAGGCAGAGCAAACCCCAGAGTAGCCCTGGTGTGGCGATCACCGGAACTTCTGATGTGACTGATGAGGCCAAAACTACTGGAAAAGCTTTTACAGGACTGGGGACTGGAGCATCTGTCAAAAGTTGATACAGGTGTCTCTAAAGAAGCCAGCATATACAATTGTGCAAGTTATGAACTGCACAACCCTGTGGGTACCATCGACATTGTAGGTATGAGAGCTTTGTATTTTTTTTCAATAGCAATTTTCTAAAAAATGGCAATAAAGCTGTTCTAACAAAATTAGTGTATTGTGATGATTTTATGACCGACGGGAGCCAAGTGTCTTGAGCAAGAACTGCCTTTTTTACTTTACACTTTTAAAGACACTGTACAGATGGCTGGTGGCAGCCTTGTGCATCTCCTCTATACAATGACCTCCCTCCAGACTGGACTGGACCAGGGGTCCTACAGTGAGAGTAAGGTCTCTGGTAGCTCGCACAGTTCCCCATCTTCCTCTGGATGTTTGGAGGACAATGTACTAATCCCCATGTAGCTTCATCAAAAATTCAGCATCCACTTTGCTCCAAAGGCTAGAGCCAGCCCCTACCTTTCTCAAGGACGTTTCCCCAGATACTCACCTCGGCAGGAAGCAGAGTATAGGAGTAGAATTGCTTCATTTTGGTCACCAGATCATCAGTGGAGAATGTCACATACTCTACAAACTTCCGGTTTAGCAGGAACCAGTCTGAGCCCCCATCCACAGCAATGCCCTCTGGGATCCGCCGGTCCCCCAGGCGCCACATGTGGGCGTCACACTCCAGGAAGAGCCGGTCCAGGCCCTGTTTCCGGATGAACCTGGACAAGACAAAGTCATGCTTAGCCATGAAAGAGCTCAACCCAGAGTCCAAAACGAATGGTCAAAACTGCTGTCTTGGCCATAAAGCCATTTTTTGAGCACTACTACATGCTCAGTGCTGAGCTAGGGGGTCTGTGTGTAGTTTCTCATTTGATCTTCACAAGTGAGGCTGGTCTCAGTAATACTATGAGGCAGGTACTATTACTATGCCCATTTTACAGATGAAGACACTGAGGCTTAGAGCGCTTAGGACACTTGCCTGTCCAGCACAGTTAGATGGCAATGATCATCTGCTACATCTGCTTCTGCTTTAGAGAACTTCTGAAATCACCTTTTCATGCCACAGATGCATTGGAATTTGGTGAATACAGCTATAGACCCTCGTCTCAGAATAATGCTTTTATTTTTAAATTTATTTTTTAAAATTAATCAGTAGACTAAGTATATTTATTTACAATACAGTGTTAGTTTCAGGTGTATAGCAAAGTGATTTAGTTTTATACACACACACACACAAATACATATATATACACATACACATACATATATTTCAGATTCTTTTCCTTTACAGGCTACTGAAAGATATTGAATATAGTTTCCTGTGCTATACAGTAAATCTTTGTTGATCGTCTATTTTACTTATAACTATCTGTTAATCCTACACTCCTAAATTTATCCCATTGCAGAATAATGCTTTTAAATGCAACAAAAATACACAGAGTTACAAAATATTTCTATAAATACCAAAGTGATGGCATAGCAATTCACATGATTCTTGATTCACACACTATATAGAGGATTGTAAAATATTTTTTAAAACACCAAATTTATGGTAATTACATGTGTTTTCTTTTTAACACACTTAATAACAAGATCTTGCAGTAGGTCTAAACACTATTATAATTTTGAAGAAAAGGGGAGCATAAATGATATTTAGACATGGATGCATCAACTATAATATGCTTTGAAAATACGTGGTTCCTGGGACTTCTCTGCAGTCCAGTAGTTAAGACTCTGAACTTACAATGCAAGGGTCACGAGTTCAATCACTTGTTGGGGACACGACAGGAAGAATGGACCAAAAAAGGAAATATATGATTCCAAGAGCAACTGCTAATACTATAGTGGTTTGTTATCCTATATTTAGCTGGATTTCAATTAGCGTTTAGTGAAAATTAAGATCATTATCTTCCTGGGCTTCCCTGATGGTCCAGCGGTAAAGAATCTGCCTGCCCATACAGGAGACACGGGTTCAGTCCCTGATCTGGGAAGATCCCACATGTCGTGGAGCAACTAAGACTCTGCACCACAGCTGTTGAGCTTGTGCTCTAGAGCCTGGGAGCCACAACTACTGAAGCCTGTGCACCGCAAACGAGAGAGGAGCCTCCACTCACTGAAACTAGAGAAGAGCCCATAGAGCAACAAAGACCCAGGGCAGTTAAAAAAAATCACTTTCTTCTCATCAAAGTCACAGACCCCTAAATTCTATCCATGAACCTCAGATTAATAACTCCTCCTCTAGGACACACACACACATGTGTGCACACACACAGGATTCGGTGAGGCGGGCAAGGCAAAATCGGCATTCCCTAATTTACAGACACAGAAATCAAAGGTCAAAGAGCTTGTAAGGTGGATGGAGCTGCTGGGAGGGTGGACAGAGCTAGGGCCAAGACTTCTGGCCCAAACTCTCAGCTCATTTTCACTTAGCATTAATTTCACACCTACTATGTGCCAGGCATGGGCTGGCCCTGGTGGAAAGCAAGGAGAAGCAAAGATGATCCCTGCCCCTCAGGAGCTGGTTGTCTCCTTAAGAGTTTATAATTTACAAGTTTTCTGATCTGGCTGCTCTTCTAGCTCATACAACATAAAATCAACCATTTAAAAACATACCTTTCAACAGAATTAATTCATCTGCAATCACCATCTTTACCTAGCTTCAAAATAGTTCATCACCCTCAAAGGAAACCCCCATCCTCATCAGCAGTTACTTCTTATTCTCCTTCCCTCCAGATCCTGGCCATCCATCCATGGATTTACCTAGTCTGGATATTTCATAGAGATGGAATCACACAAGGTGGGGCCTCTTCCAGCTATCATCGTGTTTTCAAGGTTCCTCCACACTGAAGCACATATTGGTACTTCATTTCCTTCTCTCTGTCCGCCCGGCATCCGTTCCTTGCTTTTGTGGGAACCGCACCCTGATTTTATTTTGGACATCCACCCTCAACTCTCACAGCACCAGGGTTGGAAACACGACTCGGCTTGATCAACCAGAGAATACCATAATTGCTTGGCTGCCATAATTGCTTCAGGGACGGGAAAACAACTCAAGCTGAGTCTGAGACTGGGTTCTGGATTTTTGCTGAAAAAACTAGGAAGGAAGGCTTTTCTTGGGGATTTTTGTCTGGAAGAATGTGAGCTGAGGGTTGCAGGCAGCCATCTTGTCACCATGAGTATAGAGGTTGTCTGACCATGAAGGTATCACAAAAACAAAGAGAGAAAAGAGAGAGAGAGAGGAGATAGACACAGACAAAGCTTCAATGACTTTGCTTGAGACCCTGGAGCTTGCTGTCCCTGACTCACCCCCAGACTTGTCAGTAATGTGCTTAAGGCATTTTGGAATAGGGTTCTGTCATTTGCAAAGGAAAATGTCCGGACTAATACATTCCTTAACAATTTCACCTGTATCACTACTGTGATGGATGCAAATGTTCTTAGCCTCCAGGTAGAGTAGGTAGCCATGGCTGTGGCGCATTAGTGCCACTTTTCCACTAGGCCAGGCTGCATCCCCCATTGCGTGTCTACAGGGTTTTGTGTCTTCATGACAGATCTCACCTCCGTCTTCACATTGGAGTTGCCTGTCTCCGCCAAGACAGATGCTGCACTCACTAGAACTGACCCAAGCTTCCTCCTTTCTGCCTACCTTACAGGTACTGGAACACTGCAAGGCAGCTGCAGAGTACAGCAGCTGAAGATGGTCCCACCCTGCTGGCCACGCTCAATTCTAGAAAGAATCTCTCCCACTGAGCCTCCCACAAATTCACTAGAGGGAACTGCCTGAGACCTCACTAATAAACCCACACCCATAACACTTTCTTCTGCACAAATAGAGGACCTGCCCCCAGACACTGGTCATTCACTGAGCACAATGGTGTAATAGATTTAATTCTTAGAAAAATTTGATGCTGCTGCTGCTGCTGCTAAGTCGCTTCAGTCATGTCCGACTCTGTGCGACCCCATAGATGGCAGCCCACCAGGCTCTCCTGTCCCTGGGATTCTCCAGGTAAGAACACTGGAGTGGGTTGCCATTTCCTTCTCCAATGCATGAAAATGCAAAGTGAAAGTGAAGTCCCTCAGTCTTGTCCGACTCTTAGCGGCCCCATGGACTGCAGCCTACCAGGCTCCTCCATCCATGGGATTTTCCAGGCAAGAGTACTGGAGTGGGTTGCCATTGCCTTCTCCCAAAATTGATGCTAGTGTAATAAAAATGGTGATTATAATGATGCTATTGGTGAAGAGACTTAATTCTATGAAAATGTGCTTCTCATCTCATCACAACGTGACCCTACCAGTAACCAGCTAGGTGAGTTTGGAAAATAATGACCTTGACTAATTTTCCCCGTGGGAAGCTGACAAAGTTGGGCTAGGTCTAGGTTGTAAAATTAAATGCCTACAGGGATCAGACAAATAATGTAAGTGTGTGAGGTAGGCTGAGTAAAAGATAACAGTGTAGGTAGAATCAGCAACGATGTAGAGAATGCATTTTCTAAAAGAATTTCAAATCCCTTAAAAAAATTCTGACAAATAAGACACACCCCTAGGTTGAATCCAGCCCACAGACCACCAGTTTAATGATGCGTGAGGTAGTCTCTAAGGTACTGTTTGGGGTGGATGATTCACAAGCTAGAATCAAGATTGCCAGGAGAAATATGAACAACCTCAGTTATACAGATGATACCACCCTAATGGCACAAAATGAAGAGGAACTAAAGGGCTTCTTGTTGAAGGTGAAAGAAGAGAGTGAAGAAGCTGGCTTAAAATTCAACATTCAAGAAACTAAGATCATGGTGTCTAGTCCCATCACTTCATGGCAAACAGATTGGGAAAAAGTGGAAACAGTGACAGATTTTATTTTCTTGAGCTCCAAAATCATTGCTGACTCTTGCTCCTTGGAAGGAAAGCTATGACAAACCTAGACAGCATATTGAAAAGCAGAGACATCACTTGCTGACAAAGGTCCCTACCGTCAAAGCTATGGTTTTTCTAGTAGTCATCTACAGACGAGAGAGTTGGACCATAAGGAAAGCTGAGTGCTGAAGAAGTAATACTTTCAAAATGTGGCACTGGAGAAGACTCTTGAGAGTCCCTTGGATAGCAGGGAGATCAAACCAATCAATCCTAAAGGAAATCAACCCTGAATATTCATTGGAAGGACTGATGCTGAAGCTCTACTACTTTGGTCACCTGATGTGAAGAGCAGACTCATTGGAAAAGGCCCTGATGCTAGAAAAGATCGAGGGCAATAGAAGAAGGGGATGACAGAGGATGAGATGGTTCGATGGCATAACTAACTTGATGGACATGAGTTTGAGCAAGGCTCGGGAGTTGGTGATGGACAGGGAAGCCTGGCGTGCTGCAGTTCACGGGACTGCAAAGAGTCGGACACAGCTTAGCGACTGAACAACAAGGGACTTAGCTGTGACATTCTTAAGTCACTCTTATACCGAGGAAGAGGGTGTGGGGCAAGCACTAGAGGGATGCATGGGATCCCAGAAGAGGCTGAGAAGTTTTCTGAAGACACACAGGGCAGAAGCCAACCAGAAGACCCAGGTTTCCAATGTCCCTGGTCCTGACCTTTCGCTAACATTTTCTTTCCAAGTGTAAAATTCACTATCCTTAGCAAAGCCACGTTCTCTCTGGGGAGCGACTTGGTGAAAGGTTTTCAATACACTCACAATGGCACTTACTGACACCAAACTTGGCTGTAACTGATTCACTGAAGGAAGACACTGAGGCAAGGAAAAGAAAATCCTATCTTGACTCTGGCTGGTGCCAATTAGATGATAATGTCCGGTGGGTACAATTAACTGTGCTTAAACCTTTTAAATTTTAGATACTTTATCAAAACTTTCATGATAATCAAGACAACTGAGGGAGAGAGAGAGAAGAAATACAGGTGGGATGACATGCAAAATTTTTCTTTCCATGGACCAGCTTTTTAATTTCATGTTCCATTAGATTGGATAACAGCATCATCTTGCAATTTTAATGTGATGTCCCAGACTGCAATATCCAAATACAATATTTATGCAGTAATCTCCAAAATAAAATATTTACAGCGTTTGGGAGATTGACTGCTGTACTTACTGGCTTACTCCCTTCAAAACCGATAAGCTGCAAAAGCATGCTTTAGTTAATTATGAGTAAATAGAGATCACATATTGCCCAGGTCTCAGAAAAGTTCCTGGGTTGAAAGGGGCTACCAGGAACTTAGGTCTGGACTGAGAGAAGGTGGAAGAGGCCCAGAGTGTGGGAATCTATCAGGCAAAAACAATCAAGCTGTTTAAGCAGTGATTTTGCTTTTTACTCCCCTGTGTGGATTTACCGTAATTTGAAAAGGTAAAGGCTGGAAACCAAAGTAAGTTTGTGAACATCTGGGTGAGTCTTTCATTAATGCTGGCTCACCAGGAAAAGGTGCACGGCTCTCCCACCTGAGGGATGGAGGGAAGATGTGCAGCAACAGGCCCGTTACACAGAAGATGGCCAGTGATGCTGTCCCTTCTTTAGTTTTGTTTCCAGGTGACCTAGTTACCTGGGAAACCTAGGGTCAACATGAGATATCCTAGAAGAACAGACACGAAGGGGGTCTGGTACCAATGCTGTCTCTGCACTCACTGAGGTGTGGGGCTGATTCACCCTCTCTGAACGCCAGTTGCCTCACCTGTAGGATGAGCCCATGACACCTGTTCTGACAAGCTCCCAAATCAGCTGCAAAAGTGTGATGGGTGATATTTACAAAATTCCTTGCAAAGTGTTTAGTAAGACTCAACCCAAACAATGGGCTGACCCAACCATCAGTTCCTTTTTCATAGACATGACACCCCTCCCCAAGCCTCCTTTGGTGTTTTATTTTTCTCCATAGCACTTTTCCTTTTCTAATACAATGCACAAGGTATCTATTTCATTTATTGCCTTTTCTACTACTGGACATAAGCCCCAAGAGGGCAGAAATATTTGTCTTTTTTTCTGAACTTTTTATTTTCTTTTTATTTTCAGGTGAACAGTGAAAAGGTTCAGCCACATACATGTATGCACCCATTATCCCCCAAGCTCCCCTTCCATCTGACACATAACACTAAGCAGTGTGTACATGTCCATCCCAAACTCCCTAACTATGCTTTCCCCACTTTTGTCTCTTTTTGATCACTGTGGTATCCCTAGTGCCTAGAACAGTGCCTAGCACAGTGCCTGGCATACAACGTGTGCCCAGTAAATATTTGTTGAGTGAATGAAAAAAGGGAAGAGTAACATCCATATCTGTCAGGCAATAAGGACATAGCGGCTGTTGGTTAACCAGGTATCAAAATTTTCTTTTTTTTTTTTCCTTTGTTGGTTATCCATTTTATTTATTTATTTTTAATTTTACTTTATTTTACTCTACAATACTGTATTGGTTTTGCCATACATCAACACGTGTTCCCAATCCTGAACCCCCCCTCCCACCTACCTCCACACATTTAACAAGTGAAGGAACTGAATCACAGGAAAGTTAAGTAATTTCTCCAAAGTCATATAGCGATTAGGCTGGGACTTGAATTCAGGTCTGAATGAATCCAATGCAAGTGCTTAACTACTTTCCCATTCTTCATCCCAATTTGCTGGGGTCCCTCCAAAAGGACTCAAACGAAGGATCTGAGAACTTATTCTTCCTCAAAAAGACAGAGCCCAGGAATGAATGAACCAAGAGAAAATGGCTCATTGCTGGTTGGAAGAGGCTTCTTGCCAAACCTCACAAGGAACTTCTGTCTTCAGAACCGGTTACTTGAGGGCGAACATGGGATAGTTTGCATTTGATTTTATCTCCTGGGCTCTCAGGAATTGTCTGTCTTCCTGAGATTTGTCTCTACTGCCACAATATGGGACAGTGTCATAGCTAAATATGATTCTACTGGGACATCACAAGGACCAGGTGAGCATCAGAGTTAATCAGATGGAGGGTGGTGAGGGGTTCTGATCTCCCCCATGGGAGAAAAAGTTAGCTAAGAAAGTAATCTGTAGCCTTTGAAAATGGCCCCAGAAAAGACAGACACTAAAGAAATCTCTCAATTCAGTTAATTCCCTGGCTACAATCTCGGCATATTCATCAAGTGTGGAATTATTCCAGAACTGTCTTGTCGTATAATGAATTCTGAAAGGAAGAACTCTGCCCCTCAGACTTTACAGCATGTTTGAGCAAGAAGAAATCTCAGCAATTAGTTAATATAACTATTCTATAGATAAAAATCCCCAAAACACTGAGGCCCAGAGAGGATGTATGAGCCAAGGTCATCCAAAGTCACACAGCCTGTAAAAATACTTCTTCTCTTTTTCTGTCCAGTGATATGTCACTGAACCCAGATTACTCTTTAGTATAAGTACAACCTAAGCATTTCAGTTTAAACACAAAATCATGGAGCAAAGCATGAAAACACATTGTAAGAAGTCAGCCAGCTAGTGAAGGACCCATACAAAATAGCCACGTGACATGGGGGCCAAACGTGGGGCTCTGGAGCTAGACTGTTTGGTACAAGTCCTGGATCTGCCATTAACCTTGGGCAACCTGAACACAAGACACCTCAGCTTCTTATGTGAAACAGTGATCATCATAATACCTGTCTCACAGAATTTAAATGTGATTATATTTTATATGGAGAGGGCTTAGCATAGTGCTCAGCACTTAGCAAGTGCTTGGTCCATCTAGTCAAAGTTATGGCTTTTCCAGTAGTCATGTATGGATGTGAGAGTTGAACTATAAAGAAAGTTGAGCACCGAAGAAATGATGCTTCTGAACTGTGGTGTTGAAGAAGACTCTTGAGAGTCCCTTGGACTGCAAGGAGATCCAACCAGTCCATCCTAAAGGAAATCAGTCCTGAATATTCATTGGAAGGACTGATGCTGAAGCTGAAGCTCCAATAATTTGGCCACCTGATGCAAATAACTGACTCACTGGAAAAGACCCTGATGCTGGAAAAGCTTGAAGGAAGGAGGAGAAGGGGACGAGAGAGGATGAGATGTTTGGATGGCATCACCAACTCAATGGGCATGAGCCTGAGTAAGCTCCAGGAGTTGGTGATGGACAAGGAAGCCTGGCATGCCGCAGTCCATGGGGTCGCAAAGAGTTGGACACGACTGAATGAAGGTTCACCGAGATACTTAACATTTTCCATCATCAAGCTGGAAAATTAGAATTTCAATTCTAGGACTTTGTAGACAGGCATGTGTAGGGCACGTCAGGGCTAAGGAGAAACCCTTTATGTTCTGAAAAGCAAGGTAATTTCAGCACCAAGGACAGAAACCCAGTGCCTGCACAGTGAGTCTCCTGTGATGCCCTTGGTTGTGGTGGCAGGTGTGACAAGCTTCACGTGCACCCTGATTCTGTCTGAGAACCACGAATACAAAACCCTCCCATCTTTCCAAGGCACAAGTCAGTGAGGATTCAGGTCATTAAGTTCCTAAACTGGCAGCTCCATAAGGGATCCACTGGCCATTTCTCACATGTCAGTATGGGTTATGCCCTTTCCTGACCTGGGCTGGAGTCATCTGTCAGTCCTTGCTCCGCAGCAGTTGGAAGAGCAAAAGAGCTTGGGTCATTTGCTCATTCAGCAGCTCTCCAAGTCTATGTGCTGAGAATATGGTCGTAAAGGAGATGGACATGAGCCCTGTCCTTCTGTCTCTTCTAGAATGAGAGGTAAATCAATAATATTTATCATTTATTGAGCACTTACTACTTTCTAAGTCTTTCCTTGCACTTAACATATATTCTCTCATCTAGTCTTCATCACAATCCTACGAGAGTTTGTTTTACAAGTGAAGGAACAAAGATGCAGAGAGGTTAAGTAATTTTCCCAAGGCTACACACCTGGCCAGTGGTAAGGGAGGGATTCAAACCTAGCAGTCAGGCTCTGGATCCCACACTCTTCACCACTGGACGTAAAACTGCTCTAATAAATAAGTAAGTAGTCATAAAGAGCTACCAAATACAGGAACATATAATTAGACATTTGTGATAAGTGTTATACAGGAAAACAGAGTGCAATGACAGAAAATAAAGAGACAGGGACTTAATTAGTGAAGATTGTTGGGGAAGATTTTGCTGAGGAGGCGACACTGACAAGAGGGATGAGAAGGAATCACTCATCTGAAGAGCTGCGGGGAAGAGCTTTATAGGAGACAGAAATAGCGTGTGCAGGAGCCCAAATGAGTGAAGAGAAGCTAAAGTGGTGGGAGTGAGAGCTACAGGGAGAAGCTCAGCTTCACCACCTCACATAAGACCAGCCACAGGAGAGGCAGGTCTGACCCGACTGGTGGAAGGAACATGTCCTCCATAAGAACCTGTAGCTTGAACGTGGCAGGAAACTCCACAATGAACATACCTAGGGAATCAGTGTAGCACGGTGGCTTGGAGTCTAGACCCTGGAACCAGATCACCTGCGTTCAAGTCTGTTTCCCCATTCCCAAGCTGTATGTTGTTTAATCTCTCTAGCCTCAGTTTTCCCATTTAGAAAATGGGAATGATAATAACTGTACTTATATCATGGGACTGTTGTGAGAATTGAAAGAATTAATATCTATAAGGCATTTAGGACAGTCTCTGGCACACAGTAAACGCTATATTACATACACTCTGGGTGAAGAAAGTTGACTTGAGTTTCACATTTAGGAATGAAAGAAAAACCAGCCTAAGCAGAAATGCAGTCAGGGCCCAAATTCTGGAACCAAGGACCCCAGGATGGGTGACCCATGCTCTTTATAGTACTCAGGGCCTGAATCAGCTTGTGCCTCTGAGAGTTTAAAGGCCCATTGAGAACTAATTGATTTTGCCTATTTTAAATTTCACACAAATTTGAAAACAATATCTACTGCATTACGTTCTAATTATAAAAGTAATGTAGGCCTCCCTAGGCATGGAACACAAAAATAAAGCAAAAAAGGAAATGAAAAAACATACTCTTTATCTCAGAGACGACACTGCACAAACTTTCCTTCTAGTCTTTGCTCTAGCTTTGACATGTATTGTTTCAATAAAAGAAAAATTCTAAAGTTGACCTCAAAACTCAGGAGGAGGCCCACAGAGCTGTGTACACAGCTTTGCGCGGGTGCCTGTGTGATGCTAAGCTTTATTTTGACATGGCTGCCATAACTGGATTAAATAAAGAGAACACGCAAACAGTGATAAACTCGCCAGTTGGGTTTAAGAAAAGAGAGAGGGGAATGCAATCTGCTTTCCCCATTGGAGACGAGATATTAATTATCTCCTCCCATCAATCATGGTGCTATAAGACAGATGGGGAGAGAGTTCTTCTCCTGATAAGCAAGTTGGCACCAACAGGCCTCCTGAAAGCAGATTTGCTTGGAGGAGGTTCCTGGCCAGGCTCTCGATGGATTTGCCAACTTTTGGTTAAACAGTTGCCTGTTTATACATCAAGGGAGCTTTGGGCCTGAAGATTAGTTCAATGTCAGAAAGAAGAGCTGGCGAATCTGCTTAGCTGCCATTCTGATGCCAGCAGGGGACCACCACTTCTAGCAGGTGGATCCCAGACCTGGGAATAGGAAGAAACTTGTTTATGCCACTTGTGACCTGAGAGCTGGGATCCCTCCTAGCTTCCTTCTGGTCTAGTCTTCCTACATGTGAAATGCTAGTTCTTTCTCTAAGAATTGTAAAAAGTGTTTCTAAAAGTTGATCATGTGGACACATACCATCTTCAAGGTTTTTTCAGCACTATCCCCATAGCCACCACCATCATCACCACCATCATCAACTTAACATGCATAATTAACTATTCCAAGAGCTTATCCACACATCCCTTCAGTTAATTCTTGCAGCAGTTCTAGGTAGGTGGCTTTATTATCTTCCCATTTTGCAGATAAAGAATCTGAAGCACAAGTGATTGATTTAACTTACCCAGGGCCACACACCTGATGAGTGCTTAGCATGTGAACTCTGGCAGTCTGGCTCCAGAACCTGGATTCTTAACAGCTATGTTATAGGCTTTATGAAGTCTGTATGGGACTGCCCGCAATATTTTTTTTTTTTCTAAACCAACTTTAGATAGCTTCAACTGTTATTATTTTTTTTAACTTAATCTTATTCTAAGCATAATAGCTGTGAAGTACTGGATTAATTATATAAATTTTTGTTGATGCACATAAGCTCAATACAAATTCTCCCATGACACTCCTTCATGAACTCCCCCAAATAATCTCACATATCACTGGTGGGTCAGGAACACAATTTAGGAGAGGCTGACTCTAGAAAGTAGGGGATGGGCTGATTTTCCTCCCTTGTTCATTTAAAAAATAATTCTGCTTAACATCAGTAGAATTTTGCTCTTTCAGCTGCATACCCTAAGAACTCAAAGTAACAGGTCCTCTCAGATGTAGTCACTAAAATGGGGTGATAACAGTCAGACCAAACCAGGCTCCAATATCAGCTGTGTGGAACCTGGAGCAAGTTAAAGCAACTTTGCAAGCCTCAGTTGTACTCATCTCTGAAATGGGATAACACACTCAAAAGCACCTGGCTAGATGCTTCCTGTGGTCTGTGAGGCTACTCAGTCCTCCACAATCCCCACATCACTGGATCTTATGTGATCCAGACAATCCCCCCATGTCTGGATATTATAAAGATGAGGACATGGAGGCATGGAGAATCAAAGCCATTTGTCAGAGTGCCCTGGCTATCACACGCTGAGCTGGCATTTTGACACAGGTGTCTGGACTCCAGGGCCCAAGCTCTTACCAATATTCCACACTATGCCCCAAGACTGAGCACTGGGACCGTAGAGACCTTGAATTATTTGAGCACTGAGACCAACCAAGGCCAGAAAGTCCCAGAAACTCTATTCTGGCCGAGGGAAATAATTTTTTCTTTCCATCTCCCTGTAAGGGGCCCCATACTCTGAGACTTGATCAGTCTACCAAGATCTGGGGGAACTTCTCTGATGCTCTCTGAGCAGAAACCAGGAGTTCCTGAGGATGTTTGCCAAGACCTGCTAATTCAGGGCACCTGCTTCTGCTAGCCCTGCAGAGATTATCTGAGAAAATGATAACTGTACTACATGTCTTTCAATATATCTAGCTACTCGATTTTTGGAGGAAAACAAGGAAATAAAGTGAACACTACACTCTCCTTCATTTAATTATAGGAACAGTCAGGACCAATTGGGTAGCTATTAAAATACTAGTTCGCCTTTATGCCATCTCTTAGCAGTGGGAGCTGGAAGTCCAAATTGACTGCTAAAGACTGGAGTTAGGGACAGAAGGTCGAAACTGCTATTAGAAACCACATGGAATTAAAAACTGAGGCACCCTGCGGCCTCCTTTTTATCTCACCGCTTGCTTTAGTCCCTCTCCATCTTTCTGTCTTTTAAACTCTCTGCCTCCATCACGTTGTCTTTCGCAAGAGCTGGTCCTGAAGCATGGAACATCAGAATGGGAGGGCATTTGGAGATCATCTCATTCAACCACTGTGTTTGTCCAACACAGCGAAGCCCAGAGAAGCAGAGTGGCTGCTCCGAAGCCACCCAGAATATTGGAAGAAAGCAGGACCTGAACACAGACAGGCTGGATCGTGCAGGATTCTGAGTCTGGGCTCTGAGGACACATTCCTCTAGGCCTGAGTTCTAGCCCTGCCCTCGCTGTGTGAGCTTAAGCAAGTCACTTCACTTCTCTGAGTCTGTTTCCTCATCAGTAAAACGAGGCTAATATGTTGAGAAGGGTCACCATCTGAAGCCAGAAAATTAAACCAGCACAAAGGGAAAGAGAACTGATGGAAGTTAAGTTAAAGGGTTCAATTCAGTTCAGTTCAGTTCAGTCGCACAGTCGTGTCGGACTCTTTGCGACCCCATGAATCGCAGCACACCAGGCCTCCCTGTCCATCACCAACTCCTGGAGTTCACTCAGACTCACGTCCATCGAGTCAGTGATGCCATCCAGCCATCTCATCCTCTAAGGGTGATCAAAAGGAACAAACTTCCGGTTATAAAATAAATATGGTCGAGGGCTGTAATGTATAACATGGTGACCACAGTTAATAATACCATATTGCATATTTGAAAGTTGCTATGATCTTCAAAGTTCTTAAAAACTGTAATTATGGGTGGTGATGGATATTAATTAGACATATTGTGGTGGTGATTTTATAATATATACATATATTGAATGCTATGGCTCAGACAATAAAGAATCTGCCTGCAATGCAGGAGACCCAGTTTCAATCCCTGGGTTGGGAAGCTCCCCTGGAGAAGGAAATGGCAACCCAGTTCAGTATTCTTGCCTGGAGAATTCCATGGACAGAGGAGCCTGGTGGGCTACAGTCCATGGGGTCAGAAAGAGTTGGATACAACTGAGCAACAAACACATTGACTTTCATGCCTGAAACTAATATGTCAGTTATTCCTCAATTAAAAATAATATTTCTGCTAGTGAACTACCTGACTACTTGATGTGCTGTGTTTATTTTAACCCTCCCCAGACCAATAAGAAATAATTTTTAAAAGAACTAACAGAGAGTCTGGGCTTGACGATATCATTTGAACTGCTTGATTCAGCTATGTCCAAAGTCAGACATTAATGTTTTGAATCATCCACTAAGTTCCTTTACCCTTTAATCAAGTTTAAGCTGAGTTTCTGTCGTTTCCCATGAAAAAAAAAAAAAAGAGTTTTTCCGAACACACAATCAGTGCAGAACCAGAGCCAAGCCTCGCCCAGGGTGCCCCTGTGGGTGAGACAAGGGAAGATGCGCGTGGCTAGGCTTGTTCCCACAGCAGAGAGGCCCCAGCTGCCAAAGTGGTGGCTGATGGCTCATTTTACTATTAAACCCTTAACTCATCTAAGTGAGTGAATCCTGGCTGAGGACTCATGCATGAGTGTTGGAACTTGTGAGCCCTTCTGTCCAGAGAGCCTTGGGTTTTAGGGTTTTAGAGGGAGATGCAAGCAGTATCTCCTGAGCCTGAGTCTTTATCCTGCCCTGTATCCTGCTGTGCCATTTGGGTACCACCTGTCAACTCCGGAGGCACATCAACTGGACAAGACATACTCACAAAACCCAAAGGCACAACCCTGGCCTGTACATCATGTATTTATTTCTCCCGCCTGCAGTATTCCAGTCTGATGTTTATCATCAATGACACCACCACCACCATCACCATCACCACCACCATCACCATCACCACCACCATCACCATCACCACCACCATCACCACCACCATCACCATCATAGGGCATTTATGATGTGCCAACATCATAGGGCATTTATGATGTGCCAAATGCTTTATACACAGCATCTCATTCAGTCCTTCCAATGATCTCTTGAGTATAAGTCCATTAATATTTCCCTCGTACAGATAAGGGAATAGGCTCAGAGAGGTTAGGTCACCAGTCCAATGCAACACAGCCAGGACATGGTAGATTGGGACTTCAACCCAGGACGTATGACTCCCAAAATTCACAGTCTTAACCTCTGTGCCATACCCAGTTCTTAGCAAAGTGCCTGGAAAGAGTAGACAGAGAATAAATACTGAGTAGGCTAAAACAACAATACTAGGGATGTAATTTAGACACAAGTTCATCAACTTACAGTGGATTTTTTTTTTTTCTCATGATGTAACTTTGCACAAATCATGTATTATAAGTTATCTGGAAGGGAATAAGGGTCTTCATTCTCTATATAAGGATGGGGAACCAAAATCTGGGCTAGTTCTGGTAACTTACCACCTCCATGGAATCTGAGTGACTATAAAAATAAAGTTGGATCCTGTGTGAAAAGGGGCCAGTGGAGTGATAGGCACTTAGCAGGAACACAATACACTATGTGGCTATAGTGTATTACAGTGTATGTCTTCTTTATCTGCCCAGGTTTGTCCAGCTTAGTGGCCAAAACATGCTATACTAATCTGTGCTAATTTACAGAGCATCTTCAAGTCTGGGGGATGCTATTAAATGTAAAGAACGCAGACTGTCAGTTGGACAAGACAGATCCAACAGACAGTTGGATGAAGTCAAAATCAAAATTAAGGAAAGTGATGCAACCCAAGGATTTGGGGATTACTTCTTGAAAACTCGGGAAATGGAGCCCATTTCTTGCCTCTGTCTCTCCCTGCTGTGAATATCTGGGCAAAGTGGATCACAGAGCCAGCCAAAATGACACCTCCAGCAGCAGCGGTGGAGAATACCGACAGCAGAGATGAGCAAACTGAAGGGCCAATGGGTCCAGGTAGGGGAGAGGGCAGCAAGGACTGCAGGGTCCTGTAGAACACGGGCTTTGTCTAAGACAAAAACGCAACCTTCACGAGAAAATTCAGGCACAGAGTAAGTGGACATGTAAGTGGATCTTTTCAGATGAGCTGGAAATATTGCTATTTTTTAAATGGGGCTATTAATTTTCAAATGAAGCACCTGAATTAAACAGAACAAAACCAGCACCAAGGCCAAACAGAACACATTAACATGCTAAAATTATCCTGTGAACCGTCAGATTAAGTTCTGAGTTCAATGCTAGAAAAAGGTTCTAAGATGGCAGAGCCCTATGGTTGATTCATGTCGATGTATGTCAGAAACAAACATAACATTGTAATGCAATTATCCTCCAATTAAAAATAAATAAGCCTTTTAAAAAAGCTGGCAGAGTGATCCTGAGTGGGTTTGTAATGTTTTTTTCTGTGTAGATGGTGAAGCGGATCATGTGATCTCTCCTACAGAGGGCGCTCAAGACTGTAGCCCTTCTAGCAGACCTCTGGCCACAGAGATGCATTGGAGAAGGAAATGGCAACCCACTCCAGTGTTCTTGCCTGGAGAATCCCAGGGACGGGGGAGCCTCGTGGGCTGCCGTCTGTGGGGTCGTACAGAGTCGGACACGACTGAAGCGACTTATCAGCAGCAGCAGCGAAGGGAAATCAACCCTGAATGTTCATTGAAAGGACTGGTGCTGAAGCTGACCCTCCAATACTTTTGCCACCTGATGCGAAGAACTGACTCACTAGAAAAGACCCTGATGCTGGCAAGATTGAAGACAGGAGGAGAAGGGGACGACAAAGGATGAGATGGTTGGATGGCATCACCGACTAGATGGACATGAGTTTGAGTAAGCTCTGGGAGCTGGTGATGGACAGGGAAGCCTGGCGTGCTGCAGTCCATGGGGTTGCAATGAGTTGGACAGGCCTGAGCGACTGAACAACAACAATAACGAGGGGGGACTGTAGTGATGCTGTTCGGCTTTGCTCAGTTTAAGTGAGAGAGGCACAAAGGATTTTGCTGCCTCAAATCCCTGCCCACAACTTAGGCAGCAAGCATGAGGCAACGGTGAAGGCACAGGGCTGGAAGTTGGTTTCCTTGACTCCAACTCCCTTCTGGTGTGAGACTCTCTCCTGCTTGAAAGTAAATTCCATGAGAGTGAGGATTTTGTCTCATTCACCTTTAGAAGGGTGCCTGGCACACACTTGGCCCCATGTGAATATTTGCCGAATGACTGGCAAACCAAATGTATGATCTGGGGCCATCATGAACTTGAACTATGGGCCTCAGTCTTCTTCCCAATAAAATGAGTATAAAATGATTACCCTGCTTTCCTCAGAGGGCTGCCATAATGAGAACACGGGCTCATGAATATGCTGATATGACACGAGGAGACACACGTCTCGCTGTTTTCTCTGTTTCTGACTGGCGGGAGAGACCACTTCAGATTCTGCACAGGAAGGGCCAAGGCCCAGCTGTGCCATGCCTCTCTCCCGTCCTCAACGTATTTCTGGTTGCATCAAACCAGCCTAGAAGGAAGCCCCCAAATGAAGACTCAGACTTCATTTATCTTTTGCACAAGGGTAGAGGGAAGATCTACTACCTTGCATTGTCCCGGCCATGTGACTTCAAGAAATTCATGTCTCGGTATCGGGAGAGAAACGCCACCAGCTGGTCATTTGTCCTGTGGAAGCAAATCAAGAGGAAAGTCAGAGCCCTCCAGAGACCATGGACACTTGTGACTGGCTCCCTTCTTTGTCACGGCAGCCACATCCCCTCCTTCTTTTATACCTCGCAGGTGCATGAGGCATCTTCTTTCATGTACCTCCATCACCGAGTTTACCAAAGTATGCTAAAATGGACTGTTTGTATGTTTGTCTCCTACACACCCCCATATTCTGTGAACTCCTTGAGAATTAGCATAATGTCTTACTTGTTTTGGAATCCCCAGGACCCAACACTGGGATTGGCAAACGGTAAGACATCAGTGAATACCTCAGTGGCAGGTACAAAGTAACCTCAGGGCCTTTGTACTCACTGTGCCTGGCTATGGTTTTTCCAGTAGTTACGTATGGATGTGAGAGCTGGGCTATAAAGAAAGCTGAGCACCCAAGAACTGATGCTTTTGAACCGTGCTGTTGGAGAAGACTCATGAGAGTCCCCTGGACTACAAGGAGATCCAACCAGTCCATCCTAAAGGAAATCAACCCTGAATATTCATTGGAAGGACTGATGCTGAAGCTGAAACTCCAACATTTTGGCCACCTGATGCGAAGAGCTGACTCACTGGAAAAGACTCTGATGCTGGGAAAGATTGAAGGTGGGAGGAGAAGGGAATGACAGAGGATGAGATGGTTGGATGGCATCACCGACTCAATGGACATGTGTTTGAGTAAAGTCCGGGAGTTGGTGATGAACAGGGAGGCCTGGCATGCTGCAGTCCATGGCGTTGCACAGAGTCAGACACGACTAAGCGATTGAACTGAACTGAACTTTGCCTGGGAAATTCTGCCCCATATTTTTCTATGTCTGCTCTTGTCATCCAGATTTCCTTTCAAATGTCACCTCATCAGAAAGGCCCCCCAACCTAAAGCAGCACCCGCTCCCCTTCACTTAACATATCACTCTATTTACATATGATCTCATCACCATCTGAAAGGGCTAAATTTGCTTACATTAGCATGTAAGCTCCATGAGGACAGAACCTAATCAAACTCGCTCATCACTGGCACATAGTAGGAGGTACAGTAATCATAGTAGGAAGTACAGCAATGCTTGCTGGATGAGGGATGACTAAAGGTGAGATGAGTTGAAAGTGATGCTTTCAAATGCACTTTGAGAAAACGAATGCGTCAATGAATGAATGAACGCTAAATCCTCCCTAACCCCTGGGCTACTGATTGAGAGAGCTTTAAGAAATATGAAGTGCAATACAAACAGGTGACATCGTTCCCAGCATTGTTATCCCAAATTTATCGCCATCAATCTCAGCACTAGCAGTGTAGTCACAGCTAATCAGCTTGTGCATACAGCTGTGACAGTATTTTAAAAGGCAGTCACACGGGTCTCCATCTGCCAGAAACGCAGTCGCCTCTTACGCTGAATAAACCCAAACAGGTAAATGGTGCTGAAGTGACAGCTCCTTTATCATCGGCTTCTCCGCTGGGGGTGGTTTACTTAGAAGGAAAGGGTTAACCATCGTTTCAAATTGGGAGAACAGGTGAAGGTGCATCTCTGGGAAGAGAAAGGTGGCTAGAACTTTGTGGAGGGTAGGGGGCAGGTGGGTGCCCCAGAAAGCGATGCACTCTGGAAGCAGAACGGGCTGGAGATAGATCTCAGCTCCATTCCTGACCCTGTTGTGTGTCCTAGGATAAGTCATTCAACCTCTGAGTGACAGCCTTCACCTGGCTGCCCTGCACAAAGTAGATATACATGCTGATGTATACTGGGTGCATGAAGGGCATATAGTAGGTGCACAATAAATGCAAGGTGCTCTGCTCTTGGCCTCTCACCAGCCTGTCCGGGCTGCCCCCAGCCATCCCTCCCTCTCTCATTTCCCTGCATCACCCGAAGTCGCGCCACGCCAAGCCCCTGCTCTCTGATTGGCCAACTCTTCTTGACCAACTCATAATTCCAGCGGAGGGGGGACAGAGCAGTTAAGAGACGCTGCAGCAGAACCCAGCACTGCCGACAGCCGGTCCTGGTGTGGAAATCAGCCACTTCAAAACCGGCCGTTCTAGTGGCTGGCGGACGCCAGAAAAACCCCGCGTGTCTGCAACAAGGTAAATCCACACGGGCGCAAACGCAGACAGCTTAGCCCTGCGGATACGCAGAGGGGTGAAGCCCGGGGACGCAGACAAAAGGCCAAGCCCACGTGTCCATGCCCACTTGGAGCATCTCCGCAGATGGGCAGGGTGAAGCCCAGGCGTGCCTCACGCCCAGTGATGGAGAGCGGTGGGCAGAGGGCTTCTTGAAGGTCCTGGAGAGGTGGAAACTAAACCAGCCTGGAAAGGAAATTAAGCAACCTCTCTTTCCAAATCACAGAGGCCCATTCCAGCTCCGTGGCTTAGCGGTGCCTATTTACCAATCCCCTCGCCACTCTCCGCGACAGTTCATTATTGTCCTCCCGATGAATACAGGGACAAGTTAACCTCTGAATGGGTCCCTGGCAGCAGGAATAATAAACAGGGGCCTCTCAGCGGCCTTGGTGGGAGGATTGGAGGGGCCGGGCCGGGGATCCTACGCCCCCTCTCGCGAAGCCTCGGGCCTCCCAGGGTCAGCGGCTGCGGCTCCATTTGGCAGCCCCAGAAAGCGCCTTTCAGAGCCCCCGAGCTGGGGCCATTTTCACATTTACCGCTTCACCGCATCCCCATCTGACAGGGATGAATAGGCATTTAGCGAATTTACTTAGCGATGCTTCCACATGAAATCGTCTCAAAAGATGACATCTTCGGGGAGGGAAGGCGGATGGGGAGGGGGCTGCGGATTCCAGGTCCAGAGCTTGTGGGTAAAGCCGATTTTCAAAGCACAGCGCCGGGTCCTGGCTTGGCTGGACACGAAGGTTACCCGGCCACCGCCCCCTCCTTGGGTGAAGAGCCAACCCTGCATGCCAAATAAAACCCGTGGCCGAGCCCTTCTGCAGGGACCAGGCTGGGGACCAGGTTTCCCTATTGTGGCTTTCAGACGCCTGTTGATAATTGCCTACGTAATATTTATTTCCCTCTGGATAATTAACAGCTTGGGATTGGCTGTCATTTTACCCAGTCTCTGGCTCTCTCCCCTTCACAAGCATTTCTCACCCCTCCTTTCTGGTGGAGTCGTTTGCCAAGTGGTCTGTGCAGCTCATCAACGGGTGGCTGTCTCCTCCCCAATTTCTTTCCACCTTTCAGCAGACCAGTCTTGCACTCATGGTGGGGACCCTGGGGCCCATCACTATAGCTGTTGGAGCTACTGGGACATCTTTATGGAAATATGTAAGTAAATATATATGACAATTTATTTTAATAAATACATTTGTTTTAGTGTAAACAAATCTATTAGAACCATCTAGACACCTAGCTTGAAAGGAATAAATAAACACATGAGTAGTAAAATAAGCTCCTGAAGCATCACCATTTATGGAATGTCCACCATGACCTGGGCCCCCAAGGCAGACTTTTGCTACCATTTATTATGTTTAATAAATTTTCTTTCACTTTCATTACGTTTAATGGTCACAAAAGAGTCTCTAAAATGTGTTTCAGTCCCATTTATAGATGGGCAATTGAGGCTCAAAGAAAACGCCCATTGACTGAACAGTGCAGAACTGGGATTAGAACCCGGTTCCAAATGCAAAGCTCCAGTTCTTTGCTACTAGATGGCATCTACAAATGAATGGACGGATGAATGAATGCATTAGTGCATGGATGAGGGAATGAATCCCATCTCAGGCACAAGAGAAAACTCAAGTGTTCCAAAGCCTCCTCATTAGGAGCCTGGTCTTGGGACCAGCAGCATCGGCCCACTGCTGTTAGACATGCCCTACCTCAGCTCCACCCAAGACCTACTGAGTTAAAACGTGCCTTTTAACAAGACTCCCAGGTGATGTGTGTGCCCTTTAAAGTTTAGGAAGCACTGCTTTAAGCCGAGCATGAATATTGGTAGTTAATTCTCTTCCTCTTTCCTTCATCTTCTCCCCATGGTCTCTTCTTGAGAGCCCAGACTTCAGGCAAGTTACTTTCATCTCCATAAGCCTCAGGTGTTGGGAGTATTAAATAAAATAAAGCATGTAAGATGCGTGCAGTAGCATCCAGCCCATATAAGCCTTTTGTTAAAGGTTAACTGCTGTTTAATAGTATTATTACTGCCATCATGAACATCAGAAGCTTAAGACATTTTGAACTGGGGATAGCAGTAGAAGATACACCCTGAATTGAACCTGGAAGGCTTTCTGAGTGTCATACCCATGAATGTTCTGCAGAGCATGGTTTGGGAAATGCCCCACAGGAGGGAACCTGTCTACAGTCTCCCAGCTGGTGGCAGAGTTAGGAACTGGCTCCCAGAGGTCACCCACCGCACTGTCCCCTGCGTGTGATGTGCATATGGTTCTGGACGTGGAGACACACAGGAGGGAGGGGTATAGCTCTCAGGTCCACGGGTGCCCAGCCCAGTCCCAGGCCAGCCTGTCTGCTGGCAGCCTGTGGCAGGGTGAGGAGGATGGGCCTGCCCTGCCTCACTTGGAAGGAGCACAACACCGAGCTAACTGCCCTCCTCCGGGTCCCTCCTACCCACCACGCTGTGCCCGGCACCGCTCTCCTGGTAACAGACGCTAAGCCCTGGCTACCAGGTACTCGTGGCTGCTGGTGAGGCTGACAGTGCTAAGGCCAGGCTCAGCGCAGAGTATCGTGAATGTCAGGATTCAGGATTTCAAACCACTGATGCTGCCAGGCATGCCCAGACCCCAGAGGACACTGGATTTAGCCCTCCTGTTTGCAGTGGGTGGGCCATTTGTGGAGCAGAAATGTGGTTGGGGGCAGTGGATGGAGGCCTGTGGAAGAGCGCAAGCTGAGGACTCAGGCGCCTTCAGTCTGAGCTCAGAATATACATTATTTCCCCAGTTTCTCCCACGAGGGTATCATCTGTGCAGTTATTTCCAATGGCTGTTCAATTTAAATACCACCTTAGCACTACTGTATGCAACCATATTTGTGGTAGTGGATGCACCTTTTTATTTTGATACTTAAAATATTTAAAATTTATTTTATATTTTAAATGTTAAATTGTGGCAAAACACACGTAGCATAAAATTTGCCATCTTATCCATTTTCAGTTGGTTCAGTTTGGTTAAGAACTTTCATGCTGCTGTACAGACATCGCCACGATGCATCTCCAGAACTCTCTTCATCTTGCAGAACTGAAACTGAATCCACTAAACAACTCCCAGTTCTCCCTCTGCCCCTGGCTACCATCCCTCTTTCTGTCTCTGTGAATATTCAGAGCAGTCAGACTCTAAGACCTCATGTAAATGGGATCATACAGTATTTATCTTTTTGTGACTGACTTCTTTCACACAGTCCTCAAGCTTCATCCATGTGGTTACATGGGTCAGAATTTCCATCCTTTATAAGGTTAAATAATATTCCATTCATATGTATTATTTTTATGTTTTCTCCTAATATATGAAAAGCAATAATGATGCCTTGTCTGTATTCTTCCTAAAGCAACTGGGCCACCAAAGGGATATGGAGAGTGGTCATATGCCCCCAGAACTGAGGGGGTGCCCAGGACACAGAATTTTTCGTTTTAAAATCAGACAGTTCTGGGAAAATCAAGACAAGTTTGTGACCCCAGGCACATGGATCTGCCAAGGGCTGTGTGACCCTAGCAGAAATGTCATCTTCCATCCTTCTATGAGGAGCCCAAGAGTACAGAAAACCACAGTAGTGGGAAGGTTAATTGTAACCATTTCCTGCGCTTTTAAAATTATAACTATGAAACTTAGGCTACAGCAAGATAGAGTATGAAATAAGAGCGGAGGTAAAAATAGTATCTAACACTTGTGCTTAGTCACTCAGTTGTGTCTGACCCTTTTGCAATCCCATGGACTGTGGCCTGCCAGGCTCCTCTGTCCCTGGGATTCTCTAAGGCAAGAATACTGCAGTGGGTTGCCATGCCCTCCTCCAGGATCTAACACTTGAGTGCCTACTGTGTGGATCAGACACTGTTCTAAGCACTTTGCACCTATTAACCCACTTACGGCTCCTGATGACCCTAGGAAGTAGATGCTGTAGTGTTTACATGTATTTTTAATTACAGAGATGGGAACGCGCACGCACGTGACTTTTTGATGTAATGATGCGTCATGTTCTGTCTAATCAGCACACATAGGAGGACTTCATTCTCTCAGTGGCTGCACAGACGCCTATGGAACGGGCATGGCCAATCCCCTAGTGATGGACACTTAGCTTGCTTTCTCACCCACCTCCCCCCATACAGGTATTGCTTCTATGAACATCGTCACACATTTATCTTTCCACTTGTGGGTAAGATTCTGTAGGATTAAATTCCCAGATGTGGAACTGTTCATGAGGGCATGGCTGGCGCTCACATCATTACATGGGAACTGAGCCATGAGGCCAGCAGGCACTGGGTCTAATTCTGTTCTGTTCCTCCAGGACCTGACACACAGTAGGTACTCAACAGTTATTCACTGGCATGTTTAACAAGCACCCGAGGGGAGCACCAGCCAACACGGCTCACAGATGCAGCTGCCGAGCCCAGCAGAGTGCCTGCCCCCCAGGCAGGGCTTTGCCCATGGAGGCAGACGGCACGACGTCCACCTTGTGCCTTTGCCTGGCCTGTTCCCTCTGCCAGGAATGCTGTTCCCTATGTCTCTGATCTGCAGGAGGTGCTGGGCAGTGAGGAAACGCTTCATGCAAACAGCGCAGAGAGCGTGCCTTTTGTTGCCTGCAGCGTGCTAAGTGCTCTTCCTCCTCCTTTCCACAGTAACCCTATCAAGCGGGCGCTAGCTTATATGTGAATGAAGCGGGACACCCAGATTTAACAGTTTGGCCGAAGTCTTAAAAGAGGTGAAGCGGAGGTTCAGACCGCATCACCCAAGTTCAGAGGGCAGACTCTTTTCAATCCCATTTTCCTGCGGTAAATAGGCTGCAGAAATGTGCTCCATTTCTTTATAAAGAGCCAGGAAACCACAGCCACCTTCTGAAGCCCCCTGCTTCATTCCAAGGGGACCTCTGCCACACATACCCATACTCTGTTGCCCATCAGCCTTCTGTCCAGGGTGTGGGCCTTTCTGAGGCTCTTGTCTACAATCTGAGCCCAGCCACCTGATCCTTCTCACTGCACTCTGTCTCAAAAATGGATTTAGACCCTTTTATCCATAAGGCTTATTTCTTTGGGGGTGGAGGAGAGATACTGCCATCACTCTCCTCGACTTTCCAGATGGTTTACCCTTGAACCTTCGTGAAGTTTTCTTGCCTGCTAGGAAATCTCTCAGGAAGGCTAGAACTCCAGAACAATGAAAGGAAAGGCCAAGTTCAGGGTTCTCTGAAGAGGCAAGGGCAAAGGAAGCTGGAGATAAGAGAAGGCAACCCTCGATTTGATTGCAGTGGATTTCCACTGCAAAGACACGAGTGCTGGCGTTCCCTGGGGATACTGTTGGTAAGAATCCACCTGCCCCTGTAAGGGACACAGGTTCAGTCCTTGGTCCGAGAAGATCCCACACGCTGCAGAGAAACTACACCTGTGTGCCACAAGTACTGAGCCCATGCTTTAGAGCCGCGATCCAACACTATGAAGCCGACACTACTGTACCCAGACCCTGTGCCCCGCGACAAGGGCAGCCACCACAACAAGTAGCCCACACACTGCAACTATAGAGAAGCCCCTGCTCTCTGTAACTAGAGAAAGCCCGAGTGTAGCAACGAAGACCCAGTGCAAACAAAAATAAATAAATTTCAAAAATTAAAGAAAAATTTTTGAAAAAGACCCAAGGATACAGGGAAAGCTAGATGCTGGAATCTTTCTGGATCCCATGGGTATAATTACAGCCACAGTTGGGCACCTGAAGACAAGTGAACTGGATAAAATGCCGCCCCAGCTTCCAAACTCCTCTCTAATCCATCCTCGGGGAAGGAGTTGTAAGATGTAAAACATAAGCCTATTGCACCCCTTCTTTGACTTAATATCCTCCGTGATGCTCCATCTCCTGCAGGACAGTGTCCCAGCTCCTCAGCGAGGCTGCAAAGTGGGTCATGGGCTGGCCCTGTCCTTTCAGTCTTCGGGATAACTTGAAGTTCTAGAATCGTTCGGTGCTCTTGTGTGACTCCAAAACTTTGCAAGTTCTGTTTACTCTCCTGGGAAACACCACGCCCCACTTTGGCAGGTCAGATGCCAGACCCCCGGAACTGCAGTGGGTCAGATGGCCACAGTCCCTGTCGTCTAGTAGGGACAGCAGGGGAGGTCGACAAACAGGGAGACTCTTGGGATGGGGGAAGACACCAGGTGGACTAAAGCACAAAGGCACCAGGGGACAACTCTTCTCCTCCACACAGGCAGACAGCAAGCTAGATAACCACCTGGATATAAAACCCAATTGCCTCTAATTGGATTTATCTTTGTTACTGGCGAAAACCATGCAGAATTAAAACATGCTCATTGCATTTGCGGGAACTGGCAAGCCATTTCTTAAACACTTTCACAGAACATTTCTAAGACACACATTTTTCATTTTAAGCACACATCAGCCATTCTAACAGGCAGTTTATCTGACATTCTATCAGTGGGAACTCTTAACACGTCAACTCTTTCTCCAGATGGCTGTAATGAAAAGGTAACTGACAAGAATCAGCACACAGAGGCCAAAGCCTGATCCAAGAACACTGCTGGAATCACGAATGAAGAAGTGAATCACCATTCAGCTGTGTGTGTGTGTGTGTGTGTGTGTGTGTGTGTGAGAGAGAGAAGTCTATTTGTATCTCAACTCTCTGAAATCTGGTTTTCCTCATATGTCACAAGACCTCTCAAATGAGCAGAATATTTGCTTAACTAAATTCTGCATCCCTTTATAATGACTGATTACAGCCAGTTATTTGATTTGGTTTTGAGGGGGAAAATACAAGGCCTCCTTGGGAGGACATCAAAAGATTGATTCTTAAAAATAAAGGTCATGTAAGTGGGAAAGCCAAAACTTGGCTGCAATGAAATCTGTTTTTGGAAAAGCATTGGTAGAAATTTCTCTCTGATGTTTGCCACTTTCTTGCCATTGGATTTTAAGTAGGTTCCCTAAGTCTTAGTTTTCTAATCTGCAAAGTGGGCATGACAATGGTCTCTGAGTTGCCTATGTGTTAGGGGTATGATGCCCCTAGTGCCTGGCCCACAGGAATGTTCAACGAATGGAAGTTTTCAGAAGGAAGTCACTATATCCTTGGCTTAGAAATACTGGAGGAAAGGCATTCCCACTCCTTATCAATCTTCCACCAAAATGTGACCTTTTAAATCTTACCTGCTTTTATTCCTATCAGTAACATAAGTGATGTATGTTCTAGTTCCTTGACAGTATGCTAGCTGAGGACATGAACCGTGTCTGATTCATCTCTATTTCATCAGTGTCTAGCACAGACCTGAAACAGGGCAGGTTCTAGCAGCCACACGCTTCTTTCTCTTTGGATCCTCATGCCTGTCTCAGAGTGGACGACAGAACCTGCTCCACACACGTGCTGCATTCCAGAATGAGGGCCCATCCACACTGTCCCTATGCGAGGGACACCCTTCTTGCATCTTTGCCTGGTCAACTCATGCCTACTTTTGCAAGAATCAGCTCAGTGTCAGTTCAAGCGGCAAGGACTAGAGTATAAATTGAAGGGTTTGGTGGTGCAGTGGTAAAGAATCCGCCTTTCAATGCAGGAGATGCAGGTTGGATCCCTGGGTCAGGAAGATTCCTAGGAGTTGGAAATGGCAACCTACTCCACTGTTCTTGCCGGGAGAATCCCATGGACAGAGGGGCCTGGTGGGCTACAGTCCACAGGGTTGCAAAGAGTCAGACACGACTGAACATGCAAGTATAAGATAAAGATAAGAGAGCATTAATTAGCGTGAAACCAAATTAAACTCAATTTGGACTTAGCTCCCTGTGTATTAGCTGCTCAGTAGTGTCCAACTTTTTGCAACCCCACAGACTGTGGCCTGCCAGGCTCCTCTGTCTATGGGATTTTCCAGGCAAGAATACTACAGTGGATTGCCATTTCCTCTAGCCAGAGGATCTTCCAGACCCAGGGATCAAACCCTGGTCTTCTGCATTGCAGCCAGATTCTTTACCATTTGAGCTACAGGGAAGTCTAATTAAACTCTATTGGTAAGTTCAACTTTCCCTCTGTGTGTATGGCTAAAAACAGGTATTTTATACCATTTCACATTCTCCTGGGTGCAAATGATGGTAAATGACCTATGGTAGTAATTGATCCATTTCAATTCAGCAGAGAGGTGTCCTCAGGGCCCCAAGACTAACACATCAGTATTTGAAGTGGTTAAAATCATGCAGACAGGTGTAGGTTTAAGCTCTGGTTACACCAGTTATGAGCTGTGTGGCCTTTGGCAGGTCATTTCATCTATTTCAAGTTCAGTTTCCTCATCTTTAAAAGAGGATGATAACAATGCCTACATTGTACAATGTACAATGTATGTAATTATATGTACAATGTATGTAATTGTACAATGTATGTCCATTGTTATACATAGGGTGTCTATGAAGAGTAAATGAAATCAGAGGGCATACACTGTTGCTAGCCACTGAACAATCCTGGATGATACAGAAACTGGTTTCAGAAGTGGGGTGATGGCTGGTGGACAGGGGAAAGCAACAGGGATCCCTCTAGGCTGGGTAGCTTAGTCCCCAGAAGGCTAAAATGTTAGCTATCATTATTGTTGTTGTTATTATTATTACTTCTCTAGGACTAAAGTCTGTTCTGCTGGGGGTAGAATACAAAAAGCATCTCCACCTCTCAGAATTTTAGGGCTCGGTCAGTTCAGATTTCAGTCCTGGGGTGAGACTTAGCTCAGAGGACAGAGGACTGTCCCTGAGCACGTTGGAAGCCTGCCAGGCTCACTAGACTGTCTGTATTGGAGCAAAGTCAAGATGCAACAGAGAAGAGAAGCTACGTACTCCTCCACGGAAAGACAAATGCTGTAGTCGCTCCTGCAAATTTTAAGCAGACATAGATTCTTGGCTCATGAAAGATTCTGAAGGATCAGGAAATGCTGTACCCAGTGTATTCGTTTTTTTTTTTTCTCTTCTCAAAGCAAAGTTTAATTTAAATAAGAAATATAAAGCAAAGTAAAATCACAAAATATACTTAAATATCCTTACTGAACTTAACCAAAATATGCATTTCAAAGTTTATATCTGATAATTTTCCCATCTAAAAAACAACAACTCATTTCTGAGAAATGACTCTAATTTGTTTCCATTTAATCCTTTAAAAGGTTGGTTATGCGGAGCCTGCTATGTGCCAGCTACCCAAGCAAATGGGTGACTTGTTCTGGTCAATGAACTATGCACGCACGCATCAATCATATCCTATCATATCACACTCCTATAGGCCGGCATTGAAAGACCATTATTTAACCAGTGAGCAGATGTGAATTCCACGCCCCGCACTATCTGTTCTGCTTCCATCCTTGAAGTTGATTTAAATAAACCTCTAATCCTCTAAGGACTCTGCACCCACATCTTCAGACTCATGAACATGACCTGGCCCAAGAGTCATACACATCACTCCTACCCAGTGTATTCTTTACCCACAGACTTCCAAGGCTGTCTGCATTATTTCAGGGGGCTGATGAGAATGTAACAAAGAAATCAGGCTGTCTGAACAGAGGAGATAGGCTCTGTGTAAGCATTTGGCAATTCTTGGAGACAGAAAACTTCGGAAATGTTTTAAGAGAGATGTCATCGTATAGATCAGTGGTTCTCAAGCTGCATCTGTCAGCCCTGGGCTCTGCTGGGCCGGTGGGGCCTCACTCGAGGTTCTTCAGCAAGAAGGCACTGCCAGCTGTGTTAGGGTTTTGAGTGAAGTTTAGTTGAGAAAAGAAGATATAGTAGCTTAAAAAGAAATGTTCAAACATCACTAAGGAACACAGCCAGCTCGGACTGTATTTGTTTTTTTGGTGGGAAGGAGGTGGGCAGGTTAGAGGATCTGACTAAACCTCAGTAGCAGGACTGACTGGGCTCTGCCCTCACTGACCGTCAGACCTCGTGCAGATACAGTGTTCTGAGCTGCTCTGTTGTCTTCTGAACAACGGACTCACCATAGGACGTGTTTCCTAGAGTTGCTCTGAGAATAAAAGGGCTGACGCATTTAGGCTAAGTGCTTAGCCTGGGTGCACGGTACACAGGAAACACTTCCTAAGTATTAGCTGGGTTACTACTGGGAATGTAATTACGTTTCCTTTTTCCTTCCCTCATTTTGTCTCTCCGTCTGTCCTTTCCTTCCTTTCTCCTTTTCCTTCAACATTTGCTGAGCATTTCCTCTCTGCTTGGAACTGTGTTGAGTTCTAACTGTAGCCATGAATTTAGCTTTTTCAAACCACTGGTATCACTTTGAGTTGTATGGTTCCATTTCAATGGGGATAACGTAAGCCCCGGTTTTATTTAACTATTTGTGAACTCATGCATTCCACTTGTTGGGTAAAACTTATTCATTTACAGCTACCCCGACATGTTTAACGGGGGTTAATGCCTTAGTCCCACTTCCCTTTGCTTCTTATAGTGACTGATACAGTGTGACTTAAAAAATTAACAGATCTGGGACTGTTCCAAAGATCTGTTCACACATGGCTATGCTGGAAATGTCTAGCACAAGTTCATTGATCACTGATGAACTATTTTCAGTGCTAGGTTCTTGAATATTGAAATGGTTTGGATTATAGAAAAGGACCAAACTGTAAATTGTAAAACAGGAATGTGCGCTCCATGAGAGGAGGACTCGCGTCTATTTCGTTCACATCACTATATCCCCACTCATCCATTCAGCAGGTATTTCTGTTAGACCTGCTATGTGTTGGGTACTGTTCTAGATGCTGGAGACACACAGTGATGGTTTGAGACCACATCCTTGTAAGAACTGATCCCTGGTACCCAGGGTATCCACTGTATGTCCTAGATTAGCATCCCTCTGTGCATCAGGAATGGTTCTAGTTATGTTCCAGCCTTGCAAGAACCGAGAAGATAGTCACTCTGATCACCTTCCGTGTTCTGAGGTTCAGACCAGGAAGCCCAGCTGAGAAAGGCTGGGCTGACACAATGTCTAGCACCCACGAGTCACTTAATACACACGGGGCCAAAGGCTGAATGAAATCCCCGAGGCTGTGCCAGGCCTCTGAAATGGAATCGCCAAGCTCGTGATGGCAGACACCTGGCAGGTTTCCAGCTGGGATGAGTCCAGCCGAGTGGCAGCCTGGTGCGCCACGGTCCTGCAGGGACGTCACTCTGTCAGGTGACTGGTTTAAAGCTTGCCTCTTTGCCTCCTTGCTGTGTGACCTTGTAAGTTACTTTATCTCTCTGCACCTCAGTTTCCTTGTCTGACTTGGGCAAAGACTTCATGAGATTACCTGTATAAAAGGCCCAGCCCAGTGCCTGGCACACAGTAGGTGTTTGGTTGTCTCAGAGCTCCTGTTGCTTATTCCCTCTGAGAGAGGGGAAGGATGGCTGGCTGGCTTCCCCAGGCACACCAGTTAACAATCATCAGGGCTTTCCCCAGGGGGACACATGGCCCTTGGGCTATTTACAAGACCCCAAGAACAAAGTGGCAACAAAACTCTTTGTGGTTGGTTCCCGAAGAACTGAGGTTAGTTGAAAAAGAAACCCAGATGCAGAAGCTGAAATCTCTCTTTTCCTACTTTACCTTCTTGCTGTTTCTTCCTTTTCTCTCTTTGTAATTGAACCACATATGTTAAAAGTCACAATGATACCCAGAAGAATTGAGAACAGGTGTTCAAACAAAACCTGTACATGAATATTCATAGCATCACTAGTCACAGTAGGTAAAAAGAGAAAATAACTCAAATGTCCACTGATAGAAGAATGGGTAAAGCAAATGTGGTCTCTCCACACAGTGGAATATTACTCAGCCATAAAATAGAGCAAGACACTGACACGTGCTCTGACATGGATGGGCCTTGTAATCATGATGGTCATGAAAGAAACCAGACACAGAAGATCACACGTTGTACAATCCCATTTATGCGAAATGTCCAGAATAGGTAAATCTATAGACCGAGCAGATTGGTAATTGCCAGAACTGAGGAGAAAGGGAAATGGAGAGTGACTGCTTAGTGGGACAGAGTTTTCTTTGGGGATGATTAAAATGTTTGCAACTAGGCAGCGATGGTGGCTGCAAGACACTGTGAATGTGCTAAACTCCACTAATGGTAAATTTTATGATAGATGTATTTTATGACAATAAAAACGGACCAGGGAAAGGGCCAAATTCAAACTAAAAAACAAGTCATTATAACATAGCTACAATAAGAATTGTGCTTGGTATGTTATATTATAAATATCTAATATACACTACTCACTAGATGCTTGAACCATTCCAAAAGGTAGGCAGCAAGAGCTGTATTGTACGATGGCGCAAACTGAGCTTCTCAAAGCTTGTGTGTGTGTGTGTGTGTGTGTGTCCAGTCAGTCAGTTGTGTCTGACTCTTTGTTACCCCTTGGACTTTAGCCTACCTGGCTCTGCTCTCCATGGGATTTTCCCAACAAGAATACTGAAATGGGTTGCTATTTTCTTCTCCAGGGGATCTTCCCAACCCGGGGATTGAACCTGTGACTCCTGCATTGCAGGTGAACTCTTGACTGCTGAGCTATCAGGTCTTCCCCAAACCTTGGGTAAACTTATCTAATAACAGTGATGATGATGATAATGAGGATGACGACTCTTGAGGATATAAATCCTGTATTCTAGGTGACTGATATAGATTGACCCTTTATTTTGTCCTCCCAGCAACTGCTTACAGTGGGTGCTGTTATCCTCACATATTTTACAGATGAGGTACAGAGAGGTTAAATTATTCATGCAGATTACACAGCCCTCATTTAACAGGAGAAGGAACTTGTAACTGGCCACCTGACCTCAGTCTCCAAAGGCCTCACCAAAGGGGTCTGGAGGATACAGGGCTTGGTCACGGAAACTGGAGGGAAAGTGGCCAGCTGCAGTATCTGTCTCCCAGTCCCGTCTCGTGGAGGTGGGGACAGCTTAGATACCCGCCTTACGACATCAGGGGATCACATACGACATTCAGTCCTCTCCTGGCTGCAAGGGAGCTGGCATGTGGCTGGACAGGTGTGACATGCTGGCCTGCTGAGCCCCCAGGTGGGACTCCTCTGTACCCGTGCTGGCCACCCCCGCTCCCCCCCAGTTAAGGGGAGAAGTGGCTAAGCCAACTTCAGGACTTACAAGAACCCACCACAGCTCATTCGTCTGAAATTGACTCTCTGACACTGGAATGTTTTCCATTTTCAAGGTGGAGTGATCTGAAAATGCCCTTAGCCAAAAGAAATAAGTAAGGACAAAAACCTTTCCACTGATCGTCAGTCCAGGAGAAAACCCAGAGATGCTTGTAATAATCATGGAAGTGAAAAACAAGCAATAAAGAATCAGTGATTCTTTCATCACTTGGGAATAAACGGCAACAGGCGCTGCGTCCAGTGGCGTTACATGTCACCACCCATTTGCTCCTCGGTCTCATACTTCAGCAAGGACTTACTGAGCTCCTGCTATGTGCCAGGCAGGGCACCTGGACCTGAAGACACGACCTAGTGGAAATAGATGTTGTTTCTGCACTTTGCAAAACTGTCAAACTAGTGGATTTATACTACTGTCATCCTATCATCACATTTACAGGCTGAGCACTTTCTCTGTGCCAGACAAGGCACTTGCAGTTCACAGCTTCATCCTCACGGCGGAGGCTGTGACTGTGATGTGAGGTAGGTAACCGTGATGGTCCCCACTTGACAGATGAGGAAAGGAGAGGATAGG
Organism: Budorcas taxicolor; assembly: GCF_023091745.1. Lineage (NCBI taxonomy): Eukaryota > Metazoa > Chordata > Mammalia > Artiodactyla > Bovidae > Budorcas > Budorcas taxicolor. Next base: position 27,100,622 of record NC_068911.1, read on the forward strand.
CAACTTGTCACAACCAGTAAACGGGACAGACTGGATTCAGAGTCAGCTGACTTCCCCAATGCACCCTCTAATCCTTCCATGGCCTCAGTCCCAGAAAATTTCTGCTAAAGAGAGACGAGGAGGAGGATTTTTGGGTCCAACTCCAGGTTACCGTGTCTCTCTAGGAAACCCAGTGGCCTGGAGACTAAGAAAATCATTGTGGGGTGGAAAAGCACAGCAGAGAGAGAAAATAACTGTAATGAAGCAACAGGGGGGGGACCAGCCTGATGGAAAGTAATTACCTGAGTTGTCATGTACATATCCACTAGCAGAAAAGTTAGCTACTGTATCTCCCCTCCTCCAGCAGTTTGGTATAGCTCTTGACTTTTATTCCTCCTTTTTTTCCCCACTGCCAAGCAATTGATTAGGAGCTAAAGGAATCCCATCATGGCACTTTCCAATAAAAAACTTTTCACAGGTAACCTGTTGCTTTTAGTATAAACTAGGGGCTTTCCTAGTAGCTCAGGTGGTAAAGAACCTGCCCACAATGAAGGAGACCCCGGTTCAATTCCTGGGTTGGGAAGAGCTGCTGGAGAAGGCATAAGCTACCCACTCCAATATTCTTGGACTTCCCTGGTGGCTCAGCTGGTAAAGAATCTGCCTGCAATGCAGGAGACCTGGGTTTGATCCCTGGGTTGGTAAGATCCCCTGGAGAAGGGAAAGGCTACCTACTCCAGTATTCTAGTCTGGAGAATTCCATGTATTACATAGTTCATGGGGTCACAAAGAGTCAGACACAACTGAGCAACTTTCCCTTTCACTTTCAGGGCTTTTTGGTCCCACAGCATCTGGGCCAGCCTGCTTCTCCAACCTTATTCTGTTTCTTTATCCCCTTACCACACCCTGTCCACCTAACACTCTCTTGACTTACTGCATGAACCATGTTCCCTCATGCCTCAGGGCCTTTGCACATGCAGCCCTCTCTGCCTAAAACACTTGTCCCTTATTTTTTTTTTTCACCCAGTTGGTTCCTTCTCTTCTTCTTACTCTCAGTCCAAGGACACTTCTCTAGAGGAGCTTTCCCTGATTTCCTTGAAGAGAAAAGGCTGAATGTTGGTTTCCTGTATTACATGCATATGAACTTCTGGCCTAACAATGTCATAAGGATGTCATTATTAAATGGCTTAATCTATGAGGACAGGAGTGTTAACTAGCTTATTGGCGGCTGTAACTGTATATCCTTGCAAATGTCTGGCATATTCTATGTGTCCACTAAGCATGTGCTGACTAGTCAGTCAACAGATTGACTATATGAGTGGATCAATAAATTGTGAGGGACCCATATATGTGTGTGTGTGTGTGTGTGTGTGTATGTATGTGTGTGTGTGTATGTATGTATGTGTGTGTGTATAACTGAAACCATTTTACTGTATACCTGAAACTAATACAACGTTGTAAATCAACTATACTTCAATAAAGAGTGAGGAACTAAAACTGATATTTCATCAGAAAGGATTTTGTGGTCATTGTATTGGTTGAAAATTTCTCTCTCTCTTCCCAAATCAACAGTGCAACCTGCGGCAGTCTCGTGGGACAAATTATAGACAGGGAGCCCAGACACCTCTAGGCAGAAAGATGATGGGTAACCAGACACACAAGATTAACCAGATTTACAGAAGGTATAACAGGAACACGTGTCCAGACACTCTGGGAAATTTTCGAGAATTAGCTGGCATTAGGGCATTAGTCAGCAGTTTGCCTGATCAGCCAAGGAAAGATAAACGAGTCTTGTGATTTGAGGGGGAAAGGAAGCTGGGGTAAGTACTGAAATCAGCGAGTCTCAGGGTTCAAGGTCATTAGCCTTTTTGATTCAGATTGAAGAAGGTGGCACAGGGTGAATTACAGTGCTAAGGGGCACCAGGCATTTCTGACAGGTTTATGCAGAGAAGGCTGAGTGATAAGAACATGCAGTCTGCTCTCGTTGACACATACTAGGGGGCCAGATAGACCTACAGTAATGGAAGCCCCTCTGTGAACAAATTGCCATGTCTCTGGCTGGCCCTGGTCTGGCAATACTGACGGGGGAGATGCATTTTACGTGTTGCTTCCTAGCTCAAGTTCAGGATTGGTAAAGCCAGGCAGGTTGGAGAAAAATAAAGTAAAAGGACACTGTTGTTTTACGTCAAATTCAGCTACCCATGGCTGGACTGGAGTCCAGGCCAGGCGCCAGATGAGGTTGACCAGAAGGCCTTGGGAATCTCGCCCACTCTTTCTCTATCCAGGGTGCTGAAAGCTGAAGCAAAAAGTCCATCAAAGCTGGCACCTGGGTGACAGACTCCTCTGAGACAATGCAGGAAAGGTTGTGCCTGGGAAGATGGGTAGGTGTATGGGGAACTAAATTTGCAAAGGCTGAGACAGGTCTGGGCAAGGCCATTATCTGAAATGTGGGAGATCCAGCAGAATGGTCTAGTGCAGGGATCTGGGAACTATGGCTCAACACATGTTTTTATAAATAAAGTTTTATTGGAATACCACCATGCTCATTTGTTTACATACTGCCTATGCCTGCCTTATTGCTATACTGGCAGAAGTGTGCTACTGTGATGGAGACCATCCGGCTTGCAAAACCTAACCTAAAATTAATAAATATTTTATTTGCTATTTGGCCTTTTATAAGAAGGTTTTGTCAACGCCTACCATTATGCTGTTCTTTTTTGGTCATTCATACATTTTCTTGTCAACTGTTTTTCATATCTACCTTATCAAAGTATCTTCCTAGCCCACCCTTCTCCTCCTAATGCTGTAGTTTTCCTCAGACACATTTCCAACTCACACATTACCCATCTGCTTATCTATCGTTTCTTTCTCTCATCAGCATGGGGGTGGGGCACACCAGGAATATTCTTTACTTACTGCTATATCCCAGAACCCAAAAAAGTGCCCGCTGTGTATAGCAGACGTGCAAGTGTGTGCGCTCAGTCACTAAGTTGTGTCTGACTCTTTGTGACCTCCACGGGAGGAAATGCCATTCCTTCCCGACCCAGAGGTTGAACTCGCGTCTCTTGCATTGGCAGGTAGATTCTTTACCACTGAACCACCTGGGAAGCCCTGTACAGTAGACACTCAATAAATATTTTTGAATGATTGAAGAGCCACTCGCTCCTTGTATTTTGTTTTGCTAACATTTTATTTAGATCAACTTTTTTTTAAAAAAAGAAAACATCTGGTGGATTCATGTCAATGTATGGCAAAACCAATACAGTATTGTAAAGTAAAATAAAGTAAAAATTAAAATTAAAAAAAAAAAGAAAACATCAACTTTGGAGATCTGGGGTATGTTACTTTTTCCTTATGTGTACTATTACAGATAAATATTGCCATTTCAAAACCTTGTCTGCATACTACTGTAAACCATCTGGCTCACTGTGGTTCCGACTTGGGAAGCCCTGGCTTGCGGTCAAGGACAGGAAGGTCTACGTCTGAGCTCCATCTCTCAGTAGATGAGTGACCTTGGACGAGTCCTCACATCCCTCGTCTCTCAAATGGGGAGGATGAGGTCCTACCTCACCAGATGGCTGGCGAGACTACATGAGACCATCGAAGCACTTAGCACAGCACCCTGTGCATGCTCGGGGCTGGATGAATAGAGGCAGGGACACGTGGGGGGAGTGGGCATCACCTGGCAGATCGGTTCATGACAAGCAGCCACCGCTTGGTTTTGCAGTCATCCCTCTCAATGAAGCCAGTCTCGGACACTGCCCTGTTGCTGAATGGCTGCACTGAATCCCGGCAAAGCAATTTGGATTAATGGGACCATTTAGCTGTAGGTGTCCAGAGAATGCATTGTTTAAAGTAACTTGTTAGAAACTTCCCCAGGGCGGCAAACTTTTAAACAAAGATTGACTCTGTAATCAAAAACTGCTTGGCCTTAAACCACATTCCCGCATCTCGAAGAGCACAATTACACTCAGAAAGGGGTAGCGATGTTTGTGCCCCTGGCTGGGCTTGCCAAGTAATGTTGACTGATGAACACAATTAAATGGCACCAAGGAGACACTTTCTCTGGAGGACACAGGAGACAGCCGGAGGCTCTTGGGGACACAATTTCCATTCCTCCTCTACAAGGGAACAGCACACTGATGTGGGATCCCACTGAGGCTCTGTCCCAAGAAGGCTGGCTGGCACCACCCAATGGACTCCTCTTTCCCATTCTTCCCTTTCTAACTAAGCAGGGTTATGGGCACTGGGTCAAGGCCAGAATGTGGGCTCCAGACGCTCAGTCTGGAACTGCTAGGGCTGCTTCACTTCAGATGGACAGGAGTAAGCAGAAGGAGGGAGGGGACTTTGCTCTCGGCCTTGGCTTCTACTCTGTGACAACCCCCCAGGCTGTGAACCCATCTAGATGTCATAGCTGGCATCTGACAGCTTTGGACCCTGCCTGGGAGGCTTGTAGTGGCCACCAGGTTGGTCAGGGCAGACTACTTGAGCCTGGGGACGGGATGGGAGAGGTAAGGTTGAAGAGGAGACCCACGGGTAGAACTCTGGAGGGAGTTTCCACCTTGAACCTTCAGGAGACTGCAGCTACAGTGACTCAAGAGTGTTACTTGAGCCCACTGCGGTTGAGAAGGCTGATCAACACCAAAGCTCTTTTCAAAGAGCCGTGCAGCAGGGAGGGATGATGGGGGCCAGGGCTGCTCACCTTCCCGTGCATGCAGAGATGTTTCAGCGCCAGCGAAGAGCTCTCAGCTCTTGACTCTATAGAGATCAGTTTGCCTCGAAGGTGTGTGTGTGCCTGCTCTCTTGTGGGCCACATTTCTATTTAGTATAAGGGTACAGAAGCCACCAGGGTCTTTCCTGGTGGCTCAGACAGTAAAGAATCTACCTACAGTGCTGGAGACCTGGATTTGCTCTTTGGGCCAGGAAGACCCCCTGGAGAAGGCAATGGCAACCCACTCTAGTATTCCTGCCTGGAGAATGCCATGGACAGAGGAGCCTGGCAGGCTGTAGTCCACGGGGTCATAAGAGACTCAGACATGACTGAGTGACCAACACTGTGGAGTCATAAATTATAGGAGAGAAGGAAGGAGAGAAGAAGTGACCAGGTTTTTGGTCCAGAATTAATAACTGCCCAGGAATTTTTGTTATAATAATAACGAGACCCACTTTCTGGTCATGTGTAACAAATGCCCAGCTCTGCATTAGGCTCTGGGTTTTATTATCCCTTATTATAATGATCCTAGGAGGAAAGTTCCGTGGGGAGAGGGCTCCGGCCTTGTTTCCCGTATCAGGCCTCCTTCTGCCCATCTCCTTCGGTTCACCCAAAGGGAAGAAGGATTGACAGTATGCTTACTCAGTGCTGGGGCATGATTATTAGTGGACTGGCTGACTGTCTGGTGAAACCCCGCAGCTGGATTCCACTATACATATATGTGTGTGTGTGTGTATTTTATTGATTGACTGACTGATGGCTCTGCTGGGTCTTTGTTGTTGCGCTGCCTTTTCCCCAGTTGTGGTGACTGGTGGCTACTCTCTAGCTGCAGTGGGAGGCTTCTCATCGCGGTGGCATCTCTTGTTGGGGAGTATGGGCTCTAGGGCGCTTGAAGTTCAGTAATTGCGGCATGTGGGCTCAGTACTTGCACTTCCCAGCCTCTAGAGCTCAGGTTCAGTAGCTGTGGCACACAGGCTTAGCTGCTCCACGGCCTGTGGGATCTTCCTCAATCAGGGATTGAACCCACGTCTCTTGCATTGGCAGGCGGATGCTTTACCACTCAGCCACCGGGGAAGCCCTCCACTACTTTTTTCTCATGTTTCTTGCTTCAAATCCAGGCTGCACCTGACCACCTGGGGCCAGAATCCATCATATCTTTTCTTGTCTCTTCCATTCGTGCAACTAGGTGGATGCAGAAAGCTAAGGGCTCCATGGCAGACCTGACCACCTCTCTCTTCTCTATGCCATCACCACGGCTGAGCATCTTGGGCCCAACGTTTAGATGGTGGGAGGGATGAACGTGAGGATGAACGTGGATGCCAGGCTTGAGCCTCTGTGTCCACACGCAGCTGGGTATCAGCCTGCAGAGCTGGACCTCAGGCGGAGCTTGGATACTCACCCGGCTGCTAGTAATGTTATCGTCTCCCTCTTACACGTGAGAAAATCAAGACTCAGGATGGTCAGATCCACCTGTCCTGGGATCATGCAGCTAGTGGAGGATGCAGAAAGGATTCAAACCCAGGTCAGGATGATGTGGTGTGATTGCTCACGTGCCCTTATGGAGAGAGCAATGGCTCAGAACACGGCAGCATCATTTCCGTTCTGCAGTGGAACAACTGTGTACATTTGGAGGGACGGCAGCCATTCAGTCTTAATTATGCTGCTTGAGGCTAAGGTTTAAATGAGTGAGAATTCCATTAGCACTTCAGTTTGGCAGTTTGGGGGAAGGGTTTGGAGAGTCTGAAATCCAAAGGGAAAGGACTAAAAAGGAATTTGAAAGCAAGGCGTTGCCAGCTAAGGAAGGACAGCTGGTTCCTCCCTCCACGCTCAGAGCAAACACGACTGGTAAAGCCCAGTCTTCCATCAGCCAGAGGGGAAGCCCATCTGGAAATGGGACCACGCTTACTGTCACGGTAACATGGAAGGTTGTGCTCTTGTGATTGGCGTTTTCCCTGGGTGGGGCAGGTCCACTGCCAGCCAGCCTCTGGGTGAGGTGGTTGGGCAGAGTAGAAAGACGTTGCACTTGGGAGTCAGCTGCGCCTGCCTTCAAACACAGGTTTGGCCCCTGCCAAGCTGTGTGACTTTGGTTGGGCAAGTCACTCACACCCACTCAGCCTCAGGGCCCTTCTCGATGCCAACCCTCTGAGCATGCTTTGAGGACCAAAGCAGAAAGTGATGACCTCTCAGCAGCTCGTAAATGCCAGTGGCTCTGGAGTCAGGTACTGATGTGCACCACGCCTCGCTTGGTTATTGGGCACTTCTGCCTCCTGGCTTCTCTTGCAGATGAAGAGGAAGAGGATTTAGAAGGGGGAAGAATGAGTGGAACAGCTTCGGTCCAGAACTGCCAGTGGGTGCAATACAACCTGCAGGTGAAGAACTCAGGTTTCTTTTTCCTCTAATGATGAAAGAAGCATGGATGTCAATCCCAGCTCTGATCCATACTGGTTGTGAGACACAGAGTAAATTCCTTAACTTCTCTCAGCCTCAGTTTCCACATCTGTAAAATGGGATGCAGCCATAGCATCCACATTCTGGGGTTTCTGTGACTTTAGATAACATATGGAAATCATTTGGCCCAGGATCTTGAACACAGTAAAGACAGCCGCCCCTCGGGATCTGCACCTCTGCAGATCTAGAATCCACTGCACATGTACCAAAATCCAAGGATGCCCAAGTATCTTACAGTCAGCCCTCCACACCTGTGGGTTCCAGATCCAGCTGACGTGGATGTGAACTATGGATACAAAGACCGACTGGACTCATGAAATTCTAGCTAATATCTTCTACGGGAGTCTGGAGAATCTTGAAGGGCTTCCTCAAGCATCTCCTTTGAGAGTCCACTACTGACCATTTTCTGGGCTGGTCAATGACTCAGATGATAGCAAGCGGAAGGAAGAAAATGAATGATGATGATGAATAATAAAGATAACAAAACACACAAGAGTTTCCACCTAGCCACCCAAAACTGGACCTTAACCCTGTCTGTTGGGGCCATGCTCATCTATAAAAGGGGTAGAAACTCCCCTCCTTTATCCTATTTAACTTATAAGACATGCTGTTTCTAGAAAGCCCTTGAGAATAATCTCTACCTGTAGTTACGTGTGAGAGGGAGGCAGGGGAAGATAAGAGGCTCTGCAGGGCTGATCACCCACACTGTGGGCCACTTGGACTCACATTCAAATTCCCAGGATACACCTGGATGTGCTCTAGCATCCCAGAGGGCACAGCATCCCTGCTCTTGGCTTCTGGTGGACAAACCACATCAATGATGCTTTCCTGAGAAGCAAACATGCTCAATGCACTGGATAGGAAGATGCCCATGGCTGGAAATATCCTGTCTATGGACATGTAGACAGCTTCTGCCAAGAGGAAGAACTATGAGATCTGAGGAGGGAGGCATTAGGAAGAAAATAAATACCTTATCAAATTCAATGCATGGTCAATGTGGGATGCATGAGACAATTAAACTGGCAGAGGCTGGAGATCATATTTGTCTCTGAACTGGCAGCATCCACTCTCTTATTTTGCTCAGAGCAGTGTAATTCTCTCAGTGGAAGCATTCCTGCCCCGCGACAAGGTCCACCAGAGCAGGAGTTTTCTTTTAATCATTGTGTTCACTACTTCAACTTGAGCAACAAGGATCATGCTGCTTAATATACTATTTGCTTACATTTAAATTAAAATCAAACCACATTTACAACTTGGTTCCTTGGTTCCATAGAGCACATTTCAAGCTCTCAATAGCCACATGTGTCTGGTGTCTGCTGAGCTAGACATCAGCACAGTAAGTTCTACTGGACAGTGTGGGCCTATAGCATTGCCTGGAATCCAATAGGATCTCAATAAGTATGTGACGGATGAAGGAATGACTGCAGGGTTGGCCAAAGCCAGGGCACATGACTCAGGATAAAACCATCCACCTCCTTTCCCCAGCACTCAGCATTTTTCAGTAATGAAAGAAGAGAAAACAGCCAGCCAGTGAACAGACATTATGACTGAAAAGTATTTAAGCCACAGGGCATCCCCTGAGTGAGAAAAGTCATGTCATTCTTGCCTTGAGTTTTGCCACATTTTGCACTGATTATGTGAACTCCCTACATTCTCCCAGGGATGTCCTTCCTTATCTACTTGAGCCAACACAGTGAGTGTTCCACCCCAACTTTCTGAGGAGTTGGTGCTTCTCATCTGTGTCCTATAAGAACTCCAGCCTTGCTCTGTCCAGGGGATGCTCTGGGTTGGTCCTCGCCTCCAGAAAGCTTGTAGAGCTGTCCAGCCAAAAATACACAGCTTGGGAAACCCAGGACAGCCAGCAAGGGGAAAGCAAACTGTGTTTCCAGAGGCAGGAGTGAGCTGTGTCAGGCTGGAAAATAACAGGGCTAGGGAAATGATTATTTTGCTATTAGATGCAAACACATCTGTTAATGGCGTAATTACAGGCCTGTTTTTCCAGTTGCCTCATGACCAACTGTGACAGCAGATACACTCTTCCAACTTGCACGTTATCTGGGTGGAGCTTTCCCTGGATGGTGTCCACCTGGGCTTTGGGGTCTCAGGAAAGAGGGTGTGCATCTTTGAACATCCAAAGAACAAAAGCGGTTGGATATTGAGAACGTGGTCAGTGGGAGAGATGGCTGAACCCAAAGATCTGGTGTTTGGCTCCCAAATATGACCTCCCATGAAGTACTGAGGCTAACACATTTTCCACCCAACACTCACCTTGCTATTGATTACTGTAATTAGAGGATGAATACCTGTGTCTCCCCCAGATCAGTGACCTGCTGTTCCACTCTGCCATACCTCCACCCCCTCTTTTGCACAGTGGGCCTCATTTCAGGACTTGGTTTTAAACCTCAGTCTTTAAAAGCACCTCATCTAGGTTGATACAGAGCCCCTGTTTGAGTTTCCTGAGCCATACAGCAAATTCCTGTTGGCTATCTATTCTACATATGGTAATGTAAGTTTCCATATTATTCTTTCCATAGATCTCACCCTCTCCTCACGTCCGTAAGTCTATTCTCTGTGTCTAGAGGGGTGGGATGGGGCGGGAGATGGGAGGGAGGTTCCAAAGGGAGGGGATATATGTATACCTATGGCTGATTCATGTTGAGGTTTGATAGAAAACAGCAAAATTCTGTAAAGCAATTACCCCTCAATTTAAAAAACCATAATAAAGCACCTCATCTCCCTGACCAGACTCCTTAAGGTGGGACCTCCTCCTTTCCTCCCATCACGGCACCCTGACATTATTTGATCAACATGCTCTCCATTTCTCTCATAGACTATAAATGCCCTCAGTGAACGTGGCAGATCCACTCCTCTGCCACATCTCCCAGCCCCTGGCATTCAGCCTGGCTCAGCACCCAGCCGGGAAGTGAACCGCACACCTGTTTGAATAGATGATTATATTTTGCAAGCTGCTCCCAGAGAAGGTGGTGGCTTCTGGCCTTTCTATATGGCCCTGGAGAGGCTGTAGCTTGTTTTCAGAGTCTGGCTCAGACTGTGTCCTCTTGGGGGACTCTGAAGACCCAGGTGTGAAGCAATGACGATCTGACTTGGGCCGAGATGGAGGAATCACAGGTGAGAATGCACATGGGAACGGTGTCAGGGTTAGAATGAGAATACGCAGGCCTCCTTGGAACAGTGAGATGGAGGCCACACAGGTTTCCAGCTGCTGGTGAACAGGTGGTCCTATTCAGAGGATGGGGAATTAGAAAGGGGAGCTGATATGGATTGGGAAGCAGTTCTAGAAGAATCATTTGAGGGCCATGATCCTATGGGGAGACAATTTCCTGGAGCTAACTGCATGGGTCTACTGAGAGCTATGTCTGCTACTCAAAACTTCCAAGGGTTCCAGGGCCCTTGTGTTTGGGAACTTACACTCCTTAAAAAGAATAAGAAATACCTGCACTACTATCAAAAAGAAAAATGCATGAGCAAGGATATAGGGAAGTCAAAACCCTTGTGCACTGCTGGTGAGGATGTAAATTGGTATAGTCGCTATGAAAAACAGTATGGAGGTTCCTCAAAAGCTAAAAATAGAATTACCATATGATCAGTAATTCTACTTCTGGGCATAACTAAAAGAACTGAAAACAGGGAGGTGATGAGATATTCATACACCCATGTTCTTAGCAGCATTATTTACCATAGCTGTAAGGTAGAAGCCACCCAAGTGTCCATCAGTGATGGATGAGTGGACAAGCAAAACATAGTTTCTCCAGACAAGGGAGATTTATTCCCTCCCAGAAAGGAAGGGAATTGTGACACCTGCTACGACATCAATGAACCTTGAGGACATTCTGCTAAATGAAATAAACCAGTCACAAAAAGAAAAATACTGTCTAATTCCACTTCCAGGAGGTTCCTAAAGCAGTCAAATTCATAGACACAGAAAATAGCATGCTGGTTGCCAGGGCCTGGGTGAGGGGAGATGGGGAGTTTAGCGGGTGTGGAGTTTCAGTTTTGAAAATGAAAAGAGTTCTGGAGCTTCGTGGTATACCAATGTGAATGTGCTTCAGTTCAGTTCAGTTGCTCAGTCGTGTCCAACTCTTTGCGACCCCATGAATTGCAGCACGCCAGGCCTCCCTGTCCATCACCAACTCCTGGAGTTCACTCAGACTCACGAATGTGCTTAACCACTTGAAAATGGTTAAGATGGTAGGTTTTAAGTTATGCACATTTTATCACAGTTAATGCCAAAAGTACAAAGAGGAGTTTCTCGCACTTTCTTTCACAGTCCTTAGCTGTCCCCTCCTGTCTCATGATCAGTCCTCTTCTAAAACTGTGGCCTCAGGCCCCTGGCCATTCTGAGTCCTTTGTGCCAGCTGTGCTCTGCAAGTCTTCTGAGAACAAGGCTGTTTTGTGCAGATGGGGGGCCTGGGCCCTACATATGAGCAGCTGCCTGGCTCTGTGCCTAAAAGGCTAAGACACTGCTTGGATTCAGGAAGCTCACGATGGCTTCTGAGACCCCTGCCTCTGCCTGAGGTTTGGGGAGGAGGGCTCCCCGAATGTGGTTCTACACCAGCAACGGCAACAGCAGCAATCACCTCCTTCCTCACGGGCCTCCCCCACCGGCCCAGTCCCCTCCCCACTGTTATCTCACAGTAGCTAAAGTGATCTCTCCAGGTTGCAAATAATGCTGAAGCTTTGAAATGTTAGTCGCTCAGTCGTGCCTGATTCTGCGAGCCCATGAACTGTAGCCTGTCAGGCTCCTCTGTCCATAGAATTCTCCAGGCAAGGATACTGGAGTGGGTTGCCATTCCCTTCTCCAGGGACTTCTCATTAAAACTGCACAGCTCCTGGGCTAAGGATTCAACCACCGGACAAGTGATCAGAAATCCCTGCAGGAACTGGCTGGACCGTCCTCCCTGGTGGTAAGGCACTCTGGCTGGTTGTGTTCCAGCCACATCAGCCTTATTTTAACTCCTCAAGCCTGTCAGGGGTCCTCTTATACCTTGGTCTTTGCTTATGCCATCCCCTTACCTGGAACACACTGCTAGCTAAGCCCTACCCATCTCACACACCTCAGTTCATGTGCTGCCTCCTAAGAGAGGCCGCCCCAGGCTGCAAGGTGCAGGTGAGCTTCACTTGCTAAATGCTCTTTCATCTGTCCTTCCTTTCTGAATACTTGCCTTACTTTGTGATCACGTGTTCATTCATGTGATCTTTCTGGCTAGTTTCCAACTCCTATCAATAACGAGGGCTGTTGCACAGACAGTGCCCGCTGGGTGCTAAGCACGTTCCATACATTAATTCATTTCTCTCTGTAAGCAAGCGTATGGGGCGGTGTCATCGTTGTACCCATTCTACAGATGAGGCAGCTGAGGCCCAGAGACATTAAGCGATATTCTCAAGTCCTTGTTCACACAGCTAGCAAACAGAAGATCCGGGATTCAAACCCAGGTGATTCAAACCACTAGGATGAGGGCAGAGACTGACCATGTTTCTCTTTCCCTTTGAACACTTGGTAGCCAGCATAGTGTCTGGCACATAGTAGGTGGTCAGTAAGTATCTGCTGCATGAATGAGTGAAGTCAGAGAAGCCCCATCTTTTGATCTTACCTGTGGGACCATTTTCAGCTGGCCTCTCAGGCAAGCCTGAGCTCTTTCCTCCCCAAAACACCCTTGGGTTGCTTTCAGAGGGGCTTGGATGGTGAAAAAAGGAAGGAGGGAAAAAGGGAAACTGGGACCTCCATCCCTAAGCCGTCATCTTTCCATCTTCAACCCCAAATCGGTCTCAACCAGCCAGAATCACTGCAAACTTCTCTAATGGAACCAGGCGGAGGAGGGCCAGGCTGAACGGGGAAGGTCACCAGGCTTCTGTGGACCAGGGTGCACAGATCAGCAGCCCTACCCTGACCCTGGCATCATCAGAGCTCAGGCAGTAAATGTCCTGGTACCGACGCTGTGCAGAGGCCCACGTGATGGAGTTGCAGCTTCTTAAACCCGATGAGGTCCTCACCTTAGGTTGTAAGGCACAAGCCAAGCTAGCCAAGAGACGGGGCTTTCAGGGAGCTCTTAGGAATCCCGGTTCTACCACCTGATGAGTGGGTAAAGCAAATTATGGCACAGCCACACAATGGAATGGTATACAGCCATAAAAAGGATGAAGTACTGGCACAGGCCACAATGTGGGTAGAGCATGAACATGTTATCCTAAGTGAAAGAAGCCAGTCACGAAACATCACACACGGTATGATTCCATACATATGAAGCATCCAAAGCAGGCAAACCCATGGAGACAGATTAGTGACTGACAGGGGCTCATGGTGGGATGTGAATAGGGAGGGACAGGGCTTCCTCTTGGGGTAATGAACGTGCTGTGCAAGTAGAGAAAGGTTCTGGCTGCACAACATTGTGTGTGTGTGTGCACTCAGTCATGTCCAGCTCTTTGTGACTCCATGGACTGTAGCCCTCCAGACTCCTCCGTCCATGGGGTTTTCCAGGCAAGAATACTGAAGTGGGTTGCCATTTCCTTCTCTAGGGGATCTTCCTGACCCAGGGATTGAACCTGCATCTCCTGCACTGGCAAGAGGATTCTTTGTCATTAGCACCACCTGGAAAGCCCACAACATTGGGCATGTACTAAACGCCACTGGATAGAACCCTTCAAAATGGTTAATTTAATGTTAAGTGAATTTAACCTCAATTTTTGAAAAAAGAAAAAAGAGACCACTGGCTGTATCCTTGTGGTCAAGTTCCTCAACATTTCTGTGCCTCACTTTTTTCATCTGAAAAATGGCCTCTCCGAAGTATGTGTGGAGGACCATGCCAGGACAATGGACAGCACATAAAAAACCATGCCAGGGATATCCTGGGTTCTGTAAGTGCATTTTGCTGTGGTTGTGATTTGCTATTAACAACAGGAATTCCTTGACCCACTCGAGAATCAGTGGCCTGACTAGAGGAATGAAAAGTAGGGGACTGACTACGCACAGATGCGCAGTCCTATGCCAGGTCCCAGGGTGACTAGACTCTGTGCCTAGGTATTATCAAGGGGTTAACTTCCCTGCACAATTCACCAGAAGTTCTAATACTAACCTCTTTAAACTTTCTTACACACCAGAAGCTATGTTTTAAGGGATGAGGATTAAGACAGCACACATTAAAGGCCCCGCCAGAGGGCCTGACACACAGTAGGTACACAGGGAACGTCTGCTGGATCTGGGCATTTGTCTTGCTTGATCAGTGCCGTGGAGACACTGATCTTGGGGATGTTGCAGAGAAGCCCAGACACCCGCTTCCTGTCTGATTGAGCTGGTCTTTCTGGATGAGGAGCTGCAGAAAAGCTCTTATGCTCCTGTCCTGGGTCCCTGGTGGTATCTCAAGAGAGAGGTTTGGGTCGATGGTTAAGGGTAGCTTAAATGTCCACATGGTGGGCCCCACTGGGTTAGACCTTGTTGCTGTGAATCCCTAAGAGGCAGAATTAGTAGATTCTGGGTTTTGCTTGAGGCTTGCACATACACGACATGCACGCACACACACACCACAGACAGAATGTGAGCCCTGGAGGGGCCATGGACACTTTCGGCCTTTGCATCTGGTTTGCTGCAGGACACAGGGCCCAGGGGCAGACAGTGTGGGGTCTGTTACCACTGGCCCAAACCTCGCAAACCAACTGCATAATGCTTTTGGTTTCATCCCTGTCTGTGGTCCATCCGACTGAAGAATGCTAGCGCAGTTTCCAGCCTTACTCAGTAAACAGAATATATTAAATAAAAGCATCATGTTCTTTGATGATTCCAAACCTAGCAGGGTTTCGATAGTTGAAAATTTCCATTTTCATTCACACACTGGATGCATAAACAGCTCCAACCAGAGCTTACGTGGGCCAGGCGGTCACGTCAACAGTGAAGCGGGAAGGCCTAGATTCTTTAAACATAACTTCGCTTGCATATTCCAAACACAAGAACATCTTCCTGTTCACAGACGAGTTGGTTCTCGCCTGTTTCTCTTGAAACATTCAGTCTTTGAGTCTTACTTTGCATTTGCCACTTTTGAAAGAGATGTGAGTTCAAGAAATATTTTTCTGGTCTTTTCATGAGTGAAGGGAAAAAGGAAAGCAACTCAGCTGATGATGAAGTCCAGCCTGTGGGGCCAGCACTATTATGCAACTATGATAACTACTGCCTGCTTTGGGGGAGCACTTTCTGTGTCAGGCACTGTGTTAAGGCCTTGACTTGCAATGTTTCCTCTAATCCTCCTAACTGCCCTATGAAATAGGTACCAATACTGGGTCCCTTTTAGGTGCAGACACTGAGATGCAGAAAGCTGAGGCAACACGTGCCAATTCAAATGGCCCATCGGTGGTGGCAGAATCTGCAGCCAGGCTGTCTGTATCCAGGGTCTCATGGAGGCTACTGGGCAGTAGAGACCAATGAATCTGGATGGCAGTTAGAGCCAGACAGCTGAACTGGACAGGCGATGACAAATCACAGACAGCTCAGAGCAGCCAGGATGGGTGAACGCTGCCCTTGGATATCCACCCAGGTTTTCAGAGTCTCATAGAAGCTTCTGACTTGGGCACTCCCGCCCCTTCGAGAAGGCTCCTAAGTTTGCTCATCCTTCCTGGGAGGGGAGAAGTCGTGGTTTTGGAAGCTACAGATGGAGTGGCAGATGGGAAGTGAAAGCCTATCAGAGTTGCCCAGGATAAAACCATTCATCTGCAAAATTCATATGTTTTTGTGTGGGGCAACTTCACGAAAACAACAGCAAGAGGAACCAGCCGTGCCTGACGCGTGGAGCGCCTCTGGCCGTGATGCTGGCAACGCGAGTGGGTGGAAGAACTGGCAGGGGGTGGACACGGAAATGAGGGCCGTGGGAGGCGGAGGAGAGACAGATCGGCAGGCGTGGCCAGACAACCGGCGCATCAAAGCTAAGAACACGATGACTCCCTTCTCCGAACCCCCAAATGGGTGGGGCACATGGTCTGAGAAAGGATTTCTGGACCTTTCTCAGAGATCAGGAGGCTCAGCCTTGGATCCAGCTTGAGGATTCAGAGCTGACAGGTACTGAGCTAAGTGCCCAAACTCTCTGGGTTCCATGACTACAATCTGATTTCACAGAAACTGTGTTTACTTGCCAAGGATCACCTGCGAGTGAGGTGGCAGAACTCAGAGTCTAGCCTTAAGCCATCACATGGGAGTCTGAGGACTCATCTTCTTGGACACTGAAATGCTAGAAATGCTGATCTCCTGGACCAGCTGACCTGGCTAAGTGACCAGTGCTGTTACAACTGCAACTACGGGGCCTATAGGGGGCAGCATTGAGACTTGATGCAATTCTTCTGGGAAAGGTCATAGGCTGGCCCACCTGCCCTTGAGAGGTCCTGGTCAAATGTCACCTCCTGACTGAGGCTGACATGACCTCTGAGGCCTCCATGGGAGGTCTGGAGCCTGGGGAGTGGGAATCTTGACCTTTGAAGGGAGCGTCTGTCACACCAGCAACTGTGCTCGGCATTCTGGGGGTATTTCTGAACACACTCCTTCTTTGGAAGGGAGAGGGAGAAGGCTCCAGCTCACCCTCGCCTTGTACTTCCCTATACTCATCTCTCCCCCTTGTTTTGTTTATTAGGTTCCAGCCATGTTTAAATGTCTCAAAGGCAAGTAGTTCATCTCCGACCCAAGTCCAGGCTGTTCTCTTTCTCAGGAACTGGACAGTTCTCAGCTGGAGGCAGTTTTGCTCCTCCAGAAACACAGCACCTGGAGATATTTGTGGTTGCCACAAGTGGTTGGGAGCGGGAACCACTACTGGCATCTAATGGGTAGAGGCCAGGAGTGCTTCCAAATACCAGCAGTGAGCAGGGCAGCCTCACGGCAGAGAATGATCCAGCCCCAGGTCATATTGATGGGCTTCCCAGGGGGTGCGAGTGGTAAAGAACCCACCTGCCAATGCAGGAGACAGAACAGATGCGGGATCAATCCCTGGGTTGGGAAGATCCCCTGGAGGAGGGCATGGCGACCCACTGCAGCATTCTTGCCTGGAGAATCCCCATGGACCACAGAGGAGCTGGTGGGCTATGGTCCATAGTGTTACAGAATTGGACACCACTGAAGTGACTTAGCACTCATGCAATCGTACTGATATTAAATTGCAAGAGAGACTTTATCTTTTAGATATGTTTACTGAGATATTTGGGGCTTCCCAGGTGGCTCAGTGGTAAAGAACCCACCTGCCGATGCAGGTGTTGCAGGAGACGTGGGTTCAATCCCTGAGTTGGGAAGACTTCCTGGAGAAGGAAATGGCAACCCACTCCAGTATTCTTCCCTGAAGGGTCCAGTGGACAGAGGAGCCTGGTAGGCTATAGTCCATAGGGTCGCAAAGAGTTGGACATGACTGAGCATGCATGCACACACTGAAATATTTACAGATATAATTATCTGACCTCTTAGAAATGCTTCACCAGGGCTGGTGGAAGAGGGTCAAGGTCTTTATTGGCATGGATACAAGATGAACTGATTATAGTTGAAACTGGGTGATGCAGGGGTCATTATACTAGTCTTGTATTCTTGTGCATGTTTGAGAATTGCCTTGATAAAACACCTTTTACAAGACTCCTTCATCTAGCTCTTCTGGAAATTCTGTGCCCAGCGCTGTCATAGAAAGGAAGGCCCTCTCCTTCACCCTGTCCACTTCTCCTTTTTGGCCTTTCAATAAGCAAGACGGAAAACACAGTCAAGCAAAGAGCCGCCTTCTTGATAGGAAATATAGTTCACTTTGTTGCCTTTTTTCCTCCCTTTAAAGAGATCTCCAGGGGTTTTCTTTGCTTACACCTCTTGTAAAGAGTAGATCAATGTTTGTGCAAAGGGACAGAGTGGCATCTGAATTTCTCACCGCCCCAGGGCTGCTGGTTGCTCCACCACCCGCACATAATTGTGGCTGAGTAGCCTACAGGCCCTGGGGAGGGCCTCCAGAGAAACTAGAGATCTGCAGTTTCAGTAGAAATCTACCAGTCGTAGAATGTGGGCAATCAATTCATGTGTTAAAATTGGATAGGAGCCAAGCAAACCCACCCATGGGATTCCAACAGCCCAGGGATGCCTGTCTGATTCTGCCCAGGCTGTCACCGCCACACACCACCCCTCCCCCCCCCCCGCCCCACTTCTTCCACTTTGTCCTTTTCAGTTTAACCCCTAAGTCAGACCTTGACCTTCCTCTGCTCCAAACATGGCGTGTGGTTCCCATCTTCCTTTGAGTAATGGCCAAATTCTAGACCCTCCATGATCTCACCTCAGTTTTCTCTCTGGCTTCTGTTTCTTACGACTTCACCCCCTATTCCAGCCACACTGAGCCCTGCTGTTCCTGGAACACATCAGGCATCCTCAGGGCTCAGCCCCTGTCCTGCCCTCTGCTGGACCATTTTCCCTGTCTGGGCGGCTCACTCCATCACCATCTTCCATTCTTCTCCGGAAGGATGTTCCTGGCCACTCTCATTACAGCTCCACCTCCCCCCTGCTCCTGCTGCTCTCTGCCTTAGTTTTTGATGTACCATTTTAAATACTTAGTTTGCAAGTTGTCTGTTTCCCTGAATTGAATGGAAGCACCTCATGGCAAGGGGTTTCAGGCTTTGAAGCATGTTCTCAAACAGAGCTGGGAAAACCATGTACTCAAGAAATCTCTGTTGAATGAATGAATGAGTGAATGCTCACATGATTCTCAAGCACAGTGTGGCCCTCATGTAGAGAGACCTTACAGAGACAGTGAGTAAGCATCTCAGAGGCAGGAAGGCTTCTCCAGACGGGAGGCAGGTTGCTTCCGCCTCTGGCTTCCCAGATATGACAGGGGAAGCAGGACCTCAAAGCAGGCTGGCCAGGGCTGCCTTACCTGATGGGGTAGTCAGCTGCGCTGAGGTTGATGAAGAAGTCCCAGGGCCAGTCGGTCATCTCCAGGAGGTCCCGCATGCTCTGCAGGTATGTGGACAGGAGGCTGGCTCCCCCCCAGATGGTGGCCATCCTCCAGGGCGTGACACGGACGTTGCTGTACTGCCTGGCGAACTGAAGCACTTGGCGATGCAGGTAATTGGAGCGCTTTCCCAGGAGAGGAAGGGTGAAATTCAGCAGTGCGGAAACCCCCCCAGCCCTGCCCCTTACTCCCCCTCTGTCCTTTCCCTTCTAGGTGACAGGGCTTCTGAACTTTGCCAAGTAACTGATTCAGACCCGGGGTGTCTTTCTGCATCGTTATACAAACTTCATTATTTTTAAAGTATTACTTTAGCAATTTGAGATGCAGATTCCCTGGTCCTGACTCTGCATTACTGGTTCCCCAGGTGTAGGCTGGGGCCTGGGAGTCTGCATTTTTCTCTAAGACTGATACATATGATCTGAGGATAACAAGCTAAGTAATATGGTTGTATCTAATATGGTTGCATCCCTGGTTCAGGAAGATCCCCTGGAGAAGAGAATGGCAACCCACTCCAGCATCCTTGCCTGGAGAATTCCATGGACAGAGAAGAGTCTGGCAGGCTAAAGTCCATGGGTCACAAAGAGTTGGATACGACAGAGTGACTAACACTTGCATTTAAACCTGAGGAGTATTTTGAAAGGTAGACTTTCTCTACTACCCTCTGGCAGGCCTGCTAGAATCAGACTTTTGAATAGGCATCCCCTTTGTCTTCTTGACCAGAGACACAATCATGTCACATCAGCAGACCAACGGGAACCTCTGGAACAAGATGCTCAGGGGTCAACAAGCTGGCTGCATGATTTTTTTGGTAAATAAAGTTTTATTGAAACAGTCACACACATTCATTTGTGTATGTTTTCATGGCTGCTTTCAGGCTACAGTGCCAGAGCTGATTAGCTGTGACCGAGTGTATAGCCCACAAAGCCTGAAATACTTGCCCTCTGGCCCTTGATGGGAAAAGTGGGCCCACCCCTGGGTTAGCTATCCTTATAGAATGGCAGGCATTGCATTGGGCAGGACCATGAGCAAAAGAGGTATGACTGACAATGTTCATTGTCATTGAAGGAAGTCTAACGTCACAGTTGGGAGCTTTGAAACCAACACCCATGCATGTGCACACGTGCACACATACACACACACACCTACACAGCACTTCAAGGCCAATGGTCTGGGGGAGGCAGCTGCTGAGCCTGCAAGGCTCCCCAGAAAGGGAGGGGCAGACACACACCCAGAGAAGTGCCAGCACACGGCGATCAGAGGGCGGGCCTCACCTTGTCCACGTGGATGTAGTAAAAGTGGTCCTTGTGGTAGATGGCCTTGAACATGCGCTGCAGCTGCCGGGAGGCGCGGCCGTGGACCACCAGGACGAAGGCGATTCTGACTGGGTTGGCCAGCATATACTCCACTGAATCCTCATCCCACTGAACGTTCTTGTTGGCTTTGCCTGGGAAAACCAGGGAGATCACAGGTGGGGTGAGTTTGGTTGTCCTCAGCGGGTGTTTCTCTGATGCTTCTTCCTGGGACTATTTGAGGGGCACAGTAGTCATTTTGGTCCCTGAAACTGGTTTCAACTTAACCAAGAAAGTCCTGGACCCTTACTCTGTCCTGGTAAACAGGAGTGGGGGCCCCTGAGGAGCTAAAGACATGGTTTCCATCCTCAGGGAGCCAAAGTGTACACATCCTCCATGTGTACACTGATGGAGACACGTGTACACATATTAAAGCCGGAGGAGATGAGCCACGTAAGAGGTACATTTCTGAACCACAGAGGAAGGAGCAGTTAACTTTAATTTGGGAAATGTTAAGATATCTGTGCTGTTTTTGTTTGTCCAGAATCCACTCTCATTTCTCCTCCGAACAGCATCTATTTTGTTTTGTTTTGTTTTGAAATTGTGGAAAGAACAGATAACCTGAGAGCTACCCTCTTAATACATTTTTAAGTGTTCAGGATAGTAGTGTGGATTATAAGTGATAGCTTATGGTGAACGGTATCGGATTCGTGATCTCCGAAGAAAATTTAGCTTTGGGACCAGGGACCAGGCTTGATCACTCAAGAGCTTTTGTGCAGCAGAGTTTTATCAAAGTGAACAAAGGACAGAGAAAGCTTCTGACATAGACATCAGAAGGGGGACAGAGAGTGGCCCCCACGCTAGTCTTGGCAAGGCCTTATATACTTTCATCAGACCCACTCCCACAACATACATCTGAAATTAACAAGATTAGAGCTAACAATAGAAAGGTCTTACCAGACCCTGGCCCATAGTATACAAATTTTAAGGTAACAAGATTAGTCAGAAGGTTAAGGAGAAATGTGTCCTTGAGCAAGATACACTGTTATATCACTAAGACAAAGCAATGTAGGAAAAAAAAATTGTCTTTTTCTCTTGAGAGCCTCAGACACCTCTCTCTCCTTGAGAGCTCCAGACCCCTTTCTCCTCCTCGGCGACCCCAGATTTCTTATCAACCTACTAGGGAATTGACTCCCTCATAAGCACAATGTTGCATTAGCAGATCTCTAGAATTGATCCATCGTGCCTATGAGAAATTTATCACCCAATATTTTCAGGGGCATCAACCTCTCCCCCATTCTCTGTGTGGAAGGAGAGGGTCTCTATCTAGTATCAGTTTCAGGGGTGGTCACAGGACTTAGGCTTGGCCAGTCAGGACACAGTAAGTAAGGTTCAGAGTTTAACCAAGCTTTTTAGCCAAGAAGACAGAATTCCAGACTGTTGTTGGAACTAGATAAGAGTCTCAAAGTCCATGAAACTTGAAGATCCCAAGAGCCATTTTATCCCCCCATGGAGAGGAAAGGCAACATGGAGGGAAACGCTGCTGAGCGAGGGGGAGGGATAGATCCTCGTGACCCCGCTTGAGCTCCCGGATCAGCCTGGGGGGAGATCAGCCACCCGTCATTGCTTATTTTTCTTTAAAAGCCCAGATCCTACAGCAGATGCTCCTAGATAAGGGGTTCCAGACGTCATTTATCCTGGTGTGTGCGTGCTTAGTCGCTTCAGTCGTGTCCAACTCTTTGCGATCCGATGGACTGCAGCCCGCCAGGCTCCTCTGTCCATGGGGTTCTCCAGGCAAGAATACTGGAGTGGGTTGCCATGCCCTTCTCCAGGGGATCTTCCCCACTCAGGGATGGAACCCGTATCTCTTGCATTGCAGGCAAATTCTTTACTACTGAGCCATTGGAGAAGCCCCCTTTATCCTGGAAGCAGCCTCAAAGATGCCTTTTATCCTTCTTTCCCTTGTAAATGCCCCAGGGGCAAGGTTTCAGGAAGGAACACGGCTTACTGGTTCAGTTCATTATAATCCCAACCAGAAATCTCCTGGCTTTCCTGAGCTGAATTTCCTTTGGGTGTAACCTGATTTCTTGCAGGTTTTAGGTTTATGGGACTCAGCACACAGCAGCTGCAGGTCTCTCTGAATACCAACTGGGAAAGCTGAGAACTCGTACTGTTCAGCCTGGAGGTCAGGAGTCAGGGAGCCTGCTGGCTGTCACTGGGAAGCTGAACGGCCACCACATGAGTGTGGCTCCTTTTGTGTTGTCCCAGAGGACGGGATGGGGATGAGATGAGCGTGGGCTGTGTCCTCATCATGTGATACAGACTCTATGGCCCGCGGCCCTGCCTCCCGCAGTTACGACTGCAGATCCCTGCGCCCTGACTCCCCCACCATCGACCTTGACCCTTGACCTTTTGTCTTTTCCTTGAGCAAGCCTGTCTTTGCCTCAGAACCTTTCCATGGCCATTCCTGCCCCCAGGGACACCCTCTCCCTAGATCTTTGTATATTTCTTCTTGCCACTAGTTCACAGGTCACAATCAGGCCACCTGCCCCCTACCAACCACATCACTCTCTTTTATCTCGACCTATTTCAATTTTGTGCATTGCATTTAACACTGTCTGGAATTACATATATATGTTTTATTGTGTGGATCCACAACTGGAACTAAACTCCAAAAGATGAGGGACTATTTCAGAATATTTGTCACTGAATACACAACATTATTAACAATATCTGGAACATAGCTGGTTTTTGGTGAAAACAAAAGTTACAGGGGGATACATTTTAGTATGGTAACAATTACCTCTTCTTGAGCATTGAGCAGTCCTTACCATTAATTATTTCATTTAATCCTCGTAACAACCCCACAAGATAGGGCCATTATCTCTGTTTTGCAAATGAGGAAACCATAGCTTAGAGAGGCCAGGGGATTTATTTGTTCAAGGTCCCACTGCTTTAATTAAGCTGAGATTCAAACCCAGGTCTGTTTTCAAAGCTTATGCCCTTAACCAGTAATATACACTACATTACCATGCCCAGAATTTATAAATATTAATAACAATTCTGCTTAATGAAATAGCCTATCAATTAGTTATTGCAGGTAGATAGGCATGCACTTGAAGACTGTCAGAAGTATTGCAGAGAGGATTCCTGTGTCATGTGGGAGGTGGACTTTAGGTAGCCAATAAGGTGACATCTTTTAATTCAACCATCCATCCGTCCATTCATTCACCCATCCATTCAAATTCAACCACTCATCCAACAAACCAGTTAACTATCCACCTAGCAAAATGTTTAATGCCTATCATCCCCTCAAAAAACCATCCATCCATCCATCCATCCATGCATCCACTCACCCATCATCCTCCAAGCAAACCATCTATGCATGCACTCTTCTAACCATCTAATGATCAACTTTCTGATCCACGCAATATTAACTTAGCCTATACTGCATTAATATTGCGTGGATCAGAGAGTTGATCATTAGATGGTTGGAAGAGTGCAAGCATGGATGATTTGCTTGGAGGATGATGGGTGAGTGGATGGATGGATAGATGAGAAGGTGTATCCTTATTGGCCATGTAAAGTAAGCCTCCCACATGATACAGGAATCTTCTCTGCAATGCCTCTGACAGTTCTCCAGTGCACGCCTATCTACCTACAACAACTAATTCACAAGGTATCTCATTAACTAAGCAGAATTGTTATAAACATTCCCAAATGGAAGACAGAATGGCAACCCACTCCAGTATTCTTGCCTGGGGAATCCCATGGACAGAGGAATTTGGTAGGCTGCAGTCCATAGGGTCACACAGAGTTGGACATGACTGAAGCGGCTAAGTACACACACATTCACATACTACGTGCCACATACTATGCTAGGTACTAGAAAAATAAAATTGGAGGAAAAACTCTTCCCTTGAGGAGCTCTCAGCCAACTAGGACACATGGAAGACAATGCTCAGTTGCTTTATGAAAGATGTGTGCCCTTCGAGGGTGGGGAAGTAGTGAACAATACGCCCGCAGAGACCGAGGAATTTAGCCCAAAGCTTCTGAGCCCATTTCCCCATGCTCTCCTGATGTCCTACCCTCTTTGGCTCCTGACTGTTCAATCAGGAAATTCGATCCTGGGGATAATTACCATCTTGGCTCTGGTTGAAGACAAGCTAGGCAGCAACCACAAGGTTATCCTAACCTCCCTCTAATTTTCTTTCTAAACCACTCACAAATACACTTAGGCTTTCCTGGTGGTTGTACAGGAGAAGTGGGCCTGGAAGAATTATGTCCCTTTAAACACTCACACAATAACCTATCCATTCATTCATCCATCCACCCATCCACCCATCCATTCATTCACCCATCCATCCATCCATCCAACCACCCAGAACCCTTCAACCCTCCCACTTGCCAGTTTAGGACAAAACTTTGAGCACAAAAGCATATGGGACCTGAGCCTGCTTTCACACATGGATTATGAATGGGTTAAGGAATGTGAGAATCCAAAGTAAAAAGATAATAACATAAGAGAAAAGCTTATATTCTCTTTCCAGCAACTGCAGCCCAAAGGCAGTGCACAGGTCACGGCAGGGCCAGCTGTAACCTCTCTTCACCTCCCTCAGAGACTCTTTATCAAACAAAGGGAGGGAGATTAAAAACAATGGCTACTCATGTCACTTTTTTCTACCTGGATTTCTTTGGGTGATGTTTCAAAGGTTTAAATGCAATCTGGACACCATGTTTCATAGGAATTCCACTCTGTAGGGGTTCCTGCTGGCCTTGATAATACTGCTCATCTCTGCCCCAGGGTTTCTGGGTAACAATGACCAGGAGGTCCTAGCAAGGGAGGCTCCTGGGGCCTTTGGGAACAGCCATGCTCTCCAGCCAGGGACGTCTCTTGCCCTGTTGTTGAATGAGTGAGCAAGTGAATCCATTCTGGAGGCAGGCTGCTCTGGGCCAGGGGAGCTGATGTCTCCTGAGTGCTGGTGCCAGGGGCTATGTGTGGGTCGTTACTTGGCTCTGGGAGGAAAACACTGTCATACTCGAGACTCAGAGAGGTCAGCGTGTTTCTCAGGCCACACGGTAAGGGAGGACAGAGGCGGGAGTGTGACCCCAAATCCATCCCTGCTCCTTCCACCCACCCTCTGCTGTACTGATGAGCAGGTTATGGGAGGAAGAGTGTGAAGATGGCTGGTCTCTGAAGGGACTTGAGTGTTGATGTTGAGAAAAGCCTTTTGTAATCTTTCTTTGGGGGTTTTAGAAAGCAGAGCAGATTCACAGACAGACAGACATGATCAAAGGTGCTTCCTTTCTGGGGAAGGGGAAGAAGACCCGGGGAAGCAAACACTGGCTGCAGAGCCTCCTGGGTGTAAACAGTCTAAAGTCATTCTTGGGCCAGACAGTCTGGGGAGGACCGAAGAGAAGGGGGAACAAAACCCCAGAGCTCTGCATGCGTGCATGCTAAGTCACTTCAGTTATGTCCGACTCCTTGAGACCCCATGGACTGTAGCCTGCCAGGCTCCTCTGTCCATGGAGTTCTCCAGCAAGAATACTGGAGTGGGTTGCCGTGCCCTCCTCCAGGTGTTGGGAGCCAGTGTGAGGAACTCCACCCATGGCAAAGGTCATGAGGAAGGAAGCTTGGCATACGCAAAGGCGTGATCAAGCCTCAGGAAACTCCCTGTTCCCGAGCATCTACCCCAAAACCAGAGTACTTTACGGGGAGCTCTCCCCCATAACCATTTCTCTCAGAGAAGGAGTTAACTTGCAGCTCCAGTCAATAAAAATTCCTGGGCGTGACAAGAGTGTTTTAACTTACGAACTCTGAAGGTTCTCTGGCCTGCCTGATCAGGCTCGTCCGGCCGCATGTGATTGTTTACAGCCTCCCAACTGTGAGAGGCATGGGATGTTTTAAAACTTTCTAAAACCAGACTCTTTTGAGAAGTTAGAAGATCATTAGTATAGTATTAGTAGGATGATTAGGAATTATATTGGTGAAGGGTTTTTTCATTTGTCCTGCCAATAATTACTGCTAATTCCCTGCCCTGGGTGTGACAAGGATGTCTCAGGACAAACCTCTCTGCTGACAGACTAGCTTGTGTGACAGCCTCTCAGCCATAAACAGCACAGAGAGTTTGCAGTATTAGCATAGGGCTTTTTTCATTGATGAGTCAATGATTGCCATCAGGCCTCCATATCCTTAGGCACCTGGGAATATATTAATCAATGTATTTGGAATATAGAAAAGGAAATATAGTAGTTTTTTGATGTTAGCAATACTAGACTTTTGAGTTAATGAATCTTCTCTTTTGTTACAGATCACTGTACTTTGTTATAAATCACTATAAATCACTATGCTATGTAACTTTATCACTATCTTAAGACAAAATAGATCTTAAGGGGAACATTGGTGAAGGGTTTACATTTGTTGAGCAAATACTTGCTGCTAAATCTCCATATTCCTGTCCTTATAATGAATATAACTAGCATATAGGAGAAATAAGTATTAACCTTTAAGATTAATCATGTTAAACCTTAGGTTAAGTAAATTCCTTTCTTAATTGTAACTCACTACACCCTCACCCTATAGGAATGCAACTTTATTTGGAGGGTGGCGCCTGATTTAAGAAAAAATCACCCCTGGAAAAATAAGTTTTCTGGTTAACTGACCGGTATCAGAAAGGGCCATAAAATGTCATCAGACCTCATGGCTAAAAGATGATGAAACTCATAAGACCTTTGTATAATTTTATATGAAGCACCTGATTGTGACAAGGGTCAGGTCTGCTGACCCCCGTGTGACTCTGTATTCATCCCTATGTATAACAAAAAGGTATATAAACAAACCTGAAAAATAAAGAAATCGGATCAGTTTCTGGAAAGACTGATTCCCCCGTGTCGTTTCTTTCTTGCTCTCCGCTTTCCTGGCTGAATTACCATCTGAAATGTGGGTAATCACCAAGCCTGCTAATTCTGCCTGGGCTTCTGAGATTGGACCGGGGAGGCCTCAGTGCCTCCTCTCCTTTGGGAAAATGGAAAGACGCCTGTGGCCTACGTAGATGGTGATTGGGATTCCATGTAAACCAGTTATTCAGCCTCTTTTCTCCACTAATTCTCCTACTACACTATCTGTTTCTAATCTCCCTCTATATCTATAATTAAAGAAGTTTTTTCCAGGACGCCGACTCCATCCCCACCTTTGAATCACCCTGGATCCACTGGGGCTGGACCCTGGCATCCAGGAGATCTTCCTGAACCAGGAACCTGGGTCTCCCACATTGCAGGCAGATTCTTTATCATCTGAGGCACCAGGAAAGCCAGCTATTCTGGGCATTAAGGGTGGGTGAGAAAGACAAAAATATCCACAGAAAAGAGACAGAGAGATGGCGTTGGGGATGAGAGGTGGAGGTGGGCACACACAAATCCAGGGAAAAGCAGAGAGAGACAGGAGGACCTCCTCCTCCCCCATATACGGGAAAGAAATATACAGAGAGACCCATGAAGAATCACGGGCACAGACAGAGACACAAGGACAAAAACGGAGACAAACACACCCAGCCAGACATACACACGGAGGCAGGGGCAAGGGGGGAGCTTCTCCACCGGAAAAGCTGGATCCACTTGACCCCAGAGTGATGCAGCTAGCCTTAAAAGCAAAGGCCAATGAAAGTTCCAGAATTTCAGAATCAAAAAATGCCCCCAGGCTGGAGATACTGCCTGGTCCCTTCCCCCCAGACTACTTCCATTCTTTACACACTCTCCCCTCGCCTGTCCCCTGGCCAGCCCTGTACTCTCATGAGCCCAGAGATGAAAGAAGAGGGTGAGGCCCAGGCCTCACCCTGAGACATTCACAGGCTGGCTCCGCGACCACAATGGCAATGATCTCCACGTTGGCACATGGGAGAACCCTGAGGCATTTTGTCAAATAAACAAGAGGGCGTGAATGGGCGAGTTTTCTGCCCTGTGTTGCAGCGGTTGGGGAGGGGGGGGAAGGGAGGGCATTCAAAGGGGCCGAGGTTCATGGTACTCTGGGCCAGTTGCCAGTCACCAGCTTCTTATTTTTGCTCCACAGCCCCGGCTCCTGCATCGACCTTTCCAGCAAGCTGCTCGGACATGGGGTTGCTGAGGAGACAGGAAACCACCCCAGAGACCAGGCAGCGTGGGCCTCCTCAAGCCTGGTCACCATTTCCGGGACTGCGGTCCTGGAAAGCTGCCGGCCTCCACCACCAGGAGTGGGATCGTCAGTGGGCTGTGGTGAGCTTCCCAGAAGGGCAGGAACGGGGGAGGGGCTCTCTCCCACCCACTGGAGGGAGTAGGGGCTGGCAGAGCCTGGCCAGAGGTGATGTGGCAACAAGTATTATACTGTTACACATGCAGGTCCCTCGACCCAGTAATTTCACTCCTAAGAATCTATCCTGGGGGAA
This sequence comes from Budorcas taxicolor, assembly GCF_023091745.1. Classification (NCBI taxonomy): domain Eukaryota; kingdom Metazoa; phylum Chordata; class Mammalia; order Artiodactyla; family Bovidae; genus Budorcas; species Budorcas taxicolor. The sequence goes on from NC_068911.1 coordinate 27,129,414, forward strand.
GAAGGCAAATATGCATGTCTCCATGTATATGGCAACCCACTCCAGTACTCTTGCCTGGAAAATCCCATGGACAGAAGATCCTGGTAGGTTACAGTCCGTGGGGTTGCAAAGAGTCAGACATGACTGACTGACTTCACGTTCTTTCTTTCTTTCCATGTATAGAGGGTTTCCCAGGTGGCGCTTGTGGTAACGAATCTGCCTGCTGATGCAGGAGACGCAGGAGACTCAGCTTCCATTCCTGGATTGGGAAACTCCTGGAGAAGGAAATAGCAATCCACTCCAGTATTCCTGCTTGGGGGCTACAGATCATGGGGTCACAAAGAGTCAAGCATGGCTGAGCACGCACACACGTCCATGAATAGGGTGCTCTTTGTTCATCTAGTCACCCATTCAGCATCTCCTCTGTGCACACGGGACATGACAGAGTCCTCTCCTGAATGCTGCTTAGGTGAGTGGAGTAGAAAGCCAATACAAAAGTAAGCAAATACACAGAGTGAAGTAAGTCAGAAAGAGAAAAACAAATATCATATATTAACGCATATATGTGGAATCTAGAAAAATGGTGCAGGTGAACTAGCTGCAGCCTGGGAGTAGAGACACAGACAGAGAATGGGCGTGTGGACACAGCAGGGAGAAGGAAGGTGGGATGAACCGAGAGGGTGGCACTGGCGTTTATACACCACCACGGGTGAGATAGACAGCCAGCGGGAACGTGCAGCACAGCATGGGGAGCCCAGCTCTGTGCTGCCCCGGATGGTGCCTGGGGGAGATCCAGGAGGGAGGGGATATATGTATGCTTATAGCTGGTTTACTTTATTGTACAGCAGAAGCCAACACAACATTGTAAAGCAACTATGTGTGTGTGCTAAGGCACTTAAGCCATGTCCCACTCTGTGCAACCCTACGGACTGCAGCCCACCAGGCTCCTCTGTCCAGGGGATTCTCTAGACAAGAATACTGGAGTGGGTTGCCTTGCTCTCCTCCAGGGGTTCTTCCCAACCCAGGGATGGAACCTGCATTTCTTATATCTCCTGCATGAGCAAGTGGGTTCTTTATCACTAGTACCACCCAGGAAACCTGTAAAGCAATGATACCCTAATTTTTAAAAAAGCAAGTAAACAGAGAATACAATTGCAAACATAGTGATATCGACTATGAAGAAAAAAATTTAAGCATGTTAAAGGAGGGCAGATTATTTGACTATGGTGGCCAAAATGTAGGCTGATGTGAAGTGGATACACTTGAACAAGCTCAGAGTGAACTGAGGGGGTGAGTCATTTAATTATCACAGATGGAGGAGGATTCTGGGCAGCTGTCATAGCAAGTGCAAAGGTCCTGAGGCCTCCATCTCCATGGTGTTTATAATGGTCCAAAATAGGAATCGACCCAAAGGTCATAGTAATACTTGTTGATACAGAACATTATCTGTAACATATTAAGCAAAACAAAAGTCCTTCAATGCAATCCATAACAATTAAAAGACCTGCCCCCAAATATTAACAGAAGATCCATGGTGGCATGACAGTTTTCATTTCTTCCTTATACTTTTCCGCGTTAACTACATTTTGTAAGACGGATAACTTTTATCAGCCAACCTAACAATAAAGGCGATGTTTGCTGCTGCTGCTGCTGCTAAGTCACTTCAGTTGTGTCTGACTCTGTGCGACCCCATAGACGGCAGCCCGCCAGGCTCCCCTGTTCCTCGGATTCTCCAGGCAAGAACACTGGAGTGGGTTGCCATTTCCTTCTCCAATTCATGAAAGTGAAGTCACTCAGTCATGTCTGACTCTTCGCAACCCCATGGACTGCAGCCTACCAGGCTCCTCCACCCATGGGATTTTCCAGGCAAGAGTACTGGAGTGGGTTTGCCATTGTCTTCTCCTAAAAGGCGATGCTTACTGATACTTCTAATATCAACTGTTTACTGAACATGCCAGCTATGTATTAAGCCATTTCTGTGCACGATTTTTTTTTTTACTTCCATCCAAACTTCTATGAGGAAAGGGTTATTATCTTCCTCTGATATGGCGAAGGAAGCTGAAGTTCAGAGACGTCCCGGTTAGGAGTTGGTTGAGCTGGAAATGGAGCTGATCTGTTTTACGCAAGCCCTATTATTGCCACTATGCTCCATCAAATTGTCCTCATTTCCAGAAGATGAAAATCTCTTCCTACAAGCCTATCAGTTGGCTTTTTTTCAGCTGCAGGACAGATAACAATGACATGTGGTCAGAGCTATGTGTGTCTTTACAGACTGAGATCCAAATGTTGCCCGGTTCCTAAAAAAAGCTATGAATTTAACAATGTAATCAGATTCCTGTGGCATAAAACAGAAAATAAGTGGAAGAATCAGAGTGATTAGAGGCAGCAGGAGAAGCTGACTTCAGACAAATGTTAAAAAGCCACAGTTGTGGGCAGGCATATAAAGTATATTTTTGCCATGCAGGTGGGGAGGCCAAGGACAAGTGCTCACGGAGGGCTCTGCCCAGCAACTAGCTGTGCCAGCTTCAGCCTATTACCCAATTTATTGCCATGGGTCAAATAACGGCTATGCAACCCTTGGGCTCTAAAGAGCTGCTGAAGACGAAGGTACTCTGCAAGGACCAATGTGCTGTGCAAATGTCGACATGTTGGCAATGACTATGCTTGTGGTTCCCTTTAGGGATACGATCTGGGAGGAGACAGTGAGCTACAGTGGTTAAGAGCATGGCCTCTGGTCAGGCAGATCTGTGTGACTTTGGAGCAGTTAAACCACCTCTCCAGGCCTCAGTTCTCTCATCTGTAAAATGGGTACATTATCATCACAGAGTCTGTCTCACGTGGCTGTCTGTGTCCGTTAGAATAGCTATCAACACTGCCAGCGTTACTGCCACCATTTCGATTTGGCTATTCAGGATGAAGTTTTTTGTAACCACTGGGCTCAGCTCCAGTGCTCTACCTCAAGGCCACGTGGCCTCTCGGGGCTGTGTATACCTGGGAGCTCACTGCTGCAAATAAACACCCACACCCGGAGTCTCCCTCTGCGGCATCTGCCTCTGATCACAACTAATAACAAATGCAAAACGAAGGAGCCTCTTGACTGGAATAGTTATTCCACCAACAAAGCCCGCAATTCTATTTATGCTCTGAAGGGGCCTCTTTGAGCTGTTGCAAGGGGAGCTTTCTGACTTGGTTCCAAATTATAGGGGTGGCTGGATCTTGGGGACAAGTGGAGACAAGACTGTGTTACAAATAGGATTGGGGTCAGGGGCGCACCCAGGCCCCTGCCCTAGGCTTGGGGCGGGCTCCGCGGCTCAGAACCACTGCCAGCTCGGCCTCTTCAGAGCAAGGACTATGAAAAGACACCTCTCTGATTGTCAGTTCTTTCTCTATAAAGCGGGTTAGTCACAGGTAGCTCTATTTTTAATTTTTTGAGGAGCCTCCACACTGCTTTCCATTGTGGCTAAACCATTTTGCACTCCCACCAGGCTGAACGTCGAGGACACGCACTGAGCTGAATAAACCGGTCCCAGAAAGACAAATCCGGCGTGATTCCACTCTTATGAGTGACCTCACATGTCTAACTCATAGGATCAAAGAGGGGAAATGCGGTGGCCAGGGGCTGAGGGTTCGGGGAGTAGGGAATTACCACCCATGGGCATAGAGCTCCAGATGAACCCAATGAACAGGTGCTAGAGATCTGAGTACAATGCTGCACCTATAGCCAACAATACTGGATTGTGCGCCTAAACTGTGTTAAGAGGGTAGATCTCACGTTAAGTGTTCTAACCAAAACACGATACATTTCTTAAAAACAGAGAGGATGACCAATCTGCCCCTGACCCCACTGGGTAGTGCTCGTGGGCAGGGCACGTTGGCGTACCAGGCTGCTGCACTGAGCAGGAGTCAGGGCTTCGGAGGAGAAAGCCTGGCAGGTTCTAGGTGCTTCCTCAGACTTGGGCCAAGGGCTTTTTTTTCTCTCACTGGGAAGTTTCAATGCTGAGTTGTGGTGATTAGAACTTGAGAGAAGCCCTCTGCTCTCAAGGGATTTCGAAAAGGCCACGGGGCCACATGTCTGGATCCAAATCTTGCTACTGCTGTGAACCAGCCATGGCGCCATGAGCCAGTCATTTCCCTTCCTTGGTCCCCAAGACTCTTCCAGAACAATAATGACGTCTGAGGCATACTGAGCCCTAAGCACTATGCACACATGATCTCATTACTTAATTTCCCTGAGGTCTAGGAGGCAGATACCATGATTATTACCCCCATCTCACCGTGGGGGGTGGTTCTGAGGCTGCAAGGCACTGAATAACTGATGACGAGTTACCCTCTCTGCAGAGGGCTGGATCAGAGACAAACCCATGCTTTATTCTAGCAGATGAGGAGGTAACATTCCAGTAGTCTGAAACTCTAGCCTGACCACGGAATTAGCATCACTGAATACAAAACAAAGTGACAGACTTTACTTTCTTGGGCTCCAAAATCACTGCAGACAGCGGCTACAGCCATGAAATTAAAAGACGCTTGCTCTTTGGAAGCAAAGCTATAACAAACTTAGAGAGAGTGTTAAAAAGCAGAGACGACACTTTGCCAACAAAGGTCCGTCTAGTCAAACTTATGGTTTTTCTGTTAGTAATGTATGAATGTGAGAGTTGGACCATAAAGAAGGCTGAATGCTGAAGAACTGATGATTTCGAACTGTGATGCTGGAGAAGACTCATGAGAGTCCCTTGGACATCAAGGAGATCAAACCAATCCTAAAGGCAATCAACCCTGAATATACACTGGAAGGACTGATGTTGAAGCTGAAGCTCTAGTACTTTGGCCACCTGAGGCAAACATGCAACTCATTGGAAAAGACCCTGGTGCTGGGAAAGATTGAGGGCAGGAGGAGAAGGGAGAGACAGAGGATGAGATGGTTGGATGGCATCACCATGTCCATGACTCAATGGACATGAATTTGAGCAAACTCTGGGAGATAGTGAGGGACAGGAACAGTGAGGTCACAAAGAGCTGGACATGACTGAGTGACTGAACAACAACAACTCTCTTGAGACAGGGCTCGTTGTTGGTCCTTTCTCCCGATCTTCCTTCATTGTTCAGCTTTATTGAAGCATAATTGACATAGAAAATTTTAAGATATTTAAAGTGTACACTGGGGTGATTTGATACATATATACATTGTGAAATGATTCCCCCATCTAGTTAATTAGCATATCATCACCTCACTTATTTATTTAGAGGGTGGAAACATTTACACTCTACTCTCTCAGTGACTTTCCCTCATACAATACAGTGTTATCAGCTTAGTCTCAGATCTTACTCATCTTATTGCTGCAAGGGTGTGTCCTTTGACAATCTGTTCTCTTCCCTCTACCCCCCAGTCCCCGGTGACCACTTTCCTACTCTCTGTTTCCAAAAAGATTCCATGTATAAGTGGTATCATGCAATGTTTGTGCTTGTCTGGTTTGTATCACTCAGCACAAGGTCCTCAAGTTCCAACCACGCTGTCCCAGTGGCAAGGTGTCCTTCTCTCTTGAGGCTGAATCATCTCCCTTACATATACCACATCAATTTGGCTTTCTTGATAGCTGGCAGCTCCCCATGAGCCAAGGCCAAGGTTTTATATCTCCTAGCCTCCTTGTCCTGGCACAGAGCTAAGCTCAGGGGAGAAGCCCTCCGTGAATGAATGATTTAGACTGATGGATTAAACTGGACAGCTCCATCCGTTCAGGGCCTGGGGGGAGCTGAAGTGGAAGACTCATGCTTGAGCTGTTGCCCATGAGGGTCTCCACTCAAGTGAGCTGGCTGGGGGCTGGGCTCTACTTCTCCTTGCTCAGGAGCCCCAAGCCTCCCTGGGAGGAGCTAGGCAAGTGCCTGACCATCCCTCCAACACTGGGGCTGCCTGACCTGATGGGAAGTGAGGGAGGAGATACTGAGCAGGGACTGTAGAGTCGGGAAGCTGAAAGCACCAGTCCAAGGATAAAGCTGGCCAGGCCATGCCCTTCGAGATCAGGAGAAGCCATCCCTGACCCCTCCCCCCATCCCGTCTTCACACCCCCTTCCACAGGCCCGCCAAGCACCCTGCATTTCTTCTTTTTATTTAAAAAAAAAAATGGTAAAATACCACATAACATAAAATTCACCATTTTAACCATTTTTGAGCATACAGTCCTAGTGTTAAGTACCTTCATATTATTGTGCAACCAGCACCGCCCCATTTTCCATCCCGTAACACTGAAACTCTACACCCATGAACACTAACTTCCCATTCCCCTCTGTTAGCCTCTAGTAGGGCTTCCCAGGTGCTGCAAGCGGTAAAAAACCTGTCTGCCAGTGCAGGAGGCATAAGAAATGTGGGTTCAACCCCTGGGTTGGGAGGATCCCCTGGAGGAGGGCATGGCAACCCACTTCCATATTCATGCCTGGAGACGCCCATGGACAGAGGAGCCTGGCAGGTTACAGTCCATGGGGTCACAAAAGGTCAGACATGACTGGAGCGACTGTGCACAGCACAACCTCCAGTACACACCATTCTACTTCCTGTCTCTATGAATCTGACACCACCAGGTGCCTCATTGCAGTGGAATCTTCTATTCGTTCTTTTTACAGTTGGCTTCTTTCATGGAGCAAAATGTTGTAGCATGTGGCAGAATTTCCTCCCTCTTTAAGGCTGAGTGATACTCCACTGTGTGTGTGTTTCACATTTTGCTCATTCATTCATCTGTCAGTAGACAGCTGGGTTGCTTCCAATTTTCGGCTCTTGTGAATAAAGCTGCTATGAACACAGGTGTTTAGTTACCTCTCTGAGACCTTGTTTTCAATTCTTTGGGGTACAGACCCAGAAGTGGAATTGCTGGATCATATCGTAACTTCATTTTTCAAAATTAATTTACTTTTTGGCCACACCATGCAGCAAGTAGGATCTTTAGTCCCCCAACCAGAGACTGAACCTGTGCATCTTGAATTGGGAGAGCATAGTCTTAACCACTGGACTGCCAGAGAAGTCCCATGGTAGCTTTCTTTTTCTTTTTTTCAGTTTAACTTTGTCCAAATTCCCATGACCCCATGGTTTAATAAAAGTGTTTTCTGGTTGGGCTCAGATGGTAAAGAATCTGCCTGCAATGCGGGAGACCTGGGTTCGATCCCCGGGTTGGGAAGATCCCCTGGAGGAAGGCAAGGCAACCCACTCCAGTACTCTCGCCTAGAGAATCCCCATGGGCAGAGGAGCCTGGGGGCGTGTTGCAGTCCATGGGCTGCGAAGAGCAGGGCAGAACTGAGGGAAGAAGCACACCTGATGCAGCAAATGAGCTGCTGGGCGTTTTGGACACATGGTCACCGAATGTAATTTGGCGGGTAGCTTTGTTTCTCAAGTCCTGCTACTCCTCAAGACCCACCTTTTGAGCCTAGGCTTTTCTCTTTGCTTGCTTCCTCCTCATTCCTATTTCTTTGCCTTATTATTAAAGAACTGGTTACACACTCAGCTTGGGCTGGCTTGATTTCTCTCCCAAATAGTTGGGCGAGCTCCTTTTCCCACTGGCCACCGAGAATTCCAAGTCAGTTGCACTCTAATGATAACCTTATTTTTAGGAACTTATTTTTTTGAGTAACTCATCCTGCAGGACTGAACCCAGGCATTCCATGCAAGGGCTTTCTGCCTGGTTCTGCATCCTGAACCAACAGAATGAACTTACTCACAGGTCATCTGGCTGCTCCCTGCCTCTGTTTCCTCATCTATCAATGAGTGCTCACCTCTGAGGGATGCTGAAAGGACTAAAAACTACAACTCAGGCAAAAGATGGTCATGCAGCTTGACAGTGGAGAAGCCAGGTGCACGTGTGTGGGGTGACTCTGGAGCCCTGCCTGATGCACTGAAGCCTGTAATTCTTCACGCGACGGGGGTGCGGGTGGAGGGAATCTGTGGAGGAGGGGCAGGACCTGACCTTCACCTGACATTGAGGACTTTGGCGCTGGAGTTCCTCCCAAGGGAAGGCTGACATGGTCCCCACACAGGACACCAAACGACACTAAGTCAGAGTGGGTAAGGGATTCCCTTTTCAATTTTCATCCAGCCCTTCTGATTATAGCCAGCCCACCGAGGGAGTCTCAGATCAATGCAAACATTTCCTTAACAGTAAGGGGAGTGACGCAAATTAAAAGACGCTTGCTCCTTGGAAGAAAATCTATGACCAACCTAGGCAGCATATTAAGAAGCAGAGACATTACTTTGCCAACAAAGGTCCGTCTAGTCAAAGCTATGGTTTTTCCAGTAGTCATGTACGGATATGAGAGTTGGACCATAAAGAAAGCTGAGCACTGAAGAATTGCTGCTTTTGAACTGTGGTGCTGGAGAAGACTCTTGAGAGTCCCTTGGAATGCAAGGAGATTCAACAAGTCAATCCTGAAGGAAACCAGTCCTGAATATTCATTGGAAGGACTTATGCTGAAGCTGAAACTCCAATACTTTGGCCACCTGATGTGAAGAACTGACTCAGTGGAAAAGACCCTGATGCTGGGAAAGATTGAAGGCGGGAGGAGAAGGGGACGACAGAGGATGAGATGGTTGGATGGCATCACCGACTCGATGGGCATGAGTTTTAGTAAACTCCAGGAATTGGTGATGGACAGGGAAGCCTGGTGTGCTGCAGTCCATGGGGTCACAAAGAGTTGGACATGATTGAGTGACTGAACAGAACTGAAGGGGAGTGAGCTTCCTCTCTCAACAAAGAGAGATCTGCCCGTAGGGCTGGCATCTCTGGCAGGAAAGAGAAGCAACCTCTGGTACTGAAGACCACTGTTGTGATTTGGGGGGCTTCCCAGGTGGCACTAGTGTAAAGAACCCGCCTGCCAAGGCAGGAGACACAAGAGACCCAGATTCAATCCCTGCTTCAGGAAGATCCCCTGAAGGAGGGCATGGCAACCCACTCCAGTATTCTTGCCTGGAGAATCGCATGGCCAGAGGAGCCTCGCAGGCTAAGTCCATGGGGTCGCAAAGAGTCGGACACGGCTGAAGTGACTGAGCACGCACGCATGTTGCACGCTGTGACTTCACCGATTCCTCTGCATGGCTGCTGTCTCTACGGAAAGGAGAGCAAGACTTCCACTCCTGGCAGCGATGCAAAATGACTTTCAAAATAAAATTGACTTAAGTAAAACTGAAAGCGAGTCTATTGCAGTGAAAAAACTATGGGAGTAAAAGGACAGGTGGAAGGTGGATGTGGCAAAATCATATAGAAGGGAGTGTGAAGGAAGCTTAGAGAATATTAATTAGACTCCACAAGCTCGCTGCCTGACTCGGAGGTGCTGAGCTTGTTAAACAAATGAGGGTGAAGGCCAGGTACAGACTAATGTCCAAGCAGCCTCATATTTCATGGAAGGACTTGTGGGTCCAGAGCATATTCACTTCCAGGTTTCAGGGGCCCAGGAGGATTTTGTTGGGAGTTTTCTGGTGTCATCTCTGGGAGACCACCTTCCTGCCACAGAAAGAGACAGACAGAGACACAGGAGTCTATTGCGAAATGCTGTCCTTTTGATTTGCACTCCAATTTGTTGAGTATCTAATATTTATATAGTTGTTTTTTTTGTTTTTGTTTTTATTTATTTATTTTTTTTAGCATAGACTTCTTACCTCTCACAGCAATGCTGTATTTGGAAATTATCCTCATTTATAGATAATTGGCCCAGGCTCACAGAGGGTAGGGAACTTGCCCAAGGTCACAGAGCCAGAAGGTAGACAAGAGATTAAGAAAGAGAAACAAACTGACCTGACTTCAGACACCATGCACCATGCATGCTCTTAGCAAGATCTGGGCACGTCTGTCTCCATCCAAGCTCCCAATGCCAAGTTCATCTGGGCCCAAAGCATCTTATTCCCAATGTGCATACTAAGCTGCTTTTGTGTCCAACTCTTTGTGACCTATAGATTGTAGCCCACCAGGCTCTTCTGTCCATGGAACTCTCCAGGCAGGAAGACTGGAGTGGGTTGCCATTTCCTTCTCCAGGGGATCTTCACGACCCAGGGATTGAACCCGGGTCTCTTACATCTCCTGCATTGGCAGGTGGGGGCTTTACCATTAGCACCACCTGCCCGAATCAGTGAGCGGCTTCTAAATTACTGTCTAATTTAGACTGGGGCTCTGCAGCTTGGGCATGATTGCTATTTGGTGCCAGATAATTCTTTGCTGTGGGAGATGAGTGTCATGCTATGCACTGTAAGATGTTTAAGTCACATCCCTGGCATTTACCCACTAGATACCTGCAGTATCCTCCCATTTGTGCAAAAGCGAAAATGTCTCCATTCATTGACTACAGTCCCCAGGGAGGAGGGGCAAAATCACTCTTGGTTGAAATTACTGCTCTAGAACAGAAGTTCTCAGAACGTGGTCTCTGACCACCAGCATCAGCAGCATCTGGGATCTTGCTAGAAATGTAGAATCTCAGGCCCACCCTACTCCCTGTGAATCAGGAACTCTTGGGGTGGGGACCAGCAACCTGTTTTAACAAGCTCTCCAGGCGATACTGATGCAAGCTGATGTTTGAAACCACCGGCCCAGGCTAGTGAGGTCCACCTCTGGTTGCACGTTAGAATCACCTGAACGTCCTTACAAAACAAAACAGAAAACAAAACCCATGCCTTGGCCCCACCCTAAGAAATAATCATTTAATTACTTTGGTGGGTACCAGTATTGGCAGGTTTTTGGAGCTGCCCAAATGATTCCACATGCTGTTAGGGTTGAGGGTCACCTTTTGTACCTTCTTTTCCTTTCACACTCCTTATTTATTTATATTTGGCTGTGCTGGGTCTTTGCTGTGGGTGGGCTTTTCTCTAGTTGCAGCAAGTGGGGGCTACTCTCTAGTTGCAGGGTGCAGGCTGCTCACTGCGGTGGCTTCTCTTGTTGTGGAGCTCGGGTCCTAGGGCGCATGGGCTCAGGAGCTGTGGTGCCCAGATGTAGAGGACAGGCTCAATAGTTGTGGCTCATGGGCTTAGATGCTCTGATGCATGTGAGACTCTTCCCAGACCAGGAATCAAACTCCTGTCTCCTGCATTGGCAGGTGGATTCTTTACCACTGAGTTACCAGGGAAGCCCTCAACCACCTTTTAAAAATTACATCTCTTGGATTCCCCTGATGATCCAGGGGCTAAGACTCTGAGTTCCCAATATAGGGGGTCTGGGATTAATCCCTGGTTGGGAAGCTAGATCCTACACGCTGCTACTAAGAGTTTACATGCCACAGCTAAGACCTGGCACAGCCAAATACAGAAATAAACATTAAAACGTGCATCTCTCAAGGTGGAAAGAATTTTTACCCACATACACCTCTGGGTGCCACCTCACATGCTCATGGCCTCCTGCTCTGCTGGAGACCCAAGGCTGGCTCACTTGTTATTTCTCTCCTGCTCTGAGAAATGTCCCCCTCCACCCCTGATCAAGCATTCAGGAAATTTTCCTGCTCACTGATTTTTTTTTTCTCCCCTCATTCAAGTCTGGAGTTATTAAACCACAGCCCATGGCTGAACCGTCTTATTGATTTTATTGTCGCGAGCCCTGGGATATTCTAATGATGGACTGCTCAATAAATGGAAACTGGTGGGATGGATATTGATGGTGGATGATGCATTCAGCTGCAATTCACTGGGCCTCAGTCGCTCTGCCTGTTCCCCAGCACCTGTGAAAGTGCTCTGCTGAGGTCCGCAAGCTCCTGTCCATTCTGCGCATGTTACTTTTCCCACACAACAAGGACGAGGGCGCTATGATAAACAGCCTGTGTGCCAGGCCCATTAAACAGACAATATCTCTTTACTTCTTACAGCAGACTTATGAAGGCAGTTACTCCCATTTTACAGATAAGAAAGTTAAGGCTCAGAGTGGTTACCTGACCTGGGGCCAGCTAATACACTGTGGAACTGGGATTCAAATATCCATTTGTTGGCCACTAAAATGAGAGCTTTTAACCTCTGCGATGGTGTGAATGTTTGTGTGTCCCCCAGAATCATATGCTGAAAATCTAATCCCCAAGGTGATGGTAATTAGAAGGTGGGACCTTTGAAAGGTGATCAGGTCCTGAGGGCGCAGCTCTTATGGATGAGGTTAATGACCTTATAACAGAGACCCCAGAGAGCTCCTGTATGTGTCTGCCAAGTGAAGACACAGGGAGAAGACAGATGTCTGTGAACCAGAAATAGTCCTCACCAGACACCAGATCTGCTGGCACTTGGACTTCACAGCCTCCAGAAGCATAAGAAACAAATTTCTGTTGGTCGTGAGCCACTCAGTCTGCAGTATTTTGTTACAGAAACCCCTAAGGGACTAAGGTTATTTCCAGGTGGCACAGTGGTAAAGAATCCGCCTGTCAATGCAGGAGACGCAAAAGACGTGTGTTCAATCTCTGGTTCAGGAAGATGCCCAGGAGAAGGAAATGGCAACCTACTCCAGTATTCTAACCTGGAATATGCCACAGATGGAGGAGCCTGGTGCGCTACAGTCCATGGGGTCACAAAGAGTTGGACATGACTTAGCGACTAAGGGACTTCATGCACAAGGGACTAAGATAGCTCCTAAACTAAACCTTGCAAGGAAACAACAGCCTCTGCTGCAGTCAAACAACATTTCAGATGGCTTTGATATAGATAAATTCCTCATACGTCCCCCCACCTCTTGCACATTCTCAAGCAGTTTCTCAACTGAGACTAATGGCGTTTGGGGACAGACAATTTTTGTTGGGTTGGGCTTGTCCCATGCATTCAGTTCAGTTCAGTTCAGTTCAGTCGCTCAGTCGTGTCCAGCTCTTTGCAACCCCATGAATCGCAGCACGCCAGGCCTCCCTGTCTATCACCAACTCCCGGAGTTCACTCAAACTCACGTCTGTCAAGTCGGTGATGCCATCCAGCCATCTCATCCTCTGTCGTCCCCTTCTCCTCCTTCCCCGAGTCCCTCCCAGCATCAGAGTCTTTTCCAATGAGTCAACTCTTCGCATGAGGTGGCCAAAGTATTGGAGTTTCAGCTTCAGTATCAGTCCTTCTTCCAAAGAACACCCAGGACTGATCTCCTTTAGGATTGACTGGTTTAATCTCCTTGCAGTCCAAGGGACTCTCAAGAGTCTTCTCCAACACCACAGTTCAAAAGCATCAATTCTTCGGCACTCAGCCTTCTTCAAGTCCAACTCTCACATCCATACATGACCACAGGAAAAACCATAGCCTTGACTAGACGGACCTTTGTTGGCAAAGTAATGTCTCTGCTTTTGAATATGCTGTCTAGGTTGGTCATAACTTTCCTTCCAAAGAGTAAGCGTCTTTTTATTTCATGGCTGCAATCACCATCTGCAGTGATTTTGGAGCCCAAAAAAATTAAGTCTGACACTTTCTACTGTTTCCGCATCTATTTCCCATGAAGTGATGGGACCAGATGCCATGATCTTCGTTTTCTGAATGTTGAGCTTTAAGCCAACTTTTTCACTCTCCTCTTGCACTTTCATCAAGAGGCGTTTTAGTTCCTCTTCACTTTCTGCCATAAGGGTGGTGTCATCTGCATATCTGAGGTTATTGAGATTTCTCCCGGCAATCTTGATTCCAGCCTGTGCTTCTTCCAGCCCAGAGTTTCTCATGATGTACTCTGCATAGAAGTTAAATAAGCAGGGTGACAATATACAGCCTTGATGTACTCCTTTTCCTACTTGGAACCAGCCTATTGTTCCATGTCCAGTTCTAACTGCTGCTTCCTGACCTGCATATAAGTTTCTCAAAGGCAGGTCAGGTGGTCTGGTAGTCCCATCTCTTTCAGAATTTTCCACAGTTTATTAGATCCACACAGTCAAAGGCTTTGGCATAGTCAATAAAGCAGAAATAGATGTTTTTCTGGAACTCTCTTGCTTTTTCCATGATCCAGCAGATGTTGGCAATTTGATCTCTGGTTCCTCTGCCTTTTCTAAAACAAGCTTGAACAGTTCTGGAAGTTCACAGTTCACATAGTGCTGAAGCCTGGCTTGGAGAATTTTGAGCATTACTTTACTAGCATGTGAGATGAGTGCAATTGTGCAGTAGTTTGAGCATTCTTTGGCATTGCCTTTCTTTGGGATTGGAATGAAAACTGACCTTTTCCAGTCCTGTGGCCACTGCTGAGTTTTCCAAATTTGCTGGCATATTGAGTGCAGCACTTTCACAACATCATCTTTCAGGATTTGGAATAGCTTAACTGGAATTCCATCACCCCCACTAGCTTTGTTCATAGTGATGCTTTCTAAGGCCCACTTGACTTCACATTCCAGGATGTCTGGCTCTAGGTGAGTGATCACACCATCGTGATTATCTGGGTCGTGAAGATCTTTTTTGTACAGTTCTTCTGTGTATTCTTGCCACCTCTTCTTAATATCTTCTGCTTCTGTTAGGTCCATACCACTTCTGTCCTTTATCAAGTCCATCTTTGCATGAAATGTTCCCCTGGTATCTCTAATTCTCTTGAAGAGGTCTCTAGTCTTTCCCATTCTGTTGTTTTCCTATATTTCTTTGCATTGATCGCTGAAGAAGGCTTTCTTATCTCTTCTTGCTATTCTCTGGAACTCTGCATTCAGATGCTTATATCGTTCCTTTTCTTCTTTGCTTTTCGCTTCTCTTCTTTTCACAGCTATTTGTAAGGCCTCCCCAGACAGCCATTTTTCTTTTTGGCATTTCTTTTCCATGGGGATGGTCTTGATCCCTGTCTTCCGTACAATGTCATGAACCTCTGTCCATAGTTCATCAGGCACTCTATCTACCAGATCTAGTCCCTTAAACCTATTTCTCACTTCCACTGTATAATCATAAGAGATTTGATTTAGGTCATACCTGAATGGTCTAGTGGTTTTCCCTACTTTCTTCAATTTAAGTCTGAATTTGGCAATAAGGAGTTCATGATCTGAGCCACAAGCCCGGTCTTGTTTTTGCTGACTGTATAGAGCTTCTCCATCTTTGGCTGCAAAGAATATAATCAGTCTGATTTCGGTGTTGACCATCTGGTGATGTCCATGTGTAGAGTCTTCTCTTGTGTTACAAGACACTTAATATCCCATCTCCAAATAGCCCCCCCCCCCCTTTATGTCTCCCTGCCAAGATGGCCTACTGCATTTTTGGCAACATGGGCGGCCTCTCTGGAAAGGCAGGGTGGTAGGTGAAAAGAAGTTTGGCTTTGCAATCAGAAAGATATGGATTCAAACCACAGCTCTTTACTCACTGGCTCTGTGAGGTTGGGCAAGTTATATCTCCTCTAGGATTCCAGTCCATCCTCAGTACAAAAAGGGTATAAATACTGACTCCTGCCTCATAGCAGGGACCCACGGAGTCGTAAGCTCAGAGAACTGTCTCATACAGCGTAGTGGTTCTTAACCTGGGCAATTTTGTCCACGCCACCACCCATCTCCTGGGTACTCTTTCCAAATTCCAGATTCACAGAATGTATGGGCAGTGTTCTATTCCACTAAGTTTGGGGTGGTTTTTCACTCAGAAAAAGTAAGTGGAACAGGCACCAATGACATGCCAGGCATCAGCATTCTAGGAGAGGAGCAGAGCGAAGCACATGCCTCAGAGAGCCTGGCCTTCCGAGGAGCAGACCTTTCTGAAGGGAAGACAGAATAAATACATCAATATTTCCCAGATAATTTCCAAGGCATGAAGAAAATTAAGCGGTAGCTGTCATGACTATTACTTTGAATAGTGACATGCAAGTGACCGCATTCTATTTCCCTTCTCCCTTTCCCGGCTCATGTTCCGCTGCACTCACCCAGGTTCCCTTTCGGGGAAGTTGCGATGCAGTTGAACATTATCAGACCAGCTTCTGTTCCTAACTGTTCTGTGCCTTTTTTAAAGAAATGACTTGCTATGAACTGAATTGTGTCTTGCACCAAAATTCCTATGTTGAAGGCTCAGCCTCCTTGTGATTGTGTTGGAGATGGGCCTTTTAGGAGGTGGTGAAAGTTAAATGAGGTCAGCAGGGGACAGCCCTGATCTGATGGGATTAGTACCCTTAGCAGAAGAGATACCAGAGAGCTTGCTGCCTCTGTGCTACTCCAGGGCACAGGGAGAAAGCAGCCTGATAGCTAGGAAGACAGCTCTCACCAGAACCCAAGCAGTTGGCACCCTGACCTTGGACATCTCGGCTCTAAAATTGTGAAAAGTAGGATTCTGTTGCTGTAGACATTCAGTCTGTGGTATTTGGTTATGGCAGCCCAGCCCACACAGACTAATATGTTACTTTAAGGAGGTCAAGGGATGCATTCCTTGGACTAAGATCTACAGGTTGAGTAAGAAGTTATTAGGTAAAAGAGGGGAGGGGAAAGTGTCCCCAGGCATAGGGAAGAGCATATGCAAAGGCCCTGGGGTGAGAGAGAGCGCGGTAAACGAGGGACATGCAGGAGGGCCAGTCTGGCTGGTGCACAGAGGCTGCAACTGATCACAGGGTGAGGTAGCGATGGAAAGACAGCAGGGGCCCCACGCAGGGCACCATTTTAAGGGTTGCAATGGAGGACAGTGCGAAAGCATCACAACCGGCTTGCTATGCGCGCCTACAGAGTGCGTGGAAGCTGGAAGCGCAGGTGGGCTTCAGGGTGCAGCATGGAGCCCCCGGGCCCTCCTGCAGGCTTGGGCTGATGAGATGACCTGCTCCCTCCACGCTCCCTGCCTTCGGGGCCTGAGCTGCCTTTTGCAGGTTCTCCTAAGAGCCTCCCTGTCGCCTGACACTTTCATCTCTGTCCTTTCTCCTCTCCTGAAGGTTCTCCCAGGCTCCATAAATCCTGCCCCAGAAAAGCACAGGGACTCATCTATTTTTATTACAAATGGAGCTGCTGGAGGAGGGAACAACTCTTATTTACTTCTCAGGAAAGGGTTTGAGAAAATAACAGGTTTATTTTCTCCAACTCTCCAAAGACCAGAAGAGTAACACTCTAAAGTAACAGTACATTAATTAATGCCGAATTGGTTGGAATTTTCCTAATAAAAATCCGTATAGTAATCACATTAAGGGCCATTAACGCTGCCTCCTGATCATAAAGCATAAATATGTTCTGCAGGTGCCTTCTATTTAAAAAGCGACATTTCCTCCAATTGTTACCCATTTGTCACGTTAATGCTCTCACGTCACGGAATGCAGATGGGAGTAATTATCTGGTTCACGTTTGTGCACCGTTTACTCCTTGCTGGTCTTTGGGTCAAGGCTTGTCCCTGCGTTATGTCATTTAGTCATTGAGGTAAACTTTGATGTGAGTGCCACTCTTATCCCCATTTCCCAGATGAGGAAACTGGGCCACAGAGGGGATGAGAAAAAGTGAAAGTTACTTGCACAGTCGTGCCCGACTCTTTGTGACCCCATGGACTACAGCCTGCAGGCTCCTCTGTCCATGGAATTCTCCAGGCAAGAGTACTGGAGTGGGTTGCCATTTCCATCTCCAGGGGATCTTCTTGACCCAAGGATTGAACCTGAGTCTCCTGCATTGCAGGCAGATTCTTTACCAACTGAGCCATCAGGGAAGCCTAGAGGGGATTGCCCAGGGTCAAACAGCTAGGAAATAATGGAGCTGATTCTAGAATCCTCCGCCATCCTGCTTCCTGAGAAATAAGCACCAGGGGTATCCTCTTAGCCACTCCCAGTGCTAATGGGCTTTCTAGTCGATCTCAGTAGCAGCAAACTCACAGTCAGGCCAATACAACGTTAGGTTTTGCTCCTACAGGGCAGGGATTATGTATTTTTCTGCCTCCCTGGGACCCAATCAAATGTCCAGTGACAATTCTAGAAGCATCGGGGACACCTGAATACATTCCTGGGGAAGGAAGAAATAGATATCAAAACACACATACAAGAGGGCTCGAGGCGATGGGGAACAGAGCATCCCAGGTGAACTTGGGACAATGACAGATTCATTTCCCTGCACCTCTGAGGCCCAGGCACAGGGACAGATGCTCAGGGCAGAGAGCATGGCACTTGGGAGCTGCAGATCCAGGGTTAAACCAACGAGGAGTCTGTCTGCACTCCTTTGTCAGTTCTGGATGGTTTCTTTGGTTTCTCTACGCAGATAATATGTATTCATTGTAGGAAATTCAAGCATACAGAACATATAAAGAAAGGGGGGGGAAAAACTTGAATAGTAGAGCATCTGGATATCAGTATTGGTAACATTTCAGAGAACATTTTCCAAATATTTTTATGCATACACATTATATATCATCACGTACATTCTGCTGTGTCATATGCATTCTCTTTTCAGCAATATGCCCTTGGCATATTCAGCAGAGAAGCCCAGATCTGAAACATGAGGAAGAGGGAGCTGGGAAAGGAGGTGTCATTTCAGGCAAAAGAAAGGCCTTGTGTCAAGGTCTTGAAGAGGCAGAAACTGTAGTTTGAAGAATTTTTAAGAAGGACGGGGCTTTGTTTCCTTTTTTGTCTTTACCATCTTTTTCTGTGTCTTTGAAATTTTTGTAGTGTAATGACAAAGGAAATCAACCCTAAATACTCATTGGAAGGACTGATGCTGAAGCTGAAGGTCCAATACTTTGGCCACCTGATGCAAAGAACTGACTCATTGGTAAAGAACCTGATACTGGGAAAGATTGAGGGCAAGAAGAGAAGGGGGTAACAGAGGATGAGATGGTTGGATGGCATCACCGACTCAACGGACATAAGTTTGAGAAAACTTCAGGAGGTGGTGAAGGACAGGGAAGCCTGGCGTGCTGTGGTTCATGGGTTCAAAATGAGTTGGACACAATGTAGGCACTGAACAACAATAACAAAAACACTGTGAAAATATAACTAAAGGGCAATCAGTTCTTTCTTGAATGCTTCCCAAAGACGGGAACATCATTGCCTTACAGCAGCCAGCCGCACTTGTGGACAGTGCTGATCATAAGCTGTTTTTTTCTTTTTTCCAAAATACACATGCCAGAAGGTTTCAGCCATTGGTCCTGATTTCACCTTCAAAGATAGCACGGTGGCTCCTGCTGTAGACCAGCCTTTCTAGCACTGGAAAATTATTCTGCAATTGCCCCGCCCACCTCCCCCGCCCTTCACCTCCAGGCCAAATGTGCACCGGAGCTGACTTCCGTTTGTGCCAGGTGTGCACTCGTTGGTGCTTGTTCCCTTTGTCACGATCCTTTCTGAGAGTGAATAGATGCCATCAGCCTATGGCTGACATCTCAGCACGAGCACAGCCTAAGATTCACTGTTAAAAAAAAAAAATCTTTTCAAAGTCTCCTAAGCTTGTGACAACAATTCATTCATTCATCTGATACATGATTATAAACGCCTGTGAGAGCTACGGCCTGGGGTGGGGGGTTGCGCACAGCAGGACGGTACAGACACACCTTGTTTTATGGTTCTTTGCAGACCTCGTGTTTTTACAAACTGCAGGTTGGTGGTAACCCTGCCTTAGGCAAGGCTGTTGGTGCCATTTCCCCAACAGCATTTGTTCAGTTTGTGTCTCTGTGTCATATATTAGTAATTCCCTCAATATTTCAAACTGTTTCATTATTATTATACTTTTTATGGAGATTTGTTATCAGTGATCCTTGATATCACTGGTACGACTCACTAAAGGCTGAGATGCTGGTTAGCAATTTTTTAGCAGTAAAGAATTTTTAAATTAAGGCACGTGCATTGTTTTTTTCAGATATAATGCTATTGCACACTTAATACACAACAGTATAGTGTAAACATAAATTTAACATGCATTGGGAAGCCAAAAAAATTTGTGTGACTTGCTTTATTGCAGGGGTCTGGAATCACACCCAGAACACCTCCAAGGTATGACTGCAGATCACTTATTTGAGAAAAAATCATCAGATACTTGGGGCTTCTTTGGCAGCTCAGCCGGTAAAGAATCCGCTTACAATGCAGGAGACGCGGGAACCTCAGATTCAATCCCTGGGTCGGGAAGATCCCCTGGAGGAGGGCATAACCTCCCAATCCAGTGTTCTTGCCTGGAGAATCCCATGGACACAGCAGCCTGGGCAAGGGCTACAGTCCATAGGGTCGCAGAGAGTCGGACACAACTCAAGCATCTGAGCACACACACGTGCATCAGATCCTTGCTACAGGTGACACACTGAGGGGTCTGGCCTAGAGCAGATGGGCACAGTCTCGCTCCTAGCGAGTCTCTAGATGAATGTGGAATGAACAAACACTACATCTTGTCTTTTACCATTAGAGGCTCATGGGGGGATAACCATTGCCTGCCACCACTGTATTCGTATTAATCAAGTCCCTTAACATTTTGGCTTGGGACTTCTTATCTCAGTTGACTTTCCATCATTCCTTGATGAGCTTTAGTTCAGTTCAGTCGCTCAGTCATGTAAGACTCTTTGCAACCCCATGGACTGCAGCATGCCAGGCTTCCCTGTCCATCATCAACTCCCGGAGCTTACTCAAACTCATGTCCATCGAGTCAGGGATGCCATCCAACCATCTCATCTTCTGTCACCCCTTCTCCTGCCTGCAATCTTCCCCAGAATCAGGGTCTTTTCCAGTGAGTCAGTTCTTCACATCAGGTGGCCAAAGGATTGGAGCTTCAGCTTTAGCATCAGTCCTTCCAGTGAATATTCAGGTCTGATTTCTTTTAGGATTGTCTGGTTGGATCTCCTTGCAGTCCAAGGGACTCTCAAGAGTCTTCTCCAACACCACAGTTCAAAAGCATCAATTCTTCGGCGCTCAGCTTTCTTTATGGTCCAACTCTCACATCCATACATGACTACAGGAAAAACCATAGATTTGACTATACACATCTTTGTTGGCAAAATAACATCTCTGCTTTTTAATATGCTATTTAAGTTTGTCATGGGATTCCCTGGTGGCTCAGATGGTAAAGGGTCCGCCTGCAATGTGGGAGACCCGGGTTCGATCCCTGGGTCAGGAAGATCCCCTGGAGAAGGAAATGGCAACCCACTCCAGTACTCTTGCCTAGAAAATTCCATGGATGGAGGAGCCTGGTGGGCTACAGTCCATGGGGTCACAAAAAGTCGAACATGACTTCACTTTCACATTAAGTTTGTCATAGCTTTTCTTACAAGGAACAAGTATCTTTTAATTTCATGGCTGTAGTCACCATCTGCACTGATTTTGGAGCCCAAGAAGATAAAGTCTCTCACTGTTTCCATTGTTTCCCCATCTATTTGTCATGAAGTGATGCCATAATCTTAGTTTTTTGAATGTTGACTTTTAAGCCAGCTTTTTCACTCTCCTCTTTCACCTTCATCAAGAGCTCTTTAGTTCCCTTCACTTTCTGCCATAAAGGCGGTGTCATCTGCATATCTGAGGTTATTGATATTTCTCCCGGCAATCTTGATTCCAACTTGTGCTTCATCCAGCCTGGCATTTCACATGATGTACTCTGCATATAAGTTAAATAAGCAGGGTGACAATATATAGCCTTGACATATTCCTTTCTCAATTTGGAAGCAGTCTGTTGTTCCATGTCTTGTTCTAACACTTGCTTCTTTACCTGCATAAAAGATTCATAAGAGGCAGGTAAGGACGTCTGGTATTCCTCTCTCTTTAGGAGTTTTCCACAGTTTGTTGTGATTCACACAGTCAAGGGCTTTAGTGTAGTCAATGAAGCGAAGTAGATGTTTTTTCTGGAATTCTCTTGCTTTTCCTATGATCCAACAGTTTGATCTCTGGTTTGTCTCCCTTTTCTAAATCCAGCTTGAACATCAGGAAGTTCACGGTTCATGTACTGTTGAAGCTTGGCTTGGAGAATTTTGAGCATTACTTTGCTAGAGTGTGAGATGAGTGCAATTGTGCAGTAGTTTGAACATTGTTTGGCATTACATTTATTTGCGATTGGAATGAAAACTGACCTTTTCCAGTCCTGTGGCCACTGCTGAGTTTTCCAAATTTGCTGGCATATTGAGTGCAGCACTTTCACAGCATCATCTTTTAGGATTTGAAACAGCTCAGCTGAAATTCCATCACCTCCACTAGCCTTGTCTATAGTGATGCTTCCTAAGGCCCACTTGACTTTGCAATCCAGGATGTCTGGCTAGCCTAGAAGACTCAAAAGATCCTGATTTCTCAACCTCGGTTTGGAAGCTTTGTTCAAGCCACAGGGCTTCTGAGGATATCTTTCTGTAAATAAGAACCCTTATCAATGAACTGGTAGACTAAGGTCATCTTATGTGTAGACCTACATTAGACCAGAGAGCTCCAGGGGAAAGCATGGTTGTAGCTTTTGAGATAGGCTGGGGTTAAGATAAGCCTTTGAGGGGGCAGGATCCACACTACTGCAATTTTGGAAGGCTACTGACAGTGACAACAATTTAAATTAAATGAAATTCAGTCAGCTCCAAAAGGAAACACGTGTAATGTTAATTTCATGGGTGTACCAATGTGTAAACCTAACAGATGATGCCTAAATGAGAATGGCAGAGAAATGGCAGCTGGTTAAATAATGCATCAGTGGGTAGAATTTGTTGAAACTGTCATTTAAAAAAATATATGAGCAAAACTGAAAGTTGAGCAAGCTGTCACCCAAGCCAGGGCACCTAAGCTTTCTTAGTACAATGTGCTCAGGAGAAGCAGTGGCAGCTCACACTGGATAAATTAAGGATATTCCAGCCAATGTCCCTGTTAATTCTTTTCATTTTTTAAAAATTGAAGTATAGTTGATTTATTACATTGTGTTATTAAGGTGTACAGCAAATTGGACTAATTATATATAATATATGTATGTGTATATATATATTATTTTTCAGATTTTTCCCCATATAGGTTATTACAAAATACTGAGCATAGCTTCCTATGCTTATATACAGTGGGTCCTTGTTCTTTATCTATTTTGTTTTACTAAAATTTTTTTGTTGAGGTGTACTTGGTTTATAGCATTGTATTAATACCTGCTGTACAGCAAAGTGAATCAGTTATACACATTCTTCTTCATATTCTTTTCGATTATGGTTTATGCCAGGATACTAATTACAATCCCCTGTGCTATATCGTAGGACCTTGTTGTTCATCCATTCTAGACATACTAGTTTGCATCTGCTAATCCCAAACTTCCAGTCCACCCCTCTTCACCCCCTCTCCGTTTGCAACCACCAGTCTGTTCTCTATGTCTGTGATTTGGTTTGTTTTACAGACAGGTTCATTCCTGCCGGTTTAGATTTCACATGTAACAGTGATTTTGCTGTTGTTCAGTCACTAAGTCATGTCTGATTCTTTGCGACCCCATGGACTGAAGCCTGTCAGGCTTCCTTGTCCATCACTGTCTCCTGGAGTTGGCTCAGATTCATGTCCATTGAGGTGGTAATGCCGTCCAACCATCTCATCCTCTGCTGCCCCCTTCTCTTTTTGCTTTTCATCTTTCCCAGCATCAAGGTCTTTTCTAATGAGTCAGGTCTTTGCATCAGGTGGCCAAAGTATTGGAGCTTCAGCTCTAGCAACAGTCCTTCCAATAAATAGTCAGGGTTGATTTCCTTTAGGGTTTGATCTGCTTTCAGTTCAAGGGATTCTCAAGAGTTTTCTCCAGCACCGTATGGTATTTGTCTTTTTCAGACTTACTTCACTAAGTATGATAATTTCTAGTTGCACCTGTTGACTTTTGATGCCCTCCTGTTTGCTAGTGGGCAGACACAATTTTCTGCTTCTCCTTTCGGCTATGACTGGAATATCCCCCAGGGCAGGAAATGTGCCTTTGCTTGTTGATTGCCTTTCCTTTCTTTAAAGTCGCAGATGACACAAGAGTTAAGGCATGTGAAAAGATGGGCTTTCCTTTATATCTCTGTCTCCTGGCACATAGCAGGCAATCAGGCAATAAACAAACATTCCTCTGCCTGACTCCCACCTTGACAGCTTTGCACTGGGTGTCCTCATTGCTCCATTGGCAATAATCACCTCCAATCCCACTATTCTTCTGACATATATATTGGTTTGGGGGACACTGTCCTCGTCCACTTGCCATCACTCCTTTTCGATATTCACAGAGACTCTTCCTTTGGTTGGAGAAGGAAATGGCAACTCACTCCTGTATTCTTGCCTGGAGAATTCTACGAACAGAGGAGCGGTCCCAAAGAGTTGGACATAACTGAAGGACTAACAATACTTCCTTTGGTTAATAAACCTATGGGGAACTCATCAATTGGAAAGACACAGGACTCTGCCAAAGATGCTGACCCAAGAAACAGCTCACATTTTATTGAGCACTCACAATATGCCAGGCACAGTGTCAAGTGTGTTTCTGGTTTTCTGTTTGTTCTCTTAAACTTTTCTCCAATTGAATCATCAGAAAACACTGTGAGGCAGATACAATCAGTATCCTAACTTTGCAGAGGAGGGAAAGACCAAGACTGAGAGAGGCCAAGGTCACAGGGCTCGTGGTAGAGCTGGGACCTGAACCAAGGCTAATCTGACTTCAGAGCTACTGCCTGCTTCTGCTTTAAATGTGTTGCGAACCCGTTGCAGGTGGCGGGGGAGGGAAAGAAGGGGACAGGTCCTCACTCAGGAGCCTCTGAGCATGGGAACCTGTGTTAGTCAGGGCTACACACAGCTCTGCTGCAGTAATGTGTCTGCCCTCATATCTCAGCCGCTGGACACAACCAAGGTTTATTTCTCACTCACGTGTAGCTCTGGCAGTTCCCCCAGTGTCCGTCCTCCAAGAGGTGACTTGAGGACCCACTCTGTTTCCACTTCAACTCCACCATCTGACTCCAGAGTCCTCTTGCTGCATACAGAGGGGTCAGGGGTCAAGGGTCAGGGTGGGGTTCACACCCACTCTTAACTGCTGTGGCCAGGAAGTGAGCCGTCACTTCCACTCACGTCCCTATTAGGGAGACCCAGCCCTGGGACCCCAGCCAGAAGCATGGGAGTGGGCAGCGGAGAGGAGAACATGGGTCCCTTGGGGGAACATTCACAGTTTATGGCACAGACATGTGGTGAGTCATGCTCTAAGCCAACCAGGGGCAATTCTGCACCCCCATCCCTGGGAACAATTAGCAATTTTTCAGAAGACATTTTTAGTTATTGCCCTTGGGGCAGAGGGTGCTGCTTGGATCAAGAGGGTAGAGGCCAGGGATGCTGCTAAACATCGTACCATGACCAAGGGTTCATCGGATTCCAAGTATCAAGTGCTGAGCCTGAGAAACTGCGTGAAACCACTGACCTGCAAAAGATCCACTGGGCCACTTATTAAAAATGCAGATTCCTGGGTTCCTCCCCGGAGCTCACTTTCCAGGCAGTTTTCACAGGGCCCTCTGGTGATTGCAATGACCTCTACATGCGGACCCCAGGCAAGGGAACCTTGCTGAAACAACGAGATGAGAACACCAAGAGTGAGGCGAGGAGGCGCTGATTGAACAATGCAGAGACACTCCCTCCCTGAACATGTCAGGGTCAGTGTGAGACAGCCGTGGTGCCAGGGGAAAAAAGCTGACATTTGTTAAGTGCCTCACACCGTCTCTCTCTCTTTCTCGCAAGCCTTGAATTGCAGGGAACATATTCTAAGACTAACCTGTCAGCAGATGACAACTAAATTACTAACCTTGCCTTCCCCCTGTGCCCCGTATCCCTGTCAGACTCGCAGCCACATTAACACGAAATGCTTCCTGGAGATGCGTCTCTAGCATCAGGGAAGGTGACCCCTGTGCTGGAAAAGGGCCACGTGGTCACAGATCTCAAAGGAGGCCAGGGGACCTGGCCTTGGCTAGAAATAACCCAAAGCGGAGGGAAGCAAGACCAGAGCAGTGGAGTAAACGGGTGGAGGCTCTTCAGCAAACCTCTGTCTGCCTTTTCCTTACCCCTCATTAGTCCTGACTTCCTGCCATCCTCTGCAGTCACGTCTGCCCAAATGGCTGCACTCTAGCTGATAAAATGCCAGTGCAAGTGACGAGCACGTGTTTCTGGCTTGACCCACAAGAACGTCCCCGCACCCTCCTCCACACTTTCCCCTCTGCACTTCTGGACAGAGAAGAGTGCGGTGATCTGGACATGAAGGCTGGTGGAGCCACAGGACTGAAGGGGCCTGGGTCTCTGGTTCACCACTTGGAGGGGAGCCGATTCAGGAACATCTATTTTGGACGGCACAGGGTGGAGAGCTGAGCCTCCTTCATGTTTGAGGCATCGCATGTTACAGGGCAGCTTCCCTGCCGGGTGGCTCAGTCAGTAGAGAATTCGCCAGCAATGAGGGAGACCGCCTGCAATGCAGGAGATGCAGGTTTGACCCCTGGAGAAGGAAACAGCAATCCACTCCAGTATCCTTGCCTGAGAAGTCCCATGGACAGAGGAGCCTGCAGTCCCTGGGGCCGCAAGAGTCCGACACAACTTAGTGACTACACCACCACCACCACGTTACTGGGTGTGTCTCCTACGGCAGCAGATGTTGCCCTAAGAAATGTACCAACTGCACATTTGGGCTCTGAAAGTAGAAAAGGCTAGAGCCAGAACCTACTAGCAGTGTGATTTGGAGAAGTTCCAAGAACCTCTCTGAGCCTAATTTCCTCAGATGTAATGGAAATAATATACTTGGGAGGATTAACCTATGTGTTTTAATTAAAGGGTGTGACACAGAGTAGCCATCTAGTACCTGGAAGCTCTTACGTACACCCACAGTGTCAGTCTGTGGGCAACCCGTCAGGGGCATGACAGGAGGGCAGGAGCTAGGCACAGGTGTAGGCGTTTAGTTAGCCTAAGCTGTCTGTACATTGCTTGAATGAACAAATACCTTTAGCAACATCACCTTCTATGTGATGATCAAGTGTGTTCATGCTTCATCTTGCTTCCAGGGCAAGCTCTACTGTGACTCAGCTAGTTTTCTTTCTCTCTCCCTCTCTTTTTAAAAAATATTTATTTGATTTGTTTCAATATTGCTCCTGTTTTGTATTTTGGTTCTTTGGCCCATAGTCATGAGGGATCTTAGCTCTCCAATCAGGGAGTGGAAGTCTTAGAAGTCCACATTCCCTGCATTAGAAGGCAAAGTCTTAACCACTAGACCACTAGGGAAGTCCCTCAGTTACTTTCCTTTCCCCGTCTGAGCGGAGTGCCCTATTCATGTCTGCTTGTGACCTGACACAGGTAAGTTACTACAATTTAGAAAACACGGACCTTTAGTACTGATGCCTAGACAACTTATTCAATATTGTGTCCCAAGGACTTAGCCCATGGCCTGGCACATAGTACTCTGGTTCAGTATTTATAGAATAAATTTGTAATACCTTTTCGACACAAGCAGACTTCATTTCTTATTCTACATCCCTCAAAAACCATGGTGTCAGCTCCTGGAATAAGACTGACAAAAGAGAAACTATGCATATTTGTTTACTGAAGAAAGGAAAAGACAAGGATGTTGGAGAAATGGGGAAGCGACAGGTACACGTCTTTATATTAGCTTAAAAAAAAAAAAAGAACATGCACTTTAATACTTTCAAGTCGGGCAGGCCTCTCTCTGTAAGCAAACGGCTCGATCTCTTGAAGTCACCTCTGCTTCTGAATCTGTAAAGTAGGTTGTGTGGCAGAGACAGCTAAACACTCAGCAAAATCTATCCTCCCCTCTGTTCTACAGACGGGAATGTGGCTGCCTGACCATGACCTCTGGGTCCCCCGTGCAGCCAGGTGGATGAAGCTCCCCCCATGGTTTAGACAGGGCTCAGTAAACTTCTTTTGTAGGGAGCCAGAGAGGGCTTCCCTGGTGGCTCAGATGCTAAAGAATCTGCCTGTAATGTGGGAGACCTGGGTTTGATCCCTGGGTTAGGAAGATCCCTTGGAGAAGGGCATGGCAACCCACTCTAGTATTCCTGCCTGGAGAATCCCACAGACAGAGGAGCCTGGAGGGCTACAGCCCATGGGGTCGCAAAGAGTCGGACACAACTGAGTGACTAACACTTGCAATTTCAGAGAGTAAACCTGCTGGGCTTTGTGGGTTATATGGTCTCTACCGCAATTGCTCAACTCTGTCCTTGTATGAGAGAGCAGCCCCAGACAACGCCGAACAGAATACATGTAGCTGCATACCAGCAAAACCTGACTTAACAGGAGTGGGCTGTGTGCTATATCTGACCAAGCCTGGGTTTAGGAGAAGCTCAACCACCCAAATATAGTCACCTGCCTTCCAGAAAGAGCCATCTGATCAGTCTGCCCTGCCTGACCTCACAAGCCACCAATTCTTATAACACATAAACACACACATACAGATACACATGTATTTTCTAGTTTGTACCTGGTCTGTGCCCCAGAAATTCTTACATTCCCTTTCACAGCAACTCTCACCTCACCTTTGACCATATCTCCATGGGTCATATCACTGCCCTGTTCCTTCACCTTTTGCAGATTGGGCTCCATCATTTTCACAGCCCAGCACAAATGAAACATGTGGGTCCTTGTTCAAAAATGATGAAAAGTTTCAAGAGAGTGAAAGCAGAGCTTTAAGTCAAATGTGCTCAACTGCCCAGCTGGCACGTCTTTCCACGAAACCAGCTCTACTCATCTGTATCACGATCACCCAGCCCTGAAAGTTTTCTTTCTTGACAAGTAAAGAAAGCTTCTACCTGCTTGCTGCCTGAAGGGTCTAGGTAATGGTTTTACACATCACAGGAAGAAGAGGGGGGAAAAAAAAAGAAACCCAATTTTCTTTTAGTATATTACTTGTCAGACAGTGAAATGGGATATAATTACGGTGTGACATTTCCAACAGCAAATATGTTCCAGTGTAAGCAATTAACACCAGTTCTTTTGGCAGGCTTAAAAAGATTACTCAGAGACTGTGGTAAGTTACAATGCCCCATGAATAATAAATAATGTAGCATTTGCAGTTAAGTTGCATACTGGGACCAAAGTTCAAATTTCTTGATGAAAATGGATTGGGTTCCGTTAACCCTCT
Organism: Budorcas taxicolor; assembly: GCF_023091745.1. Taxonomy (NCBI): domain Eukaryota; kingdom Metazoa; phylum Chordata; class Mammalia; order Artiodactyla; family Bovidae; genus Budorcas; species Budorcas taxicolor. The sequence goes on from NC_068911.1 coordinate 27,158,208, forward strand.
GCTGACTTCACAGGGCATAAGCAGATTTGGATCATGGGTTTTCTGGATTTATCTAAATTACTTATTTACCTTGCTCTTAAGAACATCTGCTCCCTCCCCACCAAATCTGCAAGGATTTATTTCAGCTGCTGGAAATCTGCATAAGGCGATGGGTTTGGAGGTGACCCAACGGAGATGGACCAACTGCGGAGGAGATGGTTTATGCTGAGACTTCTCATCCTGGGGAGTTGTCACAGTTTAACATCTCTTCTGAAGTCCCAAGATCTAGAACGCACACCTGGATGTGTGCCCCCACCCAATCTTGATGTAACCAAAGAGAGGGCAGCTCCTTCTAAAAATATTTATGTAATTTGTGAGCCCTAGCAACCAAAACCAATAAAAATGCTAAGTCAAACACACACTAGAGGGAGGCTATGATTATGTGCAAAGAGTTATGGGCAGGGTTTCCCACCCTTGGCATATTGACACTGGGGCTGGACAATCCTCTGTCACTGGGGGCCTGTCCTGGGCATTGTGGGATGTTCAGCAGCATCTCTGGACTCCACCCACTAGATGCCAGAAAGAACCCTCCACTCAGCTGTAACAACCAACTATGTGTCCAGACATAGCCAAACCCTGGGCACACAGCAGTTTGCACAGAACTGGGTCCTTCACAGTGTGGCCTTGAGCCTGTAAGTGCCTTCATCTCTCTGAGCCTGTTTTCTCTCATGCAAAATGGAAAAACAAACCAAAACCCACTAACTACCTCACAGAAGAATGGAGAAGGAGGATGCATGTGGAGTGCTTAGCTTAGAGTCTGACAGGAAGCATTCAATAAAAGATCTACTTAAGCAATCACTTCCTGTGGTCAGCTACTGGCCACAGTGAAGCCATGATAGGCGCTGGGGATGCAGTGATGCATAAGCCATTGTCCCTGTCCCCTCTGTGACAGTGCAGAAAAACTAGTGGGCGGCTGGACATGAAACCAACCACTTCTGTGCAATGGGACATTTGCTGAAAAGGAGGCGCAAGCAATGGGCTTAAAGAAAAATGCCCACATCTTGGGGATTCGTTGAGATGACACCTGAGTGAAGGAGTTTTCCAGGCAGACATTTGAAGCAGAAGAAACTGCACATGCAAAGGCCTGTAATAGTGTAACTACCCAGAGCTCAGGATTGTAGGGAGGCAAATCCCACAGCAAAGGTGGGGAGAGAGAGGGAATAGCAAGAGACAAACAAGGCAGGAAGGCAGAAGGCAGATGATGAAGAACTCTGAAACTTCAGTGCCAATAAGCTCATCAGTTCAGTTGAGTTCAGTTGCTCAGTCATGTCCAACTCTTTGCGACCCCATGGACCGCAGCACGCCAGGCCTCCCTGTCCATCACCAACTCCTGGAGTTTACTCAAACTCATCCCATTGAGTCGGTGATGCCATCCAACCATCTCATCCTCTGTCGTCCCCGTCTCCTCCTGCCCTCAATCTTTCCCAGCATCAGGGTCTTTTCAAATGAGTCAGCTCTTTGCATCAGATGGCCAAAGTATTGGAGTTTCAGCTTCAACATCAGTCCTTCCAATGAATATTCAGGACTGATTTCCTTTAGGATGGACTGGCTGGATCTCTTTGCAGTCCAAGGGACTCTCAAGAGTTTTCTCCAACACCACAGTTCAAAAGCATCAGTTCTTCAGTGCTCAGCCTTCTTTATGTCCAACTCTCACATCCATTCATGACTACTGGAAAAACCATAGACTTGACTAGATGGACCTTTGTTGGCATAATAATAATTACAACAATAAGCTCAGAGCAAAGCTCCATTCAACTCCTGCTAAGCAGGAAACAGTGATTGATTAGTAACATCTGCCTGGGCCCTGGTGGGAAGAGGAGACCCAAACATGCAATGTATTTACTGGTTTTGTGATGGAAGCATGTTCACCAGGGGGATGAATATGAACAGGAAGACATTTTTATTTAGTATTAATATTTTTTAACCACACCGCATAGCATGTGGGATCTTAGTTCCCTGAACAGGGATGGAACCTATGTCCCCCCTGCATTAGAAGGTAGAATCTTAACCACCAGACTGCCAGAGAAGTCCCACAAAAGGATGTTTTTAAAAGCTCCATCTGGAAGCCATGCTTTTTGTTCTTTTTGTTGTTGTTGCTCTTTTAACTGAAGAGGCACAGAGGCAAGAGAAAGAGTGGGGAAGTCACAGGAATACCATGAGAAAGAGCTCATATAGGCCTAATGAGAAGAACGTGGCTGCAGAGGAGGAAATGGGCACAAAAGATGTTTAGGGCTTTACGTCGAGAGTGACCTCACCGATTTAAGGGAATAAAAGTAAACACAGACACTCCTGGGCTTCTGGGGAGACCCCAGAGTAGAAACACCCATTGACTGCTGGGTGGTTGGATCAGGAATCCTGATGCATGATAAGGACCAGGGTCGGGGGCTTACACACGGCAGCCGTCATCACTGGACAATCAATTACCTATCATCGGTCTGCTCCCTCCACGTCCAGGGACGCACAACTGTAAATGAGGAAGACAGCCCTCCTTCCACTGGGACTCTAACCTAATCTAAAGCTATTCCCGATTGACAGGATAAGTGAAGGACGACAGAAAAAAGTCATTACTGAATAATCCCCTGCACATTTCATAGTCAACATGACATTCCCATGATCCTTGTAATCCAATTAGGCATTGCAGGAAGCTATATCTTAATTCCTGTCTTCATTGTGACTTGCTGGGTCACAAGCAGGCCTTGTTTAATAAGGTGTCACCTTAACACTGGATGGTGCATATGAAACGAGCACAGAACACAGAGGTGGGGAAAAGAGATGCCCGGTTGCTGCTTATAAGACTTCGTGTTTCAAACAGCCAATGGGTGACTTAGAATCCTGCCATCCTCCTTACTGAAGCTTGTGACTGGGGGAGGCTTTGTCTTCCTTCCTCTCCATCCACTTTGCTCTCACTGACCTGTGAATGCAATGCGCCTGCCATCTGTCTGGTGACTTGGAACTCATCCAACAATAAGGATTGTAATCATTTTTCATGGTTGCATTTATTGAGTGACCAATTCAAACCTGGGACCATCTGAGTCACTTTATATACGTTATTTCCTGTTCTCACAAAATCCTCAGGCTGAGCAGACGGTATGCTTGTTCTAAAGCCATTTAGCTACTTGGACCTGAAGCTAGAACCTGGCAGCTCAGCTGGTAAAGAATCCACCTGCAATGCAGGAGACCCCAGTTCGATTCCTGAGTTGGGAAGATCCACTGGAGAAAGGATAGACTACCCACTCCAGTATTCTTGGACTTCCCTGGTGCCTCAGCTGGTAAAGAATCTATCTGCAACGTGGAAGACCTGGGTTGGATCCCTGGGTTGGGAAGATCCCCTGAAGAAGGGAATGGCTACCCACTCCAGTATTCTGGCCTGGAGAATTCCATGGACTGCATAGTCCACGGAGTTGCAAAGAGCTGAACATGGCTGAGCGACTTACACTTTCATAGCTACCTGGAACTGAAGCTAGAACTCAAAGGCAGAACTGTTTGATTTCTAAAGCAGGCACCATGCCTTTCAAAAGTGGGAGTCCAAAAGCACCGCCATGGACAATGGGCTTCCTGAACTTTAACCAGAGAAACACTAGCAGACCTAGCCAGTGCTGGTCCAACACCCCAGGAGAGCTGAATGGGGGGTTCTGCCTGTGTAATCCCAGCTGTGTGCTTTACGCTGGATGGCTGAACATGACTGTGGTTAAACCCAGGACCAGAAAGCACATCAGGGAAAGTGACAGCTGATCTCCATCCGACCATCAGGAGCTTAGAAAGTGGGGCATCTGCTCCCAGCACTGAGCTAGGCCTAGGGAGCAAGGGCTTTTGCCAGACAGCTCAAACTCCAGCCCATTCAGGTCTACCCAGGTCAGGTCAATGAGGGAAGCTTCTGGGTGCAGGTTGTGGCAGATTAGAATGGGCCTGCTTGCCCTGTCCTAACCAACTGTTCTTACCATCAGGGATACTGTCTAGTGTTGCTAAAGCTTCTGGCTTTTCATAAGATTCCAGAAGTGCTGATTCTTACGCTCCATATCCCAATTTTTAAAAAATGGTTATGAAGTCAAATTTGTTAAAAAAAATCTGTATGTCAGTGAAAAAAAGTGCTAAGTGCATCCATCTCTTTGTGACCCCATGGACTGTAGCCCGCCAGGCTCCTCTGTCCATGGAATTCTCCAGGCAAGAATACTGGAGTGGGTAGCCATTCCCTTCTCCAGAGGATCTTCCTGATCCACCAGGTGGAACAGCTGTCTCCTCCAAATTCATGTCTACTTTGACTGTATTTGGAACCAGGGTCTTTGTGGATGTCATTAGCTAGATTAAAGTGAGGTCAGCTGGGGACCCCTCTGCTAAACTCTAGCCCCGCTCCCCTACGTAAGTCAGATGTTTGGCCTCTGGGTCTGGGAAGATGAAACTCTGCCATGGCGAGAAAGTTCAAGCCCTGGAGTTGAGTACTGGCTTTGTTAGCCAGCTTTTGTGGGAACTGTCTTTGATTGAACCACTAAAGAAACAAAGGGGCATGAGGTCCCAGCTACCCAAGACAGACCAGCAGACCAGATGTCCCTCAAAAACAGCTTTGGTTCTCAGCTACTGACCATAGGAAGGGGAATCAAACCTTTCTTCGCAGTGGTTATTCTTTTTAAATTCGCTTTTAACAGCTATACACTCTGGCTATTGTATTCTGTGTTCTCAGGGACCCTGGGTAGACAGACGAAGCTTAATGATTTCAGAGCAGACACAGGCCAAGAAACCATGGCATTGAGTGTGCTAAGTCTAGACAAATGATATTTATACACACATCCAAATTTGACGAGAAAATGTATTTCTTTGGGTTTCAAACACTGTAATAGAAATAAAGCAAAAATAAAAGCCTGTTACAAAGGAAAAAAAAATGAGGTCAGCTGGATTAGTTGTTCTTGTTCAGTCACTATGCTGTGTCCGACTCTTTGTGACCCTGTGAACTGTAGCCCACCAGGCTTCTCTGTCCGTGGGATTATATACATATAACCTCTGCTAACCTCAAATTCCTGATTTATCTCCCCCTCCCTTCCCTTTTGGTAACTATAAGTTCATTTTCTAGGCCTGTGAGTCCATTTCTGTTTTTTTAATAAGTTCATTTTATCATATTTCAGATTCCACATATAAGTGCTACTATATATTTGCTTTTCCTCTGTCTGGTTTACTTCATTTAGGATGATAATCTCTTGTTGCTGTTCAGTCGCTCGTTCATGTCTGACTCTTTGCAACCGCATGGACGGCAGCACGCCAGAGTTCCCTGTCCTTCACTATCTCCTGGAGTTTGCTTTCAAATTCATGTCCATTGAGTCGGTGATCCCACCCAACCATCTCATCCTCTGTCATCCCCTTCTCCTCCTGCCTTCAATCTTTCCCAGCATCAGGATCTTTTTCAGTGAGTCAGTTTTTCACATCAGGTGGCTAAAGTATTGGGGCTTCAGCTTCAGCATCAGTCCTTCCAATGAATATTCGGGGCTGATCTTCTTTAGGATGGACTGGTTCGATCTCCTTGCAGTCCAAGGGACTCCCAACGGTCTTCTCCAACACCACAGTTCAAAAGCATCACTTCTTTGGCACTTAGTCTTCTCTATAGGGTCTCTAGGTAATCGAGGTCCATCCACGTTGTGCAAATGGCATTACTTCATTCTATCTTTGTGACTGAGTAGTATTCCAGAGATACAGGATACATCACATCTATATCCATTCATCTTTCAGGGACATTTAGATTGTTTACATGCCCTGACTTTTGTAAATAGTGCTGCTATGAACAATAGAGTTCACGTATCTTTTCAAACTAGAGTTTTCTCTGAGTATATGCCCAGGAGTGGGATTGCTGAGTTATTGCAGTGACTCATTGGAAAAGACCCTGAGGCTGGGAAAGACTGAAGGCAAAAGGGAAAGGGGGCCGGCAGAGGATGAGATCATTGGATAGTATCACTGACTCAATGGACATGAATTTGAGCAAACTCTGGGAGATAGTGGAAGACAGAGGAGCCTGGCGTCCTACAGTCCATGGGGTCACAAAGCGTTGGACACGATTAAGCAACCGAACAACAAGAATAACAGTTCTGTTTTTAATTTTTTAAGGAACCGCTGTACGGTTTTCCATAGTGGTTGCGTCAATTTGCATTCCCACCAACAGTGTAGGAGGGAAGGAAACCTTATCTTGAATATACTCTCAGGAGGGAAAGTTTCCTGAGATTGTCAACGTGTATTCACACTTGGAAGGCTCTGATGAGTCTGCTGCTGCTGCTGCTAAGTCACTTCAGTCGTGTCTGACTCTGTGCGACCCCATAGACGGCAGCCCACCAGCCTCTGCTGTCCCTGGGATTCTCCAGGCAAGAGTACTGGAGTGGGTTGCCATTGCCTTCTCCGTCTGATGAGTCTAGCAGCCAAATAAAAACTTGTTTTACTTTGACCTGCTGCGGCTGCTGCTAAGTCGCATCAGTCGTGTCTGACTCTGTGCGACCCCATGGACTGCAGCCCACCAGGCTCCTCCATCCACGGGATTTTCCAGGCAAGAGTACTGGAGTGGGTCGCCATTGCCTTCTCTGCACTTTGATCTACTTCATAAATATAGACAACTATAGAAGCCCTTTGATTAGACAATAGCCATGAATGTTCTTCTGTAAGAATATATAGTATCTATCACTTATTGAGGGCAAGAGGAGAAGGGGCAACAGAGGATGAAATGGTTGGATGGCATCACTGACTCAATGGACATGAATTTAGGCAAAATCCAGGAGATGGTGAAGGACAGGGAAGTCTGGCATGCTGCAGTTCTTGGGGTCACAAAGTGTCGGACACGACTTAGCAACTGAACAACACTTACTGAGCACTTACTATGCACCAGCAGCATCCTAAGCCCTTTGCATGCACTCTGAGGCCTTTGTCGCCTTCAGGCACTGGCATATGACTGGCAGTGAGGTGAAGGGGTTGAGTGCAGGCTCTGGAGGAGTCAAGGTGTTGGCTTGAATCTAGAGTCACACTAATGAGCTGTGGGGAGGTAAGTCCCCTCATTTCTCTAAGCCTCAATTTCTTCATCTTTAAATGAGAATATGTTTAGTACCCATGTCACTGGGTTGCGAGGCTCAAATTAGGTAAAACACATAAACAGCTTTATTGTAAGCTCTCAGTAATGTTGACTATTGATGCACTGATGATGGTGAAGATGGTGGTGGTGACGGTGATGATGATCACGTGGTGGTGATATTTAGTGGTTGATGACGGTATTGAATGATGGTGGTGCTGGTGAGGGTGGTGGTATTCTCTCTGACTGAATTGTCCTTCCTCTTCTCCCCTGAACTGGTGAATTATATCCACACTTACAGTGTAGCTCAGAGACTATAACACTTTTCACTGATTGCATCCTTTGGGCATAATTTTTCCTCATGTGTGTTCTGTAGCATTTTTGTTAAGACTTTGACCATACCCGCCATATGCAACTGGGATTCCAACACAACATGTCTTTCCTGCTGTGCAGGGCACCCCTCCCCTCAACTGACCCTTGCAAAGAATGACTATTTAATAAACATGGGCTAACACTGAACAGGGTGGATTACTAAGGTACCCGAGCTTTCCAATTTGTCTCTCCCAACCCAAGGAAACAATGAGAACAGAAACAACTCAGGGGAATCTTGCACCCCTGCCCCCAAGGCAGGCCCATCCCCAGCTTCATTCAAATCAGTCAGAGTAGGGGCAGCCCCAGAAGACAAGCTTCCATACAGGATGGACCCTGACAGTCCTTGAGAACAGTGAATCATGGGTGCTGGGGCTGAGCCCAGCAGAAAGAAGGGCTGGAAAAGAAGCAGTTGGGCACCCTGATGCCAGCCTGTGCCAGAGATTTCTCACTGCCCAGAGCCTAGCCAGGGTCCTCCAAGCAGAGACTGACGTAGGGAGGAGAGTGCAGGAGGCTTTTAGGGCACCAAGTGGCCTGCAGAAAGGTCTTCCTTCAAAGCAGAGCTTGCAGGCTGGCAGCCCCCAGGCCTGCCGAGCCCACACACAGGTTGTGTTGGGCTCACACTCTGTTTAAAAATTAAAATAATTGTCAGTTAAATCAAGAGATTGTGGACAAAAATTCAGGTTTCTTATTTTCAGAAAACATTAGAAGAGTGAGCAAGTCTGAGCCTGTAACCCACAAGGCAAGAATGATCTGGGGCTTTAGATGAACCTGTGATATTATTCAGTCCGTCACATCCCTGCCTGCCTGCTCCGGGCATTCACATCCTGCCTGGCCCCTCAGGGTATTCTGTGACCCTGCAATAAACAACATGGATGTATGAAAATGCTCACTTCATACTGGTTAGGAGCATGTGTTTGGGAGGGTAGGAGATTTGCCTTCCTATGCTGGTTCAGCCTCTGGCTGGCTTAGTGACCTCAGGCAAGGTGCTTACTCTCTCTAAAAGCTAAGTTTCTTCATGGGTAAATCAAGAATGCCATGGCCGTGGTTCCTCCATAATGAAGTATTCACAAGGTGATACACAGGGAATGCAAAGTGTTCCTTCGCAGACTGAAACAATGGTGGGGGGAGTCCTGTTATCACCCATATCTTGCAGAGGAGAAACTCAGGACTGGAGGGGTAAGAGATTGGCCCAGGAACTCCTAGCATGTGAGGGATGGAGTCTGGGTTCAAATGCAGACAAGCTACTTGGCTCTTGCATCCAAGCTCATCATCGTGGCTGCTCTAGGGGCTATACTTCTGAGGCTGCCTGCATGTAGTGGTAAAGTCATCTCTCTGGTTTTGCTGTGAGTAATCTCTGTGCATAGGGCTTTCCAGGTGACTCAGGGGTAGAGAATTTGCCTGCCAATGCAGGAGATGTGGGTTTGATCCCTGGGTTGGGAAGATTCCCTGGAGAAGGAAATGGAAACCCACTCCAGTATTCTTGTCTATGGAAATCCCATGGACAGGGGAGCCTGGTGGGCTACAGTTCACAGGGGTCACAAAAGAGTTGAACACAACCTAGCAACTAAACAACAACAACAATCTCTGTGCCTACCTCTCTCTCTCCCTCTCTGCTCAGCTGCACCCCTGCCTCTCCCACTAGGCTGTGAGCAACTGGAAGTCTGGTGATACTGATCTCTACATGGCCAAGACGGGCACTCAGCCATGCCCTATCACATATTTGCCTAATGAATAATGAATCAATGCTTAATGAGTAAATAAGCTTAATGAATAAATAAGCACACGAGAAATCAGTCACATCCACTATGGGGTACAGAGCAGATAAAAACAATAAAAAAGTACTAAAGTCAGTTCGTTCACCATCTTTTTCTGAAATGTCTGAAATCTCTCTTGGATCACTACAGATTTCACAGCAATACTCCAAGTGCCCTCCACCTGTGAATCCGCAAACTGAGCTATGTGATAGATACAAAGAAAATAGACCATCTTCTCCCAGATGAAACTTGAAGGCTCCCTTCCCAACTTGAAGGCTCCATTCCACCATGAACAAAATGAACCCAGAGTTCTTTGGTGCAGATTCATTGTAAATGACTACTTAGCCCACAGAGAAATGTCTGTCTGCAAGACTGTGTTAGTTATTATCCTATCATAATAAAATAGATTACACTCTGGTAATGAAAACGACCATAATGGTTTGCTTGCAGCTTAATCAATGTATTCCTCAACTGCAATTGAGCAAAAATAGGTAACAGAGGATCATTTGATCTACATTTTTATTAATCTGGTGCCATTTGTCTTCTAGTTATTTTAATGATCTCTCATTATGAGAAAATAGGGAAACTCCCTGAAAGAAAAAGTAGAATCGCATTGCTTCATTTTGTTCATCCCTTTTAGTGTGAAATAGAGCTCATGCCAATTCAGTTTGAAAATAAAGGTTCTTGATGCTTAATTAAATGAAGTTCTCGATTTCAGAAAGAAAAACTTCCTGATTCCAGAAATATCAAGACAAAGCCATTCAAATTGCAGATTGTGTGTTGAAAGTGGCCTGCAGTTGAGAGGCAAGTCTCTATCCTTAGTGTCATGTGGTTTTGTTTTGTTTTGAGGAGTTACTATGTGCTGAGGGTTTCCCTGGTGGCTCAGACAATAAGGAATCTGCCTGCATTGTGGGAGACCCAGATTCAATCCCTGGATCAGGAAGATTCCCTGGAGAAGGGCATGGCAACCCACTCCAGTATTCTGAGTCAGGGTAGGAATTATGCATTTGAGATAAGAGTGCTTTCAGAGCAGTTCCTTTAAGGACTGTGTCTCTCTTGCTCATGGAGCTTTCAGGCTGGAAACACGTTTGCCTGGTGCCTACAGCTATTTACAGAGAACCCGAGGTGTTGGTAAACGCACCTTGAGCATCCTTCGAGAAACAGCTTCTGTCCAAAGCTAGTTCCTAGGTGTCATCATCCCTATATCTTTAACCACATACTTCATACTCCATTAGAGGCTTCCCAGGTGGCTCAGTGGGAAAGAATCCACCCGCCAATGTAGGAGATACAGGTTCGATCCCTGGGTTGGCAGATCCCTTGAAGTGGGAAATGGCAACCCACTCCAGTATTCTTGCCTGGAAAATTCCATGGACAGAAGAGCCTGGAGGGCTATAGTCCATGGGATTGCAAAAAGTTGGACCTGACTGAGCACACACATGCATGCATATAATTTCATCCGAGGCTAAACTGATGGGGAGAAAGAAGGACCAAAATCACTAAGCGGTGGGAGAGATTCAGCAGAAACTGGGATCTCATTGGCTGATGGGATGATTTAATTTCTCCTCACACTGGAAATTCTGAAAGCTTATCCTCTCTTACCCACTGTGCTGGAATTGGTCCCCTGTCATCCTGCTGTAACCAGGGGCCAGGCAGGCAACCTGATGAGTGAGGGGGGCCTAGCAGGGAGACCAGACTGAGTAGTGCGGACTGCAAAGGAGAGAATCTATTCCACCAAAAGATGTTACTTCTCAGAAACAGACAAATATTGGGACATGGGGCACTGCAGGCTTGGGGCTGCGAGAACTTCCCATTAATTTCAATGCATAGCTGGAAATTTAAATGAGGATCCTCAATTTCAATTATTAGCAATTGATTCAGAAAATTTAACATCTAGCCCAGTACTGCCAGTTGACCAGCCCTAGCACCAAGGCTGAGCAACAGTCAGAGGGTGTGGGGTCTAAATGTCTCTGTTTTGAGCTTAAATAGCTATTAAGAAGCAAAGAAAATATCTGGGTCGTTTGCTAGAGTGACTGATTGAAACAGAGAATACAAGAAGGCTAGATGTGGTGGAGGGGGCACAGTTGAGCAACAGATATGAGTTTGAGATGTCAGCAGGACCTCTGTGCGGTGACATCTACTCTGTTACTTTCCTGGGGTTGGTACCAGAGTACCATGGATGGGGGCTGTAAACAACAGACAGACTGTCTCAGTTTTGGAGGCTGGAAGTGGAGATTTGAGGGCTGCAAGGGAGATATTGCATCCCTCTCTCCCGGCTTCTGATGGTTTATTGGCAACCCTTTGTATTCCCTGGTGATGCAGAAGGTAAAGAATCTGCCTGGAATGCAGGAGACCTGGGTTCGATCCCTGGGTTGGGAAGGAGGGCACGGCAACCCACTCCAGTACTCTTGCGTGGAGAATCCCCAGGGACAGAGAAGCCTGGCGGGCTACAGTCCATGGTGTCACAAAGAGTCAGCCATGACTGAGCGACTAAGCCCTTGGTATTCCTTGGCTTCACCAAGGCATAACCAAAACCTCCGCTTTTACATTTCACATCACTTTCCCTATTTATGTCCATCTCTATGTCCAAATTCCTCCTCTTATAGAGACCCCAGTCATATTAACATTAGATTAGGGGCCCACCACAATGGCCTCATCCTAATTCAATCATCTGCAAAGATCCTATTTCAAAATAAGGTCACATCACAGGTTCCAGGGGTTAGGACCTCAGCATCTTTTTGGGGAAACAATGCAACCATAATATCTGCCTAGCAATTGAGTGTAGGATTCTGTAACTGAGAAGATGCCTGATTTGGGACTCACCAAGATAGAATGCTCACTGTTCAATAAGTAAGCAAGTAGGATGTTCAATAAGCAAGTAAGATAAAGAGCAACCTTCAGGTGAATCTCATTCAGGGATTTAAAAAATTAAAGGTGTAAGCATGTTATAACTGCTTGGTAGTAAAGCTTTGGTACTTCTCAGACTTCAATGTCTAGAAGTAGAAATAATGGTAATCAATAAACAATATTATTATTATTACCATCACCATCATTGTTACTACTACTGCTATTTAAAAGGTTTCCAGAGTCAGATCTGTGTTTATCAGTATTTTTGCCCCATTCTCAGTTTGGAAAGAAGCTCAATGAAATATTGGAGAGATTATTCACTGTGTTTTTCCAATTGGAATTTTCTCCCCCCACAAGCTGGTGTGCCTCAGAGTAGCTCCTGCCCTCACCTTCCCTGCTGGGCACAGCACTATGTCTTGACTGAAGATGCTGGTGATGTTTAAGATTTAAGATCAACGGCCTTTGTCCTGGCAGGTAGTGAATTCATTTGTCAGGACCTTTCTCACAGTTTCAGGAAGCACACGTGTAATTAACCAGAGCCCACGATGGGTTTCAGACGAGCTGCAAGTGTGCCTGTGGCAAAAGGTCTCTTCCTTCCTGAGAGATGCAGCGGTGTAATTAGAATCCGAAGATGGTAATCATCAGCATTTCTCACCAGCATTCAAAAATGATGATCCCATTATTCATCTGGGCCCAGTTCTGCTCCCAGTGAGGCCACTGCGGTATCCACGCTCTCTGCTGTCCACATTCAGGGGCTCCTCTGTTACCACTGGGGTGAACACTGGGTCTTTAGCCTGTTCTGGAAAGTTAGCTGGTAAACCAGGTAAAAGGCAGCAGCGGGCTGGTAAGTCTTGGACCTAGTCCAAGTCAGTATTAAAACACTCCAGGTGAGAGGCCAGCTCCAAACCCCTCAGAAAGTCATTATTCATCCATTAGTCATTCAACAAACATCTGTTGAGCATCTGTTGTGTGTCAGGCACCCAACCTTCCTGCAGCATCTCTCCAATGACTGTAGGTGTATCTGGGACACAGGATGGAGGGTTTTTGTTTTTGTTTTTGTTTTAATAATGAACTGGAATCAAAGCATTTTTCCCTTGACTTTTCCATCCATCCATCCCTGAAAACCAACTGAAACTCTGCTGAAAAGTTTTAGTCATTGCTTGTTAAATTTGTAATTTATTCCCATAAATCAGTTTTGAAGGCAACAGCAAGTCTGTGAAATGTTGGAATAGACACAGGACATAGCAAGAGGGAGCTTTTATCTCAACAGGGTCTGGCAAACTTTTTCTGTAAAGCAGAAACTGTGAAGAGTTTAGGCTCCGGGAGCCATTTAGTCTCTGATGCAACTACTTCATTCTGTGCTTGAGTCTGGGAACCAACTACAGACAATATGTGTATGAATGGGTGCGTTCGGGATTTTACAGAAGCAGGTTGCCAGCCCATGCATGCCAGGACTGACTCTGTCTTTAAGAAATCAGGTGTGTTTTTTCTGATGCCATTGGACCTCACTAAAGAAAAATTCCAAATCCCTTGTCACGGCCTACAAGGCCCTGCCTGACCAGACCCCTGCCTTCTTCTTTATCTTCATGACCCACTGGACACCCCGTCCCTTACTGATCTTCACCCACCCCACCCCCTGCCCCCCCCCGCCCCCCCGCCAGCCTATTCTCAATCCTGCCAAACACTTGGCTGTTTTAAGATTTTGCACATCTGTTCTTATTTCAAAAGTTTAACCTGAACTAGACTCCAGTTTAGTTCAGAAACCTGGAAAAATGTTCCCACTTCCATCAGCTTTTGCAAAATAGCCAAGGAGTTTATGTCATCTTATTTACTTTCACAACAGTGACGTATGTGCTATCATCAGCTTCCTTTTCCAGACACAGTAAATGTAAATTCTCCATCTCAGCTGGTTTTCCCAATACCAGCCGGTCACTCTATGAACAACCCAGGTGTTTCTTTGATTCCTCTGCATCCTTCGTCTTTTTAGCCAACCAACGGACAAGTTATAACAAATTTGCCTTCTGAATTGTTCTCAAATCCAACCTCTCCTCTTTCTTAATTGGACTCATGGTCATTTCTCACCTGAACTATCCCCAAAGCATGCCTATTGGACTCTGCCAGCGCATTTTGACTCCTCTAATCCACCCACCCACCTATTCATTCATCTGTCTGTCCATTCATCCATTTAATCCACTCATCTTTTCAGCCATCCATTCACACATCCACTCATCTTCTGATCTATCAACACATCCATCCATCCATCCACTCATCCATCCTTCCTGGGTACTTATTTTGTACCAGGTAGGGTAAGTAGTGAATAAAAATGTAGAACCAATCTTCCTGGATATTTGAGTCTAATTAAAACAAATCACCACAAAAATACATGTATGTGACAAACCAAAATAAGTACTATAAAAGAAAAGGTCCCCTTGAGAAAGCATGACTTGATTTAAGCTCAGATCCGAGGACTGATCATATCAGGAGAGACACGTGAACAGGGGTCTTCACGGGGAGACCAGCATGTAGGAAAGGCTTAGGCTGAAGTCTGCTTTCTCTGGGAAATACAGGATTCTAACGGGCCATGGAGTTGGGGGAAAGAGGGGTGAGAATGATGGGAGATGAAGCTGGAGAGAGAGATGCAGTGATCACATGGGGTTCCGAAGACCACCCTAAGAAGACCTGCCCTAGGTGCCGTAGGCAGCCTTTGGCAGACAAGCAACAATGTCCACCTTAAGAACACTCTGGATGCAAACTGGAGAGTCATTTGGCATGGGGCTGGGAGGGTGGGGGCGCAGCAGAGTAGATATAAAAAGATGAGTTTGGAAGGGATTGGCACAAGTCACACATTGGCAGCATGTCCAGAGAGGATGCGGAGGAAACAGAGAGACATGGACCACTGAGTAACATTCAAGAGGCAGAAATGAACATTCTTGGTGCTGAGTGATATGTGAAAATAAAAACTGACTTTGTAAATCTTGTCAGAAACAAGCCTGAGCCAGCCTCAGTACCTGAGCTCCTCAGAAGGGAATACTGATCCAAATGAGAGTGATGGAAATAAGAGAGTTCTTACGGAAAGAGCACCTGCTCGGAATGTGCCAGGTACCGTGTTCTGTGCTTTACACCCATCATCTCATTTAACGGAAGCTACAACAAAGGTCCATCTAGTCAAGGCTATAGTTTTTCCAGTGGTCATGATGGATGTGAGAGTTGGACTGTGAAGAAAGTTGAGCACCAAAGAGTCGATGCTTTTGAACTGTGGTGCTGGAGAAGACTCTTGAGAGTCCCCTGGACTGCAAGGAGATCCAACCAGTCCATTCTAAAGGAGATCAGCCCTGGGTGTTCTTTGGAAGGGATGATGCTAAAGCTGAAACTCCAGTACTTTGGCCACCTCATGCGAAGAGTTGACTCATTGGAAAAGACTCTGATGCTGGAAGGGATTGGGGGCAGGAGGAGAAGGGGACGGCAGAGGATGAGATGGCTGGATGGCATCACTGACTCGATGGACATGAGTCTGAGTGAACTCCGGGAGTTGGTGATGGACAGGGAGGCCTGGCATGCTGCGATTCATGGGGTCACAAAGAGTCAGACATGACTAAGCGACTGAACTGAACTGAACTGAAGAAGTTAGATACTCTCTTTAGTCCCATTCTACAGATGGGAAAAATGAGGCACAGAGATGTTTAAACAATCCACCCAAGGTTCTATAGCTAGCCCTGGCTCTCCAGGGTTCACTTCCAGAATCCCAAGTATTGAACCCCAAGTCCTTGTCCACCATTTCGGGGGTTCCGTTCTTGCAATTTTTCTGCAAGGGTCTGGCCCAGTGTAATGTGAGCCAGGAAACCCCAGTGTAGACAACTCCCAGGAGAGGGCGCTCATAGGATTCCAGCTGCATAAATGAAGTCTGGAGGCTGAGCTCCACTGATCTGCTGGAGTTTTTATTGCTCTGCAAATGTATTATTAATCAGCCACTGGGGTCCTCCCCATGGAGCCTTTTAAATTATAGTTAAATTCCTTGATAGCGTTTCATGCACCTTTACAGTGCATTTCCTGTGTTCACAGCAATAAACAAGGGGAGGAGGGAGGCCTGGATAACCAGGTTAATTGCCCCTTAAGGTCTAGGCTGAGAAAGCGATGGCAACAGCACCTCTAAATTCTCTGGGTCCCTGGCTGCAATGCTAATAAAGTCTTGAAAAATACAACACTGTCAAGCCAGCTTCTGGGGTGCAGACTACAGGGCTTTCATGCCTGGCCTGGCTGCTGTGGCTTCACAGGGCCTCTATGTCATCTTCTCAGGGTCCTCCCTCTCAGGGGCTTTCAATACAATTAGGGGGAGTGAAGGCTGCATCTAGGCTGGGACCTATGGGCCACCAATGGGGGCTTACTGCTTCCTTGGGAGGCTCCTAAACAAGTTCCATGTGATGACGTGGGGGACTCTCTTGGGAGTATGGTTGGAAAGAGGCAAAGAAGAATCACGCCTCCTGCAACTCTCTTTCCAACCCAACACAGCTGAGAGGGTAGAGGGGTCAGTTCAGAATGAAGCAGGGGTCTGTAATCCTTGGGTCAGATCCAGCCTGTTTTGATTTCCATACTTTTTACATACTGAGTGGAGAAGTTAAGAAAGAGACTTTTCTATGTCCTTCAAAGACCTTGTTTACGCCCTACATGTCTTTGGTGGAAAGTTTGCCAATTCATGCTATAAAGCATAAATCAGATCATGCCACTGTTCCTGTGAAAACCGATCGATGGCTCCTCACTACCTAAGGTAGAGGTGAAAGGCCTCGTCCAGAATTCAGCAGCCTTCTGATTGAGGCCCAATCTAACGTCCCGTCCTCTCTCCACGACTTGGCTCTGTGTGTAGACAAAGCACCCAACCTCGCTTAGTCTCAGGATCCTTGTCTGTAAAGTGAAGAGGATGAAGCTTGCCTTGGTGAGTCCGAATGAGGCTGATGTGAGGCAATGTCTGAAGAACTAACTATATTTTTAATTGTGGCAAAATACACAGGGGCTTCCTGGGTGGCACAGTGGTAAAGAACCCACGTGCCAATGCAGGAGATGCAAGAGATGTGGGTTCAATCCCTGGATCAGGAAGGTCCTTGACAGGAGGAAACGGCAACCTGCTCCAGTATCCTTGCCTGGAAAATCCCATTGACAGAGGAGCCTGGCGGGCTGCAGTCTATGGGGACACAGAGTCGGACACGACCGAGCAACTGAGCACAGAATACACAGAACATAAGATTCACCATCTTAACCATTTGTACGTTTTGAGTTTAAGCACAGTTTGGTAGCATTACGTGCATTCACAGTGTCATACAACAATCTAGAACTTTCTGGATCTTACAAAATGGAAGCTACCCATTAACAAACAACTCTCCACTTTCCCCTCCCCCAGCCCCTGGCAACCAACCACCACGCTATTTTCTATTTCTATGAATTTGACTACTCTAGGGACCTCATATAAGTGAAATCACACGGTATTTGTCTTTTTTATGTCTATCTGACTTCACTTAGCATAATGTCTGCCAGGTTGATCCATGTTATAGCATGTGCCAGAACTGCCTTCTATTTTAACGCTGAATAATACTCCATTGTATGGACAGACCACATTTTGCTTCTCATTCATCTGTTGATGGACACGTGGGCTCTTTCCATCTTTAGGCTCTTGTGACTAATGTATCTATGAACACGGGTGTTCAGATCTCTTTTTGAGGCCCTGCTTTCAATTCTTTTGTGTACAGACCCAGAAGAGAAGAGCAGGCTTATCAAGCAATTTCTAGAGCACCCTCTGCATGAACACTCCACACAGATCACCTCACTCAACCTCACAACAGCCTTGCAAGGTGAGACTCTTACTATCATGACAGGGACCATAGAATTCATTGCCCACACTGGAAAATTCTTGAGAGGGGGAAGAGGCACTAGTAACAATTGTCCTGGGACAACAGGCACAAATCAAGACTGTGTGGGAATAAATTAGAAAGTCAGTCATCATCCCCATTTTCTAGGTGAAAAATTGAGGCACAGAGAGGTGAAGTTCACGGTCACACAGCCAGTGACTGGCATAGTCAGAATTCAAACCCAGGCTGAGCGACTAAAGCTCTCACTGTTAACCACAATTTCACATACACAGCACACAGCCTGGCAAAAGTCAGCCATCAATCCATGGTGTCTAATTGTTAGTGGTTCTTCAGACTAGGAAGGGGGGACGTCTTTGGGGGAAAGGAGCAGCAAGGGCTGAGAAGGATGGTGGGGGAGACAGAGGTATTTCATGCCAGGAAAGAGGCTGGGATGCAACACATCCATGCCGAATGTGAATTAGTCATCAGAGGAGATGAAGGCTCCCAGAAGGAGGAAGATGGCCCTGTCTCAGACACACCATCCCAATAGGACCACAACCGGCCTCCTCGACCAAGGCACTATTGACATTTTGGGACAGAAAATTATTGTGGGGGCTGTTCTGTGTACAATAGGAGGTTTGTTGGCACCCCTGGTCTCCACCTAGCAGCTGCAAGTAGCACCATGCCCCCCATCAGGTTGTGACACCAAAAATGTTTCCAGATATGGCCAGACGCCCCTTGGGGGCCCAACTGCCTCATCAGGAACTGGGAGGAAGGGCAGAACTGGAGGGGACAGATCATTTTTCCAGGTCAGTGCTTCTCCAAGTGTGGTTCTGGAGTAGCAGCTGTTAGAAATGTAATATCTTAGGTCCATTCTAGATCTGGAACAGCATCTCTGGGGTGGGGGCGGTGCGTACGGGAGCCCATGTATTAAGGAGCTCAATGTACAAACCACTATCTGTGGGGTATACAAGAGACTTGCCGGGACCTCGGAAGGTTGGGATGTAGGGCCTTCAGTAATCTGAAACCTGACTAGGGCTCTTGTGAAGAAAGCAGATCCCTTTAGGAGGATGAGGATGTTCTAGAAGTTTCCAACATTTGTACATGACTAACACCAGATAGAATGGGCTGCCACATCTAGTACAGCATGTTTGAAGGATAGTCTGATGGCATATATCAAAATTGAAAACAGAGAAGCCTTTGGACCCGCCAATTCTACTTCTCAGATGTTCCGAGCGGTCAATCCCCAAGAGAATTAAGCTCTAGTGTCTTAAGGCATCCATCATAAGCAGCTGCTGCTGCTGCTGCTAAATCGCTTCAGTCGTGTCCGACTCTGTGTGACCCCATAGACGGCTGCCCACCAGGCTCCGCCATCCCTGGCATTCTCCAGGCAAGAACACGGGAGTAGGTTGCCACTTCCTTCTCCAATGCATGGAAGTGAAAAGTGAAAGCAAAGTCACTCAGCAACCCCATGGACTGCAGCTCACCAGGCTCCTCTGTCCATGGGATTTTCCAGGCAAGAGTACTGGAGTGGGGTGCCATTGCCTTCTCCTCATAAGCAGCAAGTTAGCTTTTCTCCCATGTACCTAAAATGGTACAGGTTATGTACTATCTTTGGGAGAGTTGAGAAAAGACCCACCCAGTAAAGCAAAAACCTGGCAACAGCCTAAATGCCCATCAGTAGGGGAATGGTTAAACTGCAGTGAAGCCATACTCCAGAGTCACAGTCAGCCACGACAAAGAATTATACAGACAATAAAAGAGACTGGGTAAATAAACATTATATTGGGAAAAGATGGGGGCAAGAGGAGAAGCGGGTGACAGAGGATAAGATGGTTGCATGGTATCACTCACTTAATGGACCTGACTTTGAGCAAACTCAGGGAGATAGTGGAGGGCAGGGGAGTCTGGCGTGCTGCAGTTCGTGGGGTCACAGAGTGAGATGTGACTTACCAACGGAACAACAACCATCTCCTAAGATGGATACAGGTCTCAGACCCAGATACGTGTTCAAATGAAAAAAGCAAAAAGCAAGTTCCAGAACCAGATATCAACTGCATATGATTTTTGAATTTTCCCATGTCCCAAACCAGGTTCTATATTTTTGTAGGCTCCAGATTCTTATCATTTAT
Organism: Budorcas taxicolor; assembly: GCF_023091745.1. NCBI lineage: Eukaryota > Metazoa > Chordata > Mammalia > Artiodactyla > Bovidae > Budorcas > Budorcas taxicolor. The sequence goes on from NC_068911.1 coordinate 27,178,210, forward strand.
GAACTCTTCATTCCAAAACCAACATTTTTGCAACTGTTGATTTTAAAGATCTAAACAAAACTGAAAATGTATTTGCAGTGGTTCCCTGTCCCATGTTTTTAAAGATTTTCCAGGTTATTTGCTGTGTTTTCCAGGTTTTTGAAATAATGAGGATGCATATGGTCCCACCTGAATAAATGTATTATAACAAGCTTGCTTTCTGTAGTATTTGAGCAAGCTTTAAAAATTAAAAAAAAAAAAAATTTCTGCTTCCCTTCTTGCTGCCCTGTATTCTCCCCATCCTTTCACTCTGGCCGCTGGAAACATCCTTTCACTGGCCGGGCTCCTGGCAGCCTCCCTGTTACTCAGCCAGGGCTTCCTGTTCAAACCGTGCCACGCTCCGAGGTAAGCTATTAACTTGCACTTTGTGCCTCATCCTCCATTCTGATTTAGGGCAACATAAACCCTCCTCAAAATTCCGAGGAATAAATTAATTTACTAATTTCGCCATTAGGAGTTTATCAAAGCGAGCCCTATTTCAACTGTCCTTTAATCAATCACCATTTTCCATGTTTATCTCCTATTCAATTTTTACCACGGGGTTCTCTATACATCAATTTGCCTGATGCTCTTCCTACATATGTTTTAAATTACTTTATCATTGTATAAATTTCACAGCCATTAAAAGGCTCTAATACCGGAATGGCTGACATGGTGTTAAAAATTGGATTCAATTCCATGGGGTAATAAATTGTGACCTAAATCCAATCTCTCATGGGTGACTGAAGGATACAATGAAAAATTATTGCTTTGTCATTGTTACACTAACACAAATATACCATGGCAACTAGAAACCGGCAGAAAAAAATGGAAAGCCACTGCTGCTGGCTGTTTTTCACTCACACAGCTTTGCAGGTGAGTCCTGAGGGTCTCAGATGGGATGAGCTCCCCTCCAGCCCCAGGTGAATTACCTGACTGCATGGATCTCTTTGCAACAGACGGATAGAGCTGCAGGAGGAAGTTAAACTGCAGCTTCAAGGCAGCCACGGCTGCAGGCAGAGAAGCACAGAGGTTCAACATTTCTCCTCTGGCACCAAAGCCTCTGAGCTCAGAGCCTCGCTCTGCCACTGAGCAAATGTGTGATTTTAGGTAAGTTTCCTCCCTCTCTGTGTGTCAGTTTCCTGGAATACAGAGTCGTTAGAAGAATAAATGATCTATTAAATCATGCAGCTAAAACACTTAGGACATGGTCCCCGGCATTCAGCAATTGCCAGGTCAAGACATAGTCCCTGCCATTTAGCAATTCCCAGGTCAAGACAGTCCCTGGCATTCAGCAATTCCCAGGTCAAAGTTAAGCATTATTATTTAAGCATAGGTTCTCGCACAGAGACCTCAGTGCCCTGCTCTTTTTGACTGCAGGGAAGGAGAGTAATGAACAGCTAGGTGTTAACATTGCCTCTCCGTTTCCCTTTTGTCTTTGGAGAAACTGGATTAGTCATTCAACACATTTCGAAGGCGGGTTTGTTAAAGGCACCGCTGAGCAGAGAGGCTGAAAACCTGGGTTTTGAAGTCAGGCAGACAGAACGGAATCTGAAGTTGTAAAGTTCTCCCCACACGCAAGGGTGACTTTGGGCAAGCTACTCGACCTCACCGAGGCTCAGTTTCCCCATGTGTAACATGGGTTAGTGAACACACCTTGCTTAGCAGGGTCTGGCGATACGACCTGGAACACAGACAGGTGAGACTTGGCCTCATGGCTACGTGGGGGCTGCAGATGACTCTGGCCACTCCAGGATAATGTGATGTGTGTTCCAGCGGGGAGCAGGTATGCTGATATGGGGGGTACACAGTCTGGGTTCCTCATGGAGATGTGGGGAGAGAGTCCCAGAAGACTTCCAGAAGGAAGTGATGTTAAAATGAATTGCAACAAATGAAAGAGGAGAAAACGCAACCTGGTTTTGTTTGTTTGTCAGGTGGCTCAGAGGCAAAAAAAAAAAAAGTCTACGTCCTGATGCAGGAGATGCAGATTCCATCCCTGGGTCAGGAAGGTCTCTTGGAAAAGGAAATGGCAACCCACTCCAGTATTCTTGCGTGGAGAATCCCATGGCCTGGTGGGCTACACTCCATGGGGTCACGAAGAGTCAGACACGATTTAGCAACTCCTGGTTTGTGCAAAGAGGAAGGACAAGCTTGGACTGACTGTCATCCACAGGCCACAATGAGGGCCAGGCCTGGGCTCTTTCTGCACGAGGTCTCTGATTTCCCAGCCCTAAGTGGCTAACATATCACCAGCTGCTCCCAACGGAAGGAATGGCTCAGAGCAAAAGAAACTGTCCTGGTGGCTCGCCATTGTCTGCCTGGTCTTAGAGCAGGTTCTGGGTGAGACACACGGAAGCTGAGGCAAGCATTATAACCTGCCCGGCTGGGGAAGCAGGCCCACATGCCCATGTGGAGGCTGGCTTCCAAACCATAATAATCCACTGCTGATTTTTAACAGGTGCTTGTAAATATTCGCTGGCTGAGTAGAGGGAAAAAGTTAAATATTCTCAAACACAGTAATTCAGGCAGCAAGCTGAGGAGGCAGGAGGGGCATTGGACATTTCATAGGTAAGAAGTGAGGCTCAGAGGAAACAAGGGCCTTGTCTGAGGGTCTGGGAGCTCGCTCAGTGGCAGAGGGGACCTCTAGGCTTCCTAGGAGAGCCTGACTCAGACCTTCCCCTAAGCCTGCCTGAGCTCAGCAATAGCCAGACTGCCCAGGGCCTAGCGCCTGCATGAGTCTGCTTCATCACTGGAGGCGTTGAGGGTTTCCCTCTGCTGCTTGAAGGTCCTGGGCAACAAAGGTGCCACAGGAGGCGAGGCCCCCAGGAATGGGCAGCTCGAGCCCAGGCTGGGGTGGGGGTCCAAAGGCATCAGGGCCCAAAGGTACAAGGAGCGTGGTTCACTGGAGGGGAGCTGTCCTCAGGTCCAGTCTGCCAGAACCTTGCTCATCTTTGGGGTTGATCTTCCCTTGACTCTCTGGAGACTTCAGTTTGGTCCCTGCCAAACTGATGCTACCAGATGCCTACCAGATTCCTCTGCTCCATTCTTCTCACTCAAGACAAAGACGTAGATTATTTAAATCCACTGGAATTAAAATCCAGCTGGGAAAGATGTTGGATCAACCCTCCTGCTCACACTCAGAGGTCCCCTAGTGGTCTTGTTAATTCTTCTACTTCCCCACAAAGTCCTACCACCCCAGGGCCTTTGCACATGATGTAGCCTTGTCTGAGAATATCACCCCCGCCACCTGCCCTTTTCCTAGTTAATTCCTCCTACTCTTCATCTCTCAGTCCCACTAAAAGTCCACCGCATGTCTCCACAGAATTGGTGGTGCTGCGGCAATCTTGCACTTAGGTTTGTGCTCACTGGACTCCTGTGTCTCCCCTCCCACGTTTAACAGGCTGCCAACTCCACAGGGATGGGGATTCTGTCTGTTTTCCTCCCAAACAAAGCCCCCAAATCTGGGGCCCAGCATAGAGGGCGGATGCTCACTGGATAACTGCCGCATGAACAGATGCTAAAGGGAGCTGAAGACAAGCATTCTCAGTCCCCAGTTGGTGGCTGTGCCATTCACGGACTTCTAACCGTTCCATTCACTTCACTTCGTCCTGTGCACACAGGTCTCTGCAGAGCTCCTGGGAGGGGCAGGTTGAGCCATGGAAACTCAAAACAACTGTATTGTGTTCTTACCCAGGGAGGATAAGACTGCAGCCTGTGATGTGCCAAGCAGTGGCTGTTCACAGACGAGTAAGACAAGAGTCCCTGACATGTGGAGAGCGGGTCTGAGGCAGAGACAGGTAGACAGCAGGGGGCGCTTTCTAAGAGCAAATGCTGTTGGCTCTGCGGACATCAGATCTGCCCGCTCACTTCTGCCTTTGTTATCTATTCTATTTAAGTTGCTCAGTTGTGTCCGGCTCTTTGCGACCCCATGGACTGTAGCCTACCAGGCTTCTCCATCCATGGGATTTTCCAGGCAAGAATACTGGAGTGGGTTACCATTTCCTTCTCCAGGGGATCTTCCCAACCCAGGGATTGAACCCAGGTCTCCCGCATTGGAGGCAGGCGCTTTAACCTCTGAGCCACCAGGGAAGCCAGCCTGAAATATACCAGCCAACTCCCAACAGCTCTCCCAGCTTCCAATTAGCCCCTACAGTCTACTGTCAACACACAGCCAGGGGCTCGTGTTAAACATATCGGGCCAGCACCCCCACTCCCCAGTCCTGCTCAGATCCTTCTAGCAGTTCCCCCAAGTCACTCAGATAAGGACAAAATTCCTACTGGCCTGCAAAGCCCCAGATTAGCCGGGGTCTCTGCCAAGCTGCTCTAAGTAGCAGTCCACAAATGCAGGGTAATCAATGAGCTCCCAGTCCCCTAGACTCTAGGTGTCATTGTGAGCACATGAGAAGGGGGAAAAAGAAATCCATCTAACCATGATCCCCTTGTCTCAGATGCACTATGAAAGGCTTGGGAAATGTATGCCTGAAGTTTCTGAATGAGTGTGCCCAGATGAGGCCAGAAAGGGCATCAATCCCACTCTTTCAGGAGCTGCTGTTTTGATCTTCTTGCCCTGCCTAAACCTTTCAGCTCTGCCTTTCAGGCATGGCAGTTAGGGAACAAACACACCCTAAAGACAAGTTTCAGAGTGAAGGACAGAGCCACGCAGCTGGCAGGCCATTCCTGGAGGAGGAAGGGGAGGTGGAGGCGGGGGGAGGTACAGGGGTGCATTTATGGTATTTCCCATAACTGCATATTTAGCTTTCTCAAAAGCCACATGGCTGGCAGCTGAATTTCTTTACTATTCCAGGACGGGGAGTGGGGAAAACACCACGATGTTCCTCTGTCCATGGGATTTTCCAGGCAAGCATACTGGAGTGGGTTGCCATTCCCTTCTCCAGGGGATCTTCCTGACCCAGGGGTCGAACCTGGGTCTCCTGCATTGCGGGCAGAGTCTTTACCATCTGAGCCACCAGGGAAGCCCCATTTAGAAGGTGAAGGCAACCTGAGTTGGTTTACAGGGAACCCCCTTCCAATGGGGGGCCTTGGAGGACTGTTTACCACATGACCTGGCACACAGCAGAGCTCAATAAATGTTTGCCCAAGGTTAGGCTTAAGTGGTCTTTGTGCCCCAAAGAAACCCCTGAGCCCAGATCACCAACTGTGGTCAACCATCCAGTCCATCAGACAACCCCAACAGCATTTTCCTCTCTACCATATCCTCTCACGGGGGCTGTTGCAAGGACCTTCCCACGACTTCCCTGTTTCCACTCTCTTTAAAACTAAAGCAGGTCTGCAGTGGGATTGGTGGATCATATGGTAGTTCTATCTTTAATTTTTTCAGGAACCGCCAAGCTATTTTCCACAGCACCTGCACCATTCTGCATTACCACCAACAGTGCACCAAAATGTAAATTTCTTATCCTCACCAACAGTTGTGCTTTTTTGATAACAGTCACTCTAACATGTATGAGGTGATATCTCATTAGGTATTTATCCAAAAGAATTAAAATCAGATTCTCAAAGAGATACGAGCATGCCCCTGTTCACTACAGCTTTTTTTTTTTTTTTTTAATGAAAGCCAAGATGTGGAAACAACGTAAATGACCACTGACAAATAAAAGGATTAAAAATTTTGGTATACACTCACAATGGAATATTACTCACCTTTAGAAAAGGAGTCCTGCAACTTGTAACAGCATGGATGAGTCTGGAGGACATTATGCTGAGTGAAATAAGTCAGACACAGAAGGATAACTGCTGAATGATTCTTCTTATATAAGGAATGTATAACAGTCAGACTCAGAAGCAAAGAGCAGAATGGTGACTGCCAGAACTGGGGGAAGGGGAATGGGGTTCAGTGGGTACAAGGTTTCAGCTGAGTAAGATGCGTAAGTTCAAGCAATTACAATATTGTGTCTATAAGTGAAAAGGTGCTACTGGGCCCTTAAAATCGGTTCAGAGAGCAGATCTGATGTTAAGTGTTCTTATCAAAGTAAAATAAGACTAAAAATTTAAAAGCAGCATGAAGTTTTAAAAACAGCAAAATCAGATCATGTTTAAACTGTTCAGTTCCTCCGGCTCACATATCATTGATATCAATATCAGAACACCTGGCCACAGCCTGGCCGCCCCCCTAGAATGTGAACCTTCCTCCTCCTACTCCCCTCACTGCTCCCTTAACTTCAGCCACACTCACCTTGTGGATGCTTCCAGAACACGCCAAGCTGTTTGCTAGGACTGTCTCATCTTCCCAGTGACATGACATCAAGGATCCTCGGAGAGGCCTTCTGTGGCCACCTAACCTACAGTGTCCACTGCACCCCCGTCTTGTAGACTGCTACGCTTGTCTACGAGTTCTCATCACACCAGGCAGTAGACTGTAGGTCTATTGGTTCGCCTGCCTCCTCTGGCCTCTCCTATTAGGGCAGAAGCTCCACGAAGGTGGGGCCATCGGGTTGCACGCCTCCCAAAGTCACCTTCCAGCTTATGTCGGCAGACCCTGTGCCCTGAGCAGATGCCCTGCAGAGACAAGGCATCCTGTGCTTTGTCCACTGTTCTGTCCCCAGATCCTAGAGCAAGGGTCAGCAAAGGGCAGCCTACTGCTGCCTGTTTTGGTGTGGCCTGTGAGCTAAGAGCAGTTTTCACATTTTTAAATAATTGGAAAAAAGTCTCAAATGGGTAACCTTTCATAACACATGAAAATTATGTGAACTTCACATTCTGCTGACTGTAAATAAAGCTTTATTGGAACACAAACACAGCCACGCTGGTTGTTTATTTATGTACTTCTTGTGGCTGCTTTCTTGTCAGGTGGAGTAGTTACGACAGAGACCACACAGCCTGCAAGGCCCAAACTTACGATCTAGCCTTTCACAGAACACATTTGGGGAGCGCTGGCCTGGGACGTCACCTGGCACTTACCGGGTGCCCAGTGAATGGGGTTTGATGATTTTTTTCTAGACTCACCATGGTCAGAGTCCCACCCTTTCCTTAAAAGCCCAAGGAAGACCTTTGGGATTTTATTTCAACCACAATGAACTGTGACTGGAAACCACCTTGTTACTGGGTTTGCACCCTGCTCAGCATGAGATGAAAATGGGTCCTCTATGAGCCTTGCCTTTTGGCAAGTTGGCCCCGTCCAGTTGGCCAGGCTGCAGGAGGGTCATCTGACTGCTGTCCATGAGCTGTCCATGGCTGTTCCCTCCTTGTCTCATCTGGGCCCTGCAGCCAAGATCCTTAGGAGAAAGCAGTATCCCTGCCCGACAGATGGGGACACTGAGGCAGGAGCCCCACCCAGGGCCCTGGTGCAGCGGAGCTGACATCCACGTCTCCTTTCTCCTCCCTGCCAGGCTGCCAGCCGTCGTTCCACACTGTTCATGTGTGTAGCCACCCCACTGCCCCCAGGGTGTGGAGATGTTCGGGAGCCAGCCCTACGGCAGCTGGCGGTGCCATCTGCCAGTCTCTTTCTGTCACAGACAACAGCCTCCTCACACCTGGCCACCTCTGGCCAGAAGCACTTTTGTCGGGAGACTCTGGTGTCCTGCAAAGCCTGATGGGTAGATGGGTTGTGCATCCAGGGACAGCTGCCTTGTCATCAGAAACCTCCTTCCTGTCCATCCTCACCCCAATACTGGAGCTGCTGCCCCAGCCATGTACACATGCTTGTAACTTTGCAGCCGGTCGGCTGACTCAAAAGAGAGAGTCCTCGCTCATCACTCATCAGAGAACCATCAGCCACTTCGGTCCAGAGTCCCCATAAAGCCCACCCCGCTCCCAGTGACTGCTTTCCCTGGAACTTCTGATTTTATTTCTCACTCTTCACCTGGACACTGGCTTTACCTGGTAGAGCAAAGGGCGAGGAGGTGCCAGAGGAACCGGGGTATGAAATTTTTTTTTTTCTCTTTGAGGCATTGTAACTCAAGGTAGAAGGAGGCTGGTCGCCCATGAGGGCTTTGGAGACAGCATCTCAACATTTGAAAGTGAAAAGTGAAGATCGCTCAGTCGTGTCTGACTCTTTGTGACCCTGTAGACTATACAGTCCATGGAAGTCTCCAGGCCAGAAATACTGGAGCGGGCAGCCTTTCCCTTCTCCAGGGGATCTTCCCAACCCAGGGATCAAACCCAGGTCTCTTGAATTGCAGGCAGATTCTTTATCAGCTGAGGCACCAGGGAAGCCCAAGAATACTAGAGTAGGTAGCCTATCCCTTCTCTGAGGAACTTCCCAACCCAGGAATTGAACTGAGGTCTCCTGCTTTGCAGGCAGATTTTTTTTTTTTTTTTTTTTTTTTTTTTACCAGCTGAGCTATGAAATTAAAAGATGCTTACTCCTTGGAAGGAAAGTTATGACCAACCTAGACAGCATATTAAACAGCAGAGACATTACTTTGCCAACAAAGGTCCATCTAGTCAAGGCTATGGTTTTTCCAGTGGTCATGTATGGATGTGAGAGCTGGACTATAAAGAAAGCTGAGCGCTGAAGAACTGATGCTTTTGAACTGTGCTGTTGGAGAAGACTTTTGAGAGTCCCTTGGACTGCAAGGAGATCCAACTAGTCCATCCTAAAGGAGATCAGTCCTGAGTGTTCATTGGAAGGACTGATGTTGAAGCTGAAACTCCAATACTTTGGCCACCTGATGCGAAGAGCTGACTCATTAGAAAAGACCCTGATGCTGGGAAAGATTGAGGGAAGGAGGAGAAGGGGATGACAGAGGATGACAGGGGATGACAGGGGATGACAGAGGTTGGTTGGCATCACCGACTCGATGGACATGGGTTTGGGTGGACTCTGGGAATTGGTGATGGACAGGGAGGCCTGGCGTGCTGTGATTCATGGGGTCGCAGAGTTGGGCACGACTGAGCAACTGAACTGAACTGAACTGAACTACCAGGTAAGGCGACATTTAATTGTTCCAAATATAATGAGGCATTGCCTGACTAGAATGCCTCTTTCAGGTCAAATGGTCTTCACTGGGAAAGACATGTCTGCCCCTCACCAGGGTTGGTATGTCCCTTGTGGCCAGGGTTCCCCAGGGAAGGTGTGATGCAGGAAGGCTTCCCCGAGAAGGTGGCATTTAGGCTAAGATCTGGAGAGGGATGAGGTGAGAGCCACAGAAGATGGGGGGTAGTGGGCAGTAGGGGCAACAATGGAGGTGGCGTGGACGAGCATAAGAGAATAACTGAAGCACACAGGGCCTTGTCTGAAGATCAGAACGAGAGAACTGCAGCTGGGCAAGGGGCAGTCACCATGCAGCGGGCCCTCCACTCTTCAACACCCTCTTCACTTATTCCACCACACTGAGACGCTGCAGCTGACAGCCAAACACATTCTCTGTACCTTACCTGCCTGTGCACCAGGCATTTCACACGCATGATCCCATTTCAGCCAACAGCCCTATGAAGACAGGGCACAACGATCTGTGCCCATTTTACAGATGAGGAAGCTGAGGCACAGGAAGTCAGAGTCACGCGGCTAGCAAGAACAGAACCAGGATGCAAAACCCAATGTCTGCAGATCTTTGGATGGAAAACCGTTTTTCCAAGCCATGCAGCCCTGGGCCCTCCATACAACATGGTTCAATTTCCATGAAACTTGAGGAAATCCTGTTGGGAGTGCCTGGAGGCCCTGTGGTGATTCTGGAGCCCAAGGAAGGAATCTGAGGCCTAGGCAACTGCAGGGGTGAGGTGAGGGCAGTGGGGTCAGGGCCACTGGGGCCAGGAATATGTGAGGGGGTAGGGACTGGTGACATGGAGCACAGGGGCTCTGGGAGCAATGAGGGGCTGCTGCGGGATTAGAAATAAGTCTCTCTGAGGCCAGGCTTGGGGTCTGATGGGACACATGGCATCTCACTCCTCGTGGCTCTGAGTGGATGGTCTATAGATTGGTCTTTTCTTTGTGAAAGCGTGTCAGCATCCTAGCTGCTTCCTCCAGGAGGCAGAGAGTGGAGCTGGTGGGTCACAAAGGCAAGGAAGGTGTCCGCACAGAGCACACCACTCCAAGGTTCTAGATGCTCCTTTTCCCCTGAATGCTGCTGGGGTACAGGGACTGGAGGCATGGGGGTGGGATCAACGGCAGCCCTTAACACCAGCTGACACTTAACACCTATTCCCTGTCTCGGAATTTTTCAGACTTCCAGCCATGAGGAAGTGTTTCCTTAATTATATTCAACTTCCGGCATCCTGTCGGATGATGCTGAGCTTGGCAAGGTGACAAACGGTGCCCACGTCTGCGTGTGGACGTGTATGTCTGCAGATGTTTACACACATGCTGACTTCCCCTCTCCTCCACACTGGCTTCCTCACTGAACAGGACAGAAAAGGACCACGGAGCTGGAGCTCAAATCCCTCCTGAGCAGAGGGAAATCCGGGTGCCATGGTTTCCAGAAAGGGAACACCATCTCCGTATGGGGTGTAATTACATCTTAGCTTTCTGCAGAAGAATAGTTTATGGCTTAAATGCTATTAATTGTAAGCCGTTTTGTTCCACGGGAAGTTGTTCATTGATAACTACCCAATTAGGGTTATTTTGCAATTAGTCTATTCACAGTAAATTTATTGCAAAAGGGGGAGGCTGCGGTGCAGTGAATGAAGTCCCTGTTGGGGCTGGGTGTGCCAAGGCCCTTACACGCCAATCTTATCAACCAGCTCCCAGGCCCCCAAAGGGTATGACACCTTGGCCGACGCAGCTGAGATCACGGGGGATGCCCTGTGCTGCACAGCTTCACTAGGGGTGTCTCAGAGGGACCCCAGTAAGTGTGGGGACCCCTTCCTCCACTGGCCACAACAGCCCTCTTGCTCCCTACAACTACAGATGGTGGAGAGAGACAGCCAGCAGGTTCAGAACATCCCCGAGGTCTGAGAATTTGGACTAAGGTGAAACTGCCTGCCTCTTGAGAAGGGAAAGAATCTGGGGTGCTTGCAGGCTCTGGCGCCCGAGAGCTAACACCAGCCCCACCGCCTGCTAGTTGTGCACCTCTGCCCACGGACTAAACCTCTTTGAGCCTCCATTTCCTCATCCATTAAATGGGTTGATAAAGAGACCGACCTCACAGGGCTGGTATGAGGGTTCAATGGGGTGGAAGGCAAGTGTTGGAGGTACTACTACACGGACTTGGTACCTAGCAGGGATCAGCAAACTATGGCCCCATGGGCCATGTGCTACCCACCGCCTGCTTTCATAAATTGAGTTTTTTTCAGAATAACCAAGTGCACTTGTGTATGTACCGTCCTGGCTGCTTCTGTGATACAACAGCAGAGTTGAGGTGTTGTGATGGAGACTGCAAGGCCCATGAAGCCTCAAATATTTACTCTCTGCCCCTCTATAGAAAAAGTGTGACAACCCTTGGTACCCAGCGAGTGCCCCCTGCTATTCTCAAGGAAAGAGAGGCAGCTCAGGCCTCTGCCAGGCCACGCACTAGGTAAGGGAAAGATTTTGGAAACATCTCTGCTTATTAATTTAAACATCTGCCAAGTCAACAACATAATGGGAACCCTGGGACCGCTTAGACAAGAGTCCCTGTGCAAGGGAGACACGAACCTTTTCTTTTTAAACCTTTCTATTGGAGAGTATAGTGGAGATACACATTTCCATCTGAGCACTTTAAAATACAGATGAATTTGAGGTAAGGGTTGAAGCTGTCCCCACTGCACCCCGCCCAGAGGGGGCCCCATGAAGGGTTTGCCATGGACCCTTCCGGGTCTCTCTGCCCACTCACCCACATGGCCACCCCCGACCTGATCCATACCCTCCATCCTGTGACTGGAGGTCAACAGAGAAGCATGTGTGAGGGATGAGGAGCTGAATTTCAGCTCAAGTTCAGCCTCTGATTGGGTGACCTTGACCATAAGCCTCCTCCTCTCTGGGCCTTGTTTCTTATCTGTCCAGTGGAGAGACAGAATCAGGATTTCTCTAGAGGTGACCCAGTCCTCTTTTCCTTGGGAGCCGTTCTCACCTTGCACCTCCTGCATCAAGAGGGATGCAGGATTGATGAGACATCGGGCATCTACTTGCCTGGCCTCCAAATCCTCTGATGCTGGGGGAACCAAGAGCCCTCTGCTCCCACCCCGCCACCCAGCCCAGCTCTGCAGTCAGCTTTCCTGAGGCTCTGACCTTCTGTCTGGACACCAAGACTGACCCAGCACCTCGTGGGCCCTCTTCTCTTCCACTCATGGACCCCTGCCCCACCCAGGTCTCCCCATGTGTCCTCCACACAATGAGCATTCGTTGGTATTTGATTTAGAAGCAACAAGGAGGTATTAATATTTGGAGCCCTTGGTCGCTTAGTGAGGGACAGCGGGGTACCCCTGGCATTGACTGTGGCCAATGAGAACGAGGGATGACCAAGAGCAAATTGTGAGTGGACCTCCAGGGAGGGCTGAGTGGGAAGACCCTTCGAGTACTTAATGCAGGTTGCTCCCTGAACAGATAAGGAAGCTGGAACCAGAGAGCCGAAGGCACTTTCCCTGTGAGTTCCTGGGGAAACTTGAACTAGAACACACATTGCTCCATTTCCAATGCATCGCTCTCTGTTTGCTCCCAGTGATATCGGCACTTTCTTCTTTTTAGAGAAGTCTTTGGGACGCCGTCTGCATGGAGAAACCCATGGAGCAGACTAATTCACAAACTATTTGGGATGTAAGGTCTTCTATAAGAAAAAGAATATCTGCTGACCTGCAGTGAGCTTGTGTGTGTGGCCGCGGGAGGCAGGGCAGGCGTGTGGATGTGGGTGAAACAGCACTGACCCCCACGAGTTCTCTGTAGCCAGACGGTGGGAGCATGAAGGGTCTCCCTTCTCCAAGGTGGGTTTGAAACTTTCTGCCATAACATGTATTTATTTATTTATTTATTCATTTATTTTGACCTTGAGAAAATATGACCTCACCCAGGATGGTGGGATCTCTATCTCAGGATGTCTCTACCTGTAGGCTTGTGAGGCCTCCTACAATCCATAAGACCTGGGGGAAGTTATTTTATGTCACTCAAATGAAAAATGACATGCTCCTGATGACAGTGCCAACCTCACTGGGCCACAGATGAGAAGAGCTGATGTAATGCAAATTGCCTGTGCTGTACCCAGGACACAGCGAGCGCTCAGTACCTGTTATTACTCGCCTTCTGCAGGCACTGGAAAAGGTGAAATGAACCAGCAAGGAACGCGTGTCTGTGGTGAGAGGCGAGATGCAGAGATGCACACACCATGATACTTCACCTGTGCAGAGCCATCGCCCAGGCCCCCGGTTTCTGAGGACCCTCCCCTGCACTTATGAACATCACTCTTACAGCTTGGACCTCGTACTGCATGGCAGTGAGAGATCTGATTTATCATCAGAGGTCATCAGCAAGGAGAAGGGGGCCCAGTGTGGGGCAGCAGGGAGGCTGGTGGAGGAGGGGGGGGGGGGGGGGGGGGGGGGGCGGGGCGGAAGGGCGGAAGGGGAAGGCAACACGGAAGGAAGAAATTGTAGATGGAGGATGTTTTTTCAGAGCTCCCAATGTCATTGCAACCAATAGATCCTTTCAGATCCTATTCAATTACAGTAATATTCATGTCAATTTTAATCCCCATATTCTGCTGAGAGAGAAAACAATCCGTATCAATACTATTGCCACCTACATCTTCCACATTAGCCCTGATTGCACTGCATTTTATCCTTTGTCATAAAGGCAACTGGTTAACGCTGCAACAAAAGGTAATTTGATTTGGGGAAACTTCCCACGCAAGATTTTGGAATTCGCAGGAAGGTCCAAAACAAATGATCTCCTGTCTTGACTTGGGGTTTGAAAAATAGGGCAGTCGCTCGGAGAAGGTCTGCGGACGTGAGCAGAGCGGGGCTGGGGCTTACCTTCGAGCGGGCAGAGCCGAGTCACCTTCTCGGGCATCAGCAGCCCGAGCCTGTGGCGGCAGTAGGTCTCTCCGATCTCCTGGCGGCAGTGCTTGGATTTGGAGCGGGACAGCGCGGAGATGGCCTCCTTGCCCGAGATGTCACACCTGAGGGGCTGGTCGGGTTTGGCCTCGGGGGAGCTGCCCCCGCTCTTGCGGGCGTGGGGCGGTCGAGGGGCGTCCTTGCCGCGGCTGCCGTTCACCGCGACCCTCTCGCCGGGAGGCAGCACCTCGTTGGGACCTTTCCCCGGGGACGGACGCCCCCGCCCTTTCTCCTCCTGCTCCCGCTTCCTCTTCAGAAGCTCCTTCTGTCCTCTCGGGGGCTTCTTCGTCAGCTCGGGCTGGTGCTTCTGCTTTTGAGTTCTGGGTGCAAAGTTGCTGTTGTCTACGTTCTCAAAATCCTTGGGCACTGAGTTCTCATTGTTGCTGTCTGTTCGCACTTTCTCTTTCGGCCGGTGAGAGAAGTAGCCGTCCTAAAGAAGATAGAGACAAAACACAGAAGAGAATCTTGACTGAGCCGTCTGGCTAAGCAGGTGGGCTCTGGAGGATGGGGCTCGTAGGTTTGGAGGTTTGAGCCCTGGTGTCACACGCCCTGCATTTGCTATGAGCTTCACCTTAGACTTCATGTTAGATCTTTCTCTTTGAACTCCGTTTCTCAACCTGGAAATACAAGACGTTTCAACTAGAAAATAAAACTTTGCAACCTCTAACATGCTTGGACTATGATCCTCAATGCTTGTTATTAACCACACTCCCTTTTCATGTAAGTCTCCTTGAGTGTTTCTGCCACTGGAATCTAGACAGTTTGTTCTGAATTTCCTGTTTAAATTCCAGCAGAGAACGCTGTGATGGTTAATGGCTAGCAAAGCCATAATAAAGCTATAAGGGGAGAAAACACTGGTAGGATAATATTTACTTTCCATTGCCTTTAAGACATGCTCCTAGATCTATGCCCATAAGAGAAATGAGACCATGTCATAGTTAATTCTGGAGGGGAGACATCACCAGCTATCTCGGCAAGAATGTGACCTTTATAGGACAATCCTTACAATGAACCCAAGACTTGGTGACAGTTTTGTGTTTGAGCTTTGACTCTTGATGCTCATATCTGGAGCAGAACTGATTAAGTCATCCGGCCGGCACGGGGTGGGTCAAGAGAAAAGCCAAGAGTCATTTTTGAGACAATGAGTCTTTCCAGGAACAGGGGCACCTGGAACTCAGCTTCTCCATGGTATGTGGGCCCTGGCCATTTTGAGCTTGGATCAAATGCACTGGTCAACTAACATTCTGCATCATTTCCAAAATACAGCACTTCTGTTTAGAGCCCATTACGAAGACCTTAACCTGAAAGAGAATCCACTGGGCCAAAGCTAGTCAGTCAGAGGGGACACAGAGGCCACGGAGAACTGAGGCTAATTGACTCTTTAAATCCATTACTATAGTAACACACTGGCAATGAGTAGCAATCCTGAGGGCAGACATCCTCATTCATTTTCCTAAATGTGACCACTGAAGGTTCTCAAGGAGGGCGCTGGAGGAACAGAGCTGTGGAGGCAGTGCTGGTGCCCAGGAGGGGCTGCCGTGCAGCGGACACTAAGTGCTTCTCCTCCTTTAGCAGTCCTACAAGCTATTGCCTGCCCTGAGCCAAATCCTCCATGCCATTTGTTTTTGTAAATAAAGTTTTATTGAAACATAGCCATGCCTATTCATTTATGGGTTGTCCATGGTCACTTTCCTGCTACAACAGCAGAGGTGAGTGGTTGCCATAGAGACTATCTATCTGGCCTGCAAAGCTTAAAATACTTCTATCTGGCCCTTTAAAAAACACTGCAGACCCCAGCTCTCTAGGATTGTGAGTTTAGAATGTTCCCCTTCTCTGGGCTTGGTTTGCTTGCCCTTGTCTCCAATGTCCCCATTTGGTCCAGCAATGTGTCTACCCAATTCTTACCTTTGTTTCATCTCCCCTAGCATCAACTACCAATTTCAGAGTCCATAGGAATGAAAGCAACACTAAGATACCTCATGCCCATTCTGTAAGTTGATGTTACTTTTATTCTCATTTTGCAGGTACTGCACTGGCATCAGTGACCCATCAAGGTAACCCAGGTGGTTGGTCGTGAAGCTGGGATTCAAACCAGATAGGTGGCTGACTTCTGCCCTGGGCCATGAGATCCACCAGCCACTTCCAGGGAGCTGCAGAGCCCTTGTGATTCCCCTCACTCTGTCCCCTTAAGCCCGGCATTCCCTCCCATTCACTCTCACCCAGCTAAACGGATCTGGGACAGGCATGTCATCTCCAAAGAGCTGTCTCTAGGCTGGCCAGTGGCCATCAGGTGTCAGGAAGTCACAGGAGAGGGGGAGGACAGTAAGGAGGGGCCACATAGCGCCAGGGTGGCAGCGGCTGGAGGCCATGGATAGAAGCCTGAAACAAGGAGACGCCGAGAGACAGTGCAGTCTGTGTTCTGCCACAGAGAAGCTGCTGGTCATCCACGGGAGCCAACCTTACATGCTGGTCCGTAAAGGGGAACTTCCGGTTCTAGCACCTATTTCCGGCTTTTCTCACCTCCTGCATGCATCTTGTAGGAAATCCCCCTCAAGTAGGGGCCATGCCTCTTGTTGA
The DNA here is from genome assembly GCF_023091745.1 of Budorcas taxicolor. Classification (NCBI taxonomy): domain Eukaryota; kingdom Metazoa; phylum Chordata; class Mammalia; order Artiodactyla; family Bovidae; genus Budorcas; species Budorcas taxicolor. The sequence continues at coordinate 27,194,719 of NC_068911.1, forward strand.
AACCTACACAAACTTCACTGCTATTCCTCTTCTTTCTTTCTGTCCAGAGGCCCTTGAAAACTCCCAAGCAACCTCTCAGATGAATTCTCTGAGCTGTCCCTGTGAGCCAGTCGCCATATGCCACTGATTCACAGGTATTACTTACCGCATGCTGAAAATCACTCCCTAAGGGGTACTGATTCACTATTTTACAGAAAGAGGAACCAAGGCTTGCTTGTTGCTTTCACCCACTAGGGCATGTTATCAGGTGCCAGGCAGTGTGCTAAGCCCGTCCATGTGGTAAATCATTTAACCTTCAGAAGTAAATTCTGAATAACAGAGGAAGATACTACCATTCCCTCATCTTACAAAAGAGGAGAAAAAAGCTTGGGGATATTCAGTGATTTGTGTGATGTTATTTAGCGAAGGCTGTGAACTTGCACCTGTCTAATTCTAAAACTTGTGGTAGTTTTGTGCCTCTTCTGTTCAGTTGAAAAGTCAAGGGCGGAGCATTTAGTGTCCCTTCTCTGTGACAGAGTGGATGGGGTCTTTGCACACATTAGCCTAGGTTGGAATGGACTGGATGGGGGGATGCTATTCAGTAAAGCTCTTGACAAATATTCCAGTTCTCTTCCTTCCTGGCACATGATACAATTGCACTTCCCATCCCCTGCAAATGAAGCATAGCCAAGCAACTTGCCAAGACAAGTGACCGGGGCCAGGCACATGTGCCTTGTCCCTTCCTCCCCGGTAGCATCCAGCCACACTCCCGATGGTGAAGGCCCTGTAACTCCACCAGCCCTCCATGGGCAGAATAAACCTCTGTGGATTTCTGTCCCTGAGGCTTGGGGATCTTCGTGACTGCAGCATGCTCTAACTCATCCTGATTAATACAGGAGACAACTATCTGCTTTCTTCCTCTTAGCTGACCTCAGATACAAGACCCAATTTCATATTACTTTTTGCCTCCAACAGCCAAAAAATCAGTTTGATGACACTTGCTGTCCAAGGATGTGAGTTTAAATTCTGTCCCTAAGCCCATTCTCTAGAAGTTAACAAGAAGGCAGAGAGTAAGCAGAAACCCCCACAGCCACGTGTATCCACTCTTATCAAAAACGTCCTAAGTGCAGTGCCTGGGTTGTTCTCTTTCCTTATTAACTGACAATCACCAGTTTATCCCCTGAGCAGAAAACTTCCATAAAAATTTCAAAAGCTCACATTCTCCACTACTCTCTGGCAGAACTTCTTTAAGCAACACCAGACACAGGAAACACTAATCAATGAAGCTAATCTGACCGTCAGAAAACGGCTGGTTCCTCTGGTTAATTTGTGACATCAGGACCAGGGGCCACCATCAGTTCTAATAGGACTCGAGATTAATAAGGGTTGTCCACTCAGAGACACCCACACAACAGGGACTGTCAGCTCTGCGTGACCCCATGGCCTTCCCCCTGGCCCCACGGGCTACTCAGCTGTCAAGGGAAACCAAAAGATTTGAGTGTAAGAGGAAAGGGAAATATTTTGTCTTCTGGCACGAAGAGCTCACAGGTATTCGATAGCTTCCAGAAAAGTCACTGAGGCATAGTCAGTGAGAATCAGGCATCACTCAGGAGCCTAAGATCTCGGTCACGCTGAGTCAGGGCTGTTTTCTACAGCGGTTGAGTTCTCCAACACCTTCCCCCAGCGGTTTTCTTTCTTTTTTGTGCACTTTATTTTACTGTGGGGAGAACACGTAACAGGAGATCTACCCTCTCGGCAAACATTTTAAGTGCCCCATACAGTCTGCTACCTACAGACACAAGGCCATACAGCAGATCTCTAGAATGTATTCACCCTACACCACCAAGACTTTATGCCAGCCACTGGCCACTACCATCCTACTCTCTGATTCTCTGAGTTGGATTGTTTTATTTATTTATGTAAAGTTGAAGGCAGACTCTTTTTTTGGTGGGGGGGCATGCCACATAGCATATGAAATCATACTCAGTTCCCCCACCAGGGATTGAGTTTTCACCCTCTGATTTGGAAGCACAGAGTCTTAACCACTGGACCACCAGGGAAGCCCTGAATTTGACTATTTTAGATTCTCATGTAAGTGGATCAAGCAGCATTTGTCTTTCTGCATCCAGCTTATTTCATTCAGTATTAACATCCTCTGGGCTTCCCTGGTGGCTCAGATGATAAATAATCCACCTGCAATGCCGAAGACCCGAGTCCGATCCCTAGGTCAGAAAGTTCCCTCGGAGAAGTGAAATGCTACCCACTCCAGTATTCTTGCCGGGAGAATCCCATGGACAGAGGAGCCTGGTGGGCTACAGTCCATGGGGACACAACTGAGCAGCTTTCATTTTCATCCCTCTTTCATACCAGCATCCTTGAGCTTCATCCATGCTGTCACATATGGCAGGATTTCCTTCTTTTTCTAGACCGAATAATATTCCATTGTACGAATACACTACATTTGCTCTATCCATTTATCCCTCAGCCCTTCTATACCTTGGAGAAGTATCACTCACTTTCCCCTTAACTCTTCACCTGCTCGCCAAGAGGCTAACGGGCCTCAGTTCTTCTCTCCTCCCCCAGGAGAATCAAGATCCAGACATCCAAGCCCAGGTTCCCTTCCCTGTACAAACCAACTGTGGGAGGTTTCCAGGCAAACACATGTGAGACAATCATCATACCTTTGGCACCCATGTCCCCTTAAACTCTGGCCCTTCATGCACCCTGTGTCCCTAATCCCCTCGGGCACCCAGTGAAGCCACAGCATGAGTCCTAACGAAGCGGAGGAAACTGAGGCACAGGGAAGTGGAGTAACCTGACCAAGAAAAGAAAGTGATGCTGGAAGTGTGATCGGAACTCTGCCTGCCTCAGTGTCCTCATCTGGAAAACAGGGATTCGAAAATAAGGCGTCATGGGTGTTTGGTGATGATGAATGTATATAAAACTTCTGGAGTGTGTCTGCCACACCCAAAGCAGGAAGAAGAAAACGCAAAGAAGCTTCCCCACCAATTAATACTGGACCTCCAGTGTCTCACCCATTATGGTCTCCACCTGGAAGACAGATGGATGATTATTTCTTCACGAAGATCTACTAGCTGCGTCCCTTTTATTCTTAAGCAATCCAACACTCTCACCTTGGGTTATTTATGTAAATGCAACCCTTTGACTTATTTTATTTTAATGCACTTATTACAATGATTGCACTTTCAAATGTTCACATGCGAGCTCCCAAACTCTTAATTGCTCTGCTGTTGCCTCACCTCTAAGCTGCTGCTAGAATCCATTTTTATTCCAGAGAAATAATTAAATGCAATAACGTCCTCCACTCCCATTCAACCTTGGGCATGTTTAGAGCCAATCTCAATCAGGGAGAAATATGCCACACACAAGATGGCTTTGAGAGGTGGGTTACATGACCCAAGCTGCTATGCTGGAGACACCTGGGTCTGCTTCTGTCCTTCCTGGTTCTTAATTGTTCAGACTTCAGGATGGATTTTTCCTTGCTTGATCAACTGAATCTGCTTGATCAATTAAATCCCCCCTCCCGCCACACCCAAGTCCTGTTTTGGAGTGGAGGTGGGTTCTACATGCTCCACTCATTGATAAACATTTGCTCTTATTTTTGTATAGAAAGGACACCAAACAGGAAAGGAGGAGACCCAGGGGTCTGTCTTGCTTTAGCGATTGTCAGATTTTCTCATCTATAAGATAACAGGTTCTGTGTGATGCTGCTGAACATTCTCTGAATCGACCATTAATCAATACGATTGACTAACAAAGTTCTGCCATTTCAAATCGTTGAGGAATAGCTGATGGATTTTTAAGAGACCAGGGATGGAGGGGTAGATGGGTGCTCCTAAGCGCATGGTCTCCTCCCTGCTTCATCCTGTGATTGTCTTCTCCAGTAGCGCTTTGACCTGGGATAGACGATTTCATCTTCAAATCCCTCATCCATCCCAGGGGCTGCGGCTGGCACCTCTCTCCCCATAACTGAGAACCGCTGAAGCACAGTGATTGACGCATACAAGGTGCTAACGTGACATGCACCTGTTAGAAAATACGTGCACAGTGCTGACTCCGCCCCAGGCTCTGTTTCCAAGCCTTCTCTACCGACTCACTCATCTGATTCTCACGGGGATCCTATGAAAGAAATGCTATTATTCTTCCCATGTTTTGGGTGGGAGTACGGAGGTTCCAAGAAGTTAAGGGACTAAATCCAGCTCTAGGAAGTGGAGGAGCCAGGATTGGAACCCAGGCAGTTGAGGTCTAGAGGCCACACCCACCAACGCTGCCCGCCTCTCGGCTGCTCTGAGGACCAGGGAGGGTGCCAGAAGGGAGCCCCGGCCAGGTGCACCGTACAGGCGTGAGGGCGCCCATCCCACCCGCTCACTCATCACCACCCACTTACAGCTTCCTTTCATGCCATGTGGACGCACGGCCAGCTGAGTAGCTGTCCACTGGTGAACTCAGTGTCTGAGGCTTCAGTCCCATCACCAAGGTGACCAGGGTCATTGAGAGGGACACTTGGGGGAGAAGCCTGCACCTGCTTCCAAAAGGACGGCTGTGCCAGGGCAGTTGCAGTGTGCATAGCTGCACCCAATTAGGACATGCAATTACCCCAGCTGCCAATGCAAACAGACCTCACAGAGGCCCCTCGCTGGCTCATTCGTATGCACAAAGAATGGCAGGGCTGGCCAGCACTCAGAAACTCGGGGCCTTGCCGGGCACGGGCAGGCCAGGCTTTCATAAAACCCTCAATAATAAGCCTGGTGTAATTTAGCAGATTTAGTCATGTTAACGGGATGCGCAGCTTTGGGTGAGGAGGGAGGGAACTGCATGGGTACCACTGGCTTGACTTGGAATCCAGCCTCTGCCCCTTAACTCTGAGATACGGGGAAAGGAGCTTAGCCTCTCAGGGCCTCAATTTTCTCATCTACCAAAAAAGAAGGGGTCGGAAGACCTACTTTGCAAAGGTGAGGGAGAGATTAAATAATAGGGCGCACCCATATTTAATTCTAGTCAACAACAGAACATTTAGCACGAGGCTTGATACATACTCAGCACTCAGTTGACATTTTTAGCTGGTGCTCCATCACCCAGTGAGTAGACTTAAGCCATTTGGAAGGGCAAGGTGGGGAGGTGAAGTGCAATCAAGTCTATCAGGCCTCTGCCACTTGCTCACTGTGTGACCCAGGCACAGTATCTAACATTGAGAGCCTCAGTCTTCCTCTCTGTAAAATGGGCATAATAACTAGTACCTGCCTAACGGCACTTTTATGAGAGTTCAGAGAGTTAACACATGTAAAGCACTCAGGATAAAGCCTAGACCTGAATAAATGTTAGCTACAATGGATTAAACTGGAATTAATGCTTACAGTGATGATCTAATGAAGTGGTTCTCAAAATGTGCTCTGAGAACCCCTAGGGGGACCCTTAAAGGTCACTACTTTCATCATAATTTGAAGATGTTATTTTCCTTTATTCACTCATCCTCTCACACAAGCACACAGTGGAGTTTTGCAGAGGACCCATGATGTGTGAAATCGCAACAGATTGAAAGCAGAAGCGAATGTGAGAATCCAGCTGTCTTCTATTAAGCCAGATATTACAAAGATTTGCAAAAATGCAAAACAATGCCTCTTCTCACGAAATTTGTTTTGGTTGTGTAAAACATTCGTATTTTTCATAAAAGTTTTTACTTATACAGACACATAATGAGTTATGATTATTTTAAGTAAATCAATAAATAACCATTGTTGAGAATGCCCTAGTTTATACTTCAACATAGAACAAATAATTGATAGATATAACCTACATAAAGAAAAGCTCCTTGGGGGTCCAAAACAATATTTGAAAATAGAAGGGGGTCCATGGAGACCAACAAGTTTGAGAATTGCCAACATAATACAGACTTATCATCCGAAATACTACTCACTGAGGAAATAAAAAGTTGAGGACTTTTTTACGTTGGGTTTTTCCCTATACAGCAGGCCTGTGGGTTTGTATTTTACTTGCATACGCGATAAACACACACACAGGTGGAAATCTAGGTCAACTGGAAATGCAGTGATGATAAATAGTTTTATAGAGGGAGGCAGAACCCTAAAGGCCTGGGACACCCTCTGGGAGGAAGACCAACTTGCTGGCAAAGATGCTCCCTTTGACCAAACTCTAGCCAAGCCCCTCTGAGCCCCTTCTCAACATGGCCTCAACCTTGGCCTGTAAAGACTAGAGCAAACACTAACATCATTTCTGACAGCTCAAGGACACAGCCCTTGGGTGATTCTAGTCCCCTTCTAGCGCCTGCCTGAGAACACAGAAGGCTGCCCACAGAATCGAGTTTGCTCCAGCTAACCCCCTAAGACAGGGCCCCAGCATCCCTCCCAGCCCCTATGCAAGGGAGAGGACTAGCTTGGAGAAGCGCCAGCCGGCAAACCTAGATGAGTTTCATGGGGACAGGGCCCCCCACCCCCTTCCTGCTTTCTGTCCTTTCTCACTGCCCTGACTCTGCTCAAGCCCTGCTCATCCCCTCACTATGCCCTCACACTCCCTTTAAGAGACCGGTCTCTCTGTACAAGTCTCAGTGGCGTTCAGTTCACACTGGACCCATTCCCCCATTGCAACAAGATCTCACCCGTTGAAATCTGTCCTTATGGCCTTGTTTATCCCTGACATTGCCCAAGGCCACGTGGCCTGGACCTCAACTCCGTATTGCTGTGTCCACACAGGAGTCCGGACTGGACCCACAATGTCCTTCTAGCCCCACCAGGAGGGTGTGACAGTCACAATGAACAAGCCAGTCTAGCTTCAGTAACAAAGCCTTCTGGATTTCTCCAAGACAGACTTTCTCAACTGTGATGTTAGGGACATCTGGGGGCAAGTCACGTCTCTTTGTGGAGGCTGTCCCGTGCATTCTAGAGTGTTTAGCAGCACCTGTGATCTCTCCCTATTAGATGACAGTAACACTCATGTGAAAACCAAAAATGTCTCTAGACACTGCCAGACATACCCTCAGGGCCAAAAATCACCCCTGGTGGAGAAGCACGGCTCCACAGTCATGCGCTCCAGAGACCCCTGTTGCAGCCTCAGTGGCTCAAGCCCTGCTCCCATGTGGCAACAACAGCCCCAAGTGACCAGTCCAAGTGGACAGAACAGAAGAGCTAGGCCAGGGAGAAAGAGATGGCCACAGAAAGGGCCCAAGTTAACTAAGGAAAGGCATACTGTAGGGAGCAGGGAGGATCTGGAGGAGGTGGGGAGAAACTGCGCCTGCAAGGGGGGAAGTGGGAGGAGGGTTAGACTCCCCAGCTAGAAATGGGGTCACTCTGAGGAGGGGAGACATTCATTCAAGCAAGTGGCTAGACCCCAAGCTGCTGGCACATCCCTAATTTAAGCTGTTGTTGTTTAGTCGCTAAGTCGTGTTCATCTCTTTGCAACCCCATGGACTATATAGCCTGCCAGGCTCCTCTGTTCATGGGATTCTCCAGGCAAGAATACTGCAGTGGGCGGCTATTTCCTTCTCCAGGGGATCTTCCTGACCCAGGGATAGAACCTGTGTCTCCTATAATGGCAGGTGGATTCTTTACCACTGAGCCACCAGGGAAGCCCCCCAATTTAAACCAGAGGTGATAACTGGGACTTCATGGTTGTATCAAGGGGTTGGTTTGCTTTGTACGGGGTACTCATGTCTCAGTTTATAGTTCCAGCCAACATTTCAAGGTCTAGAGATTCCATCTTAAAAATTGGCTTTCCACCCTCTCTTGCAGCACCAGGAGGCCTGGCAGCAGTGGGCTGGGATTCTGCATGCGATGCCCGCCTGGGACTGAGCAGTGGCTGGTAGTATTGAGAAGGGGCGGCTGCTCTACAGATCATCACGCGCTTGTCCAAGGTGGCGCAGGTCCCCTCACCCACTGCACGTTGTGAGCCTGCTTAAAACCAAGGACCCAGGATTCTCAAGCAACGCAACTTCAGAGCCTTGCCTCAAAGATCTCAAGAGTCCTTAAGGAATCCTTTTATTCCAGGGTTTTCCACAGACGTGAGACTGCCCCTCGAGGGGTGTTCTGAAAACACGTTGGCCATTTTGGTTGCCACAATGACTGTGGGATGGATGTTCCTGGCAGAGAGCGATGGGGGCCACCAGATCCCTAGCAAGCATATTTCCAAAGCACTGAAGAACCATCCCACATCCAGCAGGACTTCTGAATGTCTCTACCTGTCATGTGGGCGAACAGCTGGTTTTTAATTATGCAGGTCAGGAACCTCATACAAATTTACATATGACAGAGTACTTTTGAGTGATTTTAGTAGAACTGAATTTTCCAGGAAAGTAACTATCTTTAACTCAAGGGGAGATCTTACATCATTCAGAATTTTAGCATGATTTTTAAAAAATCCTGTCATCAACAGCCACACAAGCTATGTCTGTAGGTTACCAACAAACACACCTGTTCCCCACCTGCATTTGTGATTGTAATTCTTGGTGAGTCAACATCCGGCACCTGACCTTCTCATGTGTCTTCTAGCCCCTTGACACAAAGGGAGGCCCGACAGCTGGCAACATCAGCATCCCTGGGAGTCTTTTAGAAATGGAGGTTCTCAGGCTCCCGCCTGGACCACTAAATCTGCATTTGAACAAGATGCCCTGGGGGTTTGTCCGCACATTACAGTTTGGGAAGTGCTTGTCTGGAGGTGTTATGCCTGATCATTTACAGAACAAAATACACATTAGTTTTATTTCAAATTACTTTGAACACATTCGTTATATTATTATCAAGGCAATATATTGATCTGTTTCAGAGCTGTGAGTGTAAGTAGGTTGTAACAAGTATGGATTTCCTTTCACAATAGATAAAAGGAATTATTTTAAAAGATTTATTTCATGAAGAGGGGCTGGGTGCAACAGGGTTGAGAATCACTGGCTCATTCACCCTACATACTTTAACTGGGTGCTTACTCCCTGCCAGGCATGGAGGAGGCAGAGGAGAGGAAAGGGACTTAAGACACGCTTCCTGTTCTTGGTGGAGTTCTGACACACGAGAGGGAAGTGGGAGTGGACATACAGTGTTTCAGGACGAGAGCTAAGGGAGGCAGAGTGGCGATGAATGTGTGCCAAGGGTTTCATCAAGAATCCAGGTCCAAGGAGAGCAGAGGAGGTTTTCACAAAGAAAGCAGTTTTCCTGCCCGAACTTCAGAGGAAAAAGCATGTTTAACTGGCAGACAGGGAATCACGGGCAAGCAAGCCCAGCGGAACTCAAACTTAGTAATAACAACAATAGTAGCTAACACTTATAGAACATTAAGTCTAAGCACTGCACTAACACTTGACACTTGATTATCCTTAAAAATTCCAGAACAATGTGTTAATGAACTCAGTGGGGGGAAATGTATCTCTATATCAAACCTGCACATTGAACACTTAAAATATCTTACAATTTTGTCAATTAGACCTGAATATACATACCTAATTAAAAGATGCTTTTTAATTATACCTAATTAAAAGACACATGCTCCTTGAAGAAAAGCAATGGCAAACCTAGACAGCATATTAAAAAGCAGAGACTCAACTTTGCCGACAAAGGTCTGTCTAGTAAAAGCTACAGTTTTTCCAGTAGTCATGTATGGATGTGAGAGTTGGACTATAAAGAAAGCTGAGCACCGAAGAATTGATGCTTCTGAACTGTGGTGTTGGAGAAGACTCTTGACAGTCCCTTGGAACCAGTCAATCCTAAAGGAAATCAGTCCTGAATATTCATTGGAAGGACTGATGCTGAAGCTGAAGCTCCAATACTTTGGCCACCTGATGCAAAGAACTGACTCATTAGAAAAGATCCTGATGCGGGGAGATTTTGAAGGCAGGAGGAGAAGGGGACGACCGAGGATGAGATGGTTGGATGGCATCATCGACTCAACGGACAGGAGTTTGAGCAAACTCCGGCAGACAGTGAAGGATAGGAACTTCTCGCATGCTGCAGTTCATGGGGTTGCAAAGAGTCAGACACGACTTGGCAACTGACTAACAACACAGCTGACAAAAAATCCCAGAACAACTCTTTTGGGTAGGTACTATTAGCGTCCTTGTCATGGTGAAGGGGCTTGCTATGAAGCTTGCAATGAAGCTATGAGCCACCTTGCAGAGCCACCCAATATGAACAGGTCATAATGAAGATGTCTCACAAAAGGTGGTTAGATAGCATCGCAGAAGAAAAGGACATGAATTTGAGCAAACTGTTGGAGACAGTGGAGGACAGAGGAGCCTGACGTGCTGTAGTCCGTGGGGTCACAAAGAGTCAGAGACAACTTAGCGGCTGAACAACAACTAACATTTGACAGGTGAATGAATGGAGGCACAGAGAGGTTAAGTAACATGCTCCAAATCACACAAACATGGGTATAAAACCTACACTCTACTCCCTAGGGCTGTTAACAACCAGCCTTGGTGGAGTGTCCCATGGGTACCCAAAACAACCCCTAGGGGGTGACTCCACCTCCAGCAAAGACCCTAACAGAAAGCAATCACTAAGTGGGCTGAGACCTTTAAAGAAGAGAGGGGGTCAGCAGGCAGAGGGTTACTTGAATAACTTGAGTCCCTGGTGTGAAGTCCTCTTGCCTTTCTGCTTTGTCTCCCTTGTTGTTCAGTCACTCAGTTTTTGTGACCCCATGGACTGCAGCACACCAGGCTGCCCAGTCCTTCACCATCTCCTGGAGCTTGCTCAAATCCATGTCCATTGAGTTGGTGGTGCCATCTAATCATCTCATCCTGTCATCCCCTTCTCCTCCTGCCTTCAATCTTTGCCAACATCACGGTTTTTTCCAGTGAGTCAACTCTTTGCATCAGGTGGCCAAAGTATTGGAGTTTCAGCTTCAGCATCAGTCCTTCCAATGAATATTCAGGACTGATCTCCTTTAGGATTGACTGGTTGGATCTCCTTGCAGTCCAAGGGACTCTTAAGAGTCTTCTCCAACACCACAGTTCAAAAGCATCAATTCTTTGCTTCCATAACTTGAGGCTAACTCAGTTCTGTACTCCCCCAACCCTAAACAGGCTATTTGTCATGGTTTTGTTTCCCTACACACCTTCCCTGAGTCTCTTGTCCCAGCTCCTGGGAAGCACTCCTTGTTTCGGCATCTCCTGTTTGTGCTCTTCTCCCATCTTGGTCCTCTGGCGAAGGGGCCCTTGAGAGACAAATGGGCCTCCTGCTGATGAATCCCCATGCCCTCCCCCCGCCTCCTGCCACAAGTGGGTAATGAATGACCCACTTGTAAGCTCATTACTACAGAGTCTCTGAAGAAATGTAAATGCTCACGGAGCCAGTGAGATAAATAAGGAAAGATGCCTGTAAATAAATAAATATATATGCACTTATACACACACACCCAATTAATTTACACCATCTGAAAGTCAGAGCCATTTGGGGTGGGGAGAGGGAGCAAGGGAAAGACACCTAATACTGTCATCCATGTGATTTCAGGGCTGAGCGTCCCAGCAGCTGCCAATAAATTATCTTTACTAGGCAGAGGCACAAATGAATATGCTGCTGTCATCTCCCTAAATCTCTGTTATGAGCCTGTGCTTGCCTTGGCCCACCCTCCCAGGGACGGGGCCTCCATGCAAAGTTTTACAGACTAAGTTCCCGAAGAAGGTTGCCTGTTTACGGGCCTGCTGCTGCTGCTGCTGCTAAGTCATGTCAGTCGTGTCCGACTGTGCGATCCCACAGACAGCAGCCAACCAGACTCCACCGTCCCCGGGATTCTCCAGGCAGGAACGCTGGAGTGGGTTGCCATTTCCTTCTCCAATGCATGAAAGTGAAAAGTGAAAGTGAAGTCGCTCAAGTCGTGTCCAACTCTTTGCAACCCCATGGACTGCAGCCCACCAGGCTCCTTCATTCATGGGATTCTCCAGGCAAGAGTACTGGAGTCGGGTGCCCTTGCCTTCTCCGGTTTACGGGCCTAACCCTCGGCAAACTGGAGAGGCCGCACTGACACTTCCTGTTCACGTGAGGGTTCGGCATGCTGTGCAGAATGGCCCAGGTGGCTCAGCTGTAAAGAATCCACCTGCAGTGCAGGAGACATGGGTTCGATCCCTGGGTCAGGAAGGTCCCCTGGATGGAGGCATGGCAATCCACTCCAGTATTCTTACCTGGAGAATCACATGAACAGAGGAGCCTGGTGGGCTATAGTTCTTGAGGTCACAAAGAGTCAGACACGACTGAGTGACTGAGCACTTGGGCAGACAAAGAATGGCCACCTCCGCTGGGGGCTGTGGATGGAGGTGAGCCCACTTTAACACCTTTGGAAAATGACCTCTGCCTCCTGGCCTGAGGGGGCTGTGCTTCCTGGGTGGCATGTGCTGTTCGTAACCATGCTTCTTACAAGCCCCTGACATTCTCTGTCGGGCTTCAGGACAGAAAACCTCCTCACAACCAACTTTTGAGTGTCCTGCTCTCCCCTGAAAGGAGAGTTCTGGCCCCTCCCTTCAGAGGGGATGTGGCTGCTGTTCATCTCTCACATTGTGCTGAGCCAAAAGGGGGCAATGGGCAATCATGGCCCCCGGGACATGCTGACGGGTTACAGGAGCGTGCTCTGAGGTCACTCTTCTGAGTTTGAAACTTGGCCCTGCCACTTGCTAGCTGTGTGACCTTGGGAAAGTTAGCAAACCTCTCTGAGCCTTGGTCCTTCCTATGTAAAACAAGTATAATAATATCTAAACCTAATAAAATCAATGAGAAGATATATCAACTTAGTGCAAAGGCACAGGTCAAAGCACAGAGAATGGAAGGTAAATATCACCAGCATCATTTCATCCCAACTTCTATAATAATCTTCTGTGGGGCATCCATTCATGTGTATTTACTGAGTGCCGAGTATGTGCCAGCCACTGTCCCTGGCAGAAGTACCTGTCTATCACTAAGATCTGGAGACACCTGCTCTTATGAAACGCACATTCTAATAGAATGAAATAGACAAGCAATTTACCAACGACTCAAGAAAAACAGATAAGATGTGTCGCAGATATAATGCCAAGTATCTAATGTTTTATCCATCCATTTTATTTAATTTTTGATTCGAAATTTTATTATTTATAAGTCTTTAATTTTATAATGGAGTTTAGTTGATTTACAACGTTGTGTTAGTTTCAGGTGTACAGCAAAGTGATTCAGTTATACATAGTCACCCATTTCACAGATGAGGGAACTGAAGCTGGAAGAGGTTCTTTAAGTAGGCTGAAGGGCCAGGCCAGGCCAGCCCCAGAGAGTTGGGAAAGTGAGAAGGGGAACTGGAGCAGGGCTGGGTGCCTGGGTGACAGGGGAGAGGGCTGTTTCTGCCTCCTCTTGCCCCTCCTGTTTTAGAGATGACCCTCCTCCCCAGAACACCTGCCATCCAGGTAGGAAAGGGCCTGCTACTGGACAAATCCCTTATTCAAGGGGCCGCTCAGTGGACCTTCCCTGGCAGATGAGTCCTGACTTCTAGACAAAGGAGCTCCCCTTTATCCTCAAACGACCCAGCAGAAGGTGGTTCTGGCAGACCCGACGGACCACAGTAGTTCAGGCCACTAGATGGCTCTTTCTGTGAACTTTACAGAGTGCAAGCTGCTAGCTGCACCAAGGTTCTGAAGACAGGCTGCCTTCTCTCTGGATGGGTCTCTAAGAAGTTTTTCTCAGTCTTCAGCCTCTTGGGGGCCCTGCAGGGTCTGCTCCAGTCTCCTGGCCCCTTATTGCCCCAGGGCAGGTCACTTTCCTTTCCCTCAGACACTATACCCATTAAGATTTTTTCACACAAGAAGAGTTTGAGGCAGCAAGTCAGGGAGGGACTTCCATGCTGACTACTAAATCCCGGCTAGATGCCCAAGTCATTGCAAATCCCCCAAAAAAGCAGGCCCTGCTCGCCTGCCAGTGTCCTGCTCTGTCCTACCGCCTGCCTCGTCCCCTCCCAGCTGTCACTCGCTACCTGGGAGATCACCTACACCTTACCCCTCAGCTAACCTTCACACTGATTTTTTTTTTTTCTTTTTTGCTTGCACCTCGTGGCATGGGGGATTAAGATCCCCGACCAGGGTTTAAATCCATGCCCCCTGCAGTGGAAGCTAACCACCAGACCCCCAGGGCAGTCCCTACGCTGGTCTCTGAGACATTAGCATCCACACGTGACCTAAGAGCAAACTGAAGCCCAGAGAGGAGGTCACATGACTCAGTGTCACCGGGGCAGGAAGGGATCAAACCCAGGTTGGTCTGATTCCAATGCTTGTGCTCTTAATCTCCCAGGCTTATCTCTCAAGCATCCTAAGTGCCCGAACTTGGACCAGGCCAACCGTGAACTTTCCCCTCCTGGCTGGATCTTGGAAAGAGAACAGAATATTGTCTGTTGAACCCTCACTCCCACAGATGACAGCGGGATAATCCAAGCTGACACGGGGTGTTCAGGGTTTTACGATGCAGCCCCTTCCCCCGCAATGCACCTTTCATCACTGCTGCTTGGGCAGCATTTTTCATGCCATCTCCTATTGAATGTTCCCAACAGCCTTACATGGAGGAGGGCATGGCAACCCACTCCAGTATTCTTGTCTGGAGAATCCCATGGACAGAGGAGCCTGGGGCTATAGTCTATGGGGTCACAAAGTGTTGGACACGACTGAGCGGCTAAACAACAACAGCAACAGCCTTACAGCAGGCAGTGTACTCGAGGCTGTACCCGAGTACAGCTGTACTCGAGGCCAGGGCCTCAGGTACTGAAGCAAAATACCTGGGTCTCTGCATCATTTCAAAATGCTGTGCTTCGGAGCAGGCTTCCCAGCTGTGAGCACTCACAGAATCGGTACGAGGGTGAAACAAGTCACTGCTGGGAAAGTACATAGGATGGAGCTGAAAACACAGATTATCACTGAGAATAACACTCCTGTTAGTCGGAGGACATCCTTTTTGACAAATGAGTAAACAGAGGCTCAGAGAGGTAAAGGCACTTGTTCATGGCCACAGAGACTGAGGAGTTAAACCACAGTGCCTGCCACCGGGTGGCTTCCTAGATGAACCCAGCTGCCAATGCGGGTTCGATCCCTGGGTCAGGAAGACCCCCTGGAGGAGGGCATGGCAACTCACTCCAGTATTCTTGCCAGGAGAATCCCGTGGACAGAGGAGCCTGGCGGGCTACAGTCCACAGGGTCACAGAGAGTCGGACACAACTGAGCGACTAAGCAGAGCACAGCACATACAGAAAAAGAGCTGGCAGTTTCTCCACGGACTGCCACGCCTGCAATTGCAGATCCACCCCAGGCTCACTCTCCGTGCAGAAAATGGCTCAAGGGGTCACTTCCTGGCAGTGTCCAGTTTCATCCACCAGGGAGATACTGACTGAGGTGGTATGAGCTGAAGCCAGACGACCAGAACTTTTCAAATATCCCAGGTGATCCCGATGTGTAGCCAGAGGTGCTGACGCCCAACTCAGTCCTCTCTAGCCTCAGGTCAGGTGCCCTGGCACTCTCTGGACCCTGTTCACCATCATTCTGCAAACTGGGAGTGCTGGGCTAGGACAGTATGTTCTAACACCTTCCCCATTTACTTATTGATTTTAATTGGCTACCATTCAAATGTCTACACGTATACTGTGAAAAGTTGATCACCAGAAAAAGTGAAAGTGAATGCTCAGTCCATCTCTTTGGGACCCCATGGACTATACAGTCCATGCAATTCTCCAGGCTAGAATACTGGACTGGGTAGCCTTTCCCTTCTCCAGGGGTTCTTCCCAACCCAGGGATCAAACCCAGGTCTCCCACACTGCAGGCAGATTCTTTACCAGCTGAGCCACAGGGAAGCCCAAGAATACTGGAGGGGGTAGCCTATCCCTTCTCCAGCCGATCTTCCCGACCCAGGAATTGAACCGGGGTTTCCTGCATTGCAGGCGGATTCTTTACCAACTGAGCTATGAGGGAGTTCCTAAAAATCTGAACACAAGGAAAAGAAAACAATGGTATCCCATCCTGGGGTAGATCAAGTTGACTGCTTAAGGCTAGGAGCCCAGGGCTCACTCTGTTATAAAGGGAGGTGTGCAAGGGTTAGGTGCTAAAATCATGCTATCACCAAGCTGAGACGTTCTCCTTGGTGTCATCACACAGACTTAAGGACTGTGGAAAAGGCATTCACTTTCTCACTGGATGAATCAAGTTTGTTTAAGCCCATGGAGTGTCCCAAATCATCCTGGAAGGACACACCTATCTTGGAAACACATGGGACCAGTCAGTTCCTTAGAGTTTCCTAGGGGGCGCTAATGGTAAAGAATCCACCTGCCAATGCATGCGAGGTAAGAGATGTGGATTGGATTCCTGGGGTCCAGAAGACCCCTCTGGAGGAAGGAATGGCAACCCACTGCAGTATTCTTGCCTGGAGAACCCCCGTGGACAGAGGAGCCTACAGCCCATAGGGCTGCAAAGAGTTGGACACGACTGAAACAATTTATCCCACAGTCAGTTCCTTATCACAGGGATGCTCTAGGATTCTAGGGTCTATGGGCCCTACCAGAAATCTTAGGAAAGGGAGTGAAGTTCCCCCCACCGCCCCCTACCAAGTTCCCAAGTGTAGGGATGGATCAGGACTGGCTTCAATAACTCCTCCTCCCTAATCAGGCTGTCCCCCTGCCCACAGCTGTTTGAGGTCACTTTCTGCTTCCCAGGAACAACAGTGGCAATGAGCAGCGCTTACCACATGCCAAGAGTCCTTCTAAGCACCTTGCATGGACGAACTTGCTTAAACCTCACAGCAGCCCTTGGAGGCCAGCAGAGTTGGCATTCCCATTTTCTAGGCCACAAAACTGAGGCACAGGGAGGTGAAGTGGCTTGCTGAAGACTCACCCCAGCCTGTAAGGAACTGATCACCACACTGCAGCCCCTCCCCCAAGGGCCAGGGGCTACCCGCTGTCCTGTCTTCATCCCTCTACAGCTGTGGCTGCTTCACGGGAGCCAGGGGAGAAAAAGAGGAAAAACGTTTTTAGAAATTATTTCCGACAGGCGACCAGATACTAAAATAACAACATTTGGTTTGTCTTGCTCGCTGGAGGCAAGAATCAGCTCAGGTGGGAGGAGGCAGCTGCAGGCGAAGCACGGAAGAGGCTGCCTGGCCCTGAGTGGGCCCAGTTCTGCGAGGGGCACGGGCACCTCTCATTCCCCCCATGGAACGATGCTCTGGGAGCCTCCAGCTTGGAGCTCTCCAAGGAGGGTGGCGAGGGATAAGGCACTGCGTCCTTAAGGGTGTCCGTGGCACAGTGGAAACTCCCAGGGGGCTGAAAGACCATGCTGTAGGCGACCCTTTTTAAGTCAAGTCATAAAACTGTAGAAAAAGGGATGAGTAACACAGGTGGGGGTGGGCATAAACATTCTTACTGAAAGCAAGAATTAGGATTTACAGCACACTTTACTGTGGGCATTCCCAGGTGGGTCAGTGGTGAAGAATCCACCTGTCAATGCAGGAGACTTGGGTTCAATCCCTGGGTCAGGAAGATCCCCTGGAGAAGGAAATGGCAACCCACTCCCGTATTCCTGCCTGGAAAGTTCCACAGACAGAGAAGACTGGCAGGCTGCAGTCCGTGGGGTTGCAAAGAGCTGGACACGACTGGGCGCCTGGGCATGCACCCACTTACTCTATGCCCCTACCCTCTGCTCCATTGCAAAGGATTTAGGTCATGATGTCATTTCACCCTCACAATGATCCTCACATGTAGCTACCACTATTGCTAAGGCCATCTGACAGACAAGGAAACAGGTATAGACACGGCATGTCACCCGCCCAGGGCCACACAGCTAATCAGCAGCTGATCTACGGTATGAACTCCAGAGCCCATTGTCTCCCAACTTCTTGCCTTTCATGCACTTCTCCACGTTTCCAAAACACCCAGGATGTGCCTGGTCCTGTGTGAGTGAATCGAAGTGAACGGGCATGATCTCCCATCCTGACCTGGAAGGAAAGAGGAGCGGCCGCGGAGAGCTGACAGGCTGGCATGTCTGGAGGCGAAGCCAAGCCAACGGGAGCAGATGGAACCCGGGCGACAGATGTTAATGCAGTTTGCTTTTTCCATATGCTTTTCTGTTTAGCTGTAATAAGTGAATTGTTCTTTAATATCTGTCAAGAGCTTAAACTCTGAAGGCCAGTGGCAGACACAGTCACTCAGAAGGACACAAAGGAAGGTGGGGGGCCGTCCCCTCACATCAGAGAAGAAGGACACAGAGCATCAAGGAAGAGGCCACATGCTGTGTGGTCCAGGCTGTGTATTCCCACACGCACACACACACATACATGCATGCTGCTGGCTTTCCCTGACAGCCAGGTTCTCAGTGGACATTCTAGAGTCTTTCAAAGTCCATGTCAATGTCCTTCATACTCAGCAGTGAGATTCAAGTTCAGTTTCAGATTTCCCTTTGGGAAAAAAAAAAAAAGGTTCCAGTTTGAAAAGATGTAAATGGCTCAAGCCACATATCCACTTGGGACTTTCAAAACAACCACAGCTCATCTTCTGAATAAAGGAAAGCAAGGAAAGTCTGGCTTCTGGCCTTTCTCAGGGTCAGACACACAGCCCCATCACCACCATCCCAAGGTGGGTGCGGTTCGATGGTGGTGCCTGTGGCCAGTATTTTTCCACTGATGTTTCCATTTGAAAATCACTTTAACTTTCAGACAGAGTCTCACCAACTTCACTGTCTTTGAAGGAGCCAGCTGTGATTCTGTCAACAGCAAGAAGACTCCCTGCAACTCTTCAGCCAAAGAAGGAGTATAGAGGGAATGGCCTCCTGTCTTCGCAACTCCAGATCAACACAGAGCGGGGGTTAAGACCTGATCTGAATCTCCGTATCACCCGTTACGCGATGGCGATCTTAGGTGAGTTACTTCTAACATCTCCAAGTCTCAGTTTCCTCATCTGTAAAATGGGAGGAAAGAGCACTGACTTCAATAGGCTTGTTGTGAAGATCAGATGAGAAAATGTAGGTGAAGCGCTTAACCTGGCGACAGGAACATGGCATGCACTCAACGAGTCAGTTCAGTTCAGTTGCTCAGTCATGTCTGACTCTTCGCGACTCCATGAATTGCAGCACGCCAGGCCTCCCTGTCCATCACCAACTCCCAGA
The DNA here is from genome assembly GCF_023091745.1 of Budorcas taxicolor. Taxonomy (NCBI): domain Eukaryota; kingdom Metazoa; phylum Chordata; class Mammalia; order Artiodactyla; family Bovidae; genus Budorcas; species Budorcas taxicolor. Next base: position 27,213,794 of record NC_068911.1, read on the forward strand.
GTTCACTCAGATTCACGTCCATCGAGTCAGTGATGCCATCCAGCCATCTCATCCTCGGTCGTCCCCTTCTCCTCCTGCCCCCAATCCCTCCCAGCATCAGAGTCTTTTCCAATGAGTCAACTCTTCGCATGAGGTGGCCAAAGTACTGGAGTTTCAGCTTTAGCATCATTCCTTTCAAAGAAATCCCAGGGTTGATCTCCTTCAGAATGGACTGGTTGGATCTCCTTGCAGTCCAAGGGACTCTCAAGAGTCTTCTCCAACACCACAGTTCAAAAGCATCAACTCTTTGGCGCTCAGCCTTCTTCACAGTCCAACTCTCACATCCATACATGACCACAGGAAAAACCATAGCCTTGACTAGACGGACCTTAGTCAGCAAAGTAATGTCTCTGCTTTTGAATATGCTGTCTAGGTTGGTCATGACTTTTCTTCTAAGGAGTAAGCGTCTTTTAATTTCATGGCTGCAATCACCATCTGCAGTGATTTTGGAGCCCCCCAAAATAAAGTCTGACACTGTTTCCACTGTTTCCCCATCTATTTCCTATTTATTAATCCTATTATTAGTGTTTTTATTCTATCCATTGTTACTGCTACTTTTTATTCATTCATCCATCCCTCCAATACAGGAGCACCTTCCAGGCAAAACCTATTGTCCTGGGTGCTGGGTAGTGAATGAAATAGATCCATGGAACTTATGTTCTACACTCAGAGAGGCAACAGAGCAACAAACGGTTGTGAAATGTGACATAATATGGGGCCGAGTCCTTTAAAGGAAGACAGAGCAGGAGAGAGGTGGGGGGTGACGTTTCAGATGAGCGTCAGAGAAAACGTTTCTGAAGAGGTGGCATTTGGGCCTCATGGCGAGAAGAAGATGACATAGGAAGATTTTGGGCGGGAGCACCAGGCAGCAGGAACAGAAGAACAAAGTTTCTGGGGCAGAAAGGAGCTTGGCCTACATGGGCAGCAGAAAGGAGCAGGTGGGGCCGTGATGTGGACACGGGGTCCAAGGTGTGATGGCAGAGGAAGGCAGCGGTCCGATGGGGCTGGGCCTTACTGTCCACGCAGATCTCATTCTGAGGCCTTGGAAACACACTAGAGGAGGTTTTGAAGCAGGAGACTGTGCTGTGATCAGACCTCCTGTTTCCTGGCTGGTGTGTGTGGAGGGGGCCTTTCTCTCACCACCCACAGGTGCAGGCAGAGAATGGGGGAGTGGGGACAGAGGTACCCCTCACCAAGTCCAGGATGATGAGAACACATTTCCTGAGTGCTGCTCGGGCCTCTCCCCGACTCCATTATGTTGTCAGGGATGGCTGGGGATAGGTACAAGTAAATCCAGAAGTGATGGGAATTTATTTAATAGTGTTCAGCTGCAAGCTTGGGTGACCATAATCACCCAGCACCCCAGTGTGATCTCCTGCCGGTAAATGGGTCTAAATATCAAGTTTAGTGAGCCTCAGGTATCAGGGTAGAGCTGATTAACTCGAAGCCCTCCAGAAGCCCTGACTACCTGTCCTGGACCGAGTGCATCTGACTGACCTGCTCTCAGGAGGTCCCTGGAGACATCCTTCTGGCGACTCAGCGGCAGAATTAATAACTTAGGTGTTTCCCCCCAGTTCTGGGGCTCCGATCCCTGGTAACCTCGGGCAGCCCCTGCCCCACAGTGGTCTCAGAGTAGGAGGCGCCCACCTGTTGGAATGCAGTGCGCACTGAGTGTTCATGCCCAGAGTAAGAGTCAGCATTCAAGTCCGGCTGCGCATTTCCCCACTGCCTGGAAGGGCTGCTCTCCGCAGCTGCCTGGGCTGAGAATGCGGTTCACCCACAAGCTACCATTCCAAGGACTCCTGCTTCGCGTCTCCCTTTTGTTCTACAGCCGTGCGCGCACCAGACGTGCTCCTTTCCCTCTGGGCCTACAGAACTCTGTTCTTACCTCCACACTGCACTGGGGTTACTGCTTAGCAAGGATGTGCTTGCGTGCTCAGTTGCTTCAGGCACGTCCAGCTCTTTGTGACCCCATGGGTTGTAGCTTGCCAGGCTCCTCAGTCCATAGTAGGCTCCAGGCAAGAATACTGGAGTGGGTTGTCATGCCCTCCTCCCGGGGATCTTCCTGACCCAGGGATCGAACCTGCATCTCTTACATCTCCAGTATTGGCAGGTGGATTCTTTACCACTAAGCCACCTGGGAAGCCCAGCATGGGTATAACCTCTATCCAAATACATCCTTCTGAGGAGCAGAACTCACTCATGTTTGTAACTCCCAAGAGTCTAGCTGCAAATCTGGTGTGTGTGTGTGTGTGTGTGTGTGTGTGTGTGTGTGTGTGTGTGTACCTGCACACATGTATACCAGTTATGCCAAGAATAACACCAGCAGCAGCTAATGTTTGAAGCTGTAGCGGGCCTCTTCATGCACGCTAGACACTTGACTAACAGTAAACTTGCAACTTCTTATTATTCCCGTTTTATAGACAAAGAAACTGAGGCTTAAGATGGCTAAGAAACTTGCCTAAGATCACACAGCTAGTATTTGGTAGGACTGGGGAAATGAGCCAGGCTCGCTGAAGCCTGTAAATTGAGCCCCTTCAGCTCCACCCTTACTTGAAATGGTGGACAGAGAGCGGGTTATAAGTGGGTAGTAGTGGGTGGTACTGGCTAGATCACTAGGAAAGAGGATGGCAAGCGGAAGGACAGAACTACTATTTCAAAGAATCTCTTCCTAGTCTTGGCGGAACAGTGGAAATGCGCATCAGCTTGCCAACATACAAACCACTCACCCTCGATATCCACGGCCGCTTATTCATGGCAAATTCACTAGCTCAGACTGATCTGTCATCCACGTGGACCCATGGTCATAACACCATTAAAACGGCTTATCAGGCTGATATGTACGTGTGTACTGAACCAGCACTTGAAGTATATTAACTCATTTAATCCTCAGCATGACCCATGGGAAGGTATTATTATTCTTATCACCTCATTTTAAAAGATGAATAAACTGAGACTGTTTAAATAACTTGCCCAAGGTTGTATAGTTAGCAAGTGACAAAACAGAATTTGAACTCGGGTCATCTGTCCTTTAAGCCCCTAGGGGTAACCATTATTGATTGGGCCTTTCTACTATTCTAAGTATTTTACAAACATTTGTGTAAAAAACAAACTAATAATTCTGGTACTATTGTCACCTCTGTTTTATAGATTAGGGAACTGAGATTCAGAGAGGTTGAACTCTTCCAGTGCTACCCAGCCCACGTCACTGCATGCTCAAACTGCAGCTTTTTGAAAATTACGAACTGGACTTGTCTCTTACTTGGGGCAATTGGAGCGCTGAGTTTACGAGCATGCCTTGCTGACTAAAGAGCAATCTGGAATTTTAGCTCCGACTTGCTCCCTTGTGCAGTGTACCTCCTGGACAACTATACACAGAAGCACTGACCCAGCAGGTAAAAGGAAGACCTGAGATTCCAACCCAGGTCCAACTTGCATATGGCTTTTAACCACTATAGATGCGCCATCATCCACCTCAGACATTACACCCTTCTTTTCTAACCCAGTTCTAGATTCAATTTCATCTAAGGCTTCTCAGAAAATGCCCAGTTCAGTACCCCTAAATGGGCAAAAGCTCAGTCAAGGTGTAGTGGTCGGGACAGGTCCTTCCAGAACAGACCCCTTTCACCCCCAAGGGTTGTGATCCTTCATCACAGCCTCAGAGAGACTCTGGGCTCACAAATGGTGATGTTCCACTGTGAGACAACTGTTGAGAATCTTCGCAGCACCATGGTGGCACTATCTCCCCATCCCAATCAGGCAGCCTCTCTGCACAGTGACCCTTCCTGATCTACACTGTCAGGCTGCAATTTAGCCATTCCCAGAACTCCACTATGCTCAAGGCTCCTGCAGGCAAAGGCACTCGCTGCTGGGGAGCACTCCCAGGGCCCTCGACTCCGAGCAGATGTCACTTTGCATTAAAGGCTCACTGGGCTGGGCTCTCTGCTAAATGTCCCTGAGAGAGAAGCCAAGTGAGGAAGAGGAAGAGGGTAAGAGAGAGAAAAAGAGGAATAAGAGGGGGAGGGGGAAAAGGGGTGGAGGCACTGGGCATCTGAAGAAGAAAAACAGACACCAACTCTGTCTAGAAGGGAGAGGCTCGTGGTAGACACAATAACCAGAGCTCGTGTTTATCAACCAGAGTAAAAAATTTGGCCTTGGAATACGGAATGAAGCAGGGCAAAGACTAATAGAGTTTTGCCAAGATAATGCACTGGTCATAGCAAACACCCTCTTCCAACAGCACAAGAGAAGACTCTACACATGGACATCACCAGATGGTCAACACTGAAATCAGACTGATTATATTCTCTGCAGCAAAAGATGGGGAAGCTCTATACAGTCAACAAAAACAAGACCAGGAGCTGACTGTGGCTCAGATCATGAACTCCTTATTACCAAATTCAGACTTAAATTGAAGAAAGCAGGGAAAACGGCTAGACCATTCAGGTATGACCTAAATCAAACCCCTTATGATTATACAGTGGAAGTAAGAAATAGGTTTAAGGGCCTAGATCTGATAGAGAGAGTGCTTGATGAACTATGGAATGAGGTTCGTGACATTGTACAGGAGACAGGGATCAAGACCATCCCCATGGAAAAGAAATGCAAAAAAGCAAAATGGCTGTCTGGGGAGGCCTTACAAATAGCTGTGAAAAGAAGAGAGGCGAAAAGCAAAGGAGAAAAGGAAAGATATAAGCATCTGAATGCAGAGTTCCAAAGAATAGCAAGGAGAGATAAGAAAGCCTTCTTCAGAGATCAATGCAAAGAAATAGAGGAAAAGAACAGAATGGGAAAGACTAGACATCTATTCAAGAAAATTAGAGATATCAAGGGAACGTTTCATGCAAAGATGGGCTTGATAAAGGACAGAAATGGTCTGGACCTAACAGAAGCAGAAGATATTAAGAAGAGATGGCAAGAATACACAGAAGAACTGTACAAAAAGGATCCTCACGACCTGGATAATCATGATGGTGTGATCACTCATCTAGAAGCAGACATCCTGGAATGTGAAGTCAAGTGGGCCTTAGAAAGTATCACTATGAACAAAGCTAGTAGAAGTGATGGAATTCCAGGTGAGTTATTTCAAATCCTGAAAGATGATGCTGTGAAAGTGCTGCACTCAATATGCCAGCAAATTTGGAAAACTCAGCAGTGGCCACAGGACTGGAAAAGGTCAGTTTTCATTCCAATCTCAAAGAAAGGCACTGCCAAAGAATGCTCAAACTACTGCACAATTGCACTCATCTCACATGCTAGTAAAGTAATGCTCAAAATTCTCCAAGCTAGGCTTCAGTAATACGTGAATCGTGAACTTCCTGATGTTCAAGCTTGTTTTAGAAAAGGCAGAGAAACCAGAGATCAAATTGCCAACATCCGCTGGATCATGGAAAAAGCAAGAGATTTCCAGAAAAACATCTATTTCTGCTTTATTGACTATGCCAAAGCCTTTGACTATGTGGATCACAATAAACTGTGGAAAATTCTGAAAGAGATGGGAATACCAGACCACCTGACCTGCCTCTTGAGAAATCTGTATGCAGGTCAGGAAGCAACAGTTCAAACTGGACATGGAACAACAGACTGGTTCCAAGTCGGAAAAGGAGTACGTCAAGGCTGTATATTGTCACCCTGCTTATTTAACTTCTATGCAGAGTACATCATGAGAAATGCTGGACTGGAAGAAACACAAGCTGGAATCAAGATTGCTGGGAGAAATATCAATAACCTCAGCTGTGCAGATGACACCACCCTTATGGCAGAAAGTGAAGAGGAGCTACAAAGCCTCTTGATGAAAGTGAAAGAGGAGAGTGAAAAAGTTGGCTTAAAGCTCAACATTCAGAAAACAAAGATCATGGCATCTGGTCCCATCACTTCATGGGAAATAGATGGAGAAACAGTGGAAACAGTGTCAGACTTTATTTTGGGGGGCTCAAAAATCACTGCAGATGGTGATTGCAGCCATGAAATTAAAAGACACTTACTCCTTGGAAGAAAAGTTATGACCAACATAGATAGCATATTGAAAAGCAGAGATATTACTTTGCCAACTAAGGTCTGTCTAGTCAAGGCTATGGTTTTTCCAGTAGTCATGTATGGATGTGAGAGTTGGACTGTGAAGAAGGCTGAGCACCGAAGAATTGATGCTTTTGAACTGTGGTGTTGGAGAAGACTCTTGAGAGTCCCTTGGACTGCAAGGAGATCCAACCAATCCATTCTGAAGGAGATCAACCCTGGGATTTCTTTGAAAGGAATGATGCTAAAGCTGAAGCTCCAGTACTTTGGCCACCTCATGCGAAGAGTTGACTCATTGGAAAAGACTCTGATGCTGGGAGGGATTGGGGGCAGGAGGAGAAGGGGACGACAGAGGATGAGATGGCTGGATGACATCACTGACTCGATGGACATGAGTCTGAGTGAACTCCAGGAGTTGGTGATGGACAGGGAGGCCTGGCGTGCTGCGATTCATGAGGTCGCAAAGAGTCGGATGACTGAGCGACTGAACTGAACTGAACTGAAGAAAGATGAACACGGAGTGAGACTTTAACAGGTGCTGAGCACTGTATTCAGAACACTTGTTCAGTGGTGGTCCTGCAGTAGTTACCTGCCCCTCCTCAACATAAGCTGATGCTCTGCCCAAGCAGAGGGGCCATGAGATACACTGATCACAACCACATTCCTCGGAGTACAACCCTGGCGTGCAGCCTCACTTATGCAGCAGCTGGGATTTCCTACCTGCCTCCCACATGCCAGTCATGGTCAGGATTCTTTCATTCCCAACGGGGCTTGTCTGACTAGATGTAGACCCACTGAGCCAGTGGCCCCGAGCCACGGTCCGCCATATCCCCACCCTGGGCAATGTGATTTCGCATCTCTTCTGTCACAGGTGGACTCAGCTTCCCCACATATTGTATATGGGCTGCCTGGTAATGTGATGTGCTTTGGCCAAATGAATGTGGAAGTGACCACAATGTGGTTGTAAGTCTGGCTTCAGGAAGCCCTGCATACTTTCACTCTCTCTCTTGGAACCCTGTAACTGCCACGTGAACAGGCTCCTCTGCTGCGGGATGTGAGACCACGTGGAGTAGAGTCCACATGTGGCTGCTGAGTCAGTCATAAAGCAGTCCCTAGCCAGCCGATCCCTAGACCTGAGAGCCCACCAAGATCACAGGAGCCACAGCTGAGACCCAAGAACCATCCCACTGACCCAAAGACCTGGAAGCAAAACTAATAACAAAAACACTGCTTTACAGTACTGAGTTTGGGTCGCTTTGTTAAATCACCCCAATGGTATAATAAGTGTTATACACAGAAACAGACTTGGAGACATGTTGTTACTTTCTAAAGACACTGCTAATAAAGTGAGTGAAATGAAGTGAAGTTGCTCAGTCGTGTTCAACTCTTTGTGACCCCATGGATCGTAACTTACCAGGCTCCTCTGTCCAAGGGATTTTCCAGGCAAGAGTACTGGAGTGGGTTGCCATTTCCTTCTCCGGGGGATCTTCCTGACCCAGGGATTGAACCCGGGTCTCCTGCATTGCAGGCAGACACCTTACCGTCTGAGCCACCGGGGAAGACTTAATAAGTGAGGGAGCAGGGATTCTGCCTGATTGCCAGCATTTTCATCCATGATGACCTAAACAAGGAGTCAACAATCTATTTCTGTAAAGGGCCAGCTAATAACTATTTTAGGCTTTGTAGGCCATATAGCTTCTGTGGCAACTATTCATCTCTGCCCTTGTAGAGCCAAAGTAATCACAGTCTATACGTAAACAACTGGGCGTGACTGTGTTCCAACAGAACTTTATTCACAAAAACAAACAGGGGGCAAGATTTGGGCCATGAGCTGTAGATCACTTTCCTACACCATCACTGTCTGCACCAGCCTTTCTTCCCTTCCCTTTCTCTATAATCTCACTTTTTTCTTTCTCTAGCATTTCCATGTAAAACCTCTCATTACATTCCGCCATTTTGATATTCTGCTCCATGGCATGTGACAACTAACTCTAAACTCTGTGGCTTTGTTTTCCCAGCATGTGTGTAACTCCACTCCCTAATTTTGCAAATCTCTGTCATTTCCAAAAATCAGTTTGACTGATATGTTTTCCTAATGTTAGGTTGATAGCTCTCTGGATTCCCCAGGTACGGGAACTTTAAAAACTTATGATTATATTCTAAATCCAAGACCCAACATCATCGCTGTGACAGTTGGGAATGCAAATTACTCCTGTTCAGAACATTTAAAGAAAAAGTTTCAGTTCTGTAGCTGTAGAAATTTGACTCACTCCAAAAAAAAAAAAAAAAAGCCGTTCTCCCGCTCCCTGCAAAAAAATCCAGAGTGATACAGAAGTAATTCTGAGAGCTTTTTCATCACTCCACATACCCGGTCTCTGGAGCAATCTCTCTCTAAGAAGCAGGCAAGGCATGTGATGATGACTTTTTGCAGAGATTGAAAATTGAGGTTGGAACAAATGAAACCCTGGTGATTTTCAGTTTTATGAATGTACATCTCATCCAGAAAATAAAATGTTATAATAGATTTCAGCTTTTCCACTTCTTTCTTGCCCTTTTCACTTCTTACTTGCCCTACTTAGAATACAGAATCTTGTTGGCAATTAAACTGAACTCCAAGCTTGGCTTTCCCCCCCCATTAGAAAAAAAAAAAGCAGACTTGAGAGTTTAACAAAGGAGCTCATCCAATTTAGAAGCTAAGAGCCACGTCTTGAAAATTTCATCCAAGGTTAGTCAGGGTTAGTGTCAAACTTTCCATAATTTTTAACAACCTTCTAAGTAGAAATAAAGATGTCTATTTGGACTGACTTAAGTTTTAAAGTCTTAAAGCTAGGAAGGCAGAGGAAAACCCATCTCACTTTTCATTATGGTGAAATTCAGTTTTCAAGAACAGCGGGCCTTAGTGCCAGGACCTGGCAATGAGTGAGCTGTTTCTGCAGCCACCATTACCACGATGGCCAAGAGCAAAGAGGAAAGCTGTGCCTCCCAGGACAGAGTCCTTGACTGCGTGGAGCCATGCGTGCACTCCATGTCCAGAGCCCCCTTCTGTAATTGGAACACCCCAATCAGCCTGATCCACCTAATTAAGAGCCCAAATCTGGCCACAAGCATGCACTTGTCAATGGCTCCTGACGACATATGCTTGATCCCTGAGAGAAGCTGTGTTAACCACTTCTAACATAATTATCTCCATTATACAGATGGAGAAACGAAGACCAATGCCCAAGGTCCACTGCTAGCAAGCGACAGAGCTGAGATTCACGGCCAGCTTGTTTCAGTTCAGTCTTCTCTTAATCGAGAGGCAACGACTGACCTAGCGATGGTCATATTTGTGTGGGTGGTGACAATGTCCAGGTGTTTGTCAACACCTCTGGATCTGCCACTAAATCCCAGCCATCCTTGGGCCACCTGCCTACCGCCTTGTTTTAAAAAGGAGTTTCATTTGATGTATGGCATGTAAGACATGGGACCTATGAGGTCAGCAGGTAGGGGTAATTGTTTGCCATTATATTATAGAGATGTGGAAACTGAGGCCCATGGAAGGGAAAAGCCCTGCCCACAGTCCCCAGTCCCTTAGTGACATTTTCAAGAAAGGACCACACATCCTGGACTTTCTGCCCAGAGTCGATAAATGGGTGCGGATCTGGCTCAGGATTGGGCGTTCGGTGCCCACCTTGTACAGCGTCTACACATTCCAAGGCCAGTGAGACCTCTGAGTAGTGCTTTCCTAGAGTTCTGAAGACCAAAATAAGCTTTGAGTCCTCACATTTGGAGTACACTGCAAAGAGGCGCAGGGGACAAAACATGCTTAAATAGAAGGCAAGTACACACAAAAGACATAGCCGCAAACTGTATTTTAATCTCAATAGCTACTTACCCCTGCTCTTTCACGGTACAACAAGCTTAAGCAAAACACACTGTTCCACTGACCAAAAATTACACAGACAAAGCACAGGAGGCAGGGGGAAGTAAGGAAGGGAATCAAGAAATAGGAAATTTAACTTGCCAACAGGAACTTGGTAAGCAACGAGAAAATTACCACAAGTCCTGGGCACTTGTGAGAGGTATGAATTCTGTCTCTGAGCTTCCTAGAAGACACTGCAAAGAGGGAAACAAAGCTAGTTATTTTCTTCTGTGTCAAACATGGGGTTCCTCATTTTTGCAAAAAAGGAAGACTGCCACCCCTCATTTTTCAGTGTTATCGACTCTGATTGTGTTGTGTTTTCTGTGTGTTAGTTTTGTCTTCACATCTGCTGAGCTGATTTAGAATGACCTGCTGCAGGGCTCTGCAGAAAAGCTTCTGAAATCAGACAAGTTGGCTGGTTTGCATGCCTGCATCCCTGGTACAGTCAAGTGTTTATTTACCGAGCATCACATGAGCAGACTGGAGATGAAGAAGTCTAAAATCTCTTCGGGAGGAGACTGTGCCACCAGAATAGCAATCAGAAGTGAAGCAGAGAAATCGCTGACTTTAAAGTGGAAGCGAATGAGAAAACGCGTGTCTAGGCTGATATTATCTCCACTGGGCCACACAAATTTTCTGAAACCCTTTTCTGTACAAAGTGAGGCAGCTGGGGATAATGTAACCCACTCTCCATTTCTCTCCATGCCCTATCCCGTTCCTCCGGGGAAAGGATGTAAGGCATGTCCAACTGACCTTAGCCCCAAGCACTGAGAGGGCCACGTGGGGCACTGCATGTGAGAGGCAGGGACCAGCCTCTGGCACTCACTGCTCCGCTGGCTCCATGCGATGGAGCTGTAAACTGAGTCGGGCTCCTGGACCACAAGGGAGCATTCCAGGGCCAAGTTTCAGATCTGCAGCTGTGTGCAAAGGGGAACAGAGAATGCATGTCTGCCCCCAAGCCCTTAGTGGCAGAGCAGCCCTTTTAGGAGAACGCTGCCCTAGGACATGGGGAAGCGGATTCCCTGTCTGCTCTCTAGCTGATGTCCGGAGATTCTGGGAAACAAGGAGGGAGGAGGGGTGGGCAGGACAGGGATCTGTCATCCCAACTTGAATGCCTTCAGACAGCTCCAGAAACCTCTGTTTAATATTCAACAACTGCTCTTTAATCTCTCGTTCCCCTGACCTTCGAGCATCTCCCTAATGTAACCACCACTTAGCAAAGCCACCGTGGTCCCCTTAGGATAGTTGCACCAATTAAGTAATGCGACACTTGAGAGGTGGAAAGCTATGTATTTACTCCCAAATCAGAGGCTGGAGGGTTCTTACTTAAAGATTTTAAGTGCAAAAAGAATCTCTCTCTTAAGAGTAAACACTAGTGACCATTGTTTGCTATTCAGAAAGGCCATCATAAAGCAGCTGCAGGCAAGACACCCTGGAGACCTCAGCGTGGGTGGGAGGAGATGTCACGACAGCTCCGACAGGAGGGGCTTGGGACCCTGGCTCCACCTCCTACTGCTCAAGCCTAGGGTGATCTTGAGCTGGTCACTTCATCTCTCTGCACCTCACTCTACTCATCTGCAATATGGGAACAAAGATAGCCACCAACTGATGGAGAAAATTAACAGAAAGAAAATGTTCCAGCCAATGTCATTAGGAGTCCCCAAAGGAGTCTTGCGGTTGGATGCAAAAGCCTCTACCAGGGTCAGGGTGGTCCCCGAGCATGGGTTCCTCTGCCTGACACAGCCTCTACACTTGCTTCTGTCCCATTTTTTATGGGTTGCTGACAAAGATAGGGGACAGAAGGGGAGGTTTCTGGAAAGGGGAGGTGGCTGGGCTGGGCCAGCCTGGCTGGTGTCCCTGACAGCTGAAGGTGCCGGTCGGATGACACGCACCTCAGAGGAGGCTGTCTCAAGGCCATGCTACGCTGGGGAGAAATGATGAGCTTGCTAGTCGACCTGACATGTCAGAAGACGTGTTACTGCTGGAAAGTACAAAATAAGCAGAGTGCAGGTAACTAAACACTATTTTTATCGCCTTTCTGACACTCTCAGGCCACAGACAAAAGCTGCTGCCTAAGGGAAGATGGCAGGGAAATGTTTATTCAGAGCGAGGGGCAGCCTGAATATCAATGAGTTCCACAGGAGGTTGGCTGTGGGGCCTTCCAGGGGACACGGCCTGGCCACGGCCACAGTCACGTGGGGAGGCCTGGGGAAGGGGGCAGGGAGAAAAGCCCCAAACTCAGCCCTGTCTCCTGCAGCCCTGGGGGAGGGCCCCGACTTCTATCTGCCCAGCCCACGTTCCTTATTTCTGTGGCACCGGGGAACATGATCCTCTAGCTCTGGGCAAGTCCAATCTTCATGATGCCAGTTCTGAGTTCCTTTAGGGCAGGACCCTGATCGACATGTTCACCCTTCTCTTCCTGGTGTCCACATAATGCCTGATGTGTGTATACAGCAGGCACAGGAGAGCTATGTCACCAAAGAAGGACTTATCCAAGGGCTTGGGAGGCATCTGTGAAGAAAGCAGACAAAACTCTCGCCTTCATGGAACTTTATTCGAACATCAAGAGAACAGTAAATAATAACAGTAATAGTAATCATGAGTGGGGAGACAGCAGGAGAACAAGAGAGAGAGGAACTTCTTGGAAAGCTGGCTACAGTGACATGGAGGTGGCTAGGATCTTCCGAAGTGAAAAAAGCAAAAATCAACGACAAAAGAACATGCTTAAAGGGGCATTAGGAGGCTGAGTGGGGGGCAACGTCTAAAAGAATGTTCAAGGCAGACTTTCAACGGAGAGGGTAGGATTTATGCAGAGGCTTAAAGGAGGTGAGTGAGCAGGCTGTATGGATATTTTGGGGAAAAACATTTCAGGAAGATGGGGCTGCAGCGCAAAGGCCCTGAGGTGACAGTGTGCCTGGTGTGGCTCACCTTGCCAGTGGGGACCAGCAAGGAAGCCAGGGTGGATGGAACGGAGGAAGTAAAAGAATGAGAAACAGAAGACTCTCTCAGAGAAAGGGGGTGGGGGTTAGACCCCCAAACGCCTTCAAGAACCCTGGTTCTCAGTGGGGCAGTGTCACCCCTCAAGGGACATTCAGCATGTCTAGAGGTGTCTTTAGTTGACGCAGCTGGGGGTGGCGGATCCTGGCATCTAGCGGGTAGAGGCCAGGGAAGTTGCTAACCTCCTACATGGCCCAGGAAAAGCAAGTGGAAGTGTTAGTCATTCAGAAGTGTCCAACTCTGCGATCCCATGGACGGTAGCCCACCAAGCTCCTCTGTCCACGCTGTCCAGGCTCCTCTGTCTTGCAAGAATACGGAAGTGGGCAGCCATTCCTTCCTCCAGGGGATCTTCCCAACCCAGAGATCAAACTCTGGGTCTCCCTCATTGAAGGCAGATTCTTCACTGTCATAGCCACCAGGGAAGACCCCCCTCCCCCGACTCTGCACAGGACGGCTCAGCAGATACTATTCAGCCAGTACGTCACCCAGTGCAAATCTAGATCAGTGGAAGGACTTTGGTTTCAGTCCTGAGTGACTTGAGATTATTTGTTAAATGAATGAGTAACCCTACACCTGCACCGATGATAACACAAGTCGTAAGTCGGAAGGTGTTTCATCTCCTTTAGAACCGTTTCTCCCATAAATAGAGTCAGAATGAAAGAAAGGGGACCTTTCTTCCTGCCAAAAGCACACAGTGGAACTCCTGGCTAGGAAATGTCCTACTTTATGTACAACCTAAAAGGAGGCCAGCTGTCTCTGGCCTGGTGACAACAGAAGGAACTTCTTGGAAAGCTGGCTGCAGTGACATGGAGGTGGCCAGGATCTTCCCAAGTGAAAAAAAGCAAAAATTAAAAACATGCTTGCCAGGACCCGGGGCTGTGATGGGGGAGCCGGAGGAGAGCAGCTCAGCATTTGCTTTTCCCCACGAGAAGACTGAGGGCAGGGGCCTCACTAGTGATTTCTTGAATGTTTTCATCTCTGATCTTCAAATCCTGGCCAAACCACTTCCAAAAACTGACAGTCTTGCCTGGGTTTCATGTGAGTGATTAAAGCACGGAGGACTCAAGGCCCCATTCCTGCCTCTGTGTTTGTGAATAATCAAAGGCTAATTAGCCACGGCCCCATGGGAAGAGGAATTAGACGTGCAAGACATCTAAGAGGCTCTGAAAATAAAACTGTGCAGTGGATCTGACATGAATGTCAGCGGGGATCACTGGGGATGAGGTCAGCTGAGGCCAGGAGCCCAGAGCCCGGGGCCAAATGGGGGTGGATTTTTCCAGGGCTGGGCTGACTCTTTAGCTCACACCAAAGATGGAGAAGGACAGATTAGTGGCCGCGGTCTGGCCTTCCTCGGTCAGCTCATGGATTAATCCCATCAAGGCAGTAAAAATCCAGAGGGGGCTTTGAGATGGGGAAGGGCAGAGGAAGGCTCTCCAGGCTGGAGTCAAACCACCAGGGTTCAAACCCTGGCTCCTTCACTTCTTGACTGTGTTAAATAGTCTAACCTCTTTGAGACTCAGTTTCCTCATCTGTGAAATGGAACCGAACAGCAATAACTGGGAATTACTCTTGGAAATCACTTTGGCCGGGAAGGGAAAGAATGGAGAAGACAGAATCATATTTACTGATTCCAGGGTGCTGGATGCTGAACTAAATATTTAGACTTACTATCTTCTTGAATTCTCATAACAACCCAATGTGGTATAGGGTGTCCCATTAAAAATATTTATTTGGCTGTGCCAGGTCTTTTTTTTTTTGAAATTTTAATTGGAAGATAATTACTTTACAGTACTGTGATGGTTTTTGCTATACATCAGCGTGAACTGGCCATAGGTATGCCGGTCTTAGTTGAGGCATGCTGGATCTTTTTAGTTGTGACATGCAAACTCTTAGTCGCAGCGTGTGGGATCAAGTTCCCTGACCAGGAATCAAACCTGGGCCCCCTGCGCTGGGAGCTCAGAGTCTTAGTCATTGGACCACCAGGGAAGTCTCGGGTGTCTCATTTTAATAAGAGGATGCTGCAGTTTAGAGGGATGAAACCACCTCTTAGCCAGGGAGTGGAATCCTCTTTTTCTCCATGTGTGAGTGACACCACCACATACAGAGCACATGGAACTTCCCATGTGTGCTCCCAGGCCAGGTCCTTGGAACACACCTGGCTCTCAGGTGTGAGCCTTGCTGCCAGCTATGAGCCTTGCTGCCAGCTATGAGCCTTACTGCTCTGTTTTACCGAGGAGGAAGCAGAAGCATGTCCATCCCTGCCGCACTTGCCAAAAATCTCCATCAGGGACACAGAGCCCCCGAAGAAAAATTCAAACAAACGCAAAATGTGTTTTGGGTCACACGACAGCCTCCTAAGGAAGGATGGTGTCTTACCTGGGGGTGAGGGAGTGGGCGGGGGTACACTGTGTCCAGGTCAATACCAAGAAGTTTGGGGCCCTGAGGTTCACTAGAGACTAAGCCACTGCACGTCACACATTGAGTCCGTGTGTTACTTAAGCCTCACAGCAAGTCTGAAAGTAAGTGATCTCATTATTCCCATTTCACAGATGAGGCAGCTGAGGTTCAGGAACATAAAGTAATTTAAGCCATACAGCTGGTAAATGGAGATGTTAGAAGTTGAACCAGCTTGACTGACATGACCCCGGAGGCCCCTCAAAGCGTGAAGACAGGAGTCAATTGTCCTGAAAAATTATTCTGTTAGCAACTGTCTGATTTGGGGAGTCAGCTCCCCCTGCTCTGGCCTCAGTCTTCATCCTATAGGGTAGAGGCTTGACTGAATATCCCTCAGCTCTGACCCCCTGTGATGCCCTTTGCAGACCTTAAAGTGGTGCTTCTCAAGGTAAATGCGGTAACTGACCTCAGGGCCTTTGCACTTGCTGCTCTCAACACCTGGAAACAATCTCCCCCTAGATATCCTCATGGTTTACTCTTCAGGAAACTGCTCAGAAGACATCTCCAAGAAGCTCCCCTCAGTCAACAACAGGCATTTCCTATCCCTATTATTATGTTCCTTCCTGGGTCACTTATATCCCAGATGCTGTATATTTGCTTACTAGCTGTGTCCTCCAACTAGAATGCAGGCTACTTTATTGCTTATGGTCTATAAACACTCCCTAGTACCTAACAGGAATCAGGTAAACATTTGTTGCCTATGCACCTCATGTGTTCCAGACAGAGCGAGAAAGCATGGTTAACCGCACCACCACAGTGGAATCCAGCGACACGCAATTGTCAGCCTGGCCGCCACGTTTCATGAGCCCAGGTGAGTTGGAGAAGACAGTAGACAGCGCGGGAGTGGGGCTGCAGTACAGCGACAGCCAGGCTGCACAACCAAATAGGTTAGAGGGTTCTATTTGCACCAAACCCCGTTCATGCCCCTCCACCCTGCGCACCAGCTCTTCCTCAAGGGACGTACAGAACAAACCACTGCCCAACACCATTGGGGTAATTACCCCGATGATTTTAACAGCGCAGCAGACTTTAACCACAGCCCACACTGCTGCAGAGAGAGGCTTCCAGTCCCCTTCCCATGGTTTTCTAACTTGAGATCATGGTAGCTAAGTTCAATTTAGTCTTGACTCAGCCACGGCAACTCAACCACTAAGGTCTAGGAGAAGTAGCTGTAATTTGCCCCCTGCAGACATGGAAGCAGGACCATTCTTGCTAGATCTCCCTGACTGCCAAAGCACAGCCCCATCCCTTATAAACGCAGACCAAGGGAGATGCAGCTCTTAGAGAAAGCTTCAAAAGGACCAGCAGCATGGCAAGGATGTTACTCTCCCCACAACCCATGAGGCACCAAGACCCGGGAGAAGCTATGTGTCGCCTCCTTCCAAGCCCTCTTCAAAGCATGTACCCAGGCAGCAGGAATGAAAGCTGGCTGCCCAGGCTTTCTTTTAATGAGATGAGAGGTGAAGTTCAAAAATAACCGTGCAAAGCCTCGTAGGGAAATACCAGATGACACGAGGACAATCCGGTGACCAAATGCATGGAAGGTGGCAGGGGTGGAGGGGTGGGGAGCCCACGTCTAAATCAATAACCAGGTCAGGCAGGATGTGGGGGTCAAAACAGTAGCTTAGAAGCTAAGAAAGTGGTCCAATTGACCTTGGATGGCTCGGTAAGAATTTCAGTGGAGCTGTTTCCACACTCCCAACCAAAATGCTATCTTTGCGCAAGTGTGCAGTGATTCCGTGTCTAGGAATTTAACCTTCAGGGTTGCCTGCACTTAAGTAAAATGTCACACATGCGGGGAGGATTGTTACAGCCGAGTTTGTAATTGCAAGAGGCTGGAAATAACCCCAGCCCTCATCAGCTGTGGCCTGGATAAGTAACTTGGGCTATGCTGATGCAAATGGAACACCACGTGGCAATAGAAAGAATGAGGTGAGTCTACAGGAACTGAAACAGGGGAGTGACGAGGTACACAGATCAGTGAAAAAAGCAAGGCTCAAGACACTCTAGCCATGGCTTGGGCCTGGCTGACTCTCTAAGATTGAATTCCAATTCTCTCTCTCCAGCTGTGGGACTTGGTGCAGGTTACTGTACCTCTCTGGGCCTCAGTTTCTTCCTCTGTCACTTGGACTGTTGAGAAGGAGCAGTATGTCTAAAACACGCATGCTCAAGGGGTGATATTATTCCCCCCACCCTGCCAACGGGCAAACACTGACTCAAAGGATGAGGTGGTGAAAAAAATCTTTGCTATTACAATGGTGTGTGGTCCTCCAAGGCTCAGCTCTACCTGATCAATCTTATCCCTTATTATTTAATTGCTCTCACTAGGGAGAATTTAAATTAAATTAAATTTTTCTTCCTGGGAGGGTGCTAATGAAAAAAAAGGTTGAGGAGCCCTGATCTAAAGCACTCAGCAGCATGAGGCAAATGGGAATGACATTTACCTTGCAACGTTGCTGTGAGGCCTGAACAAAGTGTGAGCTGCAGAAGCCACACCAGGCTGTCTTTTCATCCAGATGCTGAATACTAATATCAATGCCCATTTCTCAGATGACAAGCGTGAGATCCAAAGAAGTGACGGGAGCAGGCCAAAGGTCAAGAGCAGAGCCAGAGGTGTTTACCTAGTCTCCCTGACTCAGAGCTTCCACTCAGTGCCTTAGGGGTGCGCAGAGACCACAGGGTTCAGGTGTTCATGAAGCTGCCCTGAAATTTCAGTCTGGGGTTGCCTGGTCCACCCACACCCAGATACCCAGATGTGTTCCCTCCATCGAGCATCAGTGCAAGATGGCGAGTCCAGTCCAGGGATCGGGGTAGCAGATGGCCAGGAACTCCCAGCATGTCCACCATGAGGAAGCCTTAGAGCTGCTGTTCCTTTGCCCACACACTGGCCTCTTGTGAGTCCCAGAAGACACTTCCTACTGACCTGAGCACTGAGAACAGCTCCGCCTGCCATAAGCCATGATCTGCGCCAGTTGTTTGGACACAGAGTGGTAGAAGGGAGGAGGTTTGCTTTCCCTGCCGGCTGATAGAAAGCCTGGAACCAAATCTCCAGTTCCGCTATAAGGGAGGTCTTCATGGCCTGAGTTTCACGGTCAGTTCTGACTCTAAGTTAAGGCCCCAACCTCGTGTTTCCTTCCTTTGGCCTCATTTTAATCTACGCAATCTTCCTTTGTTTTAGCGACTGCCATACACCCCTCCCTAGAACAGGGAGGGGTGTGAAGAGATCAGTCAGTACACATAGAACTCCAAGAGGTTCCAGAAGAAGCCACCGCTGGCAGAAGAACCCATGGGACCATGTCGCCCAACTCCCTGGAGCCTTCTGAGGGAGGCTGGGAAGACGGGGGGCTGGCCCTTGAGCTTGGAGTGGTAAGGAGGAGAGGCAGGGTGGAGAGAAGGTCAAGGGAAGAGCAGAGAAGTGTATGTATGGAGAGGAAAAGGGAGCATTAGCCATGGGGTCTCAACAGACTGATAGCCCACAGCACCCTGGTTTCTTCATTCATTCATTCAAGACCTACCACTGCAAAGCACTGTGTCCCCTGCACTGGATACAATGATGAACTAAAAAAATGACAGGGTCCTTTGCCCTCATGAAGATTACACTTCACTCAGAAATCAGCAGACTCTACCTGCTGGGCCCAGTCTGGCCTGCCAGCTGCTTTGTGTGACGTTTTATTGGAACCCAGGCGCACCTGTTCGTTTACACGTCGACCACGACTGCTGGAGAGCCACACAGCAGCACTGCGTAGTTGTGACAGCGGCCATCTGGCCCACAAAGCCCCAAATATTGACTATCTGGCTCCTTACAGAGAGTCTGCCCAGCCCACATTTCATTTGTGAGTACTTAAAAATTCTTAAACCAACGAAAATGAAATTCTGATGCCCTCTTGAGACCCCAGTATTCTCTTCTATTAAATTGGCACAGTAAGCATGCCGTTGTAGGGATTCCACGGGAGAATGCATAGAAGCCCTCAGAAATAAGCCTAGAACACAGGCGCCCACCATACTGGTTTATTCTCCTTACTACTGATAACTACAAAGGCTGGGAGTAAGAAGAGGAACAATTTCACTCCAGCATGTCTTTAAAGTACGTTCAGCCTCCTCATGCTGATTCCAGGAATCAGTATGACTAGTTGATCTAAGTAATAGAGGCATTTTTCCAGGATATTTCACTCTCTTCTCTTGATTTTAAGATGAACATATTTTGTTCTCTTTATTTTAACATTTCTGAAATTGAGGTTTATCTTGAAGTCACTGTGTACACATTTTCCTCATATTTGTTAAGGATCAGTGACGTAGCAGACCTCAGGATATAAGAACAAACCATCTGTGTGAACTACACATGTATATAAATATATGTGTACAAATGCTTTGGCCACCTGACGCAAAAAGCCGAGTCATTGGAAAAGACCCTGATGCTTGGAAAGATTGAGGGCAGGAGGGAATGCGGGTGACAGAGAATGAGATGGTTGGATGGCATCACTGATTCAATGGACATGAGTTTGAACAAACTCTGGGAGATAGTGAAAGACAGGGAAGCCTGGCGTGCTGCAGTCCATGGGGTCACAAAGAGCTGGACGCGACTTAGCAACCAAACAACAACAACAACATGTACATGTGTGTGTTGTGCTTAGTTGCTCAGTTTTGTCCGACTCTTTGCAACCCTATGGACTGTGCCTACCAGGCTCCTCTCTTCATGGGATTCGCCAGGCAAGAATACTAAAGTGGGTAGCCATGCCCTCCTCCAGGGGATGTCCCCAATCCTGGGATCGAACTCAGGTCTCGTGCATTGTGGGGTATGCCTATATATATATAGTCCATAAGACATAATGTCAGGTTTGCATGAAGTTTACATGGGAATGGGGGAAGCAGGCAGCATCAGCACATAGTAGGTCAGTTGCTGATAACAGCTACACAGAAAAACCAAGCAGAGAGGAGGGACAGAGGACAGTGGAAGTTTGTAGTTTACAAGTGGTGCTGTGGGGATGGGTTCCCCGAGAAGGTGATCTGAGCCAGGGGAGGGAGTGACCCTACTGGAACTTGGTGCAGGGCTCCAGGCAGAGGAAATGGCAGATGTAGGCTCAGATGCAGAGACGCACATCCTTAGCCGTATGTCTTTTTCCCCTCTCCCCCCACTAAAGCCGTTACTAAGGGCTTGTTCTCCGTGGATGGGTTACGGAAGCCCCGTGTGGGGAGCACAGGTGCGGCGTGAAATAATGGACCCCGGATTTGGACCGGGAAGGAGAAAGCGCTCAGAGGCTGTAACACGTTTCATTTCAGCTGACTCCTGCTCTCAGCTCCTTTGAAACAGCTGACATGTGCTCTTGGCCCTAAACCTGCTGTAAATCTACGTCCAAATGCATCACCTGCCAAAACCTAGTAAATCCGTAGGTTGAGGTTTTTTTTTTTTTTTTTTTTTCCTCTCCCATAAGTCCTGGGAACTGGATGGGTTGTCATTGAAGTTGTAGGACCAGTTAAGCGAGTCCCAGTTCCTTCTCTGCACCTGGCCAGTAAAACTGAGTGAGGAAGTGTCTGCTTCCACCGAGTGTTCACAGAGCACGCAGAGAGAAGTAAACCGAAGTGTGTACACGTTCCCCAACTTTGCAGCGGAGAGGAGAGGTGAGGTCGTGGCTCTGACCTTCTTCCGCAGGGATTCCTGGCACACTCACCCAGGACAGAGCCACAAACCCAGAAAAGGCAGGGTCACGGCGTCTGGGTGGCTACGAGGTCCTGATCCCAAGCCCACGTGCACTTTCAGAGCCACACTTTCCAGGGTCAGTGGCAGGCACACCCAGTCACCCTGTGTGCTCCCCCATCGCACACGACTGACTCCGAAGTTCATCCAGTTCCTGGCATCAGGACCACCTGGTCATCTCTCAGACTAGGGTTCAAGTTCACATGTCCGATGTGAGTATAAATCTACGGTCGCTAATCTATTCACTTTCTCTGATTCCTGAAAACAATGTCCTTCTGGATTCTTGATGACGGCAGATGAGAATGTGTATGTGTGTGTGAATGAGAGGACAGGAGATGAAGGCTGGTATGGGGGGAGATGAATAAAGTATACTGAGAAGCATACTTCTCAGAAGCAAGTATACTGAGAAGGATGCTAACAGGAAGGGATGAGAGAGCGGAATCAAGGTGCAGAGGGAGGGGGCCACTCAGTGGATGGGCAAGGGGCTCTGTCACACATCGTTAACTCCTTCAGGCATCACAGAGCCACAGCACAGCACAACAATCAATGATGACAACGATGATGCCAGCGAGGACACTTTGCATGTTGTTGAAGAACACGTTTGACAAAGCCTAGAAGACGTGACACATTTTCCAGGAAGACAACTCAACTAACGTGTGTGTGTGTGTCTGTGTCTTACAGGGGTCAGCTTTTGTTTTCTGGGACATTTATTTATAAAGCAGAATACCTTTTTTGCTGAACAGGTGAAGTATTGCTCTACTAATGCATTCATAATGATAACATGATAGGCTCTGGCTTCATGAGAACTTTTATTTCCAGATGAAAATAGCCAGATCTGGAAACCACACATGTGAGAAACAGTCAGTCCTGTGTGCCGACCCTCTTCCTACAGATACTCGGGCAGCCATGGGGAGCCAGGTAGGCGTGCTTACTCATTGCTTTGAACCTGGCTGTGCTCACCCGTCACTCCTCGGGCCTTGGATAAGGCTAGCTGTGGTGGTGGAGGGCAGGGGGTGTGCCTCTTCAGCCAGGGAAAATTGCTGTGTTAAGCCCCTTCCCCGACACACAAAGAAGGAAGTACACTTGAGACAGGGGACAATTATAAAGTCAGTCCAGAGGGGTTTTGAGAGCCAAAGGGCAAATGAAAGCTCTTCCTCTCCCTTCCATGCAGGTGTCTCTCCAGAGAACTTACCAAGTGCATCCTCCTGTTAGGAGATACCATGTGGCGGTTTTAGGGGCTGAACATTTGTTTCCCACCTAAATTCATGTTACAATCTTAATCCCCACAATGGGAGGGCATTGGGAGGTGTTTAGGTCATGAGGGTGGGGCCCCCATGAACAGCATTAGTGCCTTTTATACAAGGGATCCCAGGGAGCTCCTGCCTTCTTCCTGGCATGTGAGGACACAATGCAAAGTCTGAGGCCAAAGATAGGGAAACTGATTGTGTTGCTTCCTGAACTCAGACCTCCAGACTTCACAAACGTGAGAGATAAAAGGTCTGCTGTTCATAAGCCATTCAGTCTCTGGAATTCTGTTGGAACAAGCCCGAGCTCAGACAGGTGGGGGTACACCATAGGTGCATTGGAATGAAGAGAATTCAAATGGAGGTCATTGGGGAGGGGAGAAGAGTGAAAGAATGAGGGGAAAAAGTGAGAAGTGGAGAGGAAGAATGAGGGAGGAGAGAGAACACACGAGAGAACAAACATTCAGACCACACAGGATTTTTGCTGACTTTTAAAACTGAACTCCAAGTAGGATACAATGCCACCAGACGTGTGTGTTTCACTTTATGCAGTACAGGCACTTCTGAAACACTGGCTATGAACAGAACTTTTTAAAAGTCCCTTTTGTATACACCTCTGAAAGCTCACAACTTGCAGGAATCCCTCTGCCTTGGACCATTTGTGCTGCTGTAACAAAATACCACTGGGTGTCTTCACTTATTTCCCGGTTGTGGAGGTAGGTGAGCCTGAGATCAGGGTGCCAGCCTGGCAGTGCTGGTGAGAGCCACCTCCTGGCTTGCAGATGGCTGCCTTTTGCTGCGTCCTCACACCGTGGACAGAGAGCTTCCTTTACTTACAAGGACACTAACCCCAACACAAGGAATCCACTCTCACGACTTTGCTGAACCATAATCACCACCCCAATACTCCATCTCCAAATACCATCACATTGCACGTTAGGGCTTCAACATATGAATTTGCAAGGAGGCAGGGGTTACAAACGTTTAGTCTACAACAATATCTCCAAACCATTCGCAAGGACAGCAATCCTTTGGGGAAATGGAACATCAGTCCCCAGTCTTCCGTCTATGGGGTCACACGGAGTCGGACACGACTGAAGCGACTTAGCAGCAGCAGCACACTTGAGTTTCCAGCTCATAAATGTTCTTACTTTCATGAAGCCAAAGGATATTAGAGGCATGTATTCCAGCCTCCTCATTATACAGAGGAAGAGTCTAAGGCGCAGAGAGGCAATGATTGACCGAGGTCACACAGATGAAGTGAGTCACAGCTGAGTCTTGAAGCTGAGAGTCTGATCTCTTTGGTGGTACACGTCCGGATGGTTACTCGCTTGTGCTGCCTGAAATAAGTGGGCCAGTGCCTGGGGCCTGAGAACCCGTTAGTTATATGAACCTGTAGTTTTAACGTCCTATTTTCTGGGTGTCAAAACTACATCACTGGGGTGTTTCTCTTTTTCATTACAGCAGTCATCTCTATTTTATTTATATTTTGCAGTGAAATGATTTAAATCAAATGTGCTTGGGCACAGAGGAAATTTGACCTGAAAGAGGGTTTCTGTGGCAGAATGAGAGCCAGCAGATACTTATTTCCTGCTTTTCTGAGACCAGTAACATCCTGGTACAAGGGGATCCATCAATACACCTTTCATAAGGGTTTCTCTGCACAGTGAGGTGGAAAATCTTTCCAATGACTCTGGCCCATTTGTAACTCTGCCCTGAATAAAAGAAGTGATTGATCGGGGCTTGGATGGCTTCCATGCCCAGGGGCCTTCCTGCACCCTAGGAGGTTGAGTCTATAAGTGGGATTCAATTGGGCAGTTGCTCCTGGAGGGAGTGCCCAGCAGGGGTGAGGATGGCTTCTGAAGAGTGGGCAGTGATGGGCCGATAGTGCTCAGCCTTCATCTGCTGGGTCTACAGAGGGGTTGATGCCCAGAAGTCTCTAAAATAAAGATGCTCACAAGGGATAACAGGGAAGGCTTGCCATTGGGTGTTAGACACAGCAGATGCACTGCCCCTCTGGGTAATATCCAACGCAGGGTCGGTGTAATGGAGCCTCAGCACGTCCATCAGCCAGTCTGTTGGCATCACTTAAGAGTCCACAGTGGGCCGTGAGGAGTGGGAGAGCATGAAGGCTCTGTAACAGGGTGACGGGGTGTTGGGGGTTGAGAAGGGTGGCCCATTCCTTCAGACACGTCCACGACCCCAACCTCCCAAAATGGCTGTCCACATTCTGGGCGCTCCGTTGGCTGGGAGACCAGGGGGCCAGAGTTCAGTCTTAGACGCCACTACTCACTATCATCCTTCGAGTCATCAACCTCTCCCTCTGGGCCATGCTTTTGTTTCCTACCAAACTGGGGCTGCTTATTTCAGGGGAGTGGTCTTTGACTTGGGGGAGCAGGGCAATTTTGCCTCCTAGGGGACATTTGGAAATACCAGGAGACATTTTTGATTTTCACAACTCAGGGAGGAAGGGTCGGGTGCTGCTGCTTTCTAGTAGGAAGAGGCCAGGTTGCTAAACATCCTAAAATGCACACAGCCCTCTTGCCCCACACAACGAAGATCCAGATCAGTATGTCAGCAGTGTGTCGGAGTTGACAAAACATGCCTTAAAAGTTGCTATGTGACATCCCTGTACTATGAAACGTGAGGCACAGCCCAGAAGGGCAGGCCCTTCTCCCCACAGAGCTCCTCCCCCTTGACCTGCTCCCCACTCCCCACCATGAGTGAGGGAGGACTGCTCCCCTGGCTCGTCTAAGGTGGCCGGGGTGCAGAGAAGAATGAAACTCCGTCCGCCTCCTCACAGGCTGGTTTAGTCTTAAGACACCCGCCCATGTTCCCGCAAACCAACCCAAAGATGCCCTCAATCGCTAGCTTCCTTCCCACTTCCCAGGCACGTGGACTTGACCGAGACCCTTCTCTCATTCAAACACCAACTTTGCGATAAATGGGATTATAGAACCTAATTCAAGCCTGAGGTGCTGTGAGCTGTAGAAATCAGCATCTCCCCCAGTGCCTGGCACACAAGAGAGGCTCAGTAAATGGAATTCATTATTTTCTGTGGGGAAAATAATGCCTATTTCCTCTAACAGCCATGAGGATTATAGGTAAAATAGGAAATGTGGTTAGCACGGTGCCTCCTGCCATGGCTGGTGCCGAGTGAATCTGGGTGGATGGGGACAGAGGGACACAAACGTGAATGACAAGAAATGAAGGTTCATGGAAAACCAAAGGCCCACTCAGAGCCCAGCATGAAGGAGAGCTCTAAAGGTATTTGCCCAGTGGAGGCTCAGGGAGGCTCAGGGAAGCACAAGTGGTCTACACCACGGTTTCTCAGCCTCAGTCTTACTGGCGTTTGGGGGCAGATGGTTGGGGAGCAGTCTACGCACTGCAGGATGTTGAACAGCATCCCTGGCCTCCAGCCACCAGATGTCAGGAGCATCTCTCACTCTGCATCCCAGCTATGACAGCCAAAACTGCCTCTGGACTCTGCCAAGCATCCTCTGGGGGCACCATGGCCCCTGGTTG
The DNA here is from genome assembly GCF_023091745.1 of Budorcas taxicolor. NCBI lineage: Eukaryota > Metazoa > Chordata > Mammalia > Artiodactyla > Bovidae > Budorcas > Budorcas taxicolor. The sequence continues at coordinate 27,239,661 of NC_068911.1, forward strand.
AGAAGTGCCTGACACACAGTGGGCCCTCACTCAACAACTACCTGCTGGCAAGGGCTGAGGCTCGAGGGCACGGGAGTGAGCCACCCCCGCCTGCCTTCGCTGCTGCAGCCCGGCCTCACTCATGATGAATGAGTGGAGAGAGGTTGTCCAGGACAGACATCAGCTCAGTTTCTCTGAAACCGTCGGATAGTGCATCATTTGTGCTCTGCTTTGTGAAGATGGTGGCTTTTCTGAGAAACTATTTTTCCAGCCCTGAAGATTTCATGTGAAGATCGCAGTAAATACTCGCCCCCTCAACCTGCCTCTTGTCCCTCTCCTTCCAAAGGGATCCTTCTCATTTCAAATGGTTTAATCTCCCTATTTTGTGGATGAGCCACTGCAGTCGAGAAGATAAAGAGGTATGGAGTTAAGCTGTGGGTTTGTGGTTTGGGCTTAGAGTTGGCAAAACCCATGCTTCTCTTTAGCATCTGAACACAACCCTTACAGGAAGCTTAGGGAGGTTATGGAGCGAGAAAGCAAAATGCATAGGTTCACAGGTATATGGGTGGAGGGACCCCAGGGAAAAAGGAGAAGCAGAGGAGAAATGTGATGTGAGCTCAAAGGCAGCTGGGTTGGAGGCTGGTGGCAGGAACTTATCACCTCTATGAGGATAGGATTAGATTAAAACTGCCAGGTTCTACCTTTAGGAATGAACTGCAACCGAACTGGATTACTGGATACCTCGTCCTCCTCTTGTCCCAATTCCAATCCCCTACTCAGTTCTAGGTCTCCCTTGGCCACATCCACTTCTCTCCAGCTCCTCCATTACTTGCAACAGGATGAGAGCTGCAGATGATGTCTGACTAGGCCCCGTCACAAACTCTACCTGCCCATCCATCCCTTCTCCCGCTGGCAGCCAGAGAGATCCTTGGAAAAGACAAATCAGATGCTACTCCTTCACTTAAAATCATTCCAATTCTCCCTATTTTTCTGAAGTTAAAGATAGAATTCTGACTGCAGCCTGCAGAGCCCTGTAAGACACAGCCCCTGCCCTCCTCCTTGGCCCCTCTCCACTCTCTCCTGTTTCTTGGCTTTCTCTCCAGTCATTATGAGTAGCAATGAATTCCTACTGAGCCCAGGACCTTTGCACGTGCTGCTTCCAGTCTCCACGTCCTTGCTTTAGCTTAAATGTCACTTCCGCAGGGACACTCTGTTGCCCCTCCCTGGTCAGGCTTCATAGTGGAAACCCTCAGGATGCTCAGCCTTCACTTCACACTTATCAGTGCCTCGTTTAATGACTGACATCTGTCTCCAAATCAGACGGTGACACTGTCTGAGGCAGAGAGGGAATCTGTTTTGCCCACTAACATGTCTTTGCTCTACTCAGTTTCAGCGCACATTTAGAGAATAAATAAACGTTTAAACACGGGGAGGAAGAGAGAGGCTTGCTCCAAGTGTGAACAGAGTGTCCCTTCCAGGGGTCACATCCCGTGGCTCCACTCCCAAACACCATTAGGTGAGAAACGGGGCCAGGCAGAGCGCGGTATCTGCCTGCCTGCACAGACTATAGCTGACCCTTCCCTCCCCACCTTACAAGCTTTCCCTCCTCCAGCCGTGGTCACATGAAGACAGATCCTGGCTTCCGGCCCCTAGCCCTCCATGAGAAGAACCACCCCTCAGTCTGGGATAACCAGCCCCTGCAAATCCACCCACTGTTTCATCAACAACAACAAACTGTCAGGTCCCTACTGCCTGGGCAGTGGAAAGGCGATGTGGACTGTGACCTCCAGGAGCCCAGCAGCATCTGCATAACCTGGGCTGGCTGGAAATGCGGACTCCCAGGCCCCACCCTGTCTGCACCTGAACAAGCGCCTGGGGGGATAGGGTGGGGTGGGGATTGGTGTTAAAGTCAAAGAAGGCCTGGGCTCCCAGGAAATCCCATGGACAGAGGAGCCTGGTGGGCTACAGTCCATGGGATCGCACAGAGTCGGACACGACAGAGTGATTGAGCAACAACAGAGCGGGCTCCTCAGAGCCACAGGGGGCGGGGGCTGTTAGACTGTGGCTCTCCCTCCCGCACCCCCACTTTCTGATGCAGGAAGCCAGGGGCATGGAAGGAAAACCTGCATTTTCTCAGGTTCCCACTGGTACTAATGCTGTCCATGCAGGACCATGTTTTTGAGAAAAATGGCTCTGCAGCCTTGTGAGGGTCCAGGAAGAGGTCGGGGTGGGGCGGAGCGGGGACGGGGGGGGTCCCAGAAAGGCAAGTGTGAGCTGAAGCTCACCAGACAAGAAGGTCTGAGGGGCAATCCAGACAGAGGGTGCCGCAGGGGCAATACTTAGGAGCATGAAAAAGCAAGGTGTGCTCAGGGAATGCCCTTCATCAGCTGGCTGGGGGGAGACAGGAGAGGCAAGGGGAGGGGAGAGAAGCAGAGGGGACTTGGAGGCCACAGAAACCCTGCTTCCCCTCGGTCTGCAGGATCTGCCGTGGACCGAAGCATCCTCAGTGATCACCTGTGTCGCCATCAGCTCACCCAACACTCGAGGTTCTAGCCACGCCCCAAGCCTGGTCCTGAGGCCTTACATGCCTTAACACATTTTTCTTTCTTTTTCAACTTTTAAAAGTAAATAATTATTTATTTTTAAAGAAACAAAGATCTATTTAGGGCTTCCCTGGTGACTCCGTGGTAAAGAATCTGCCAGTCAAGGCAGGAGACACAGGTTTGATCCCTGATTTGAGAAGATCCCACATGCACGGAGCAACTAAGCCCGAGAGCCCAGCTGCTGGGCCTGTGAGCTAGACCCTGAGAGCCACAGCTGCTGGGCCTGTGATCGAGACCCCGAGAGCCACAGCTGCTGGGCCTGTGATCGAGACCCCGAGAGCCACAGCTGCTGGGCCTGTGATCTAGACCCCAAGAGCCACCGCTGCTGGGCCTGGGATCTAGACCCCGAAAGCCACAATGACTGAAGCCCATGCACCCCAGAGTCCATGTTCCATAAAAGCAGCCACCACACTGAGAAGCTCGTGCCCTGCAACTAGAGAGTAGCCCTTGCTCAACACAACTAGAGGAAAGCCTGCACAGTAACAAAGACCCAGCACAGCCAAAAACAAATAAAAATTTAAAAAAGTTACAAACTCACAGAAAGTCACCAAGATATTCCAGGGAGGGCCATGTTCCTTGGCCCAGCATCCCCCAAAGTGACATCATATGTAACTGCAGCGCTGTGTCAGAGTCTGACAATGAACATCAGCCTAGTACTGCTAACCAGACCACAGACCTTAGTTAGGTTTCAAATTTTCCTTGCACTAATTTGTGTGTGTGTGTGTGTGTGCGTGTGTTGTTTATTATTGATTCCTCACCACAAGCCTATCGGATCTCATTTTGCAGATGAGGAAACAGAGGTACAGAGAGCCTCAAACTTGCACGAGGAGGGCAGGACGCAGAAATAAATTCCTGAAATCTAAAGTTGACGCTCCTTATTGCTTCTCTGGCAAGTTCTGGTATTTATGCAAGTTCTCACGGATCAGGGCTGTTCCCAGGGGTATTCATATCTGAGAAGGACTGCTGGGTGCCACATGGAGGCTCCAGGCCTGTCCTAAGGGACCAGGTCTTTTGGGAAAGGGCCCACTGGCAGAAGTTGAGCGGAGAAGCTGGAGGAGAGGGCCGTGGCCACAGATGGCCTGCCCCGGCGGGTCTGAAGCGGTCCCGCTCTGGCCCCAACGTTCTCCTGTCTGCCAGCCTGCCCCCAGTACCTGGTCTGATGTTCGCAAGGCTGCCCTGGGCTGTCTGCCAGCATCAGGACCAGACAGAAATCTGCTGTTCCACATCTCAGCCCCTTCCCTGGCTCCTGGCAACCCCACAGAGGCCTGCTTGTGAGGGCAGGAAGCAGGAGCATGGCCTGCTTGGCCAAAATCTTGGCCTCTGGCTGCTGGGGCTAGGGTGGGGGTGGGCAGGGGCGGGGAAAGGGGGCACACAGTGAGGCCTTACAGCACGGAACAAGGCCTCCCTCTCCAGCAGGGCCTCCAGACGCCGCCTCGCGGGCAGCCACCCACCAGACAAGGCTCCTCTTTGCCGCTACTTTTATGGCATATGGGGCTCCTTGGAAGGGAATGTTCCTTGTGCTTATAACTCTGTAAGGATGATCTGTGTGTGCAGATAGGGACTACCCAGACCCACGGACGCTGCTTGATTTCTAGCCAGAGAGGTGGAGCTGTGGGTAAATTCTTTCCTTCTTCAACGTGGCACTCTGTTCATATTGCTATAATGCTGCTGGTATAGTTAGGTAAAAAAGGTTTCCTTTCATTAAGGGAAAAACAATTCAAACCATAGGGGGAAACATGTTTTAAAAAATCCGCTTTGTTATTGGGAACAATTCTGCCTCCATGTGGAGCAACTATTGTCAGGGCCCCATCAGTAAGCTCGTCTCTTAACCTCTCTAAGCCTCAATTTCCCCAACTGGAAAGTGAAAATTAGGCTAGAAGGATCCACCCCAGATGGCTAACCCACAGAGCTCTGTATGGGAAAGGGTAAGAGTGAAGCGTTAAGCGGGGGTCTCTTCTATTCTGTCCAGAGATTCCAAACGCAGCCCCAGCAGGGCGAGTCACTGAGTCACGGTTGTTGCTCCAGGAGCGCTGGACAGCGCTTCTCTAGCCCAGAGAAGATGAAAACCCAGTTGTCTAAAAATGTTCTACAGGCCAGAGCAAACTGGTTAATTTACTACTTGCTAGTTTTGACTTCTAAGCAGACTTTGTCCAGGAGTCATTTCAGGAGCTCTCTGTAGTCCTTGGATCAGGAGACAGAAAGCTCTGTAGCGACAGGCCCCGAGGTAATGAACCATGGTCCCCGCATGTCCACCAGCTCCCCACTCCCTGGCAAGGAGCCTGATGGGGCTCTGACTGAACCTCCCACGCATCGCCCACACACCAGCACCTTCGGGGCTGCAGAGGATGGAGTGTGCAGTCAGCCCACCCCAGCTGCACACTGGCTGAGTCAAAGTCACTTTTAAAGCCCCCTAGAAACTGCTAGATTCTACATCCCAGAAAATGCGTTGCAGGTTTCCCTCAGAGCACCAGAGGTTCCTCTCTCAACACCACCCCCAACCCCCACCACTATGAATTCTTTCTCCACGAATGGCATTAATGTGTCTGCTCTTACTTTAGGGGAGAGGAGACAGACACACAAATTAGTTTAGTGCAGCATGTGAAACCAAACTGCACTTTATACCAGCCCCCACCTATCCCATAAAAGGTAAGCCTGCCACGAAAGACAAAAAAAGCCAGAAAACTGCTGACCTAGAGCTAGAGGATCAATACCTACTGTGAGGGAGGGAAAGCTTTATCAACCAAAGCTAAAAGAATGACTACAATTGATAACAGACAAGGCTCTGTGCTTCCTGGTGGCCTAAGCAAAAAGGGATGCCTTCTGTCATATGATTCACAATCCAATACCTAGAAGCTCAGTCAAAGAAACAAGAAAAACTCAGTCCTGGGGTGATGTGCCTGAAAGGGTCAGGGAGAGAGGAGGCAGTGGGTGACCAAGTCCAGAGGTCAGTGGGAGCTTTGCCAAGGCCGGGCCTTTGGCTCACACTTCAAGTGGCATGAGAGCCAGTGGAAGGCTGAGTGCAGAGACATGACCTCATCCAACTCATGATTTAAAAGAACAGCTCTCCGGAAGTTGAGCTGAGAATATCTGCTGAGGGGTGGCAGTCAGAGAAGGGGAGGGAGAAGAAGCAAGCAGATGTGGAGGCTAAAGCAAAGTGCCAGGCCAGAGATGGTGCACAGCCTTAGAATAAAACCAGAGTGCTACCTACCAGGCCTGGCGCACTCTGAACTCATCCCTCCATTCAGTCCCAGCTCAGGCCTCTTTCCTTCCATCTTTTCCCTTCAGCTACGTTGATCTCCATCCATTTCTTGCCCTGTGTGCCCTGTGTGTCTGTCACCCTGGGCATCTGCACCGCCTCGTCCTTTAAGCGTTCTCTTCTTTCCCAGTACCCAGTCACAGTGGGTCATTGTTGCAGTGTTGGTCCATGTTTCAGTGGGTTGATTTTGGCCCATCTCTCCACCATCTTGGTCATCTCATGAAGACCAAGCCATGCCTTCCACTGCATCTCCTCCAGCACCACGGCCCAGGACCTGACACATAACAGGCGCTTAATAAATTCTGAACCCTCTGAGGCAGACACAGAACAATTCCTAGGTTAGGAGATGGAAACTCACAAGGTCACCAACCTGTTGGGTGGATCCCTAGTCTGCCTCTGAGGCCTGTGCCCTTGACCTTTATATCCAATTGCTCTAAACTCAAATCAGAATATCTAGCCTGGATCTTTCTTTGCAAGATTCTTTTTTTTTTTTAATTTTAAACTTTTTATTTTGTATTGGGGCATATCTGATTACAAACATTGTGATAGTTTCAGGTGAACAGTGAAGGGGGACTCAGCCATACATATACATGGATCCCTTCTCCTCGAAGCTCCCATCCAGGCTTCCACATAACATTGAGGAGAGGTCCATGTACTATACAGTCCTTGCTGGCTATTCATTTTAATTTTTTTTTAACATCAAAAACATCTTATATTGGGGTATGGCTGATTAACAATGTTGTGGTAGTTTCAGGTGAAGAGCGAAGGGACTCAACCAAACTTATGCATGAGGTTATTCATTTTAAATACAGCAGATTACTCTGCAAGATTCTTACCACTGAATTAAATCAAGATCTCTGGGCTTTGATATGGGGCCAACAAGAATGTGATGACAACCTGCAAAACTCAGAGAAGAGGGTTAGGAAGCTGCACCCGGACGCTATGGGATCCGCTGACTTCCTACCTCCATCAGCTCCTGCCCATCTCACTCAGCCCCAGCAGAGTGCGAGAGCAAAGCGGGATTAAGCAGGATCCCACCTGGCTGGCTGGCCTTCCTGCCGCCATCTTCCACGACTCACAACACAAACTGTCCTCCCTTCAGTATACAGCCTTTATCTGATCAATTTTCTAGGTTGTAGCAACCAACAGTGGAATCCACAGGAAATTAAGTGTGTTGACTCCGTCTTTGGATGCCACATGGAGAAGAGACATTTACACATGTCTTCTGGGCCTGGGAGACTGGAGGATTTTGGCAGCCAGTATTTACTGAGTTTTGAATGACAGTTGAGGGTTGGGGGAGGGAGCACAGTTATCTTGCTTCCCAACTCCATGCAGATTTCTGAGTCAGGGGGCCCCTTCTCCTGAGGCTCTCTTTTACCTCTACTTGGCTGACTTAGAGAGTGGAAGGATTTGGGATTAAAGCTAATCTTTCACAGAACCTGGTATCCGAAAGAACTGACTTTTAAGCTCCAGCCAGATTTAAGGGGCCTCTCGTCATTGGCAGCAATGAATTGTGATGTGAATCCATTTCTAGGTGCTTGCCTCATGCCATCTCTTCGTGGTTCCTTGAGCTGTAACTTCTCCTCAGGTCATTTATGAGGGGAGAAAAAAGGCAACCTTTGAGATTCATGGCAGACACACCAGAGGTCTGGGGAATGAATGTCCAAACACAAAGTAACCATAAATACATAATAACACCAACAGCTAACATTTGAGGAACTAGCACACGGTGCCAGGCACTGTACAGATATTTACATGCAGTGTCCCATGACCCTCATGTATTCTTTTGTAATTGAAATAAAATTCAGGGACTTTCCTGGCAGCCCAGTCGTTAAGACTTCACACTTTCAATGCAGGGTGATGCAGGTTTGATTTCTGGTTGGAAAAATGAGATCCCACACACCACCAAAAGTTAAGAAGTGGGGAAAAAAAAAACGCCAATAAACTATGATACGATGCGTCATCACATAGGATCTTTTAAAATAAATAAATAAAATAATAAAAACCCAAGCTCCTTCTCATGGCCTGTGAGACGCTATGGGATCCGCGGACTGCCCACCTCCATCAGCTCCTTCCTCCTCGCCTCATTCATCACTATGTTTCAAGCACCAAGCCAGGCTCATTCCCGCCTCAGGACACTTACACACCCGACTCCTCTGCCTGGAGTTCTCCCCTGCAGCTCTGAATGTCTGTCTGACTGACTCTCATCATTCAAAGTTGGGCTCCAAGACCACCTACCCTGACACAAACCCTGAATCCATCTCATCACCCTGTTTAATTTTTCTATGGCAGCTTTCCATGTCCTTGAAGCTTCTTATTTATGTATTTCTTTAGGTGTTCATAGTCTGTTTCTGCTTACTGAGCTCCATGAGGTCAGGGACCTTGGACTCCTCAGTGTCTGGAGTAATACTGGCACACAGTAGGTCCTGCATAAATACTCGAAGAAGAAATGAGAGGGAAACTGGAACCGGGGTTTGCCTGACATCAGTCCAAAGCCTGGGTTCATAACCGCTAATCCACACTGCCTCAGCACAGGACATCCCTAATGTACAGGGTCAGGTGACCTGGCCTGCTTCTCTCACTAGCTAAAGGTCTGTTTCCCGCATGCTAGTTGGAGCCTCAGCAAAATCCAATGTTAGGCATCAATGGTGCAGATTCCCAACAGCAACTGTAGCTCAGAACCTGGCCCTTGAATTCAACAACTGATGCTGCCAATGTATATAATGAACACCCAGGTGTCACAGACAACACAGAGACAAGTCAGAAAAGCACTGGGGAGGAAAGCACGGCTGTCTGTCAAGTAGGCTGGGCTAAGAGCTGCCTCCACTTTCTAGGCCTTGGTTTTCACATCTATAAAATGGGGATAATGACTGTCCATCTATTGTAAAGGGCCTACTTTCAATACCATGACCAGAAATACATGGAAAATATCTGTTACAGAGCCTGGCACTTCAGAAGCAGCTAATAAGTGGTCACAAAAGAGGTATAAAATGCCTGCCATATTCAAGTCAACTGGGAACCTGTAGGAGTTCCTCTCTGCCTCTTAGATCCTAGAAGAAAAACAGGAAGAACGCTGTCTCCATTGCTTTTCCCAAACCCCATCTCAGAACACACAGGGTGACCGAGGGCAGAGCAGGAAACAGGAGCCATTCTGGGCCATGTCGCGTCCAGGTCACGTAGCCTGGGTTTGGAATCGGCTCTGACAGCAGCTCTGTGACCTTGGTGAAAGGAAGCAACTCCACCCCCTTTCCTCAGTCCTTGGCTGGGATAACGGCCGTGTCACTGGCTGCTGCCCACCTCTCTAACCTCATGTCCTAACCTCCTGCCAAGCCCACTCATCACACCCTCTCCCCACCAGACTTCTTCATATCTTCCGTCCGAGTCTTTGGGAGTCTGTGCCTGCTCTTCCCTCTGCCTGGAACAGCCTTCCTTCTGGCTCTGTCTTGGCCTAAGTGGCCCCTTTATAAGATCTGGCACTTCCCAGGTGGCATCACCTGCCGATGCAGGAGATGTAAGAGACATGGGTTCGATTCCTGGGTAGGAAAGATCCTCTGGAGAAGAAACTGGCAACCCACTGTAGTATTCTTGCCTAGAGAACCCTATGGACAGAGGAACCTGACAGGCAATCCGTGGGGTTGCGAAGAGTCAGACACACCTGAAGTTACTTAGCACATTGTAAGCTCTGCCTTAGTGTTCTTACCATTAAAACAGGGGGGCTTCCCTGGTGGCTCAGATGGTAAAGGATCTGCCTGCAATGCAGAAGACCTGGGTTCAAGCCGTGGGTATGGAAGATCCCCTGGAGAAGGGAATGGCAACCCACTCCAGTATTCTTGCCTGGAGAATCCCATGGACAGAGGAGCCTGGTGGGCCACAGTCCATGAGTCACAAAGAGTCAGACATAACTGGGCAACTAACACTTTCACTTTTTTCACTGATAACAGTACCTACCTTACAGACTTGTTTTCAGCATTAAATGAGTTAACATATGTAATGCACTGAGAATTAGGTCTGGTACGTGAATAAACATACCAGATGAGACGGTTCAATGGCATCATTGACTCAGTGGACATGAGTTTGAGCCAAACTCTGGGAGATGGTGAAGGACAGGGAAGCCTGGCGTGCTGCAGTCCATGGGGTCACAAAGAGTCAGACACAGCTAAGCGACTGAACAACGATGTGAATAAGCGGCGTCCAGTAGTAGCAGCAGCAGCAGTAATAATACTCCAGTCACTACTCTTCTGTGGCACAAAAACCCAAGGTCCACCCAGGTATCTTACCTTTCACAGCTATGTACGCTCTGCAACCAGACAGTGGTTCTCAACCCAGGCAGCCCATCAGAATCACCTGGGAAGCTCAACGTTATCCTCATACCTGGGTGATATTCAGCTCAATTAGAGTTGACTCTCAAGTAACATGGGTTTGAATTTCAAGGGCCCACATAAATGCAGATTTTTTTCAATAGTAAATACTGTCATAGTACACTCCAAAGATGGTTGAATCTGAGGATAAGGAACCTTGCGCACCAGGAATTGTGGATACCAGGCAGCACAGATACCTAGGGTCGACTCTAAATTATATGCAGATTTTCAATTGTGAGCAGGGAGGCACCTCTAAGCCTCGAGTGGTTCAAGGGTCACCTGTACATCAGCCGCTATAGTAGGGAACACAGGCATCAGCTTTATCCTCCCTAGGTAATTCCAGGGCAGCACTGAAATCGAGACCCACTGTAAACTCCTCAGGCTCAAAGGGCCTCAAAGCTATCTGCTGTACTCCCCCCTTGCCAGTAGATTTTTACGTTTTCAGCCTACTCTCCTATGATCATTCCTAACGAAACAGCCGGCCTATCTGTTCTATTTCTCCCTAGAGCAGTGGTCCTCAACAGGGGGCAATTTTGTCCCACATGGGTACTTGGCAATGTCTGGAGTCACTCTGGATATCACCACGTGGGGGAGAGAATGCTACTGGCATCTTGTGGGTAGGCTCCAGGGATGCTCAAACCCCCTACCGTCACAGGACACCACTACAGAAAAGACTTATCCAGCCTCAGACAGCAACAGCATCAAGGTTGGAAAAACCTTGCCACAGAGACATCTTTTCTGTGGGTGTGGGGAGGATGATAGAAAATGAGAAGAAAGCATAAAAAATCAAGGGAATTTGTCATTTCTGAATATCAACCTCTAGCCATGTGCCAAGCAGATTCTCATGAATAATGACAATAGCTGCTAGTCTCTGAGTATCTTCAACGGACTACAAGAAGACTAACTCCCTGATGTATCTTACTTAAGCACAAGGCAATATCCCCACTTCACCCATAAGAAAGCAGGGACAGCAAGGGTAAGTAACCAGGCTAAGGTCACAAAGTTTGCACACACCAGATCTAGATTTTAGCTCCCTTTTTTGATCCCAAAGTCAAGGCTGCCCCAGCTCACATTTCCTGACCCTCGCCATATGCCAGGCAATGTTCTGAATGCTTACCGTGTAGGAACTTCATCTTCACAACAAATCTGTGAACTAGATACCACTATGGTTATCATCGTCATCCCCATTTTGCAGCCTGAAAACACTGAGGCAGAGTAGGGCGAAGCCACTTGAAGAATTTCACACAGCTCGTAAATAGCAGAGGGGGAATTTGCACCCCGGGAGCCTGTATCCAGAAATCGGATCATGCCCATCACACTCTACTGCCTCTAAGAAAATGATGAAAAGGAAGGATTGAATTTCTCCCTGCCATAGGATATTTGCACAAGTGGTTCCCTCTGCCTGAAACTCTCTTTGTCTGGCTTCTCTGTCCAGCCAACTTTTTTCCCCCACTGGCTCTCAGCTTATACACTTCACTTCTCTGGGACACCCACTCTGACCTTCAGATCAGGTGAGTTACCTCTGTTAAACCCAGTCTCCTTCACAGCATTTCACAGTTTACAATGAACTCATGCAAGTGTTCCATTAATGTCAGTTTCCTCCTCTAAACTACAGATTTGTGCAGACAGGGACTGTGCCTGCCTTGATCCAAGCTATAGCCCAGACGCCTGGCCTGATGCCCGGCACAAAAGAGATGCTTAAGAAAAGCTTGTGGTTGAATGCATGAAGCAAAGGACCAGAAGCCAAAACAAGAGCTGGTGCCTGACCAGTCCATTTCCCCAGCCCCAGAGAGGAACAGAGACCTCCAATGGGGCTTGTCCAAATGCCTCCAGGACAGGGCAGGGCAGCAGAACATGCCAGGACAGTTGGCAGTGGGACCATAAACCCATGTCTCAGAGCCATTTCTTCTTCATGGTGGCTGGTCTTGTCATTTTCCAATCAACCCTGGTTGAGTTCTAATTGATTCTCTCTGATATCCCTCTCCAGAAGGGAGAAAGGCTCTGTTTACTGGGGCAGTGTGTAGAGGACAGGCCTTTTCTTCCTGCTGTATTTAATGCTGCTGCTAATCATGGAGATTAGACTAAAACAATTACAACAGCTAATTAAAGAACAATGCAGTTTTTGGCATCTTCACGCAGACGGCACCATCGGGAATTCCTAACTCCGGCAAAGCAGGGATAATTAAAACCCCGGCTCGACTCTTCCCCACTCCAGCAGCTGGATCACGCTGATTAAACTGCAAATAAAACACATGAAACCAACACTTTGTAGTCTATCCAATTTCACTTAAAAGGGCTTTTAACTGATTCATAAACAGAGCAGCCGTAAACAGCAAATTATTTAACTAAAGCCAGTTATTTCGTCATCGCGGTTTTCTTTATCGCCAGCACTGGACTTGTGCATGTCGCCCAGGGGACATCAGGCTGATGGACTCTGAGGACCCACACTTCAAAGAACGATGCCACTCGCTCCTGCTCGCTGGCAACAAGACACCACCAACGTGCAGCTGTATTCTCTGGGCTTTGGATCCCACTGGGAAAAAGATCAGGTACTACCCGTGTCCCCCAAAATGCCCAGTTAGCTCTCAACTCTCCATCAAGAAAGGCAGAGAGCGAGAGAGAGAAGGTGACAAAGTGTGGCTAACGTGGAAAAATGTTTAACTGTAGAACATAGCGAAGTTATTCAAAGTCTGGCCAACTTCGGACCTAAAACGCAACCAGTACTGTTGCAAGTAAGGAAAAGCCTTATTCTCCGGCTGCAGGAAGACATTTAACAACATCTGGATGCGAAAGCATGTTTAATTTAGATGGAGCCACTCTGAGACCCCAGTTCAGACATACTTCCCAACTCATCTTATATCTGGGGCTTGCTAGCTTTCTCCTCCCTTGTTACCAGGAGATAAGAGGGAGAAGAAATGAGAAGAAAAAGGGAAAAGAAGAGGAAAAGGCAGGAACAGAGAAAGGGAAAGATGCTCATTGCAAGCAGCAAAAGAAGACAGAAAAAAACTAAAAAGACAGCAAGAGAGCTGCCCGAGGAATTTTAAAAGCCCCGCAGCGCATGTGTGGGTAGATCAGAAAGGGGCACCCACACTCCCGGCATGGGAGCCCAGGCATTAGCTGGGATCTGTAGCAGTGCCTTTCCATCCCGCTGGGATGAAAAGCCTTCTTCCTCCTCTCTATCTCAGACTGATAGATTTGTAAAATAAAACAAAAATTGAAGTATCAAAAAAAAAAAAGAAAAAACTTGAGATGCTTGTCCATGCTTGGGTGCCAAGCAATGCCCAATTACTATTAATGTTTCTAAAAGCTTGCTCTCAATTTCTGAAGCTGTCTCAGTGCAGACGGTGACAAACAAATGCTTTGTGACTGGCCGCGATCCATGGACCTCACTTTGAGGAGTTCCTTTCCCACAGTTACTGGGAATACACTTAATCAGATTCATAATATCCCATGTAATGTGCACCACATGTTGTTCGGTGACAAAAAAATGCAGGCTTTCAAATGCATATAAATGTAGGAAACCAAGACCAGAAAGAAGTGCCCCGAAGATTATATTTCAGGATGATGATTTTACTTCTCATTTTATTTCCATCTTTCTCAAACTTTTTAAATAAAATACCACTTTTTAGCATAAAAAAGAAATCAAAGTGATTTTTAAAAGAATATTCCATCTATGAAAGCAAAGGAACAAGATGCTTTATCATAAGAAGACATGCAGTTATTTGTATATAATTATTTACATATGATGCTATAAGTATGCTAATTATTATATACTCAATAAAGTTACATAACTGCATGCAGACACATGATGGAATTTTATACAGCCAATAAATATGACATTTACAAAAAATACTCTATGATTTCAGGAAATGCTTTTGCACTTTGGTTGAACATCAGTTGTCAATATTCAACATTTTTTGATCTACAAAAACAGCAATTTCACATGTGTGACTTTTGTAAAATGGAAAGAAAATGACATTCAAATTTTTAATTCAGGGAAATTGCTAGCATTTCTCAGTTTTGTCCTAATTTTTATAACATCAATAAGAATTCTGTTATAGTAAATACCACTTTCAAACATTACCGACAAAACAGGTTACTTGCTCTTTGTGTACGTGTGTTGGGAAAAGGGGGATAAATGGTAAATTTAAATTCATCAGTATTAACTGCTAGGTTATGGTTAAATTCGTTCATCATTCCATTCAAGATCATGATCATGAACTGGGCAGGAAGTGCTGCCTCTGTGTAGGTGGAAGAGGCTGTAATCACGAGGGACCTGAAGATCGGGGGTCCCACGGGTCTGAAGCTGCCATCCTTTGTCCTGTTTCCTTAGGCAAGTCACTTCCATTTTTGCTTTGACCTCAGTTTCTCCCTTTTTTAAGATGAGGGGTTTTATATGGTATCACTTATACGTGGAATCTAAAATATAACATAAATGAACCTATCCAGGAAACAGAAACAGACTCAGATAGAAAACAGACTGTGATTGACAAGGGGGAGAGGGGTAAGGGAGGGATGGATTGAGAGTCTGGGGTTAGTAGATGTGACCTATTATATACAGGATGGATAAACAACAAGGTCCTACTGTGTAGCATGGGAAACTGTACTCAATATCCTGTGATAAATCAGAATGGAAAAGAATATTTTATATTTATATATATATACACACACAACTGAATCACTTGCTGTATAACAGAAATGAAAAAAACACTGTAAATCAACTATACTTCAATAAAAATTAATTTAAAAATTAATAAAATGAGGGGTTTTAAGAGTCTGATCTTGAAGTTCCTTCCAGCTTTGATATTCCATGATCCTACTCACAATAGCCAGAACCCACTACATAAATTGTGGGACCGAGTGCAAAATAAAAATTCAGGGCCTCTTATTAAAAACTTCCTAAGAATTTCAAGGTAGTGACAACAGAGCATTCAACCAAGTGCATGGTCCTACTAAGCACAGGACACACGCCCCATCTAACCCTGCCCTCATCTCTAGCTATTTCTATTTACCAACAACCAGCCACCGAAAAAAAAGCAGATTTATTAATAAGTGTTTGGCAGACCAAGTGTGTCCATTCCGATAAGAACAACTCACAATTCTTATTTTCAATAAGCATCACTCACACCTGTCAACAAAAATAAGTAACCACACTTGGGGCTGGGTGATTAAAAATGAACAATTGCCTTTTCATACTTGACTACAATTTCTATTTTAAAGACACATCTCTAACTATGAAATTGTGCTTGGATTTCAAAGGCAACTCTGAGTTTTCCCAAGTCTTAAATTCCACCGCGTTGAGCCTTATTCCTGCTAACATCTGTGATGAAGATGAAAGTAACTCTCGGTCAGCCCTGGTCATTGAAGCTCAAAGCTGAGGATAAGATTTGGTATTTTGTGAAGTGTGAGGCGCCAGACACACTCACATCTGTTTCCGGGGCTTGCTGTTTCCTTGGCTAGTGTCAATCTGAACCCGGGGACACCAGGGCCATCATAGAGAGGCAACTCAGACCACTTCCTGCCTTTGGATGCCAGGAGGAAACCAACACATACGGCATTGCCTTGCTTCCACGGAGCTCAGCCACACAGAGCAGCCAAGGACAGGACGGATACACAGGTGCCTGGTTCTCCAATGCAACCAATTCACTCTTTGCACCTTTCTAATGAGCGTGATGATTTCTGGAGCTAAGAAGCACAGCCAGTCGAGGGTTACAATCAGCCACATTGAAAGCAGTGAGAAATACCAGTGGACAAGAAATGTAAGAGCAGGAAAAATGACTGAAAGGGAGACACAAAGATTTTTTTAAAAAGGACTCCGGAACCATTGAGTGAAGAGCTACATCCTTCTCCTTGCCACTGGGAGTCATCAGTGCTTCTAGCAGAATCCAAAACCTACTGCTTGAAATGATGGTGAGATTTCTTCAAAGAAGTTTAAACCAGGTCCAGCATCCTCCGCCTCAGAAAGTAGGAGACTGGGAGATAAAATGCAGAAATATTCCCTATGGGTAAAACATATCTCTTGAGAAAATCAGGACTGTCTTTATGTCCCGAAGGCTTCAGACTGCTGGAGTTTTTTCTGAACACGTGCAGGATATACAGTATATATGCATTTTCACATTGCTTAGCATTTCTTTTTACCTAGTTAAAAAAAAGCATCTGTACCACAGGTCTTATATTAGAGTCTAGAACAGGAGTTTGCAAACTTTTTCAGTCAAAGCTCCGAGAGCAAAGACTTCCAGCTCCGCAGGCCATATGGTCTCTGTCACAATGGCTCAGCTCTGCCGTTGTAGCTCAAAGCAGCCAGGGACAGTATGTATGGAACGGGCGTGGCTGTGTTCCTAATAAAACTCCACTGACTGAAATAGACAGCTGGCCGTATTGAGCCCATGAGCCATAGTTTACCAACCGCTGGTCTAGAGCAAAGAACACGGGCTACAGACAAGGCCAGACCCGGACTTGAATTCTGTCTCCATCATTTCATTACCCCAGATTCCATATTCCACTTTCACAATATGGGGGATAATAATACCCTCTCTGCTGAGCATCAAATGGAAAACTGGTAGAGAACTGATAAAAACTAATTTTCTTCACCCAATAGCCATTCTTTCCATGAGACACTTTCCTTAGTTCTTCATCCATACCATTATTTCAGAAAAATGGCTTTTCTTGAACATTATCTCACCCTCCTCCTGCTCATATTCTGCAAGGCTGATAGAGAGACACCATCCACTGATTCCTTGATAAGGAAACAGGGCTCATGGCCAGAAGGGTAAAGCATACTTTAGCCAGAGGGATAAAGTATACTGTCAAACCCAGTAACCCCTGGCTTTGGATCTGCTGGTCATACAAACATGGAAACACATGAATCTGTAGACATACCCACTGAGAAATCTATCCATGGATAGAGAAGAAACACGATGGTTAGGAGCATGACATGTGAAATCCAGCTTGCCCACTTACTGGATGTGTAACCCCAAGTGTGTGAAAGTGAAAGTTGCTCAGTCGTGTCCAACTCTTTGCAACCCCATGGACTGTAGCCTACCAGGGTCCTGTGTCCATGGAATTCTCCAGGCAAGAATACCGGAGTGGGTAGCTGTTCCCTTCTCCAGGGGATCTTTCCAACCCGGGAGTGAATCCAGGTCTCCCGCATTCCAGGCAGATTTTTACCGTCTGAGCCACAAGGGAAGCCCAAGAATACTGGAATGGGTAGCCTGTCCCTTCTCTAGGGGATCTTCCTGACCCAGGAATTGAACTGGGGTCTGCTACATTGCAGGTGGATTCTTTACCAGGTTAAGGCACTCGACTATTCAGCTTGGGTCCTTTATTTGTGAAACAGGGCTAATAATAGGGTAGGTTGTAGAAGGTTCTACCTTGAAATGCTAAGCTTAGTGTAATGCCTCACACACAGTAAACATTTAACCTCTGTTGAATGAGGTTGTGAGGATTAAATGAAAACAGTATTCTCAGCCCCAGTTCCTGACATTCAGGGAACGTGCTATCAATGATCATTGCTTTATTAGTGACAGGTCTAGACTTACACACCTAGGGAAACAAACGCACACAAGGCTGTGAACTCCACTAGGACAAGAACTATATCTGGCACAAAGCACAGGCTTGTTGAAGAACTGTCTGTTTGCTTGCTTATGAACAAACACTCATGAATGTAAACAGATAATTGTAAACAGCTGATGGCTGGGTTAGGCTACCCAAGGTGCATACATATCCATTCATCCCCTGGAAGGAGCTAAGGAATGGGCTGGCCCAGGCATGTGATTATGAAATTTTGCTGGCCGTGTGCAGGTCCCCAAAACACCACCACTCACACTGCTCAAAAAACCAGACTAGCGCAGTCCCCTGAGCTGCTCAGCCCAGATGTGACTCTGGGATCCCAGGCGGTGACCGAGGAGAAGGTGAGGGATGAACAAGGAGCAGTAAAATCCCCTACACACAAGTCAGCTGGAGCAGGAACAGCTAAGGAGGCTCGCGAGGGTGGTCCCTTGAACTGCTGGGATGAGGTTGTCTTTGAAAAAAGACAGCGTGTGTATCTGGAGGGAAGAAGCCAACAGACACCGCACTGTTCTGCACGCAGAGAGTGTTTCTGCTCAACCAGGTCCCAGCCAGTCCCCTGGGTGCCTGTGGAGGCGAGGCTGCCTCTAAGCCAAGAAAACAATGGCTCACCTCTGGAGGGGCTGCATCGCACAGGGTGGTCGTGCCGCGGGGCGCCTGGCTCCCAGGCAGCTGCCTTCACTACGCCAAGGAAAGCCCATGGAACTTGGACTTCCTTGTCTCCACTAGGGTGGAGGCTCTGTCCTCTTAGCATTACATAAACGAACAGCTTGGCTCCTTGGCCGGGAATCAGAATGAGCCAATGTCTGCCTCTGGCTATGACAAAACCAAATCCTCAGTAAGTCAGTGGAAACAGTTCATGGAGGGCCAGATGCAGCCTTTGGATGGAAGAACTCGGTTTGCTCAACTGACACATCTGCTTTTCATTAAACGATGTTTTTGATTTGGCTACGGTTATGCTGTTGGTGTTTAAAGGTGGTGGTGGAGAGAAAACCACCCTTCTGTTAAGTAGAAGTATGTGTGTGCGTGTATATATGTACTGAGAGATGAATAGGTAGGTGTCTAGATGAGCAGATTCACACCCACGGAAGATGCTAACATCCCCATTCTACCGATGGGCACACTGAGGACCCATGAGCTGAAATGCTAACAAGTTAACACAGCCAAGATTCAAACCCAGCTATGACGATTCCACCATCCAGTTCCTCCACCCCACCACGTTGGGGCGCAAGGGCTACAATTAATATTATGTGTTGCCATTACATCTGGGGAAAACCAGGAGGGCCTCAAACGGCCTGATTGTAATTCCCCTGCCCTCTCTGCTCCCCAGGATAAGGTCCCCGAGCCAAACAACCCTCCTTATTACAGGAACCAGGCATAGTTCCTGCTCACCTTTGCTTCAGTTCCCTGTCAGTTCTCACAATTACTCACAACAAGACAATCACATCCTCATGTGGGAGCCAGAGGTCACCTCACCCTCTTGGGGCACCAAGTACAAAGTCTGCCTCCCACAGGCCCTGGACGGTCACTCTGTCCTTGAGCACAAGTTCCAGTGTGGCCCTTTGTGACATGTGGCATCGTCCTCTCCGGGGCTGTGAGTATCTGGGATTAATAAACTGCTGCGCATCTCACCTGTCGGCACTGGGGGTCGTGTGTTCAGCCATTCCCAGGACCCTGGGAAGGAATCTCTGCTGCACACACTGAACAGCTTCCTGAAAAGGGAGGCCTGTTAAGACACTGATAAAATATATTGTTGCTCAGCCCCCTCAAGAGGTCACCTTGCCAAGTGCCTCCTGGCAGATGTCAGCAGAGAGGGGGCCGAGGGCTCTGGCATTCAGATAACTGGAGCTTGATTCATCCTCAGACTGAGCAGTGACAGAGCCCAGAAGTCCTTCTTCTTTCAACATTCCACCATCACTCTACTGCGTGTCTGCGGGCAGGACCCTGACTTTTGTAACCTGCAGCTTTCCACGTGGAGCCCAGGCAGGAGGCAGGAGAACTCAGGAGCAATTGATAACAAGTGGTAGGCCATATACCCGGGGAGACACGACAGTGAACGCAATTAGAGGTAAAGCCCTGATTAAGTGAACTCAACTAACCAGAACCATCAATTAGCTGAAATCTTTTTGCCTCCTCTCAGGAGACCCTGAGCTTAGGAACATCACAATTTAAAAAGTGGGGAATTCCCTGGAAGTCCCGTGTTTAAGACTTGGCACTCTCACTTCTGGGGCTCTGGGTTTGATCTCTGATCGGGAACTAAGATCCCACAAGCCACATGGTAAAAAAAAAAAACTTTTTTAATTTAGAAAAATAAAAATGGTTTTCTAAGGTTTGGCTCTGATCCAGCCCAATTCCCTTCATCATTGTGTGTACCACAAATGTAACTTAAAATTGTCCACAGGTTTTAAAAAGAAAAAGAAATGGGAGAGATTGATTTGAACCATCTATTTTACTTAACTTAATGTATCCAAATATTATCATTTTCACTGTGCAATCAAGATGAAAAAGTATGGATGTGATACTCTGATACTGGTTCAGCTAGAGCACAGCTCACCTTGAACCAGGCTTCTGGCAAGTGCTTGGCAGCCCCCATACTCGTGGCCACCATCCTGGACAGGGCAGCTCTGGAGTTGATGTCTGAAGTGACAGCTGAGAATGCTGGTTCTGGGTGTTTACAACTATTTGAGCATCGGTCAACAATCGCTTCTAAGTATCTCCTCCCAGTGGTGTGTCATAATAGACAAGTAGTATTTGAGCTCTAGTGGGTCTCTTAGCGGACTTCCCAGGAAGCGCTAGTGGTAAAGAACCCGCCTGTCAATGCAGGAGACGTAAGAGATGCATGTCCAATCCCTGGGTGGGGAAGCTCCCCTGGAGGACGGCATGGCAACCCACTCCAGTATTCTTGCCTGGAGAATCCCATGGACTGAGGAGCCTGGTGGGCTACAGTCACGGGGTCGCAAAGAGTTGGACATGAATGAAGCAACTGAGCATGCACACACGGGTCTCCTAGGACCTGTAGGAGGGGCCGCCAAGGACTTTCTCTACAGCTAGGGCCCTTCCCAGCAGAATGGCGGCTTTGGGAGATGCTGCCGATGATCACCTCCACTGAACCACCTGCCTGTTTCTCAGACTCGGACTATGAGAGTATTTGCCCTACCTTTCTCTTTAAACGGACTCACACTTCAGAGCCAAAAACAGTAAGTGCTTCTCTAAAGAGGCCTTTATCCTACTGACCCCCCAAGAACGTGCAGAGTTTGATGGTGCTTACAAAACTTTCCCCAAAGGAGCCTGCAGTCTAGCAGGGCAGTGACAAATCACACATGGGAAAAAAATCACTTAATCACGGGTCCAATAAAAACTGGCTGCTGGCCGCCTGAAATGAGGGCTGGCCAACATGTAAGACAGGGACCATGATGACAAAACCGAGATCAGAAAAATGAAAGAATTACCCCTGTCTCCACTGGGAATCCCAGGAGGAAGAGGACTGCAAGGAACGGTCACCCCCTCCCAAATTTTAATCGTTCATCTGCTAACATTTAGGATTGTGACTGATCCATGTAGTGTCTTTTGTTTTCTTTATTTACCAGTGCTCTTTAAATCAGCTCATCTATCTGCTTCTTTAATGAACTAATTTAAAAAGGAAATGTTACCCACGAACCAAAGGGAAAACACTATAATTTTTGCTATAAATAGAATGTAACTAGAAATATCAACAGACAGCAATTAATTTCTTTAAAGTTTGTTCATGCACTGCTGGGAATGATCTTGTGCTCCTCTTGTTTACACGACACTTTGGAAAAGGCTGCTATCAGAAGTTGAAACCTGGCTTTGCCTGGCTGGCTGGCTCGGAAGGCTTTGCATAGGAGGAGGGGGAGGAAAGTCACCCCTGCCACTCACAAGGCCTAGAGAAAGGTGCGGAGGTGGACGCACACGGAGCGTAGGGGCATGCGATGCAGAGGAGAAACTGGCACCTGTGTAATTAAATCACCTCAAACACGTTCAGTTACCGCACTGGGAATACGGACTGACACACTCTGGAAATACTTCAAAAGTAAGGGTTGAAACAAGTGTTCTCATAACTCCCAGTTAACCAGAAAACAATTCAGCCAGGGCCCCACTGCTGCCCCTCTGTGCTTCTAGAAATTGCTGTCTGATCGCACCTCTCTGGCAGGGAAATATCCTGACTTCTAGAGGATGGCGATTTCTGAATGCAGATGCCCAAGGCCAGGGTGTGGGGCCTGGGAACAGAGAAAAGAGAAGGGCGGTCAAAGGTCAATGAGATGATGCTGACACTGGAACCCCATTCCCCACCTGTGTGTGTGTGTGTGTGTCTGTGTGTCTGTGTGTGTGTGTCTGTGTGTCTGTGTGTATGTCTGTGTGTGTCTCTGGATGTCTGTGTGTGTGTGTCTGTGTGTATGTCTGTCTGTGTGTGTCTCTGTGTGTCTGTGTGTGTCTATGTGTCTGTGCGTATGTCTGTGTGTGTGTGTGTCTGTCTGTCTGTCTGTGTCTGGGTGTGTGTCTGTATGTGTGTCTGTGTGTGTCTGTGTGTATGTATGTCTGTGTGTGTCTCTCTGTGTGTCTCTGTGTGTGTCTGTGCATATGTCTGTGTATGTCTGTGTGTGTGTCTGTCTGTGTGTGTGTCTCCGTGTGTGTCTGTGTCTCTGTGTGTGTCTCCATGTGTGTCTGTGTGTCTGTGTGTGTGTCTGTCTGTGTGTGTGTCTGTGGGTGTCTGTCTGTGTGTATGTCTGTGTATGTCTGTCTGTGTGTGTCTCTGTGTGTGTCTGTGTGTGTGTGTCTGTCTGTCTGTCTGTCTGTGTCTGGGTGTGTGTCTCTGTGTGTCTGTGTGTGTGTCTCTGTGTATGTCTGTGTGTGTGTCTATGTGTCTGTGTGTATGTCTGTGTGTGTGTCTGTGTGTGTGTGTGTGTCTGTGTCTGGGTGTGTGTCTGTGTGTGTCTGTGTGTATGTATGTCTGTGTGTGTCTCTCTGTGTGTCTGTGCATATGTCTGTGTATGTCTGTGTCTCTGTATGAGTCTGTGTGTGTGTCTGTCTGTGTGTGTGTCTGTCTGTGGGTATGTGTGTCTGTGTGTGTGTGTCTCCGTGTGTGTCTGTGTCTCTGTGTGTGTCTGTGTGTGTGTCTCCGTGTGTGTCTGTGTCTCTGTGTGTGTCTGTGTGTGTGTCTGTATGTCTGTCTGTGTGTGTGTCTGTGGGTATGTCTGTGTGTGTGTGTCTGTGTGTGTGTGTGTCTGTCTGTCTGTGTGTGTCTGGGTGTGTGTCTGGGTGTGTCTGTGTGTATGTATGTCTGTGTGTGTCTCTCTGTGTGTCTGTCTGTGTGTGTCTGTGCGTATGTCTGTGTGTGTCTGTCTGTGTGTGTCTGTGTGTTTGTGTCTGTCTGTCTGTCTGTGTCTGGGTGTGTCTCTGTGTGTGTCTGTGTGTATGTATGTCTGTGTGTGTCTCTCTGTGTGTCTGTGTGTGTCTCGGTATGTGTCTGTGTATATGTCTGTCTGTGTGTGTCTGTGCGTATGTCTGTGTATGTCTGTCTGTGTGTCTGTCTGTCTGTGGGTATGTCTGTCTGTCTCTGTGTGTGTCTGTGTGTGTGTCTGTGTGTATGTATGTCTGTGTCTGTGTGTATGTATGTCTGTGTGTGTCTCTCTGTGTGTCTCTGTGTGTCTGTGCATATGTCTGTGTATGTCTGTGTGTGTGTGTCTCTGTATGAGTCTGTGTGTGTGTCTGTCTGTGTGTGTGTCTGTCTGTGGGTATGTCTGTCTCTGTGTGTCTCTGTGTGTGTGTCTCCGTGTGTGTCTGTGTGTGTCTGTGTGTGTCTGTGTGTATGTCTGTCTGTGTGTGTGTCTGTCTGTGTGTGTGTGTGTATCTGTCTGTGTGTGTCTGGGTGTGTGTCTGTGTGTGTCTGTGTGTATGTATGTCTGTGTGTGTCTCTCTGTGTGTCTGTGTGTGTCTGTCTGTCTGTCTGTGTCTGGGTGTGTGTCTCTGTGTGTGTCTGTGTGTATGTCTGTCTGTGTGTGTCTCTCTGTGTGTCTGTGTGTGTCTCGGTATGTGTCTGTGTATATGTCTGTCTGTGTGTGTCTGTGCATATGTCTGTGTATGTCTGTCTGTGTGTCTGTCTGTCTGTGGGTATGTCTGTCTGTCTCTGTGTGTCTGTGTGTGTGTCTCCGTGTGTGTCTGTGTGTGTGTCTTCATGTGTGTCTGTGTGTGTCTGTGTGTCTCTGTGTGTATGTCTGTGTGTGTCTGTTTATGTTTTTGTGTGTGTGTCTGTGTGTGTGTGTCTGTCTGTGTCTATGTATGTCTGTGTGTGTCTCTGTATGAGTGTGTGTATGTCTGTCTGTGTGTGTGTCTGTCTGTGGGTATGTCTGTCTCTGTGTGTGTGTCTCCGTGTGTGTCTGTGTGTGTCTCTGTGTGTGTCTGTGTGTCTCCGTGTGTGTCTGTGTGTGTCTCTGTGTCTGTGTGTATGTCTGTGTGTGTCTCTGTGTCTGTGTGTATGTCTGTGTGTGTCTCTGTGTGTATCTGTGTGTATGTCTGTGTGTCTGTTTATGTCTGTGTCTGTGTGTGTCTGTGTGTGTGTGTATATGTGTGTGTGTATATGTGAATTCTCCCAGGGCCTCTCCAGACCATCAAAAAGACACTCATACCGGTGAAAGGTCAACTTCTAAGCTGGTCAGAGCGAGTCTAGCCAGGCTGAGTGCCCTGGGGAAGGGCCAGTCTGACCTTTGGTCCAGCTGAGTCGGCATCCCCCGAACATGGGGCTTCTGCACGCGTGTCAGATCAGCCCCCCTCCCTGCCAGTGGCTGTCTCCTCGGGGCCTGAAAGCCTTGACAGTGACAAGCAGTCCAGGGAAGATGCTCGCTGCCCCCTCGCATGAAGTGCACTGGGGATTTTCTGCCTGCCCAAGCCAGAGACGGTGCTTTAAAAAGCCCTTGGAAAAGGAAATCGTATCTTCTGCAATACAATATTCGTTAGACGCGATCATGGCATTTTATAAGGTCATATATAAAGCCAGCTGTAGCTGTAAAAAAATTTATTATTCAGCCCCAGAAAGGCATATAAATCCCTGCAAAGTGCAGGTTTTTCTTTTAAAACGTGGTTTAGTTCTTCCTACCCTTTGCCTCGCTTCACTCCTGGAAGACAGTGGCTTGTGTTAAACCTGCAACACTGCAGTTCCACCCAAAATAGGTCCTGGGTGCAAGTTTCCATATTTCCAACTCCTGGGAAGGCCCCTTCCCAAGGGCTGGCCTTCTGGACAAACAGGGATGGGAGGCTCCTTAAGATCTTTTCCATTCCACTTGCTCCTTGACGACCTCACACGGTTTTGCACAAACTCCTGTGTCCAGAGATTTCTTCTCCCCTCCAAATTGGTCCTTTATTCACACATTCTTACCTGAATTCTTTTCTGCGCCCTTCCCGACACGCCCTCTACTTGCCAAAATCCTGCCCCGTCTATTCTACATATTAATGACCCTGAAATCTGACCCCTCCACTCTTTCCCTGCCCATTTCACGCATTCCTCATTGCTCTTCTGGACTGAATGCCCCTTTTCTGGCGCCCCTGCCTCCAGGCTCCCCTTTCCAATCTATTCCCCAAGCGGCAGTCAGAATGATCTTCTCACACAGGCCTTAGACCATGTTAGTCTGCTGCGCAAACACTTTTGATAGCTCCCCATTGCCCACCTGATAAAGCGCATGCTCCCTGAATGGTCTGCACCATTCGGGCCTGCGCCCACCTCATCAGGCCCATCTCTCGCCATGCTCTGCTGCTCTCCCTGATCACCATTAATATCATATGTCTTGTGATTTCCTGATAGAAGCCATCCTTTCGCCTCTGTTCTCTTTGTTGGGAATGGCCTGCATGCCCCTGATCCCTGACGCTCCTGGCCCCCCTCACTTACCTTAGGGCAATGGTGTGGGCAACAGCTCCTCCAGGGAGCCTTCCAGGAGTGCTCTGGGTTGCACTAGGTGCTCCCAGATTATCACAGACCTGACAGCACTCCAACACTTGGCCACCTGATGCGAAGGGCTGACTCACTGGAAAAGACCCTGATGCTGGGAAAGGCTGAAGGCGGGAGGAGGAGGGGACGGCAGAGGATGAGACGGCTGGATGGCATCACTGACTCGACGGACATGAGTCTGAGTGAACTCTGGGAGTTGGTGATGGACAGGGAGGCCTGGCGTGCTGCGATCCATGGGGTCGCAAAGAGTCGCACACGACAGAGACTGAACTGAGCTGGCAGGACGCCACGAGGGGGCGATATCAAAGTTCATTTATCCTACAACAATTTCAATTGTAAATGGTTGGGGAAAACACAAACGGACAGAGAAAAAGAGACAGCAAGACAACGTATTTCAATAATACACGTGACCCTGACCACCACTGCATGTGTAAAATGAGTATACACCGTCTCCTGATGACTCATCTCTCCATCTAGCCCAGGGGTCCACAGACATGGGGTTCTGTGGAGAGAATTCTGGGGGTCTTGAAGGTATACATATTTATTTTCTTCATTACTGTCACTAACTCTAACTGAATTTAGCATGTCCTTCAGTTATGAATGTAGGCACCAGACAGCAGAGGTATTAGCGAGACCTGAGACTGACTCCAACAGAAATTACAGTTTTTCATATCACACTGCTTTAGTAGCAGATGTCTCAAAATATTATTCACACTTGTCACTACTTCATAATTACGGTAGTTATTAGACCTGCTGCCAAATCTAGTTACTTAATGTGTTAATAAAGATGCAAATGTGTTATAACTCCATGTATTTGTTATTTTTATATATATTTTGATAGTTGTATGTCAATATAACTGCTTTCCTTTTTAATCCGATGCATTCTCTTTTTTTTGCATTTAAGAAGATTCAGAGAAGGAGGACATATGTTTGGCAGATGCCAAAGAAGTCCATGACACAAAAGGTTTAAATGCCCTGCTGTGGATGTGAGCTCCCTGGGCGCAGGGCTCTGGGTCTGTAATCTTCCAATCCCTGGTACAGGAAGCAGCGGTCAGTGTACAGCTGTTGTTGTGGTTGTCACTGTTTAGGAGCTAAGTCGTATCTGACTCTTTTGCGACCCCATGGACTGTAGCCCATCATGCTCCTCTGTCCATGGGATTTCCCCAGGCAAGAACACTGGAGTGGGTTGCCATTTCCTTCTCCAGGGGATCTTCCTGACCCGGGGATTGAACTTGTGTCTCCTACACTGGAGATGCAATGAACCACCAGGAAAGCCTCTGACCCACTAGGGAACCCCCAGGGTACAGTAGGAATTTTTTAATATGAACCAAGATTTTATTTCCATCTATTAATCTATCCTTCCCTCTTCCCGTTCTCCTCCCTCCCCTCCTTCCATCCTTCCTTCTTTCCATCAGTCTGTCATCTTCTCTCCATCTTTCCACCTACCTGATCTGAGCCACGGTTGTAACTACAGACACTTCTGCAGTCAGCCCCCAGATCCAGTTCCAGGAGGAGACGTGTTCAGTGGGGAAAGGTGGCCCGGACTCTGGTGTGGCCTTGGGCAAAGTACGGCTGGCTCAGAGCTGCGTCTCCAGGTCTCACACCACAGGCTGGGCCCCAGGTCTACGTGCAGCCACATGCCACGTCTGGTCCATTTACTCCCTCAAGCCAGGACATGCTCCGGCTTGTTTTCCAAATATCAGGTCAAGTCTTAAAGGAGGTGGGAGTGGGGGGATCATGGCCATTACCAAATCCAACAACCTGTCTGGCACACTGGGTAAGAATTCTGCCCAGTTCCAATGCAGACACACCTCAGAGATGTTGTGGGCTTGATTCTAGACCAGGCAGTAAAGCAACTATTACAATAAAACATGTCACATGATTTTTTGTTTTCCAAGCACGTGTAAAACTTGTTTGCACCATCCTGTTGCCTGTTAAGTGTGCAAAAATATGTCTAAGAAAACGAGGTACGTATCTTAATTTAAAAATTTTATTGCTAAAATATACCCAAACAATTACAATTGTAATATCAAAGATCACAGGTTGAAGATTACCATAACAAAATGAAAAACTTGAAATATGGTTAAGAATTACCAAAACATGACACAGACAAAAAGTGAGCGAATGTTGTTGGGAAAACGATGCCAACAGATTTGCTCAAAGCATGGCTGCCCAAGACTTTAACTTGCAAAAAAAAACAAACAGTACAGTAAGTCCCCACATATAAGCCTTCCAGTTGGGAGCTATCAAAGATATGAATATGTGTGCCAGGCCCTGCATGCCAGGTGTCGTACTGTGCCACTGTACTTTTCAAGACACTAGTGTAAGATTAAAAATGTTTTCTTCATTTTTTGTGTTTTTTATGTGTTGTTTGTATGAAAAGTATTATAAACCTATTACGGTACAGTATTATATAGCCAATTGTGTTCATTGGGTACCTAGGTTAACTTTGCTGGACTTACAAACAAACTGGACTTAGGAACACGCTCTCAGAATGGAACTTGCTTTTATGCAGAGGACTTAACCATATCTGCAAAGTGCAATAAAACAAGGTCTGCAAGCTCCCCACGTACATTTCACATGACAGATGACCTCTGCTGCTGCTGCTGCTGCTAAGTCACTTCAGTTGTGTCCGACTCTGTGAGACCCCATAAATGGCAGCCCACCAGGCTCCCCCGTCCCTGGGATTCTCCAGGCAAGAACACTGGAGTGGGTTGCCATTTCCTTCTCCAATGCATGAAAGTGAAAAGTGAAAGTGAAGTTGCTCAGTTGTGTCCGACCCTCAGCGACCCCAAGGACTGCAGCCTTCCAGGCTCCTCCATCCATGGGATTTTCCAGGCAGGAGTACTGGAGTGGGGTGCCATTGCCTTCTCCAGGTGACCTCTGAAAACTTACTTAGCTCCTCCCTGAGCCTGTTTCATCATCTAAAAGTGAGGACACTGACCACACCTCTTCCCAGTGTTCCTGGATGGCGCATCAGCACGTGACTTAGCACACATGTAGCAGTGGGCACCGTGCTGGCACGGTAAGTGCCTGGCAAGTCTCGGGTATCACCCAGCACATCTCAAGGAGGCCAAGGATGAGAGCTCTGCCATCCGGCATCCAGGAAAATGGAGCTAACAGATTCACCAACAGATACAACTTTTTAAAAATGCTCCAACCCACTCATATCTAAAATGCAAATCAAAACAGTAAGTACTGTTTTTACTCTTTGTTTTGACACAGATTATACAGATTGATAATCACCAGTGCTTTTGAGGGAAGAAACAGGAAATCACTTCGATAGGTGTTTTGAAGGAACCTCTCCATAAGACAGTTCCACTAGGCCTGCCAAAACCTAAATACCTACACACCCTTTGAACTAGCCACCCCAGATACAGGCATTCACCCTACAGATGTACACACTCAATTGTGGAGAGGTGTGTGTACAAGAACATCAGCATGAAGACAGGAAAAAGAGAGAGAAACAATCTAAATGTCCACCATCAAGAAATCAGTTAAATAGATGATGGGATGTTTCATTCATTCAACTAATATTTACTGAACAGTTTCTACACACCAGACACCATGCTGGGTGCTGCGGATAACTGGAGAAAACAGAAAGCAGCTAAAAACAATGAAGACGAGTGATGGATGCTGTTATAAACAGACATCTAGGATATATAGAGAAAAACAGAGTTATTATAAAATATCTTTCTTTAGATTCTGTTTCAAGGAAACAAAAATTCCTGCCTATGCAACCCCCTCATCACACCCACATTAACATGCAAAGGAAATACCTGGAAGGAGAAATAAGAAAATAATAGCAGTTACCACTGAAGACCGGAAAAAAGGGGGATAAGGATTCACTTCACACTCTTTTGTATTATTTGACTGTATTTATTTATTAGTGTGTGATTGTACTGTTTTATATGCGTTCAACCCACAGTAGGTCCAGTGTCCAGAATGAAACCGCTTCTCATGGCCTCCACTGGGAGCTGGTCCACACCATCACTGCACGGCTCTGGATATTCAACAGCCTCCTCCCTCGCCAGTCTCCCTGGGCCTGCTCTTGACTGACGACCACGCGTTTTCAGCAGGGCGTAACTAATACCGTTTTTAAAAGTCAGGCCATGTCACTCCTCTGCTCAAATTCCTCCTGGGGCTCCCCAGGGTGGAACATAAGCAAAGTCCTTTCTAAGTTCAACAAGATTTTAAAGACCTGGCCCCACCTCCTTCCCTTTTTCCCTTGCTCATTCTTGCTTTAGCCACGCTGGTTTCTATGGTGCAACAACAATGCCAAGCACAACCCACCTCAGGGCCTTTGCACTGGCCGCTCTCTGTTCCTCACCCACTACGCTCTTCAGGTCTCTGTTCAAACACTGCCTCATTTCCATGCTGCCCACCCCAGTTCCACCAAAGTCAAAGTCCTCAACTGATTTGGTCTGGCCCATCCCTCCTCTACCCAAGTGTCCTCCTTAGCAACTGTAACCATCTGACATAACATCAAAACATACACCATCCACCTAGAATGAGAGCATGTGAGAGCACAGACTTCTGTCTTGTTCACTGTTGTCTCTCCAGCCCCTAAAGCAGTGTCTGGCACAAAGCAGGCACTTAATAAATATTCTATGAATGAACTAACTGATAATATAATACAAAAGGAGAATATAATACATTATTGATCATGTGTACGTGTGTACCAAGTCCCTTCAGTCATATCTGACTCCTTGCGACCCTATGGACTGTAACCCACCAGGCTCCTCTGTCCATGGGATTCTCCAGGCAAGAATACTGGAGTGGGTTGCCATGCGCTCCTCTAGGGATCTTCCCAACCAAGGGACTGAACCCACATCTCATGTCTCCTGCATCGGTAGGTGGGTTCTTTACCACTAGCACCACCTGGGAAGTCCATTATTGAGCATAGCAACAGTTAAAAAAAACAGAACCAGAAAAAGATCTCAAGTCCCAAAAGGAAAATTTAAAAATAAATAAATGAATAAAGATTAAAAGCAAACACGTTTCTAGCCACAGAGAACAGGGTGGAGAAACGCTCAAGGACAAACTGACACGTAAACAAGTAACTTCTGGCATGGCACACAGTGGTTTGGTTGTTCTAAATCGATGCTCCGCACATAGGACCCTTTCATAGAGTCCAGGGTGTAAAGACCTGCTTGTATGAATGCAGTACAGTGAGAGCCTAGTAACCAGGGAGTAAAACCAACCAGTTTGAACACGTTACAGAGTCAGTCCCAAAGCCACAGACTATTTCCGGGTGTCAGGCAAGCCCACACCCTCCTGCGAGAACCAAACCACAGCAAATCTGCCAACCCTGACGCCTGCAGGTTTCAGGAGCCCCGCCTGGAACTCAGCCCTCAGCTCACCAGGCACTCAGTCTAAAAACGACTAGACTGGGGTTTAGAGATGGGGTTAGGGTCTCCAGACCCCAGGAGTGCACTAGGGCCCTTTAACCTTTTGCTGGAACATTTGCATTTTCCTTTGTATCTCATCTCACCAGCCCCGAAAGGCTGGGCATGTGCTGATTTGTATAAACTCTACCCTCTTGCTCCACCCCCATAAAGTCACTTTAGAGCGAAGACTTAAAATTCAGTGACATTTATACGGGGGTGTCCAACCCCGTGGACTTCACCTAACCCTTCCCAGCACTGTTTTATGACATAGTCACTGCAAAAACCATACTCAGGCCAGTGGTTCTCAGCTGGGGTCAACTTGGCCCCTAGGGGACATTTGGCCGTGTCTGGAGATATTGTGGGTTGCAGCAACGGAGGAGGGGGTGCCACTGGCACCTAGTGGGTAGGTCCCAGCTCTGCTGCCCAGGACAGTGCCCATGATGATGAGCCATC
Organism: Budorcas taxicolor; assembly: GCF_023091745.1. Classification (NCBI taxonomy): domain Eukaryota; kingdom Metazoa; phylum Chordata; class Mammalia; order Artiodactyla; family Bovidae; genus Budorcas; species Budorcas taxicolor. The sequence goes on from NC_068911.1 coordinate 27,271,223, forward strand.
CAGTCCAAAAGGCCAGGAGTGCCTCGGCTGAGCAAGCTTGGTGTATGAGCAGGGTGAACAGTGAGGCAGCCCTGGGGAAGGGGGACCCTTAAGTGATGGGCAGGTCAGAGGCAAAAGAGTTGATCAGACTCGGCCCATCCTCTGCCTGGGGGTTACTGAGATGGTCGACAGCCGGCTGGCTAAGGAAGCTGCGGGGCTCTTGACCAGGGGCAGCTCCACTGCCCGGGCTAGGGGAACCTCTCACCTCACCTCACGTCACGTCAAGAAGATGCTCTTTCATTAGAAGAACTGTGCCTGCCTGTGTTGCTCAGTGGACTGCTCGGAGTCCAGGCAGACCCGGGCTTTTCTTACACGGTGACAACACAGCCTGCCCCTGCCCTGTGGGCAGGCAAACGTCCCAGCCCATTCATAGGACACAAGTACCTGGCTCAGCGATCAGAAACATCCCAGTATTTTAACGAACGCTATTCCCCTCTCTACAAAGAGGGAACCAGCCATCCAAATAAAGAAGGAAGAAAAAAAATCCCGGCAAGGACAGAGTGCCAGTGTCCTCATCCTGGCCAGGGCACAGGCTGGGGAGACAAATTAAGGAGGCCGAAGAGCCTTACTCTGGGCGCCTGCTCCTTACACAGGAGAGAAAGCGGGGTGGGGTCAGTGTTTATAAGTGATAATGGGGCACACTCACCCCACCCTCTAAAGAGCCCAGGGAGGTAGGTGTCATGGCTGCTTTATCCAGTAGGGAAACTGAGACTCAGGAAGTTGAAAACCTTCTCGAAGGTGATGCATTCAGTAAGGGAAGAGGCCAGGATTTGAAGCCAGGACTGTAAGAGGGATCCTAAATGTGTACTCCCTGCCAGGCATGGTTCTCACTGTAGCTGATTAGTTGCTAAGTCATGTCCGACTCTTCGAGACCCCATGAACTTCAGCACACCAGGCTTCCCTGTCCTTCACTCTCTCCTCGAGCTTGCTCAAACTGATGTCCATTGAGTTAGTGATGCCATCCAGCCATCTCACCCCTGTCAACCCCTTCTCCTCTTGCCTTCAATCCTTCCCAGAATCGTGGTTTCCTTTCCAGTCAATCGGCTCTTTGCATCAGGTGGTCAAAGTATTGGAGCTTCAGCTTCAACATCATTCCTTCCAATGAATATTCAGGGTGGATTTCCTTTAGGATTGACTGGGTTGATTTCCTTGCTGCTGTTCAAAGGACTCTTAAGAGTCTTCTTCATCACCACAGTTTGAAAGCATCAGTTCTTTGGTGCTCAGCTTTCTGTACGGTCCAACTCTCACATCCACACGTGACTACTGGAAAAACCGTAGCTTTGATTACATGGACTTTTGTTGGCAAAGTGATGTCTCTGCTTTTTAGTACACTGTCTAGGTTTGTCATAGCTTTTCTTCCAAGGTGCAAGCGTCTTTTAATTTCGTGGCTGCAGTCACTGTCTGCATTTGAAGCCCGAGAAAATGAAATCTGACACTGGTTCCACTTTTTCCCCCTCTATTTGCCATGAAGTGATGGGACCGGATACCATGATCTTCATTTTTTTGAACGTTGAATTTTAAGCCAGCTTTTTCATTCTCCTCTTTCACCTTCTGCTTCATACATATTAGCCCATTTGACCATCCCAACTGCCCAGGATGCAGCTACTGCTGGTACCTTCATATTTTCTAAAGAAATTGAGGTACAACATCAGCTGGTATATGGAACGTCTCACGGCAGGTCAGCAGTGAGCCAGGCGGTCTGCTGCAAAGTCTACAAGGCCCTTTCCTGCCCCACCAAGGGGCTGTGTGGCGTGGTCAGGCTGCCCTGAACTACTCTGCACCTGAACCCCAGTGGGATGCAGAATCCTGTCTGCACAGAGGACCACACACACAGTGCTCCAGGAGCCTGCCAGCAAGGAGAATGAGTGGAACAGATCACGAGGGTGACCCTGGGCCCCATCCAAAGAGGGCAGCTGGTCCTTGCCACTAGCTGATGTCTCAAGGCTCAATGTGGTTTTACCTTCCAATTTACCACAAACCCTCCAAACCCCCGCTCCACACCAAACAAATAAAAACCCTGTGTGTCAGTTGGAGATGCCACCAGAAAGCCTGTGTATGACTCTGGGTCTAGGATGTCCTGAGAAAGTTAGCTCCTGCCCCCCTACAACTGTACCAGCTATAATTGGGGCAGGCGAGCCACTGGCAAAGAAGTCGCTTAAGCCTCTTGTGTAGCTGGAGTTTCTTTCTTCTAAGCATTGAGCTGGCTGGGCTTTTCCTTCTCAGGACAATAAAGCTGCCCCACAGTCCTCAGCCCCACCCATCTGGCAGCTGCACCACAGTTAACTTGAGTTTTTCCATTCAGTCCCTTTCCTTTCTGTGGAAAAATAAGAGCTGCAGTTCCCAGAAGAAAATTAGAAGGGGTTATTAACAAGACGTTCCTTTTCAGAAAGGCACTGGAACCCAGCAGGGAGGTAGCACTGAGGTTGGGCCCGGGGCCCCACCTCTCTGTCCTGCTGGGAGATGACCTCCCCGCCCCCCAGCCAGAACCACTGGGGCTGGAGTACTGGCCACGTGCTAGACCTCCCAGGGGTGCTCAGAGGCAGAGGACACGGGGTGGCACTTCTGAGAAATCAGATTCAAATGCTAAGACGGTTATATTTCCTGGAGGAGTGACAGAATGAGAAAAGGAGAGTATGCCAAGGCCTTGCTTGCTGGTAGAAACACCCTGACGTCTCTCTGTGTCTGTCTGTCTGCTCTGGGCTAACAGGGGAGGAGTCGAAGCCCTGCCTTCCCCACCTCGCCAGCCTAGATCTTGGTCCCTTCCAGGTGAAGGCACCCTTCACTGCCTTGGAGCCAAGACGGGCACAAGGGTGTGAGTGACAAGACTCAGAGCAGCCTGGTCCCTGCCTGGGGCATCCTTCCCACACACGTGGGTTCCTCTCATGCTTTATTTAGCACAGCAATGCTGAGACTGTTGGCTCCTCAGTTTGGTTGGGGGGGTGGGGAGGGGGTGGAGACTGTCGCAAATAGAATTAACAGCTCTGATCTTCCGCCCTGAAAAATGCTCAGACACCCACAAGAGAGTCACTGTTCTCTCCCACCCATCCTGGGGCCTTCCTCTGGTTTGAGGACCCCCTACTCTACCACACAGCAGGGCCAAAAAGGACAGTGATTCACCATGGGAAGCCCCGCTGGGAGTGCTATGTTCGGAAGGGGCGAGAGGCCAGCTCAATGTCCAGGCCCCGAGGAAACAGATGCCACTCTCCTGGGGGACAGCTGAGGACACTTTCCAAAGGGACATTTTCTATAAGGGAAATTGACAGAGCGGTGCTGGCCACAGCGGGCAGCTGTCACTTCCGGGAGTCCGTGCGATCAGGTTCTAGGGCGAGTCGCTGTAGCTATGGGACAGGTCAGCCCTACGGGAGCTGAGCCCCGCTCAGGCGACTCAGCCAACCCATAGCAAATGACCCCATCCATGGCCCCCCTCTCCTCATGTCTCCTGCCAGCGCCTCCCCTTGGCCAGAGCAGGGAGAAGCCCACACTGATGAAACCCATCAAGGTCAACCTCTGGGACCCAGAGAAGCATGGATGGATGGGGAATGGACATGATGGGGCTGGGGATGGGAGACGCCCAGCACATTTCAGGGTGTTGAGACCTAGTGCCCGTGGTGGAGTCAGCAAGAGGGTGCGTGAGGGAGGCGTGGGGCTGTTGACTGTCCAGGGTGAGTGTGAATGTCCCGTAGCCAGGAGCCATGTGTGGCTTACCTGACTGGCAACAGCAAATTATCACCTGAAAGCAAGTCTAAAACTAACATACTGGGTGACCACAAAAGCTGAGGCCACTCCAGGTTTTCTCAGATTTAATGCACAAAGATGGACCCTGGTGAGCCCTGAGGGGCAGGGGGCACAGCCAATGCTGCAGGAAATGGAGGCCTTGCCCTGGTCCTTCCTCTGCCACTTGGGAGGCTGTGGTCTTGGACCAAGGACTTAACCTGTCAGTGTCTCAGTGTCTTCACTTGCAAGGGAGGGGAACATGGCCCTTCCCCAGGTCACGATTACATAAGGTGACACATAAAGAGCATTTAGCAAAGTCCTAGCATGGAGAAAACATGAGAGCGATGTTGCAGAAACAGCATTTGGATGCTCTGCATTCCTAAATCCTCCAAGTCTGGCCCCTGGGAGTTGAATGTCCGTCCTCCACCAGGACCCACATCATGCTGCTGTTTTATGCGATAGTAATTTTCTTGGCCAAATTACCTTGATAACTAGAATCTTCAAACCCAGCCTGAACATTCTAGCCCTGGAACCTTCTCTTTTTCAAGCTCCCGGGATCACATCACCTTACCCAAAAACCCCATGGAGAAGACAGACTAAGCCTCAAAACTCGTGGTATAGGCTTCCCAGGTGACGCTGGTGGTAAAAAACAAACAAACAAAAAAAAAACAAAAAAAACCTGCCTGCCAGTGCAGGAGCCACAGGAGACATGGGTTTGATCCTTGGGTCTGGAAGATCCCCTGAAGGAGGGCATGGAAACCCACTCCAGTATTCTGGCCTGGAGAATCCCATGGACAGAGGAGCCTGGAGGGCTCCAGCCCATGGGGTCGTAAAGGGTCAGACACAACTGAAGTAACTGAGCATGCACACGTGTGCTCCGTGTGCCAAACAGCAGCAGCCCCTCCTCATCAAACCTCCAGCGTGTAATTCAGTGCAAATCTGGCGGTGCTCCTTGCTGCTCAGCTGGGGGCACTGTGGGCTTCCCTTCTGAGCTGACGTTGGGGGCTGCTTGAGATGATGTATCTACTGGATGGGAAATGCGTCTCCTCCTCACGGCGTGACCACTCTGCTCGCTCTCTGCAAGGGGACCTCCCACTGCACGGAGCCTCGGCTGTGCACCTGGAATTCATTCTGTACAGCCAGGTATTTCCAAACCTGACTGCTGGGGACTGCCAAGGGAGAGATCACTACCTCTTTCTCCATCTCCACTTAAACTGTAGCTATACCTATACATATGACCCAGGTCTCCTGCATTGCAGACAGGTCCGTTACCATCTGGGCCGCCAGGGAAGCCCCTGCTATAACTCCATCTGTCGTTACAGCTGTATCTCCTCTAGGTCTATACTACATTTATGGCTATTCCACGCTGTGCTGCGCTTAGTCGCTCAGTCGTGTCTTCTACTTTTTACTTAGTGTCAACCTTACCCTATACTGTCCATGAAGTTGAGCTATTAACGAGGCCTGTTTACTTCTAGAATGTGCTGTGTACTTAGTCGCTCAGTCACGTCCGACTCTTTGCTACCCCATGGACTAGAGCCCGCCAGGCTCCTCTGTCCATGGGGATTCTCGAGGCAAGAATAGTGGAGTAGGTTACCATGCCCTCCTCCAGGGGATCTCCCCAACCCAGGGACTGAACTCAGATCTCCCACATTGCAGGTGCATTCTTTACCATCTGAGCCACTAGGTAAGTCCAAGAATGCTGCAGTGGCTAGCCGATCCATTCTCCAGGGGATTTTCCTGACCCAGGAATGGAACTGGGGTCTTCTGCATTGCAGGCAGATTCTTTACCAGCTGAGCTACCAAGGGAAGCCCACAGCTATACCATATTTGTTCATACATGTATTCCATATCTAATCTGTATCTCCCTGCCTGATTTCTATAGCTATCTAATCTATATGGAACATATGTATGTTATATTGTACACATTACACACGTGCATTATAATTATGCAATATAATGCTCATATACATTAGATATAGATACACATGAGATAATGATTCGATAGATATAAATTAGATATAGAAACAGAATTATATTTTTTAATACATAACATATGACATCTAATGTGTAACATATTATTACTATAATGTAACCCATGGACAGAGGAGCCTGGTGGGCTATGGTCGCAGAGTCAGACATGACTGAACTGACTTCACATGCACACACACCTATATGTATTCTGTGTATACAATCTTCCCTCAGTATCTCTGGGGGAACTGGTCCCAGGCCTCCCCACAGAGACCAAAATCCATAGCGTCTCAAGTCCCTTATATAAAATGGCACAGTGTTTGCATATAACTTACACACATCCTCCCTCTCTATACCTTAAATCACCTTTAGATTCCTTATAATGCCTAATACAATGTAAATGCTATACAAACAGCTGTCAGCATGTGGCAAATTCAACTTCTGCTTTTTAGAACTTTCTGGGATTTTTTTTCAGATAGTTTTGATCCACGGTTGGCTGAATCTGAAGATGGAGAATTTAGACACTGCTGACTGTATGCACTGATGTACGTACATCACGTATGCGTGTTATGCGCTGAGTCGCTTCAGCCATGCCTGACTCTGTGCAAAGCCATGCACTATAGCATGGGATTCTCCAGGCAAAAATTACTGGAGAAGGTTGCCATGCCCTCCTCCAGGGGATCTTCCCAATCCAGGGATTGAACTCTCATCTCTTATGTCTCCTGCACGGGTAGGTGGGTTCTTTACCACAAGCGCCACCTATTTCCTGATAAATGAAAGTCAGACTGCCAGGTCCAAATCCCAGCTGCTCCATGAGCTAGCTATTGGACAAGCAGCCTGACTGGTTATGCCTCAGTTTTTCGTCTGTAAAATGGGGATGACAGTAGTATCTCCCACAGGAGACAGCTGTGAAATCTGAGTGAATCCATGCAAAGAGCTTACTTAGAAAACTGCCCAGCCCATGTTCACAGTGCTTAGAGAACGCTGGCTAAAAGTACTAAATGTACAGTTATATGGGTCGTTCTCAGCTCAGAGTGAACATACAGTTGCTGTGTCAATACACTGGACATTATTGACAAGAGCTACAGTTTGAAGTGTTCTCAGTCAAGGGCTAAAATTCAAACTTTCAACGTCTTGGAAGAAGTCATCTCCCACCAAGAACAGAGCAATAATGACCTCAACACAATCTATTTTTCAAAATCGTGCATTTGCCTACCCTTTGGGGAACTTGCTGGCTATTTGTGGAATGTTGCATCAACGCACGGGTCCTGAGTCATGCAGACTAGGGCAGCACCATGGCTGTGGGACCGCAAACCCTTTCTGAGAACGTTTCTCCTGCCCAGTCCAGCCTCCCTGCCTGGCGAGCCAAGTCCCAGCCCAGGCAGGGGCCCAACTAGTCACCTCCCTGTCCCACCCCTCCCACCAAGGCTAATTAAAGACCCGGCAAATCAGAACCAGAGGCAAAGACCGTGGTGGAGAGATTTGGCTGGTCCCAAAACCAGCCCTATCTGCTCCAGAGAGGTCCTGCTCCCCCAAGGAGGCTGGCAGGAGGAAAGCAGATGGGCTGCGAAGCAATTTGCTCTCACTGTCTTCTCAACAGATGCCGGGCACCATAAGAATTAATGGGCTGGAGATTCAGGTAAGAGCCATTCAGAGGCTCCTGATTACTCCCCAAGCCGCTCTCCACGGAGGGAAAGGTTAATCGAAGCCCAGAGCTGGAAGCCAGGCGAGGAGACAGCAATTGCTTTAATCCTGGGAGTCGGGGAACAGCTTCGGGAGAAAGAAGTTTGCACAGAGGAGGCTGTGGTCTGCCTCTGAAAGAGGAACTGGGCCTTAAAGCTGAGTTTTTCACAGGTCTTGCTCCATTGGTCCAAAAGCCTTGGCCCAGCCCTCTCCAAATCCAGCCAAATAGCTAGGCATTTTAACTCAAAAAAAAAAAAAAAAAATGCTGTGTATTTTCTGCACTGCTGGGCCCTTGGATCTCTCAGGAAACCATCTCTGAGAGGTGTTTTCCCTTTTCCACTCATGGTGCACGCGCTCATAAGCACCGTGAGTCATTCCCGTGCATGCAAGCACTCTCTGGCAACTCAGACCTAGAGGCTTTGCGGCGTGGATGTGTCACGGCCAAGAGCCTGGAGGCGGAGGTCTGATATTAACCAGAGAGGGTGATGACTGAACACAAACAAAGAGAACACCAAGGAAGGAAGGAATTATGCCCTCTACACGCTCACAATTACGTGGCCGGGGCCGTCTTTGTAAACTAAGCTGTCCACATAGCAACTGAGGTTACACCAGCCCTTCTCACGCTTGGGACTACTGACACTGGCGACTGCATGTTTGGTGGGGTGTTTACCACCATCCCTGGCCTCTACCCACAGGATAACAGCAGCTCTCCCCAGCCCCTAAGTTATAACAATCAAACATGTCTCCAGACATCAACAAGTGTCCCCAGGCGTAAAGGTAGTGAAACTGCCCCCAAGTTGTGAACCACTAGTTTAGACTCAGACTTCAATTCAGCTAAACTCAAGCCAGCTAATTAGCGGATGATGACGATTAGCTGATTTTTCATGGAAGTCCCATGATCAGCACTGCTCGGATCAGGAGTTCCCTGTCAAAATGCTTGCTCCAGACACTAGTCTGACCTGACAGCCCTCATTTAAGCCCCTCTCCCTGGGTCCCACCTCAGCTCCTGCCCATCACCCTTGCCTGAGAAAGGTAATTCCTCATTCATCCTGACGTTCTAATGCCACAAAGTCATCAAAAGAGCTCCAAGGAGCTAACACTTGATTCTAAGGAAAACTGGCACCATTTTTACAGGAACCCAGATGTAATGGGAAAGAATCCGCCTGCAATGTGGGAGACCTGGGTTCGATCCCTGAGTTGGGAAGATCCCCTGGAGAAGAGAAAGGCTATATCTCCAGTATTCTGGCCTGGAGAATTGCATGGACTATATAGGCCATGGGGGCCACAAAGAGTTGAATATGACTGAGCAACTTTCACTTCACTTCAGATGTAATATGAAAAACTCTCCAAACAGGATTAGGGCCACCTTTTTGCCTGGTTAACTCTACCCACTGTAAGCTCTCAGCTCAAACGTCACCTCCTGAGCTTGAAACTCACCTCTAGAAAGTGACCTCCCTGCGCACCCTCCCCCTTGTGGTGTCCGGTCACTCCCGCTTACAGACACACTGGTGGTGTTTTTGTTTACTCAATAGTCCTCGAAAGTATGGGCGTACTTACTTGTTCCTAAATTCACTGACCCCCCCAGGCAGAATGGGGGCTCCACGGGCAAGGCTCCTTTTGTCCTGTTCACTGCTGTATCTTTAGAATCAAGGCCGGGCCTCCTCTTGGACCCCGAACTATTTGCTGGGTAACCACCTGGATAAATGGATGAACTTCTCCTGGACTGATTTCCTTCCACCCACTGCTCGTTTTCTTCGGGAGCTTTGATCACATCCTCAGTGACCCCAGCACTATCTTTAAATAATGTGAATGCAACTCCCGGCCCTTGTACCTTCTGTTGGCTGACCAAAGAAATTCAAGGACCGGGTAGATTGTTGAAGGCTGAGCAGTCAGGAGCTTTCCTCCTGTTGCCCTTGATCTTCAGACCCGGAGAGGAATCTCAGAGTAAAGGAAGGTTTGCTCCCCTCCAAGCAAGGTTTGCTCTGCGTCCTCTCACAGAGACGCAGACTGATGTATCTTCACTCTACTGAAGAGTTCCTTTATTATCGCTCCCAGGGGATCTCAGTGTTGGAGCTGAGGCCATGAACTAATTGACAGTGATGATGCTGGGCAGGGCGGGTGATAGGATGGGAAGCAGAGATGCTAAAATTAAATGGCGAGAGACCTTGCCAACAGGAGTGGGCTCAGAAATGATGAACTATCTTGGGGACCAATGAGAAAGACAGAATCAAACAATGAGCATTCATTTCCTACTCCAGGGGATCTTCCCAACCCAGGGATCGAACCCATGTCTCCTGCATTAGCAGGCAGATTCTTTACCACTGCGCCACCTGGGAAAAGTTAATAATAAGCATTCAAATTCACCAAAACACTATTGCTGCACAGGAAGATGTTTCATTTTTGTTGTTTTTAAAATAAATTTTCTGTTGGGTCCATTGTTTAAACCCTTTGACTCACAAGCCTAGTGGCAACCTGTCAAAGAATTAGGCATCACAGAAAGCATTATCTCTATTTATTTATACAACTACCCACCTACCATCTATCTGTCATTCCTCTACCTACTTACCTAAGTACCTCTGCAGAAAATTGTACAAAGCACTATCTATCTATACTGACCTTGGGGCGCATACATCAAGCTCATCCCTCCAGCTTTTCTGAGCATTAGCAAGTCTTTCTACTGGTTCAGTTCAGTTCAATTGCTCAGTCGTGCCCAACTCTTTGCGACCCCATGGACTGCAGCACACCAGGCTTCCCTGTCCATCACCAACTCCCAGAGCTTGCTCAAACTCATGTCCATTGAGTCAGTGATGGCATCCAACGATGCCAAAGCAATTTTTTTTTATTTTTTGTGGAAAAATAGGAGAGAGGTTGAGAAAAGAAGATTCCGATGTCATATGGCCCCAAGTCTGACACTCACCAATGCTAGGTCCTGTGTGTCTTTGGGCAAGTTACTTAACCTCTCTGACCCTTAGGGTCCTCATCTGGAAGTTGGATATCATGAAAAGACCCATGGAATAATGGCATTTGAGGATTCAGTGGGGAAAATCAGTTCTTGGCAAATGGTAAAGGTCAGTAAGAGTAGGGATCACACCAGCGCTGCTAACCAAATTCACACTCCTTTCAGACATTCTTTTTGCATCTCTAGATCACTTGGTTCCCGGGTAACCACCATCTGGAGACCAGAAATGCATTCACAACCGCAAGTCAGGGAGTCCTCCGTACCCCCAGGGACAGCCTGCCGAGAGAAAACTGACCCAAGGGATTATGCGACTTCCTCATTCATTAATCTGGCTGTTAAGCAGAGAAAGTCCTGCTGATGCCAACAGATGCGAAGTTTGGCTGTGCTGACTGCGGAGAGAAGAGGCCTCAGCAGCCGATCAAAGCATCTCCCCCAACTGGGTACAGCTGCCTGGGAACACTGGGTGGAGGCCGAGGCAGTGAGTACCAGGGAGACAGAGGATGCGTGGAGGGACGGGCCCCCACCTGGCCCAACGTCCCGATGCAGGCTGAGCCCCGGGCAAGCCATGCTGCTGTGGCCTGATGTACGGACAGAGCTCACAATGAAATCTCGAAATCAGGCACACCTGTGGCACCTGTGTTCCAGAACGGAGCAGGTGATGCCTTTCTTGGGAGCAAAGGGGACTGGGGCGGGGAGAGGTGGGAGCGGGCAGAGGGCGTTGACCCAGGGCTCAGAAGATATCCTCCACTCACCTCTGCCTGGCTGGCTCTTCCATACTCGGCCACATCTGCCATCTTTCTCAGGCCATATGGGCGATATTTGGGGCACCATGTTCTGCCAGAAAACCTCTCCTCTGCCCCTCTCGTCTGCCCTGCCTGCAGGCAGCTGAAGAAGATCCCCTTGTGAGTCCCACGATGGGCTGAGGCCCAGCACAGAGTCAAAGCTGGCCACGGGCTTGGGCCAACAGTTACAAAGAACACTTCTGCACTTTGGTTGGGTTCCAACATCTCTTTAACATCAGCGATCAGAACTCAGGGAAAGACAACAGTATCCTATGGCTCCCCAAAGACCGAGCGCCAGATGAGACTGATGCACTGCTGTCTGGAGACAAACTGAGTCATTTCCCCAGCAGCATGGCACCAGTGCAGAAAGCCAGCTGTGGCACATGGCAAACCAGGGCTCAGGTATCTGGGGCCCATGGACGTAATTGTGGGCAAGGTCACTGTGTAGGTGGGGGAACTGTCACGCACAACATACTAGCCAGAGCCAGGGCACACAGACTGTTCTTGCCCATGAAGGTTTTGCAGAACTGGTGGGGCAATTTCCATAGTAAAAGATGCAGCTGGGGCAAGAACAGAACCATCCAGAACCATCTAGAACCATCTAGGCTACTGTATCCCAGATTGGCTTCCAGAATTCCGGGTGCAGACTATGTGCCCAGGGATTTTCTGAGTCATAAATTTTCTCTCTGGGGAAAGACTGATAGAGAAGGGCCAGCATCTCATAATCCATGGGGTAGACTGGGGAGAGAGACACATTTCCCAAAGTGCAATGCACATAAATCTGAGAGGATGCTGTGATGAGTTTAAAGGGCACCCAAAGGAGCTTTTTAATTCTATTAATTCAATATTAAAAGTTCTGCAAAAAAATAAAAAACATAACTGGCTCATAAAACTTGTAATTTCACCAATATTATTCCCTGAGATAGCATTTCTCAACCTCGGCCCTACCGACATTTCAGGCAAGATAATTTTTCCTGTGGGGGTGTCTTGTGCCTTGTAGGATATTTAACAGCCTCTCTGGTCGCTCCTGCCTGGAAAATCCCATGGACGGAGGAGCCTGGAAGGCTGCAGTCCATAGGGTCGCTGAGGGTCGGACACGACTGAGCAACTTCACTTTCACTTTTCACTTTCATGCATTGGAGAAGGAAATGGCAACCCACTCCAATGTTCTTGCCTGGAGAATCTCAGGGACAGGGGAGCCTAGTGGGCTGCCGTCTATGGGGTCATACAGGGTCGGACACAACTGAAGCGACTTAGCAGCAGCAGTTGGTCACTACCCACTAGATGCCAGTAGTGAGCCCCCTCCAAGGTGAGATAACCAAAAATGTCTTCAGACATTGTCAAACATCCTCTGAAGGTCAAAGACGCTCCTGATTGGGAATCATCAGTTTAGGGTAAGTCTACTTCCGAAAGTAAAACAAGTTAACGTCAGGGAAAATGTATTGTAGGTGACTTAGGATAAACAAAATATACAATTCACATATGGCAAATGTGGCTGAGGTGACAGCCACATCACCTCCTGGCTGGCAGGAGTTTGGGAAAAAGCAGATGAGAGGACGACCAAACAGGAGCTAAAATTGGGTGTTTATCCCCTTAAAATCCCACCACTGCTCCTTCATGCTGGCTCTGTTTTCTGGCTATCCCTGAAGTCGACTGGGCTTCCCTGGCAGCTCAGATGGTGAAGAATCTGCCTTCAACGAGGGAGACCCGGGTTTGATCCCTGGGTTGGGAAGATCCTCTGGAGAAAGGAATGGTAACCCACTCCAGTATTCTTGCCTGGAGAATTCCATGGACAGAGGAGCCTGGTGGGCTACAGTCCATGGGGTTGTAACGAGTCGGACATGACCGAGCAACTAATATTTCTGAAGCCAAATAAGTAAATGGAGGTGGGGAGAGGACAAAAGAACCCAAAGGAACCCTGAGAATCCACTTTCCTCACAACTTCTGGCCTTCCATGCAGGAAGGAGGAGTAGGGTGGGCGTGCCTCTCACTCCCCTGGGGAAGACAGGGCAGAGATGCTCGTGATGAGGGTAAAGAGTGGGAGGCAGGTGGTCCCTGGAGCTGCAGGAGTCACTGAAGAGCCTTGAGAAGTTCAGCTACGTGCATTCGCTTGTCACACTCTGTTAGCTGTGGGGTGCTGGCTGGGATGCACCCTGTCTTCTCTCTTTGGTATCTGACCAGCCCACAGAGCTAAGGAAATGATCAACCCGAAGATACACCTCCTTAGATTCACAGACTTAGAAAACAAACTTGTGGTTGCCAGGTCTGATTCTTCCCATGGAGCTTTCAGAACCTGGGTTCACACACAACGTCTGAACAGGGCAGCGAGACAGCCATTACATGTCTGTCCCGTTTTTCTGAGTCCTGGAGCCAAGAGGATGTTGATAAACGCTCCCTGGAGAAGTGGCTCCAGAGCATCAGGACAGAGAAGGTGACAGAGACCATGGGGAGGTACTCACCTGGGTCTCCAGGGTGATCACTGGGCTTGGCTGTGGGTCCTGTGGGGAAAAAGGAGAAAATGCCTGTGAGTGGTGGGGAAATGTAGCCTACTACCCCGGCACCACTTTAAAACGAGGCTGTACCTCTGCGGTGCTCAAGCAACCGCAGGGGAAGCGTGGCCCCATTCGGTCGCCCCCATTCCGTGCGACATTCTCCACCTCCTCCCACACCCACGTGAGGAAGAAGGATAAAACCTTTCACTAGGAGGTTGCAGGGACACCCGCAGGAGATCACGCAAGAAGATCAAGTGCAAGCGTAAGGAAGGAACAAACAAAGCCCCCTTGCAGAGCCTCTCAAAGAGTGTTCAAAGCATCGACGGGAAGGAGAAGATGGGTCCGCATGAGGATTAGAAATGAACCTGAAAGAATATAAAGTCCCGATGAGGGGCAAGGCCACCACTTTGTGTCTGATCTGGGAACGAATGAGGGAAGGAATGAGACAGAGGGACAAGAACGAGCTTAATTCCCGGGCTGTGTGGCACATTCCAATGGGCTGGGGAAGATTCCTTTCAGGAGAGAGAAGGCCAGAGAAAGTCCCATTCATTCACTTGTGACAAAAGCCAATTGACTGGAAATGCTCGGTGGTAAATTCTCTCGGGTCATTAAACGTGAACTCCGGGGATGGGGGCAGGGTGGGTACAGAGGAGGAAGGGAGGCCTGGAGAGGAGGTAACAGTTTTCAGCAAGTGGATTCCAAAGAAAACAGGAAGCTCAGCACATAAAGGCTATTTTTGTCTGGACTATGTTGGCCCTGCACTTAATCATCTTGGATTCATGATTCTGGGAAAGTAACCTCAAGCTGCCTCTGACTGAGAATGGGCACGATTTTAGAGCCCCGAAGGGCAAACTCAATTGGAATCTTTGCTTTTATCTAAGCAGATTTTCCAACACAGGCTTCCAGAAAGCATGCAAATTCGCCCCAGCCCCCTGGCCTCTGCTGTGAACAAGAAGGAAATGTAGAAATCATGCCTTATTCGTCTTTCTGTGATGGGCTTATTTTACTTAGCACAACGTCCTCGAGGTTCACCCGTGTTGTTCCCAATGGCAGGATTTCCTTCTTATTTGAAGGCTGAATGATATCCCACTGTGTATATATATGGGGCTTCCCAGGTGACTCAGTGGTAAAGAATCTGCCTGCCATTGCAGGAGCCACAAGAGACTTAGGTTGGATGCATCCCTGGGTCAGAAGATCCGCTGGAGGGGGAGATGGCAACCCATTCCAGTATTCTTGCCTGGAAAATCCCACGGGCAGAGGAGCCTGGCGGGCCACAGTCCATGGGGACACGGCCGAGTGAGTGAGCATGCAGGCAGTGCATATATATACACACCATGCTTTCTTCATTCACCAGTCAGTGGACATACTGGTTGTTTCCATGTTTCGGCTATGAAGAATTTGGCTTCCAGGACCATGGGGGTACAGACTTCGTAATTCCACTTTTATGAGGCAACTAAAATAAACTCTCAGAGAAGCAGAGAGTAGAAGGGTGGTTGGCAGGGGCTGGAAGGAGCGGGAAAGTGGGGAGATGCTATGTATCTGGTATAAAGTTTCAGTCCCACTAGCCAAATACGCTCCAGAGACCTGCTGTATGACACGGAGCCTAGAGTTAGCCACATGGCACTGTACACTGAGAATTTCAGTCAGAGGACAGACCTCATGTTCAGTGTTCTTTCCATAATTTAAAAAAAGTGTGGAGAGGCTGGAACATCTAAACCCTGCACCATCCTAAGTAACTGTCACCCATGGAGGCACTGCTCCTCCGTGGCATCTTGATAATGATGCCTGGTTCTGATGAGCATCAGACACCTGACCCCAGGAACGCTTTGCTTTCTGGTCTGTTCTGACTTTGTTTCCTTCAAGACAAGGGACTCTTCTCTCCCAATTCCAGTTCTAATTCCCAGCGTCTCTTCAATGGTGCAGCTCAGAGGTTGATGCCAAGAGGACATTTCACCCTCATTTTCACACTCCACCCTGGCCCTGAACATTCCTCATCCCCAAGAAGATACTGAGGGGCGTTTTTCCCCCTCTCCCCACACTGCAGCTTTGGCCCACAAAGAAACTTGGAAAAAGACTTCCCTGATGGTCCAGCGGTTAAGAATCCACCTTGCAACGCAGGGGGACGAGGGTTCGATCCCTGCTGGGGGAACCAAGATCAACACTAGAGAGTCCATGTGCTAAAGAGCCTGCATGATGCAAGGAAGATCCCATGTGCCCCAACTAAGACCCAACACAGCCACACAAATAAATATTAAAACAACAACCACAACCTTGAAGAAGTCTTGTAAGAAATACTGCATCCCTCTGTCTTCAAACCCTTACCAGCTCCTTCTCAAGGGGAAAGAGGTAGCCACTACAATGGGGGAGAACCTTCCCTGAACCACTCTTTATTCAAGTGAGGCTCATTATTGTAGCATCCTTCATGGAGCCCCCCAGCCAGCTCCGGTATCACTTGTCTGCAGAGAGAGTGAACCTTGTGCTCCCAGGCTCCCAGGGTCAGGCCAAATACACTGCACAGGGCCCATTCTAGTCCAGGAGGCAAGGCCATGGTCTTGGTCCACGTTAGGCAGCATGGGTCAGATCCACGCTGTTTAGTGAGAGACAGCACGCAAGTCTGTGCTTCAGCTCAAGTCAGTCTCTGTGTGTCTGTCTGTCCCTCTCTTTATTCTGATCCCAGCATCCAGATTTTGACTGGAAACTAAGAAGCTGCTTCTCAGACATTAGCTTCATTTTCTAAGGCCAGGTCCTTGCAAAGCATTGGATGGGGTATTGGGTGCATGCCCAGATTAATTAAGCTGTACTTCACAGCGCATTTGGCTGTTGTTTGGGGCTTACGCTTCACTGCTCAGAATCCCACGGGGGAGGCGGGGGAGAGGGGAGAATGCCATCCTGAACCCCATGAACAACTTCACTGGAAAAGACCTTCCCGGGAAGCCATAGGAAACCTCTGACATCCGTGTTGACAAAACCCAGAGCCTGTGGGTACACTACCGCACCAACTATCTGGTGTTCCATGATCAGAGATCCTCTGTGTGCAGGGTCAGAGGATTAATATTCATTGAAAAGCTTCTAGAAAAACAAAAGCAAAAATCTACCTATTTAGCATGTTAATTACTTAGCCAAGAAGACAGACAAAGTAACTCACAAATGGCCATGTCATTAACACTTAAGATTCACTGGCCAACAAATTCATGCTCCCCTCCCTCTGTGCACATTTGAGATATAAGACTTTCCCTGCTGCTGCGGCTGCTAAGTCGCTTCAGTCGTGTCCAACTCTGTGCGACCCCATAGACTCTTCCTACAGAAGCTCAGACCAGAGGATTCAAGGTATGACGGTATCTCTGTGAGGTCTCACTTTCAGTAACATCCTCCTTAATTGGAAAGGCTAACGAAGTGGAACCGGGTCAATGATGCTGTCTGCCTAATCCATCGCGTCTGTCTAAACTGGGACTCTTTGGTTTACAGTAGAGTAAATTCCTGTCTGTCAGAGGAAAGGCTCTTGGAGACCAATGGGGAATTCGCAACGTGCTCGGATGCTACAGTGGAGAGCTTTTAGAATCTTAATGTGGGGACTGAGAATCAGGGAACCACCTAAAGCAAGGAAAGCCCTTTCATATCATCTACTGCAATGACTAAAGTGGGGAAGCCAAGTGGGGAACTGGGTAGACAACATTAGTGGCCCTCATTTTCACCACTCCCTCCATCTACACCCTCTGGTCACATAATCGTGCATTTCTTTGCAGAGCAAGCTTCCTCCTCCCTGAACTCGGGCCTGCCCATTAGCAGTTAAGACATCGTAGAAGCTTGAAATGTGTGTGCATGATTGAGCATGACCTCTTGTGCTTTTGCTGGTCAGTGCAGGAGAATACACCCCAGGTAGCCTGCTGGTCCAAGGGAGATGAGAGGCACTCGGGGCAGACCCGATCCAATCTGCAGCTTGAAGCTAAGTCCAGCCTCGATTAGCCAACCCCGAGCCAACCTTCACTCACAGACAGAATATGTGCCTGTTATCTCAAGCCACTGAGTTTCAGATTGACTTGTTACACAGTGCCGTTGTGGTGAATATACTCTCCAAGGTAGACCTTGATAGAACTAAAATGTATTGTATAAACAGCCCAGCCTTGGAAATGAAAAGATACATATTCTCCCTAAGTCTGCAAATACATCCCAGAAACCTGCAATAACTACAGCTAATAGCTATCACTTACTGAGACCCTACTATGTACCAGGCTCCATTCGAGATGTTCCTTAGACCAAGCAAAGAAACACTCACCATCAGTATCTGGTACTACCTCTGAGTCAGCCTTCAGCCCTCTTCACTAAATATACCAGTTCTTCCGAATTTGTTTAGGTGCCATCACAACATATTGAGGCTTCCCTGGTGGCTCAGATGGTAAAGAATCCACTTGCAATGCAGGAGAGCCAGGTTGGATCTCTGGGTCAGGAAGATCCCCTGGAGAAGGGGGTGGCTACCTACTCCAGTATTCTTACCTGGAGAATTACATGGACAGAGGAGCCTGGCGGGCTACACTCCAAGGGGTCACAAAGAGTCAGACACGACTAAACAACCAACACTTTCAGCTGCACAGCAACATTAAAGGGGATCATCACTCAGAACCTCCTTGCTCTGAGATAAAGACATTTCTCATTCCTTTGGTTTATTCTAAACTTTATTCCATGGGGATATTATTTGACCAAGATTCAGAATAGTCATGAATACTAGTAGTAACTTACTAAGCTACTTGTTAAGTAATGGCTAATAATTTGTTAACTTCATACCATGTTTCAGGCAGTGGCTTAACCTCTATACACACTTCATTCCATTTATCCTTGTAACAACTTTATGGTAGGCACTACTATTATTCCCTCTATAGAGATGGGGAAACTGATGACCACAGAGATTGAATAACTTGTCCAAGTTTACACGGATATTGTTGAAGCCTGGATTCAATCCCAACACCCTGTATTCAAGAAACCTGTGCTATTTTAGAGTAGCTCTATCAGACAATACAGTCCTACCTTAGACAAAGTAATCCTGCAACCTAGATAATGTTTATCAAAAGGAAGAATACAGGAAGTAAAAGGTTAAATACCACCTTAACTACTGGCATCCTTTTAGAGCATCTGTATTTTTAAAAAAAGGTAGTGGACACGGTTGATAGAAATTAGCACACATGTCAAGACTAAAAACAAAATGCAGTCACTGTGCCACAGCATGAACCACGCAGAGTTAGCCAAACTCGTTCACACATGTTTACTATGCTCCAACTCAGCAGCCAGCACTCTGCCTGGCGGGCACCATGAGGGAGACAGAACTGAGTTTAAAGGCACTCTGTGAGCCCTTCTATCCCAAAGCTAACTGTTTAAATGAGGTGGGAGCCTGATTACAGGTCCTGGAGAAATTGAAACTTGTTTGCACCTCGAGAGTCTTGCTTGTAAGACCAGGGAAACCAGGCTCAGATACTTCTGAGCCCATCAGGGCCATGGGCCTAATTTTAACAAGCAATTAAGCTTTCATAAAGAATGCAGAGAGAAGAGGAGGAATTTGTTCATTTTCATTCCAGGCCTGCATCAAACGTTTCTGGCATTCCTGGTCATGCTGAGCCCTGGGTAAGCCTCAGTGGTTGGAAGGGGCATTTTTCCTCCCTGTCTTTGATAAGACATCATATCTATGTCTTATATGATATGAGATATCATAAGATAGTGCTTGTTCTTAGGCATTAAGCAAAGACTTTGGGATATAGGTGACAAACCTGTGACTCAGGCTTCCTGAGTCAGTTCCCCCCCGAGGCCCATCAAGTCAGCAGATAGACAATGGGTTCCTAGTAAGACTCAGCACAGACACACCCAGGACAACGCTGCAGAAGGCTGGATGGCACTCTCTCAGGGAGTCCTCTGATTCGCCGTAGGAGGGAGCTTCCACCATGCAGAGACTGGATCTAAACTCATCACTGTTCAACACCAGTTTCCAACACCTTGGAAAACGCAAGGAGCTCTTCATGGGATCAAAAACTCAGCACCGCTGCCTGCTGGAGAAATGTACTCCCTGGCGAGAGCACCCAGTGGAAGCTGAGCGTGGATGCCAGGCCAGAGGCCTAACTGGATGTGGTCACTTGTACTGCAGGCTGGGCACAGGGTAAAGAAGGATCATTTGTGGGAAAAAAATACAGGTTTGGGGTTAGCCCTGGGTTCAGATCATGCGCAAGCAAGTTCTAGTCTTGCTCAGGATGCCATAACAAAGTACCACAGGCTGAGTGGCTTACACAAGAGAAACTTATTTTCTCACAATTCTGGGAGCTAGAAGTCCAAGGTCAAGGTACCAGCAGGGTTCTTTTCTTCGGAGGCCTCTCTACTTACCTTGCAGATGGCTGCCTTCTCACTGTGTACTCGCATCGTCTTTTTACTCCATACAGGAGCCTCTGGGTGTCTCTGTGTGCCCAAAGTTCCTCTTCTCATAAAGATACCAATCAGACTGGACTGTTGTTTTTGTTTAAGTCACTCAGTCACGTCCAACTCTTTTTGTGACCCCACGAACTGTAGCCCACCAGGCTCCTGTGTCCATGAGATTTTCCAGGCAAGAATATTGGAGTGGGTTGCCATTTCCTTCTCCAGGGTATCTTCCTGGCCCAGGGATCGAACACACATCTCCGGCATTGGCAGGCAGATTCCCTACCCCTGAGCCATCTGGGAAACCCTCAGACTGGATTAGAAATCCCTTCTAAAAGCCACATTTTAACTGAATCACTTCTTTAAAGGCTTTGCTCCCAAGAACTGGGGTTGGCGAGTCAGCACACAACAACCACTTGGACTAGTGACCTCAGCCAAACCTCAGCATCTGTGAGCTTTACTTTCTCATTTACATGATATTAACAGGAGGGTCTATATTCTCCTACAGAGCTACTGCAAGACAGTAAAGCATAGACTGTATGGTCTGGCAAACTCTGTAAGTGAAAACGGGCACTGATAACAATCACACCAGCTTAACAGGTGTGAACCTGGACTGTCTCACACCAACTCTGATGCACAGTCACCTCCTGTCTTGAAAACGGGATAGCACTGATCAGAGGCTGTTGTGAACATTAACTAAAACCAGATATTTTAAATGTTTGGTCTCTGGCTAGAAACTCAAAGATAATCGTCTCTTTGTTTTCTTCTTCCAGGCTTACGAAGGCAAAGACATAACCCTCTACACCCTACCCTACTCGATCATAATTCTTCTGGACTGAGAATTATTGTACATAACTGGGTGCATGTATGCTTAGTCGCTCAGTCTTATCTGAATCTTGGACCCCACGCCAGGCTCCTGTGTCCCTGGGGTTTTTCAGGCAAGAATACTGAAGTGGGTTGCCATTTCTTCCTCCAGAGGATCTTCCCAATCCAGGGATCGAACCCACGTCTCCTGTATCTCTTGCCTTGCAGGCGGATTCTTTTCCACTGAGCCATCGGAGAAGCATATTGTACCTAAGTGGACAGCAGTGAGATGGGTCAAGTTACCTACTTCATTTTGAAAGCTGACTTGTGTCAAGCACATGAACTCCTTGTAACTCTGCCAAGGGAAGTCTCAAACTGACCATTTTACAGATCCAAGAACTGATGCTCCTGTAGGACAATTTGCTCGAGAACATAGATTTGATAAGAGATGGGGCCAGGTCTGGTGCTCAGGTTTGTACACTGCCAGAAACTGGTCCTTAAACCAATATCCTGGTGTTTCCAATAGTGTGAACTTACTGAATCAGGCTCTCTGGGCAAGGATCCAAAGAATCTGCATTTTTATTAGACATTCTTGGGCAAGTTAGGCAGACTGAAGCCTGAGAACCCTTGTATTATATTCCAAATAGTACAAGACTAAAGGCATCCGAGGTGAGAAGGACACACCCTGTGAAAAACCAAAAATCTCACTTAGGACTCCAACCTCTGACACCAGCTAGCCACCAAGTGTCTGACGCACGCTTGGGACTCCGGTGCTCAGGCTTTGTGCCTCCAAAAAATTTCATGATGGGTGTGTCCCGGCCTCTCCTGGATACTCTAAGGGAATAGCACAGACTGAGTGGGTTATAAACAGCAGAAATTTATTTCTCACAGTTCTGGAGTCTATGAGCCCAAGGTCAAGGTGCTGGCAGACTCGGTGTCTGGCGAGAGCATCCTGATTCATAGACAGCTGTCTTTTTGCTGTGACTGCACATGGCAGAAGATTCAAGGGAGTTTTTCAGGGTCTCTTTTATAAGGGCACTAATCTCATTCATGGGGGCTCCTCCCTCATGACCTAATTACCTCCCAAAGGCCCCAACTCCTAACGCCATCCCGCAGGGTGTTACAATTTCAACATATGAATTTCTAGAGGGACACGCATATTCCGTCTGGGCTTCCCTGGTGGCTCATTGGTAAAGAATCTGCCTGCAGTGCAGGAGACTTAGGTTCAATCCCCAGGTTGGGAAGATCCCCTGGAGGAGGGCATGGCAACCCACTCCAGTATTCTTGCCTAGAGAATTCCATGCACAGAAGAGCCTGGCAGGCAACAGTCCATGGGGTCATAAAGAGTCAGACATGACTTAGTGACTAAAACCACCACCATACATTCAGTCTTCAGCAAGGTGTAGGGTGGTTTCTGCCCCTTCTTTTCTCCCCATGTAAATGGTGAAGGTATCCCTCTTGCCCCAGAAACCCGGTCAACACTCCCCTCCCTTCAGCATTCCCCCCAGGGGCATGTTACCCCTTCTCAATTCTTTCTCAAGGTCTGGTCACAGCCATCAGGGTGCTCACACAATGGCGCTTTCTGTGGGATTCCATGGCATGCTTATCTTACACGGCAGGGGCTCCAGAGATGAAGGCGGGACACGTGCCGGCCAGGCGGCCCCAGGCGACGAGGGAGGCACACCAAGGACACAGAACACCCTTGTTCTCTGAGAAAGGCTGCCCTTGGAACATGAGCACAAGCCGGCACCACACAGACTCACCTTGTTGGAAAATGCGAAGTCACCTTCAAAGAGGACTCAGGGGAGAAAGCAGAAACCCTGTGGAGAGGGCAAGGGGCCTCTCCCTGCTTCAGAGAGATGGTGACAGATGTGACTGGGCCCTGAAAACGGGGTGGAATTCCCTTGCTCTGTCTGTCTCTTTTTGGTCCTGAAAGTTCTAAAAGTTCAGAGACCTTTAAGATCTTCTGCATTCCCTCCACATATTTAAGTCCAGACCTCAGAAGGGAGCAACAGAACCTCAAAGAACTGCAAAAGGAAGCTCGAAGCTCTTGGATCAGTAGTTGACCATCCCCAGCCTGGAAAGAGAGGAGAAACCACAGATGCATGGAAACTCAGCAATGGCTCTGGTGTTTCTCAGTTCCGTGTGTGTATCTTTGAGCGCAAACAGTCACTAAAAATCTAAACCGTTATACAGAACACTTTGTGCTGTGTGGGCCTCCAGAGGTTTTGTAATCCTTTACAAAGTGCACAGAACTACAATTCTCAGAACTACGTTTTGAATACACCTGCCTGAGGCCCTGGATGCGCATTTCTGCCAGAAAGTACAGCTTCCAGCTGTGTGGCTGCTGCCTGGTTACTTACTGCTCATAACTGTCACCTCCCTCTTATTCATGCAGTGATCCTGGGTCACGTGGCTGATCAATACTGACGATAATCAGAAAATTAGCCAACACTGGGCTCACAGTGAAGCAAGACATTATAATAAGTGAGCTGTAAGAACAGCTCAGATTATTCATAGGTATTATTAATATTAACAGCTCCATTTTACAGGATGGTATAACCGAGGCTCAAAGGCATTCATTACTAAATCGCAGAGACAAGGTTTAGATCAGGACAGCCCAACTCCTGAGGGCTTCCCTGGTGAGTCAGATGTAAAGAATCTGCCTGCAATGCAGGAGACCCAGGTTCAATCCCTGGGTCGGGAAGATCCCTTGGAGGAGAGCAAGGCAACCACTCCAGTATTCTTGCAGGGAGAACTACATGGAGAGAGGAGCCCAGAAGCTACAGGCCATGGCGTCACAAAGAGTCAAACACAACTGAGTGACTAACACACACACACACACACACACACACACACACACACAGCCCAAGCCCTGAAGCTGTACTTTTGACCACTAGACTATGCTGTTTCCCAGGGGTATGACCACACTGTAAATCAGAATCCCTTAAGCACGGTTCATGGGTCTGGGAGTTGTTGGCGCTAGGAAGCCTTATGGAGCAGGGAACTGGATCACATGGTATTAGGAAATACCAGATCGTCCCATTTGGTTGCTATGGATCTTTGGCTAATTACTTAACTTATAATAATATTAATAACAGCAGCAAGAGTAATAATAATAACTATCTCAGTGGTTACTGTAAAGACTGACAGAGATGGAGTATCAGAACCTGGCTCAGTCCTGGTGGCGAGTAGGCAAGCCACAAATATTAGTTCTTCTTGGAGGACAATTACTGTCACTTTATAGAATGTGTTTTTCATGGCTAGAAGGCATTTCAGACCAGAAACAAGACATGCCTGCTGCATGCCAAGAGGAAACTGAGCAACGCAACCTCCACCCGACACAGCCAGACAAGATGCACTGGTAGACCGTCCGGGCTCACAGTCCTTCTGAAGCTGGCCCCCGGACTCTGCTGGGACACAAGTCTTCCTAAGCTCAGAATACAAGCCGCATCTCCAGCCCAGCCCAATAATTAGCTTTTCCCAGGCACAGGCCAGGCGACACCTACCAATTTGACACCCATCTGCTGTGGTCACCAAGATGGCAGGTGGCCCAAGTGGAAACAGTGCTGCCAAGTTGTCCCGGAGACACTGTCCAGAGACACACACAGCGCTCTGTTCCACTGCTTCTGGGACTGCGAGGTAGGTTTTCTGTTCCACAAGGATCTAGTTTAAAGATTTGAGCCCAAGAATCCCAAACTGTGAATACCAGAAAGACACTGAAGAGATACAGGGTAGGTGAGCAGCAGCTTCCCTATGGGATGTCCAAGGTGGATACTACCAGGCAATTACTTGGCCTCAAATTCCCAGCACAGCTTGTGAACAGACACTATTGGTACATTCCTATTTTCCAGTGAGATGAAATGCATTTCCTGCCCTGACCTAGATCAAACCCATCATTTTCTATTATGGAATATGAGATCCGGGGCCTCTCAGGTGGCTCAGTGGTAAAGAATCCATCTGCCAAGCAGGAGACCCAGGTTCGATCCCTGGGTGGGGAAGATACCTTGGAGAAGGAAATGGGAACTCACTCCTGGCATTCTTGCCTGGAGAATTCTCTGGACAGAAGAGCCTGGCAGGCTACAGTCCATGGGGTTGCAAAGAGTTGGACACGACTTAGTGATTAAATAGCAACAGCAGCATATGCAATTCAGAATGGAAAGTAATTTCCTAAGGGCACACACCGTTTAGAGCAAAACCCAGCCTAGAATCCAAGTTTCCTGATACAAAATCCTGGCTTCATCCTTTTCTTTTGCGAAAATCAGTGTCTATGTGAGTCCTTCCCACACTCCTTTTCTTCATTTCCTCTTCTTCAGATCCTTACCAGAGCCTCTAGCTAGGACAACTTCTGTCCAAAAGACAGCATATCCCAGCTCTGGAGAAACTATGATTCAGCAGTGCTGCAAGTCTGGAATGTCTCCAAGAGGCCACACACAGGACTGCTGATTCAAGCCACGGGGGAACCGGATCCCAGGACGCGTACACATGGCAGTGGAGCGGAGAGCTTTACCTGGGAACAGGGAAGCCTCCTTCCTAGGCTAGAAGAGAGATGGTTGGCAAGTGGGTCTGCAGGAGACAGGTGCGCAGGGGCCTCGTACAAAGAGAGTCAGGGTCACGGTCATGAGGTTTCAAAGGGCTGGGTCCCGGGGAGACTAGTGCTCCTTCCTGCCTCCCTGGCCTTCTCCTGTATGTCTTAATGCTAATGAGGGTGACGAGGATGAAGGTAACTGAGCGAGCCAACGGACAATGGCCATTACGATACCTTTCATTTAAGTCCTTATGAAACACTCTGTTCATTTCTGTGCATTTCAGTAAATGCTCATTCCATCCTCCTGGGGCAGCTACTACAAGATGGCCACAAAGTCTGGAGACATACATGATTTTATTTTTTTCTCTTCTCATTGGGCAATGCTCTTGATGACATTATTTATATATTCGCCTGTTTCCAGACTATGGATCTCCTACAGTATTCCTAATTCACAGAGTAGGAAACAGAATCTCAGAAAGACTTGCCCAAAAAGCAGAGCCAGGCTCCTTTAACCTTCATATCTCTTAAGAAGTTTTAAAAAACTAACCAAAGTGTGCGGAGGTGGTATGGTTTGACGTACATAGTGCACAATATTTTTATTTTTTTTAAAGCCAGTTGCCAACATTTAAAAAGTGGGTGATTTCACCATACACAGATTTCTGGCTTTTCTTTAATGTCAGAAGATCCGGCCAAATGGGGATGTGGGCTGGCATGGCTACAGCTGGAGGTGAGTAGCTGCCGCCCACTTAGGATGGGTACACATCCTCCTCTTGGCCACAGCCCCCACCCCACCTGCAGGGCTGGGGAGTTTGTGACCTCCCGTCTCTTTTTTAAAATATTTATTTACTTACTAGGCTACATCATTGCTGTATGGGGGAATCTTCATTGTGTCATGAGCGATCTCTTGTTGAGGCATTCAGATTCTCCAGTTGTGGCTCAGTAGTTGCGGTGCACAGGCTTAGCTGCCCCATGGCACATGGGATCTTAGTTCCCCGACTAAGACTGAACCCGAGTCTCCTGCATTGCAAGGCAGATTTTTAACCACTGGACCACCAGGGAAGTCCCCATGATCTCCCGTCTCTCAATGACCATATTTTACTGCTCCTCACAAGGGACAGTACCATTTTACCCGCCAGATGATTTATTCAATCAACATGATTCCACGGTCAGCCCTGGTCCCAAGGAAGAAAAGCTCAGGATGCTGGGACTTGAGGGAAGAAAGAAAAGCTCTAATAAAGCACAGGGAAGCGGAGCTCTGCAGTTCACTCAGTGACAAGCCTCTACCTGGGGCCCAGTGGTCCTGACTTTTCAGGGGGTGGGGCAGGCGGCAGCGCTGGGCATCAGGCTGGGGGGTGCCTGGTGGGAAGGCTTCGGTGCAGAGTGTGGCACAGGAAGAGGTTGTTAGCACCCACTGTTCTCTTGCTTCCTGCACGTCCACCGCGTGCAGCTGCCTGTGAACTGGCTATTTGTTCCTAGCCCTCCCAGAAGGAAGCTCTCTCATCACCCACGACGACAGAGCTGGCCCAAGGAGCCAAGAACGTGTGCAGGGGCTGCGAGCCCAACTCTCCTTCTGTACAGGGCA
Source organism: Budorcas taxicolor (assembly GCF_023091745.1). Taxonomy (NCBI): domain Eukaryota; kingdom Metazoa; phylum Chordata; class Mammalia; order Artiodactyla; family Bovidae; genus Budorcas; species Budorcas taxicolor. The sequence goes on from NC_068911.1 coordinate 27,298,161, forward strand.
GTCCCAAAGCTGCTGAGACAGGAAAAGGGGGGAAGAAAGCGCAGCCCGGGAGAAAGCATCGTGCAGGGCTTGCGGACAAAGCCCCAGCTGGGGAAAAGGGAGGAGGAGGAAGCCAGAGGCAAGGGGTCCTGCTGGGCCCACCGAGTCTGTACAATGAGCTCCTTTCACCAGTGAATAGAGTTCTCTCCTCGACTCGGTCTCAATGGCTTTGCTTCTGAAACAACCCATTCTCCACCCAGAAAGCCAACCTCGCCAGACCCTGTGCCAAGGTCAGGCAAGAGCCTGAGATCCTCAAGCAAGCTGATAATCAGCCCCCAGGAGATGACCACGGTGCCCAGGGCGGCTCGGCTGACCCACGTTTACAATGATCCCCTTTGATTTCTAGGCTTTCCTGCCCGGGGGGGGGGGGGGGGGGGGGGGGAGGGGACCCAAACTCACACGCGTGACATGTTTGGCATAACTATAGGATCTATTCAGGATAGTAAGTGTTCTTTTCCCATGAACTTCATTGAGACATCTATGCAAACAGAGGGGGCGGGAGGAGGCAGGATGAGAAAGGATGAGCCCAGAGAAGCAGGATGCAAGTTCAAGTCTTCCGTCTCAAACTGACCAAATCCATGAGGCGGTGGGGCTCATCGCTGACCACCTAGCAGCAATGTCTGTTTTACAGGCTCCTTGAGAACAGCATCTTGGGGAGTTTATTGCCCACAGAGCAAACACCAAAGTGGGGCCTACAGGCAGTAATCAGCTCAGATGGGTTTTGTTCAGCCCGTGCCATGTTTCCAAAAGAAAAATGCTACACGTGAGGCCAGCACTTACAGTTCAGGAGGTTTCATGCACAACTACAAAGCTCTGGCATTTCTTGGAAAATGAGGAGACCTGGAAACAGGAATCCATCAATTTCATAAGGCCCTGACTGCTGATCTGGGAAAAGGCTGTCTCTCTTAGATGGGGCATGTGCCCGCCCTCCAGCTAAGGGCACGTGCCTGACCCCCTCACTAAGGCCGCCATGTAGCTACTGTGGGCACTGGGGTTTGTAGCCTCTTGTATATCAAGTCCCAAAGCTCTCAGCAGAGGCCCTGGGATGGGAGAGAAGGCTGGGATATGGATTTGTTGTAGAGCAAACTTGGCTACAAAATTCAATTGGCTACAAAATCCAAAACTGGACTCAAAAAATGTATATAAACACACACCCAGGAACACGTGGTCAGGAGCAAGTCCACAAGTTTGGGGGGTGATTCTCTGCTCTCCTCCCTCCCTGCTATTTGAACAACTCTTTTAGCTACTGGGCCCATTTTCCAAGATGATCTTTGTGCTTATATTTACCAAAATTCTGGGCCTGCCACACAAACAGCACTGGGCAAATTCTTGTTGAACCAAAATCAACCGAAGCTCAAGCGATGTTGGGATGGACCCTGAGAGACCCATGCTCAGAACCCAGCCCACTTAATAGCTGCAGGATGTCTTCCCAACTGTAAGTCAAGACAAGTCCCTTGGGAATGAAAGACGGAGCAGAAGTAGATGAGCTCAGCCTACTGGTTGGCTGACGTCTGAGAAGAGGAAGCAGAGAGGGTCAACTTTATAGGCAACGCCCAACTTTATAGGCGACACAGCATATTTGAGATTCATGCTATGTAGCATGAGGTCTGTTGGGAAGACATGACGTCGTGCTGACATTGTAAAATGAAAGTACATTGCCAATGTATCCAAGGACCAAAAACTCATAAGAGTAGCCTTCAGAGTCCAGGCAGGTGCAGTATAGTCTCTTGAAGCTCTTCTAGGTCTAAAAAGGCACACTGAGGTTTACTGCCTCGGCTTCTGTTCTATGTAGCTGAGACCATTCTCCAGCTTTGTATATGAGTGTGTGTGTGCGCGCATGTTTGTGTGTGCACATATGTGAACATTTGAGAACATTCACATGAACATATATGTGGTATTTCCTAGCCAAAGCCTTGCTAAAAAGCTGCAGGGGGATCTGTGGATTTCGTTTGCCTAGCATCCCTCATTCTGGAGAATTTCCCTGAGTTATCCTACTCCTGGTTCTAATTTCAAATGGACGCTGGGGGCGGGGAAGCAGCAACAGGAGAGATTCCACTGAGCAGACTTTTATTTCAGAACTGTGACATGAACGAGAAAGAATAAAAGCATGCAGAATTTCATTCCTGCACTTTGCATTTAGTTATAATTATTCATGCAAGAGCATCTTTAAACACCAAATGGGGGAAATATTACAGTTGTTCTGATTTCACACGCTAACTGTGTTTACATGCTAACAGCATTTCTCAGGGACAATTATCTTATTACTAGTGCACTAATCTTTTCAATCTTTTCAACACAGTTTACAGCTGCCGACTTCAAAAATTAAGGCTAATTAAGACCCTGCTTTCAGCAGGTAGGGTAAACTACTCACACATTTTAACTGATTCAAGGAAAAAACAGTTTCAGGAGAGGGCATGAAGGGAGGGTGGGCAGAGTGTCAAAGGTACAGAGAAGAAATTATATAGCTTCCATTGATTTGAGCACTAACATTCTCCCAATGCTAATATTCCAGAATCCACTAGACAAGTTGCATCAATGGAAAGGCCTGGATATCAGGACCAAGGACAGCTGGTCTGTCCCTTGCAAGGAGAAAGTGGGTATTTTGCATTCAATTATCTACTTCCAGGGGCTTTCCTGGTAGCTCAGACAGTAAAGTGTCTGCCTACAATGCGGGAGACCCAGGTTTGATCCCTGGGTAGGAAAGATCCCGCTTCCAGTCATCATCTCCTTCCACGTGCTTCAGCAGAGAACACAGACTCTTATGTCAGATGACCTCTGCCCAGATGCTGGGTCCGTCAATTGCTCTGTTCCACCTTGAACAAGTTACTCACTTTCTTGGTCCCTCAGTTTCCTCATATGTGAAACAGGGATATTAATAATGCCTACCGCCTAGGCCCCGTTGTCAGGAGTAATTGAATCAACACCTATAAAGCACTCAATTTTAAATGGATAACCAACAAGGGTCTACTGTAGAGCACAAGGAACTCTGCTCAATGTTATGTAGCAACTTGGGGGGGGATGTTGTTTGGGGGAAAATGGATACATGTATCTGTATGGCTGAGTCCCGTGGCTGTTCATCTGAAACTATCACAACATTGTTAATTGGCTATTCCCAAAACAAACTAAACAGTTTTGAAAAATTTTGTAAAGCACATTGATGATGTCTGGTTCATAATAATCATCCAATAACTATTTCTTTTACAAAGCACAGGTTCTATCATAAAGCTGTAACACACTTAAACATCTGTTTTCTAACGCCTTCTTGACCTCACACATACTCACCGCATTACGAGCCATTTGATAACTGCTAATATGTAATCGCAGCTATATTTACTGTGTCTGTTAGCAATACCTTCTCCAATTACTTGCTCTGCTATCTCGTTAGCTGCCATATAAAACCAGCACCTTGGATCATCCGTCATTATTTTTTGTTTTAAATCACCGAGAAGGCCTATTGCATGGAGCCTGGATTTACAGTCCGGCTCCTGGAGCCCAAGCACAGCTCAGGCATCCCCAGCTGTGGCATCTGCGGAGCCGTGAATGAGTTTATCATGGTGCCTGGACCACTAAGTGCCACCAAGCACCTGCTGCGTGCCTGGGCTCACTTGTCCGATGAATCTTTCTGAATGCACACTAACCCTGTGAGTAGGTCACGCTGAGTAGGTTGCACCGACCCCATTTACAGATGAGGAGACTGAGGCTTTAAACAACTCTTCTATGATGACACAGCTTGCCAGTTAAACGAAGTCATCATGTGGCACAAACAACTACCAACCTCTCCTTTCCGCATTTTCCTAAGTTACATTTCTCAAGACAGTTACTGCTACTAGGAGTAGAACTAACGGTGACATCAGCCCCCAGCCAACACGTACAAGGTGCCAGGCATTATTCTAAGCCTCTTTATGTATTAACTCACTCAATCCTCACAACTACCCCGTAAGGGTGGGGCTGGTACTAGCCCCCATTTTATAGAAGAGGGAACTGGGCTCAGAGGAGCTATGCAACACGCCCAAAGTCACACAGCTGCAAACTGTTGCGGTCAGAATTAGACCAAATCCAGGAGACCTGGCTCCAGACACCTTGTTCTTGGGCACCCTGCTCTAGTTTCTCAGGCGTACATGCGTGCTGCCATGTCAGTCGTGTCTGACTATGTGCAACTCTACGGACTGTAGCCCACCAGGCTCCCTGTCCATGGGATTCTCCAAGCAAGAATATTGGAGTGGGTTGCCATGCCCTTCTCCAGGGGATCTTCTCAACGCAAGGATAGAACCTGTGCCTCCTATATCTCCTGCATCAGCAGGCAGGTTCTTTACCACTAGAGCCACCTGGGGATCCCCCATAGCTTCTCATTTTGGTTGTAAAATTCAACAACTGTCACCTTGTCGATAAATACACAAAGAAACAGAGTAGGGGTTGATTGAGTCAATTATCATTTATCAAACAACTGATGACCACATTGATGGTCTAGTTAAGTTTGTGATAAGCGCTGCCAAAGAAGATGATGTAGGAAGGCCACAAAACAGAGGAACTTCAACCAGGGTGGGGGACACGAAGATTCTTTTAGGAAGTGAAACTTAAACTGGGCTTCAGAGAAACAGCAACTGGTCTGAGATGGGAGAAAGGATAAGCATTTTAGGCAGAGGGAAGAGCATTAACAAAGGCTCTGAGGTAGGAAAGAACACATACCCTTTTTATTTTTTCCCTTTTGAACTTTTAATTTTGTATTGGGGTATAGCTGATTAACCATGTTGTGATAGTTTCAGATGAACAGCAAAGAGACTCGGCCATAAATATACATGTTTCCATTCTCCCCTAAACTCCCCTCTCACCCAGGCATTGAGCAGAGTCCCATATGCTGTACAATACATCCTTGTTGGCTATTCATTTTAAATATAGCAGTGTGTACGTGTCCATTCCAAAGTCCCTAACTATCCCTTCCCCCTGGCAACCTAAGTTCCTTCTATAACTCTGAGAACACATAACTTTTAAGAAACAAAGAAAGGAGGGCTGAGCCTAGAATTGGGGGGGAAGGGTGGCAAGCAGCAAGGTAGGAAGCCTGGTGTAGGGCCCGGGTGGTGGGGTCTCCCAGGAAGAGGTCTGGGTCTCAGGAGTCACTGACAAGGTTAGTGCGGTGTGACGTGCGTCTTCATAAGAAACTTGCTTCAGTGCTACCCTCCAGATTATATCTACTTGGCTTTCCATATTGGATCCACAGGTACTTCTGAAAACCAACTCAGTTTGCTGAAGTTTGCTGAACCAGTATGCTGAAGATTCAAGATGAGTTTCAAGTCATTTCTATTTCTCATTTTTAGAGATCATAACACAGCCCACAGGTTAAGCCACAGGTGGCTAGGATCTACTAACTTTGCAAGTTAATCAATTCTCATTCTTGCTATAGACAATGAAGAAAGTGGTGTCACTTTGTCACAGTATACAGAATATCTTTCTTCTGTCTACAACAAAGAAAGACAAAAGAAATCGATCTAGGTTATACAAATGTCAATTTGCAACTCGGAGTTCTGTGACTTAGGAAAATGCCAGAGGCATTTACAGGCTAAAAGAAATGAATAGCAAAAACATCCCCCCAACATACACACAAAACCAGGCTGTACATACTAATTCCTGGGGCTTCCCTGGTGGCTCAGACAGTAAAGAATCCACCTGCCAGGCAGGAGACCTGGGTTCGATCCCTGGGTTGTGAAGACCCTCTGGAGAAGGGAATGGCTACCTGCTCCAGTATGCTGGCCTGGAGAATTCCATGGGCAGAGGAGCCTGGTGGGCTAAAGTCCATGGGGTCGCAAAGAGTCAGACACGACTGAACAACTTTCATTTTTCTATTTCCTAACATCCGCTATGTGCCCTGTGCTCTGGCTTATTTCAACCTTGTAACTAACGTGGTCACCATCGCAGTTTATCTGGGTGTTCAATACTCAAATCATGAAAGTCTCAAACTAAGATAAATTGGTCGCTCAATCCACAATAACCACAGGTATTAATATAAGGAAAACACAGGCTCAGAGAGGTAAAGACAGTTACTAACATCACACAGCAGGTAATGAGTGAGGCCAAGGCTTAAATCCGGTGTGCAAGACAGCCAGCAAACTCTATCTCCTGAGGAAGGACTTTGAAAACCATTCAGTTGGCTCACTGTTCCCTCACCACATCCTTAAAGATCCCACGGACACACACATCCTAATCAAGAAAGCTGAACGACCGTGCCTTCTGTGGGATGGCAGCTAAGATTACAGCAATCAATCCACTCTCCATCCCTCCTGTTCAAAAGATAACCAGAATGATCAGGAAGTCCTCAAAGCCCAGACACAACTGACTTTCTACCTTTGGCTTGGCCATGTGATGACTGAAAGCTTTGAGCATTTGAACCACCTCACCTAGAAAAGGGAGGCTGAACCTGCAGTTCTGAATCAGCCTGTTGGGGTGCAGATCAAGGAAAATAAATTCCTGACCTTGACCAAGTTCTAGAAGCAAAGAGCTACAAAGAATCTAGAGATGGTTATCTCCCGCTGTGGGACAGTATGTCTGAGTGCGTGTGTGTGTGTGTGTGTGTGTGTGAAAGAGAGAGACAGAGATACTGCAGTCCCCATACCAAATGGGTGTTCACTTGCTCCAAGACATTATTTTTTTTTACTAAAAAAATCATTTTATTATAACCACCTTGTAAACAATATGCAATTTTGATTATGTCTACTACATTTGCTCAAAGAAGCCAGGCCCTTGCAGGAAATTCTGATGGAAATTTCCATCTGCCAGATAACTGGTAATGGCCATTTTCCAAAAGATGACCCTCTAAATACATGCCTGTGTAATTCAACCTAAAATCTTTTAATATTCTATCAAAGATGTCACCTTCTAATTGAAGTAATTTTTCAGAAGATAACACTAAAACCTTGCTTCTCTTTTGATAACAGTAATAACAACTGTTCTTTATTAAGCATCTATTATGTGCCAGATACACTATGGGCCTTCCCTCCTTTGGATTCTCACTTTCATGAGGACACTCTAAGAAGATATCCCCAGTTCACAGCTGAGAAAACTGAGGCTAAAAGACAATAAAATAATCGCTCCAGTGTCACAGAGCTAGGAAAAGGCTGACTGAACCAGAGCTTTACTCTGAAGTCCCAGCTCTTTATACAAGTTCCTATCAACCTCAGATTAAAGCCCATTCCACCCTCTTCTTTCTCCTCAGTATTTTTCCATGCACAGAACACCCCAAGGAACTTAATTTGTACCAAAAGGATATGATACAAGGAGCTGGAAAACCTCTGTCCCATCTCAGCTCTATTACAACCAGTTTGCAATCGTTGGTACTTGACAAAGTCACTGAGTCTCAACTGCTTCACCTGTTAAGTGGGTGCAGCTCTCAACGGCCCCTCAGGACTGTTGCCAGCCACCGAGGTGAGTGCAGCTAAAAGCGCATCTTCTTCTCTCCCAGAACTGTCAGAGCCCACATCCTCCATGTCAGTCTTTGCAATCTTTCAAACGCTCCCCGGGCGAGCAGCCCAATCCACCATGCCTGCTCCAAGGAGTTACCTCCTAAAATAAACTGTGCTCACTTCAGTCAGCTCACCATAAAGGCTAAATATAGAAGGAAACACTCCAGAGTTCCCATCTGGCAGCCTCTTCTCCAAAATTCAGCCCAAACAGCTTATTTCTACCGTAATCTCAGCATCTGACAGGCAGCTTTAAATCAGAAAGGCCGGCTGAGAGACAGAAACCCCCTGTGGGTTAGCACAGTCTGTCCCAGCAGTGATGCCCCAGGGCTTCTAAGCAAACTATTACTGCAAGAAAATGAGAGCTTATCCCATGGAGGGCTTTGGAGTGAAATCAGACTGGCTGCGGTGGGTGGGGGCTGGAGGGAGCCACACCAGGGCTGTGGATGTGCAGGTCTTCGGGTAACTGGCTGGGGGTAGGGGAGGCAGAGGGCAAGTAATCCGTGCACCAGGGGCTGCAGTGATCTCCAAGCCTCCTCTGAAGCTCATGTCATCCTCAGGACTGGCGAGAAGCCAAGTGAGGCCTCTCGGTTTCCCCCTCCTTGAAACAATGGCTATGACTCAGTTACACACACACACACTCTCTCTCTCTCTCAAGACACACTTGAAAATGTTGGTATTTCCCCAAGAAGGATACACAATAATTTGTTAGCAATGATGTCTTTTAAGAGAGACTGGAAGAAATGGGGGAGAGACAATGCTACTTTATTTGCATCTTTCTCTCATGGGTGTTATTTATTTATTTTTTTGTCACATACTTGTAACTCCTTTTATTTAAAAAGCATATGCCACTTAAAGCTGAAAGGATAATATGGTGGTTCCTCAAAAAAAAAAATAAAATAAACACAGAACTACCATAGAGCCTAACAATTCCACTTCTGGGTATGTATCCAAAAGAATTAAAAGCAGAGACTCAAGCAGATGCCCTTGTCTAAATGGCATTATTTACAATAGCCAAATCTGGAAACAACCGAAGTATCCACAGAGGGATGAATGGATAAACAAAACGTGGTATATACATGAAAAGGACTCTTACTCAGCCTTAAGAAGGAAGGAAATTCTGACCATGCTGCAACATGGATGAGCCTTGAGGACATTTCGCGAAGAGAAATGTCAGGCCCAAAAGGACAAATACTGTATGATTCCACTGCTACGAGGTTTTGAGTACAGTCAAATTCATAGAGACACAAAATGGAAAAGTGGATGCCAGGGGCTGGAGAGGGCAGAATGCAGAATCATTGATTAGTGCTTATGGAGTTTCAGTTGGGTTTGCAGAAGATGAAAAATGTTCTGGAGATGGATGGTGGTGATGGCTTGCAACAATGGGAGCATATGGATGAACATAATAAATATAACATAATGAATATATGAATGGCCCCTCAGGACTGTTGCCTAATAATAATAATAAATGAACATAATGTCACTGAACTGTACACTTAAAACGGTTAAGCTGAAAAAAAATGGTTAAGCTAGTAAGGTTTATATTATATGTATTATACCAGTAAAAATACATGAAGACAAAAAAAAATTAAAGGATAAGATAAAAACTAATAAAAATTGGTACTTAGTGGTAAAAAGAAGGACTTCTCCAAATATTTCATGTTTTGCAGATTTGAGCTTTGGAATCAGGTAGAGGTTTTATTCTGGAGGAGGGCATGGCAACCCACTCCAGTTCATGCCTGGAGAACGCTATGGACAGAGAAGCCTGGCAGGCTACAGTCCATGGGGTCACAAAGAGTCAGACATAACTGAAGTGACTTAGCACGCATGCAGAGGTTTTTATCCAGATACAAAAAAAAAATTGTTAAAAAGCAAATCCATTAGGGATTATTCATACTGAGGAATTATAAATAACTTTTTTTTTCTCCTGTAAACTTTCTACGTTAAGTCACTCAGTCAGTCAGTTCAGTCGCTCAACCGTGTCTGACTCTTTGAGACCCCATGAATCGCAGCACGCCAGGCCTCCCTGTCCATCACCAACTCCCAGAGTTCACTCAGACTCACGTCCATCGAGTCAGTGATGCCATCCGGCCATCTCATCTTCTGTCGTCCCCTTCTCCTCCTGCCCCCAATTCCTCACAGCATCAGAGTCTTGTCCAATGAGTCAACTCTTTGCATGAGGTGGCCAAAGTACTGGACTTTCAGCTTTAGCATCATTCCTTCCAGAGAAATCCCAGGGCTGATCTTCAGAATGGACTGGTTGGATCTCCTTGCAATCCAAGGGACTCTCAAGAGTCTTCTCCAACACCACAGTTCAAAAGCATCAATTCTTCGGCACTCAGATTTCTTCACAGTCCAACTCTCACATCCATACATGACCACAGGAAAAACCATAGCCTTGACTAGACGGACCTTTGTTGGCAAGGTAATGTCTCTGCTTTTGAATATGCTATCTAGGTTGGTCATAACTTTTCTTCCAAGAAGTAAGCGTCTTTTAATTTCATGGCTGCAATCACCATCTGCAGTGATTTTGGAGCCCCAAAAAATAAAAGTCTGACGCTGTTTCCACTGTTTCCCCATCTATTTCCCATGAAGTGATGGGACCAGATGCCATGATCTTCGTTTTCTGAATGTTGAGCTTTAAGCCAACTTTTTCACTCTCCTCTTTCACTTTCATCAAGAGGTTTTTTAGTTCCTCTTCACTTTCTGCCATAAGGGTGGTGTCATCTGCATATCTGAGGTTATTGATATTGCCCCCAGCCATCTTGATTCCAGCTTGTGCTTCTCGCAGCCCAGTGTTTCTCATGATGTACTCTGCATAGAAGTTAAATAAGCAGGGTGACAATATACAGCCTTGACGTACTCCTTTTCCTATTTGGAACCAGCCTATTGTTCCATGTCCAGTTCTAACTGTTGCTTCCTGACCTGCATATAGGTTTCTCAAGAGGCAGGTCAGGTGGTCTGGTATTCCCAACTCTGGAAGAATTTTCCACAGCTTATTGTGATCCACACAGACAAAGGCTTTGGCACAGTCAATAAAGCAGAAATAGATGTTTTTCTAGAACTCTCTTGCTTTTTCCATGATCCAGCAGATGTTGGCAATTTGATCTCTGCTTCCTCTGCCTTTTCTAAAATCAGCTTGAACATCAGGAAGTTCACGGTTCACGTATTGCTGAATCCTGGCTTGGAGAATTTTGAGCATTACTTTACTAGCATGTGAGATGACTGCAAGTGTGCGGTACTTTGAGCATTCTTTGGCATTGCCTTTCTTTGGAATTGGAATGAAAACTGACCTTTTCCAGTCCTGTGGCCACTGCTGAGTTTTCCAAATTTGCTGGCATATTGAGTGCAGCACTTTCACAGCATCATCTTTTAGGATTTGAAATAGCTCCACTGGAATTCCATCACCTCCACTAGCTTTGTTCGTAGTGATGCTTCCTAAGGCCCACTTGACTTCACATTCCAGGACATCTGGCTCTAGGTGAATGATCATGCCATCATGATTATCTGGGTCGTGAAGCTCTTTTTTGTACTGTTCTTCTGTGTGTTCTTGCCACCTCTTCTTAATATCTTCTGCTTCTGTTAGGTCCATACCATTTCTGTCCTTTATTGAGCCCATCTTTGGATGAAACGTTCCCTTGGTATCTCTAATTTTCTTGAAGAGATCTCTAGTCTTTCCCATTCTGTTGTTTTCCTCTATTTCTTTGCATTGATCGCTAGAGAAGGCTTTCTTATCTCTTCTTCTCTTCTTGCTATTCTTTGGAACTCTGCATTCAGGTGGTTATATCTTTCCTTTTCTCATTTGTTTTTCGCCTCTATTCTTTTCACAGCTATTTGTAAGGCCTCCCCAGACAGCCATTTTGCTTTTTTGCATTTCTTTTCCATGGGGATGGTCTTGATCCCTGTCTCCTGTACAATGTCATGAACCTCTGTCCATAGTGCATCAGGCGCTCTATCTATCCAATCTAGTCCCTTAAATCTGTTTCTCACTTCCACTGTACAATCATAAGGGATTTGATTTAGGTCATACCTGAATGGTCTAATGGTTTTCCCTACTTCTTCAATTTAAGTCTGAATTTGGCAATAAGGAGTTAAGTTCTATGTTAAGTAACCACCCAAATTTCCAAATATGAAAGGATAAGCAAATTGCAGTACATCTACAGAGTGGAATCCTACTTGGCAATAAAAAGAAATGAACTATTGATATGAATGAATCTCAAAATAATCATGTTGAGTAAAAGAAGGCAGACAAAAAAAGAGTACATATTCTATCGTTCCATTTATACAAAACTCTAGAAAAGGAAACTGATCTATAGTGACAGAAAGCAGACCAGTGGTCACCTTGGAATGGGTTAAGGGTGGGGGATGGGGATTACAAAGCATCACAAGCAAATTTCAGGCCATGAAGTTCATCATCCAGTTGCAGGGACAGCATCACAGGTGAGCACATGCATCCAAACTCATCAAACGGCACCCTTTAAACATGTGCCAAGCAGGAGACACAGCTTCACTCCCTGGGTCGGGAAGATCCCCTGAAGCAGAGAATGGCAACCCACTCCAGAGTGTTCTTGCCAGGGAAACCCGACAGACAGAGGAGCCTGGAGGGTTACAGTCCATGGAGCCACAAAGAGTTGGGTAGAGCAGAGTACGCATGCATCCATGCAATCTCCCAGAGGAAAAGAGGCTGCCTAATACATGGTCCCTGCACAGCAAATGTTGACTCTGAATGGCAATGATTAGATGAATGGCTTTAACAAAAGGAAGACTTCAGTTGTAGAAGTTGAATTAAGAAGTGGCTTATGTCAAAGAGAGAGTTGTGTGTTTCAACATCTCAGGCCCTGGAGATGGACCAAGGTGAGTTTTCCAGCTCAGCTGCATTCTAGCCATGTGATCCTAAGCAAAGGGTCTTAGCTTCCAGGAGCCCCACACTTCCCATTCATAAGTGGGATGCCATGAGGACCTACCTGCAGGGGATAGTGTGAGCTGACACTGTATGGAAAGCACTTGGCATGGAGCCTCAGCTCAGACAAGGTGCTCCGTAAATGTCCTGGATCACTGGCAAGTCACCTAAAAAATGGCTTAGGCATCGAAGCTCATCCAGGGGAACCCCAAAAGCCAGCCAGCCCTGGGCCCAGCATCTCAGAATGAAAGCAGATGAGACGGAAGGAACTAGACTAGACAGTCAGTCCCAGAAAAACAGGTGATTTGCCAATGTCTTCCTCTTTACTTCTTACCAAGTCTTGGAATACTACACCCAGCTGGCTTTCTCAGCTGCTTTTTTGAGGGTCCCTCAGACAAAAGGCACTAAGTAGCCAGATATATTTTCAGTCTCAGATCAATTTTGGTTTTGGCCTATGAAGCCTTTAAAAAGTTTTTCAGTTGGCTGCCCATATCCAAATTTCAGCAAGACCATGCATTTAAATTCTGGGTGTCCAAACTTGCTTGAAAAATCAGAAAATCTGGTCCTGTTTGGTCCCCATTCCCAACCAGCTGGAGCTAAGAAGTAACCTCCGATGGCATGTGGGCGCTCTCAGCCCCCTTGTGAACACCACCCTGGCTCTTACTGCCTGCCCTGCTCAGAAGGCATCCCACTTAGTCCTGCCAAGAGAAGAGATCGGGCTAGAAATAGGCCTCCCGCTGCTGATGGAGCTGGAGGCAGGGAGCAGCTCTGAGTCTGAGTACAACTCCGTATTCCAAACCCACCTGACTTCTCTTTGACATCACCAATATGTAAAGACACAGACGAATAAATGGTTCTCTTTAATAATAAACTAACCATGCCTTCGCTGCCTCTCTCAAGAGGAAGCTAAAAATAAATCACCCGTGGCACAGTGTATCAATCTCCACCTGACGGTGGGGTGTCGGGTGGTGGCGTCCTTTTCCAACCTCAGGACTGAAAAGACTCCTGGTTGCAGATGACTGCAGAGTCCTTGAGGGCCGCAGGAGCCACCAAGAGACCCGGGCCTGAAAGTTCTCTGCATTTATTCCCGGTTCAGAGAGGCAATGAGGGGACAGGAGATACAAGCAGATGAAGAGACAAACGTGTTCATGTCATTTTCCTGTCCACCTTCCTAGAGGTGACAGACAGATGATCCTGATAAAGCTAGGCCCCTGCTTTCTGCCCCTATCTGCATAACACAACAGAACTAATAAGCCTCCACCAACCAGAAGAGTTCGGGAAAGGTCAAAATGAGACACCACATGTCTGACCACCTCCAAGAATCCTTCTCTCTGGCATCCATCTTGGCTGAACAAGGCGTGCACCACCAGGATAGACTCTTGAGTCAGAATGACTGGCTAAAGACAACCTGGAAACTAATCCCATCACCATAAAACCCGAGACTGCAAGCCATGTGGCAGAGCAGTTCTCCTGGGTTCCCTTACCCTGTTGCTCTCCGCCTGGGCGCCCTTTCCCAATAAAATCTCTTGCTTTGTCAGCACATGTGTCTCCTTGGACAATTCACTTCCGAGTGTTAGACAAGAGCCCAGTTTTGGGCCCCGGAAGGGGTCCACCTTCCTACTACAATACTACCCCCTCCAAGCTTCCAATCTGAACAGACACACAGATACACACACACACACCTCTGTCTGATTTCCCCCAGAACTGTAATCTGTAATACAACCCCCTCCAAGCTGCACTATCTTACTTGTCTTGCGCATTGTCTCTCATCCACTAGATTTTATGCTCCATGACGGCAGGAAACAGACTTGGTCCGTTTCCAAACAGCTGTGTTTCTGCAGCCTCCTGCTCTACTTGGCACCAAACACAATTCCCTGCTAAAAACCTGCTAAGGGCCTGTCTGACACCATGGATAGTGCCTGTAAACAAGTCCACACTTCCAAAGCCGACACAACTGTTTCATGATTCTCTAGCCTCTCGTACGACTGAATATTTTCTTCCACCAAGTCTCATTTCTTATTGAAGTACATCTATTTTAGAAATAAAACTTTCTGGCAGTATAGTTGGATAACCAAGTTGATGAGCTTGATTGAGAGCTGACCATCACTTTGTTAACTGTGTGACCTTGGAAAAGGGAGTTAACCTCTTTCCTCAACTTGCCCATCTGTAAAACATATGTTAGGGGTAAATGAACTAAAACATGCAATGTTAATTCGCAGCAAGTGCTTAGAAAATTGCTTGGCACACAGTAAGCACATTGATTACTATTTGTATTAGCATCTTTATAGGGGAAAAAAAAACAGTATCATTTGCCATATTAAAATAATTAATGATAATTGAAAAAAAAAGTGTCACTGATGTAGCAATTAAAAAATACTTATGGAGACACAGGCTGAGCCTCTGCTTTGCCAATATCCAGATGGGTAAAGCCCTCATTCCCCAGGCCCCCACCCTCCCATATTTTAAAAGAGAATTCTGGGTTAGCCATTCTTAAAATTCCATCCACCCTCCAGCTCAGAATTTCAAATGCTCAATCCATGAATGGATCCTACCTTAAAACTAAAATTGGAAAACCTGACTCCACACAATGAGAGCCAAAGGGAGGAGCTGGGGGGCGGGGGGAGAGAAGGTTATTCACATTCCAAAAGGATTTGCTCTTACAAAAGGATTAACAGCAGAGTTGCTTTAAATAGCAGCTTAAGCCTTGTTTATGGATTACTAAATACTTGATGGAGAGGTAGAGGGGCCCAGGAACTTGGAGCAAAAGCGTGATTAGTTAGGCCCAACCAGAAATTTTAAAATGTGCATGTTTTCTTTAAAATCATAATGGATTTCAACAGCAGAAAACTATTCCATTTCAAAGGATCCTATTCCTACCCAATATTTTGGTGGCACATCAATTGCATTAAAGAACATCCACTTGTACCCATGAGCCAGTTCAGAGCAGTGATCCAGCATGTTTATTTTAAGCCCCTACCATAAAAACATGGATAAGTGACTGAATGTCATAAGCACTCGTAATATACCAGGTGCTGTGGACCACATAACATGCATTCTTTCATCTAACTAGCAAAGTGATCCAGTGCAGACGGTGTCATTGCTACCTTCACTGTGTGATCGAGGAAACTGAGGCTAAGAGAGGGGACACAGTCCTTCCAGAGCCAGTGGACGGGCTGAGTGGATACTCAAGACAAAGTCCAGGAACCAAGCATTGAGGTTAGATTACCAAAGGTAGGATCCTCGCCTCCAAGAGGACACAGAAGACAGCCGAGGAGGTCAGCAAATACACAGAAAGATGATAAACACCCTATAAGAGACTTTTGTGGAAACAGAGGAAGGAGACGCCAGGGCCCCCAGTGTGCCCAAAGCCACCTGTCACCCCCCGATTACCCACACTCTGGCACCCCTAAACACTCAATGCCCAGACCCCTCTCCTCCATCCTTAATGCAGGGGATTCTGTCATTAGAACATCTCTGAGCACAAACCAGTCTCTCGTGGGGGCCTCAACTCCCCAAAGGTGGGCAGGGGTCCTGGGGGGACGGTGAAGGGAGCATGAAGAACTCGTGGCAGGGGCTCCCCCAGGGCTGGCACCGCCTCATGAGGCTACCTGAGGGCTGCTCATGCCTCGTCTTCCTCCCTTGAAAAATGGGGACATGAGCTCCCCCCAGCCTCCCCCGGCAGGGAAGTGCTGGTGATTAATTAGATAACATCTGTGAAGCATGCCCCACTTGGTGGAGAAGGGCACCTTGGGAGAGCAGCTATAAAAACTCGGAGGAACAGGCTATCATCTGCAAGATCACTGTTACTCTCATTTTCATCAGACACTCACCTGCTTAAAGGCCTGCCGTGGCTCCCCACTGCCCCGAGAAGGTGCGGTTGGCAGCCTGGCAGGCGAGGCCACCCATCCTGCCGCTGCCCTGCTCCTCATCCTCTTTCTTATCCTCACACATGCATGTCCAATAATCCGGGAGAGTCTGGACACCCACATCACCACGTCGTACCCGTCCTCCAGGGCCATGTACCTCCCCAAGACCCACGCTCCACAGCCAGAGTGCCTGTGTCTGTTGCTGATCCCACTATTTCCCTTCGCTGGTATCAGTACAGGTATATGAGATGTACAGATATATGGGATGGGAGACGCATAAAGTCAGGATCATGCATGAGTTTCTCTCTTCCCAGAGCTACAAAATAAAGAGGCTACGTGAACTCAACGTGTTAATTTCCCAACTATAATAATAATTTTCACATTGAGAACCAGATGGAGTTCAGATAAAGTCCAAAATCCATCAAACAGAGTCTCAATATGGCAACCCACTCCAGTATTCTTGCCTGGAGAATCCCATGACCCTGGCGGGCTATATAGTCCATGGGATCGCAAAGAGTCAGACACAACTTAGCGACTAAGTGGCAATGAAGGTATTAATGCCACAGGCAATGAATCGGGGTTCAGAGAGACCAGAGCTCCCATTCTGCCTCTTACCACCTTCCCGAACCCCAACGTCCTCCTCGGCAAAATGGGGATCTTCAAAATAGATGCTGTCTAAAAGAAAACAAATCTGGACTTGGTAAGGACAGACTTTATTTGAAAGGTTTATTGCAATGCTTAGAGCTTCTGGAAAAAGGGGACGGGGATGCTTGCTTAAGGAGACTGCTTTGACCATAAGATCTGCAAGCATCTCAAAGGTCGGGGGTTTTCCTTTACAGACGGGAATAAAAGAGACCAGAAAGAATTGGGTGTGGGAAAGTCAGATGATAGGGTAGAGGGATCCCACAGATCAGAGAATGCTTTACCCTGAAGCCAACCTGTTCTCAGGAGGGGCCATCTGCTGGCTCAGGCTGAGGTTGGTGGAAGGAGAGAAGCTGAAGCAAAGTTTGGTTAACAAGTATTTTGTTCTAGGTGATCAGAGGTGGCAAACATTTCAGTTTAATCATTTATGAGGGAACGCATGGGAATGCAGAGGGTATGCCTGACTTTCTCATCGGTGAACAAGGGGGCATTTGTGCACTGTACACATCAAACAGAGAAGAATGGCTCTTGTAGTTTCAGCGATTTTTCAAAACACAAGAAGCCAGGGAGATAACTCTGCTCTTTTCCAGGAGCACAGGGCTCAGGTAAAATTCAACCCTGTCAACACTCAGGAGGACTGTTGTGTGCATTCAATGTGACAACACCAGAAAGTGTTTAAAACAAATCCCATCAGCACTAGCTGCTCTCATATAGGTTCAGTTCAGTTCAGCTGCTCAGTCGTGTCCGACTCTTTCATACTGGTTAGTGATGGTTTACTTCCAAGATAATCTAGAAGGAAGGCTACTAGACCCAGAAGGTAGAAAATGGGGTGGAGACATTCTAGAGCTGTCCTGCAGAGAAGTATGTAGCCTGAGAGCTTTCACCCAGCAAGGCATCCGTGACTGATTTACACTGAACTTCCCCTGGACTCAGCCCCAGGACATTTGCATCTCATCTTCTCTTAAGCAAGTTGGAACTTAAGCCGAAAATACATTCAGTGGAGTCCCTGGCCATTAAGAAGTGAAAAGGAAAAAAAAAAAAAAAGTTAATACACACAACCTGCCATCCCAAATCCCCGGAGAATCAGAGTGGATCAGACACAAGACAGGATGGAGAAGCAGGAGTTAAAATGTGCAGCCGACAATCTCTCCTAACTTTTTATGTTCCGCTAAAATCAGTGGCATGTAAACCTGTTTTAAATTTACCAACAGCTTTTTAAGCTGCCACCTAGCTCTTGAGGTATTTTTAGTCAAGTAGAAATTCATTTAGACCCTAAAGTCAGGAAATGGGATTGTGTCAGGTTGCTCTTACAGAATTCCTGCCGTGCCCTTTGTCTGCCTTCCTCACTGCTTCTCATTTGCACACAATTAAATAATCACTTCACCCCCCACTTCTCTGGCATCTTTAGCATCTCCCCACAGAGGGAAAAACACCGGAATGTCAACGCCAGGTTCAAGAGGTCTCTTCTTAGTACCCACGTCATTTCCATCAGCAGGAACAGACTTAGAAAGGGGCGGGGGGAAGCAGAGCCCTGAATCAAGCCAAGTCCAGCTTTCTCCATTCACAAGAGATGTATCCCAAAAGGTTGAGGCTATATATATACATTGATCAGTTGCCAGAAAGACCTCACCATATAGAGCAGGAAGGAAATCAAAACAATACTGTGGGCTGGAAGCAACATGAAGGACCCTAAGTGGATGGGTGAACCACCAACCCTGGCATTCAGGCTAAAAAGTCACCTTGATTCCTCTTTCCTTCATGCCCCCAGCGCCAATCCATCTCTAATCCACTGGCAAGTCCATAGAACCTAGCACCAAAATGTCTCCAGAGCTGTCCACAGCTGGTCTGAGCTAGCACCATGCCAGTCCAAGTCCAGGTCATTGCAGATCAACACTTGTTCCCGGCCTGGGGTCCCATCTCCACCCAGCCACTGGATGGACCTTTGTAAAATTATAAACTAGATGACATACAAAGTAGCGACTCATCCATCCAACATTCCCATCTCCCTGGGAATACAGTCTAACCCACTCACTCTGGCCTGCAGAGCCCTGCGGGAGCTTCGTCCTGCCTGTTTCTCAGGCTTGTCTCACACCACTCACCCTCATCCTGTGCCCCAGTGCTGACGGTCTGCTGTCTGCTCCCAAAACATTCCATTTTCTCTGACACCCAAAGGTCTCTTCCCTCTGCCCTGAAACGTCACCTCCTCAAAGGGCTCTCTGGTGACCAGCCTCTCCCTCATATCATCCCGGTTTAATTCCATGTACAACACTTATCGCTTGATTTTTTAATTCTTTTTTGATCCCTGGTTTTGTTCACTGCTACACCCTCTGCATGCACAGAAAATGTGTCCATAGCTGATGCCCAAGAAATAGCTGTCCGATGACTAAACATCCACTGAAAGAAAACACGGCTGAACCACATCAGGAGAGGAAATTGGTGAATTTGGAGGGCGTGGTGTGTTTCACATTATAGTATATCTCAACCGAGATGCTAAATTTTCATTAGAAATACAGGCTCCATTTTTGGTTCGTAAAAGTGTCAGAGGGAAAAAATAAATTCTCAGGCTCAAGTTGTTCCAGACATTTGGAAGGTTTCCAATAACTGTATTGGGTTTTTAATTTAGATTAATTAAAATCAACTAAAATTAAATTTCTCATCACACTACCTGTACTTCAAGGGCTCGTAGCCACACAACGCTGGGTGACAGAGGTGGTGACAACCGCAGGAGTAACCATCTCTCCATCAGGGAGGCAGGTGTTGGGGAGACCAGCTCTGGAGGCAGGAGGCGACAGCGCCAGCTCACCGGCTTCTGCCATGACCTTGGCCTGCAGGTGCCAGGCCTGAGCCTCCATGTCTGACCACGGAGAAGGGCATCAGTTCTGGAAGTACATAAGGCCGCGCGCAGGGAAGAGCACGGCAGGCAGTAAAGAGCCCAGGCCCTGCAGCTGGTCTGTTTGGGCTCACATCCCAGCGTTTACCAATTGCATGTGCCCTTGGGCACGTTATTTAACCCCTGTGCCTCAGTTTACCCACATGTAAAAGGCCAGTACATAACCTAGAGAGGAGTTGAGAGGGTCAAATGAGCAGTTGGCACGGTGCCTGACCAGTAGAAGGTCTCAATAAAAATCATCGTAATCATTATCATTACTCCTTAGGACACTCTGAGCTCTGCTAACAGGAATACAGGACAATAGAGGTGCCCCAGTTAAACCAAAGCCAAACTCCCAAAGCAAGGAAATTACCAGGAGAGCATTCATAGCCCAGAGGATTCCCAAGGAAGACTTATTTGAATATACTGACATATCTGAAGAGCTTTTCAAATAGAATCAATTTGCCACATTGACATGGAATTCTTCAGGGACACACCTAGACCTCGTTTGTCTTCTCTGTCACACCCATCCGCTGGTTGGTTAGCGGAGATTCCACTCACGAGTCCCTCCAATCAGCTCTGAGAGGCTGTGAAAGTTCTGAAGGCAATGAAGCAGAGAGATCAATGTTGTCATGGGTCTGCCTGATTTTAGGGCCGTTCAGAGAACCAGATGTTCACGATCAGGCCCATGCAAGCCCAAACCAGGGTTTCCACCCCCAGCAGTCTTTACCACATTCCTGGTGCTAGGGAGGCAAAGAGGCCTGCTTGGAAAAGTCTGGGGGCAGGTTCCTGCTGCAGTCTATCTGGAAACGACTGCAAAGTAGCATTTTTATTCCCCTCCTGGACCAGCCTGCAAAACCAGAAACAATGCCTGCCATTCCCTCGTGAGTGACATCCTTGGAGCTGGGCTCTGTGCTAGGCACCAAAGAGACCCAAAGAAGAAGAGAAACAGTCCTCTGGGTGAGCCAGAGACGCAGAGTTCACTTTAATACACTGTGAAAGCTCTTTCTGAGCTGGGTGACTCTGGGCAATTTGCTAAACCTCTCGAAAACTCAGTCTCCTCATCTGTAAAATGGGCGTAGCAGTCAAGCCTTCCACAAAGACTTGTAAGAACTGACTCATTGCAAATGACAGACTGAGAACAGCTCCTGGCACACAGTAAGTGCTCAATTAAAGTTTTTATTCTTAAGTGTAATAGTAGACTGCTTGTAAGGGGCTAAGTTCACAGCATTAGGACAATGTATAAAAGAACTCAGAGGTCAGCAAGCTACTACAGTCCACGTGCCAAATCCAGTCAATGGCTTGTTTTTATAAATAAAGTTTTATTGGAACAAAGCCATGCCCATTCATTTATGTATGGCTGCTTTCACAGTGCAGAGTCAGAGTTGACTAGTTACCAAGGAGACTGAATGGTCCTCAGTGTCTATAACATTTATTATCTGGTCCTTTCTCATCCAGTTCAAATTGGTGGGAATGAGATCCGGGAAGGCTTCCTGGAGGAGGTGACAGCCTACCTTTTCCTTGGCCAGTATTAATTTTTCTTTTTCACAGAGTTTGGGTAAAAGCAAGGAAGCAAGCCCTGCCCACCAACTACTACCTATATTAAATTCTACCGTGCATGGGACCAGAACCTGTTTCATATGACTTTAAAAGACTGGAGACGGTGCCAGAAGACTGGACTGTCTCATGATAACACAGCTTTCTGGCTTCTCCTGTGGAATTCTGAGCATCTGTCCCACTGGGCCTGCCCTCCCACAGTCCTCTCCAGCACTCCGTGGTCTCCACCAGACCGACTTCCTGCCCCCATTTTATACTGATCTGTGTCTATGGCCTCCTCTCCACTGCTGTCAAAGGGCTTCCATACAAACTCTTTAGTTCCCTACTAATCCAGGAGGTAAACAAGGCAATAATTGCCACTTTACAGATGGGAAAATTGAGCTTCAGAGAGGTTAAGTGCCTCCCTTAAGGACACCCAACTGGGAAACGCTAAAGTGGGACAGAAGTCAGGACCTCTGACTCAGGCTCACTACCCCTCTTCAGGCATTCCAACAAAAGAATCGGTCATCGCTGTGATTTTTCTAGGGCACTTTACAGTTTGGGCTTCCCTGGTGGATCAGATGGTGAAGAATCTGCCAGCAATGTGGGAGCCCTGGGTTCAATCCCTGGGTCAAGAAGATCCCCTGGAGAAGGGAATGGCTACCCACTTCAGTATTCTTGCCTGGGAAATCCCATGAACAGAGAAGCCTGGTGGGCTACAGTCCACGGGGTTGCAAAGAGTCAGACACGACTGAACAACTAACACTTAAGTTTACAGTGCTCTTTCACATACTCAAGGCTTTGAAGATAACAGAGTGTCTTGAATTCACATAGTTTGCATGAAGATTCAGGAGCATATGCTCACCAAGGGATTACTGAGGCAAGAGTTTACAACTATAGAAAAATAAGGACAAGTGTGCAGGTCTCAGAGGTCAGAGTCAACAGTCTAATGAATCTGAGCAGCACTGATTAGGCACCTGCTGGAAGCAGGTCAGAGAGAGGTTGGCTTGGCTTCTGAGGCTCACAAACCCACAGGGAGGCCTGGACCTGCCCAGGAACAATACAAGGCGGACTGTTTCTGGAAAGGGCAAACGGCATCCTGGGCTGAAATCTAGGTAGACAAGCAGTAGTTAAGGGCCTCCCCCCAGGGAACAGCATGGAGACATAGATTTGAGTGGATATGAGTGGTTTTTAGGTGGTGGGTGATAGGTCAGCAGAGCCTGGATGATATCTTCACTTCTATGGAAATGGTCACAGAGAGCCACAGATGGGCAGCTTAAACAATGGAAATGTACGGTCGCACAGTTCTGGAGGCTGGAGGTCTGTGGTCACAGCGTCAGTAGGGTTGGTTCCTTCTATCTGCAATGAGGAAAATCTGTTCCATGCCTCTCTCTGAGCTCAGGATTCCATGGCTTATAAAAGCATCATCCCGATATCTGCCTTCACATTCATCTGAGTCGCCTGGTGTGCATGTCCGTGTCCTGATTTCCTCTTTCGATAAGGGCACCAATCATATTGGATTAGGACACCAATCACATTGGATTAGCGGACCACCCTACTCCAGAATGACCTCATCTTTACTAACTACATCCACAATGGCCCTCTTTGCAATAAGGTCACATTCCAAGGTACCCCGGGTTAGAATTTCAACATGCATTTTGGGGAGGGACTCAATTCAACCCATGAGAGGTGATTCCCTCACGGTGGCAGAAAAGCATGGGGTCAGGAGCTGAGAGTTTCAGAACCCTTTCTAAACCCCATCCTTGTGAAGAACAAGGACCTGGGTTCCCTCGGGTCTTTCTGGGCAGAACCAGGGTTGCTTGAGGTTCCGATGCTGCTGGAAGGACCCTCAGATTTGAGGGAGGGGATGGACAACTCTGGCCCTGGCACAGAAAGCAGCCAGGCAAGCTCTTCTCTTCCTTCATTACAGGGTGGGAAAATGAAAACTCCATTTATTTAAGAACAGACAGGCGTTAACCCGAAGTTCATTCTCCCACTCGGCAACTTCTCAGCATCTACGTGCAAGAGCAGCAGCAGCAGCCCGACCTGCCACATGCTCCCAGGGCCCTAGATTGGGAAAAGAATGGCATTTTCTCAACAAATTATCCCACAGCTAAAGTAATAACTTCTTTATAGATATGCCAATTCAGATTTTCATCCCCTTAACCTACCTTTAAAAGAAAAGCACTGTGTCCCCACAGCAAAATGGCAGCACTTTAATCAACACCTCCCTGCCCCCCTTTTTGTCCCCACCACCCACTGCTGAGCCTTTATTAATTTTAAGCCATTGACAGAGTCTCTTTGGAAGCTATGTTTTCATGTTGCAGGTCGACATCCTCCTGCTCTATTCCAATAAAATACACACTGTCAGAGATAAAGCAAATATTTCTCTGAGAAGGAAGAAAAAAAAAAACAAACCAGAGCCACCGTATTCTAAATATAAGCACCAAGGACCTAGCCGACAAATTTCCCCAGTGGCTGCCATCAAATTAATTGGTCCTCTCTGGGGTTCATATTCATTATGCAACAAGGAAACCAAACTCTCTCCTAATGCTCACAGTCGTCTTAGTCTACGGCCACGTGGATGGTAAGGACAGGTGCCAGGAGTTACATCAAGCATTCAGTCAACTAACGGTGAGTACAGCTCATTGTGTCAGGTACCTCGGAGAATAACACAGCTCTGGTGCCTACTGCGCTCTTCAAGTCTACAGTCTAGGAGGGGAGACAACCAACCAACCTATCCATCTCGGACGAACAGCCAGGAAGGCTGCTCACAGCCAGAGGACGCGAGAGGCCCCTCTTCTGGAGGCCCAGCCCAGAATAGCTCAGCCTCGTCTCTATTTCAGACACAAGGTCTTGATTGAGAGCTGGCCTCCCAGACCTCAAGCTCTGAGGGCAGACGGGCTGCCTGAAACACCAGGGCTGCCCTTAGGAGCCAGAGTCTGGGTAAGACAAGTCCTCCCTATGCATCAGGACAGAGGCATTGTCTCTGCAGTGCAGACCACAGCCACGGAGAATTATTTAATGGCCCCTAGGAATCGCAGTGATGTCAAAAAGATCGTGTGTGTGTGTGTGTGTGTGTGTGTGTGTGTGTGTGTGTGTCTCACAGGGAGGGTGGCAAGCATGAGTGAGCTGAGCGGCACACCGGGCACTGAAGGACGGACACCTCTCCCCAACCCAGTGAGGCAGAACAGATTGGGCAGGTCCAGTGAGACCCCAAGTCTCTGAGGCTGGCACCTCCCCTTCAGAACTCAAAGTGCTGCGTCTTTAGCTCAGAAAGCAAGAGACAAAGCTGACACAATTCCTATCAAAACTGATGATGTGAAACACGCCACACACACACACACACACACACACACACACACACACATACAGTCAAGACACAGGATGAGCAGCAGGAAGTGACATTAATCTATCACTTCCGCGGGGCTGCCTCATCTACCCTCCGCAACCGTCCTGAGAGGTGAGAACAATCATCGCCTTCTTCGCAAAGGTGAGAAAAGCCAGGGTCACTGGCTTTTAAGTTGCTCTGTCAAGGGGCTGTGTCGTGATTCGAATCCAGGCAGCCACGCTCGTGCGCACAGCACTGTGCATACACACAAGATCCAGACTTGTGTCCACACACACGAGACAGGCATACACACAGGCTTCTTCAGCGAAACTTCAGGCTCAGCTCCAGATCATCACGATGACGGCAAAATCACAATAAAGCGAGTCACATGAATCTGTTTGGCTTTCCAGTGTGTATTAAAAGTTGTGTTTACACTATACTTTCGTCTAGTAAGTGTGTAATAGCATTATGTCCAAAAAGCCATGCACGTGCCTTAATTTAAAAAGACTTCAGGGAGCTCGAAACTGGTGCTGGTGGCAACCTAGAGGGGTGGAATGGGATGGGAGGTGGGCAGGAGATTCAACGGGGAGGGCACATATGTACACCTATGGCTGGTTCACGATGCTATATGGCAGAAAGCAACACAACATTGTATAGCGATTATCCTCCAATTAAAAATACATAGATGTAAATTAACAAAATAAAAAGACTCTATTGTTAAAACTGGTAACCATCACCTGAGCCTCCAGTGAGTCGGAGCAGTAACATCACAGATCAGTGACCACAGACCACATTAACAAATGTAATAATCATGAAAAATTTGAAATAGTACCAAAATGTGACAGAGACATCAACTAAGCAAACGCTGTCGGAAAAGTGATACGGACAGACTTGCTTGCGTCAAAAGGGTTGCCGCAAACCTTCAATTTATAAAAAAAAAAAAAAAGAAAGAAAAAAATTACACAAAGCCTGCGAAGGGCAATAATGGAGAAAGCCATAAAGTTAGGTGCGCCTGTATGAACATCTGCACCCCCAGCTCCACACCAGGGCCACCCCTCTGCACACCTCCAGGGGGTGCCATTCACACAAAGCACAAAGTAAATATGAGCACAGAGCTTTCTGGAGGGTGACTCAGATGAGAAACCAGGATCGAGGGTTCCTGGCAGCCCCGCCACCTTTCGCACGGTGACACTGCTGGCCCCACAGAGACTGTGCAGGGGACAGCACCCAGGGAGGGCCTCCTGTCCAGGAACGAACGTGCTGCCTGTCACCTCTGCCTCAGGCGGCGGCACGACGGTACCGTTTCCCCTGGAATCAGAGCCCCGCGTCCGTTCCAGCCTGCATTTTCACATCTTTCTTCCCAACAGACACAAGGCCCACTCAGTTCTGCAGAGTCGGCCTGGCTGCCAAGGCCCGGTGGAAGGACACGGCCTTGAAAAGTCACTTTATGAGGCATCCCTGCTCGCAGAGGCCAAGCCACGCGGCCCAAGCGGCTGACTTTCCATTCAGCGCGCGCCCCACCCAAAGACAGGGGTCTCAGGCACAGCAGGCCCTTGTTCTCACCCGCTGGGAGCCCCAGGGAGTCGGAATTCCCGGGGATGGCATCAGAGAGCGCTTTGGCAGTAGACCCTGCTTCTGGCATCTTCCTCGGGGGCCACAGCTTGCTGTGGTCACAGCCAAGACAGGCTGATAAAAAGACTGAAAGCCCATTCATTCACCCTGAGGCCTTGGGGAGCCTGGAGACACTCCAGCAGGGACTAAGGGCAGCAAGCCACGCATTACCTGGGGGCTGAGACAGACTCCAGGCAGAGCGAGAACCTGGGGCCGGGAGCCAGCAGAAGCCAGCGGCGGGGCCTCCTGTGATGAGAGGAGGCAGCCAGAGGGGCTAGAAAAGGCCCTGCTGACTCTCCTCCCTGATCTCAGTTACCCCCGCCTCCCACCCACCATGGGGAGGCATGAAGTATACTCAGTTGCGTCCGACTCTGCAAACCCCACGGACTCTAGCCCACCAGGCTCCTCTGTCCATGGGATTTTCCAGGCAAGAATACAGGAGTGGGTTGCCATTTCCTCTTTCAGGGATCTTCCCAACCCAGGGATTGAACTGGACTCTCTTGCATCTCCTGTGTTGGCAGGCGGATTCTTTACCACTGAGCCATCTGGGAAGGTATACCATGGGGAGGAGGGCAGTTCCAAGACTAAGACTTCATCTGTTCACATATTCATTCACTCTTTCATCCCATCGACAGTACTTACTGAGCAGTACTCTGTGCTGGGTGTTACTGTTCTAAGCACACACAGCGGTGAATAAAACAGTCTCCACCCTTATGCAGTAATCCTCAAGCTCTCCCCAGGCTTCCCTCCAGTTAATAGCTGTGTGACCTGGAGCACACCACTGCCCCTCTCTGTGCTTCGGTGAAGTCTCTCCTAGGGTTCTGTGAACCACCATCTGGGAGATCCCCTGGGGTCTGAACAACACTGAGCTGGTTTCCATCACTTGCGGCCAAAAGAGTTGTGCTCAGGAGACTAGCAAAGAGAGGGGAAAAGACAAAAAGCAGGTCTGGGAAGGCTGCAGGGAGCTGATGAGTCATTTGCTCATCTGGAAAGCAGATGGGGAGAAGGAGGCCCTGAGGAAGAGAAGCTGTGTTCATGCCAACCTTCTCCAACAGCCCTTAGAAGATGGGGGTCAAAAGGGACCCCCAAGGCCCTTTAGAATAAGGAGGAAGATGCTGAACAGCTAAATCATTAATTCAAGGGAAAAGAAAAAAAAAAGTGGACTTTTCTGTTCCTGGTGAATTCAGCGTTCATTTAACAAATTATCTGGTGTGTTTAGAATATATTAGACACTGGGCTGGGTGCGGGAATGCAAAAGGAAAAGGAAACAAAAGAACAGAGAGTGTCCTTCTTGCAAGTGTCACACAGTCTTTCAAAGTCACTCTCTTTATTTGAACTCCTCTGCCACATTCATTCATTCATTCATTCATTCATTTGTCTCCTCACCACCCATCTGTGGGACTCCTGCTATGGAAGGTCAATTCCCACGGCCCTGGGAATCAGGGAGATCTGCATTCTAATCTTATCATTTACAGGCTGTGTGACCCTGAGCAAGTTACTTAGCCTCTCAGAGCCTCAGTTACCACTCCTGCAAAACAAAATCATACAGATTTCTTTTTAAGGAAGAAAGGGGATCTTGCTTTTAAAAGTTTTTATTGGGTCCAGTGGCATGTGCTTGGTAAGCACTTACTAAACGGTGTGCTATGCTTAGCTGCTCAGTCGTGTCCGACTTTTTGCAACCCTATGGACAGAGGAGCCTGGCAGGTTACAGTCAATGGGGATTCTCCAGGGAAGAATACTGGAGTGGATTGCCATGCTCTCCTCCAGGGGATCTTCCCAACCCAGGAATCGAACCAGGGTCTCCTGCATTGCAGGCAGATTCTTTAACCAGCTAAGCTACCAGGGAAGCCCAACTAAAAGGTATACACAAATATATCACAAATTCTCGTGAAGTCTTCAGAACCAAAGCCTCAGGAAGGTCACAGCACTGCTCTAGTGGAGCCAGTCTCAGCTGTAGTTTCCACTCACTCCTGTTTCACATCTGAGTGATTATAACAGGTCACCCAGAAATTTCCTGACCAGGTATCCAACTGCTAGCCTCAAACAGAAATGTTCCTCCAGTTTATTCAAAACTCAGTAGATGGGACCATAATAGCCTTACTTGATACGTTTCTAGCTGCTGAAAGAATAACGTGCCAGATGTTTTGGGGGAGGGACACTGGACACCCTCCAGCGACATCCCCCAGCCTGTTCTGGGTTCAGATGCCAGATTTAGACAGAACTCAGGACACAAATTGGGCTCTAGAAACTGGGCCAAAGGATCTGCCCATAATGACACATATTAAAATTGGAGAAAGCCTTAGTCTAGGGGAAAAAAAGATGAAAATTACAAAGACCTTCTTCCGAACCACCTACTAAAAGTGAATGGAAAGAGCAGGAAGCTGCCAAAGTGAACCCAGATCTCCTCCTTCAGAGCTAGAAAGAGTAACAGGTCAAGTTCCAACTTGCAATTTAATTCTATTTTGAAGTTTACTGGAAAGCAGAAAATAAGAACGGGATTTGCAAGAGGCCGTAGTTTGAAGACAAGGAGGAAACTGAAACACACATATTAGGACTGAAGAATTAAAAAATCCCAACAGCTTGTGTTCCCCATATCACAACAGCCCCTCAAAGCCACCCTCGTGCACAGCCCATGAACAATGATGTGCACGCCCTTCACTCTGAATCACAGTTATGGTCCTGGCTCCTCTAGCAAGCAGATGAGATGGGTTGTCAGGGATTGAGAAAGAATCCTTGCTAAAGTTACTCAACTGTTTTTGCAGTATTGATATATGAAGGGTGTGTGTAAGATAAAGTTTGAGTTGAAAACAACAAACTCAAAAGGAATGCACTAAATGATATCAGGTGGCCTGAAAGGCCTTTGGGGTAACAGGAGTCAAGCTTGGAGGTTCTGCCGGGGCAGATGATGACCCAACCACACTGGGATTGACTCGTACAGACCCTGTCATGGCTATTCCCAGGTTAACATTGCTTGTGATGGGCGCAGAACCCAAACCTCGACAGGCTGGCTGCCCCAGAGCCAACACCTGCATTGCTGCCCTTCATACCAAAAAGCTAGCCTCGCTTCCTCATTCCATCGGCTTCCACATGAAATCCAGAAATGCTGATACAAAATGTGCACTACAGCCTTAAGTGTGTAGGGAGAAAACCTGAACATTCCCAGGCCGCTGGGTCCACTCCACTTTGGTTCTCTGTTGCTGACCATCATCACCGTGCATAAGGCTTCTTGCATATTCCAAACACTGATGTAAACATTCTAATAAAGATGGCAGGCTACCGCTCGGCAGTAAAGTACCTGTGAGCTGGAACTGATCTGTCTGGGTCTGAACCCTACAATCCAGCCCTTATGACCTAGAGGACTTCGGGCAATGACTCAGCCTCCAGTGCAGAATGCAAATCACAATAGCACATCTGTCACAGCCTAGCTGTGAGGCTTAGTAGAAGTGTTAGTTGCTCAGTCATGTCCAGCTGTTTGCAACTCTATGGACTGTAGCCCACCAGGCCCCTCTGTCCATGGGATTCTCCAGGCAAGAATACTAGAGTGGGTAGCCATTCCCTTGTCCAGGGGATCTTCCCAACCCAGGGATCAAACTCGGCTTGCTTGCATTGCAGGTGGATTCTTTACTGTCTGAGTTACCAGATCCAAGCTAATTTAAGCCAAGAACTCAACATGGTGCCTGAACATAAATTTGTGCAAAAGTGTTAGTTGGAGTTGCTATTATTGATACTGATAATAAAAATTAAAATAATAAAATTACAACCCCCTTTGCGGTGCGGTGCTAGTTTCTTGAGTACCATTAAAGCCAAGAGCTATCTACTTAATGCAATTAATTAATTATAATATATCCAAATTGAATTATATTGTCTCACTCTCAGAGGAATGCTGGCAGTATCACCTCGGGCTATTAAAAATGCCCCACCACCATGAAACTGCTTAGAAGGCATCCCTGTCATTTCACTTGATGAAAGGAAAGTTTATTGATTTTTGAAGAAGTCTTTTGGCCACAAGGCCTCATGACACTGAATTGAGAAAAACTGCAAATGAAAACACTGACTAGTTGGCTCTGGGTTGGAGGGTCACTGCTCAAGGGGGTGTCTTTTCCGAGACCCCCTATCTCTAACAGCTCTGGGTCAAACAGTGTAACCAAGGTGCATCCTGCTTCAGCTTTGTCCTGTGAGAAGGACCAGCTGCTTCCTGGCTGTAAGACACAGGCAGGGACTCCATAAACCGTCCAAGAAGAGAACGCTGCTGTTCTCTTCTTGTCCAAACAGCTGGACATGACTGAGCAACTAAAGGCCTCTCTCTGGTCTGTGCTGCGCTGTGCTTAGTTGCTCAGTCGTGTCCGACTCTTTGCGACCCCATGGACTGTAGCCCGCCAGGCTCCTCTGTCCATGGGGATTCTCCAGGCAAGAATACTGGAGTGGGTTGCCATGCCCTCCTCCAGGGGATCTTCCCAACCCAGGGACTGAACCCAGGTCTCCCGCACTGCAGGCTTACATGGACACAATTGATCCAGCTGTTTAAATCATGGACTCTACTCTGACACTCAGCCTGGCTCTCGACAGTAGGTAGCAAAGAGGCTTTCAGGAAAAGGGTGCTTTCTTTCTACTGCTGCGTAATTTTTAGAAAATCCTTCCAACTTCTTGGTGGAGGGAGATACAGAAGGGGAATAAAAGTTGCCCCCACTGTAATATAATCACATTTTTAATGCACAGCAACCAGAGCGTCTTAGCTCACACCAACTTGGCTTGAAGGGCATGTGTGAGAAATACATGCAAGATTGCTTCTCTGGGTCCCCAAATGCCCCCACAATGCTATGCACAGATCCTGGAGGTGAGGGTCCATATGCTGATGAGGTAGGATTTGCATTCTCATGGCTACAGTTTGACCTGAGTCTAAGGGAATCACTCACACGAGAAACTGTGTGAATAGCACCGACGTGGAGGGCATGACTGTCACACCCATGTGAGGTGCTCCTAGCACACATGTGTGAGCACTCACACACATACACCCCCCTCCCAAGGATTCCAGAACGCCAGGCTTAACCCTGCCTGGACTCAACCACACTACCCACAGTGTACTTAGGGGGCAGAATAAAACCCATGTCAACAGATTAAATGCCATGACAACCAAATTCCAGCTTCACAAATACCAAGGACTGGGGGAGAAAAAGACTCACGTGGAGATTAGCAATTCCCAGGGGAATGGGGAAGGGACAAGGCAGAAAGGATCTCAGGAACCTAAACAATCAAAGTATCTTTCCGACCCTGATGGAAATGGGGTGGCCTCAAACTTTGGATCTCCCAGTCAAGTACCATCGACCACTTTGGGAGCTGACCCCAGTGATGGAGCTCCAAGGAGATCTAATCATATTTGCTTTCCCAGACAAGAAACACCTGGACAGGGTGTGTCTACAGATGTAATGCGGCTTTTCCTGATGCTTCCACTGTCGGGAGAAGCAAGGAGGGGTATGTGTGCGTGCCACGTGTGCGTGTGTGCTAAGTCACTTCAGTGGTGTCCGACTCTTTGTGACCCTATAGACTGGAGTCACCAGGCTCCTCTGTCCAAGGGATTCTCCAGGCAAGAATACTGGAGTGGGTTGCCATGCCCTCCTCCAGGGAATCTTCCCAACCTGGGAATCGAACATGCATCCCTTATATCTCCTGCATTGTCAGACGGGTTCTTTACCACTAGCACCACCTGGGAAGCCCAAGGAGGGGTATGTGCATGCTAAATCACTTCTGTCTGTCTGACTCTTTGCAACCCTATGATCTGCAGCCTGCCAGGCTCCTCTGTCCATGGGATTCTCCAGATAAGAATACTGGAGTGGATTGCCATGCCCTCCTCCAGCGGAGCTTCCCGACCCAGGGATGGAACCTGGGTGTCCTGCATTGTAGGTGGATTCTTTATCACTGAGCCATGAAGAAAGCCCCAAGGAGGGGTATAGAACTTGTCAAATCCTACCCCTGATCTGCAATCCAGCCCATATTTAATATTAATATCTGTTCAGTCACTTACTCCAGTAACTATACAGGCTGAGTGTGGCTAGAAGGTGAATACATAGAGTGACACCTCCCATCTTCCCTGCAACTCATTATCGCACAAGCCATGAGGCAAAGCACCTCACAAAGCAATCCCACCTTCACAAAAGATTAGATTTGAACCCCTCAAGGAGGTACTGGGTCTGGTTTTTGGCACAGATGTTCACAGTTCCTTCAATGCTGGAAGAAAAGTGTATTTTGGGCTTACTACATCCCATTTTCTCCTCCCAGCTCCTACCAAACATTCTCAAAACACCTTTCCAAACTCAGCTACAATGTCACTTCCTCCAAGAAGACTTCCATGATCTCCAGGACTGACCTCCCTACTGCCCCGTTTCACTAAACTCAGTCTCTTCCACTAGACTGGAAGTGTCAGGAGGTCAGGGAATGAGCCTAACTGCTCACCATTGTACCGCAGTGCCTTGCCCCGAGCCTGACACTCAGATACTCAATGCACGCAGCCTGCAGAGGCAAGGCAACAGCTGGCCTACCTGTGCCTCTGGGAGCGGATACTTTATTCAGAAAAGAAATGGCATTTCTGATGACAAGACGAATCAACGCTGCACTTCGGGGGCCTCAGGTTGGACTCCCCAGCAGTCACTCCTGGTGCCCACACTTTAGCAAGGAAGGAGATGCTCTGTGTTCTATCCCCATCACAGAGCCAGTTACATTAACTGTATTTTCCTGTTTTCTGGATTCTTGATGCTCTGGCATGTGAGGACCATATAGACCCAAGGGGAAATAGACCTCTGTCCCCCACCCCAGGGTGAGCCAGCTCTGGGAGACAGCACTGGGTCCATATACAAGCCAACCGATCCCTAGTCAGCAACCCCCTAATGACCACCTTGATGAGCCAACAGCCCTGCTAGGGCTCAGTTTCAGGCAACCAGAGGCTACCCCTAGAGCCTAGAGCCCCTCAGAGTGATCAGACCAGCCAACCCTAAGCTGTTCACTCTGCCTTACCCTGCCTGCCTGCCCTCAGAAACCTCAATAAAGGCTCTGGCCCAGACACTCCCCTCCCTCCCGTCTTCCACTTCCTGCATCTCATTTCCAGGGAAACCGTGAGTCACATTAATTTTTTCTCTCCATGGCCCTGGCCTCTCCAGGTCATCACTCAGTCACCTTAATGAACCAAGACCAGAGCACAGCATGGGGTGGCTCATGGGTGGGTCTCCTTGTGAGTGTCCTGTCCTCCCCACCTCCAGCCTCAACTCCACTTGACTAATCAGTGTGTCTCGACTGCAACCACAGGAAGCCTTGACACATACAATGAGAAATGAGAAAAAGAACATTTCTGCAAAGGGAGGTGAAAAACAAATCCCAGATGGGCTGCTGAGAGCCCTGGTTAAGACTCTGGAGCCAGACAGCCTGGGTGTGTGTGAATCCTTCCTCTGCCACCTGGCTCAGCTGTTCCCACCCTGAACTGCCCTTCCTCAGTGGGACCTGTGACACCGGAAGTGAGGTGAGGATGAAAGCGCATTAATAAGGGGAAGTGCCCGGCACAGAGGATGCCATCTGGGTGTTAACTGCTACCATTTCAAATCAGGCACCCAGAGCAGCCAGCCCTGTGGGAGGAAAGATCATCCCCGTGATCTTGGTTCAGCACTTAACACACATCTGGTACAAACACTGAAAACCATCCTCACACTGCAAGCCAACCGGGTGGGGATGATTATCATCCCCATTATACAGATGAGAAAACTGAGGCTCAGGAGGTTGGTAAATAGTCCCCAAAGCACCAAGCTAGGAATTGGTGCATGCAACCAGGATTTCTGATTCTAAAAGCTCTCCTCTCCTCTCTGCACTTTCAACCTCCCTCATTTCTTATCCCCCAACTTCAACGAATATATCCTGAGCTCGGTGCCAGGCTCCAGGCCCGGGAGCTGAGGCCACCAAGACTTTATGACTTTTACAGGATCGTTTGGGGTAAGGTCACAGAGGCTGGTGGCAGCAGTAAGTAAGGCCATGCAGATGGAGACCAGAGCTGTGAAGGGGAAGCAGAGGTTGCTGTGGGGCTGAAAGAAACCTAGAGACCGGGGAAGGCCTCTTTGGTGAAGAACGTTCTAGGCAGAAGAAAGGCAGGCATGAGGGCCCTGAAATAAGAAATGTTTATGGAACTATCTGAAATCCAGAGTGATGGCCACTTAGTAACAGAAGGAAAGCCATATATGGTGGGAGTAGAGGGAATCTCTCAGACTCAGCACACCTCACATTTTGAACCAGAGCATTCTTTTTTGTCAGGGCCTTTCCCATATGCTATAAGTGAACTCATGTGTTAACGTCAGCTGGTCAGGTGGGGTGGGGTGGTGATGGCTGGGGGAAAAGTCATGCAAATCAGCACTGAGGGCAGGCAAAGAAATGTAACCCTTGTGTAACAGCCACACGTGCTACAGTTTGGGGTTGGTGTCGCTTCAAAACAATAGCCAGGCAGTGATTTAAGTTCACTGGGACTCTTCACAAGTCCCAGGACAGCACTTCACAGTTTAGGCAAGACTTTATGGAGAGCCTGCAACTCTAAAGCCATGTGCTGCAAGCTCACTTCTACCCTGGAGAGTGGTCTGATGAGTGAGAAGGGGACACAGAAGAGGGGCCAAGTGGATGCTTTTTTCATTTGCTAATAACCATTTCTAACAAGAAAGAAAATTTCACTGGGCAAGGCTTTACTGACTCATTCTTAATTTATCCTCAAAACAGACTCATGTGGTAAATATTACCCCATTTTCAAAGCTTAGAAAGACAAGGAACTGACACAGTCATCACCAAGCCAGTAAACTTAACTCTTACCACAATCCCCTTACACTCTCAGCTCTAGCTACACCAGCCTTCTTGCAGTCCTGCCTCAGGACATTTGCACAGGTCTATCCTCCTTTCTTCATTCTGGTTAACTCCACTTGACCTTCACATCTCAGTTTATCCACCTCCCAAGAAGCCTTCTCTGTTTTTTTTCCAGACCAAACCACCCTATTAAAAGCTCTCTTATCAACAGGGCTTTGTTTTCTGCATCAGAACTTGTTAATGTTGCAGTTTAACAAAAGAGCCATTGTGTGCAGGCTCCCCACTGTAGGCCTATGTGTCAGATTCAAGAGGCCACAAACTCTCTGATGCTACCCTGAAGGAAAGGTGGGGTTATGTTCCCTTCCAAACTGGGTTAGACTTAGTGACTTGTCTGACCAATAGAATGTGGTGGAAGTAATATTCTGGGAGCTCTGAGCTTAGGCTATTAAGCAGCTCCTGCTGGGACTCCTGGAACATTTACTCTTGAGAAGTCTCTTCCTGGAACCCAGCCACTATGCTTGAAGGAGCCCAAGCCACATGTGCTCCAGTCGACAGCTCCAGCTGAGCTCCCGGCCAACAGCCAGCCCTGTGAACGAGACGCACTGGGCCAAACCAGTGAAGGCAGCACCAGCCCATATCTGACGGTAAAAGTGAAAGTTGCTCAGTTGTGTCTGACTCTTTGTGACCCCATGGACTATACAGTCCATGGAATTCTCCAAGCCAGAATACTGGAGCGGGTAGCCGTTTCCTTCTTCAGAGGATCTTCCTAACCCAGAGATCGAACCCAAATCTCCCACGTAGCAGGCGGACTTTTTACCAGCTGAGCCGTCAGGGAAGCCTGAGAATATTGGAGTGGGTAGCCTATCCCTTCTCCATAGGATCTTCCCAACCCAGGAATCAAACCGGGGTCTCCTGCATTGCAGGCGGATTCTTTACCAGCTGGGCTACCGGGGAGGCCCTATATCTGACTGTAACACATTGGAAAACCCAAAGGAGAAGCATCCTGCTAAAAGCCTAGTTAACCCACAAAACTTGGAGAAATAATAATAAATAACTGTTTAAACCACTAAGTTTGGCAGCAGTTTGTTACACAGCAATAGATAGCCAGGTACCCATGGGATCCAGGATAATGTACATCCTAGGTGTACATTCTCGAGGCAGCAACTGTGACTAGGTGCCTAGTAAACATGTTGTTTAAGTGTTAGTTGCTCAGTCCTGTCCATCTCTTCGCGACCCCATGGACTGTAGCTGGTCAGTCTCTCCGTGAAATTCTCCGGGCAAGAATACTGGAGTGGTTTGCCATTTCCTTCTCCAACATATTATCTGTGGATTACATGAAGAATTTAATATGTGAATTAATTAATGGTGAAGGCTAGATTTGAACCCGGAGAAGGCAATGGCAACCCACTCCAGTACTCTTGCCTGGAGAATCCCAGGGACGGGGGAGCCTGGTGGGCTGCCATCTATGGGGTCACACAGAGTCGGACACGACTGAAGCGACTTAGCAGCAGCAGCAGCAGCAGATTTGAACCAGTTTGCACGCTTGCATAATAACTCCCTTCAGTCGTGCCCTACTCTTTGCCACCTTATGGACTATAGCCCGTCAGGCTTCTCTGTCCATGGATTCTTCAGGCAAGAATACTGGAGTGGGTTGCCATGCCCTCCTTCAGGGGATCTTTCCTGACCCAGGTATCGAACCCAGGTCTCCTGCATTGCAGGCAGATTCTTTACCGCTGACCCACTGGGGAAGCCCCTAAATCAGTTTATAGCTCTCCAAATTCCTCTTCCTTTTCTTTTTAACCATAATAACCTCATGTTCCCTTAAAAGGAAAACATCTTTTTTTTTTCCTGCCTATTATATTTGCTACATGCTTGGGAGGAAGTCGAGCCTTGTCACAACACAATGGTAGCCCCAGCAGCTGTCTATTCCAGGGGAAGTTCAGGGTTAAAGACAGCTTGTTTTTGTGTTGTTAGTCCTCACCATGGTACTGCATAGTAGCTGACACACTTTTTCTGTAAAATGCCACACAGTAAATATTTTCAGCTTTGCAGACCATAAGGCCTCTTGCTGCAACTATTCAATTCTACCCTAGGGTGAAAGCTGCTGTGATGACATGTAATGAATGACTGCAGCTGTGTTCCAATAAAACTTTATTTACAAAACTGACAGCAGGCCAGATTTGTCCATCCCTGATACAGAGTGTAATCCAATCATCTTTAAATTTGGGAGTGACCATGTTTGGAGAACCCATGAAACAGACAATGCCTGTGATGGAAATGACTTTCAGTACTCAATAATGCATTGTAAATGACAACTTGTACTATATTTGAGCACGGACAAGTAGGTTCAGGTGCCAAAGATGTAAGAAAAAGATACAGTAAAAGAAATTAATGTAAAAAAATTTAACATTGAGCAAAATATAATCCACTGACCTCTTTTCTTTGTCTATAAATTGGGGTGGGGGGCTTCCCAGGTGGTTCAGTGGTAAATAATCCATCCACCAAGCAGGAGACGTGGGTTTGATCCCTGAGCCAGAAAGATCCCCTGGGGAAGTAAATGGCAACCCACTCTAGTATTCTTGCCTAGAGAATCCCACGGACAGAGGAGACTGACAGGTTACAGCCCATGGAGTCTCAAAGAGTCAGACAGAGCTAACATTTGGGAGGATCAGGAGAGCAACATTCCACAAAAGGGATATTTGGAAAGTACTGAGGCAGCTCACAGCAAAGAGAACTTCCCCTCATAAGCCCTCAATAAATTATTATTTTTTTATTTATTTATTTTAATTGGAGGTTAATTACTTTACAATATTATATTGGTTTTGCCATACATCAACAGGAATCTGCCACAGGTATACACGTGTTCCCCATCCTGAACCCCTCTCCCTCCTCCCTCCCCATACCATCCCTCTGGGTCATCTCAGTGCACCAGCCCCAAGCATCCAGTATCATGCATCGAAGCTGGACTGGCGATTCGTTAATATATGATATTATACATGTTTCAATGCCATTTTGACAAATAACTGAATCTGTGTCTATTAGAATGAGAGTAATCCACTTATTACTATTAGCCCATTCAACAATAAAGCTCAACTACTATGTGAAGTTTATTCAAAGCAGCAAAACCTTGTCAAATGGCTTCCTTACTCTTCTGTCATTATGGAAGCCTTCACTTTCGGAAAGTACGATCTAGGTTAGCCAAAACTGGCAAAATAACTGAACTTATGTATATATGAGGCATAGTGCACAAATTATGAGTTGCACCCAAACTCTAGATGTCAGAGTTATATGGTTAATTTCTTAATCTATGTATTTTAAAATAATTATAGGCTCGATATATTAATGTTTAAATGAGTCACAAAGGCATGTTTGTGTTCATTCTCAGGCAACAGAAACTTGCTATGCTAATTGTTATCAGCAATAATGGCTCAATATACAAAGGATTTCTAAACTCACAAAGCAGTTAAAAAAAAAAACAAACAGTATGGCATCATTTTATTCTTAATCAGACCCAGGAGTGGATGGAATAGGTATAACTGTTTTCATTTTATAGGTAAAGAAAGTGAAGTTCACGACAAATGCCAGTGACAGGCCCGAGGTCACAATTCATAAGCGGTAGAGAAGTGGCTGCAAACCACCCCTTTCAGCCCCAGCCCCTTGCACATGAAACAGCTCAAGAGAACAGGATAACTCCTCTCCAGTTATAATTAATAAGCAATATCTCTTTCCATTGTTCTCTGCAAAGTTTAGCAACATCCAAAAAAATGTTCTTGACTAATTATCAGATTTTTTTTTTTTTCGGCCAAGGGTCCAAATGTTCAATTGAATGGGCGTGCATATTATTTGTCACTTCATATCTTTAAAGGGAGGCAAATGTCCAATAATGACCCAAGGGCTTGGCTTGTAAGCAAGTTTCAACTGAAAACATCAATTTACTGTCTGAATTTGCCTCCATTTCAACAACTGAATCTTTCTTAATTGACTCAGTAAATAAAATGCACTTTGAATTTAAACACCAGGGCAGATGGTGAGTTGGTCCAAGCCAGATGGCCCCACCTTTGGGACCTCAGCAAACCTAAGCAAGTGGCTTCTGCCGCGGGGCTCTTGAACCACCAGAGGCAAGCACCGGTGTCCCTTTCCTACACCTATGCTCATGCTGAGATTCTCTTTGCTTTGCAAGTTGGTTCACCTTATTAGCATCACCGTTCAGATCAAACTGGACTCTGTTAACAAAATTAATAGTTCGACATATATTTTGATCTTAAAAAAATACGCCAGGGCTTTGCTCATTGTTCTTTTTATGGGAGGCTGAGGTAAGTCCAAGATAGAAGAATCATTGTGAAGTCCCTGAAAAATCTGTGCCAATTAAGGAGTGGCAGACTGTATTTCCAAAAATGGCACAATTATGTTGCCCATCCCATACAGTTTTCTGCAAGGTGACCTTGCCACGCATATTCCCTCTCCGCATCCCAACATGAGGTGGGTCTATTTTCCTAACCCTAGAATCTGGGTGGGCCCTTGGACTGCTCTGAGCCACAGAACTGGCCAGGGTGATGCTGTGCTTTTTTCCCCTGCCTCCTGGAGGCCAGCGGCCACAGAAGCAGCCTCACTCCTCTGAGACCATCACACTGTGAGCAAGTCAAGTTACACAAGAGGCTCTGGCAGACAAGATGCCACATGGACAGAGAGGGAGCTGAGGCGGAACAAGACACCAGACACATGAATGAAAAGGTCATCCTAGAACTGGGTCCTCCAGCCCCTGCTGCAGAAGCAAACCGCCCGACAGAGCCCTTCCTGTATCCCTCACCCACAAAACCACGAAGAAGACAAGATTGTCCTTTCAATTCACTAGGTTTTCAAAGAGCTTGTTGTATACGAGAGAGCTAGTACATGTAGTATTTTTAATATTCAGTGTTTTTTATAGTTATTTACAATGTTGAGTTAGTTTCAAGTACACAGCAAAGTGATTCCACTATAGATTTTATATATAAAATCTATATATAAAGATATATAGATTTTCAGGTTTTCAGGTTCTTTTCCATTATAGGTTATTATAAGATATTGAGTGGGCTTCCTAGGTGGTACTAATGGCAAAGAACCCACCTGTCAATTCAGGAGAAGTAAGAGATGCAGGTGCAATCCCTGGGTCAGGAAGATCCCCTGAAGAAGGGCATGGCAACCCACTCCAGTATTCTTCTTGCCTGGAGAATCCCATGGACAGAGGAGCCTGGCAAGCTACGGTCTATGGGGTTGCAAAGAGTTGGACACAACTGAAGCAACTTAGCATGCATGCATGGAAGATATTGAATATACAGCTCCCTGTTCTATACAGTAGGACAGGGAACTATATATTAACCCCAGACTCCTAATTTATCTCCCCCCATCCCCCGCTATCCCCTTTGGTAACCAGAAGTTTGTTTTCTATGTCTGTGAGTCTATTTCTGTTTTGTAAATAAGTTCATTCGAGGCCACTGTGAAT
Source organism: Budorcas taxicolor (assembly GCF_023091745.1). NCBI lineage: Eukaryota > Metazoa > Chordata > Mammalia > Artiodactyla > Bovidae > Budorcas > Budorcas taxicolor. The sequence continues at coordinate 27,338,699 of NC_068911.1, forward strand.
GGACATCTAGTGTGCAGACTGCAAACGTGGGGCTGAAACCCAGCCAATGCCCCTCACCAAGCTGTGCCCAGGGAGAATGGCCCTCACCCAGCTGGACACTCTCCCTAGTCCTCCACCAAAAAAGTGCCTTCATCCTCCCAGCAAAGGCCCCATATAGACCAGCACTGCCTCCAAGCCCAGATGTCCAGAATGGAGACCTTGACCCCTGGACACTTGCGAGTTTTAAGGAACAATGTGATGACTGTGGCTGACTGTGGTTACTCTTCCTGCTGCCCTCCTGGCCACCTCATTGGGTTTGCCTGTGGAATACAGGCCTGCTTCCTTCTATCCCTAAGCTGCAAACTCCATATGTGGCTGAAGCCCTCCCTGCCCAGTGGGTCTGCTCCTTCAGCGGTGTTACCTGCTCACTGATGCCATGTGAAATGGCAGTCACTGCCTGGCCTCAAGGGCAAGGGTGGCCATCCAGGAACAGCTGCCAGTTGGACTCATTCAGAGCCCATTAAGGTGATTTTTTTCCCCTGCGAGGCTCCTCCATGAGGACTAAATACTAATGAGCCTTTGGTACAAAGGAGGCCTCCCGTTGCCCTGGGGGCTTGGCAGTGGGGTTGCGGGGCCATACTGTGCACCATTCCTCCCCAACTCACCCTCCTGTGCAGGAGTCAATACTGATCAATGTTATTTGATGAGATGCTTAAAGGCTCACCGTGCTGTGATGGCAATGCCCCAAGAACAAGTCTTAGTCTAAGCACATCCTGTAGCCAAAACCCATGGGAACAGAGATGTCAGAGGCCGAAGATGTCTTGGCCTCCTAAGAAGGAGCAGGAAGTCTGACCAGCCCTCAGTCCTACCCTCTGTGCCTGTCCTGAGAGCTTTGTCCGTCCAATGGGGGCTGTGGACATCCTTTCCCATTTTCTCCCTCTGAGAAGATGGTGCATATTGCCTGGACTTTAGAGCCAGAAAGATCTGTGTTCAAATCCAGACGCTTCCTAGCTCTGTGAGTTTGGGCTGCACTGCTAAATCTCTCTGGATCTCTATTTCCTCAGCTATAAAATGGAAGCACCAGAGTTAGCATAATACTAGAAACAGCAGCACACAAGTTATCCTATGTGGTTTGTGAACAAACCTTTCTGAAAAATTTCAGTAGTTATGTATTTACACTGATGTAGCCTATATGAAGGGTTTGCCTGGTAGCTCAGCTGGTAAAGAATCTGCCTGCAATACAGGCACTTCGATTCCTGGGTAAGGAAATTCCCCTGGAGAAGGGATAGGCTATCCACTCCAGTATTCTTGGGCTTCCCTGGTGGCTCAGGTGGTAAAGAATCCGCCTGCAATGTGGGAGACCTGGGTTCAATCCCTGGGTTGGGAAGATCCCCTGGAGGAGGGCATGGCAACCCACTCCAGTATTCTTGCCTGGAAAATCCCCATGGACAGAGGAGCCTGGCAGGCTACGGTCCAGGGGGTAGTGAAGCGTAGGACATGACTGAGCAACTAAGTACACAGCACATTCTATAATTAAACAGGCCTTGTTAACACCATGACTTTATGGACAGTATAGGGTAAGTTTGACAATAAGTAAAAAGTGAGTAGATTATATATATATAAATGAAAGTGTTTATATATATATGAAAGTGTTAATCGCTCAGTGGTGTCCAACTCTTTGTGACCCGATGGACTTACAGCCTGCCAGGCCCCTCTGTCCATGTAATACTCCAGGCAAGAATACTGGAGTCGGTTGCTATGCCCTTCTCTCTCTCTCTCTCTCTCTCTCTCTCTCCATATATATAATTACTATTGCTGGGGAAAGTGTCATGGAGACACTGATGAACATGGACACCCTCCCCGTCCCCGCACATGCTCATTAGGTATGGTATAGACACCGCCTCGCGCACAGTAGGTGCTGGATCACTGTCTGCCTCCCTTTCCCATGGGCCTCCTGTCAGTGCAGCCCCAAGGCTTGTGACAGCATCAACCTCCACCCCCGACCTTGGCTCCAGGCTCATTAGGGCTTGGCCAAGGCTTAGAAAGTTGGAGGCAGAATCTTGGGGATTTTTCCAGGCCTCCAGGGTGATGAGGAGGAACAGCTCTCAGCTTTGCAGGTCATGATTTCCCTTTAAGCGCCTCGTAAACAGCAGGGCTGGCCCACCTCCATAAAATTTTATTTGGGGCTTGCGATTCTCCACTCTTTCACACCATATGCTGCCCTTTCTCTGTGTGTTTAACTCCCTGCTGACAACTGATGAGACTTAGACGCGTGGATAGGGCAGGGTGAGAGCCAGGGAAGGCAGCTCATTAGCACTGTCTATAGATTTTAAAAGCCAAAAACCTATTTTTTTTTGGACCAATTATATAGGATGTCGAGTAGCTCCCCTCCCAATGGCCACCTTTAGATAGCTGTTGCTGCTGCTGCTAAGTTACTTCAGTTGTGTCTGACTCCGTGCGACCCCATAGATGGCAGCCCACCAGGCTCCCCCGTCTCTGGGATTCTCCAGGCAAGAATACTGGAGTCGGTTGCCATTTTCTTCTCCAATGTGTGAAAAGTGAAAGTGAAATCACTCAGTAGTGTCCAACCCTCAGCGACCCCATGGACTGCAGCCTTCCAGGCTCCCCGGTCCATGGGATTTTCCAGGCAAAAGTACTGGAGTGGGGTGCCATTGCCTTCTCCGTTAGATAGCTGAGGCTAAATAAACTGAGAAGGTGTATCAGCATTAATCAGGTCCATGGACTAAGAATTCTTAAATGTCTATGGAGCGATACAACCTTTCAGTTTGTAGAAATCCCACATTGAATGTGCAGGACCCAAGTCCACATTTCAGGAAAGGCGCTTTGTTAACTGTTCCCAAGAACTCACCCAACTTTCATCGACTGCTGCTCATGGCACCTGTGGCTACACGTGGCCTGTATTTACTTCATTCACCTGAGCTTCTTTTCCTTGCTATGACATAGCTGGTCCCTGAGGCCATGCCCCTGGTTCAGGCTGTTCCTTGAGTGTGGATGCCCTTCTAGTATCTGCCCAGGGAGCTCAAAGACACCCTTCAGACTCAGCTCAGATGCCACGCCCTCCAAGAAGCTTCCTCTGACTTCCTCAGAGTCAATGCCCTGCTGTGCTGAGCTGCTTCTGAACCTCCTTGGTTGAACTTTGTGTGGCACCATAGCCTGCTTCCAAAGCTGTGCATGTATTGGTCCGTGAGCTCTGCCTCCAAGGTCCCATATGAGGCAAGCAGCAAAGTAAGTGAGCCATGTATGCTCAGAGAATGAATGAACACAGGAATCTGATGAGGGACAGTGTCCATTCATCTAACAAATCTTCATTGAGCACGCACCACGTGTGGGGAGCTAAGCATCAGGATATCTCACTAAACAAGGTAGGACACACTCCTGCCAGCATGGGGCTCACACTCTAGATACAAGCAGACAAAGCTAAAAACAAACAAGAGTATTTCAGATAGTGATAAACATTATGGCAACAATAAAATAACAGTACAGAGCAGGGATGGGCATCTACAGCCAGTGGTTTGCCCGGCCCTGCTCTAGGCTATCATTTTATAAATCCAGCCTGCTGCTGTTTCTATAAATAAAGCGACTGAAACACAGCAATATCCATTTATCTACATCTTGTTTCCGACTTCTTTCTCACAGCAATGGCAGAGCTGAATAGGTACACCACAGACCATATGGCCCACAAGCCCAAAACATCCCTATCTGGTCTTTTACAGAAGAGATCCCTGACATAGAAAGTGATTGCAGGAAGAGGGGGACTTAAAGTGGGTGGACAGGGGAGTTCTAAGACCACAAGGATAAGAAGGCATCTGCCATTCAAATGTCTAGGGGAAAGGGTTCCAGGCAGAAAGAACAGCAAGTGCAAAGTCCCTGGGGTAGGTTTCAGTTCAGTCCAGTTCAGTCACTCAGTCTTGTCCAACTCTTTGTGACCCCATGAATTGCAGCACGCCAGGCCTCCCTATCCATCACCAACTCCTGGAGTTCACTCAAACTCATATCCATTGAATCAGGCATCCAGCCATCTCATCCTCTGTCATCCCCTTCTTCTCCTGCCCCCAATCCCTCCCAGCATCAGAGTCTTCTCCAATGAGTCAACTCTTCGCATGAGGTGACCAAAGTACTGGAGTTTCAGCTTTAGCATCATTCCTTCCACAGAACACCCAGGACTGATCTCCTTTAGAAAGGACTGGTTGGATCTCCTTGCAGTCCAAGGGACTCTCAAGAGTCTTCTCCAACACCATAGTTCAAAAGCATCAATTCTTCGGCGCTCAGCTTTCTTCACAGTCCAACTCTCACATCCATACATGACCACTGGAGAAACCATAGCCTTGACTAGATGGACCTTAGTTGGCAAAGTAATGTCTCTGCTTTTGAATATGCTATCTAGGTTGGTCATAACTTTTCTTCCAAGGAGTAAGCGTCTTTTAATTTCATGGCTGCAATCATCATCTGCAGTGATTTTGGAGCCCAAAAAAATTAAGTCTGACACTGTTTCCAGTGTATCCCCATCTATTTCCCATGAAGTGATGGGACCAGATGCCATGATCTTCGTTTTCTGAATGTTGAGCTTTAAGCCAACTTTTTCACTCTCCTCTTTCACTTTCATCAAGAGGCTTTTGAGTTCCTCTTCACTTTCTGCCATAAGGGTGATGTCATCTGCATATCTGAGGTTATTGATATTTCTCCTGGCAATCCTGATTCCAGCTTGTGCTTCTTCCAGCCCAGAGTTTCTCATGATGTACTCTGCATAGAAGTTAAATAAGCAGGGTGACAGTATACAGCCTCGGTGTACTCCTTTTCCTATTTGGAACCATTCTGTGTGCATGTCCAGTTCTAACTGTTGCTTCCTGACCTGCATATAGGTTTCTCAAGAGGCAGGTCAGGTGGTCTGGTATCCCCATCTCTCAGAATTTTCGACAGTAGGTTTAGGCTTGTCTTATTCTAGAGACAGAAAGGAAGCCAGTGTGGCTAACGTGGTGGAGAATGGCACAAGACCAGACCATGGCAGGTAAAACTCAGGGGATGTGGAACCTCCCAGGCCATGGTGAGGGCTCATGTTAATATTCGTGAATAATTTCAAAAGACAGTGCAGTGAGTTCTCTGGTTTCTGAGCAACAAGTGGTGAGATTGTCACCACGGAAGAGGAGGAGGTGATGGCCATCAGCATGGATAAAAAAGCCTAAGATGATGACAACTTTGCTCCAGACATTTTTCCCCCCAAGAACAAAGTTTCCCTGTCTAGGCACCCAGCTCTGCCTGACCACGCTCCCCACCCCTCACCCACTGACACTGCCTCCAAGGTTGTCCAATTGCTCAGGTAAGATGCTTCTAGTACGGCTGAACCAGCGGGCTAAACGTGTATCTCACAGATACCAATTTTATTTAAAAGACTGTTTCTTTACTTACATTCATGTTTTAAAAAGAACTGTTCACTCTATAAATCACAGGTTTAATATACCAGTAAAAATATACTTTTTCCTTAAAATATAATAAATACTTTGTATTTTAAGGAAAAATGTTCACCTGTCTACCACCTAAATTCACCTGAGCTACACTTTGGGTAAAAATAGCTGACATTTAGATGTGCCAGAACCCCACTTAGTGCAACCCATGACCAACCAGCTCCTGACATGATTTTGGGGAGGGACTGCTGTAGGGGTATCAGAGGGAGTGGTGAGGTCAGAGGGCAGCTTAGGGAAAGCGGCCCATGCTCTGGAGTCAGACAGAGCTTAAATCTGATCCTATCACTGACCAGCTGTGTGCTCTGGGCCAAGTCAAACCTTGAGAGCCTCAGAATTCTCATCTGTAAGAGACAGCTGGGCTGTACACAGGGCAAGAATTAAGAGATACGCATGAGTTGGCGCAGGCCGTGACAGACACTAGATGTTCCATAAATGACCAAGCTGGGATGACTAATACATAATCTCCTAGGGTTATCATTATGATCATCAAATGTCCTTTAGTCTCTCAAAAAGTGTTAACAGCATCTTGTCACCAGCATGTCTAAGTTTCTGCAACATCCCTAGTGCCTAGCTCACTCGCCGCCCTTTGGAGACCTCTTGGTAGAACAGTAATTTTCCGTTGGGTTCACCAAACTAGGTCTCCTGTTTCTTGCTTTCCTTTCATTTTTCTGTTTCCACAAGACTCCTGATGAACAACCGTTCAGAGGGGGGCAGGAAAGCGATTACAGCAATGCTCCTTGCTCTGGTCCCTGCTGGGTTGGGAAGCTGCTATTTCAGCCTCAATCAGCTACCTGCAGGGTCACTGGATGCAATTCCCCCCCACAGGGACCAAGAGGAAGCGGCACCCTTGGGCGCCTTCCACCAGTGACCTGTGGCCTGAAGTTCCGACTGTTAAGATGTCCCCACAGACCTCAACCTAAGCCAGATGGGATCCCAGTTTCTTTAAGGAGCACCCCTGTCGGAAAAGCGGCATCCCTCACTGACTCCGCAGGGAAAAGTGCAACATAGAAGCCCTGAAAGCAATCACATCAGAGTTGTGAGGCTCAAATACCGACCTTGACTGGGGATAATCCGAACTTCACTTGGAGATGCCTCTGCATGAGCAGATTCACCTAAAGGCTTAATTTAAGAAACCATTCAAAGTGTTGTTTCTTCTCATGGCACACAGTAAGGCAGAGGAAGTCAGCCAGACACACGAAGGGTGGGTGGTGACACACGGCTGCGATACCATCACTGGCCCAGGATAACACAGCCGCTGGCTAACGGGATGTCACGCACCCAGCTCTCAGTTCTCAGCGCCCCCAGGAACAGGCACCATGTGGGTCTTCTGACCCCATCACTGGCTACCAGTATTGGCTACCTACGTTGCAGGGCCTGATGCAAAAAAACAGTGAGGGCATCTGTTTTTAAAGTTATTAAGAATTCCAAAGTGGTAACAACTGAGCGTGAAATGAGCACAGGGTGTGTCCTCCTGAGCAGGGAACCCAGGGCACCAGGCGCACCCAGGAAGCCAATTCTGCTCACTTCCCCCTCTGGGTGCCTCCTGTGGTTACTCTCACGAGATTTTCTCACTCTAACCCCACCCTGTGATTTGACAAGGAATTCTTTTCTGCTTTCTTCTACTTGTGAATGTCTCTATATTACGCCTTTACAAATAATAACAAATATGGCCTTCCAGTTTCACAAATAATGAATATCCTCTCTTGCAAAGAATAAAATGACATAAAACAATGCTCACCCAGGGCACTCTTCAAGTAGAGTCGGGTGGCATCTAAGAAATCAGGGGTCCTTTGAGTTTTTCAGTTTGTGGCTAAGAAACCCAAACCCTAAACTTCATCAAAGTTCAGTCACTTTATCCTAACAGGCAGGCTCCAAAGAGAATCTGGGAATGGAGGGCATTCATAACACAGAGGTGGGATGGCGGGATGGGAGGGAGGGGGCATATGTACACATGTGGCTGATTCGTGTTGATGTATGGCAGAAACCAACAGAATTATCCTCCAATTTTAAAGAAATCAAAAAGGGAAAAAGAAGTGTCATGACCCAAAGCTTATAATAAATGGAAGATGAAAAAGTCAAATAAGAAAAGTTAACACATTTTATTAAGTAAATAAAAATAAGTAAGTTACAACTAATCAAAGTTATATAATAAAAAACAAGTAAGAATATAACCATCTCCAGATCAAATGTTACCAACTTTTTCTGCAAAGGTCTGGAAAGTAAACATTTTCAGTTCTGCCAGCCATAAGGCAGCTCTTACTTCTGCAGTCTGAGTCCCAAGGAGCCACAGAAAATACAGAAAGAATGGGCGTGGCTATGTTCTCACACAAAAAAATTTTTTTCTTAATGAAAACAAGCATCTGGCCAGATTTGCTCCAAGGGTGCTGATTCCAGATTTAGAGCAGCACTTTGCAAGCTTCAAAGTGCATGAACAGGACCTGGGGATCGGTTAAAACGAGATTCTGATTCTGGGAATTGCAGGTGGGGTCGGAGGCTCTGCATTTCTAACAGGATCCCAGAGGATGCCAGTGCTGGTAGTCCAAGACGGCACTTTGAGTAGCGAAGGGAGTAGACCTCCCCCCACCCCCCGCCAAAAAAAAAAAAAAAGAGAACCTACCAAAGAACCCAAATTTATGAAATGCTTAGCAGAACACAGCATCAAAAAGTAATTTATTTTCTCATCATCGAGGAACAGAGCTATGCGATTTAAGTCCATCTCCAAGAGAGGACTACCATGTCATTGGCGATCAAGGACGGAGTTAACTATCATTATCAGAAGCAAACGCTACACAGTTTTTAAGGACTGCTGTGATTTTCTGGTGACAGTTAACAGCGGCATATACCAATCAATGCAGGTAAATGAATCCATTCGAAGGCGGCCATGGATGGTAAATCACATTGTCCAATAAAGTCGCTAAATTAGCACCAGTGTGATGCAGAACTTTTTATAAGAGCGAATCCTCTCTGGAATGAGAAGGGTTACAGGGAGCTGGAGCTAGCAAAGCTGGAGTCGGGGAGGGCAGTGGGAGTGAAGGACAGGGGCCCCTCTGGGCTGGAAGCTCTGACATCTGCTGGGGACGCGCATGTGGAAATTGGGGTCGAGACCCTTCTGGTGTGTTGTCGAGATCCCACTGAGGGCCTGCTCTCCACACGCAGGGGGCAATTTTTGTATTTCACCTACAATGGTCTCTAGTAAACAACGCCACTGTCCAGCTCACAGTAAGAGCAGAAATGAATGGTTCTGATCATCCATTGTCGGTGAGAATGTAGAATGATGCAGCTTGGGAAACCTTTGGAAAACAGTCTGGCAATTCCTGAAAAAAGTTAAATATAAATTTATCACATGACCCAGAAATTCCACTCCTGGGAGTCTACCCAAGAGAAATGAAAAAGCATGTTCACATACAGACTTGGGCAGAAATGTTCACAGCAGCCCCATTCACAGCAGCCTAAGCAGCCATCGACTGGTGAATGGATACAGAAAATGGCCATGATCCAGCGGAACACCACTCAGCAGCATGCCCCAAGTTCAGGCCTCAATGACATTATGCAAAGGCAGAAAAGCCAGATACAAAAGACCACATATGGTATTAGCCCCTTTCTGTGAAAGGCCCAGAACGAGCAAATCTATAGAGGCAGAAAGTAGAAGAGCAGATGCCTGGGGAGTGACTACAGACTCGCCTGAAGAATTTAATATTGGCACAATGGAAATGTTTTAAAACTAGACTATGGCGATGGCTGGGCTTCCCGGGTGGCGCTAGTGGTAAAGAACCTGCCTGGCGATGCAGGAAACAAAAGAGATGCAGGTTCGATCCCTAGGTCGGGAAGATCCCCTGGAGACGCGTATGACAACCCACTCCAGTATTCTTGCCTGGAGAATTTCATGGACAGAGAAACCTGGAGGAGTACAGTCCATAGGGCTACACAGAATCGGACACGACTGAAGTGACTTAGCCCACATGCATGCATGGTGATGGTTACACAGCTTGGTGAATTTACTAAAAAAATCACTGGAGAGACATTACATTAAAATCACTGGGTACACGTTAAAATGTGTAAATTTTATGGTACATAAATTGTACTTCAATGAAGTTGTTTTAAAAATTAAATGTTCCCATCGTGTCCTTCCCTGTCACTCTCTAGTTCTTAAAATACTTGGGAATCCCATACACTGCAACAGACCCAGAAGACCCTTTGTTTATTCCAGCTGAGGCTGAAGTGTTAGTCGCTCAGTTGTGTCCGACTCTTTGTGATCTCAAGGACTAGCCCATCAGGCTCCTCTGTCCATGGAATTTTTCAAGGACTATAGCCCACGAGGCTCCTCTGTCCATGGAATTTTCCAGGCAAGAATACTGGAGTTGGTAGCCATTCCCTTCTCCTGGGGATCGTCCCGACCCAGGCATTGAACCTGGGTCTCCCACGTTGCAGGCAGATTCTACCGTTTGAGCCACCAGGGAAGCCAGGACTTTGACACAGGCAAACACCCTGAAGGTGTTGACTCGCCAAAGGAGGGAAATAAACAGGCATGGAACAGTCCTTGGTGTGCCAGCAAGCACGGAATTCACCTGTGGTTGGAGCATCGTCACCTAGCCCATCAGGATGGTGCCTCTGGAGATGGCTCCTCCACTCACAGCTTTGAGCCTCCAACCCAACCCCAGCCCATTAGGCTCACAAAGACCTCAGCCCAAGGGGAGTCAGAAGTGATGGCAGCTATGGTGAAGACCTAGTCCATCAGCTGGAAACAGAGAGAAAAAGGGAAGCTTGGTATGCTGAGAGCCAATTCACCAACCCTCCAAATGCACCCACAAACTCACTCACCTACCAAGACAGCATGTTCTTTGACACACACTATCACCCTGAAAGTGACTCTCTGGGGTCACATTCCAATGCCAGAAGCAACTTCTATGCTTGGAAGAAAGTAAAAATAACGTCTCCCTGGCGGTATAGCTTTGGCTTGCCCCCAAATGGTACCAAAAACATCTTATGAAATTTCAAGCTATTATGCTATCTCCTGGGCTTCCAGGTGGCTCAGCAGTAAAAAAATCTGCCTGCAATGCAGGAGCTGCAGGAGACGTGGGTTCGATCTGTGGGTTGGGATGATCTCCTGGAGAAGGAAATGACGACCCACTCCGGTATTCTTGCCTGGAGAACCCCATGAACAGGGGAGCCTGGCGGGCTATAGTCTATAGGGCCACAGAGTCGGACACGACTGAAACGACTGAGCAAGCACACATGCGTGCTATCTCCTTCTCTGGGCAGGGGGGTGGGAACAGAACAATCCAAATCACTTGCAGGAGATGATATAGTCCTAGCTGATGGAAAATCATGAAACATAAGAGGGAGGAAGCCAGGAGGAAGTGTGTAGGATGATCCCCAGTGTCTACTACAGCTTTCCTCTCCTAACTCACTTCATCACTCACAAACACACTGGACGGCAGCAGCCAAAGTCAAAGGCGGAACTCGGGGATGGGAACTGGGACTCGAGCTGACCCACATGCCAGCCATGACCTCGGTCACTGGGGGCCGGACCCAGGTAGCTGAGCCAACCAGGTACAGGAGGAGTCCTGTACAGGAGGCTTCGGGGCTGGGAGAATTGAACTGGGCCTCCAGTTCGTGAATTAACAGCTCTCTCTCTGTAGCCCAGAAGTTGAATCAGGAACACTGGTTTCACAGCCAGAGGTCTGATAATCTCTTTCTCCCTTCCCATTGAAAAGGAAAGTATCTAAGATACTGGAGAATACAGTAAAATCCGTAACTCCATTTCCTCTCTTTCTCTCTCTCTCTTTTTCTTTCCCAGTGGCAAGGCTGGATAAGCTTATCAAGTGCAGGCAAACTACATCTTAGCTCTGATCCTTTCAAGAAATCCATTTGGCACCTTTAACATTTCATTTAGCAGATTGAATTTCGGACATGTATTTATGGGGCTGGGTTTGCCCTTAACAGAGTATTGCATAAATCCCATTACAGTATCCACTTTAGCGTGTTTGGGGTTTTCTAAGCCAGGGCTTTATTTAAGTGGACAGCCCCAGAATGAGTCGCTCTGGCTCAGAAACTCTCTCCTCTCCCTCTGGATCCAATCTTTGCAGATTATCTCCACCATCATCAATGTCAAGTGATGTTTTAGGAGCAGTCCTTCTGGCACAGCCCGGAACGAGCCACGTCTCAGCCTCGCTGACCAAGCATCCTCACCCTCCAGTGACTTACATACGGGGTTCCCATCCAGGAATCACCTCACCCCACATCCCTCTTTCTTCTGGCCATAGCCAGTGAAGGTTTGTTAACAATACAATGTTTATTCTGTATGTCTTCAGTTTCCAACAAGAAAAGTGCATTATCTGTAATTTTTTGGGAAAAAAAATTATAAAGAAAAGTGAGCTACGGGAAAAACTGGGGAAGCAAAAGATCTGGGTTAGGAAGCCTTAGCAAGCCAGCTCCTCTCTTTAACCCTGAGATTAGCCATGGAAATAAATGGATTAGTGGCCCCAACCACAAGTGTGCCTGTAGTCATAGAGATGAAAGGAGGGATGCGTGAGAAGGTAATGAGAGCACAGATAACCTGGCTGCCTGGTCCCTGCATTTGCCACACTCATCTCCGTTTTCCATTTCTCACTCATTCTCTCAGCAGGGAGGATGGATGGGCCATTTACATTGCAGGCGGCCGGCCGGGCAGGAATGCAGCTAAAGATGCCCTTGGGGTAAGTAGCTCAGGGGTCCACTGTGGCCAGTGCCACACTGGAGAGGCAGGGAGTCACCAGGCTGGAAGTTTCCATCCTACTGGGACCTGTCCTAGAAGGTCACACAGAGCTCTCCAATCATCAACTTTTCACATGGCTGACTCAAGAGCAGAAAGACAAGCAGCCACCAGCAGTCCACCTCAGAAAGCCAGGTAAAACCGGAGGGCTGCCACCAAGCCCTCTGGGACCCTGTCTGGCAAAGAGAGGCAACCCAGCATCTAGCCACTTTGTCCTAGCGCACAAGCAAGCTTTAAAAAAAAAAGCCCCAGCAGCTGCAGTAGTGAAGAAACACACATGACGAGGGGCTCCAGGACTATTTCAGGCTGTCTCTGGCGGATGGCAGCTGCGGCTTTGGTTACATCTAAGTTTGGCCTCAGAGCTTGTGGGGGTACACTGTGCCTGACGAGAAAAAGAATGTCTGGCGATGTCATCGACTCCTTCAGCCAAGGTTTACAAAGCTCCTGCCACGTGCCAGGCTCCAAGCAAGGAGCTGGCATCCAGTGGGGCCTGCCCGCAGGAGATGACAGTCCAGGGAGGGACATGCAGGGAGCAGCAGATGTGGGGCCAGCGACACGGCTGAGACAGCATGGCTCCTCCTGACAAGACCAACAGGATCGTGAGCACTGAAAACCCAGTACCCTCTCTCCAAGGCTTAGTCTTCTTTTCTTAAATATTTATTCTGATTTATTTATTTGGCTGCACTGGGTGTTGCGGCATGCGGGATCTAGTCCAGGGATTGAACCCAGGCCCCCTGTATTGGAAACGCGGAGTCTCAGCCACCAGGGAAGTCCCCTTAATCTTCTAAAGAGTCTCATCTGCTTTATTTTCTTCCTGTCCCACTTGCCTGAGCGTGGCTGGGGACAGATGCTGTGCACAATGCTTGGGAACTACAGGAGGCGTGAAACATATGACTTCATTTCAGTTTAGTTCAGTTCAGTTCAGTTGCTCAGTCGTGTCCGACTCTTTGTGACCCCATGGACTGCAGCACGCCAGGCCTCCCTGTCCATCACCAATTCCCGGAGTTTACCCAAACTTATGTCCACTGAGTTGGTGATACCTTCCAACCATCTCATCTTCTGTCGTCCCCTTCTCCTCCTGCCCTCAATCTTTCCCAGCATCAGGGGCTTTTCAAGTGAGTCAGCTCTTTGCATCAGGTGGCCAAAGTATTGGACTTTCAGCTGTAGCATCAGTCCTTCCAAAGAACACCCAGGACTGATCTCCTTTAGAATGGACTGGTTGGATCTCTTTGCAGTCCCAGGGACTCTCAAGAGTCTTCTCCAACACCACAGTTCAAAAGCATCAATTCCTCAGCGCTCAGCTTTCTTTATAGTCCAACTCTCACATCCATATGTGACTACTGGCTCACTTATGTCCAACTAAATTAGATGCCTAGGTACTATTATGTCTCCATCTTAGAGCTGAGGAAATCGAGGCTCAGAGAGATGAAGTGATTTCCCTAAAGTCACACAGACAGGAGGTGGAGGGATGTGACTGAAGGCTGCCTGGGTTGAGTCCCTGCTTGCAAGCATGATGCCCCCTCATTTTTCAAGGAAGTTTGCTGTGGCTCCAGACACGGTGGATGGCACATAGTAGGGACTCAGCCAATGTCTGATAAATTGAATTTGATCATCTTATTTAAAGCAACTGCAGTCACTCTCAGCTATGGGCCAGGAATGAGGTCATTTTATAAAAATGGAAAGCAGAAGTTTACCCTAAGGAATTTCTTGGAGTTAAAGGTAGGAATCCAGAAAGGAATCTATTCAAATGACCACAGAGCTAAGACATGGCCTCAATATAGGATGATTAAATGAGATGTGCTGAAGAATTACATAACACCTCAGAAAAACAATTTAAGTCTCCACTGGCACTTTCCTTTTTGTAAAATTAGCATTTCTGTTAAGCTCATAATATAGGAGCAGAGGGTTTTATATAACTGCGTGGGTCACACAGGGAAATAGAGACTTATTCCACTCACTTTCAACACTTGTGCTTCCCAGAGAGAACAGTGCAGAAGGCCATCCAGATGAGGTGGCCGATCATGGTAATAACAACAAAAATAATGATCAGTCCTCCTTGTTGTACTTCCTGGTTGCTAGACCCATGCTAAATGACCTAAATGCACCATTCCATTTAATCCTCGTGAAGACCCTTCTGCAACAGGCAAACATCACGGCTCCCCTTTTACAGAAAGGTAACTGACTGAAGCCAGGCTCAGAACACAGGTCATGGGACTGAGAGTCACGTGACTCAGTCTTTTAGCTCACATTTGCAACACTGCTGCAAATAACACTGAAGATTATGTCAAGGGGAAAAAAAAGCTTGCCGAACTCCCAACATCTCAGACAGGAAGGCAAGAAGGCCAGGGCCATCTGGGCCTGTGTCGGATGCAAGCTGCCTGCTTCCCACTTTACTGGCACTTCCCTGGACTAAACTCCCACACGTGGCCACAGAAGAGCACTTTTCAAGCCCAGCATCCTCTGCCTCCACTCATATTTGGCTCCACTGCAACCAAGAAGGCATCTGGGGACAAGTGATCTTTATCTGTACCAAATGTTTATTGGGCTCACTCCAGGAAATGGTCCCATGTTAAGCCAATGTGCACAATGTCACCCACATCTGCTGGGCATGCACTCGTGTCCACATTGTAGCCCTTGGAATGATGTCTCTCTTGGAGGGTGGCCCTGGAAAAGTGTCACCAGGTCCAACAAGATCAACAGCCCACTTTTTATGGAGCAGTTCTCTAGATAAAGAGAGCAGAGGGAAAGTGGGATCAGAGCACTCCTTCGAAATACCTCTCTTCATGCACCAGTTTACAGAAAATTGTTCTTGGGGGCGGGGGACCTTTTAGAAGTATGAAGAAATATAAATCTGGCTAGTTTTCAAAAGAGAGTGAGATTCACTTTCCTGGATTCCAGTACCATTTTCCAGAGCCAAATCGTGTTTCACAATACTTGCAGCAAAGAGGTTGAATCCTGGATGCCGCTTGGTGTACACAGCCATTCTGGGTGGACCATTCCGCAAATCCCTCCCCTAGAAGGAGAGCTGAGGTTTAGTGCCTCATGTTTCATGGACAGAATATGGCAGAAGCGATTGTATTTCATGTCCAAGGTTCAGTTATACAAGAACTGCAGCTCTCTTTCCTATGGTTCTCTTCTTGGACCACTAGCTCTGGGGGAATCCACCTGCTCTGCTGTGAGCTGCCCTATGGTGAAGAACTCAGAAAGATATCCAGATAACCACCAGCAATGAACCGAAGGCCCCAGTCCACCACAAGGCGTTGAGAAGCCACGGCCTGCTGACAGCCGTGTGAGTGAGCTGGGAAGTGGATCTCCCCCCCTCCCCGGTTGAGCCTTCAGATGAGACCACAACTATAGCCACCAGCTCAAATGCAGAATGAATGAATAACTTTAGTTATCTTTTCTAATTAAAATAATATGTGTTCATTGAGAAAAATTAAGAAAATGAGATTCAGATTCAAGACAGATTGTGAATAAGAACTCTCAGCTAAGCTGTTTATATAAAAGATCCCTGACCCACAGAGACTGAGATGATAAATGCCTGCTGTTTAAAACCACTAAGCTTTAGGTATAATTTGTGCATGATAGGTAATTAATACAGTGCCACATATGATCAATCTGAATACCACTGATGAAACACATCTCATGCTATGGGACATAAGGGGCTAAAAGTATAAATGGTAAATTTCTTTGTACTATAAAGACAAAGGTGAGTGACAGAACCTTTGGAGATTCTACAGCAAAAACTAGGGCACCAATCAGAAGATTTTAGATGAATCTGCACTTATTTTGTGAAGACAGAAATGAACAGATGCCGTCACTGGACAAATGAAAAGGCAGAGGACAAAAACCTTCCTGAGAGCCATTTTCAACACAGAAGCACAAATGGATGTCAAACTTTTACTATTTTATCAATTTATGGAGATGTGCTCGCTCACACAGGTAAGCAAAAAGAATAAATCAGAATGACTGTCTGAACGAGGATCCATATCCATACTCATATCTAGCTATAGTCAGTGCAACTATATTCTTGGTCAGTGACTTGTACCAGCTCTTTTTCAATTCTTTGACCTTGATTATACAGAACAGTAGCAAGACCATGGACCTTAGGGTGCAATGATCTGGGTTCCAGGCCCACCTCTGCCCTCACTAGCTATGTGACCTTGGGAAGACAGAAACATAGTTTTATTTTCTCATCTGCAATAAGGGGAAAAAATCCACATCACTGCGGCAATGCAAAGGTTTGTTGTGTTTATATTTGAAAGTGCTTAGTGTGGTCTACAGCACAGTTGCCCAATAAAATATGAGCTTCCTTGTGTAAGCTCCTCCTGGGTTCTCTGCTGTGGTCTGTGATAACCCAGGCTGAAAATCTCCAGTGGATGTGGGAGTCATCATTATCCAGGAATCTAAAGCAAAGGCAGCTGATCTAGAAACACCAAATTCCAACACTTACTAACAGTGTGTCTGTGAACACCTCACTCTGCCCCGTCTGTAAAATGAGCATAACATCAGCACCCACCTCTGTTCTGATGACTGAGGCAAACAAGGTAGTGAAGGGCTTGGCGTAGTGCCAGGCGTGCAACGGACGTTAAGTAGACGGCAGCTGTCTTGTTAAAATCATTTATTATTCTTATTCTCACTCTGATTATTAAAGTCATAATTTAATTCAATTGGTTACACAGAGGTGTACGGGACAAATCCAGTCCACAAAATGTTTTGTTTGCGTCACACAAGATGTTACTAAAATAGATAAATTAAAAAATCTGAATTAGTTGCCAATACATATGAGATCACACTGCAAAATCTAAATTTCTGGTTACTCATAAAACTCAAAAGAGCAGATCACCTTGGGCCTGATTCTCTCAAAGTTATAGGCAGCTACAGCCAAGAAGCCACCATCCACGGAAGGCGGTACTTGGTCTTCTGTTCACCACTGTCCCCATCACTCCCTATCGCCCCACACACACCCCATACAACTGCCTAGCCTTAAGGACATTTGGGTTTTTGACCCTTGCTTTAATTCCTTAAAGATTTGCCTCCACTAAGACTTTATTTTTAATATCAAGTACTCTAAGTAGCAATGGCAAGAATAGATAATGAATAGGATTAAGTCTTCCCTAAGGAAATCCTCAGCAACAGTAAGTGCCAGATAATGGCTGAGGATAAAGATAGAGTCAGATCAGAAGGATAAAGATCCAGCTCTCTGCAACAACCCTCTGCGCATGACCCAAAAACGAGCTGCCAGAGCTTAAGTATCAAAATTCCACCCAACCCCCACTCCCAATCCAGTGATGGTTAATTTTATGTCCATTTGACTGGGTCACCAGCTACCCCACCCTTTAGTCAAATATTATTCTGGGTGTGTCTGTGCGGGTGTTTCTGGCGGGGATTCACGTTTGAATTGGTAGGCTGTTTAAAGCAGACTGTCCTCCTTGACGCGGGTAGTTCTGTAATTTAGTTGCTAAGTTGTGGCCGACTCTTGAGGCCCCATGGACAATAGCCTGCCAGGCTCCTCTGTCCATGAGATTCTCCAGGCAAGAATACTGGAGTGGGTTGCCCTTTCCTTCTCCAGGGTGACACGGGTAGGCCTCACCCAATCAGTCAAAAGTCTGAACAGAAGAGAAAGGCTGAGCCTCTTCCAAGTAAGGAGAACCCCTCCTGACTGACAGCCTTCAAACGGGGAGGAGGTTTTTTGTTTCCTGCCTTTAGGTACAAACTGAAACAGCCTGCCTGGCCTTCAAGCTGAAACTTGTATTGGTCCTCCTGGGCTCTTAGGCCTTGGGACTTGGACTGAAATCACACTCTCGGCTCTCTTGTACCTGCCAAGTGCAGATCACAGACTTCCCCGCCTCCACCAGAGTGTGAGCCAATTCCTTATAATAAATCTATTTCTCTCCTCATATACATCCTGTTGGTTCTGTTACCCTGGGGAAACCTAATACAATCCCCTTCTCAAAAAGAAAAAAAAATAACCGTTATCAAACCAATGGTACAAAGCTTACAACTGATGGAGAATCAGAAGCAAAGAATCATGGGAAACTCTGTCTCTTCCCTTGAACCACTGTTTAAGCTGAGGAGGCTCAACTACCTAGAGGATTATCAGCTGCCACGGGTTGACTGGAGTATCTTTTTAGCTTCAGAAAGTCCCTCGACTCTGGGTCTCAGTGAGCTTGATGGATTCTCCTGCCGAGGAATGGGATAGGGACAACCCCAGGGAATGCTGGGAAGATGTGCAAAGCATGCTCCCATAAGTCTTTGCAGCTCTCTTTCCGCTTCCCCCATAACCTCCTGAGCCCAACTCTCCACATCCTTTCTCACTCTCAGGAGAAAAGAAAACACAACCACTTATTCCCATCCTCCAGGAGTAAACCGAGAGGGGTGGTGTGGGAAATTCGGATTTTCTTCTTCACACATTCATCTTGGTTTCCTAAACTTTCCTCAAAGAATTATGTGTCTCTTTAATCAGCAAAGATAATAAAAGTTACCAATTCACTCTGTATTCATTCTACAGTAGGTATGGAGCTCAATGCTTAGAGACTGGGGGCACGGGAACCAGACTGCCTGTATGCAAATCCTGGCTCTGCTCTGTGACCTTGAGCAACAATCTGAAACCCTTTTGTAAAATGAGCACACAAACAGTCGTTACCTCATGGGGCTGCATGGATTAAAATTCAAGTGAAGGGCTTAACATGTGCTTGGCAAACAGCAAATGCTAACTAATTGCTTACTGTCACTGTCCTTGTTTTATAATATTTACATATTCACTCTATGCACATATAATAACATGTTTATATAACTATAGTATTTACTGAGTGCTTGCTATATACCAGTAATAACATTAACCCCCACTCCATGTGTCTTAGCCTTTGTCAGGCATTACACACACATACACACAGAATCTCAGTCACTCTCAGTGTCTCTCTCTATCGCTGTTTCTCTCTTTATCTTTCTCACTAACTTCAAATCACTACCAAAGGTGATCTGGTAATTTCCAACAAGAGAATGAGGCAGGTAGAAATAAGAGGCCATACTGACCAGGAGCGGAGTGAGGACTAACTCTGATCCCCAGAATGGCACTCAGCACCTAGAATATTTTCAAAAAAGCACTAGCTGAATTGGAGGTAGAACCCGCCTATCAATGCAGGAGACATAAGAAACGCATGTTCGATCCCTGGATTGGGAAGATGCCCTGGAGGAGGGCATGGCAACCTACTCTTGCCTGGAGAATCCCCAGGGATAGAGGAGCCTGGTGGGCTACGGTCCATGGGGTCACAAAGGGTCAGACACAACAGAAGTGACTTAGCATGCACACACGCACACATGGGCTGACTTAGGTCAGTGACAGAAAGCTCTTCAGACCCACCACTCACCTAAGGAGGCCGCCTCTCCTAGTTCAGAATCCCCACTGTGATTTTCCTGCCATGATTTTCCTCCCATCTGGCTGACCTCAAAAGCCCCCTAGCTGTTCTCCCCGCCTCCTCCCTCACCTTTTTTCAGTGTTTCCCCTAATACCGGTTACCCAGAGGGTTCTTTAACGTCATGCTTTTATTCTCAGATAACTTTAGGTTGGTAGAGACAAAAATCGCACAGACACTGCAGAGGGTTGCTGTGTACCCTTCTCCCAGCTTCCCCTAATAGCCACATCTTGCCCTGCCCATGGTTCATTCATCAAAACCAAGAAATCTACATTGGTGCAACACTACTCATTACAACACAAAATTGCAGACTTCATACAGATTTCACCGATTTTTCCACTAATGACCTTTTCTTTTTCTGTTCCAGGATCCAATCCAGAAAACCACATTGCATTTTGTCATCATGTCTAGACCAGAAGGATTTCTTTTAAAAGCTCAACGCAGATCATTTTCCTGCTTTAAACTCAATGAGTTCCCACAAGGTTTGAATAAAACTGGAGCTCCTGGCTCTAGTCTCCAAGACCCACATACTTTAGCCCTGCAGACACCCCTCCTGTCTCACCCACACGACCCTCACTCACAGTGGTGCCTGCGCCCAGGAGCCTCTGGTCACTTCTTTGAATCCGAAACTCAGTCCAGGCTCTGCCTTTACTGAGCCTCCTGCCTGGAAAGCTGTACATCCCTTTTGTGACTGTCACCTGCTAAATCGCCTCCCCTTGTCACCCCAGCTAAGCCAGCCTCACACCATCACAACCACCCTCTCTCCCCTTCAAGAGCACACTCACTGTCACCTGGACTGATCCTATTTCTATATTTGAGGTTAATGGTCTATTCCCTGGTTGGAATGTAGGAGCAATGCCTATCTCGTTAATCATTTCATAGTAAGTACCTAGAACAGTACCTGGCACAGAGTAGGTACTCAGTAAATATCTGTTGACATGCAGTTGAAGGAATGAATAGATGAAGAGGGGGTATCTGTTTTCAAACGTTCACACATGTCCCAAGAAATTAGTACAACACCTGTGTATAGTAGGTGCTCAATAAATACCTCTTGAACTAAATATTGGTCACTGATTTATCCCAAGAAGCTAGCACGGTACCTAGTATGCAGCAGGTGCTCAATATTTGTTGGATGACTGGTATTTGAGTGAATGCCATCCATTTTCAAAGAAAGAGGTGACCAGGTGGAGTAAGCCAGCTGGGGCCGCTTTTCTAATCAAGACTCTCTCTCAAGAAGCTGCCAGTGAGGAACGTTGGGAGCCTCGCACCAGCTGCCCAGACATCTGTCTGGGAAGAGCAGCAGGCCCCACGGCTGCACGGAGGTGGCGGCTGTCACCTGGCTTGCATGCGATGACAGCCCCCTGCTCATTCAGGAAGTCCCAGCCACCGCCACCCCAGCATGGAGGCTCCTCGCAGCCTGCGATGCAAAGTTGCCACAGAAAAGGCAGCTGATTAATACCCTCAGACGGTCTACTGTCTGAATACTGTCACCAGAGAAAAAACAGCTGTTTACAGTTTTTGTCTTCCTTTGGAGCCTTTTTGAGGAAACACAAACTCTTGTTCTCCAGGGCACAACTCAGCAGCTGAAGGGAGTGAAGAAAACGGTGTTTATTTTTAACAGGATAAAGAGTGGGGAGGGGGGGCCTCAGGAAGTCTGGACACAAGCGGAAGACACCTCACTGGGAGGCCACAGGCCTTAAGGCAACATCTTAGACAATATCAGCCTCTTGAGGGAAAGCTGAGAATCCAACTCCCAGTGGAAAATTTAGGCACGGGCCATGGGGGTCTGCCAAACAGTGGACTTGGGTGAGCACCAGCAGATATGAAGCCTGGAATAGCTCTTTAGGTTTGGAATTGAGAAAATAAGGTACCCTGGGAAAATAACCACCTGCTACTAAATACAGTGGCATTCAACACAGAGCCGCCATGTACTGCTGTGCAGGTTGGGCACTGCACACAGGGCCCGATGAGGGGGAAATCTAGCCACATTCCACTGTCCAAGACGGCAGTGCTCATAGGAAGGGGCATCTTTTCTCTGCACAAGCACTGCTTTCTGGCCAAGCCATGTCCCCTCCCTAGCACAGCCACTTCTCTCTAACTCCATCATGGCATCAGGCACCAGCCTACAAGCACCCAGTGTTCACCAGCTCAGGTTGAAAACCCACAGGAAGAAAGAACGAAGGCCCCCTTCCCTTCCCCACCCAGGGCTTCTCCTGGCCCAGAACCTCTTTTCTCCTTTCATCAGGTTCATCCCCCATCACCTACCTGACAAGAAAGCTAAAAAGCACCAACTTCCTCTGCATTCAAGCTTTCCCACAGGTTCAGCTACAATGTAGAGTTAAGCAAAGCCCTCTCACAAGTCAGAGAAAGAAGAAAAGGTGTCAGAAACTTTCTATGGGGTTTTAGATCATCTGACTGTGGGGGTATGAGCCCCTGATTCCCTCAACAATGGAACACAAGGAAGAAGTTCATATACGGATAAGATACATGGGGTCAGGGACGCAGAGGCACCTCAGGCAGGCTGAGGTAAGTAAGTGGGAGAAAGAAGGAAAAGTTTATGGAGGTACAAGGGTAAAAAAGATCTGGTCCAAGGTTGGTACTAAGTGCACAAGTTCAAACACACCCCAGAAAGTAGTTTTCACCTCTGAGCTCTGGAGTCGCAAGAAAAACATCTCCCTGTTCCAGACAGAGGCAACAATGGCTAGGTAGGTTCCTGGTGAGACATGTTGACGGCCACCATGCTTGCTAGACCAGCAAGCAGAGGCCACTTCTGAGCATCTCTCACCATGCTAACGACCACCAGTGACTAATCTCACTCTGGTGGGAGTTGGAGGGTGGGATCTGGGTCCCATCAGTCTCCCTTCTGTGCCCAGCAGGGTGTCAGAGGGAAAGGATGGGCCCTGAGACACAGCTCCATCTATGGTGTGTCACCAAGCTCGCTCCACTCCCTGTTGAGAGAGCGCCTTGTAGCCGGCCCTGAACCCTCCAGTCCTGAGAAGCCTCACTAGGCTACACGTGTCTGCCTGTGTTCAAACTCCAACACGCACTATCCCTCCCATCTGCATATCTGACTCACCCTGGAGTAGGCCTTTTTTCTTTCTTTCTTAGACCACTTACGACCTTCTGATTCTCTTTTCTAGAACAGGGGTTGGCAAATGATAACCTGTGGGGTGAATCCAGCCCACTGCCTAAGTTTGTAAATAAAGTTTTATTGCAACACAGCCACACCCCTTCATTCATACTCCCTTCATTCATACTGTCCAGAGTTGCCTTTTGTTTGTTGGTTTTTTTTTCTTAATTTAAACTTCTTATTTCTGTTGGGGTATAGCCAATTAACAATATTGTGATAGTTTCAGGTGAACAGCAAAGGGACTCAGCCATACATATATGTGTATCCATTCTCTCCCAGACTTCCAGGCTGAGTTGAGTAGTCATAACAGGGATCTCGGGGCTTCTGCAGTGACCCAGATGGGAAAGAATCTGCCTGCAATGAAGGAGACCCAGACTCAATCCCTAGGTCAGGAAGATCCCCTGCAGAAGGAAATGGCAACCCACTCCAGTATTCTTGCCTGGAAAATTCCATGGACAGAGAAGCCTGGAGGGCTATACAGTCAGTCCATGGGGTCACAAAGAGTCGGACACAACTGAGCCAACTGCACTAACAGGGACCTTATGGCCCATGAAGCCTAAAATATTTACTCTCTGGTCCTTTGCAATGTTAGCCAATCCCTTCTCTAAAATGTGTATTGTATTTATTAAATAGCATTGACATTTATACACTACCATGTGCAAAACAGATAGCTGGTGAGGAGCTGCTGTATAACACAGGGACCACAGCCTGGGGCTCTGTGATGACCTAGAGGGGTGGGATGGGGAGGGGAGGGAGGCTCAAAAGGAAGGGGATATATGTATAATTATGGCTGATATATGTATAATTTGTGTTGTTATACAGCAGAAACCAATACAACATTGAAAAGGTATTTTCCTCCAATTATAAAAATGTTTATTATTTATTATCTGCCTTCCCCCTCTAGGGTTTCCCTGGTGGCTAAGATGGTAAAGAATCTGCCTGCAGTGCAGGAGACCTGGGTTTGATCCCTGGGTCAGGAAGACCCCCTGGAGAAGGGAACGGCTACCCACTCTAGTATTCTCGACTGGAGAATTCCATGGACAGAGGAGCCTGGTGGGCTACAGTCCACGGGGTCACAAAGAGTCAGACACGACTGAGTGACTAACACTAACTGCCTTCCTCCTCTAGAATGGTAACTCCACAAGGCAGGGGCCACAACTTGGTTCATAAATATAGTTCAAACTTTTTGGAGGTGCCTGGCAGGTACTAAGCACTCAGTAAGTGTTTACTGGGTGGATGAATGAGCGGCCATCTGTGCGCACATCACCCCACAAGTGAAAGTGAAAGTCACCCAGTCGTGTCCAGCTCTTTGCAACCCCATGGACCATAGACTGCCAGGCTCCTCTGTCCATGGAATTCTCTGGGCAAGAATATTGGAGTGCATAGCCATTCCCTTCTCTAGGGGATCTTCCCAACCCAGGGATCGAACCCAGGTCTCCCTCATTGCAGGTGGATTCTTTACCATCTGAGCCACCAAGGGAAGCCCAAGAATACTGGAGTGGGTAGCCCATCCCTTCTCCAGCAGGATCTTCCCGACCCAGGAATCGAACCAGGGTCTCCTGCATTGCAGGTGGATTCTTTACCAGCTGAGCTACCAGGGAAGCCCTCACCCCACAGGGGAGGTGATATTATCACCCCATTTTGCACGTGATCCAGTGAGGTTCTAAAGGGCCCAGCAACACCAAGCAGGGTTTCACAGCTGGTCCTTGGTGGCACTCGGTTTTGAACTCAGACTGGAACCTTCACAACTCAGTTAGCAGCAGTCAGTTGTTCTCAACCTCGCTTCCGACAAACCCAGAGGCTGGCTGTCCTCCTTAAACCAGCGGTGCGGCTTTCACACGGGGCCTCTTCTGCCTCCGCTGCTCCCCGTGTCCTCTCCTCTGCCCGTCCTTTCTCACCCTGCCTTCCTCACGGGCTGTTAAGAGGACCAAATGATGTAACCACTGCAGCTTTACTTTACGTGCACTTGTATTTATCTATCTTTGTGTTTAAATACCAACTTAACTGTCACAACAATCTTTTAAAGGAGGGAGCCCCATCAGCCCCATTTTACAGGTGGAACACTGAGGCAGAGAACAGTAATGTGACTGGTCCGAACTCAGACCAATAGTGAGGGGTGGCTCCAGGATCTGAGCCCAGGCCCTCAGCTTCTGACAATGAGGCGATGCTTCTCTTCCACAAACAAAGCGGGCTGAACGAGCCCCAAAGCGTCCTGGGGCCCACAATGCAGTGTCCCCCGCCTGTGGATGTGGGGAGCCGCTCTGCATTTGAGACAACCTGGGGCCCCCCTCAGGGCGGAGGCCCAGCCCACCCTCGGGGGAGAGAGAAGGGCCCACCCAGCAGAACCAAGGCCACCCCTCCTCCTGACCTGAAGCTGGTCCCCGCAGAGGGCACAGGGCAACCAGAACCACCTCCAAGTCCAGGGCCCATGGCCAAGCTCGCTGGGTAGACAAGGGGGAGCCTCAGCAGGTCCCCTGGGCTCAAGGGAGGAGGAAGCCCTCATCCTGTCTACCCCCTCATCAGCCTGTTGATTGGAATCTCTGAAAATGGTTTTCACAATTCAGTTAGCAGCAATCAATTATTCAGGACCCCACTTCCCACAGACTCAGACTGTCACTGTTAGCAAGATAATTTCTGGACTCTGCCCAAAAGCCCTGCTCCAGGCTGCCAGGCAGCCCCCTGTTTATCTTCTCCCTTCCCCAGAGACCCCCAAAGCCCAGCAAATACTACCCACCCTGACACTGGGCACACAGATGGGTGGGCAAGGCCCCTCACTGCCCAGAGCCTGGGAGGGGGTCAGACCGCCAAGGGCTGCTCCCAGCCTGCATGACTCACTTCAGGCTTTGGGGCAGAAAGTCTGACCTCAGTTTAATCCAACTGGAAAACAGGACTCAGGATTTCCAGACCCTCTGCCAGGCTCTGGGATGAATCCCATGTTATTTTCTAAAATGCTTCAGGCTCAGAAAACACTGTGTTCTACAGAAAGCGCGACCTGTGAGGGTCTCGCAGGCATGCTATCACCCTTTCAAGCTCATGGTCAAGAACTTTTGGTGCTTGGCAGGGGCGTATGAGCCATTAAGACCACCATTAACATTTTTCCTCTAAAAACGTGAGGCTCTCTTCAGGAGCAAGTTCTCACATCCCTGAGCGGCCAGAAGGAAAGCGATGTTAGCAGACACCCCTGGGAAAGACTTGCAGGTTCTGGCAACAGACTCATCAGTGGTCGAGCACTAGTTCTGCTGCTTAAACAGGCATGACCTTGCCTGCAAGCTACTTTTTCTCTGAGCCTCAGTTCCCACATCTGTTAAATGGGAGAGTAATGGCACCTACCCTCGCCTAGGGCTGTAGTTTGTAATAAATAAAACAGCTCATGTGAAAGCACTCAGGTAGCATCTTGTTTGGTACCTCACAGACACCATAGCCTCTTAATTCTAAGACCCTGTTGCTTCTGAGATGCACTGTTGATTTGTTCCAGCGCAAGAGGCTGCATGAGGAAGCATAAAAGAAGGACACACATCAATTGTAAAACTCATGCCAGATGTTAGAAATGCTATTTGTTAAATGTAAACATATGCATCTTAAAATGAATTCAATTATTACCATCATTACAATCACTGTATTAATTTTAGGTGAGAAAGCAGGTACAGAGAGAACACATGACCGACTGAAGGTCACACAGTCATTCACAGCTGAGCTGGGAACAGGATCCAGTCTTCCTATCTCTCTGGAGGGAGGAAGGAGAGGAGGAGCCGAGTTATCCAGGCAACCCCTCCCTGCTTCCAATTCTTCCTCCTCCTCCTCTTCTCCCCCCTTTGCTAGTCTCCTCCCCCTCCTCCTCTTCCTGCAAAGATGAACAGTAATAGAACGGTTCCTCGAACCTGGAGAGCCCATCCCTCTTTCCCTCTTGGGAAAGACCTGGCCAAGCCTGTGCCTCTCCTCCCAGCTCTCCTGTGCGTCTGCATGGGGCCAGCCGAGCATGGCAATGGAGAGAGGACCACGTGTGCTGCCCCATCCCCGGTGAAGATGCCACAGCGACCAGCCTCTCACTCGCCCTGCCTGTGGTTCTGGAAAACGGGGGTCCCCGAAGAGGTGAGAAGCAGCGGAGGTCTGCCAGGCCCGTGGGCAGGAAGGAAGGGGCGGGGCCAGGGCTGGCAGAGGGGACCTGCCCTGGTCCAACCAGGTTCAGCCAGTTCTCAGTCACACGAAGAGGACTTAGCATTAGGTGCCACGGTGGTTAAGAGCGTGGGCTCCACACCAGCCTGCCTGGGTGAAACCAGATCTGTCTCCTACCAGCTGTGCCACCTTGGGAGAGTCACTTCCCCTCTCTTGCCCTACTTCCTCAGTCCACAAAACAGTGACTTCCACAATGCTCACATCCCAGGGCGCTGGAAGCATTAAGAGTGAAATGCTTGGCATGTGTAGTGCTTAATAAATAGCACCTGCTATTATTATTATCATTTAATTACTATAATTCAGTAACATCATGAATGTCTTCATCCACAGGCCCCTGCACCAGGTACTAAAACCACACAGTAAACCCTAAGGTGCTGTCAGTAGGGTTGGGGAGCCAACGAGAAACCAACGAAACTACACACGATTCACGTTCTAGCAAAACTTTGCCTCCAGATGGTAAAATGTCATTTGGAAACAGGGCCCTCTAGTTCTTTCTTTTAGTAAATCTGATCTTTCACGCAATGACTGAAGGAAACAAACAAAAACACCTACTGAGCATCTACTGTGTGCCATTCACTGTTCTAGCCCTGGGGAGGCCCTGATGGGGGCAGGGGAGCGGCAGAGATCAGCTGTGCTGGTGATGGGGACTCCTGATACGGTCTCTCATGACACTGGAGTTTATCATTAAGCAGAGGGGTAAATCTGGGAGGTGGAGGGGCCGGGAGGAATAAGATGCACTTCTGCACAGGAGCTGCTTCCCAGGTGGTGCTAGTGGGTAAAGAATCCGCCTGCCAATGTGGGAGACATGGGTTCGATCCCTGGGTCAGGAAGATCCCCTGGAGGAGGGCATGGCAACCCACTCCAGTATTCTTGCCTGGGGAATCCCATGGACAGAGGATCTGTTCTTCCGGGAGTCAGACACCAGATCCGCTTTGTGAAATGCAGAAGCGACCCCAGCACAGCACAGCGCCCACCACCGCCATAGCCAGACACAACTGCCAGGCCCCTCGCTGCCACTTCTCTGGGACAATGCTACTAAGCGAGAGCTGGTATGGGATGCCAGTACCAAACAAGCCCCTTGAGAACGGGACCATGGATGGGTGAGTTTGTATATGAGATGAAGGCAGAGGAAATTGCTGAGTTGGGGACATCATTCCAGAGGGGCAGGTGGGAATATGAGAGGGCCCTGAGAAGGCAGGAACATCTCCTCTTGGAGACAGAGTGGCTAGAAAGGCAGAGAAGTGCTGAAAAGACCATCAGAGACAGCACGGTTTTGGACAACCAACAGTAAACCTTTCGATCTGTTCGAGTTGTTGTTATTCAATGGCTAAGTTGTGTCCACCTCTTCACGACCCCATGGACTGCAGCATGCCAGGTTTCCTTGTCCTTCCCCCTCTCCCAGAGCTTGCTCAAACTCATGTCCATTGGGTCAGTGATGCCATCCAACCATCTCATCCTCTGTCACCCCCTTCTCTTCCTGTCCTCAATCTTTCCCAGCTTCAGGGTCCTTTCCAATGAGTTGGCTCTTCGCATCAGGTGGCCAAAGTACTGGAGTTTCAGCTTCAGCCTCAGTCCTTCCAATGAATACTTAGGATTGATTTCCTTAAGGATTGACTAGTCTGATCTCCTTGCAGCCCAAGGGACTCGCAAGGGTCTTCTCCAGCACCACAACTTGAAAGCATCAATTCTTCAGCACTCAGCCTTCTTCTGTTCAAGGATCACTTCCAAATCACAAGTCTAAACCAGTCAACAATTTTGAGGTTTCAGGACAATGGGGCTGATGGATACACTGACAAGGCTAAGAGGAACCCTACATCAGAGAGTGCAGCACAGTGGCCCCGAAGCCCCTGCAGGCCCTCTTCCTGCTGTTTATGCCCTGTTTATGCCCTTGCTCGTGAAGGTCACTCTGTCCCCGTCTTCCCCCAATCCCTGCCTGACCACCTTCTATTTATTTCACTCTAAATGTCATCTTGCCAGGGAAGCCTGCCCTGATAACTCTTCCATCACTCACTGTCCCTGCTTCCAGGATGTGAACTCCAGGGGGGCTGGGACCCTGTTTTGCCCACTGCTCCCAGCATGTGTCAGCACGTGCCTGGTAATACTGCTAATGAATGAATGATTCAGGGCCTGTGACTACCCTGGGGAAATCTAGACACATGGTAATTATATGCGAGATAAGGCACATAAAATGTGCAGCACATGATACACAGTAGACCATCAATGGATGCTGCTTGGAAGATATCAAAACGGAAGCCCAGCCCACAAGGTTGGTCTCCCATTCCTCCCAGAAAGTAGCCAGACAGAAGCCTCTTGCCTGGCTCCCCAGGTTCCATTCCCCAGGCCCCACCCAACCTCAACCGTAACCGCAAGACAAGAAGAATGCTGGCTTTACAAGACCAGGAAGGCATCAGACCTGCGGGCAAAGCTCTCTGGGCACCTGCAGGAGTGTCAGCGTATTCTACAAAGCAACAAAACGCCTTGCCAGCCTTCTTACTCTTAAAGGCAAGAGGAAGTTGGTCAATAGGAACACAGTGCAGAAGGCTGGCTCTGCCTTGATGTGGGCCGGCTAAGCGATAACTTCCCCTAACCCACCCCGCCCAAATAACACGAAACTTCAGAGACTTCTCCTGCTACCCACCACTTCCTTTACTCAACAGCCAGAACAGAAGCACAGAGCAGACAATGTGAGTTAGGAACACCCAGCCCATTCACAGGTTCTAACCCTAAGAGGAACGAGATCAATATTCTGTGCTTCATAGTTAGAGGATCTTGTAGAAAAACGCTACCATGTTTGGGTCCTGTTTCATGAATGCCTGTTTTTATTTCTATTTAGCCCCTTTCTTATATTCTTTCAGGTTCTCAATGATGATTTTTAAATAAAAATTGGAAACCATCATTTTCATCCCTTGCATTTAACGTCGAAATCCAGTACAATATTGTAAAGTAACTAGCCTCCAATTAAAATAAATAAACTTATATTAAAAATAAATAAAGTGCTTTTATAATAGGCTATTAATTTTCCTCTGGGCACAGTTTTAGCCTCATCCCACAGGTTTTGACATGAAGTATTCTCATTTTCATCCATCACCCTAGAATCTAAAATTCCAAGTTTGATTTCTCCTTAAAGAGTTATATAGAAGAGTTTTGTTGTTTTGTTTAAATTTTCTAAGTGATAGCCTTTTAGAAGGCTAATTTTTAATATGTCTTATTGTTTTATAAGTCAAGCCTGGATGATTTCTACTTTTGAAATCTATTACATCTCTTTTGAGACAAATTATCCATTTTAATTAAGGCATCATAGAACATCTAGAAAAGAATCTTTAGAAAGAAAAGGCTTCTCCTAGAACACAAACACACATATACCTTTGTAAACAGTTTCATAGAATACTTACCAAAAAAGTTTATCTTTTCAAAAGTAATCCAAAGAAAGAAAGTAAACAAACTATTAAGGAGGGGGAAAATCTATCAGAATCTAAAGATTAAAGTTCTCCTATCTAGAAATTCAACACCTAGGAACTTTACCTGTAATGGCACTGCTCTACAAACCCATTTTAAAGACTAAAACTGAGGCTGCCTGAGACTGAGCCAGTTGTACCATTACATTTTAGCTGAGACTGCATTTCAATTCCACTAACTCCTCCACCACAGAAGCAGCTGTCTTCCAAAAGAAATACGAAAACATCCTCTGAGCACCTTCTCTGGTGACATCTTCTCTGGTGACATTCCTGAATTCTGTTAATTGCACAAGGCACAAACAGAAGGCAAGATTAAAACAAACAAGACTTTACCCCCTGTAAAGTGGGCCGGTCTGAAAAAGGAAGCTGCTACGACTTTTTGAGGAGCCCCAGAAAGAGTATTAAGCCATCTGTCAGCCAGTGCCAAGCAAACCTGAAAGACAAGTGGATCCCAGGGAATCCTGACATTCTTCTCTCCACTCTGTCAGGGCCTCTGCCTACAAAAGTAGGACAGCTAATGGAAAAGGACCAGCGGTGCAGGTACTGACGCAGGACTGACGCTGCTAAAAGATCCTGACAACGCACAGCAAGGCAGCTCCTTAGGGGGAGTCTCTGAGCTCCATTGCTATGGCCACATACAATGTCTGCAGTCCCTGAAGGGGCATTTCAGCTCGCTGTTTCGATGCAAAATGACATATGCTACTGAAGGCTAGAGATCTTATTGGAGACGCAGAGCTGTATTCATCTACTGCCCAGCAAGAAAACCAGAACAGCCAGAGATAAACAGAAGTCAATCAAAGCAGAAAGTGACATCAGAAAAACTCTCCTAATTCTGGCAGACCTGTTTGGCTGCATAAAGATAAGCAGCCTTTGGACAATATGGCTTCGGTATAAGAAATTCAATGATGGTACCATTCCCAGAACCAACTAAAGCAGTTAACATCAGGCATGTTCCCAATATCCTTGAAGGTACTGAGGTGGAAGAACAGTAATCCACTAATGAATTGCGGCTCTATGGATGCTCAATTTTGCAAGACTAATTACCTTTTTTAAAGTAAGCCTGGTTTCAGAGCTTCCATACATGAAAATATCACCGAGCCTTACTCCCTAGTAGGGAAAGTAAGACTTCCAATTTTAAATACACTTGTCAAGTCAACCCATTAAAAAAACAAACAAACAAATGATGAAGAGCAGTTAAATCAATTCCTCTCCTACATAAATACCCATAGAAATGCTTATGAAACATCTTTTTCTTTTCTTTTTAACCTAAAGGCCTGCCCAAGAATGTACGTAGCAGTGCTCTTTGTAATGACCAAAAACTGGGATCTTCCCAATAAACAGAACAGATATGCAAATTGTGGTATGCTCCACAATGAGATATTATAGAGCCATGTAAACAGACAATTGCAAATACATAAAACAATGCCGCGGAGAAGGCAATGCCACCCCACTTCAGTACTCTTGCCTGGCAAATCCCATGGACGGAGGAGCCTGGTAGGCGGCAGTCCACGGAGTCGCTAAGAGTTGGACACGACTGAGTGTCCTCCCTTTCATTTTTCACTTTCATGCAAAGGAGCAGGAAATGGCAACCCACTCCAGTGCTCTTGCCTGGAGAATCCCAGGGACGGGGGAGCCTAGTGGGCTGCCGTCTATGGGGTCACACAGAGAGTCGGACACGACTGAAGCAACTTAGCAGCAGCAGCAGCAAAACAATGCAGATAGAGAGTCAGAAACTTTTTTGTAAAATGTCAGATAGTAAATCTTCTGGCCTTTGTTTAGTCTATTCAACTCTGCCATTTTAGGGGGCAAAAGCAGCCACAGTTGGTATGTAATAAATGGACATGATCAGGTTCCAATAAAGCTTTATTGATACACACTGACATTTAAATTTCAGTGCCTTTCTCATATCACAAAATATCTTTCTTTTGATTTTTTTCCCCCACGTATTTCAAAATGTGAAATCCATTCTTAGCTCACAAGCCTATGAAAACAGACAACAAACGGGCTGCATTTGGCCTACGGGCTATAGTCTGCCAACCACTGATGTGATCTCATAAAATGTAATCACAAATGATGTTCAGCAAAACAAACCAGGCAAAAGGGAGTGCAGACCACGTGATTCTATTTCTAAAAAGAAGCAAAAATAACTTATGGGGTCAGAAGTCATGACAAAGGTTACCCTTGGAGACGTAGGGATTAGAAGTGGAAATAAGAAGGACCCTGGGGAGGAGGGAGATGTAACGCTGTGGGCTCTGATCGGAGTCCTTGTTACTCAAATGTGGGCCCTTGGTTGAGCTGTACATTCACAATTTCTGCCCTTTTCTGTACGTATGTTCTATTTTAAGTGAAATTTAGCAAGTTGTTAAAATCAAGGCAGGACCATTTAACCAGCTTCAAAACCAGACATTTAAAGAGACCCACAGCCATCCAGTTAAATTAGCTACACATCTATCACCATGGTCAGATAGTGGCCAATGCTAGAGTATTTAAAAACATTTATTAAAAGCAGATTTAGATCACTTTCCCTCTAGCTGTTTCTGCATTTGCTTCCAGGGTGAGGTGCATTTCATGAGTTAAAGGATGGTGCGCCCATGGATCCCCATCAGGTCACTTCTGTCTGTATTTATGGGAAGCTATGATGTTAGCCCAATGACCAGCTCCTCCTAGTGTGGAAATCTGCCATCCATACTGTGAATGTAAATAGCATCTGGCAAAACATGTGGCCTTCAACCTGCAAAAGACCCCGCGCTGGACCCACACAAAGAAAAAAGGCCAGGTCTGGCTTCCATGTGATTCTGAGAGAATATGCAGTTAATTATTTTCCCTCGCGGTCAGCAGCTGAGTCTCACCAAAATCCATGCTTGTAATTACTGCTGTAATTATTATTTTAATACAGCTCAGCAACTTATCAAAATGTTACCCTGTAGGTGCTACCTCGCAGCCACAAGGATACAGGGTAGAGGCCACTACCCCACCCTGCTCTGCGTGAGAGGATGGCGGGCACCCTGGCGGGGGTCCTTCTACCACAGCCAGAGTGCCAGCTTCACCAGTGCTTAAGTCCACGGTCATTTTAATGCCCGTGCTCTCTTTAGAGACAGTGAGTCACGATCTGCATTTTACATCATGGTTTGAACTTGATGTGTCTCAGCAGTTCCATTCATGCAATGGGCAAACAGTGCTACCTTTTTGCAGAGGTATAGTGAAGAATTCCTCACCAGAATTGCTTTCTTAAAACATTTTGTGCAGTTTAAGCATGTGATCTGATACACAGGCTTCCCAGCTACACTGCCTGAGTTTAGATTCCAAGTCTACTGTCTACGACTCTGAGCAGTTCTGTGCCTCAGTTCCTCATCTGTGAATGGGAATAATATCGTAAGGCGGTTGGAATGATTAGATGAGATAATTCATGATATGCTGCTTAGCACAGTGCCTCGCACAAAGTATTTAATAGATAATAGTAGTAGTAGTAGTATTTTGAGAGTAATAAACAAATCCTAACAGCGGTCCTGCAAGAAACACACGTAAGTCAGGTAGACTGGTGGGAGCCGTGGCAAAATGGAAAGCAGGGTAACCCCACTCCCCTGCCCCCTAAAATTATTACCTCTTCGGGAAGAAAGGCCAGAATTTCAAAAATTTTAATAGCAACTTCAAATCAGATGTCTATTTGAAATCACTGATTTTAAAATGATGGAGAGTAATTTAACTTAAAAAAAAAAAAGAGAAAGCAAAGAGAAGAAAGCCAGCTCTATGCTGCTGCTGTTATTCCACCTGTAACTCAGATCCAACGCATAGGCCCCGGCTCCCTTCACCTGTTTTTTCCAGCAGCCACTTTTGTTGGGGTTTCTACCACCTGCTCGCTCTAATAAAGCATTTGTTTGTGCCCCGTGATCTTTTTTTTTTCACTCTAAAAGAAAGTCAAACAGCAGTCACCACTTGTCCTAAGAGGAGTTAATAATCATCCATGCCCATCTGCAAACAGGCCAGCTTTTATTTCATAAGAGCCACCCTGAGGTCATCTCCACCCTGTCCTCTGTCATCACCTCTTCTTCTAAACAAGAGGGAATCAGATATAGCAATTTGAAAACTATTCTTCAGCAGGACGACGAGAAAAAGCAGGTAAGGGGAGTATTTTACATG
Source organism: Budorcas taxicolor (assembly GCF_023091745.1). Taxonomy (NCBI): domain Eukaryota; kingdom Metazoa; phylum Chordata; class Mammalia; order Artiodactyla; family Bovidae; genus Budorcas; species Budorcas taxicolor. Next base: position 27,373,219 of record NC_068911.1, read on the forward strand.
GGGGAATGGAATCCTCTGTAATGCCTGATGACAAGCAAACAGGGCTCTCTGTTTGTGCCTTTCCTAACAGCTGCCCCTTCTGAGCTGGGGATAAAAGAGAGAGAGGAAGAGAGACAATGAATAGGCTTTTATTTAAAAGAGAACATCTGCAAAGCATGGTCCTACATTAAAAAATAAATAGAAAACAGCCACCAGTCTGGGAAGAAGAAAAAAAAAAAGATGTCCCATTACATTTCTAATTAATAAAGCACCATTTCACAAGGAAAGAAGGAAAAGAGACAAGTTTTCCAGATCCCCAAAGAAAGGAGGCTTAATGAGGTAACCACTGTATGACTTGATCTATCTAATCTGGTTTTAATACTCCCCTTAAATAATGTATACATTAGCTCTCCATTACCAAAAACATTTGTTTATTTTATTAACGTTGAGTCTGGTTGAGTGCTAAGACTTTGGGAAATTACCATGCTGTCCTTGGGCTCTCTCTTTATTGCTTCCTCTCTTGCTCTTTATAAAATGATTAGTTGTCTCCATTGCCCTTTTGAATTGCTGTTCCAGTGCTGCGGTTCTGTTATCCTGGTTCTGAAGACAGAGTCTTGGTTCAGGGCTAAGTTAATGTACTCATTATGGGCCCGATTGGGGACCCATTCATCATGCCTAATTCATGTCCAACACACGGGGGACCAGAGTACAAAGAGTCAGTGTGAAGCAGAGGCCTAGCGCGAAGCCAAGAGACGCCAGGAAGGGTTCAGACTCGAGTCCAGAAGACAGGCCTGGGATGTTCCATAACTACAGGAGTGCTGCAGACAGTGACCCAGAACATCAGAGAGGGCCCACGACAGGGACGTCCACCTAAACAGACCCAGAGCACAGTTCCTCCCAACATCTAGCTTAAATCCTTTCCACTTGGACTTGAGAACAAAACAACACAGCTGTTTACCAGAAGTGCAGGGTATCTTCAAACTGGTTAAGCCAATGTTTACCAAACCTTGGTCATTCCATTGCCCCCATCAATCATACCTCTAAATTGGGGTCAGGATTAGCATTAGCACAATATGCTTAGGTACTATAATTTAGGTGTTTTCAACATGTCAGCCAACATTTTTACTTAAATGTCACTTGACCTGCATGCTAGGCAGTAAGGGCCCTGACATGACCATTTTGCTTGACTGGCTCTAGTTCCCTATTTTCCCTAATATACATTTAAAGATATATACAGCCATGTCAAGTGTCAAAAACCCTCACCAAGAAGCAAGGGCTGAGTGCATTTGGGAGGTCACAGGTGCCCTGCTTCTTGGTCTGGGTGGGGGCTGTTGTTGTTATTGTTGTTCTATCCCTAGTCCTGTCTGACTCTGTGTCATCCCATGGACTGTAGCACTCCAGGCTTCCCTGTCCATCACCACCTCCCAGAGCTTGCTCAAACTCATGTCCATTGAGTTGGTGATAGCTGCCATCCAACCATCTCATCCTCTGTCGTCCCCTTCTCCTGCCTTCTATCTTTCCCAGCATCAGGGTCCTTTCCAATGAGTTGGTTCTTTGCATTAGATGGCCAAGGTACTGGAGCTTCAGTTTCAGCCTTGGTCCTTCCAGTGAATATTCAGGGTTGATTTCCTTTAAGACTGACTGGTTGGATCTCCCTGCTGTCCAAGGGACTGTAAAGAGTCTTTCCCAGCACCACAGTTCAAAAGCATCAGTTCTTTGGTGCTCAGCCTTCTTTACAGTCCAACTCTCACATCCATACATGACTACTGGAAAAACCAGTTTTGACTAGATGAACCTTTGTCGGCAAAGTGATATCTCTGCTTTAACTGGTGAAGGTTACTGAGTGTATTCACTACATGAAAATTCATCAAGCTGTACATTTAGAATAATGTGTACTTTTGTGTATATACATTTTGGTTAAAAAACATTTAAAAATATAGGCAAAAGTTAGGAAATAAATGTTGCACACCTATGAATACAAACTCTTTATTAAAAGCTACTATAATAGAGACTGTGTGCCCACAAAGCACCTTCAATCATACATGAATCAGAATCCACATGCATACTACATTTGGGATTCCTGGGGTCAGTCTAGAGCTATTCTAGCAAAAGATATCCATCCAAAATAAGTCCTCAAGCGAAACTAAATAAAATGAATCAACTGCATCGTGAATAAATCTTCACACATGGCCTCGTATCTTCTCTCAGCACTCGAACTGTAAGCCACTGTATTTGGAACAACTTGATATTTTTAAAGATGTGTGTGTTTGGGGGTCATTCTGCCTCTAGACCATAAACCCCATGAGAGCAGGCACAGCTGACTTTCCCCTCATACTTTGTAGAGTGCACACAGCAGGCGCCAAGCACTACCTGTTGAATTAATGGACAGATGGGAAACCTCTGATGGATTTTACTCACTCATTCTCTCTTGCTCCACCAGGGATTACACAGTGATAGCCAACTAGTCTGACTGCTCACACATTCTTCTGTTCAAGGCTGAAGACAGGAGCACCGCCTTACATTCATGCAGGGTTTCTGAGCCTCAATACACTTTCTCATCTATTTATCAAATCGCATCCTCAAAACCCAGTCTAGGGAAGGGCAGGGTTTATTAGCATCATCTGGCAGAAATGCCAAAAAAGACACAAAGAGGTGAAAGTCAGGGTTTGCCCCTTGACAGAGTCGGCACTTGAGCTAAGACACTCCAGGATATTACACTGTTCTACCCCCTCGTCCAGCCCCCAGGCCAGCTCTCTGACAACTCACAACATCCCAACACGTGTTGTTGGGGGAGGAGGGCACAAGGTGGTGAGGAGCACAGAGAAGTGAAGGCAGATGATTCAAAACAGGGCATGACCTACACCCCCCGCAAAAGGGAAGCCGGCTGACCAAACGGTAGAATGCATGGCTCTATTCCTGTGGCGGACACTTCTTTCACCATGTCTTAATGCCTAACACGCATAAGAATTTGCATATTCTGGGAGTACAGTAACGGCAGGGAGAGAAGGAAGGAAACGTCCATCACACAGGGGAAGGTAAACGCAATCGAGATGAAGTGCTATGAATAAGCCACATGCGGATCACTGTAAAGAACCACAGACACTTATTTTTAGCTCAGCACAGTGAACACAGACATCTTCCAGGCAGAGGCTGCAAACTTCTCAGCCAAAAGGGCCGAGTCAGGCGTCACAGGTGAAGGAAGAGATATTGGGTGGGGGGTGTCTCAGGAACCTGGAGGATCCCAGGAAGCCCATTCTGACTTGGCCAGTGAACAACAGGAAAGAATGTGGCCCCGGGCTGTCAGATCTCGACTTTTTAAGGCATTCCAAACGACCACATTGTCTTCTATCCTAACCCTTACACTTCGGTGCATTTTTTATTTTAAGACAGTGGGGGTTAAATAAAACCTACCCACGGGCTACAAGCATGAGGGCCCATCTTGCAAGCATCCCTCATGGTGAGGCTACATCGGGGACGGTGGGAGCAGGGACCATGAGCCGGGAGGCGGTGCCCTATCACCATGCCTTTCCAGCTAGGAAAGTCCCTGCATCACAGACAAGGAAACCCTGCCCCAGAGAGGCGAAGGGACGTGTGCATGACACACTGATCCTCCGTCCTAACACTGCATGACACGCCTCCCAGGCCCTGCAACTTGCAGCAACCTGCACTCCCCACAAACCTTACCTCTGCGTTCATCTCTGGGCTCCCTATTCAACCAGAAGAAAATGAGCTTGAACTCCACAGATGGGACAGGCCAGCCTCAAGTCTGGCAGTTTTGGGGCGGGTATTAGGAGACTTGAGGGCTTTCAGGCTCCTGAAACACACTATTCCTGGCTCCCATCTAATGGAGGACACCTTTCTCTTGTGTCCCAAAGAAGCCACTGTACAGTGAACTGGGCTAGGACCAGAGGGGAACCTCTCTGTTGACAGGCCGTGGTTCCAACCCTTGCCAGCTGGACTGGCCCTCCAGGAGGGCAGGGGCACAACTGCCCTATTTCACAAAGGCAGTCTCAGTGCTCGGCATTGTTGGAGCGGAGGGTGGGTGGAAGGGTGGGCTTGTCGATGGATGCGCGCATGCATGCATGCAAATAGGGAAAGGAGAGAAGTGAGAGAGGGCAGGTGTGAAGAACAAGGGACTTACTGACTCTGAACTGGGTAGAGACCTTTGGAACAAAGGAACTCAACCTTTGGAGTCACCACCAACCTTCAATTCCTAGTCTGGCTGCCTCTCAGCTCTTTAACTTTCATACAACTCGTTGCTTTGCTTTCCTTATTTGTAATCAGAGATGAAACAGAGATGAGACTAGTGGTCCATAACTTGCAGGACAGGGATTCAATAAGATCGTGTCTTCTCAGTATCTCCACAGCGTCAAGAGCAAGGCAAACATTCAATAAACAGAAGTCCTCCTCGTCATCAGGATCACAGTTACGATGTCTGTACCCCTTGGGTAGGGGATGTCTGCATCAATTTTTCTGCCCCATGAGCTCAACTTGTTTGGGCTTAAACCACGTGATGCGTGGCCAAGGATTACAGCAAAGGATCCCCTGGGGGGAGAAACGCTTGTCATTAACATCCCTGGACACATCAGCCTGGATGAGACGCTGAGATAAGCCAGCAGTCACCTGCCTGGGACAAACCAGGGCTGAGACAGAACAGAATGACAGAACTCGATCAGTATCTGCGGGCAAACGGACAGTTCCTGTTGCAGGCGGAAGGAAGGAAGTGCCCGAAAGACAGTCGGACTGCGTGTTCCTGGTGACACCTCCAGCTTCATCCAGGCTCCTGGGGGCAAGTCATGGGTGAGCAGAGAGGCAGGAGGCCCGCTGACCATGAATGAAAGGCTGTCCCTCTGGCCAAGGAAGCCTGTGTAGCACCCTCTTCCCCTCCTCCCCTGGCAGGGGGAGCTGAATTCAAAACACCTTCTTCCACCAACTCCACTTCCAGCAGTTCAGGTTCAATTATTCCCTAGTGTGCACGATGCATATTTCACTAACGGGTGATACCTTCTTTTTCTGGACCATAAAATCCTGTCCTTGGGACTGGGCAAATTGTGACTGAATCAATTACCTATGTGCCTCCTTAAATGAAGTCTGCGGTTCCAAGGTTGGGGACCTTCACAAGATGCTTAGAAGAGGGAGGCTGTGGAATAGAATGATTGAGAGTACAGACTGCCGGGGTTCAAATCCCAGCTCTGCCATTGGTACTGTGACCCTTGGGAAAACTGTTTTAAGCTCCCCACATCTCAGTTTCCTCACTGTAGTGTGAGGTTTAAATGAGCTAATATTTGTGAAACACCTCAAACAGGGCCTGGTTCTATTAAGTATCATGACTGTTGGCTGTTGAAACGTAATAGTACATTCCTTGAAGAAATAAAATACATAAGAACTAAAACAATTGCTGGTAAGCCATAACTGCTACAGAAGCATCACTGCTATTATTATGATTACCCTCCTGAAAGGGAAAGTGGCAGTCACCCAGCTGTGTCCCATTCTTTGCCACCCCATGGACTGTAGCTTGCCATGTTCCTCTGGCCATAGGATTTCCCTATGAATACTGGAGTGAGTTGCCATTCCATTCTCCAGGGGGATCTCCCTGACCCAGGGAGCGAACCTCAGCCTCCTGCTCTGCAGGCAGATTCTTTACTGTCTGAGCCACCAGGGAAGCCCTTCTACCTGATCTCATTATTCAGGGGCCTGATTCAAGAAAAACTGCGTATCTGCTCGTTTTCTAGGGCTGGCACATTTTTATGAATCTGCAACAAGGAAGGTGATATGAAGATTTTCAGCAATGACCCAGCTGCATATAGGGTTTTTCAAAGACCTCTACAGACAAGGCACTCTGAAATCTGGACATTGAGTGGAATGAGGCAGTCTTAGGTCTGGATTCCAGTTCCGCTGCTCCTCAGCACAATCTTAGCGGGCAAGCTGCTTTTCCACTCTGAGCCCCATTTTTCCTATCAAGTAGGGGTCGCAAAGAGTCGGACACGACTGAGCGACTGAATTGAACTGAGGGACAGTAACAGTTCTATCCCACAGAGTTGAGATGATTCATTGAGACAGTGAGATAACACCTGCAGAGCCCTCATTATCCCCACCATGTAACTGGTACCCAGTTCAGTTCAGTAGCTCAGTTGTGTCTGACTCTTTGCAACCCCATGGACTGCAGCATGCCAGGCTTCCCTGTCAATCACCAACTCCTGGAGCTTGCTCAAACTCACGTCCAGCATGTTGGTGATGCCATCCAACCATCTCATCCTCTGTTGTCCCCTTCTCCTCCTGCCTTCAATCTTTCCCTGTATCAGGGTCTCTTCTGAGTCAGTTCTTCACATCAAGTGGCCAAAGTATTGGAGTTTCAGCTTCAGCATCAGTCCTTCCAATGAATATTCAGGACTGATTTCCTTTAGGATTGACTGGTTGGATCTCCTTGCAGTCCGAGGGCCTCTCAAGAGTCTCCTCCCAACACCACAGTTCAAAAGCACCAATTCTTCAGCACTCAGCTTTTCTTTTAGACCAACTCTCACACGCACACATGACTACTGGAAAACCATAGCTTTGACTAGACAGATTTTTGTTGGCAAAGTAATGTCTCTGCTTCTTAATATGCTATCTAGGTTGGTTATAGCTTTTCTTCCAAGGAGCAAGCGTCTTTTAATTTCATGGGTTCAGTCACCATCTGCAGTGATTTTGGAGCCCAAGAAAATAAAGTCTCTTACTATTTCCATTGTTTCCCCATCTAGTTGCCATGAAGTGATGGGACCATATGCCACGATCTTAGTTTTCTGAATGTTGAGTTTTAAGCCAACTCTTTTACTTTCTTCTTTCCCTTTCATCAAGAGGCTCTTTAGTTCTTCTTCACTTTCTTCCATAAGGGTGGTGTCATCTGCATATCTGAGGTTACTGATATTTCTCCCAGCAATCTTGATTCCAGTTAGTGCTTCTTCCAGCCCGGCATTTTGCATGATGTACTCTGCATAGAAGTTAAATAAGCAGGGTGACAATATTCAGCCTTGACGTCCTCCTTTCCCAAATTGGAACCAGTCTGTTGTTCCATGTCTGGTTCTAACTATTGCTTCTTGACCTGCATACAGGTTTCTCAGGAGGCAGGTCAGGTGGTCTGGTATTCCCATCTCTTTCAGAATTTTCAACAGTTTGTTGTGATCCACACTGTCAAAGGCTTTGGCATAGTCAATAAAGCAGAAGTAGATGTTTTTCTGGAACTCTCTTGCTTTTCCTATGATCCAATGGATGTTGGCAATTTGACCTCTGGTTCCTCTGCCTTTTCTAAATCCAGCTTGAACATCTGGAAGCTCTCCGTTCACATACTGTTGAAGACTGTACCCAGAAAACTGGTGATTTCTAGCCAGGAGACTGTAGTCTCAATTTTGTATGCAACCCTTTCCTTCATCTTGAATTACTGTGTGTGTCTGAGCAATTAACATCATGATGTGAAACACCCAAAGGATGCCTGGCATACAGTTGTCACTCCATAAATGTTAGTACTCCTGTCTCTCCCACATTCCATCCTGCTCCAAGGCTGACACACAGAGGAGTTGGACGCATTCTACTGCCTTGGATTACACTCAAACCCTACTTGGCTTGGAAAAATGAGTAATTGCAAAAATTTGCTTATTTTCAAACATATGAAGAGTTTCTTTTTAAGAATAATGGCTCACATTTGAGCATTTATTATGTGCCAGGCACAAACTGGCTCACACGTCTTATTACATTTCATCCTCACATAACCCCATGAGGTGGCCCCGATTTTCAGAGGGATGAAGTTAGAATAACTTGCCCAAGATCCCAGGGATGGCCCAGAACCAAGCCAGGATCTGAACCTGGCAGGAGTGGACCCAAGGGCAATTAACGAGGCCTTTGTCCCCTGAGTATCCCTCCCTGTGGCTCAAATGGGAAAGAATCTGCCTTCAATGCTAGAGACCTGGGTTCAGTCCCTGGGTCGGAAGATCCCGTGGAGAAGGGAATGGCAGCCCACTCCAGTATTCTTACCTGGAGAATCCCAAGGACAGAGAAGTCTGGCAGGCTACAATCCATGGGGTCACAAACAGTCAGACAGGACTTAGCAACCAACGCCTTTCTGTCTCTCGTACCAGGGCCTGGCACAGGTTTCCTGTGACTTTTCGCCTGCTCCCACAGCCCTTCCTTTGAGCTTGGGTTTTATGAGGTTGAGTTTGTATTCACTTTTTCATTTTCCTCAAAGCATTTTCTCTTTGGTTCTGGTAGATAGGGATTGCAAGCAATAGAAGTGGGAGATGCAAATGAAAAAAATGGAGGATTTATCATAAGTGACAAGTCTTAGGGCGGTGTTGACCAAGCTAGAGACCAGGCAGTCCAATTATGACGGCACCGTGCATTTTCCTCTTTTTGCATGTAGATTTATGGCCCCATTGATCATAAATAGCTCTGGGTGGGAGGACAGACACTTGCTTAAGGATATGTTGTTTCTGGGGAAATACACACACACACACACATACACAATGATGTCAGATATCTGCTCGAGATCAAAATAATTTCCTTTTCTATTAACAGGATGGATCAAAGTTGGACAATCCCCAGCAAAAAGGAACTTACAGTTTGGCTTCCTATTTGCAAAACAGCAAGCATCTGTCACTCAACCTTCTGGAAGGTTAAAATAAAAAGAGTTGATGAACTAGAGAGAATGTCTAAAGTGTAAAAATACTGGAAGGAAAGTGAGTGTAAATATTACATATATATGCATATAATAATTTCTACCTTTATTTGTCTATTTTATTTAACATTTTTCAGGATATGATTAAGCAGATGGCAGCATTTGCATCAAGATAAATATTGTTCAGTGATGCATATTTCTGTATACAAAGTGTAATGCACTGCTCAAGCAAAATAAAACTCCATTGAGAGTGAGAAAAACGAACCATCAATAAACTACCCTCTGTTCTCTCTGGTCTCAAAACATTTGGATAGAAAGAAAAGCTACGCCTCTGAGGCTGTTAGAACCAGAGGCGATCTGGATACAGTGAACCAATTTTTCAAAGTCACTGCCAATGTCTGAAAAAGTCCTGAGTTATCTGAGTAATGTGAAGTATGAGGAATTTCTGCCGAAAAATCAACATTTCAAAGGGGTCAGACAACACAGAAAGACCATTCTACTTTAAGTGTATGTACGTGTGTGTGCCTGTGCCTGTGTGTGTGTGTGTGTGTGTGTCTGTGTCTGTGTGTCAGGACAATAAAAAAAGTAGGTTTCTTAAATGAAACTTACTGAGTAATAGTTTATCTAAGGACTCAAGCAATAATGTGAGGACTTCAGAGGATCACTGGAGGCAAGGGGAAAGAAAATAAACATTCATTACATTAACACACAGCTTCTTTCATTCTCCCCCAAATTGATTCAGAACCTGTAGTGTGATCTTTCTGACACTCCCCTCGACGTTTTCACTCCCTTTATAAGTGAGCCCATCTGTTTCTTACATTCTGAGATGACAGTAAAACCCAGAGCGTACTGGAGACCCGGTGAAGGAATGAGTGCCACAGCCAGGGAACTCAGCTGCCATCCGCCCAACAACTCTAATCTGTAAGAGCTTTGGGAGAGGCTGAGAGGCAAAGCCTGCAAATCTTTCAGGGAAATGCCCGTCTTGCCACCATCCGCAAGCTCTCTGGCTCTGTCTGCTTGAGAAACTGGGTGTTTCTTCTTGGCATCTCAAAATGCACCAAAACGACAATCAGGCCCTTCCCCAAACAGAAAAAGTACAAATGCAGAAGCTCTGGAAAGGTGAGCACAAGGAAGCAGCGAAGTCTGGTTTAGAAAATAACCTGAACACAGTGTCGGCTTGACACTCTTTGAGACATACCCACCACCACCACTACCACCAGTGCTGTCTCTGCATCCAAAAGCACAACTGCCCACCCCACCCTCTTCAGAGCACAGAGCTGAAACATCATCTCCCGAGCATGCGCCTCACCAGCTCTGTAAAGTCACGGGGAATTTTTTTAAGTCTCACTCCCCAATCTCCCTCCGAGGCATCATGCACCAGCAGCCTCCATGGGGTCTGCAAACAGACCGCATGGTCTGAGGGCCTCAGTGGCCTACCCAAACGGCCTGGTCCTCTCCTCCTAGGCTGCAATCTAAGCTCAGGCAAAGCCAGACTTTGGGAACAGCCTGCCCCCTTCTGGTCTCCTTGAGCTCCATGGAAGGGCAGGGGCTGGGTGGGCACAGCTACAGAAGGATGGGCCCCCGGCTCCACCCTGCAGGTCTGCGCTGTGATTACAGGATCTGATAGGGCACGGGGGTAGACATCATCGGGGAAGGGAAGAGCAAGGACACAGACGAACAGATTAAATATCCAGTACAAATCCAGGCGAGACGGCAGTGAACAACTGCATGGTAGACAGCCACAAACAAGGGGGGAGGACAGAAAAAAGGGGCATAACAAATACAGATGTGTCTGTATTGGAATGAACTGAGACCCTGGGAGGTGTGTGCAGGGGGACAGTCACTGAACTTGCAGATGAGAGCAGAGTTGCAGAAAAGCAAAGCACCTCAGCTGCTGGAACCGGCATCCCAACAGGAATAGAAAAGGAAAAGAGGCATGCTCCTTCCTACCTTCCCAACTGCTAACCTCAGCACCGCCCAGCTGGAGGATGAGAGAGGAAGACACAGAACTGCACACCCAGAGAGCAGATGTGGATGTAGGACCCCAAATGTCAGAGACCCAGGGAGGAATCAGCCAACCAGGCTTGCTTCCCTCCCTCTACTTGTTTCAACAGGTGGTATGTGCATGGGGAAAAGCGCCTCCTGAAGCGCATCTGGACCCCAGATGCAAAGGATACAGTTAGCACCACAATTCCATGGCTATCCTACATGTTCCCACACTGGGCTAGCAGTGCCTGTCCTGAACCTCCTCTCACCCCACCTCCCCGTAGGGCTCCGACTCCAGAAAGAACTTCTAATTGCATTTCTGCCCAAACACATCACTATCCACTCCTGGAGTTCAAAGGCAGTGTCTGAGAGTACCCTTTGCTACAAATAAGAGGCATTCTGAACATTCTGGTTCCCCACCGGGACTCTCACCCCATCCTCCTCCCCCGGAATGAGGAAAAGACTTCTCCCTGCTACCCACACAGACCAGCCAGCAACGTGAAATGCCATCGCATCACGCCTTGGGCTGGCTCAGCCCACAGACACAAAGAACTGCACTCTGGCAAAGAAGGGTGCCTCTCTGCCTCCAAAGTTTGGCAGATCAAAGGGCATCATGCTGTGTCTGAAGGCAGCCTTCAGTGAAGGCTCCCAAAGTGACAGGTGACAGAGACATGCATTCAGTGCCTAAGAGCCTGAAATTACCCCCTGGTGTCTAATGTCCCCGAGGGTTGGGAGAAGCTCCATGCGCAAGCGGCAGAGATGAAGATACAGACACATCATGAAGATACAGACACATCCGTAAGCTTGAAGACAGACACGCCCACAGGGTGCTGAGACCCTGGCTCAAAGTTGGGGACTCTGACCTCTCCTGTGTGCTCTGAGTTCAGAGGGCTAAGCAAGGTGGGCCAAAGAAGGTGCAAAAGGCCTCCCGGGAGAGGTCGGGGGCAGGGTAGAAGACACCCAGATGGCCCCAGAAGATCTGCGGAAGGAACAGTTTCAGAGCCTGGATTGTTCACACCCAAGGAGGGCAAAGTAAACCCACAGAAGCCTAAGTTGAGGTGCTGTGATCTGATACACAGCTGGTGACAGGAATGAGCCACACACGAAGACAGAGAGCTGGACACAAACGCCTAGGAGAAGGGGCCATGCCCTGATACTGGAGACAGGGCACCAGGAGAGAGCAAGGTTAGACATGGACAAGGGAGAGAGGAGTCTCAGGCATCCAGGGACGCAAAACAGGAGACTCAAAGTAAGACCGGGCACTGGAGACAGAGTCTTGACTCCGGGCCACGGGTGAGGACCTGGGACACTGATCCCAGACCCCTCTCAGGCCAGGCAAAGACAACGAGGCAGCAGACGGAGGACTGAGTGGTGTGCACGCAGCTAGGCAAACACCAGAGATGCGCTGAGCACCACCGCCGGAACAGCGGCTGCGGATCCCGGCACGGTCTAGGCGCTCAGACCCGGGGCGAGGCAGCAACACCCACAAGCACAGAGCAAGTCGGGGCGCCCAGCTAGAGTGACGGGGACAGGCACCCAGCCAGGCTCCGGTAACCCCCAAAAGCGCCTCCTCTGGAGATAACTTCCCCAGACCCCCAGGGGGCAGTCCTCAGACTAGGGATGGGGCAGGGACCCAGGCCCGGCTTCCAGGGGAAAGAGATGTGGGGTCAGCAGGCTTGGGGAGTCCCGATCTGAGGAGCGGGGTTCAAGGGCTGGGGGGCGGGGAGCGTGGGGTCCGGCCGCCAGCCCTCCGGTTTCCCTCCCTCCATCGCTCCCTCCAGGACGCGAGCCGAAAGGGCATCTTACCAGCGCCCGCGCGGCCAGTGACCCTCGGCTGGCCGGCTGCTGTGCGCGGGGTGCTCCGGGGCCGCCTCCCCGCGCCCGCGCCGGGGGCCCCCGTCCTCCTCCGCCGCCACCACCGTCTCCTCCTCGGGCTGCAGCCGGCTCGGCGGGCAGGTCCCGGCGCTCGCGGCGCGGGGCCGGGGCCGGGGGCGGCTGCTCCGCACCGCCGGCCGCTGCGCCCCCGCGGCGCTCCCCTGCCCCGGAGTCGAGGCTGCTGAAATTCCACACGACCAGCGTCTGCAGCAGCAGCACGGTGAGCGCCGCGAGCAGCGCCGAGTGCGAGCGCCGGGCCAGCCTCCGGGCGCACGGCGCCGCCACCATCTTCGGAGCGCGGCGGGCGAGCGGGGCGCGGGGACCCGGGGCGCTCCGGGCCGCCCCCGCGCTCCCCGCGGCTCCCGCGGCCGCCGCCGCCGCCGCCGCCTGGGCTCCCGCTCGGGCCGCCGCCGCCGCCTCGGCTCGCCGCTGCTCCTCCGCCGCCGCCGCCGCCGCCGCCGCCGCCGCCGCCGCCGCCGCCTCCACCGCCGCGGCGCGGAGTTTTCAGACGGGCAGGGACCCGGACGTCACCAGGAGGAGGGGAAGGCGGGGAGGCGGGGAGCCGGAGGCCGCGGAGGGGGGCGGCGGGTGCGCGCGCTCGGGCGGGGCGCGCGGGGAGGGCGGGGGCCTCGGCCTCGGGGCTCGCCCGCCCCGCAGCCCCTGCCCCGGGCCGGGGGGCGCGGGGGCTGCGGGCACCGGGCCGGGGGCGACCTGGGCCTGGGCGGAGAGGGGCGGGCCTGGGGGCGGGGCGAGGGAGGGGAAAGCAGGAGGGAGAGGAAGGGGGCGGCGGCGAGCAGAGAGGGCCCCGGGTCCCGCGGACCCCGGCGGGAGTGGGTGGGGGGAAGGGGGACAGTCCCCGCCCGCGGCAGAGGAGACGAGGCCGGAGGCGTGAAAGGAAGAGGGAGCTTGGGGTGAGGGCGGGCCCGCTCAGAGGTCGGGAGGCTCGGGGGTCCTGAGATCCAGCCTTCCATGTGGGAAGCAAGCACGAAACAGCTGAGTGGAGCGAGCTCCCCGCCCGGAGTTTGCGGTCCAGGCGTCTTCTCTGGGCAGAGACTGCTTGGCAGGTGGAGACGCGAAAAACGTGTCAGGAGTGTCTGAGCCAGGGAAAGGGCTCACGCGGCCGATCCCTGGATCCCTAGCTTGAAGGGGAGGGGAGGAGGCTACACTGGAGTGTGCGTGACTCCTGAATCACACCCCGTCCCCTAGTGCCAAAGATGTGCTAAGTGCTTCACTGAGTCACTCCTCTGATCCTTAAGGACCAACAAGCCAGGAGACTTCGAAACCCAGTTGGCAAACAAGTGCTTTCCTGGGGAGAGAGAGACTCCGTGGAGTTCCTCAACCCTTAGGCTGCAAGCCCCAAAGGCTTGTCCCTGCCTTCCACCAGGTCCTTCTCATCCACCCTGAAGCTCGCCTTCCTGACTGACTGCCCAAGACTCACCTCCTGAGAGAACAAGTGGGTCTTACCTCGCAAAGTCAAGTTCTTTCCCATCAAGGCTGGACTGTCCCGGTGACCTTGAGCCAAGAACTCCTCCCTGGGCCTGAGCGTCCTCCTCTGTCAATGAGGGTTTAGGCTCACAGATCCCAGTGGACTCAAGTTTCATCGTCAGCCATCTCTGACTCAGTCTTTCCAGTCTTTCCCTCCGGTGTCCTCTTGCCCAGCAGCCCTGAGCACGTGGTGAGTGCATAGTAGGAGTGGGTGTCCCAGATAAGACTCAGCACTATCCAAAAACCATAGCAGATCAAACCCCCAGCTTGTGAATTGGGGACTCAGGGTGAAGGCTTTGCATCTTATCCACTGTGTTCTTCTACCTGATCCTAACTTTAAAGGGAAGAAAGTGAAAGAATAATGAGGAGGCAGGGAAGAGATTGTTTCACTTGCTCAACAACAGTCTGTGCACATCAAGGCAAAGTGCAGGAATCCAAAGGTGAGTGAGGCTTAACCTCCCCTTCAGCAAGCCTGGAGTCTCGAGGAGCCAGTTGTGCATGTTGGTCACTAACTAACAGTGAGGTCAGTGTTGCTTTGGAGACGTGCACGAAGTGCTCTGGGTTCATGAGCGTGCAGTGGGGGTGGCCACTGAGAAGGTGCTTTCTGGATCCATGTAACAAGCCAACCCATTTCCCTGAACTGGCATCGTAAAATGCCAACTAGGGAGATCTAAACTCCAGACGAGGCTCAGCTTTCAGACTATCCAAGCCTGGCTGGGCATGTGGCCAAGCATAGAGGCCGCCCCCTTGGACTCAGCCCATCTAACCAGGAGTGAGATAGAACGGAGGCAAAAGTCTTGGCCATCTATTTATCACCTGGGACTATTTTGGTTACAAGTAATACAACATTTATTATGTCTTTAAAAATAGAGTTTACTGCATCATATAACCAAATGTTCCAGAGAAAAGGCATCAGGTGAGGTTTGATCCAGCAACTCAGAACTATGTCCTGGGACTGCTTTTCTTTCCGTCTCTCCTCTCTGCCTTTCATGAGGCCAGCTTCATCCTGAGTTTCTCTCTTCATGTCACAGCCTGGCATCAGTTGCTCAGACTAATTGTATCTTTTGTTCATTTCTAGCCCAAGAGAAGGAAGGTCAGGATTTCCCAGCATTCTCCTCAAAGGTCCACATATTCTTTCTGATTGAGCCAGCTTCGGGTCACAGGTCACCCCTAAACCAAGCACTGTGGCCAGAAAGATAGAATGTGCTCATCAGCTTGGCCAAGGTCCCATACACCTCCTCTGGCACTGGGGCAAAGCCAGCTTCCCTCCACCCACCCTATAGAATCTATAGGGATCAAGGTCTTACGGGAAGGTGGGAATAGGTGCAGGGAAGGTTGCTTCTACTCTATGAAGTCACTGTGATGCTTACCTGACTTGGACAGGCCACTCCTTTCCCAGGACTTCAGTTTCTTTAAAGCCAAATGAAGAATTCAATGAGATGGTCCCCAAGATCATCATGTCGTGTCCCCAGAACTCCTGCTTAGTATCTAAAGAGAGCTTCCCAGCCCAGCCGGGACTGCCCTGGAGACACTTGACATCCCTGCCCTCTAGCCCATCTTTGCTTCAATGGTTCTGCTGTGTTTCTTCTCTAGGCAGCAGTGATGTTATCTGCTTCCTCCACGTGGCACAGTTTAACCAAAGGACTGTTTAACCACAGTCCTTTGGGGCCCACACTCTTGTTCAGCTCTCTCGAGAGCCACAGGCTGGAGTGAGGTTAAGAATCCAGCCCCCTGGGTCCCTGGAGAAAGAGAGAGTTGTTTATCTCAACGCATAAAATACCGCCCCAAAAAGAGGTTTAAAAGCTCTGGCAGGTTATGGATGCCATAAACAGCTTACGTGAGGTTTTCAGGATGAAAAATCACCTGAGATAGAGGGAATGGGAAAGCGGGATCCTAGGGACTATTTTCCTGTCCTGAGACAGATCAAGACAGCAGTACCTCAAGCATCTTTGTGGGGCCCAGGTAATGCCTAAGCGTCTGGCAGCAGCAGACTTTCACAACAGCAGCAAGTTTCTTGAGAATTTTAAAAGCTCATTCAGTCATTCAACACAGATGTATTGGACCCTGTTATGTGCTAGGCATCATGCTGGGCAAGTGTGATATAGAAATGCGGAAGATTCCCTAAGGAATTTTTCTTTTTAAGTATGCTTCCTACGCTTGCATTAACTGAGAGCCAGAGCTCTGAAGACGTTCTAGCTGATTTGTGGGATACCTTTCCCTGCCCCATCCCTGAATCTTGTTTTATCACCACTTTTCAGTGAGGGGAGAGTAAATCAGTGAATCAGTAGTTCTGAGATCCTGGTTTTCCCAGCACGAGGCTAGGGGATCAGACGGAAACCGGCGGGGCAGAGTCGGGGGAGTCTTTACCCTCAAGGAGCTGTCAAACAGATTGCCAGCTGGGCCGCTTTTCAACTGAGACTTTCGGCATCAGTTGTTTTGCTTCTTTATGCCTCAGTTTTTCATCTGTAAAATGGGTGCATCTGTGTTCAGTCAGTCCTGTCCAACTCTTTGCAATCACATGGACTGTAGTCTACCAGGTTCCTCTGTCCATTGAATTTTCCAGGCAAGAATGCTGGAGTGGGTTGCCATGTCCTACTCCAGGGGATCTTCCCAACCCAGGGATCAAATGTGAGTCTCCTGCATTGGCAGGTGGATTCTTTGCCACTACACTACCTGGGAAGCTCTGTGAAATGGATGGGGTGGGATGATAATAGGGCTTTGCTCATAGATTTCTTATAGGGATTAAATGAGATAACGCATATAAAGATTTTTTTCTATAGAGATTGGCACACAGTAAGTGCTCATTAAAGGTAAGATATTATTCATTTCCTTTGTAACAGTAGGGCAGTGTCTAAAGATATCAGAGGGAAAAAAGAGTAGTCAGGGAAAGCAGCCTGGAAGAAGTGGCACTCAACCTAGTCCTTGATTTGCATGGAGGATTGCCAAGCACCCCAAGGTTAGGGAACTGGTCTCATTCATCTCTGCTGTTTCTGGCACTTTCCATAATGCAGGGTAGAGTCAACTTTGGTTGAACAATGAACACCAATAACAGACATGCTGCTGCAATGAGCCTGGGATGTTCCTCCAGCAGCAAGACAGCTGCTGCGAGGAGCCTGATACCTGAAGTTCACAGACCTCATCACAGCAACTTTTTAGCTGTATGAGTTTAAACAAGTTGTTTAGTGTTACCAAGCCTCAGCATTTCCATTTGTAAAAGGTGAAGAAGACTAATATCCATGTCTTAAGGCTACTGGGTGGCGCAGTGGTAAAGAATCTGGCTGGATTGCAGGAGACACAGGAGACTCGGGTTTCATCCCTAGGTAAGGAAGATCCCCTGGAGAAGGAAATGGAAACCCACTCCAGTATTGTTGCCTGGGAAATCCTATGGACAGAGGAGCCTGGCGCCCTATGGTCCAAGTGTTGCAAAGAGTTGGACATGACTAAGCACACACACACAAAGGCTACTAGAGGGCAGAGGCAGTGGAGTGGCATAATACATTCCCTATAAGATATTGGTACTGACCACTGGCAGAATTGAAGGAATGTTAGCAGGCTGGTCTATAAAGGAGATGCCCTCCCTTTCTCTCCAGTAGTTCTGACGGAAGGCACCTGAGACTGGGGATTGACATGCCTTCTTCTAAATCTAAATAAACTTCAGCTGAATAATAAATAAAGTCAAATACATAATTTTTATTTTTTTGAAATCTCAATCATGTCCCTGTTTCTTTTTGGTTTATTGCAGAGTTTATTTTGTTTACCCAAACTCTACAAATTGACTCTGACTTTGCTCTTAAAAAATTTAAAACCTCCCCTTAGGTTTCACTTCTGCTTCAGACAGAAATCATAAACAAGGGTCACCTGTTCCTGAATGTCAGTTAGAGAGTTATGCATGAAACATCCATCCATTGTCCTGCCCCCAAGAATTCCTGACTCTCCAACAAGCACGTGCAAGCGCCAGGGTTCCTGGGCACGTAGAGGTCAGAAGAGCCAGGATGCTGAAATCCCCTGCCCCAGGGCTCCCCAAAACACATGAGGACATGGACACCCATCACCCTCAACCCCACCCAAGAGAAGGAAACGGCCTCTGATCAGACCACAGGCTGACGCAGGTGACATGCCCCGCTAGACGCCCAGCTGTGCTTCTGAAACCTGCGGCTTTTCCGGAGAACCGTCTGCCCACTGTATCAGCAGAGGGAGCTCTAGGTAGCAAATAACATTCCTCTGACAGTGTGTAATACTTGCCTGCAGATAAGATCTGCAGGAGACAACTAGAATAAGTGGGGGTCCTAACTGGGTCTGGCATCTGTCCCGTGTAGAAGAAGATCCCACCGATTTGCCAGGGTAGCATAGGGGTCGGGGTGGGGGGGTTGGTCAGGACTGGAGAGTGGTCTGAGAGAGGAAGAGACACCAGCTAAGGAAAGGATGCGTGACAATCAGCCACCACCACCACTGCTTAGGGGATTATCTGACCTTGTTCTGTACCAGCCCTTTTCTCCACGCCCAGTCTTCTCACAGCCTTTGTTCAATACTATGCTGGGAAGGATTGAGGGCAGGAGGAGAAGGGGATGACAGAGGATGAGATGGCTGGATGGCATCACGGACTCGATGGACGTGAATCTGAGTGAACTCCAGGAGTTGGTGATGGACAGGGAGGCCTGGCGTGCTGAGATTCTTGGGGTCGCGAAGAGTCGGACACGACTGAGCGACTGAAATGAACTGAACTGAACTGAGCCTCTCATTTATGTGATGGTTGAAAAGGGTCCAAGTCTCAAACTAGCTTGGTAGACTTTTTCTCTTCAAAATAAGCGTATACTATGTGTATTGCATGCGTGCTAAGTTGCTTCAGTTACATCTGCTTCTTTGCTACCCCTCAGACTATGACCCTCCAGGCTCCTCTGTCCGTGGATTCTCCAGACAACAGTACTGAAGTGGGTTTCCTTTTCCTCTCCATTATTGTGTGTATTAGTGGTGCACGATCTGGTCCCTGGGGCTATAGGCTTAGAACTGTGGGAGGACAGCAGTGATGACAGTGGATGATGATATGATGACTGTGATGGTGAGAGTTAAACGTTTACGGAGCACTTATCATATGCCAAGCCCTGTACGGAGAGTGTTAACAGTAGTAATCACCAAATATTTATCAAGAACCTATGATACCCAGGATGGTGCTCATGCAGGGGGCGTTGAATAAAACATGGAAGGTCCCTGCCCTCCTGGAGACTGCATTCTAAATTCTATGATTATACATGCAACCAAGATGAGCAAATAAATATGTGAACAAGTACTATCAGAGAGTAAAGAGTGAAGAAAAGTGTAAGGGGCTATCTATTAGAATGACCAGGATAGGGCAAGTTTCAACAGGCTGGTCAAGAGGACCTCACTGACAGGGTTCCACCGGAGTGTTTCAAGAACTATCTCATGAAATCCAGCTTTTAGGGAATCTGATTTCTTTAAAGCTCCCTCATCTGTCGACTGAATAAGTAAAGGTTAGATCTGTTTTTATCAAATGTGTATATATGCTCTTGTAACGTGTAAGTGAAAAATGCTACCTAATTCATGGAAGTTCTTTTGTCGTTTTGGATTTTTTCAAACAATGATTAGTGAAAACTCGACAATTTTCCTGGGTATGATGAGAATATAGAATGAGTTAGCAAAAAGGCCATTAATAAAGTAAAAAGTTAAAGGGATACCATCTTACAAAAAAAAAAAAAAAAGGTTAGAAGACCACTCATTTGAAAAGACCCTGATGCTGGGAAAGATTGAAGGCAGGAGGAGAAATGGACAACCGAGGATGAGATAGTTGGATGGCATCACCAACTCGATGGACAGGAGTTTGAATAAGCTCTGGGAGTTGGTGATGGACAGGGAGGCCTGGCGTGCTGCAGTCCACACGGTTGCAAAGAGTCAGACACGACTGAGCGACTGAACTGAACTGGTGTATTTTATCTCAAACATTTTCTTGTCCAAATTCGCTTTTGTTTTATCAACTTTACCCCTCTCAGAAGTTCAGTGTGTTGCCAGTGTTTCTGTCTAGTCCGTGTGTCTTTAAGTTGTAGCTTCAGCCTTGTACCCCAAACTCATTTCCATCTTGTTTGCAGCCTCTGTTTTTCACCCTCATCTCAATTCACCTTGTACCTGTTGTTATTCCTTAGTGTAGCTCAAGTCCCTTTTGCTTGTATACCTCAGGAATCCATTTCAAAAAGACTCAAGGGAAAAGTGGATATGCTTCAGTCTGCAAGCTGCCTGACAAATACCTGTTCTTTTCTTCTTGTTTGATAAAAAGTCCTGATTTATTTAGGGTGATGATATGCCCAAGCAGAAAACAATGGTCCCCAACTTTCCTTGTAGTTTGAGGTGATCAAAGAAAGAGCAATAGATGTCTTTGTGGAGCTTCCAAGATATCCTTTGGGAGAGGGTGCTAAATCAGTTAGTGAGTGCCCTCTAATCCCTTGCTATTTCCATTCTTTCTGGAATGTAGAAACAATAGCTGGAACTCCAGCAGCTATGTTAGGACCATGAGGATAGAAGTCATTACTCAGAAGTAACGAGCCAGAAGGAGAGAATCAGCCTAGGTCCCTGATGCCTTTGTGATCTACTGCATATGGCCCACCCTTGCTCCTTGTTTCAGACCTGAGAATGAACACTCAGGTGGTTGAAGCCACGCAAACTGGGCTTCTGTTTCTACAGTTGGTACACTGAGATATGGGATGGAATCGAACAACCTAACTGAAAGAAGGTTACGGATAAAGCTATGCCTTGGGAAGAAGCTGGAACCAGAGATGTGAACACACAGGTCTGTCTGAACATCTGTCTCTGCTCCTCTTTGAAAGCTTGAGTAGTTCTCTCTCAGGGCGAAGTGATGCCCTCCATGTTTAAGAAACACAGCTGCCCTGCTCTTGGGTGTCACGTCCCACAGCCGTCATAAAGGGACAGGTTCTCCTCTACAACCATGCGCCTCAGGTGGGCCCTTGAGGCTGCTCTGTCCCTCCATGTATTGCTAGTCCAGTAACTCTCCCATGCCCTTCAGTCTCTGATACCCCCTCTCTCCCTCGCCTGCCTGAGGACCTGCTTCGTGGGTCACTGAAGAAGGAGAAAGCAAGCAGAAAAGGGTTCCCACAAGCTCCTTCTGCCTCATTTCCACACTCCCCTGCCTGTGCTTCGACAAAAGGTATTTTTTATTGGGGTATAATTGCTTTATAATGTTGTGTTAGTTTCTGTTATACAATGAAGTAAATCAACTATATGTATATATTTAACCCTCCCTCTTGGGTCTCCATTCCGCCCCCCTCATCACTCCCATCGGGGTCATCAGAGCACTGAGCTGACCTCCCGCAGGTCCCCATAGCTATCTGTTTCACACGTGGCAGTGTATATATGTCAATCCTAATTTCCCAATTCATCCCACCTTCCCCTCCCCTCCACGTCCACATGCTATTCTCTACATCTTCATTCCTATTCCTGCGCTGCAAATAGGTTCATCTGTACCTTTCTTTTTTAAGACTTCACATATATGCATAAATATGCAATGTTTGTTTTTCTCTTTCTGACTCACTGCCTTCTGTATGACAGACTCTAGGTCCCTCCACATCTCTACCAATGACCCAATTTCGTTGCTCTTTATGGCTGAGTAATATCCCTTTGCACAGATGTGCTGCGTCCTCTCTATCCGTTCATCTGTCAGTGGACATCTAGGTTGCTCCCATGTCCTGGCTATTGTAAAGAGTGCTGCAATGAACACTGGGGTACATAATTCAAAAAGACACATACCTCAGTGTTCATTGCATCCGCCATGTTTTGGTGGACATGCTAGCCAGGCTCCTGGCTAGCCCACTCTCATTTGCCCACGAGATGCCCCTGTTTCTCTTGGTTTTTGGACATCACTCCACCACGTCCCTCTCTCGCCTCCCCACTCTCTAGAGTAGCATGCTTTTCAGGATTCAAACTTACTGCTACTTCTCTGGTCAAAACCAAAGTCCTCTCTTGGTCCTGCTTTCTCGTGTTTCTCTTCCCTTTGCAGCAGAAGTCCTCAGAAGAGTTACCTAACTCCCTGTCTCCAGTACGCACTTCCCTACTTTCTCCTAAACAAGGTTCTTGCTCCCTGTCCTCCCCCTGGGCTTCACACACACAATGAAACTGCTCTCAAGCCCATCATCTCTCACCTTGAGCAGCAGCTCCCCTCCCTGTCGCTCACGCTCCTCCGTTACCCTGGCTTCCTTGCTGTCTCTGAAACACACCAGTCAGGCCTTTCTCATGACACTGCCCTGGTTATTCATTCGGTATAGAAAATTCTTCACCAGTTACAACCCTGCAGAGGATCTCTGCACACCTCCCTCCTTCACCCTGTTCAAGCTTGTGCACCCATGTCAGCTCATTTATGCCTTTCTTGACTATCCTAGTGAAACTGCAGTCAACACTCCTAATCACCTTTACTGTAGCACTGATTTCCTTTTGTATAAAAATCATTTATGGAACCTCCCTCGTGGTCCAGTGGCTAAGACTCCAGGCTCCCAGTGCAGGGGGCCCAGGTTCAATCCCTGGTCAGGGAACTAGACCCCCCACCTGCTACAACTAAGAGTTCACATACCGCAGTAAGACCAGGCACAACCAGATAAATAAATAACTATTATTTTATAAAAAAGAAAAAATCATTTATTACAGTTTTTGCTTTATGACCATCTCACCCCATAGATTATAAGCCCCATGAGGGCAGGTAGAATCAGTTTTATTCACTACTCTACTTCCAGCACTAAATCCTTGGCACATAGTAGGTGTTGAACTATATTTTAGATAGATCAATGAATTAATCACATTTTTAGACATAATCCAAAAACATCTCAACAAGGGTGCTGAGTCCTGGATTGAGCCTGGCACTAGCTGGGACCCACTGGATTTAGTTCCAAGAGTAGTAGTATAATGAGGAGATCATTTGCAAGAGTGGAAAGTCAACCAGGCCACAGATGTCAGATGCAGGGTATTACTTGAGGACAAGACTGTATCCAAACCATCCCAGTTTGGACCCTGAATCTGCTCCTTTTATCTTACCTTTGAAGCTGTGCAAAGTTGTTTCACATCCTTCTTAGCGTCCTCCGAGGGTTGCCTGGAGCTTAAATGAATGAGTTATGGTTAAAACTCACTTGAACCCGTGCCAAACACAAAGTAACACCAAGTTCAAAAACTGAAAACTATTAGAAAAATAATCAGAACTTGATGAAAAAAATACATATGTTTTTGAAGAAATCAATGCTCTTCTTTACCATATAAAGAAAAAAATAGAAATAAAAATATATAAGGACAGGAGAAATTGCAACCTAAAAACTCAATATATATGTACAGAAACAGACTTATATTAATGAAAGTATTGTTTTCTAGTACCCATGATATCTGAATATAAAGTCTCAACAAATGAAATAAAGAGATTTTATTCTAGCCAAATTCTCTCTGATAATAATTCAATAATATTAGAAATTCATTTCTTAGAACTTAAAAATTGAGACACACAATCTTAGACAACAAAATTCAATCTTTTTTAAAGCAATAAATAAAGTGACAGTTTATAACCGTCTATGAAATACAATAAAAGCTGTAGTCAGAGAAAAATTAATAAACTTCAATGCTTTACTGTAAAGAATAACTAATAAAACAATAAGAGAACTTGTTATAAACCCCAAGATGTTAGAATAAGAACAAAATACAATAAAACATTCTGAACAGCAAATTAATACTTATAAAATCTGATGTAATAGAACAGAAGGCACGAACAGCATAAAAGAAAACAAGCTCAAAAGCTCATTTTTGAAATACCGTATTGGGTGAAAGGAATCAAAAGGCACAAATTTCCAGTTATAAAATAGATAAGTCTGGGGAATGTATTGTGAAGTATGGTGACTATAATTAATAATACTGTATTATACATTTGAAAGCTGTTAAAAAATTCAGATCTTAAAAATCTTCATTCAGAAGAAAAAACAATTATGACTATGTATGATGATGGATGGATGTGACAGTTGGACTTTAAAGAAAGCTGAGCACCGAAGAATTGATGCTTTTGAACTGTAGTGTTAGAGAAGACTCTTGAGAGTCCCTTGGACTACAAAGAGACCCAACCAGTCCATCCTAAAGGAAATCAGTTCTGAATATTCATTGAAAGGACTGATGCTAACGATGAAGCTCCAATACTTTGGCGACCTCATGTGAAGAGTTGACTCATTGGAAAAGACCCTGATGCTGGGAAAGATTGAAGGCAGGAGGAGAAGGGGATGACAGAGGATGAGATGGTTGGATGGCATCACCAACACGTTGGACGTGAGTTTGAGCAAACTCTGGGAGTTGGTGATGGACAGGGAAGACTGGCATGCTGAAGTCCATGGGGTTGCAAAGAGTCAGACAGGACTGAGTGACTGAATTGAACTGACTGATTGTGATGGATCATAAATAGACTCATAGTGATCATTTTGCAATATACAAATATCAAATCTTATGTTGTACACCTGAAACTAATGCTATACATATAATGTTATACATCAATTATATATCAATTTAAAAATTTTAATTGGAAAAATGAAAATATCAGATTAAACCCCCACATAAGTCTGACTCAGGAAGACAGTTTGGTCATATGAAATGGCTACTTTTTTGGAAAAAAAAAAATATATATATATATAAAATGACTCTGGAAAAGGTAGAACATTTGAAGGAACCAATTACTTAAAAGAGATGAAAAGTTTAGCATTCTAAAAGAGCTGCAGATCAGAGAGATTCTTAGCTGAGTTCTATATAATGTCATATGAAAAGCAAATTGCTCCAATTACCTTCTATTGAAGTATAATTGACTTATAATATTATATTAGTTTCAGGTGTACAAGATAGTGATTTGATGCGTTACAGAGTGATCATCATGGTAAGTCCAGTTAATATCAGTCACCATACATATTGATTACATTTTTGTGCTGTACATTCTATCCTGTGACTTATTTATTTGCATGTTTGTTTCAGTTTATTTTATTTCTTTAATTTAAGTATAGTTGATTTACAATGTTGTGTTAATTTCAGGTATATAGAAAATCATTCAACTATGCATACATATATATTAATTTTTTCAGATTCCTTTTCCCAAAATACTGAGTATCGTTCCCTGTGCTATTTAGCAGGTCTTTGTTGATTATGTATTTTTTAGTTTTATATGTAGTAGTGTGTGTATGTTAATCCCAAACTCCTAATTTTTCTCTCCCCAGTCCCTTTTTCCCTTTGGTAACGTTAAATTTGTTTTCTATGTCTGTGAGTCTATTTCTGTTTTGTGTATAAGTTCATTTGTATCATTTTTTTTTAGATTCCCCATGTAAATAATATCCTATGATATTCATCTTTCTGTATCTATCTGACTTACTTCACTTAGAATGATAATTTCTACGATGAGTAATATTCCATTGTACCAATATATTCATTCATCTGTCAATAGACATTTAAGTTGCTTCCATGTCTTTGCTATTGTAAATCGTGCTGCAGTACACACTGGGGTGCACGTATCTTTTCAAATTATGATTTTCTCCAGATGCATGCTTAGGAGTTGGGATTGCAGGGTCACAGTGTACCTCTATTTTTAGTTTTTAAAGGAGCCCCCAGACTGTTCTCCATAATGGCTATACCAATTTACATTCCCACCAACAGTGTAGGCATGTTCCTTTTTCTGCAAACCCTTTCCAGCATTTATTATTTGTAAACTTTTGATTAAGGCCATTCTGACTGGTGTGAAGGGCTATCTTGTTGCAGTTTTGATTTACTTTTCTCTAATAATTACAGATGTGGATCTTTGTCTTTTGACCATCTGTATGTCCTATTTGGAGAAATGTCTATTTAGCTCTTCTACCCATTAAAAAAAATTTTTTTATATATTGAGCTGTATGATCTGTTTACGTGTTTTGGAAATTAATCCCCTGTCAGTTACATCATTTGCAAGTATTTTCTCCCATTTTGTAGGTTGTCTTTTCATTTTGTTTATGGTTTCCTTTGCTGTGTAGAAGTTTTCAAGTTTAATTAGGTCCCATTTGTTTATTTTTGCTTATATTTTATATTTCCATTACTCAAGGAGACAGATCAAAAAGATATTGCTGTGATTTATGTCAGACTGTTCTGCCTGTGTTTTCCTCTAGGAGCTTCATAGTATCTGGTCTTCCATTTAGGCCTTTAATCTATTTTGAGTTTACTTTCGTGTATGGTGTTAGAGAATGTTCTAATTTCATTATTTTACATGTAGCTTATTTATTTTTTAACTGGAAGTTTGTGACTCTTAATCTTCCTCCTTTATTTTGCTCATCCCCACCGCCCCTCACCCCAGCAGCCAACAATTTGTTCCCTGTATCTGCGAATCTGTTTCTGTTTTGCTCTGCTTGTTTATTTGCTTTGTTTTTAAAATTCCACATATAAGTGAAATCATACAGTATTCATCTTTTTCTGTCTGATTTATTTAACTTAGCACTTTAGCCTCTAGATCTGTTTGGGATGTTGCAATTGTCAAGAATTTATTCTTCGCTGTGTTAGAGTGTTATTCCATTGTGTGTGTGTCTGTGTGTCTATACACACACACACATGTACAATTTTCCTTCGTCTGTCAGTGGACACTTCTGTTGCTTCCATGTCTTGGATATTGTAAATAAGGCCATGATAAACTTTGGTGTGCACACTTCTTTCTGAATCAGTGTTTTTGTTTTCTTCAGGTAAATACCCAGACAGGTATTCAGTTCAGTTCAGTTCAGTATAGCCCTTCTTTTACTGTTTCGTAAAGTTTACCTGTGAAGACATCTGGTCCTGGTTTTTGTTTTTTGGGAGATTTTTTTTAAATTACTGATTTGATTCCATTCTGAGTAATTGATCTGTTTATATTTTCTATTTCTTCCTGATTCAGTCTAGGGAGATTATATGTTTCCAGGAATTCATCCATTTCTTTTAGGTTGTTCATTTTACTGGTATATAATTGTTCACAATAATCTCTTGTGATCCTTTGAATTTCTGTGGCATTGGCTATAACTTCTTCTTTTTGATTTCTGATTTTATTTAATTGGGTCCTCTATTTTTTACTTGATGAATCTGGCTATAAGTTTATCCATTTAAAAAAAATCTTCAAAGAGCCACTTCTTAGTTTCATTGTGTTTTTTTTTTTTCTATTGTATTTTTTAGCCTCTGTTTCTTTGGTTTTTGCTTTTATCTTTATTATATATTTCCTTCAATTAACTTTGGGTTTCATTTGTTCTTTTTTTCTAGTTCCTTTAGGTGTAAGGTTATATTGTTTATTTGATATTTTTCCTGTTTCCTGAGCTGTTTTAGAGATTTTGGAATGTTTTGTTTCTATTAACATTTGCCTCCATATAATATTTTCTGATTTCTTGTTTGATTTCTTCAGTGACCCATTTGTTGTTTAGCAGTATATTGTTTAGCCTCCAGATGTTTGTGTATTTTTCTGAGGGTTTTTTTCTTGTAGTTGATTTCATCTCATACTGCTGTGGTTGAATAAGATGCGTGGTATGATTTCAGTGGTTTTAAATTTATTGAAACTTGTTTTGTGGCTGAGCATATGTTCTTTTCTGGAGAATGTTCCGTGTGTACTTGAAAAGAATGTGTGTTCTACTGTTTGGGGTTGGAACGCTCTGTATGCAGCTACTAAGTTCATCAGGTATAAGGTGTCATTTGAGGCCAGTGTTTCCCATTGGTTTCTTGTCTGGATGAGCTGTGCATTAGTGTGAATGGGGTGTTAAAGTGCCCTAGTATACTGTATTACTGTCAGTTTTTCCTGTTAGGGTTTGATATTAATATTTTTGATATTTATTTAGATGTGCTTGTGTTGGATGCATATATATTTGTAACTGTTACATCTTTTGATGGATTTTCTGTATCATTATGTAATGCCCTGATTTGCCTGTGTTACAGTCTTTGTTTTAAAGTTTATTTTGCATGATGTAAGCATTATTTGCTACCCCAGCTTTCCTTTTTTCCCATTTACATGGAATACCTTTTTGTATCCCCTCACTTTCAGTTTGTGCCTTTAGATCTGAAGTGAGTCTCTTGTAGACATCATAAATATCTATACATCTGTATGATATATATGTACACCTCTTTATAAATCCACTCAGCCAATCTATGTCTTTTGATTGAAGGATTTAGTTCATTTACATTTAAGGAGATTATTGGTACTGGACACATCTCCTAATTGAATGAGTGCATTATTCTACTTAATAAATGTTATATAATTTTTTAAAAAATGTAATTATTGGTCGGTATGTTCTTATTGCCATTTTGTTCATTGTTTTCGGGTTGCTTTGTAGCACAATTTTGTTCCTGTCTTCTTTTGTCTTTTCCCTCATGGTTCAATGATTGCCTATTTATGTTATGTTTTGGATTTATTTTTCAGATTTTTGGCTTGTGGTTACCATGAGGTTTATATGTAACTATATGGGGTTTTAAGTTGATGATCTCTTAAGTTTCAGCGTCTTCTAACAACTCTGACTTGTTGTTCCCCCACTCAGTGCTTAACGTTTTTGGCATTCTACTTTACATCTTTTTGTTTCGTGTATCGTTTAACTGCTGCTGCTGCTGCTGCTGCTGCTGCTGCTGCTGCTAAGTCGCTTCAGTCGTGTCCGACTCTGTGCGACCCCATAGAATCCCGTCCCTGGGATTCTCCAGGCAAGAACACTGGAGTGGGGTGCCATTTCCTTCTCCAATTGTAAATGTAAATGACTTTACTACTTTTATCTTTTAACCTTTCTACTATCTTTGTAAGTAGTTAGTCCACTAGCTTTACTATATGCTTGCCATTATGACTGAGATTTATCCTTTTGTAATTTTTATATTTCTATTCATGGTCTCTTCCTTTCCTTTTAGAGAAGTCCCTTCAACAATTCTTTAAAGCCAGGTTAGTGGTGCTGAACTGAAAGCTTCTGCTTGTCTGTAACACTCTTTATCTCTCCTTCAAATCTGAATGATAGCCTTGCTGGGTAGAGTATTCTTGGTTTTAGGTTTTTTTTTCCTTTCATCACTTTGAATATCTTGTGCCTCTCTCTTTTACCATGCAAGATTTCTATTAAAAAGTCAACTCATAGTCTTATGGGAGTCCCCTTGTATCTAACTAGTTGCTTTTCTCTTGCTGCCTTTAAGATTCTCCTTTCATTTTTTTAAATTTTTGCTACGTATAATGTATCTTGGCATAGACCTCTTTGGATTCATCTTGTATGGAATTTTCTGTGCTTCCTGCACCTGAAAGCTTGTTTTTTTTCCCCCAAGTTAGGGAGATTTTTCAGCCTTTATTTCTTCAAATAAATCACCTTCCCCCTCTCTATTTTTCTTCTCCTTTTGGTCCCCTTTAATTCAAATGTCAATATGCTTGATGTTATCACGGAGGCCTCTCAGTCTGTCCTCATTTTTTCCAAAATTTTTTCTATTTTTCTATTCTGCTTGGGTTTCAGACTTCCACTACTCTGCCTTCCAATTCATTGATCTATTCTTCTGTGCCATCTACTTTATTGTTGATTTTGTCTAGTGCTGTCTTTAAAAAAATCATTTTAGTTATTGCATTCCTTAGCTCTGTTTGGGTCTTCCCTATATTTTCTAACTCTTTTAAACTTCTTATTATGTTCATCAGTTCTTTTCCTAAGTTCATTGAGCATCTTTTAAATCATTACCTTGAACTCTTTATCAGTCTGTTTATTTATACTTCCCTTAGTTCTTCTTCTGGAGTTCTATCTTTTTTTCTTTATTTGAAACATATGCTTCAGTCTCCTACTTTTGCCTAATTTACTGTATTTATGTCCACATAGTAGGTAGGGCTTCCCAGATGGCTAAGTGCAGGAGACATAATTGATGCCAGTTGGATTCCTGGGTTGGGAAGATCCCCTGGAGGAGGGCATAGCAGCCCACTCTAGTATTCTTGCCTGGAGAATGCCACAGACAGAGGAGCCTGGCAGTTGATAGTCCATAGGATTGCAAAGAGTCGGACACAATTGAAGAGATTTAACATGCCACAGGTAGGTTAGTTAAATTTCCAGGTCTTGGAGAAGTGGCCTTATGTAAGATTTATCCTGAATCCCAACAGCATACTTCCCTCTGGACACAAAAGCTATACATTCTAGGGTCACCCATTACACAGGCGGAATGTTTCCTTTTGCTGTGCGAGTGCTGACTGCTGCTGGCACACTGGTGGGTAGGGCTGGCCCCTGGCCCAGTTGGCAGTCAGATCCTGCCTCATACAGAGGATGCTGACCTGCTGTTGTGTTGTGCTGGGCCCTAGGGTAGCTCCCTTTGGGGTCAACAGCAGCTGGTGCTGGTGCCAGAATTCTCGTGAATAGGGCTGTGTCCAATGGCAGATGGCTACAGGGCCGGGAGGGTCTGGGGCTGGTGTTGACCACTGGTTTGCAAGGCCAGATTCCCAGAGCAGCTAGTTGGTGCCCAGTCGCTGGTGCTCCAATATTATTCAAATAATTGCAAATCACAGACAGTGATTTTGAGACTTGACCAAATGACAGACTCACCTGGCATATTTTTTAAAACTCAGTTCAGTTCGGTTTGGTTCAGTTGCTCAGTCATGTCCAACTCTTTGCTACCCCATGGACTGCAGCATGCCAGGCTTCCCTGTCCATCACCAACTCCCAAAGTCTTGCTCAAACTCATGTCCATGATACCATCCAATCATCTCATCTTCTGTCGTCCCCTTCTCCTCTTGCCTTCAATCTTTCCCAACATCAGGGTCTTTTCTAAAGAGCCAGTTCTTGGTATCAGGTGGCCAAAGTATTGGAACTTCATCTTCAGTATCAGTCCTTCCAGTGAATATTCAGGACTGATTTCCTTTAGGATGGACTGGTTTGATCTCCTTGCAGTCCAAAGGACTCTTAAGAGTCTTCTCCAACACCACAGTTCAAAAGCTTCAGTTCTTAGGCACTCAGCTTTCTTTATGGTCCAACTCTTATATCTGTACATGACTACTGAAAAAATCATAGCTCTGACTATACAGACCTTTGTCGGCAAAGTGATGTCTCTGACTTTTTAATATGCTCTCTAGGTTGGTCATAGTTTTCCTTCCAAGGAGCAAGTGTCTTTTAATTTCATGACTGCAGTTACCATCTGCAGTGATTCTGGAGCCAAAGAAAATAAGGTCTCTCACTGTTTCATTGTTTCTCCATCTATTTGCTAGGAAGTGATGGGACTGGATGCCATGACCTTAGTTTTTTGCATGTTGAGTCTTAAGTCAGCTTTTTCACTCTCCTCTTTTGTTTTCATCAAGACTCTTTAGTTCCTTTTCACTTTCTGCCATAAGGGTGGTGTCATCTGTGTATCTGAGGTTACTGACATTTCTTCCCTGCAATATTGATTCCAGCTTGTGCTTCATCCAGTCCAGCATTTTGTATGATGTATGCTGCATATAATGCAGAGTTCCAAAGAATAGCAAGGAGAGATAAGAAAGCCTTCCTCAGTGATCAATGCAAAGAAATAGAGGAAAACAACAGAATGGAAAAGACTAGAGATCTGTTCAAGAAAATTAGAGATACCAAGGGAACATTTCATGCAAAGATGGGCTCGATAAAGGACAGAACTGGTATGGACCTAACTGAAGCAGAAGATATTAAGAAGAGATGGCAAGAATACACAGAAGAACTGTACAAAAAAAGATCTTAATGACCAAGATAATCACAATGGTGTGATCACTCATCTAGAGCCAGACATCCTGGAATGTGAAGTCAAGTGGGCCTTAGAAAGCATCACTATGAACAAAGCTAGTGGAGGTGATGGAATTCCAGTTGAGCTATTTCAAATCCTAAAAGATGATGCTGTGAAAGTGCTGCACTCAACATGCCAGTAAATTTGGAAAACTCAGCAGTGGCCACAGGACTGGAAAAGGTCAGTTTTCATTCCAATTCCAAAGAAAGGCAATGCCAAAGAATGCTCAAACTACCACACAATTGCACTCATCTCACACACTAGGAAAGTAATGCTCAAAATTCTCCAAGCCAGGCTTCAGCAATACATGAACCATGAACTTCCAGATGTTGAAGCTGGTTTTAGAAAAGGCGAGGAACCAGAGATCAAATTGCCAACATCTGCTGGATCATGGAAAAAGCAAGAGAGTTCCAGAAAAACATCTATTTCTGCTTTATTGACTATGCCAAAGCCTTTGACTGTGTGGATCACAATCAACTGTGGAAAATTCTGAAAGAGATGGAAATACCAGACCACCTGACCTGTCTCTTGAGAAACCTGTATGCAGGTAAGGAAGCAACAGTTAGAATTGGACATGGAACAACAGACTGGTTCCAAGTCAGAAAAGGAGTACGTCAAAGCTGTATATTGTCACTCTGCTTATTTAACTTATATGCAGAGTACATCATGAGAAACTCTGGGCTGGAGGAAGCACAAGCTGGAATCAAGATTGCTGGGAGAAATATCAATAACCTTAGATAATGCAGATGACACCACCCTTATGGCAGAAAGTGAAGAGGAATTCAAAAGCCTCTTGATGAAAGTGAAAGAGGAGAGTGAAAAAGTTGGCTTAAAGCTCAACATTCAGAAAATGAAGATCATGGCATCCGGGCCTATCACTTCATGAGAAATAGATGGGGAAACAGTGGAAACAGTGTCAGACTTTATTTTGGGGGGCTAAATCACTGCAGATGGTAATTGCAGCCATGAAATTAAAAGACACTTACTCTTTGGAAGGAAAGTTATGACCAACCTAGATAGCATAAGAGATATTACTTTGCCAACAAAGGTCCATCTAGTCAAGGCTATGGTTTTTCCTGTGGTCATGTATGGATGTGAGAGTTGGACTGTGAAGAAAGCTGAGCACCGAAGAATTGATGCTTTTGAACTGTGGTGTTGGAGAAGACTCTTGTGAGTCCCTTGGACTGCAAGGAGATCCAACCAGTCCATCCTAAACGAGACCAGTCCTGGGTGTTCATTGGAAGGACTGATGCTGAGGCTGAAACTCCAATACTTTGGTGACCTCATGCAAAGAGTTGACTCATTGGAAAAGACCCTGATGCTGGGAAAGATTGAAGGCAGGAGGAGAAGGGGATGACAGAGGATGAGGTGGTTGGATGGCATCACCAACACGTTGGACGTGAGTTTGAGTGAATTCCGGGAGTTGGTGATGGACAGGGAGGCCTGGAGTGCTGCGATTCATGGGGTCATAAAGAGTTGGACACGACTGAGCAACTGAACTGAACTGAACTGATGCTGCATATAAGTTAAATAAGCAAGGGGACAGTACACAGCCTTGACAAACTCCTTTCCCAATTTGGAACCAGTTCAATGTTCCAGATCTGTTTTTAGTTGTTGCTTACTACTGATGTTCAAATCCCATCCCCAGAGTTTCCTATTCAATAGCTTTGGGTTGTACCAGGCATGAGTATCTAACAGTAGCTCTCCAGATGATTCTAATGTGTAGCCAGGGTTGATAACCTTGCCCACAGAAAGTAATTAGAAGTGTTTCAGTTCATTCAAAACCCAGTTCTAATGGGTAGCACCGAAAGATAAAACTATGAATAAGTTTACTTTTTTTATGAATAAAGGCAAGCATTTTCACTAAACTATTGGCACCAAGGGAATACAGTATTATGGCCAGGGAGGATTTATTCCAGGAATTCAAGGGTGGTTTGGATCAGGGGAGGTATCAGCATAATCTTTTCATTACATCAATATTAGAGGTGAAGCTGAAAAGCCATTTGAATCGGTGGCCATTCCTAAGAAATCAACAAATAAACCACTAATAGAAGGAAATTGCCTAAATATAAGTTAATGAATAAAAAACTGTATTCCAAATGGTGCATTATTTAAATAGCTACAAAATTCTTGCAAATGATTAAAATAAGAAAATAAAATAATCAGTGTAAGCATTGGAAAGAAAATTTAAACTCTTTATTTTTACTGATGGTTTGCTTGTGTATTAAGGAAACTAGTAAAAATTTGTTGCTGTTCAGTCATGAAGTCATGTCTGACTCTTTGCCACCCCTGGACTGCAGCACACCAGGGTCCCCTGTCCTTCACTGACTCCTGGTGTTTGCTCAGATTCATGTACATTGAGTCAGTGATGCTCTCTAACAATCTCATCCTCTGCCACCTCCTTTTTCCTTTTGCTCAAAATTAAATCTCTGTAAAAATTAAGACAATAATCTTACTAGCATTAGTATTTGCAAGGTGACTAGAAAGAACAGAATTATATAAACATTAATAGCTTTTCTCTGTACTAACAATAATGACTTTGAAATGGATATGGGGAGAATGTAGATGGAAAAATATCCCAATCACAGTAGCACTGACTATAAAATAACCTGGTGTATAGTTAAGAAGAGAAGCTCAGGAATTCTATGAAGAAAACTATTTTAGAAAATTATTGTCATAATTTCATTGAATGTCATAAAATAAGATCCACACAAATGGAAATAAATGCCATATTTTTTGAATGGGGAAGTGCGATGTAAAATTTAGTGAAATTAAATTAAAATTCCAGAATCAATTATAATATTAACAATTTGGTTTTAGTAATGAGGAGAGGGGATATAGGAAACTGGATTAAACAAATGGAAAAGGAGATGCCCTAAAATAGCCAATAAACAAATAAATGGCAAGGATAGATTTGCTTCAACTTACGTCAGAATATAAGTCAAATGTAGCAAATAAATATGTTATTGCTGGTTTTGAAATAGAAAAATGTGGGTAGATCATTTAGCTCTCCTACAGAAAACACTTTATATGACAAAGATGATATCTGAATCCAGTAGGGAATATGGCCTTTGTAAAGTAAGTTCCTGGCCTAACAGATTTTCCTCTGGGAATGTACAAGAAAATTCCAGATGTATTAAGGTCTTGAGTATAAGTAAATCAAACTAAAACAACAAAAATTCAGAAGAGACAAAGAAAGAAAGGAAAAAAAAGGAGTAAGCAACTCTTTAAGAATAAGGTGTGGAGGTCAGGCAGCGCTTGATCTGAGAGAGAAATGCAGTTTTGAACAAATTCAACTTTATATACTGGGAAAGAATGAGAAAGCTGTTTAGTGTGGTGAAAATATTGATGGCACGCTGGACAACTGCTGCATAACATAAAGGGAAGAAGGACTGATTCATGCCACCACATGGACAAGAAAGAAGCCAGACACAGAAGTCCATGTACTGCGTGACTTCAATTTTATGAAATGTCTGGAAGAGGCAAATCCATTGAGACAGGAAACAGCTTAGTGGTTGGCAGAGGCTGGGAAAAGGGGGATATGGAAAGCGACTTGTGATGTGTTCATGATTTCTTTGGGGGATGATCGATATGTTCTAAAATTAGACTGTGGTAGTGACTGCATAACTGTAAATATGCCAGAACGGGTGAATTTTACAGTATGTAAATTAAGCCACAATAAAGCTCCTTTCCACATTGGTTTACAACCTGTATAGAACATAGGGAACCTATTTTATCAAGGATACAAAGTGCAGGCTTCCTTATTTTAGAATTGGCATGTTGTTGTTGTTGTTTCCTTGCTAAACTGTGTCCGACTGTTTGCGACACCGTGGACTGCAGCTGGACAGGCTCCTCTGTCCATGGGATTTCCCAGGCAAGAATATCAGAGTGGGTTGCTGTTTCTTTCTCCAGAGGAACTTCCCAACCCATGGATCGAATTCGCATCTCCTGTTTGGCAGGAGGATTCTTTACAACTGAACTACCTAGGAAGCCCAGAATTGGCATATACCATTGCAAATAGGTAAGTTGTCGGAAATCTAAATGGTAGCTCAGTGAATCACCATTACCTAGAACTTCATGTGTGCGTTACCTCAGCAGAGGTATGGCTTGGTGACTAAATGGGCTAGTCTCAGAGGCAACCACACTGGGTTCAAATGCCAATCTCGATACTTACTTCCTGTGTGGCATATGGCCTCACTTTCCTTATCCATCAAATGAGAATTAAATGTATATAAATAATTTAGGTAATGTCTGGCACACAGCAGGTATTCAATAAACATGATGGTGATGATGATAATGGGGTGGTGGTAATTTAGAATTAGATCAAGGAAAGAATTAGAGAAATGTCTTTGTTTATTTTTCTTCTTTCTAATTTTTACTCATTTATTTGTATACATAGGTATTTTATTTTGGCATTCATACAATTATCCCTGGTGAGTTATCATCTCACAAATTATTTTTATCAAGTTCCACAACTGCTAGAGAGAAAATCACTGGCTTCTTCCAAAGCCATTTATTAAACTGGAGAGAAAATAAGTAGTATTTTAAACTTTCTAAACAACATGCCAAGGACAGATGGAAGGAGGACTAAATGCCATTTGTAGAGTTTGACTAGCGTGCCTCTGAGTTCCTTTAAGGATGGTGGTAGCAACCTCTGAGCATCTTTGAGAGGGACCTAGCATACACCGAGGTTCCAGAGTGATGGGAAAGGAAGACATCACTATAATCAAACACAGTGATAGTGATTCTGACTTTTCTGGGTCAGAAAAGAAACTGTTAATTTTGTAGGACAAAGAAGGAGACGTGTTTCTTTGTAGGGTGCTACGCGCAAATTTTTATTGAAAAATCATGCTATAGAAGGGACTCGTGGGTACTTTTTGGTGTGCTGGAAAAATACTACACCTTGACTGGATAGTGGTACCTGGATACATATGTAAAGAGTAGTTGAGCTCTACACTTGAAATGTGCATACTATATCATTTTATGTATTCTATACCTCTGAGAGAAAGAGAGAGAGAAGGACAAAGAGCGAATTAGAATCTAAGTGTTCCAAGGAAACACTCATACATTCATATATACAGAAAAAACCTTATATGCAAATAAGTCATCATAGCATTTTGACAATAGAAATAACATCAGCAATAACCTAATGTTGGACAGTATCATCTAAAGGTTAAGTAAATTAGGGCATATTCACTTATTGGAATGTTTATACAACAACTAAAATATGTGTGGAGAGTTTGCAAAAACATGGAGAAATGTTAAGTTAAATTGGAGAACAAAAAAGTAGAATGTAAAGTCTTTACATGTAATACACAAACATGCTTATTTATGCATAGAAAAATGACAATGGGGAAATGCTCCATATTTTAATGCTATCTATTTTTTAAAAATTAATGATGCAGGTCAGCTTTCACAGTTGACTTTTTAATTATGTATTTGTTTTATTTTTGGGTGGGCTGGGTTTTCCTTGCTGTGTGCTTCTCTAGTTTCTGTGAGGGGGGCGACTCCCTAGTTGTGGAACATGGACTTTTCACTGTGATGGTTTCTTTGTTACAGATCACTGGCTTTAGAGCAGGCTGTCTCGCCCGCATTTGGAATCCTCCCAGGCCAGGGATCGAACCCATGTTCCCTGCATTAGCTGGTGGATTCCTATCTACTGCTCCACCAGGGAAGTCCAATACTGACTATCTTTGAGTAGTGAATCTATGGTAATTTTGTTTTCTTCTTTCAATTTTTTTTTGCATTTATAATGAATATGTTTGAATTTCATAATGGTATAAATATAATTAATACCTTTAAATTTATAATAGAAAAAAAGCGAACATTGGACCAAGAATTGATCTTGCTGTGACTAATAGTATGGGATGTTTGGAATTACAGACTTGATGTCAGATGCTGGTCTTTTTGTTTTAAAAGGGCAGTCGTTCCTATGGCTAAAACCAATTTCCTAAGGAGATCACCATCGGCTTCAGCATTTCAGCTCAGTAGTATCCTCCTGACATGCAGTTTTGAGATGTGCCTCCTGGTCAGAAAATAGTTGGCTATGTTCTACCAATTAAGGATTTCTCCTTTGTTGCCAGAATAAGCGCTGCTTCAGAAGCTTACACATCTCAGAAGTTTCTGTGCAGCCAGCACTAGATAAAAATGCTGTAACTCAAAGGAGCTTTAATCTCCCAAGATGAGATAATACCAATATATGTGTTTTCATAGGAGGTTCCTTTGAACCTATAGTTATGAGCTTTCCAGGTTTCCTCCAAATCCTTCAACCACAAGGAAATATTCACATTATGGGAGGAGGACGTTGGAGGAATTTGGACTTGATCATTGAGTGAGATTGCTAATGAAGACATAGGTGATGGCAGTATTAACTAATCTCACTGCATTTATTCATTAGTCACCTATTTATTAAGTGTTTATTGAATACCAGACCTTGTGGTAAATGTCACTATTTTTAAGCTTACACTAGAGGTTGGCAAATAACTTTCATCTTGCATGCCAAATTTCATCAGTTGGTAGTGGTGGCCTTGAGTGCTCTGCTGGAAAAGATTCTGGAACTGTATCCAAACTCAAATGAAAAGAGGAATGATTGATTAGTAATGTCTGCTGTTATCGTGGACGGGGAATGGGGGGGTGTGCCACACATTTGCTGGGCCTGCTGGATTATTTCTGTCAATTTAATGATCATCACCTCTGCTTTGACACATGCCCTATTTCCTACAGGTTGAAGAGCCCAACTTCTCTCCAAGTTAACATCGCTGGAGAAGCATCACCAGAGAGGACAAGAGGGTAAATGTTGGCTATCTGCTCCATGCTAGACCTTATACACGAGTCTCTTTACATACAGTGAGTTGTAACATCTCAGGGTATCCCTTTAAGTTGAGTATTTTTATTGCCTTTTGACAGATGACGACTGAGGCTAAGAGAAAGGAAACCACTTTTCAAAGTAACACAGTCACAGCAGGATTGCTTATTGATCCAATGAACAATTTGGGCTTAACATGGAACCAAATAAAATATGATCCAATAAACAACGTGGGCTCAACATGGAACGAAATAAAATATGATAGTGTCCTCTACTTTTCAGAAGGTCATAAAGCTAATCCTGTTAATTTTTGATAATTACTGTTAGGAAAATGGGTCCCTTTGGAGGAATAGGTAATCCCATTTAGTCATCAAGACAAAATAAGGCACTGTCTGTTCCATTGTCTGCCCACCCCCAGAGTGGCTGGTGTTATTTGGTGAGGGTGTCATCCAAGCAACAAGCCCAAAGCGTTACGATCTTGGCTACAAACGTACCCTCTATGGCTGAGCTCCAGAAAGACCCACCCCTACCCTCTTTTTCGGTTTGGTTCCAATGTCTGTTATTATTTGGTAGACCAGTCATTGCCTCATAAAATCACACATAATTACATCTTATTAAACATTTACTATGTGCCAGCCCCTCTTCTAAGAGCTCCAGCTGTATCCCTGCACTGCATCCTCCCAGCATCCCTGTGACTGAGATGGCATAGTTATCCTGTTTAGACACAGAGGTGATATGAGATTTTAGAATAGAGAAACTTAAAGTCACATGAGTAGTAAAGTAGGGCTGAGGCTCCAACCTAGGCAATCTGACTCCAAAGTCTAGGGATCGATCAACTCCAATCTAAATGATTGTTACTTCTTTGCAATTTCCAACACATCTTCTTTAGTGGGTTACCTTAAAACCAGCCTCTGAGACAAAGATTTAAGTGGAAGTAATTTGGTATGAAATGTCAGTACAGGAGTGGGAAATGGAGGCAAGGGAGGGAAGGAAGCCTGTAAAATGTATCTCCTGGAGCAAGTCATTACTGCAGGAAACTGGAATTTCAGGTCCACCTGGAGAACTCTGGGAAGTACCATACAAAACATGCCTCTAGGGCAGAGAGCTTTTTACATTTAAATTGATAAGGTATTTGTACACCAATTCTTAGCAGCTATTGGTTGAAGGTTGCTCTCAAAGGACATGGATTCCTTGGCACTTTAGTCTGCCACACATGTGGGCAGAGTGAGTATTGGTGGCCAGAAAAAGCCTTGAGGCCAAGAGATCTTAGCTGGAGGTGGAAGCCAGAGAGACTGATGGAAACCGACAGGCCTAGAGAATGGGAGCAAACATCAGCAACTCCCTGAGTCCTCTTTCTTCCTCATTTTATTTACAAGCAACTTTATTGAAGTATAAATTATAGACTAATATTTATCCATTTTAGTTGTATAATCATTTTTAGCAAACTTAATGAGTTGCATGACCATCACCATAATCTATCTTTAGAGCGTTTTCATCACCACTAGAAGAAGCCACATGCCCATTTACAGTTCATCTCTGTTCCCATTCTCAGCTCCTGTCAAGCACTAATCTACTTTCTGTCTCCATGGATTTACCTTTTGTGAATATTTTACATAAGAGGGATCATACAATACATGACTTTCTGTGTAAACAAGAAAGTCTCTCTCCAAATATTTCAGGGTATAGATAGGAAGTAAAAAAAAAAAATGGGAAAGAGCTTAGCAAGTAACTTTTTGGTGTGGGAGAGAGAGATATTCTAGATGAAGTGATCAATGATTGCATTACAATAGGTGACTAAGAGACACCCCATGCTTGGCCTAGAGTTCCATCTTCCCCAGGATACATTTGCTCCTATGAGCTTTTGAGTCTATG
The DNA here is from genome assembly GCF_023091745.1 of Budorcas taxicolor. Taxonomy (NCBI): domain Eukaryota; kingdom Metazoa; phylum Chordata; class Mammalia; order Artiodactyla; family Bovidae; genus Budorcas; species Budorcas taxicolor. Next base: position 27,413,559 of record NC_068911.1, read on the forward strand.
TATTTTCAAGGTATCTTTTCAACACAAAAGACTAGCAGCCAGCAAGCTGTTGGCTGAGACCTTGATCCCCATTAGCCCACTAACCTCAGCATTGAAATAAATGGGACTAACTCAGGGAATCCTGTGTTGTTAAATAGATCAAATGACTTCTGCTGGTCTTGGAGCTGAAGAATTCACTCTTTGGAAGTGACTGATGTATGGAGAGATCTTGTTTCCCTACTGGCCTGCCAATTCCCTCATAGTTTCCTCCCTGTCTTTATAGAAATTAATTACCTAGAAACAAAACTAAACTATACTTGATGAAGGGAAAAATGAGCAGAACAACTGGCCAACTGATCAACCGCAGTATGCATTCTGCAGACCTCCTGCCATCCCCTGTGTCTGTTGGGTAAACTGGTTGCAATTCCCCATGCAGAGGGGCAGAATCAGCCTACAACTAACTGTCTGATAAGCACAGTGGGTTAGGATGTGGGATGTAGTCCACACCATCTCACCCAAAGCAGACTCTGACTTCGCTGCTGAGGGTCATTTTCTCTGAGCTGCTCCTACTCGTTAATTCTTGACTAACCCACAAAGTAGAAGTTGTCCCCTGTCATGTGCAATTTGTAAACATCATGTGTTCACCTTTGCATTATGAACCAATTGAGAAATAGGCACAGGAACAAATAACTGTTAAAGTATCAACTTTATTGTTGGTAACACAGGGCTAGAAGTTATGTCTTGGACCTGTGACCCCAGTGTGACTCCCCGGTACCTGTCCCTGCACCTGGATCCTGGGATCCACTAGAGGGGAACAACAGGTGAGTAGAACAGGTGTCCCCAGCAGCTTCAGGGGAACTGTTCTGGGGCCCACAGTGGAAACAGAGAGAGAGGGACATCCTTTCCTGTCCCCACAAGTGTGAAAGTGAAAGTGTTAGTTGCTCAGTCATGTTTGACTCTTTGCGACCCCATGGACTATAGCCCACCAGGCTCCTCTGTCCCTGGAATATTGGAGTGGGTAACCATTCCCTTCTCCAGGGGATCTTCCTGACCCAAGGATTGAAACTGGATCTCCCACATTGCAGGCAGTCTTTGCCATCTAAGCCACCTGGGAAACCTTGTCTCTACAAGGCCAACCCCAACCTCTGAACCAGGCATGCTGACTCCACGTGGGACACCCTCACTCCTTTTGCCTCCTGTGTTGATGCTTCTCCAGGAATATTAACGTGGATAGAAATTTGGTTCCTTCAAGCTGCAGGATACAGAGGGTATGTCAAGGCTTAAGTGACCATCATTGAGCTGGCAGAAATAGTCCAGAGATATAGCGAATATATGGCACAGTCGCCTCAGTAATGTGGGTGGGCCTCATCCAATCAGTTGAAGGCCTGGATAGAACAGAAAGATTGGGCTCCCCTGAGCCAAAGGGAATTCTCCAGCAGACTGCCTTCACATTGGTACTGTCCCATTGACTCATGGGTCCCTAGCCAGCCAACCCCACTCTAGGTTTGGGCTTACCGGCTTCCGTAATGCCATAATTTTGTAAGCCAATTCCTTACAATAAACCTCTTTCCATACACACACACACACACACACAGATCCTGTCGATTCTGTTTCTCTGGCAAACACTGACTGATATGGCAGGCAGATCTTAGCTACCTAGTTGAGAATATGAACTTGGGTGGAAGTGGGGAAAGATTTGGAAGTACCCAGACTAGGAAGCTGGGTGAAGGACGAGAAGGTAGAAGACCCCAAGTGTCCTCTCCCTGGCTTTGCTGAGGTCTGGCTCAGGTCACTATGGCCATCTTTCAATGGAGAGTTCCTCACTCCAGAGAACTCCTGGACTGATGCAGGCCCAGGACAACATTTGATGTCTGGGTTCTGACGAACCACCCAGGGCGACATCCTGACCCTGGCTGGTGGGATGGCTTCAGTAAATTCAGAAAAGCTCTATTGATGCTGACCCACTCTTAGTCCTGTCCAGGATGGAGAAATAGGAGAACAGGTGGGATTCAGAGGCTGAAGGCTGAAAAGGAAAGGGTTCCCAAATGAGGCGACCCACTCCTCTGGTGTGAAATGGCCAGTCAGCTTTGTAGCATTGGCTTAAGACCCCAGAATCTTAGCCTGAGACCCTACAGAATTGCCCCACCATTCCTAGCTGCAGCATCCCTTCAGGAATTTTTTTCTTCTCAGCCTTTGATTTATGGATTCTTTCTGTTTCTGTCATTCCTGTGGCTACAATAGAGACAAAAGTCTCCTAAACTTCAGTCATTGCAGAAATCCTCCGCAGACTATCACTTCTGTGAACCATTCAGACTCTGATTTGCTCTTTAGATGGACTCATTCTTCTTTTAAAAGGTACATTTATTTGAAAAGGAAATGTCATAAAGTTCTTTAAAAGGAAAGGCTGTTTTTCCTGGCCTTGATGAGGAAGTCACTGGAAAAACAAATATATGGAAAATAAGCCAGGCTTTTATTCTAGTTAGTTAGCTTGATAGCTGTCGTTATTAAAAGAACAGACCTGTAAGGTCTGGAGAAGTGTTAAAGTCGTCAGCACCTAGCTGAGACAGTCTCCCTAGCTGGTCAGAGTGATTGGAAGACATCTGGAAAGAGAGTTGCTTCAGTGTCGTTACACCAGCCCAGGTCATATCTGAAACCATGCTACTTTATCAATGGCATGCATTTCAAACTGCGAGGAAACACAGGTTGGGGGAGGAGGGGGTGGTGGTGTTTCTCTGGGCTTTACTGTGTTCCCTGAAATGTCACATCTGGGAATCCTAACTCCCAAAATCTCAGGATGCGATATGGAGATACAGTCTTTAAGAGGTAGTTGAGTTAAAATGGAGTCATTAGGGTGTGCCTTCATCCAGTCTGATGGATTTCCTTATAAGAAGAGGAAACTTGCACACAGACACGGACAGAAGGAACACCCTGGAGAAGATGGCCATCTACCAACTGACGAGAGGGACCTAGGAAGAAACCAACACCCTGGACCGTGAACTTCCAGCCTCCAGAACTGTGAGAAAATAAATGCCCGTAGTGTGAGCATCCAGTCTACATGCTTTGTTATGGCAACCCTAGCAGAAGTTCACTGGGCCCCATCTGGGTTCCAGCTGCCAAGGTTCAAACTTTTGAATAGCAACATCTGAAACTTGTCATTTTTCTATCACCCATAGAATCTGATCTTTTGATAGTTTCTGGGAAGATGGGGAGAAAAATGCTAAATATGAGACTTCTTTCGTTATCAGCACTACATACCTCTTAGCGAATAGTTTTCATAGCTTAAAATTCATCGATGAAAAAGCTCTGTTTCCACATGTTCCTTATTAGATAGAAGGTTTTAAGTGTGATTACTGTTTCCTTCTGTTAAGAAATGTATACTGTGAAATATTAACCCAGAAAAATAGCATTTTTACAGTAAAACCTACAGTATTTTACTGTGGAGTTTTTCAAATTTTTTGTTTATCAAATGTCAATAAAAGTCTCATTTTATTGAAAAAAAAGGATAACTGACAAGGATGTATAGGATAGTACAGGGAATTCTGCTCAATATTATATAACAATCTAAATGAGAAAAGAATTTGAAAAAGAACAGAAATGTGTATATGTATAACTGAATCACTTTGCTTGAAACTAATACAATGTTGTTAATCAGCTATACTCCAATATAAAATAAAAGCTTAGGATAAAAGATGTAAGGAGCTTGGTGTTCAGGACTAAGGGCTCTGCCTTCAATACTAACCAGCCGGAGTGGGGCATGGAGGGGTGTCAGAAACAAAATAATCATTCCTCTTGCCTCTTCCCCAAAGTTACCCAGATGTGGTGTTTTTTTGGTTCAATATATTTTAATTTTTATTTCCAAATTTTCCATTTTCTAATGTGTTCAACTTATTATTTTTTTGTTCAGTCACTAAATTTTGTCTGACTTTTTATGACCCCATGGATTGCAGCACGCTAGGCTTCCCTGTCCTTTTTTTTTTTCACTTTATTTTACTTTACAATACTGTATTGGTTTTGCCATACATCAACATGAATCTGCCATGGCCCAGTTACTACATTCTCTACTCTCTTTTCCCTTATTTCATCTTATTTCATCAGGATGGGTCTGTCTCCCCAGCCTGTAGCCCCTGTTCAGTGTCTTCAGGGCCCCCCTTCCATATCTTTCTCTCTGCAAATGCCTTAAGCCCCTTACCTGGGTCTTGTCACCTGTTAATGATAGATCTAGGCTTTGAACTGAGGCTTGTGAGATTTATGACACATCCCAGGAATGACAGAGAGATTAAAAGAGGACTTTGATTTACCAATATTAATAATGATTCACCCATTAATTACAATTTCTTATCATTACTTACAGCAGATAAAGTATAATGTGGAGCTCTTGCTCACCCCAATATTGATGGTTACGGTGTCTGTCTGCTGATCACGTGCGATGTGCCTGTACTTTATTGGTGCTGTCCTATGCATTCCCCTCTTCAGCATCTGCACACTGATTATCTTTTATGCTTATCTGATATGCAAGAGCCCTGAAATGCAGGAAATCCCATGTTTTACACCAACACATCTCAGAGAGACCCAAGGGCAGGGGACGAAAAGGTAAAGGAGTCAAGAGAAGGGTAAAGGGAGGGGGAAATGATTTTCTCGTATTCTCATGGACAGCAGGACTCTGTTAAATCCCCTTGCTTTCTGAGACTCAGTGAGTCCTTCAGCATGGAGCTAGGACAGTTCATAAGGATCACCTAGCCTTCACCTGATCCCATCCATCTGGGTTAGTGTGCTAGGGCTGCCTTAACAAATTTGCAGAAACTGAGGAGCTTAAACAAAGGCTTCACCCCTAAAAACCATCACATTGGGGATGGGGGTTTCAACCTAGAATTTTAGGGTGTGAGATAATAGAAAACATATAAATTGGTCTCTGTCCCGGTTACCTGGGCCAGAGCTCCTGAAAGCCTTGTGAGCATCTTTTGTTCTATTGGGGTGACTCTGGATGGGCACCTGGATGGTTCCTGGATGGGAGATTGGTCACCAGAAAGGCCAAGCCATGATTTAGAAGCTTGGAATTTTCAGCCCCAGGCCTCCATTATCCAGAGAGGGAAGAGGGGCTGGAAATGGAGTTAATAATGGACCATGGTCACATGAGGAAACCTCCATAAAATTCCAATAGTACGGGGGTCAGAGAGCATCCAGATTGGCAAACACATCCATGTACCAGGAGGGTTGCTGCTGTTGTTCAGTTTCTCAGTTGTGTCCTACTCTTTGCAACCTCAGTTGTGTCTGGTGTGGATTGCAGCATACCAGGCTCCCCTGTCCTTCACTACCTCCCACAGTTTGCTCAAACTCATGTCCATTGACTTGGTGATGCCATCCAACCATCTCATCCTCTGTCACCCCCTTCTCCTTCTGCCCTCAATCTTTCCCAGTATCAGTGTCTTTACCAATGAGTCAGCTCTTTGCATCAGGTGACCAAAGTATTGGAGCTTCAGTGTCAGTCCTTCCAGTGAATACTCAGGATGGCGTGTGTGTACGTGCTCCGTTGCTTCAGTTGTATTGGACTCTTTTTGACTCTACAGGATATAGACCCCCAGGCTCCTGTGTCCATGGGGATTCTCTAGGCAAGAATACTGGAGTGGGCTGCCAATCCCTCTTCTAGGGGATCTTCCCAACCCAGGGATAAAACCGAGGCCTCTAATGTCTTCTGCACTGGCGGGCGGGTTCTTTACCACTGTCGCCACCTGGGCAGCCCATTCAGGAGGGTAATTCATCCCAGCTCCACAGGGACAGAAGATCCTGAGCTTGGAACCTTCACAGACCTCACTATATATTTATCTCTTCATCTGGCTGTACATCTGTCTCCTTTGTCACAACTGTTAGTAAACAGGTAAGTATGTTTCCCCGAGTTTTAGTAAATCATCCAGTCCAAGCAGGAGGAGGTTATGGGAATTCCTGACTTGTGGCCATGCTGGACAGAAGTTGTGGCTCATCTGGAGACCTACAACTTGTGACTGGCATCTGAAGAAGGGTGAGGCAATCTTGTGACACGGAGCTCTTCACCTATACGATCTGATACTGTCTCCAGGTAGACAGTGTCAGAATGAAGTGAAATTGAGGAACATCCAGCGGGTGTGGCAGAAAGTGCTTGGTGGGGGAAATCCCACCCACATCTGGTGTCAGGAATGCTGTAATTGCTGTAGTCAAGTAAGAGTAATGGAGAAACCCATGGTGGGGGGGGGGTGGGGAGCTAGGGAGGGAGAAACAGCCGAATAGTCATCTCAGAACACCGTCCCTCTCCTCCCCATGTCTCTTCACATTATCTTTTGTCTATATCTATGTCCAGTTCAGTTCAGTCACTCAGTCGTGTCCGACTCTTTGTGACCCCATGAATTGCAGCACGTCAGGCCTCCCTGTCCATCACCAACTCCCGGAGTTCACTCAGACTCACGTCCATCGAGTCCGTGATGCCATCCAGCCATCTCATCCTCTGCCGTCCCCTTCTCCTCCTTCCCCCAATCCCTCCCAGCATCAGTCTTTTCCAATGAGTCAACTCTTCACATGAAGTGGCCAAAGTACTGGAGTTTCAGCTTTAGCATCATTCCTTCCAAAGAAATCCCAGGGCTGATCTCCTTCAGAATGGACTGGTTGTATCTCCTTGCAGTCCAAGGGACTCTCAAGAGTCTTCTCCAACACCACAGTTCAAAAGCATCAATTCTTCATTGCTCAGCCTTCTTCACAGTCCAACTCCCACATCCATACATGACCACAGGAAAAACCATAGCCTTGACTAGACGGACCTTAGTCAGCAAAGTAATGTCTCTGCTTTTTAATATGCTACCTAGGTTGGTCATAACTTTTCTTCCAAGGAGTAAGCGTCTTTTAATTTCATGGCTGCAGTCACCATCTGCAGTGATTTTGGAGCCCCCCCAAAATAAAGTCTGACACTGTTTCCACTGTTTCCCCATCTATTTCTCATGAAGTGATGGGACCAGTTGCCATGATCTTCGTTTTCTGAATGTTGAGCTTTAAGCCAACTTTTTCACTCTCCTCTTTCACTTTCATCAAGAGGCTTTTGAATTCCTCTTCAAAAGTTCCTCTTTTGAGTTTCTGCCATAAGGGTGGTGTCATCTGCATATCTGAGGTTATTGATATTTCTCCCGGCAATCTTGATTCCAGCTTGTGTTTCTTCCAGCCCAGAGTTTCTCATGATGTACTCTGCATATAAGTTAAATAAGCAGGGTGACAATATACAGCCTTGACGGACTCCTTTTCCTATTTGGAACCAGTCTGTTGTTCCATGTCCAGTTCTAACTGTTGCTTCCTGACCTGCATAAAGATTTCTCAAGAGGCAGGTCAGGTGGTCTGGTATTCCCGTCTCTTTCAGAATATTCCACAGTTTATTGTGATCCACACAGTCAAAGGCTTTGGCATAGTCAATAAAGCAGAAGTAGATGTTTTTCTGGAACTCTCTTGCTTTTTCCATGATCCAGCGGATGTTGGCAATTTGATCTCTGGTTCCTCTGCCTTTTCTAAAACCAGCTTGAACACCTGGAAGTTGACGGTTCACGTATTGCTGAAGCCTGGCTTGGAGAATTTTGAGCATGACTTTACTAGCGTGTGAGATGAGTGCCAGTGTGCAGTACTTTGAGCATTCTTTGGCATTGCCTTTCTTTGGGACTGGAATGAAAACTGACCTTTTCCAGTCCTGTGGCCACTGCTGAGTTTTCCAAATTTACTGGCATGTTGAGTGCAGCACTTTCACAGCATCATCTCCAGCATTTGAAATAGCTCCACTGGAATTCCATCACGTCCACTAGCTTTGTTCATAGTGATGCTTTCTAAGGCCCACTTGAATTCACACTCCGGGATGTCTGGCTCTAGATGAGTGATCACAACATCATGATTATCTGTGTCATGAAGATCTTTTTGTACAGTTCGTCTGTGTGTTCTTGCCACCTCTTCTTAATATCTTCTGCTTCTGTTAGGTCCATACTATTTCTGTCCTTTATTGAGCCCATCTTTTCAAGATATATTGCCTTCGTACCTCTAATTTTCTTGAAGAGCTCTCTAGTCTTTCTCATTCTGTTGTTTTCTTCTATTTCTTTGCATTGACTGCTGAGGAAGGCTTTCTTATCTCTTCTTGCTATTCTCTGGAACTCTGCATTCAGATGCTTATATCTTTCCTTTTCTCCTTTGCTTTTCGCTTCTCTTCTTTTCACAGCTATTTGTAAGGCCTCCCCAGACAGCCATTTTGCTTTTTTGCATTTCTTTTCCATGGGGATGGTCTTGATCCCTGTCTCCTGTACAATGTCACGAATCTCATTCCATAGTTAATCAGGCAGTCTATCTATCAGATCTAGGCCTTTAAATCTATTTCTCACTTCCACTATATAATCATAAGGGATTTGATTTAGGTCATACCTGAATGGTCTAACGGTTTTCCCTACTTTCTTCAATTTAAGTCTGAATTTGGTAATAAGGAGTTCATGATCTGAGCCACAGTCAGCTCCTGGTCTTGTTTTTGTTGACTGTATAGAGCTTCTCCATCTTTGGCCGCAAAGAATATAATCAATCTGATTTCGGTGTTGACCATCTGGTGATGTCCATGTGTAGAGTCTTCTCTTGTGTTGTTGGAAGAGGGTGTTTGCTATGACCAGTGCATTTTCTTGACAAAACTCTATTAGTCTTTGCCCTGCTTCATTCTGCATTCCAAGGCCAAATTTGCCTTTTACTCCAGGTGTTTCTTGACTTCCTACTTTTGCATTCCAGTCCCCTATAATGAAAGGGACATCTTTTTTGGGTGTTAGTTCTAAAAGGTCTTGTAGGTCTTCATAGAACCGTTCAACTTCAGCTTCTTCAGCATTACTGGTTGGGGCATACACTTGGATTTCCGTGATATTGAATGGTTTACCTTTGAGACGAACAGAGATCATTCTGTTGTTTTTGAGATTGCATCCAAGTACTGCATTTCGTACTGTTTTGTTGACCATGATGGCTACTCCATTTCTTCTGAGAGATTCTTGCCCACAGTAGTAGATATAATGGTCATCTGAGTTAAATTCACCCATTCCAGTCCATTTTAGTTTGCTGATTCCTAGAATATCGACGTTCACTCTTGCCATCTCTTGTTTGACCACTTCCAATTTGCCTTGATTCATGGACCTGACATTCCAGGTTCCTATGCAATATTGCTCTTTACAGTATCGGACCTTGCTTCTATCACCAGTCACATCCACAGCTGCGTATTGTTTTTGCTTTGGCTCCATCCCTTCATTCTTTCTGGAGTTATTTCTCCACTGATCTCCAGGAGCATATTGGGCACCTACTGACCTGGGGAGTTCCTCTTTCAGTATCCTATCATTTTGCCTTTTCATACTGTTCATGGGGTTCTCAAAGCAAGAATACTGAAGTGGTTTGCCATTCCCTTCTCCAGTGGCCCACATTCTGTCAGACCTCTCCACCATGACCCGCCCGTGTTTAGTTGCCCCACGGGCATGGCTTAGTTTCACTGAGTTAGACAAGGCTGTGGTCCTAGTGTGATTAGATTGGCTAGTTTTCTGTGAGTATGGTTTCAGTGTGTCTGCCCTCTGATGCCCTCTTGCAACACCTATCATCTTCATTGGGTTTCTCTTACCTTGGGTGTGGGGTATCTCTTCACGGCTGCTCCAGCAAAGTGCAGCCGCTGCTCCTTACCTTGGATGAGGGGTATCTCCTCACTGCCGCCCTTCCTGACCTTCAACGTGGGATAGCTCCTCTAGGCCCTCCTGCGCCCACGCAGCCACAGCTCCTTGGACGTGGGGTTGCTCCTCCCGGCTGCCACCCCTGGCCTTGGGTGCGGGGTGTCTGCTCCCGGCCGTTCCTACGCTGTTGGAGCCTGGCACTCTCGGCTGCTGCCCCTGACCTCGGATGTGGGGTAACTCCTCTTGCCCGCTGCCCTTCGGGCATGGGGTCCTCCCGGCTTCTGCCCCTGACCTTGGACGTGGGGTAGCTCCTCTTGGCCGCGCTTAGTGCGCCAGTCGCAGCCGCCTGCGCTTAGTGCACAGGTCGCAGCCACCTGCACTTCATCTACGTCCAAATTTCCCCTTTTTGAAAGAGGCCAGTAATTTTGGATTAGGGTCTACTCTAATGGTTGCACTTCAACCTCTGTAGTTAGTTCCAAAAAAGTTCACATTCTAAGGTGTGGAGAAGGGGTTAGGACATCAACAGGTGAATTTGGGGGCAACACAATTGAGTCCCAAACCCCAGCCACACTGGTGTGCGGTCTAACGATTTCTCTTGGCAGCCCAACCGTTTTCAACATCCTTCTCCAGTAGGAAAATATTCCTAATATAATCCAAACCTTCTCTTGTCTCAGTTTAAAATCATCTCCTTTCATTCTCTTAAGATATCAATATTCTCTCCTTTCTTTTTTGAGCCTTAAGCTTTTGACTCTCCTTGTAGCTGAAAAACCACTTCCCCTCCCCCCGAATTAAAGGACACAAAGAAAGGCAACTGAGAAGTAAGATTGGGGTGGGTGATATTCAAATCATCGTCTTTAGTTCACAGTGTGAGCAAGAGGCTAAGATGCTGTCAAGGACTAGAAAAGGAAGGTATGTTCATGGCTGTGGTTCAGAAGCCTGAGAGCTTTGGTTTAAAAATAGGTGAACTGAAATAAACACTGAACACTACTGAGATGGCACTGAAATAGAGTGGTAATTGATCTAATGCAACTTTTCCCTCAGATAACATCATTATTTGTGAAATTATGTCAGTGTTGCTGCTGTCAAGTCAGCAAGCACTTATAGGACGTGACTTCTAATTTAAGAATTGGACTATTTGCGGCTCATCTCCAAAGACAGTGGGAACTCAGTGGACTCCCAGTAGCCAGTCTTCCGGAAAGGCTGGTTTGCACTTGAAGTTTGCAACGTTGAAGTGTTGGGGAGGTGTCCTGACCAGGTGGTCCTTGGAAGAAGGACTCCCTGCCCAGCTCTAGGGAGTGTAACTGGAAGATGATCTCCAGCTATCAGCTCTTTCTGGGTCAGCCCCAGCTCCAGAGATTCAGGCCCTCAGTCAGCCCACAGACTATGATTTAGTGAAGCAGGGGTATGACCTAAGATCTCATTGGGGTCATTCTGATGTCACCCAGCACTTGCCCCATAGCTAAGACATGCCTGCATTGTGATTCCACCTCTTACCACCCCTATCTCCAACCTGCTTCTTTTCCCAGGTGTTGATTCCTAATAAACACCTTGTAGCCCAGGCTCCAAGCCAACAGCTGCTTCTAGAAGATCTGACCTGCCACAGCTGCCTCGACAGTTTCCAAGGTGGATTCATGTTTCCAACTGTATCTGTTGTGCTCCTGAAAGAGAGAGGGTGAATTTGTCCCTTCATGCCCTCGTGGAGCTGGCTGCAGGATGTTTTCGTGGAATTCCAAGAGGAAGAATCTCCTTTTTAAAATTTTTTTTATTGAACTACAGTTGATTTACAAGGTGTTAATTTCTGCTGCATAGCAAAGTGATTCAGTTATACATATATATTCTTTCTCATTATGGTTTATTACAGAATATTGAATATAGTTCCTCATGCTACACAGTAGGCCCTTGTTGGTCCCGTCCATATATACTAGCTTGCACCAGCTAATATTAAATTTCCAATCCGTCTCTCCCCTCGACACCCTCGCAACCACAAGTCTGTTCTCGGTGTCCATGAGTCTCCTTCTTAGATAGTTTCATTTGTGTCATATTTTAGATTCCACACATAAGTGATATCATATGGAATTTGTTTTTCCCTCTCTGGCTTACTTCACTTAGTGTGATAATCTCTAGGTTCTTCCGGGTTGCTGCAAATGACATTATTTCATTCTTTTTTGATGACTGAGTAGTATTCCATATGTATAGATATATGAAGTGAAGTGAAGTGAAAATCACTCAGTTGTGTCCAACTCTTTGCAACCCCATGGACTATACAGTCCATGGAATTCTCTAGGCCAGAATACTGGAGTGGGTAGCCTTTCCCTTCTCCAGGGGATCTTCCCAACCCAGGGATCAAACCCAGGTCTCCTGCATTGCAGGCGGATTCTTAACCAGCTAAGCCATAAGGGAAGCCCATATATATATACTATATATAAGGGAAGCCCATATATATACACACACACACACACACACACACACATACATACATATATACATATCACACTTTCTTTATTAACTGGAAGAATCTTATATATCATATAAAAATATATTTGGCTTACACAAAGTAAAGTACACGTGGAAAAATTGTTAGAAAGGATAGCCATTTCTTTATTCAGAATTAATTTTTCAGTGTTGCAAGGGTTCCAGGCATTATTCTCAGTACCAGCACCATGGTGAATAAGACAGACAAGGATTCTCAGAATTAGAGAATCCCCATCCCTGGGATTCTCCAGGCAAGAACACTGGAGTGGGTTATGTTAATGAGAAAGTATAGATATTAAACACACGAGGAAAATAAAATGGGGAATGGTAGCTGGTGACTGAGGTATGGGAAGAGTCTTCCAGTGAAGTGGCCTGGGAGGACGTCTGGAGGAGCTGGCAGTGACGTTGAGAAATGAAGGACAAAGAAGATCCAGGCTTCTGCAGATAAAACTCAACCTGTTGAAATAGAAAGGATTCACAAGTTCCTGCTGAAAGCCCAGATGAATCAATGGCATCATCTAATAGAAGAAGGGGACCACCGTGCTCATCTGAGATGATTAGCTGCACCTCTGACCATCCCTGATGTCCTCCATAGAGGCTGCATCTAGGGTTGGATGGACCATAGAAATTTAGCTCAAAAGGGAAATTGATCTTTGAAGTACTTCTTCATTCTCACATTAGATTTTTATCCAAAAACAGTGCGGAAAATGGCTCAGTTGCTCCCTTGGTTTATGTTGTAGGTCACAGATGGCATGGCACCTGATTAGCAGGCATTTCAACAATCCCTTATCATCTTTTCAGGGCCTTCATGCTTGATTTTTTAAAAACTTTGTCCAATTCTCAGCAACCCGATTTTAAAGGTCATTATATTAACTGCAAAGATGAATCAAGGGACGAGTTCATTTCTCATCCAGGGAGGCTTTTTAGCCTTGTGTGCTGTCATTTCCATGCCCTGTAGATTCGATGCTGATCTGGGTTTTAAAAAGACACTTCTATTTCAACATAGTATTCTTTGGGGAAAAAGACTGCCTTCCCTTCCAAAACTCAGCCTTGCCTTCTCATCAAAGGAAGCTTTTGTACTGCGTTTGTCTCACTCATATCTGGGAGAACAGCTGCACACTCACAAGCTCTACTCCAGCTGAGGAGCCGAGGACTTCATTGTAATCACCTTGTTGAAATACTTGGAGCTGTATAGCAAGAGACTGGTTCTGTGTTGCCATAATTTATGATAAAAGCCTGAATAAATCCCCAGACATGGATTTCCTATAAAACCCTTCCTTGTGAAACTTTGTTGCACTGCAAAATGAAAAGAAGATGGGGAAGAAGAGAGAGAAAGGGGCGGGGGTAGGGGAGAAGCCTACAAGATGTATATAAATCTCCAAGGATGCTGTTTCTATTCATCGCATTTACTGTAAAGACAGGGGTTTTATTTGGATGGGAAAAGAATGAACCATGATGGTTTTCAGAGTTTAATATGGAGCTTGCTTGAAGCATTTTCCTCTGATCTTTCTGCTTCCTCAAGATCACCAGAATATGGAAGGAGGAAGGATACTTTCTATCAACCCTGAAAGGTTCTGTATTGAGATGGGCATCAGGGGACAGAGTGAACCCTCCTTTTTGTGCCTTTGGTCTGTGAAAGTGTAATTGTGCAATATAGCTGCATCAGAAGTATATGTTCATTATCCAAAATTATACTATATGGGGTTGGGTAGTGGGGAGGGCAAGAGTTGAGAGAGAGAGGGGACAGAAAGGAAGGGAGAGAGGGAGGGAGGGAAGGAGGAGAAGGAGACCAGGGAAGAGGAGAGATACTCTCTTTTTTTCTTTCTTTAAAAAATATAAATTTATTGATTTTAATTGGAGGCTAATTACTTTACAATATTGTATTGGTTTTGCCATACATTGACATGAATCCACCACGGGTGTATATGTGTTCCCCATCCTGAACCCCCACCTCTTTTAAATCACATACATCACTTCAACCTCCATCCCACTCACAGTCCAAGAAAGCAGAAGATGGAAAATCTGATTCTACAGATCCCTCCTCTCATCCCTTTGCCTCTCATAGTACAAGTGTTTCCCCATACTGAGGGCCAGGCTGTTGTTTATAGTCAGCGGGGTTTGCTTAAACAGAACTCAGCCTTTTCATCACTTGCTCAGCCCAAGACACAGTAGTCTGTTCAAGATGGATGGAAAATGGACTCAGTTGGACATACTGAGACATCTGCTTTTTTACAGCATGGGTAACTGAAAAGGAGTTTTAAGGGACATATTTTACTCTCTGGGACTGTTTCTTTGGGATCTAACTGCCTCTTGTGAGCCTTGCCTGTCAGGGTCTTCCTAACTGAGCAGGTAAAGGATGAGAATTCTGGAGGAGACAAAATTTATTCATCAATTATTCACCAAATAATTACTGAGAATCTTCTCTGTGCTGGGCACTGTGCTGAGCTCGGAGGATTTTACATGATGATGCTAAGAGAAGTTTCTCACTGCTCTTTTCATGTAACCTCATGATTTTAAAGCTGAAAAGATCCTGAGAGGATATCATCTATCAAAAACAATGCTGGGCAACACTTTATACACAAGAACTGCTTCAGGGAAAATAAACATGTTTACCATCTACATTCTTTTGGTTCATTCAAAGCAAATTCAAGATGGAATCATTTTATTAAGTTCTTCGGCAGGAAGGGAGACATTCTCACAACTGAGTTTACTTACTCAATTGAATGGATGGCCATCAGTAAAAGGTTTGGCCTTTCTCTTTGGCCATTGAAATGCAAATATTTAGACTGATAAACTAAATATTAAATATCAATATTTGAGAAGTAGCCCTGTGGAGCTGACTTTCAAATTGTTGAATTTGAAGTTAGACTATATATCCCAGAGTTTAGGCAGGTCACATGGCCCACAGGCTGTGGTTACTCGTCCAAGAGGTAGTGAATGGAACGCCATGATTGGCATCCAACCTCCACCACACATTGTGCAATAGCTGAGGCCCTCTCCTGGGTTAGGTATCTGTTTCTTTCTTTAAAAAAACAAAACAAAACAAAACAAAACAAAAACTCTTTTCATTGCAAACAACCAAAAGAAAAACTTATGCCAGAAAAGGGGGAGATATAAAATCTCAAGAGTTCCAAAGCCTAGATGTTTGTATCAGGCATGGCAGAAATCAGATGTTCAAGTCGTTTAATCAGTATTCTGCTTTTTACTCCCCACTCCACTGCTTTCTTCTCTGGTGATTTTACTCCTAGGTAAGCTCTCTCTGTCCTCACCCACAGCCTACCAAGCAAGAGCCAAGCCTCCCAAATACAAGTCCAGCAGAAAACAGTTGCCTCTCTCTAGGTCACACCTGCCTTAGTTCTGGAATTAGAGCTTTTGGGCTCTGCCTAGCCTTGAATCAGTCTCAGTGGTCTCACTGGTCAAAATAGGTCTTTTGGTCACGATTATGGCCAGAGGCATGTGAAATATATGGGCAGAGACTGATGAAGAGTGATTCCCTAAGGAGAATTGGATTGCTATTATTGGATAAAAGAGGAGAATCCTGAAAATGCAAAGAAAAACTCTCCACCATCCTTCCTATCTATCTTGCTGTTCATCTATTCATCTTTCATCCATTTATTCATTCACCCATCCATCCATCCATCCATCCATCCATTTAACCATCCACCTACATATATATCCAACCACCTACCCACTTAGTCATTCAGATAACTAGCTATTTGGTGACTGTTCTTCCCTTTACTACAGGAAACAAACTTTCAGTTCATGACATATCTTAGGAGTTCCAAAAGCATTTTTTAAATGAATTTTATCTTATTCTCACTTTACACATAATGAAAAGGTGGATCACAATAGCTCATGTCAGAGCTGGGATCTGCACCCATCCCCCCAAACATTTTTCCCAGGAAGATGTTGCCTCATCCACTGGGCAGTAAGACAAACATATTTAAATTATGACTAAACATAATGGCATCATGTAAAGGTATACTTATCTGTGGTTTTATTAACCAGGACTCATTTTCATTTCAGAATTGTATTCATCTTTTCAAAAGAAAAGTTTACCCTCATTATAATGCCTGCTACTGCTAAGTTGCTTCAGTTGTGTCCGACTCTGTGCGACCCCATAGACAGCAGCCCACCAGGCTCTGCCATCCCTGGGATTCTCCAGGCAAGAACACTGGAGTGGGTTGCCATTTCCTTCTCCAATGCATGAAAGTGAAAGGTGAAAGTGAAGTCGTTCAGTCGTGTCCAACTTGTAGCGACCCCATGGACCGCAGCCTACCAGGCTCCTCCGCCCATGGGATTTTCCAGGCAAGAGTACTGGAGTGGGGTGCCATTGCCTTCTCTGCATTATACTGCCACGTTGCAGCAAAAAAAAAAAAAAAAAAAAAAAAAATGTATATAACAATTTTAATGTCAAAAAGTAGGTACATTTTGTTATTGTGCTTAACTCTAATGCATGAAGCTATTATCCAAACTATTGAAATATGCCTCAAAATACATGTGTCTTAATAAGACTTTAGTGATTATCATGATACTGGTGGAGAGAATTAGAATACAGAGCATCTGCAACACTCTCCATGAGAACAGCTTTACTAAAGACCCAACAAAATTAAGGCTATGGGGATGGAAGGTGGAGTGGTCAACCATACGTTCACCATCATCTTTATATATACATGGACACACACTATCTTCTTTGGCAAGTTTAAATGCCTTATAAGCCCAAGCCTATTTGATACTTGCTCTATTTGGATTATAGATGTGTTATAGTGTTTTGTGCTTGGGGGTTCCTGGATAGGAGTATAGCATGGAATTTATGATTGACTGTTGATTTCTTTACGCTGTTTAAAGGAAAAAGAAGAAAAATGACTGGGAGCTGGGACTCTTGGGTTCATCCATTTGCTCAATAAATGTTAACTGAGTACATACAATATGCTAAGCACTGTCCTAGGACACAACAGTGAGTGAATCAAATAGACTCAAATCCTTTCCTTTCTGGAACTTAGACAATTCAATGCCAGATTCTGTCGTTAAGGAATAATTTATACTTTGATGCATCACTTCCTTCTATGGGCTTCTGCTTTACTACTTGAGCTATGAGAGGTGAATGAACTCAACACCAAGCAAAAGAAAGTAAGTAAGTAAGTGAAGTCGCTCAGTCGTGTCCAACTCTTTGCAACCCCATGGACTGTAGCCTACGAGGCTCCTCTGTCCATGGGATTTATCCTAGCAATAGTACTGGAGTGGATTGCCATTTCCTTCTCCAGCGGATCTTCCCGACCCAGGAATTGAACCTGGGTCTCCCACATTGTAGACAGATGCTTTACCGTCTGAGCCACCAGGGAAGGAACGGCTTAAACAACTAAGCTGGGGAAAAGGAAAACTCACAGAGGACAGAGTACTTCTGCCCAAATCCTGAGAAAGATG
This sequence comes from Budorcas taxicolor, assembly GCF_023091745.1. Lineage (NCBI taxonomy): Eukaryota > Metazoa > Chordata > Mammalia > Artiodactyla > Bovidae > Budorcas > Budorcas taxicolor. Next base: position 27,431,099 of record NC_068911.1, read on the forward strand.
TTCTGCTTATGAGCAAAGATCATTGATCTGTGTGGCTCCCAAGGATAGAATAAGGATTATTGGAGACACAGCTGAATTACTTACAAGGAGCTCAGAAGGTGGTGAGACCTTTGTTACCGAAAGTGTACAAGAAGGGGAAAGGAACTTGGCTGGGATGTGCGAGAAGTATCAACCTTCTAAAAACTCTCTCAAATATAGGGGGACACCTGTATACCTATGGCCAACTCATGCTGATGTATGGCAAAAACCATCAAAATATTGTAAAGTAATTATCCTCCAATTAAAATAGATAAATTAATTTAAAAAACATGAGTGTATAAGCATAATTAATAGTGCCCTCGGCCATCTTGGTACTGCACTGTTTGGACCACACGGCCTCCATGTTTCTTGCAATAGGAGAAGAGAGGCAAGGAGGAGGCCTCTTAACTACATTGGCCCGGCAGTGATGTGGATCACTCCTGCTTACAGCCCAATAGCTATAAAAAGTTATTATTTTTCAGTCACTAAGTTGTGTCCAACTCTTTGCAACCCCATGGACTGCAGCACGCCAGGTTTCCCTGTCCTTCACTATCTCCCAGAGTTTGCTCAAACTAACGGCCAGTGAATCGGAGATGCCATCCAACCATCTCATTCTCTGTCACCCACTTCTCCTCCTGCCCTCAATGTTTCCCAGCATCAGGATCTTTTCCAATGAGTCCACTTTTCACATCAGGTTGCTAAAATATTGGAGCTTCAGCTCCAGCCTCAGTCCTTCCGATGAATATTCTCTGAGTTCCTTTAGGATTGACTGGTTTGATCTCCTTGCAGTCCAAGGGAATCTCAAGAGTCTTCTCCAGCACCAGGATTTGAAAGCATCAGCTCTTTGGTGCTCAGTCTTATCTTTCAACCCTCACATCCATACATGACTTCTGGGAAAACCGTAGCTTTGACTCTACAGACCTTTGTCGTAAGAATAACATCTCTGCTTTTTAATACGCTGTCTAGGTTTGTCATAGCTTTTCTTCCAAAGAGCGAGTGTCTTTTAATTTCGTGGTGCAGTCACCAACCACAGTGATTTTGGAGCTCAAGAAAATAAAATCTGTCACTGTTTCTATTGTTTCCTCATCTATCTGCCATGAAGTGATGAGACCGGATGCCATGATCTTCATTTCTTGAATGCTGAGTTTTAAGCTAGATTTTTCACTCTCTTCTTTCACCCTCATCAAGAGGCTCTTTAGCTCCTCTTTGCTTTCTGCCGTTAGAGTGATATCATCTGTGTATCTGAGGTTGTTGATATTTCTCCTGACAATCTTGATTCCAGCTTGTGAATCATCTAGCCCCGCATTTCGCATGGTGTACTCTGCATATAAGTTAAATAAGCAGAGGAACAACATACAGCCTTGCCGCACTCCTTCCCCAATTTTGAACCAGTACATTGTTTCACGTCCAGTTCACATCAGGTTACACAAGGCTGTGATCCATGTGATCATTTTGGTTAGCTTTCCGTGATTATGGTTTTCATTCTGGAGGCTGTGGGATTATAGTTCTTGCTTCTTTCGCCTGCCCTCTAATGGATGAGAATAAAAGGATTGTGTAAGCTTCCTGATGGGAAGGACTGGCTGTTGGGAAAATGGTCTTGCTCTGGTGGTTGGGGTCATGCTCAGTAAATCTTTAATCCAATTGTCTGCTAATGGGTGTGGCTGTGCTCCCTCCTTGTTAGTTGTTTGGCCTGGGTGACCCAGTCCTGGAGTTGACAAGCTCTTTGGTAGGGCTACTGGTGACCTCCAAGAGGACTTGTGCCAACGTGTGCCTCCTACGACTGCTGCGGCCAGTTCCCCTGTCCTCACGGCAGGCCACTGCCAGCCTCGCCTCCACTGGAGACCCTCAGATGCTCACAGGCAGGTCTGGCTCAGCCTCTTGTGGAGTCCCTGTTCCTTTCCCCTGGGTCCTGGTGTGCACAAGATTTTGTTTGTGCCCTCCAAGAGTCTCTGTCTCCCCCAGTCCCATGGAAATTCAATAATCAAATCCCACTGTCCTTCAAAGTCAGATTCCCTGGAGATACCCAGTACGTTTGCTAGATCCCCAGTTTGGGGAGTTTGATGTGAGGCCTAGAAATTTCACAACAGTGTGAGAACTCCTTTTGTATTATAATCAGTTACGTGGTTCAAAACAAATACCAACAAAAGCAGAGAGATATAGTAGAGAACATGAGTATACAGTGAGAGTCTCTGTCAACTAAGATTTTGTAAAAATGGAGAAAATTGCAGCAATACCTATTTTAGAGAATCAAGAATTAAATGGGCTAAACTGAATTAGTTCATTTAATTTTGTACCATCCTATGACTGACATTTAAAAAAATGAGCCTTTCTTTCAACCTCTTCCTCTTTTTCTCATCTTCAAAGACTACCGTGGTAGCTGGCAGGACCAGCTGGAAGGATGCTCCAGAGAAGCCCCAGGAGGGGCCACAAAGGGGCTGATCCTTTATGGACAGATCCCCACACTTACACTTGTTGCCTAAAATTCCATCATTAGAGCCATTCACTGCCACTTTTCACAGCTCTAGTCTTGGAGTAGCTAGGGCATGACAGATCAGGACAGTGGATATGGGAAGTCCAGGCCGGAAACTGTTTTAGTGACAATCTGAGGGCAACCCTGAGCAGGGGAGAGGCAGCATGGCTCAAAGACCCACCATCTGTGGCCTTGCTGTCACTATATACGTAGTCAGAAAGGCTGTGTCCCCTTGGTGGGACATCCTAGGTGCAGGCCGCCCATCTGAATTTGAAATGAATTCAATTTAGCCTTGTGTAATTGCTTATTTGATTCCTGACGATGACACACAGTTAGGAGGGAAATTGACATTCTGTCGTCTCTTTTCCAATAAACCAAACTCCAGGTACTTTGTGGCAGCTGGGCCACCTGCTCTTCTATAGAAAAATTAGTGAGCACAGGGAGCTTGGAAATAGAGAATCCCAAGCCCAGGGTGTTTTTAGAGAGTCTGAAATGACTGAATAATATAGTCAATCAAGGGTATATGCCTGAACCTCCTTTTCCCTAGTGAGTACAATAGACCTCTTTTTGGAAAGTATTTAGGATGGCTTCCTGCTTTAGAAATATGAATTCTCTCACTTGTTAGTGAAAACTCATTTATGTTCAAGGTCATTTCTTAAAAATTTCAAACAATGTAGGAGCCTGGAGACATCCCCAGTAAATCATAAGAAGCCTTGCAGTTCCAAGTATAGGAAAATATATTTGTTATCTCATGGCTACCCAATGTCCAAGTCTGTATATGACCCCTGCACTCTGGATGATGCCCACAGAACTGAGAAAGGGGAACCCATTCAAGCTAAGAGGATACGAATCAGGTGAATGGGACGGGACTTGACAAAGGTTCCCAGAAGGTGGTTGAAAGATCAGTGAGCACCTTAAGTCTCATTGATGAAAGAATAAACTCCACCAGAGCTTAAACGGAGGGCTTAAATGTCAATATCCACGGAAACTGATCCTTCTATGTATCTTGGGTAGATGGCGTTTAGGTGATAACCCCATGATGAAGTGAGAAAAGTGTAAGTACTAAGCCATGCAGCAGAGCTTCCTCCCAGAGGACGCTTGATAAGATGAAGGCGTTTTTGGTTGTTGGACCTGAAGTGTTACTACCAGAATCTAGTGAGGCGTGGCCAGGGATGCTGGCAGGCATCCTACCACACACAGCTGCCCACAGGATAGGATCACCTGGCCCACGGTGTTCACAGGGCTGAGAGACTGCCTCCCAGAGCAAGGGGCCAGACCCAAGACACTGCCTTCTTTTGAGATGTGGAGTCGGCAACTTGAAAAAGGTGATCTCTCCTGGCCTTGGGAAAACTTTTATGCTGAGTCGAGAAAGGTGAACTATTCTTACTTCAGATCACAAATCACATCACAGTCCTCTGTTCAAAATCCTCCACTGGCTTCCTATTGTTTTTAGGAAAAAATCCAAAATACATAATACAGCCTGCAGGGTCCTGTGTAAATATTTGTCTCACTTTCTGCAGTAAGGATGAAAAAGCCAGAACTTAGGCAAGGGACACTGCTCAGGGCAACCCCTCATCAATGTCGAGTTAACGAAAAATGTTGAGAAAGGATGGCTAAAAATAATCTGTCGTTGCCATACTTGCAGGCAATGCTGGGAAGATGGAGTGATAGTAAATGGGTCTCATACGTGGAGACTGTCAGGGTTATTACTAGATTGATGCTCAAAAAGCAATAAATGTCTCATTTTAAAAAAAAGACATACTCAGATGTAACTAACACAAAGATGAGAGAGGAGAGTCACTTAGACACACTTCCTCTTCTGTCCTTGATTAAGAGGCAGAACATCGTTTTCGGTTTCACATAACAGTTCTTGAAGCCCTGGGAAAGATGGCTGATGGAGAATTTCAGGAGAGGGGGCTGATGGCTTCTATTCTCTAGGAAAGATACCTATCACTCTGCCCAGCTTCTCTTGGGGATTTAGGTTTGTCTTTAGCATAATGTTGCTGAGACTAAACTGAAGGCGGCCTGGTCTCACCTGAGTTGCACACTGCTCCTCCCTTTGCCTGCTGGGCACCTGTTCTGCTGGACTTCTGCAGGGCCTTGAGCATCAAGCTTCTTCTTCCTGTAAGTTCTTCCTTTAGCTTGGGTTCCGGATTTTGCCCCTGTTTCTCTTACACACACACACACACTGCACCATTTACACTTGTTCATCTCATCTTAGATCAAATATTGTATCTGGAAAGATTTCCCTGGCTCCCCATGATTTGGCTTAGTTTCCTTTTTCACGCACTCCTGTGCCTCTCTTCTCACTCTTATATGAGTGGCGTATTCAGTACACTCAGGTATTCCCCGCCCCCACCACCTTTCGATGAGTAACGCCATGAAGATAAAGGTCAGGGCTGTACCTTCACGCACTGTACAAAGGCACCCAGCCAGGCCACAGCCAGGGGCTGAAGGGTATGAATGGTCTGCTGGCTTGGTCAGCCTTGGCAGTCACTCTCACTGCGCAACCGCAGTGCCCAGCAAGTGCCTGCTGCAGAGCAGGCCCCCAGGAATTGCAGACTGATGGATGTGTCTTGCCAAAAGTTTTACTTTAGTTCCCTGTTCGAAGGATTTGTGAACAAAAGAAACCATTTGGTACACCCAAATAAAGGTTAATATTTAATTGAGGATTATTTAATTTAATTTCAATACACAGTCATTAAAAGAAAAGAGAAGTAGAAACAGCGGAGAACAGTAACAGCACGTACACCACCAAATCGGGCTGACCCACATCCAGACTTCAAACAGCGTCCTGGGAAGTTGCGAGTAACCACAATCTGGAGTCCCAGTTGGGAAAAGGTCCCTGGCAGTGCGTCCACTCCGTGAGTGAGACTTCAAACTGGAGTTTTGGGGTTCCTGTCTATAATCCCAGGCTAAGCTGTTTGTTTCACCTTGTGAGTCTCAGGATTTTGTTAGACCCCGGAGATTGACCAGACCCTCAGGGGCTTTCTTATTCAAAGTGCTGCCTGACTTGCTGTGATTCCTGGCAGGCAAGCATGGAATCCAGGCAGTGTCCAGGCAGGTCAGAAGCAGGTCAGAGGCCTGCTCTCCTGCTTCTGAAACCTCCATTTTACTTTCCCTACTAGTCAGGCTCAGGGTAGTTGAGGCTGAAGAGTATAGGAAGAAGGCAACAGAACACAAGTTGTCCTCTTAATTCTGTAAGTCAAATAACAATTTCAGATAGCCAATAGAAATAAAGTGATCAAAGAAACAGGAATGGGTTAAACAATGCAGCAAACAATTTTTGAGAAGTAGGGCATTTAGAAAAGAAAACGTCCCACCATGAATGAGAAGTATATTTTTGTACACCAACTCCTACATCCATTAACTTATTGGCAAAAATAGTAGTAACAACAGAATGTTCTATTGAGTTGCCATTATGGTTGCTATGAAATTTTGCAAATGGTTCCTTGCAAAATCTTAGGTAAGGATTCTGAGGGGAAGTTAATATTAGGAAAAGAAAGAGTAGGGAACAACATTTGAGTCCGCAGTACCTGAATTCTCATGGGGGTAGGGGCTTCCCCAGTGGCTCAGCAGTAAAGAATCTCCCTGCAATGCAGGAGATGCAGGTTCAATCCCTGGGTCAGGAAGACCCCCTGGAGGAAGGCATGGCAACCCACTCCAGTATTCTTGCCTGGAGAATCCCATGGACAGAGAAACCTGGCAGCTATAGTCCATAGGGTTGCAGAGAGTTGGACACGACTGAAGCAACCGCGTATGCACGCACACTTGGGGAGGAGGGAAGTAATAGGTGGTCCCATTCCATGTGTTAGGCTGCTGGAAAAAGGAGCTCCTCATTGATACACAGAAGTAGCTTCTATATCGACTGGTTACAATACATATAAATTGAGGGGCTATTTCAAAAAACATATCAAAGGATTTAGGGAAGATAGTCCATTCACAAGTTGGTGGAATTCTCCAATTAGCAGGATTCCCAAACATGAGACCTCGGTCCACATGAAAGTGAAAGCAAAATTCACTCAGTTGTGTCCGACTCTTTGCAACCCCATGGACTATAGTCCATGGAATTTCCAGGCCAGAATACTGGGGTGGGTAGCCCTTCCCTTGGTCCACATAGCAGTCCCTCAGTAACTTTGTCACGGTCTATCAGTAAGTGGGTACAACTATTAAAGTAACAGATGAAATTGGCACATAATACTTGTGTTCAAGGCTTGAGCTATATCTTTACCAGTGATGTGTAATCTAGCATATTGATAAATTTTGTCCCTAGAAAGTCAAGGTTAAGAAAGGACAGAGCTTTCATTGGACAGGTGAAGTTATCCTGAGTTGAGGTCCAGCCCGTGTTTCTCCAGCTGACGAATACCCAAGAGCTTTCTTCATATTTTTCTTTAAAAATTTTTTAAAATTAATTAATTTATTTTAATTGGAGGATAATTACTTTACAGTACTGTGATGGTTTTTGCCATATATCAACATGAATCGGCCGCAGGTATACATGCATCCCTGATACACATATTTTTCTTTTAATTGTAGCCTACCCTTGCGGTTGAGGCATGAATGACAATCCACTTTATAGTTAGGCTTTCAAGAATAATCTATTTATGAGAATAACAGGGGTTAATGGCACATATTTCCATGTTTCATGTTGGATATCATCAGTAATACGGTATTCTTCCTCTGAGAAGTCGCATCAGCAGATATGGGAAGATGGTTAGTTTCCTTCACACAGACTTCAGCTCCAATTGCATGTATCTCATTTGTGGATCCAAACCTTCCATCACCTCTAACTGTTAATAAGGTGGGTTGCTGTTGTTCAATCACCAAGTCATGTCCAACTGTTTGTGACCACATGGACTGTAGCGTGCCAGGCTTCTCTGTCCTTCACTGTCTCCCAGAGTTTGCTCAAACTCATGCCCACTGAATTGCTGATGCACTCCAACTGTCTCATCCTCTGTCACCCCCTTCTCCTCTGCCCCAACCCTTCCCAGCATCAGGGTTTTCCCAGAGAGTCGGCTCTTCCCATCAGGTGCCCAAAGTATTGGAGCTTCAGTGTCAGTCCTTCTAATGAATATTCAGGGTTCATTTCCTTTAGGATTGACTGGTTGATTTCCTTGCAGTCTGAGGGTCTCGCAAGAGTCTTTTCAAGCACCACAATTCAACAGAATCAGTTCTTCGGCACTCAACATTCTTTAGATCCAACTCTCACATCCATACATGGCTACTGGAAAAACCATAGCTTTGACTATACAGATCTTTGTCAGAAAAAGTAATGTCTCTGCTCTTGAATACACTGTCTATGTTTGTCATAGCTTTTCTTCCAAAGAGCAAGCATCTTTTAATTTTGTGGCTGTAGTCACCATCCATAGTGATTTTGGAGCCCAGAAAAATAAAATCTGACAGTGTTTACATTTTTCTCCCATCTATTTGCCATGTAGTGATAGGACTGGATACTATGATTTGAGTTTTTTGGTTGTTGAGTTTTAAGCCAGCTTTTTCACTCTCCTCCTTCACACTCATTAAGAGGCTCTTTAGTTCCTCTTCACTTTCTGCCATTAGAGTGATGTCATGTGTATCTGAGGTTGTTGATATTTCTCTGGGCAACCTTGATTCCAGCTTGTGATTCACCGAGTCCTGCACTTCGCATGATGTACTCTGCATAGAAGTTAAATCAGCAGGGTGACAATATAAAGCCTTGTCATACTCCTTTCCCAGTTTTGAATTAGTCCATTGTTTCATGAATGGTTCCAACTATTGCTTCTTGTCCTGCATACAGGTTTCTCAGAAGACAGGTAAGGTGGTCTGGTATTCCCATTTCTTTAAGAATTTTCCACAGTTTGTTGTGATCCACACAGTCAAAGGCTTTAGGGCAATCAATGATGCAGAAGTAGATTTTTTTTTTTTTTTTTTGCATTCCCTTTTTCTATGTTCCAACAGATATTGGTAATTTGATCCCTGGTTCCTCTGCCTTTCCTAAATCCAGCTTGTATTTTGGAAGCTCTTGGTTGACATAGTGTTGAAACCTAGCTTGAAGGATTTTGAGCATTATCTTGCTAGCATGTGAAAGAAGCGCAATTGCATGGTAGTTTGAATATTCTTTGGCACTGCTCTTCTTTGGGATTGGAATGAAAGGATTTGATTTAGGTCTTACCTGTATGGTCTGAGCTTCCACGGTGGTTCAGCAGTAAAGAATCTTCCTGCAATGCAGAAGCCGTTGGAGATGTGGGTTTGGCTCCTGGGCTGGGAAGATCCCCTGGAGGAGAGCATGGCAACCCACTCCAGAATTCTAGCCTGGAGAATTCCATGGACAGAGGAGCTTGGAGAGCTACACTCCACAGTGTCAAAGAGACTTGGGTGTGACTGGAGTGACTGAGTACGCATGAGCACTCTAAGTATCCTAGTGGTTTTTCCTACTCTCTTCAATTTAATCCTGAGTTTTGGAGTAAGGAGTGCGTGACCTGAGCCACAGTCAGCTCCAGGTCTTGTTTCTGCTGACTGTATACAGCTTCTCCACCTTCAGCTGCAAGGAACACAATCAATCTGTGTTGGATGATGTCCACGTGTAGAGTCATCTCTTGGGCTGTTGGAAGAGGATGTTTTCTATGACCAGTGTGTTTTCTTGGCAAAACTCTGTTAGCCTTTGTCCTGCTTCATTTTGTACTCCAAGTTCAAACTTGCTTTTTACTCCAGGTATCGCTTGATTTCCTGATTTTGCTTTCCAATCACCTATGATGAAAAGCACATCTTTTTTTTTTTTTTTTTGGTGTTCTAGAAAGTTTTGGAGTTATTCATAGAATCGTTCTACTTCAGCTTCTTCAGTGTTAGTCGTTGGGGTATAGACTTGGATTACTGTGCTGTTGAAAGGTTTGCCTGGAAATGAACCAGGATCATTCTGTCATGTTTGAGATTGCACCCAAGTACTGCATTTCATACTCTTTTTTTGACTGTGAGGGCTACTCCCACCTTCCTAAGGGATTCTCCCCACAATAGTAGATATAAAGGTCATCTGAATTAAATTTACCCATTCCTGTCCTTTTTAGTTCACTAATTCCTAAAATATCGATGTTCACTCTTGCCATCTTCTGCTTTCAGTTTCACTTCAGTCACTCAGTTGTGTCCGACTCTTTGTGACCCCATGAATAGCAGCACGCCAGGCCTCCCTGTCCATCACCATCTCCCGGAGTTCACTCAGACTCACGTCCATCGAGTCCGTGATGCCATCCAGCCATCTCATCCTCGGTCATCCCCTTCTCTTCCTGCCCCCAATCCCTCCCAGCATCAGAGTCTTGTCCAATGAGTCAACTCTTCACATCAGGTGGCCAAAGTACTGGAGCTTCAGCTTTAGCATCATTCCTTCCAAAGAAATCCCAGGGTTGATCTCCTTCAGAATGGACTAGTTGGATCTCCTTGCAGTCCAAGGGACTCTGAAGAGTCTTCTTCAACACCATAGTTCAAAAGCATCAATTCTTCGGTGCTCAGCCTTCTTCAGACTCCAACTCTCACATCCATACATGACCACAGGAAAAACCATAGCCTTGACTAGACGGACCTTAGTCAGCAAAGTAATGTCTCTGCTTTTGAATATACTATCTAGGTTGGTCTTAACTTTTCTTCCAAGGAGTAAACGTCTTTTAATTTCATGGCTGCAGTCACCATCTGCAGTGATTTTGGAGCGCCCCCGCAAAAAAAGTCTGACACTGTTTCTACTGTTTCCCCTGTGTTCAATTTACCTTGATTCACAGACCTAATATTCCAGGTTCCTATGAAATATTGTCCTTTACAGCATCAGACTTTACTTTTGCCACCAGACACATCTACAATTGAGTGTCATTTCCACTTTGGTCCAGCTTCTTCATTCTTTCTGGAGCTATTTCTTTGCTCTTCCTCAATAGCATATTGGACACCTACCAACCTGAAGGGGTCATTTCTGGTGTCATATCTTTTTGCTTTTTCACGGAATTCTCAAGGTAGGAATACTGGAGTGGAATAAGATGAGAGGTTCTTCTTTTTTGTACTTTGGCAATTTCATATGGAAGAGTCAACAATTTTGCAAATTGATTATGCTTATTAACAAATAGATCATTCTTTCCTTCAATTTGCACAATTACTCAGATTTCTCCTTGGTAGTCTGGGTCTATAACTCCTTCATGAAATTATAGTATTAGTCTTTTTGGATTTCCCAAAGGGAATGGCCACTAAATATCCAGAATATGTGTCCACAGCCATGCACCTATATTGGCATCCTTTATCTCGAATTAATGAGCCAATATAACCAATTTTCTGTATTTGCCAAGGCAGCTTGTAATGTGCCAATTGTACCTTGATTAATTGTGGCAATCTTCTATGCTTAATATGTTGACAAATTGGATAGTGTAAAATAACAGATTTAATGAGATTCATAATTAAAGAAATGGGCCTCCCTGGTGGTTCAGGCAGTAAGAATCTGCATGCAATGTGGGAGACCCGGGTTTGATCCCTGGGTCAGGAAGATCCCCTGGAGAAGGAAATGTCAACTCACACCACTATTCTTGCCTGAGAAATCCCATGGAGAGAGGAGCCTGATGGGCTGCAGTCCATGGGGTCGCAAAAGAGTCAGACATGAGTTAGTGACTAAACAACAGCAATAACAGTTATCTCAAATGTGTTCCTTTTTATAGCTGAGTAATGTTCCGTTGTGGGATGATTTGATGGAATAGCATTGAAATATATGCATTACCGTACATAAAACAGATGAACGGTGTAAGTCCAATGCATGAAGCAGAGCACCCAAAGCCGGTGCTCTGGGACAACCCAGAGGGATACAGTGGGGAAGGAGAGGGGAGCGGGATTCAGCTTGGGGGAGACGCATGTACACTGGTGGCCAATTCACGTTGATGTAAGACAAAAACCATCACAATATTGTAAAGTAATTATCCTCCAACTAAAATAATTAATTTAAAAGAAAAAAAGACAGTTACCTCAGGTCTAATTACAGCCTCTTGCTCAAGGCCTTCTGTAGGAATTTAGGACATTGTCATGGAAGGCAGTGACTCCATGTGGCTCAGGTTTGGCTCAGTCCTGAATATACCACTTCCATTTAATTATGCTGGATTCCTGGCCTTGCCCAATCCTGTGGGTTCTGGGTGAACTTTGTATTAGTAACCATTGCATGATTGGTACTTGAGGTCTTACTATTATAGGGTGATCTATAGTCAATTGCTTCATATCAATCAAAGCCCCCAAACAAGTCAAAGCTGTTTTTCAAAGGTAGTGTAATTTCTACCAGTCTCTGGAAATTGCCCAACCCAGAAGCATAAAGGCGCTCTTTTGCCTTGCTGTTTTTGCCATAGGCTTCAATTAGCATATGGTTCATTGATAAACACATGTAATTTTATGTCCCTTCCTTGTAGCTCACAGAATATTTGATAACAGCAAGGAAATATCTGGGAAGTAAGTCTTAGTCAACATAGATTTCAAAGTAACAAAACTAGAATTTAATGTTCAGTGAAATACATAATTTTTGTGTGTGTGAAGGCATTAACCATGCAGGTGGGCTTTCCAGGTGGTATTAGTGGTAAAGAACATGCCAGCAAATGCAGGAGATGTAAGAGATGTGAGTTCGATCCCTGGGTCAGGGAGATTGCCTGGAGGAGGGCATGGCAACCCACTCCAGTATTCTTGCCCGGAGAATCCCATGGACTGATGAGCCTGGCAGGCTATAGTCCATAGGGTTGCAAAGAGTCGGATACAACTGAAGCAACTTAGCACACATGCACAACCCTGCAGCCAGGGAAGGCTTTATCCCATCAAAACCACTACAATATTGTAAAGTAATTAGCCTCCAATTAAAATAAATAAATTTATTAAAAATGAGGATGGTCAGGGAACCAGGAGAAGCCATGCAGCCATCTTGGATTTCCCATAACCCTGACTGTTTGATTTACAGCTATGGTTTAACCCATTTTAAATTCCTTGATTTAGGACTAGACTGTTGCCGTGTCCTAAGGACATCAGGATAGCAAAATGAGGGGGTTAATTTTTTTGAAGAAGCAGAATGAACTGTATCTGTGTGTGCCACAATCTTCATAGATCATTGTGAAATAATATTTATTTACTTTACAAAGTAGCAAAAGATTAAAAAAATATATAAATCACTTAAAGGCAAAAATTCACATAGTCTGTTATCAAAAGCCACATACCAAGAAAACTTTGTTCTCTTAGCAGAGAGAGAAAACTAAATTCCAGTCTGAGAACAGCTTACTGTTAATAACAAAATTTGTTTATCTGGTTAATATTAATTTAATCTTAGTAGGTCTTTCCTATAAACCTTGAAAAGGTGGTAGTATTTTTTTTTTTTTTTTACCAAAGCATCAGAGTGAAATCATAGCTATCTAGTCCATAATGACAAAAAGAGTTAAGACACATTTAAAATCTGTTTTAAAAAGTAACTTGCTTACGGCTGTGACATGTAACACTTTCATATAATAACTAGAATTATGAATTATAACAGTTTATCAGGATATATCATATCAGATCTTTATGAATTCTATATAATCTCTAGAATCTTGCAATAGTAAGACTTATCATACAATATAACCATGATATTTGTAACTTTTTGACAATACATCCCATACCAAATGAACCTAATTAATTTCTCACTTGAGAAATGCCTCCGGGCCCTCTGAAGTACCCCAAAGTTAGCTAAAGGTCAAAAGAACTTCATTCAGTTCAGTTCAGTTCAGTTGCTTAGTCGTGTCCAACTCTGTGAGCCCATGGACTGCAGCACGCCAGGCTTCCTTGTCCATCACCAGCTCCTGAAGCTTACTCAGCCTCATGTCCATCCAGTTGGTGATGCCATTCAACCATCTCATCCTCTGTCATCCCCTTCACCTCCCACCTTCAATGTTTCCCAGCATCTGGGTCTTTTCAAATGAGTCAGTTCTTTGTATCAGATGGCCAAATTTTGGAGTTTCAGCTTCAGCATCAGTCCTTCCAATGAATATTCAAGACTGATTTCCTTTAGGATGGACTGGTTGGATCTCCTTGCAGTCCAAGGAACTCTCAAGAGTCTTCTCCAACACCACAGTTCAAAACTAGCAGTTCTTTGGCGCTCAGCTTTCTTTATAGTCCAACTCTCACATCGATACATGACTACTGGAAAGACCATAGCTTTGACTAGATGGACCTTTGTTGGCAAAGTAATGTTTCTGCTTTTTAATATGCTCTCTCCGTTGGTCATAGCTTTCCTTCCAAGAGCAAGCGTCTTTTAATTTCATGGCTGCAGTCACCATTTTCAGTGATTTTGGAGCCCCCCAAAATAAAGTATCTCACTGTTTCCATTGTTTCCCCATTTTTTGCCATGAACTGATGGGACCAGGTCTTAGTTTTCTGAATGTTGAATTTTAAGCCAACTTTTCCACTCTCCTCTTTCACTTTCATCGAGAGGCTCTTTAGTTCTTTGCTTTCTGCCATAAGGGTGGTGTCATCTGCATATCTGAGGTTATTGATATTTCTCCCAGCAATCTGGATTCCAGCTTGTGCTTCATCCAGTCCAGCATTTCTCATGATGAACTCTGCATATAAGTTAAATAAGCAGGGTGACAATATACAGCCTTGATGTACTCTTTACCCAACTTGGAACCAGTCTGTTGTTTCATAGCCAGTTCTAACTGCTGCTTCCTAACCTGCATACAGATTTCTCAGGAGGTAGGTCAGATGGTCTGGTATTCCCATTTCTTTAAGAATTTTCTACAGTTTGTTGTGATCCACACAGTCAAAAGCTTAGGCATACTCAATGAAACAGAAGTAGATTTTTACTGGAACTCTCTCACTTTTTTGATAATCCAACAGATGTTGGTAATTTGATCTCTGGTTCCTCTGCCTTTTCTAAATCCAGCTTGAACATATGGAAGTTCATGGTTCATGTACTGTTGAAGCCTGGCTTGGAGAATTTTGAGCATTACTTTGCTAGCCTGTGAAATGAGTGCAATTGTGCAGTAGTTTGAGCATTCTATGGCATTGCCTTTCTTTGGGATTGGAATGAAAACTGACCTTTTCCAGTCCTGTGGCCACTGCCGAGTTTTCCAAATTTGCTGACATATTGAGTGCAGCACTTTCACAGCATTATCTTTTAGGATTTGAAATAGCTCAACTGGAATTCCATCACCTCCACTAGCTTTGTTCATGTGATGCTTCCTAAGGCCCACTTGACTTCACATTCCAGGATGTCTGGCTCTAGGTGAGTGATCACACCATCGTGATTATATGGGTCATGATCTTTTGTGTATAGTTCTTTTGTGTATTCTTGCCACCTCTTCTTAATACCTTCTGCTTCTGTTAGGTCCATACCAGTTCTGTCCTTTGTTGTGCCCATTTTTGCATGAAATGTTCCCTTGGTATCTCTAATTTTCTTGAAGAGATCTCTAGTCTTTCCCATTCTATTGTTTTCCTCTATTTCTTTGCATTGATCACTGAGGAAGGCTTTCTTATCTCTCCTTGCTATTCTTTGAGACTCTGCATTCGAATGGGTATATATTCCCTTTTCTCGTTTGCCTTTCACCTCTCTTCTTTTCATAGCTATCTGTAAGGCCTCCTCAGACAACTGTTTTGCTTTTTTGCATTTCTTTTTCTTGGGGATGGCCTTGATCATTGCCTCCTGTACGATGTCACAAACCTCTGTCCATAGTTCTTCGGGCATTCTATCAGCTCTAATCTCTTGAATCTATTTCTCACTTCCACTGTATAATCATAAGGGATTTGATTTAGGTCATACCTGAATGGTCTAGTGGTTTTCCCTACTTTCTTCAATTTAAGTCTGAATTTAGCAATAAGGAGTTCATGATCTGAGCCACAGTCAGCTCCTGGTCTTGTTTATGCTGATTGTATAGAGCTTCTGCATCTTTGGCTGCAAAGAATGTAATCAATCTGATTTTGGTATTGACCATCTGGTGATGTCCATGTGTAGAGTCTTCTCTTGTATTGTTGGAAGAGGATGCTTTTTATGATCAGTGTGTTCTCTTGGCAATTAGAATTTGATGTTATGAAATTCTGTCAAAAATATCAAAGCGTTTTGAACACACATTCAGATCGGCACATAGGTCATCGTGAAACAATATTCACTTAACCAAAGTAACAATAAAATATTTCAAAGGCAAATACAGAAGAGATTGCTTGAGAAGTAAATAAACTTCAAATCGGTTACCAAAGGCATTTCAGCATCCCTAGGAAACTTGTACCATGTATGAAACTCTTCTCTATGGGCCCACTTTCCACAAACCGTTCTCATCCCTTTCTGTATCTATAACTTTATTTTCCCATTCAGAAACACACACTTATAAGTCAGACCTTTTTCCTTTTCCCTTAACAAAATGCAATTTCATTCCTCATACCTCCTTTATTAAACTACACATCCTACTTTCCTTAAGCAACCTTGAACTTTCCTTTATATTAGCATTCTGTAGATTGATGAACATAAATACCAGTGGTAATTACTAAAAATATTATATAGAACATCTCAGGATGGTGCCAAACATGTTTGTTAATAGTTCTCAACCTTTTGTTTCTCTGTAAAAGGAAGACAGTGTTTAGTGCTGGTGGCTTACTCGCTAAGTCTTATCTGACTCTTGTGACCCCATACACTGTAGCCCGCCAGGTTCCTCTGCCCATGGGATTCTCCAGGCAAGAATACTGGAGTGGGCTGGCATGCCCTCCTCCAGGGAATCTTCCTCACCCATAAGATTCCACATCTCATGTCTTCTGCAACGGCAGGCGGGTTCTTTACCACTAGCACCACCTGGGAATATTATAATATTATATATTATTTTAAAACATAATATATGCTATAAATATAATGTATATAATTATGTAATATATGCATAATGTAAATATAGTGTGTACATAAATATTAAGAAACCTCTTTTCATAATGGCCCCGTGCATGCGGGCTAAGTCACTTCAGTCCTGTCTGACTCTTTGCAACCCTACAGACTGTAGCCCACCAGGCTCTGCTGTCCAAGGGATTCTCTGGGCAAGAATAATGGAGTGGGTTGTCATGTCCTCCTCCAGGGAATCTTTGAGGGAAAAGAGAACTCTGCTGTTAATGAGTAAAAACATGCAAGTTTGGTGGACGCTTATTGCTACTAGAATCAGATACTATGTGTACAAAACCACATTGGCTGTCTGTACGTAAGAATAGAGCTATAGAAAGGCAGATCTAATTATACTGGATGCCAGCTTAAAGCTGGGAAATACCATTAGGAGAAATCTCCACTTGAGAATCTTGCTTGTATACACAAGTGTTTGGGTTTAACAAGAGTGTGAATGTGCTTGCCTACTCAATTATTCTTCTTGCAAATACTCCCTGGGGTCCTCTATGAGTTCAGCACTCTGCTAGGCTCCGAGGGGAATACAGAATAATAAGATTGAATCATTTTGTAAAAATGGCTAAATCCTACTGGGGGAGAGAAAATATTTAAACTATTAGTGATAACATGATTTCTGCATTCAACTAATATTACTGAGCACCACCTACATGCCAGGAATTATCCCTAGGCACTGGGGACCCAGCAGAACACAAAACAAAAAGATCCTTTTCCCGTGGAATTTATGGAGGGTAAGGAGCCATAAAAAACAAGCAAATAAATGCAATTTACACTGGTTAGATGAGTGCTTTTACTAACAAAGCAGGGTGGAAAGATGGAGATGATGGGTAGGGGTTGCTATTTCAAACTGGGTGGTGAGGAAAGGGTTTTCAAAAGAGATGACACTTGGGCCAAGAACTGAAGCTGAACCAAGTGAGGTGGTGAATCATATCAGTTTCAAGGAAAGTGAATTTCAGGCAGGAATTTGTCAAATGGCTCCTGGCATATTCAAGAAACAGTGGACGAACTTCCCTGGTGGCCCAGTGGTTAAGAATCCACCTTCCAATGTAGGGGATATGGGTTTGATCCCTGTTCAGGGAACCAAGATCCCACATGCTACAGGGCAAATAAGCCCATGAGCCACAACTTGAGAGAAGCGTGTGTGCCACAGTGAAGATCTGGAGTGTTGCAACTAAGACCCAATGCAGCCAAATAAATGAAATAAATATTATAAAAAAGATTCAGTTCAGTTCAGTTCAGTCGCTTAGTCATGTCCTACTCTTTGCGACCCCATGAATCGCAGCACGCCAGGCCTCCCTGTCCATCACCATCTCCCGGAGTTCACTCAGACTCACGTCCATCGAGTCCGTGATGCCATCCAGCCATCTCATCCTCAGTCGTCCCCTTCTCCTCCTGTCCCCAATCCCTCCCAGCATGAGTCTTTTCCAATGAGTCAACTCTTGGCATGAGGTGGCCAAAGTACTGGAGTTTCAGCTTTAGCATCATTCCTTCCAAAGAACACCCAGGGCTGATCTCCTTTAGAATGGACTGGTTGGATCTCCTTGCAGTCCAAAAAAGATTACATGGTGTCATTAAAACAAAGAGGAAGAAGAAGAAGCAACAGAGAGGTCAGTGTGGCTTGCAGCCAAGGGAGCAGCGAGGAGAGTGGTGGGGCCAGACCATGCAATGTGACCTGTAACCTCACAGCCTTCAATAGGAAGCAAACGCCAACAACAAAGGGTAAGTCAACACTGAAAAACAAAAGTGAAAACAAAACCCAGCTGCTGCAATAATGAAATTGGGGGAGCAAGCCTGACAGTTTCGTATGCTGCTGCTGTGTAGTTGCTAAGTCATGTCTGACTCTTTTGCAACCCCAAGGACTATAGCCTACCAGGCTCCTCTGACCATGGGATTTCCCAGGCAAGAATACTGGAGTGGGTTACTATTTCCTTCTCCAGGGGATCATCCCTAACCAGGGATCGACCCGCATCTCTGGCATTGGCAGGTGGATTCTTTAGCACTGAGGCACCTGGGATGCACTTCCAGTTTATTATATCCATGCCTTATTACACCTGAGGCTGGGGCTGCTAATACCTGGAGATGCTGAACAGGAGGAGTCAGGGAATAGGATGGGGGTTTGCTCAGCAAGTCACCTCTAGAGAATACCCTTCTCTCTTTTTGACTGCCCGGTAACTTCCTGTGTTTGGGGAATTTACCTGCTCTAAGTTCCCACCTTTTACAACAGAAGCCAGATGCTGCCTTTCCCATCTCCCTTGCAGCTAGAGTGAAAGCATATTACACTGCTTCCACCAATCAGATTGCTTGGTACAGACGTTGCCTTGAAAGCTGGTTCACTCATAACGGCAGCAGCTTTCTTCCAGCTTCCAGGGTCGGCAGGGGCCAATGGCTTAGTAGAGCATCCCAGGGGCTGGCGTTGCAAGGTCCATGGAGCCCCCCATGGGGGTGGTGATGCCTCTGCTGCACCAGTTCTGCAGTGTGAGTTTAAGGATTATCCTAAGCAGAGCCTCAAAACTTGGTTCTCTTCATGGGCATTCATTTCCTGTTGTAACAAATGACCACAATCTTGGTGGGTCAAAACAACAAAATTTGCTCCCTCATATTTCTGAAGGTCAGGAGTTCAAAATCAAGGTGTCAGAGGGCCATGCTTGCTCTGGAGGCTGTAGGGGAGAATTGGGTCTTTGCTTCTTCCAGCTTCTGGTGGCTGTTGGCAAGCCTTGACTCACAGCCCCATCGCTTCAATCTGCCTCCTTGGTCACGTGGTCTCCCGTTTGCTCTGTGTCTTCACTTCCAGTTGTGTCAAATCTCTGCTGCTTAAGGATTTGCAGGTCTTCCAGGTGGCTCAGTGGTAGAGAACCCCCCTGCAAATGCAGGAGATGTGGGTTCCATCCCTGGGTCAGGAAGATCCCTTGGAGAAGGAGCTGGCAATCCACTCAGGTATTCTTGCCTGGGAAATCCCATGAACAGAGGAGCCTGGTGGGCTACAGTCAATGGGGCCTCAAACAGTTGGACACAATTTAATGACTAAACAGCAACAGCAGTCATTGGATTTTGGACACAGATGGATAACCCAGAATGATGTCTTCTTATCTCAAGATCCTTACCTTAATTACCTCTTCAGAGACTTTCCCAAAGAAGATCACATTCACAGATTTCAGGGATTAGAACATGGACATATTCTTTTGCAGGCCAGGATTCAATCCACTGCATATTTTTTTTGCAGGCCAAGATCCTACGGGTTCACAATTTACTTCTAATATGTTTCTTTTCAGCGCACACCATCCTGAACTGATTTCTTTGTTTGAAAATCAGAAACCTGACACTGACGTTTCCCTACCTGCATTTCTATTCCATGTCTCCAGCTGGGAAGAGGAGTTTGGCATGCAGCCTTGCTTGGAGTCCCAAGCCTGAGACTCTGGTCTCTGCAGGCATGGACAATGCCTGGCCTTCCCATTTGCTCATGTTGCCTCCTGCCTCCCCATGGAGGGAGGAAACGCTTATTTTAGCAGCTCTGTGTTTGAGACATTTTATTTTAGGCTAAAACATGTCTCCCAGCCTTATGAAACTGGCAGACCCTACCATAGAAAGGATGGCTAGGTGGTCAGCCTCACCACATCAACTATTTATGGGCTTCGTGAAAAAATAAAAGCCAGATCAAACTCACCTACAGAAACTTATGGAACAAGCACGCACGCTTAGAATGCTTCTGGGGAGACAGCGATGTCTCCTCACCTCTCTGTGTTCTTCAAGCATCAACCTTTGTCATCTCATGGGGTGAGAGTGGAGTCTCTCCAAGGGAACACCTCCATGAATGTCTGGGGTCCATTGTAAGGAAGAAAAGCAACTTGACAAACATTAGCCAGATGTTGACACACTTGGGCTCAGGAGCCAGAGGGATCTTGAAGCCTGAATCCTGGTACCACTGCTTCCTGGCTGTGTGGCTTTGAGAATATTATTCACCTCTCTAAGCCTCAGTCCTCTCATCCTTGGAGACTGTTAACATCTACCTTGCTTTTTATTGTCTTTGTTTGTTTGTTTTTGCTTTTATGAGGGTTGGAGTCAATGAAGTTCCTAGTATACTGCTGACACATGTGAATGTGTGAAAGCACCTTCGACTGTTTTGCCTGTTGTCACTGCTCTTATCTGATGGCCTCACCTTGATTGGTTACCTGTGGATGTACTGCCTCTTCTGTCGTGAGTGCTGACCCCACAGTGTCCAGCACCCGATAGGTGTTCTGTGAATTTGGGGTGATAAAGCTGTGCTGTTTTGATGGGTGTTCAGTCTGTGTGTGATGGACCATGATGCGACAAGAATACCTTCATCATCTTGGACACATACCCTGGAACCTTGTTTCTACTTCCAGTGGCGATAACCCCCGTCTCCACCTGAAGCCCCCAATATGTTATTACCAGCAACCTCACCATTTCTAAGAGCCCCTGGGGGAATGTCTAGCCTATCCTCACAAGCACAGTTTGCTTGGCCATCCTATGAAGCCTGCTTTTTTCTTTCTGCTCGGCACTGTCCCCTCTGGGTGAGGGATGAGAACACCATTAGCACCAAGGGTGATGAGATGGTGTTGGAAGCACAATGTCAACTCAACCCAAAAGTCCCTGTTGAAACAAATACTTCTGAGCCTACTATTAACCTTAGGTGCAATCAATGTCCCCAGAAATTTCACCAAAACAACCCCCCCTTTTTTTAAAGTCTTTATTGAATTTGTTACAATATTGCTTTTGTTCTTATGTTCTGGCTTTTTGGCTGTGAGGCTTGCGGGATCTTAGCTTCTCAGTTCAGTTCAGTTTAGTCGCTCAGTCATGTCCGACTTTTTGCGACCCCATGATGCCAGGCCATGCACGCCAGGCCTCCGTGTCCATCACCAACTCTCGGCGTCCACCCAAACCCATATCCATTGAGTCAGTGATGGCATCCAGCCATCTCATCCTCTGTCATCCCCTTCTCCTCCTCCCCTCTATCTTCCCCAGCATCAGGGTCTTTTCGAATGAATCAGCCCTTTGCATCAGGTGGCTAAAGTATTGGAGTTTCAGCTTCAACATCAGTCCTTCCAATGAACACCCAGGACTGATCTCCTTTAGGATGTACTGGTTGGATCTCCTTGCAGTCCAAGGGACTCTCAACAGTCTTCTCTAACACCACAGTTCAAAACCATCAGTTCTTTGGCACTCAGCTTTCTTTATAGTCCAACTCTCACATCCATACATGACCACTGGAAAAACCATAACCTTGACTAGATGGACCTTTGTTGACAAAGTAATGTCTCTGCTTTTTAATATGCTATCTAGGCTGGTCATAACTTTCCGTCCAAGGAGAAAGTGTCTTTTAATTTCATGGCTGCAGTCACCATCTGCAGTGACTTAGCTTCTCAACTAGAAATCAAACTGCACTCCCCCCACTGGAAGGTGAAATCTTAGCCCCTGGATTACCTTTTGGTTGTGACCTCTTTTGCTGTAGCCTGTACTTTTTAGCATTCAGGCATGAGTCTCTAGGGTTCAAGAGGGACTGGTCTGAATTACAAGGCTTGTGTTGGGCTCTATCTTGTCCTTCCTTCCAGTTCTGGGGCCACGGGTCTTGGTAATTGGCGTGTGTGCACATGTGTGTCCTATGATAGGAGTCTAAATATTGGCTCCATGATATACTAGCTCTGTGACCTTGGCCAAGTCACATTATCTTTTCAAGTCTGAGTTTTACTGTCTGCAAAGTGAGGGAGAGGAAGTAATTTTCCTCACAAGGAAAATTAAGAATTAAATGAAATATTGATTGCAACTGGCAAAACCTGGCGTACTCTAAGTACTAAATAAATGCTACCATTTTCATTTCCTTGGGTAAAAAAATTATTTACCTAGTGGCTTTACTGTTTCATCTGCAAATAATGCCTTGTAGTTACATCTACCAAACATTTGGGGATGAAGGGATGAGGTGGTAGCAGAGAAGATGGGGAAAGAACCCTTCTAACACCTCAGAGGTGTTAGAAATAAAATAGTAACTATCAGAAATATGATAATGCTATAAAAATAAGCTATGCAACCAGCTATGTAGATCATGAAATGGAGAGCATGGAACAAAAGTAGTGTGATTGCTGAAAGCCTAGACTCTGGAACTTGACAACTGAGGTTTAACTTCAGTTTTGTCATTTATTAACAGATGCTCTTGGGCAAGTTTCTTCATCTTTTGTGCTTCAGTTTTCCCATCTTAAAAGGGGATGTTTGTTCTTAGTTGCTCAGTCATGCCCATTTCTCTGCAACCCCATGGACAGTAGCCCACCAGGCTCCTCTGTCCATGGAATTTCCCAGGCAAGAGTACTAAAGTGGGTTGCCATTTCCTCCTCCAGGGGATCTTCCCGACCCAGGGATCCAATCTCCTGGGGCTCCAGCATTGGCAGGTGGATTCTTTACCACTAGTGCTACCTGGGAAGCCCCCTTAAATGAGGATGATAGCACCTATATCATAAGATTGCTATGGGAATGATATAGGTTAATTCATGTCAAGCCCCCAAAGCAGTATCTGACATATAATAATTAATTGATAAATATTAACTATTAGTATTAATTCTACAACTAATTAATCAGGAAAAGAAAGTTTAAAAAATAAATCTATGAGTTCTACTCTGCAGATAGATCTCTTTGTACAATGTCCAAATGATCTATGCTCCTTCAAATATTTCAGTCAATGAAATGCCCAGGTATGTAGAAATTCTAGGATAAACCACCTAAAACTATTGCTGTTGGTGTAACCCATGTACAAAGAGCTTACATGTTGAGCTGGATTTTGTGTTGTTGGAATGCATATGTATTAGTTACGGAGAATTTTCTACTTCAAAAGGCTCATGAAATAGACTCACAGACATAGAAAACAAGCTTATGGTTGCAAAGGAGAAAGGGGGCGGAGAGATAAATTAAGAGTTTGGATTAAAATATACCAACTACTATATATAAAATAGATAAGTAACAAATACAGTGTAGCATGGGGAACTACATGCAATATCTTATGATAACCTATAATGGAAAATGGTCTAGAAGAGAATAGATATATATTTTTATGTATAACTGAATCAATTTTCCTATACCTGAAATAAACATGACATTGTAAATAATGTTTCAATAAAAAAAGAAATCTTGGCCTAGAACAAGAAAGCAAATATAAAATAAAATACTCAAGGAAGATTTTTCAGAGTGTCCATGAAACTTTATTGTGCCCACTCCCTAGACCTAGAAGTTCAACAATGTAATTGGCATTTTGTGGAATGGTCAAGGAGGCACTCAGGGGGTGCTGGGTTGCAAGCCCGAGAAGCTGACTCAAATCAGTCTAAGCCTGATCAGCACAAGGGTACCTCTTGCGGCTCATCTGGACTCAAGATCCAGGAACTGAACAGATCAGGGTCTGAGGCTCCTCTATTCTCTGTTTTCTTGGAGCTGCATTCTCCCTCCTTTCTGCTGCTCTCAGCCGATCTGCTTTTTATTTTCCCCACTCTTTCTGTGCAGAGTAGCTTTTCTGCTTCTCCTGCCCACAGCCCAAACGTGGCTACCATCCTTTTTCTTCATTTTCTCTCTCCATATAACAGGCTCGAGTTTCATCCACCTCACTAGAACTGACTCAAATGGATTCCTTTTTTATAGCTGAGGAATATTCCATTGTGTATATGTACCACAACTCGCTTATCAATTCGTCTGCCAATGGACGTCTAGGTTGCTTCCGTGTTCTAGCTATTGTAAGCGGTGCTGCGTCTCTCAGACCTAGTCTCAGTAGCTGACAAGCAAAAATGATCAGACACTACAACTCAAAATTCCCCGGGGAGAATCTGATTGGCCCATTTTTGCCTTCTCATCCAATCATATATGCTCGGGGTCAAAGTCCCACATCAGAAACTACGCTACAAAGGGGTGGGGCAGATGCTGGGTCGCTGGGGTGTGCGTTGGATATGGGTCTTCAAAGGGATTATCAGTAGACAAAGCAGGAAAAGAGGGCAAGTACCT
This sequence comes from Budorcas taxicolor, assembly GCF_023091745.1. Lineage (NCBI taxonomy): Eukaryota > Metazoa > Chordata > Mammalia > Artiodactyla > Bovidae > Budorcas > Budorcas taxicolor. The sequence continues at coordinate 27,455,431 of NC_068911.1, forward strand.
GCAGTGATTGACAGTGACCTGGGCTTTGGCAAGACCACGTGACAAGGATCCGTGTCAAAATCTCCTGAGCCAATAAGCTTGCTATTGGCTATTTCAGTCAATTCCCCAACACCTGCCCTCCTGCCGCAGGAAAGGACCGGGCGACTTTGCAGGCTCATGCGCCTTGTACCACCCTCTCCACAGCCGCCCCACCCCGCTCCGCCACCAAACCATCCTGTCCCCTGAACAAGAGTCTTCGCCCATCACCCTTCTCTCTGCTCAAACACTTTGCCCTGTGGCCCCTCCCCCTACACTTTTGCAAAGGTGCCTCCTCATTGTCCTTCAGGGCCTCCGTGGAGAGACTGCCCTCCACACATTTTGACCTTCTCTACCTTTGTACAAAAGCTATACAGTCCTTTCAAAGAATTATCATTGTTTTGTGCTTGTGCTCAAGTCGCGTCTAACTCTGAGACATTTTGGACTGTAGCCTGCCAGGTTCTTCTGTCCATGGGATTTTTCAGGCAAAAATAAAGGAGTGGGTTGCCACTTTCCCCTTTAGGGGATCTTTCTGACCTAAGGATCAAACCCACATCTCCTGTATCTCCTCCATTGCAAGTGGATTACTTACCCACTCAGCCATTGGGAAGCCCAGAATAATCATAACCTGAATTAAATGCTTATAATAATAGTGACAAACATTGAGACAATGTTTCCTATGTGCTGGATATTTTCATAAGAGCTGTATACATGTGAATTCAATCCATCAACAAATCTGGGAAGTAGGCAGTCTTATTATACCTCCTTTCACAAGGGAAGAAACTGAGGCACAGAGTGGCTAGGTGTTTTTCCTGATATCTTCCAGCAAACAGCTATCTCCAAAGCCTGCATCCTTAGCCCTGCTTCCTCTTGACCACAGTGTTCCACTGTTTACAGGTTGAATTACTTATTCATTATCTGTCTCTCTACTCAATTATATGCTCTGTGCAGTCAAGGGCTGTATTGATTGTGCCCACTCTATCTTTATCACTTATCAGAATGCCTGGCACTAAAAAAAAATTATTTGCAAAATGAATAGATGAAGGGACATGGGAAACTACGAATACGTTATTTCTTTAAAATAGAAAGACCCAATATGCATGTCTGCTTGACAACAAGAAACCAGGGAAGATCACTCTCTCAAGACTTTAAGCGGGTGTATATAGGGTTAAAGGGGTGGGGGCTTCTAGAAATAACACCAGGAGAGGACTGAGACAGGAAATTCCTCTTGTACAAGGGCTGTCTTTCTTTCTGCTGCTGGCATCTTCATTTTGTGCTCCTCTCTCGCCCAGCCTCACATTGCCAATCTGGGCTTAATGGAGCTGATTCCATGCCATCAGAGGTGGGAGCAGCTGCCATCAATAAATGGAGAGCTCTCCAGCAAAGCAGGGAATAGAGACGCGTGCAACGTCCTGAGCTTAGAGCTTAGGCATGGGACGCTGATGGTGGGCTCCCCTCTCCTTGATTGTTTATGGCAGGAATAATAGAGGTTGGGGGTAGAGGAAATAGGGGCCTGAGGAGGGAGCTCTAACCTCAAAATATACTCAGAATCCTATTCTTGAATCCCATGGAGGGAGGAGCCTGGTAGGCTACAATCCATGGGGTCACAAAGAGTCGGACATGACTGAGCGACTTCAATTTCCTTTCCTTTCCCACTACCAGCTGGGCCACAGCCACCAGCATCTCCCACCTGGATTCCTGCATCAGTTTCCTAATGGTCTTCCTGCTTCTAAGCAGCCGCCTGTTCAACCAGCAGTTGGAGCCACCCTGTTAAAACCTACCTTGGAGCCTATCTGTCTTTGGCCCAGAGCCCTCTGGTGGTACCCTCAGCACTCAGAGCAAAAGCCCAGGTTTCTACAATGGCCTACAAGGCCCTGCGTGATCTGGCTCCCATCACCCCTGTGACCTCATCCCCTGCTCCTCTCTGGCATCACTGATGTCCCGTGAATACACCAGTGACACCCCCACCTCCAGGGCTTTGCTCCAGTGGTTCCCTCTGCCTGAAATGCTCTTCCCCCAGAAATCTGCTTCCCTGAAGTCCTCACCTGAGACTTCATTCTCATGAAGCCTACTCACCCATTCAACAGGACTTAACATCACAGCATGACACCACCTTGCTCTGTGCCTGAACCCCCTTCCTAACCTGCTACACATAGCACTTGCCCCTTTTACAACACACCTCACCACTTACTTGTTTGTTTGTTATAGTTATCTATTTTGTTGTCTGATTCTCATGTTCAAATCAAACTTCATGAGAGCATCTTTGTGTGCCACATGCCCTGGTGATTCCCAAGCTTCCAGGAAAATGCCTAGCACATAAAGGCCTTGCATACATCTTTAGGCACTTATGATATGAAGAACTGATATCCATTCATTTGTTGCAGGCTCTCTACACACTTGGTGAAGTGCTAAGCACTTTTCCAGGAATTATCTCATTTCACCCTCATGGCTGATGAAACTGAAACCCCTTTCCACAGCCCATGGGATCATTTATGATGTGGTCCCACTTGTCTGTCTCTACTAGAGTCCTCCTTGCTTATTGGCTTCAGCCATTCCACACTGGCCTCCTCTGTTTCCCACACACGGGGGACACAGCCTAGCCTCACAGGCTTTGTATCTGCTATTTTCTCCATTGGAAACATGCTCCCTTAAAACCTCACATGACTATATGTCACTTGCCGTATTTGGGTCTCTGCTGAAGTATCAATTCACCAGTAAGTTCTTTACTGACCACTCTATTTAAAATAGTACCCTCATCACCAAACTCCTTTTTCTGCCTTACTACTTTTTATAGAACTTATTATATTATCATTAAGTTATATATTGATTAATTTCTTTCTCCCCCACTAGACTCTCAGCCCCCAATAAGGATGGAGGGAGAGCCACTCATTGCTGCGGCACTGATACCTAGAACTTTGTTTGGCATAGAGGAGGTGCTGTGTAGATCCCATTGAATAAAGAGCAGGCTCCACGTTCATCCTCAGATCTAGATGAGGAAAGTAACTCCCTAGGTCCTATAGCTAATAGAGTAACAGGAAGAACTAATGTCCTGGTGATAGTTCTCTTCTAAAGCATCCTAAGAACCCAGCTCAGTTCGTATATGTGGTGGGTGATTGAGTCTATAAATAAGTTCTTGAAGAACATGAAGTCTTGAGCAGTTTTCGTATTCCAAGTCTGGGACACATCCTAGGATACCTGCAGACTAAACTCCTGGAGGAGAGGGATTGTGTGCATATGAGCAAATGACTTGACTTTTCTCAGCCCCAGCTTGCTCATCCCCAATAATAGCTGACTTAAGCATTAAATGAGTTAATTCATGCAACATGTTAGCATAGTATCTGTTGTCATAAGGCATAAAAATGTCTAGATTTTAACATTATGAATTGTCTTCATATCCCCTCAAGTGGTACAGTAGTTAGCATATAGCAGGCCCTCCAGGGACATTTGCTGTGGTTCAAGTCTTTGAAAATCATGCATGAGGGGATATACTACTGTTGGAAAATATCTGCTGCCTCCTCCCCATCATATGTCCCTACCCCAGGAGGCTCACACTTCTCTGACCCTTTGGTATTGGCCTTGGCCATGAGACTTGAGTCTTTGAAATATGAGCAGAAGTGACATGAGCCTCTTCTCTTCCAAGGAAGAAGTTTTAAGAACCATTGTGTCATTCACCCTGATCTCATTTTGCCTTTAACAGGAAACTAGCAACATCCTAGAGGATGTGCCAGAGGCCAAACTCTTACCCCAGAATTGAAGACAATTTGAAGCAGAGTCAGCTCTGATCTGTGGCAAGATCTGACATGAAACATGGGCAAGAAGTAAAGCTCTGCCGTTCTGAAGCACTGGGATTTAGGGCTGTCTTGTTACTGCAGCATAACCCTGCCTGTCCTGACTGAAGCACCGTGGGAATTGTGGTAACAGTATTATCTCTTGATTCTACATGTTTCTGAACAAAATGCTTCTGTATGAGCACAGCCCTGTAGACAGAGCAGAAAGGTGGAAAGTGATGGTATGGAGAGTATTCCAGCCTGGAAAGGAGAACCGCAGCGGCCAGTGTGGCCAGAGGTAGGGTATCAGTAGTTCTGGTGGTAGACGGGCAGGGGATGTTAATGAGGCTGGAGGTAAATAAATTAACTTTTTTCTGTTTCCCCAGATTGCTAACTTCCATTGTCATTTCTCACATGGCTAAGTACAATGATATCATGTATATGATATAATATAGATATATAGATATTGTTTTCCCTTGAAACAGAGCCCAGTAGTAGAAAACTGTTTCTTTATCTAAATCTAAATAGATAAAGAAATTATGGAAATCTCAATCCTACTATGCCCAGTTCCTCCCAGGAAATAGTCACTGGTATTGTTTGGTACAAATCCTTTACCTATGCATTTACATGCAAAGCTATTTTTCCCTAGCATAAATAGATGGACTCATACTATATGTCTTGTTCTGCAACTTGCTTTTCTATTTTAACTTAGTATTTCTTGGAGGCCTTTTTGTGGCACTCAGTGGAGGTCTAGCTCACTTTTCTAATGGCTTCATATTATTCCATGATATGGATGAAGTGTAATTTATTTAACTTTGCCACGATTATTGGATTTTTACCTCCTTCGGTGATTCATGGACTCCGGTAGCTCCACTGATGTCAAGCTTTAGAGCATGGCAGTATAAACGACCACATTTTTCTCTCCCTGAATTTGTAAACGTCTTGTCAACAACAGTGCGGGGTGGATGTGTGTGGATTGGCTGCAGGGGCCACATGCCTGAGCCACGGCGCTTCCCCCTGGAGACGGAGGCTGCTGGCCAGCTCTGTCTTGGGAACGAGGAAGATGCTCTGATCTGCTTTTTTTTCCCTCTTCCCTCCCAGAAACAGAAACAGTCCGTAATTCTTTAGAATTTTTGAGATCAAAATGCTTCTTGCCCTCTGGCACAAGAATCATACCCACTTACAAGGAAATCATGACTAACTTCATACTTGGGGCATCTCCCTAAACTGTCTTGTAAATGGTAACCCAATCTTTATGTACTTATTTTTGGTTTCTTGCTCTGTCTCTATCAACCTTATTTCTGTCTGTCTGTCTTCTTCTCTCCACCAAGATACAGAATTTTAGCCTCAGTAGATAATGAATATAGCCTTATCAGCTATCATAACCAACCTTGCTAGGGGTTAGGAAGCAGAACATGGTAACTCTGGGAAAATGAGGTGAGAATTTACTTTTTTAATTCTCTGCACCTCACCCCAAACCTCATGCTTACTAGCAGAACCCTTGATAAATCCTGTTGATTTTAAGATGCTGTCCTTACCACACTGACATTTCTAAAGCAAGCCTGTGTTTTCTGATAAAAGTCTACTTTTTATATTTTACTGATAAAAATAACCAATGGCATTTTATAATTGAAGCAAATTCCAATAAAGAATGATTCAGTTGCCCCTGCTATTAGCAACTGTCAAGGATGATTGCAAGCAAAGTATTGAAGGGCACCCAGAAGATAGCCATGGTTCTTTTTCCTCTAGCCCCTCCCCACATGCTCATTATGCCTGAAATGTCAACTATTCAAATTCTTTCTTATGATCCTTTAGGAAACTTGGGCTCCAGGGATCGTCCCCTGGCTTGGCAAACCAAAGCATTAATGTATCCTGGCTAGAGTGACTAGTTTGGGGACAGATGTATCATCCAAGCTGGGCCGCTGGACTTCTCCTTGGAAAGGTCACAGAACCATTAGGAGAGATATTTGCTGAGCCAGGAAAATATCAGCTTGTAATATTGGCTGGTAACAAGCCAATGGGATGTCTAGGTTTGGAGCTGCAGAGGGCCATTGAACTCATTGGAGATGAGGCCAGCTCAAGAAATCTGAGTCCAAATATGGAGAAAAGGAATTCCCAATGCTGTTGTAGAGCACCTGGATCCAACTGCTCCTGAAGCTAGACCATTCCGGTTTAAGCCTGCTGGAATTAGGCTCCTCGTATGCAACAAGCCCTGACCTGATGACTATAGCCACAGATCAGTGCCGACATGGAGCAGGGCTGGACCAAGAAGGAGGAGAAGGAGAGGAAGGGAAGACCCTGGAGAAGGGGCAAGGAAGCAGGGGTATGGTGAGGCAGGAGAGGGGAAATTGTGCTGGGAGGAAATTGTGAAGAGAAGGATGCCATGGATAATGACGCTCTTAGCATGGTCTCTGAGGCATTCCTGGTGGGGCCTGTCTCTTTCCACCCCCTTTGCTTCCCATACCCTCACACCTTTTCTTTTTGGACTGTTCATGTCCCATTGTTAGCGAATGTTTCCATGAGCCCTGTGCTCAAACATCCCTGAGCTCAAAGGTCTCCTGGGTGGGGGCCCCACCCTGAACCCACACTGGGCACGTCCCCCAGCTAGTTATTCTTAGAGCACTCTGTGCCTCTTCTATCTAATGCCCTCTCCATCGGTAAGGACACATATGCATACTGTGTGTGTGTGTGTGTGTGTGTGTGTAATTATCTGGTTAATGTCCTTCTTTCCCACTAGACCTAGATCCCCAAGGTGAACTCTCTGTCTTCACTTACAGTCCTCCCCCCCAGTGATTGGCACATTCCTGGCTCAGAAAATATCTGCTGAGTGAAGGAATCAGGGTCTCACGTAGGTTGATGCCCCTGTGGGGGCACACAATTGATAAGGTTCAGGCTCTGAAATCAGACTCTTGGGTTCCAAGCCTGCCTGTGACCTTGGAAAATTCACTTACCTTGGTTAGGCCTCATCTGTGAAATGGGGCTAATAGTGGCACCCACTTCCCAGGGATGCTGCAAGGGATACTTCATTACCAATAAAGCATTGAGAATTCCCTGGTAGCTCCCCCAATACAGAATCCACCTGCACTGCAGGAGATCCTGGTTCAATTCCTGGGCCAGGAAGATCCGCTGGAGAAGGGATAGGCTACCTACTCCAGTATTCTTGAGCTTCCCTGGCAGTTCAGTTGGTAAAGAATCCGCCTGCAATGCGGGAGCCCTGGGTTCAATCCTTGGGTTGGGAAGATACCCTGGAGAAGGGAACGGCTACCCAGTCCAGTATTCTGGCCTGGAGAATTCCATGGACTGTATAGTACATGGTGTTGCAAAGAGCTGGACACGACTGAGTGACTTTCACTTTCAAAGCATTGAGAACAAGACCTGGCACAGTCAACATAGAGTAAAGGTGCACCAGATTTATTCTTTCCAGGGCCCCTTTGGCTGCAGCTGCCAACAGGGAAAGAACTAGTCTTGTGCTGCCAAAGGATGGTGTGCTTACTCACATCTCCATGCCTGATTAAAATAAGAACAACTACAGAAACTCAGGAAGCGTGAGGAGTTGGCTTTGGCTAGGTTTGCAGCCTACCGTGGCCCCGGGGTTCCAGGGGCCAGCTGTGTTTAGAAAGATCACCCACTGTCTTGAGGGTCCTTAAATGCAGTAGTTCATGCTTTAATGGACTCCTGGCAGATTTTTTGAAACTGCAGATTCTGATTCAGGGCAGGGCCTGAGCATCTGCATTTCTCACAAGCTCCCAGGTGACGCTGCTGCTGCTGGTGGGCAGACCATGCTTTGAGCTGCCAGGCAGAGGCATTGGGAAGCCATCACCAGCATTCCGAGGAAGAGGGAGCTGGCTGGCTCCAGTGCCTGGCGCTGTTGGAGAGTGTGGGTGATTGAGAAGGAAAGGAGACAACCTGAAATGGAAATAAAGGCTGTGCACCACAATCTCATTACTGTCTAAAATTAGATTAATATAATTAAAAATTTAAGAGCTGGATTAAAGCGTGTCAGTCTGCATTCTAGTGCTGAATGATGCTGTGGCTCGCTTTGCCTTTGCCTGAAGGGTTTGCGCTAATGCGTATTTCAAAGATTGCTGGGTTACGCGTTGTTCTTTGTGATTTCTAATTATCACCAAATGCCTCCAATTGGCCTTCTTTTTGAGATGACTTTCCTTGGACATGGCTGCCATGACTCTGAAAAACGGCATCCTGAGCCCTGGGCCCCTTCCTTCCCCTGACACCTAGGCTCCTTGGGATGAAAAAGGAGGCTTACTCACCCCACAAACTTCAGGGGTGCACCTGATCCAGCAGCTGTGTCATGCTTGCCATGGGGATTGGTCTAAGCATTATTGAGCTTCCTGTTTTACAAGAAAAGAAATAGAGGCTCAGAGAGGTAAAGTAAGCTGTTTGGGTTCACACAGCTGATTAGCGGAAAAGATGGGATGCTAACCCAATTGTGTCTGACTTTATAATGTTCTTCCTCTGGCCTCTCTGCAGAGGAAAGTGTCATGGGGCTCCAGTAAAGGTGTGCGTGTGTGTGCTTGTGTGAGTATGTGTCTGTGCATCTGTGTGTGCACACATGTACATACATACGTGTAGGCAGAGGAGGGAGACACACAGAAAGAAAAAGAGACAGGACAATATCCAACTGTAAAATGTCTTCTTTCTCTCCTTTTTTTTTTTTTGCTAAAGTTGCCATATTGGAGCCATTACCAGCTGCTGTCATTTATTACATATTTTAATAGACTTGGACTAAGTGATCTGTTCCCTCACCAGAGTCATGAAGCACTTAATAGCTCGGGCTCTAATTCTGGTCCTGGAGTCGTTAAGTCTGCTCTCATCCACCTGGGGATTAAGATCCTGAGGGGGTGTATTATCTTGGCGACATCCTTGATTGCATGGCTTTGAGCCTGGGATGGAAAAAGCTTTCCTTTCTCTCTGCCCCGGCTAGGGGGATGGTGACAGCAAGTGCTCTGGGGGCTCTGTGGAGCTGGGTGAAGGTCGATGTGGATCCCACTCTTTGGCAAGATGCACCCACATTCTTTCCAAGCTTCTCTCCTGCTCCTTGGAAGCTCGCAGTTTTTCCAAAACATTTTCCTGCACACTGGATTTCCTTCAGTGAAGTGAGCTATTTTCAGAAAGTCCTGGGAGAGAATTTTGCCTAAGCTGGAGCCTAACTGAAGGGACACTAACGTAGCAAAGGACACTGTTGCTTTAAACTGAAGACCACCCTTTTCTCCTTCCTATATGTCTGTCGACAGGAATGGATAAAGGTGTGGCACATATACACAGTGGAATATTACCTGGCCAATCAAAAAACGGAACAGTGCCATTTGCAGCAACATGGGTGGGTCTAGAAACTGTCACATTGAGTGAAGAAGGTCAGACAGAGAAAGATGAATATTGTATGATATCTCTTACATGTGGAATCTAACAGAAAGGTACAAAAAACTTGTCTACAAAATAGAAATTGATTTACAGATGTAGAAAACAAACTTACGGCTACCAGGAGGTAAGCAGGGGAAGGGATAAACTGGGAGATTGGAACTGACATATAAATACTACTATATATAAGAGAGATAACTAATAAGGACCCACTGCGTACCACAGGGAACTCTATTCAATACTCTGTAATGCTGCTGCTGCTGCTAAGTCGCTTCAATCATGTCCGACTCTGTGCGACCCCATAGACGGCAGCCCACTAGGCTCCCCCGTCCCTGGGATTCTCCAGGCAAGAACACTGGAGTGGGCTGCCATTTCCTTCTTCAATGCATGAAAGTGAAAAGTGAAAGTGAAGTCACTCAATCATGTCCGACTCTTCACGACCCCATGGACTGCAGCCTACCAGGCTCCTCCGCCCATGGGATTCTCCAGGCAAGAGCACTGGAGTGGCGTGCCATTGCCTTCTCTGACTCTGTAATGGCCTATATGAAAACAGAACCTAAAAAATAATGGATATCTATATATGTATAACTGATTCACTTTACTGTACATCTGAAACCAACACAACATTGTAAACCAACTATACTCCAATAATTTTTTTAAAAAAAGGAATGAACTTCTGATACTTGCTACAACACAGATGAACTTTGAAAATGTTACGTTCAGTGAAAGAAGTCAGACACAAAAGCCCACATATTGTACAATTCCATTTATATGAAATGTTCAGAATAGGTAAATCCATAGAGACGGAGAATAGACTGTCAGAGGCATGGGCTAAAGAGGGAAGATGGGAGTGACTGCTTAATGGGCACGAGGTTTCCTTTGGGGGTGATGAAAACATTGTGGAACTAGAATAGGTGGTAGTTGTATAATACTGTGAAAATGCCTAATGCCAACGCTATACACTTAACACGGTTGATTTTATGTTATATGTGCAAGCAGCTTAAGTTGCTTCAGTCGTGTTGGACTCTTTTTGAACCTATGGACTCTAGCCCGCCAGGTTCCTCTGCCCATGGGACTCTCCAGGCAGGAATATTGGAATGGGTTGCCATGCCCTCCTCCAGGGGACCTTCCTGACCCAGGGGTCAAACGTGAGTCTCCTGAGTCTCCTGCATTGCAGGCGGATTCTTACCACTGAGCCACCGGGGAAGCCCTATGTGTATTTACCTTAATTAAAAAATACATGTTAATACAATAATTTCAGATGAGAAGAGCTAATAGAAAAATAAAGCAAGATAATGAGGTCAACAGAGATGAAATGTAAGGCAATATTAGGAGAAATCATCAAAGGGAGTGTCCACAAAGGGACAATGTTTAAGGCAATTGCCTGGAGGAGGAACTTTGCAGATTAGGAAATAACTTCACGGGCAGGGGGAAGAGTAGGAGCAAAGGCCCTGGGGAAGGAAGGAGTTGGGCCCAATGGGTGCCGGCGTGGCTGGAGGTTGTGGTTACAAGGCAGAAGACAAAAACTGAGAGTGTGAGGTAGGTAGGAACCAGATTCTGGAAACTCACCTGAAGGGAAGAAGCATGCGCTTGACTCAGATTCTCAGGAGAAGCCACTGGAGAGTTGTCATTCGGTGACATAGACTGATTTGCACTTTTTGTAAATACAGGTACAATTCACCTAACATAAAATTAAGTAATTTTTAAAGTGCACGATTGTGTGACATTTAGTACATCCACTATGTTGTGAAACTACCATCTCTAGTTCCAAAACGTTTGCATCACCCCAAAGAAAGCTGTAGACATTGAGTAACACTCTCCCAGCCCTGCTCACCACTAATCTGCTTTCTGTCTCTTATTCATTTACCTGTTCTGGATGCTTCATAGAAATGGGATCCTACAATATGTGACCTATACTTTTCATGGCTGAATGATATCCCATTGTAGGATAGACCACATTCTGTTGATGCGGTCACTAGTTGATGAATATTTGGATAGTTTCCAACTTTGTGAATAGTGCTACTGTGAACATTTTGCAGATGTTTTTGTTTGAATACCTGTTTTCAGTTCTTGAAGGTCTCTACCTAGGAATGGAATTGCTGAGTCATATGCACGTTCTGGGTTTCCCAGATGGCACTAATGGTAAAGAACTCATTTGCCAACGCAGAAGACATCAGAAATGCAGGTTCGATCCCTGGGTCAAGAAGATCCCCTGGAGGAGGGCCTGGCAACCCACTCCAGTATTCTTCCCTGGAGAATCCCATGGACAGAGGAGCCTGGCAGGCTACAGTCCATTGGTTTGAAAAGAGCAAGACACGCCTGAAATGACTTAGCATGCACACAAGCATGGGCATTCTATGTCTAACGCACATAGAGCATAGTTCCTGTTTGGAGGAACAGACAAATTATTTTCCACAATGGCGGCTCAATTTATATTATTATGCACTAATTTTTATTTTAAAATATTTATATATATATATATTTATTTTATTTTGGGTGTATAGGCCCTTTGTTGTGGTATGCCAGCTTTCTCTAGTTGCAATACCAAGGCTTAGCTGCCCCTTTGCATGTGAGACTTTAGTTTCCCCACCAGGGTGTGTCCTCTGCATTAGAAGGCAGATTCTTAACTTCTGGACCACCAGGGAAGTCCCCTAGTTTACATTGTTAAATAAAAAAAGAATGTGCTGCCAGTTGTGTGGCAAAAATATCTTCGAGGGGGAGTGGAGGAGGCATGGAGACCAATTTGGAGGTCATCCCCTTTGTTCAGGGAGGAGGTGACTCTGGCCGAGATTTCATCAGCAGAACAGGAGGTGAGGGAAAGTGAATGGATTCTAGAGTGTTTGGGGACCTCTGACCTACAACTGAAAACTTCAGGTGAAATTCTAGCTGTGAGAAAAAAATCATATGAGGGAGCTATGATCTGACTTTGAAGTGAAATGTCGTAGGGACATTTGAATCCTGCAATGGAAAATTTCTTCAGACATTCTCTCTGCTCAGTGATTGGTAGGGATATTGTTTCGTAGGGAAATTTCCATTATCTTGCTAGCTGGCTTGAAAATTCCTCTTGGGAATAAAACTTTTTTTTTTTTTTTAAGAAAGACACCTTGATGGGCAGCTGGGAGGAAGAAATGAGACACTGAAGTCATCAGTCAATAAAAGCAAAGTCCACTAAAGCAAAGTTTAATGGTTATGCAGAATTTTCCCTACTGTGGGGTTGTGTTAGTTGCTCAGTCATGTCCCACTGGGTGTGGCTGCATGGACTTTAGCCGGCCAGATTGTTCTGTCCATGGAATTCTCCAGGTAAGAATACTGGAGTGGGTAGCCATTCCCTTTTCCAGGGGATCTTCCCAACTCAGGGATCAAACCTGGGTCTCCTGCATGACAGGCAGATTCTTTACTGTCTGAGGCACCAGTGTGGGATTGGAAGAGAGAAAAAAAGAGATGAGAGTAGATGAGGAAGGCATCATTAGGCAATACCCTGTGGATGCCTGGGGACCTGGTCATAGAAGCATCTCCAGAGAACTTTGTTGAACCATCTAACTTAATGCCCTGTGAAAAGACAAGACCACTGAGTCCCAGAGCGGCAAAATGCATGAAAAAAGAGGTGATAATCAGTGGTAAAACTAAAAATTGAATGTCCTTTCTACTTTTCCCTTGCTATGGAATGTTTTCAAAGGGTTTCTTTGAAGAGAAATAAATACTCAAGTTGTACTTCCTGTAAGTTTATACTCCCTCCATCCCTCCATCCATCCACTCATCTATCCACCTACCTACCATCTGTTTCATCATTCAGCAAATTTCATAGCACCTCTACCATATAAGCTGAGGCTAGCATTGTCAGAGGCAATCCTGTAGGGCCTTATTTTCCATGACAAGGAATTTGAATTTTATTCTAAGAGTAATGGGGACCCATGTAGGGTGGCCTAAACTTAAGTGAAAATGATATCTTTGGTTTGTGGATGGTGGGATGAAGGGGGCAAAGGCAGGAGCAAGGAGATGCAGTCTCTAGATAACACAGTCCAACAGTCATATTGCCTTCAGCTATCTGGGCTTCTAAGCAGTTTAACAAGAATTTATTGAGCTGCTACTATGTACCAGGCCCAGTCACTCTGAGCACAGAGATGATCAGGGACTGTTTCCTGTCCTCCTGGAATCGAAGCTGCAGTGGGAGAAACAGAAGGAGGCCAGGATTACAACTAGAGATGGGGCATCAGGATACCCAGATGATGTGACGACACAGGGTAAGAACCCCAACAAAACCTAAAGAAGCAGAGGCATCAAGGAGGGCTTCCTGGAGAAACTGGTATTTAAGTCAAGGATCTAAGGATGACTGGAACTCAGCTGGAGAGGTCATACTTGCCAAAGAAAACAGGATGAGCAAAGGCACTAAGGTATGGCAGAACATGGTTTTATGTTAGAAAAACTAAGACCATGACATCCAGTCCCATCACTTCATGGCAAATAGATGGGGAAGCAATGGAAACGGTGACAGACTTTATTTTGGGGGGCTCCAAAATCACTGCAGATGGCGACTACAGCCATGAAATTAAAAGATGCTTGCTCCTTGGAAGAAAAGCTATGATAAACCTAGACAGCAGATTAAAAAGCAGAGACACCACTTTGCCACCAAAGGCCCATATAGTCCAAGCTATGGTTTTTTTTCAGTAGTCACATATGGATGTGAGAATTGGCTCATAAAGAAGGCTAAGTGCTGAAGAATTGATGCATTCAAACTGTGGTGCTGGAGAAGACTCTTGAGAGTCCCTTGGACAGCAAGGAGGTCAAACCAGTCAATCCTAAAGGAACTCAGTCATGAATATTCATTGAAAGGACTGATGCTGAAGCAGAAACTCCAATACTTTGGCCACCTGATGTGAAGAGCCAACTCACTGAAAAAGACTCTGATGCTGGGAAAGATTGAAGGCAAAAGAAGGGAATGACCGAGGATGAGATGGTTGGAGGGCATCACTGATTTGATAATATGAGTTTGAGCAAACCCCTGGAAATAGTGAAGGACAGAGAAGCCTGGCGTGCTTCAGTCCATGGGGTCACAAAGAGTCAGACACGACTAAGTGACTGAAGAGCAACACACAAGATTCATTAAGAAATGAGGCTAAATATTACTACCCGGATAAGTACAAGTGATGTGTGTGTGTGTGTGTTTTAAGCTGATCAGTATTGGAGTGTGGTTGTGAATAGGAAATGAGAGTGGAGATGCTGTCAGGAGTTGGGAATGATAGATATTGCTTGGCTTGTGCTCTGATGGTACTGGGGAGCCACTGATTATAAGAGGAAGAGGGATAAACCCTCCTCCTTCAGTGCTCCTCTGCTCCTCTCTCAGTGAACAGTCATAGTCTGAGCATGTGTGGGCAAGAGAGGCTGAGACCTTAGGAAGCAAATTCAGTATGCTGTTTGTTGGTATAAGGTGTATGTGCGAGGAGCATATTTCCAGGGGCAATTTATCTCTGTTGTAAAAAATAATCTTTTCCTCCTGTTATACTAATCATCTGTTTGTTTTGAAAAATTTCAAAATATGGATTAGAAGAATAAACAAAAATTTAAACCTGCTATCCCATCCCCTAGTGATAAATCTGGTAGTATTTTATTGTATATCTTTCCTGTTGTTTAAAATTACATAACCATGATTTTTATATAAATGAGATCATAGTCTGTGCTCTGATTTATCAGTTGCTCTTTCACTTAGCAATATAGCATTAACAGCTCCCTGCCTTCATTTCCTAGGGCTGTCGAAACAAAGTACCACAACCTGGGTGGATTAAAGCAACAGAAATATATTGTCTCATAGTCTGGCGGCTAGAAGTCTGAGATCAAGGTGCCTGCAGGGCCGTGATCCCTCTGAACCCTACAGGGAATTCTTCCTTGCCTTCTTCTAGCTTCTGGCGGAGGCTGCCCATTGTTAGCGTTCCTTGGTGGGCAGCTGCATCACCCTGCCTTTGTCTTCATGTGACATTCTCTTTGTGTGTCTGTGTCTTCATGTGGCCTGACTCTAATGTACCTCGTCTTAACTATGAGGTCTGCAGCAACCGCGTGTCCAAACAATTCATGTTCTGAGGTCCTGGGAATTATGACTTCAACATGGCTTTTTGGGAGGGAGGGAACATAATTCATAATAGCTTCTCTTGCCATTCAATATTGTTTTTTTGAAAAAACTTAATTCATTCATTTATTTGCTGTGCTGGGTCTTCATTGGTACTCTCGGGCTCTCTCTAGTTGCAGAGAGAAGGGTCTGCTCTTCACTGCGGTGACGGGCTTCTCACTACGATGGCCTCTCATGGAGAACAGACTCTAGGATGCATAGGCTTCAGTAGTTGAGGTGGCGCAGGAGCTTAGTTGCCATGAGGCATGTGGGATCTTCTTGGACCAGGGAACGAACCCATGTCTCCTGCACTGGCAGCTGTATTCTTTACCACTGAGCCACCAAGGAAGCCCTCAATTCGTAATATGAGTTTTTAAAATTGAAGTATAGTTGACTTACAACATTGTATTTGTTTCAGGTGTACAGCAAAGTACAAAGATATATATATATATATATATTTTTTTCAGATTCTTTTCCCTTATAAATTATCACAAGATACTGACTATAGTTCCCTGTACTATATGGTAGGTCCTTGTTGTTTATCTAGTTTATGTATAGTCGTGTGTATATGTTGCTCCCAACCTCCTAATTTATCCCTCCTCTCTACCTTTCCCTTTTGGTAACCATAAGTTTATTTTCTATGTCTGTGAGTCTGTTTCTG
Source organism: Budorcas taxicolor (assembly GCF_023091745.1). Taxonomy (NCBI): domain Eukaryota; kingdom Metazoa; phylum Chordata; class Mammalia; order Artiodactyla; family Bovidae; genus Budorcas; species Budorcas taxicolor. Next base: position 27,471,347 of record NC_068911.1, read on the forward strand.
CTTTGTAAATAAGTTCCTTTGCATCAGTTTTTTTAGATTCCACATATTAGCGATACGTGATATTTGTCTTTGATTTACTTCACTTTGTATGGTAATCTCTAGGTTCATCTATGTTGTTACAAAAGGCATTATTTCATCCTTTTTTATGGCTGAGTAATACTGCATTGATATATATATATATAATATAATATACATCATTTTTATCTGTTCATCTGTTGATGGACATTTAGCTTGTTTCCATGTCTTGCCTATCATAAATAGTGCTGCTATGAATATTGGGTTGAATGCATCTTTTTGAATTATGGTTTTCTCCAGGTATATACTCAGGAGTGGATTGCTGGATCATATGGCAGCTCTACTTTTGTTTTTTTCTAGGAAGCGCCATATTGTTCTCTGGGGCTTCCCCGGTGGCTCAGTGGTAAAGAATCCACCTGTCAACACAGGAGACACTAGAGATGTGGGTTCGATCCCTTGAGTCAGGAAGATCTCCTGAAGAAGGAAATGGCAACCCACTCCAGTTTTCTTGCCAGGATTTTCCTGGACAGACACAGGAACTGGAGGGCTACAGTCCTCAGGGTTGCAAAGAGTTGGATGCAACTGAGCAATTGAGCATGCACACATGCTGTTTTCCATAGTGGCTACATCGAGAAAATATTCTAGTTTCAGTTCAGTCAGTTCAGTCGCTCAGTCGTGTCCAGCTCTTTGGACCCCATGGACTGGAGCATGTCAGGCTTCCCTGTCCATTACCAACTCCTGGGGCTTACTCAAACTCATGTTCATAGAGTTGGTGATGCCATCCAACCATCTTATCCTCTGTCATCCCCTTCTCCTCCTGCCATCAGTCTTTCCCAGCATCAGGGTCTTTTCTAATGAGTCAGTTCTTTGTATCAAGTGGCCAAAGTATTGGAGTTTCAGCTTCAGCATCAGTCCTTCCAATAAATATTCAGGACTGATTTCCTTAAGGATGGACTGGTTGGATCTCCTTGCAGTCCAAGGGACTCTCAAGAGTTTTCTCCAACACCACAGTTCAAAAGCATCAATTTTTTGGCGCCCAGCTTTCTTTATAATCCAACTCTCACATCCATACATGACTACTGGAAAAACCATAGCTTTGCCCAGATGGACCTTTGTTGGCAAAGTAATGTCTCTGCTGTTCAATATGCTGTCTAGGTTGGTTATAGCTGTTCTTCTAAGGAGCAAACATCTTTAATTTCATGGCTGCAGTCACCATCTGCAGTGATTTTGGAGCCCCAAACATAAAGTCAGCCACTGTTTCCATCCCCATCTATTTGCCATGAAATGATGGGACTGGATGCCATGACCTTAGTTTTCTGAATAATGAGTTTTAAGCCAACTTTTTCACTCTCCTCTTTCACTCTCATCAAGAGGCTCTTTAGTTCTTCCTCACTTTCTGCCATAAGGGTGGTGTCATCTGCATATCTGAGGTTATTGATATTTCTTCCAGCAATCTGGATTCCAGCTTGTGCTTCCTCCAGCCCAGCATTTCTCATGATGTACTCTGCATAGAACTTAAATAAGCAGGGTGACAATATACAGCCTTGATGTACTCCTTTCCCAATTTGGAACCAGTCTGATGTTCCATGTCCAGTTCTAACTGTTGCTTCCTGACCTGCATACAGTTTTCTCAGGAGGCAGGTAAAGTCATCTGGTATTTCCATCTCTTTAAGAATTTTCTACAGTTTGTTGTGATCCACACAGTCAAAGGCTTTGGCATAGTCAATAAAGCAGAAATAGATGTTTTTCTGGTATTTTCTTGCTTTTCCATGATCCAACAGATGTTAGCAATTTGATCTCTGGTTCCTCTGGCTTTTCTAAATCCAACTTAAACATATGGAAGTTCATGGTTCATGTACTGTTGAAGCCTGGCTTGGAGAATTTTGAGCATTACATTGCTAGCATGTGAGATGAGTGCAATTGTGTGGTAGTTTGAGCATTCTTTGGCATTGCCTTTCTTTGGGATTGGAATGAAAACTGACCTTTTCCAGTCCTGTGGCCACTGCTGAGTTTTCCAAATTTGCTGGCATGTTGAGTGCAGCACTTTCACAGCATCATCTTTTAGGAATTGAAATAGCTCAACTGGAATTCAACCTCCACTAGCTTTGTCTGTAGTGATGCTTCCTAAGGCCCACTTGACTTTGCGTTCCAGGATGTCTGGTTCTAGGTGAGTGATCTCACCATTGTGATTACCTGGGTCATGAAGCACTTTTTTGTATAGTTCTTCTTGTATTCTTGCCACCTCTCCTTAATATCTTCTGCTTTGGTTAGGTCCATACCATTTCTGTCATTTATTGAGCCCATCTTTGCATGAAATGTTCCCTTGGTAGCTCTAATTTTCTTGAAGAGATCTCTGCTGCTGCTGCTGCTGCTGCTAAGTCGCTTCAGTCGTGTCCGACCCTGTGCGACCCCATAGACGGCAGCCCACCAGGCTTCTCCACCCCTGGGATTCTCCAGGCAAGAACACTGGAGTGGGTTGTCATTTCCTTCTCCAATGCATGAAAGCGAAAAGTGAAAGTGAAGTCGCTCAGTCATGTCCGACTCTTTGAGACCCCATGGACTGCAGCCTACCAGGCTCCTCCGTCCATGGGATTCTCCCGGCAAGAGTACCGGAGTGGGCTGCCATTGCCTTCTCCGATGAGATCGCTAGTCTTCTAAGTCATTCTGTTGTCTTCCTCTATTTCTTTGCATTGATCCCTGAGAAAGGCTTTCTTATCTCTCCTTGCTATTCTTTGGAACTCTGCATTCAAATGGGTCTATCTTTCCTTTTCTGCTGGCTCAGAGGTTAAAGTGTCTGCCTGCAAGGCGGCAGACCCGGGTTCAATCCCTGGGTCGGGAAGATCCCCTGGAGAAGGAAATGGCAACCCACTCCAGTATTCTTGCCTGGAGAATCCCATGGACGGAGGAGCCTGGTAGGTTACAGTCCAGGGGGTCGCAAAGAGTTGGACACGACTGAGTGACTTCACTTCCTTTTCTCCTTTGCCTTTAGCTTCTCCTTATGGGCATACAAATGTTTAGCGGTCAGTGCTGCTTTAGACTAAGTATGCAACCCGTGCCCTGTCCTTGTCCAGCCCCTGCAGTGACAGGAGCTGTCACCCTGACACCAGTGATGCCGGCATGGTCTGAACTCACCAAATCTTCCACTGTCCCCTAGCTCCTACTAATGAAGAAGGACTTCCAGAAGCCTTTTAAACACAAAGGCAAGAATCAAAGGAGAAACCTCACATGACCAGACGTCTCCAGATCCGAGTCTCCCCCATGCAGATCCTGCTTATCCAGATGTGGCCACATATTGGAACACACCCAACAGCAAGCTGTGATTCACCAGCTCCTCAGCTGAATTCAACAATCATTCTATTCAACCTGCTTTATGAGTGTAGGCGAAAAATTTCCAGCCCCAGTTGCTTAGGATGTCATCAATGATTTCAAAGGCAGTTGCAACAGACTAAAAGGAAAATTTGTTTATTTGCTTTAAATCATAGACCCTCCCTTTTATGAGCAGGGGAGCTTCAGAAGCCCGTCTTGATGATTCCTTAGAGCAACAGCAGTGTAAGTATTGTCCATTAGGGATATAAAGGGGGTTTCTGTGTACATTCTCCCCTTTGATTCTCCAAAAACTCCAGCCCAGTAGGGGAGGTGCGTTGTTACAGGAGGCTCTGAGCTGTCTTAACTCGCCCAGACCTGCTCAGCTTATAATGACCGTGGGAAGTTCATATTGTCGACATGATCTTATTTAATCTTCCCCCCAAACCTGGAAGGAAAGTGCTATGGTCGTCCCCCTTCCAGAGACAAATGAAACTTTAGAAGACATACTGCCTCACTCAAGCTCGCACAGCTTAGCAAGCCCCAGAGCTGGTCTTGAGTCCCAGCTGCCTGGTGCTCAGGTAACATTTGTGATCACTAGTCTGTCCTGTGTGGGGCCAAGGCAGACCCGACACTTGGCTGGCTCTTGACTCTTTTCCTCCACATTTGGTTTCAACAGCGAGAGTTTATCTCCATTTTCAACTGGATGAGATAATGTATACCCTTGAGGCATTGCCCTTGATTCTGTTACTTCGGGCAAGAACTTTTGGTGGCCAGGTCTGCTGACAATGGGGATATTATTTAAAGATTTCCAGATTAAGGGGCTCCGTGTCCTGTCAATTGATAGGCAGGAATATTTACTGGGGGCTCACGAATCCCCAGAGTGTTCACAGATTGTATCCATATGAAGATCTTATAAGCATATGCATTTTTCTAGAAGGCAGTCCATATCACTTCTCATGAGAATTTGTGAGGTTTTTGTGACCTGGAAATAAATTAAAACCAAAACCAATTCGTATTGTTTCCTACTTGTATGGCAGTCTTTCTGGAAACCACCGTGATTTTCAAAAAAGAAAAAACCTCTTGCCCTTGAATATTCCAGTAGACAGCACTAAAAGGAGAATTCCAACCCACAGGCTCAGCAGATGCTTAAGAAATACAGGGTGAGGGGAATGATCCTTTACAGAGAGAGCTCTGGTCTCAGAAGGAAATGGAGTGATGTGTCCAAGGACCTACGATGCTCATCATTCAAACAAAATCACCAGCGCCTCTGGGCTCCACCTCCAGAACACGCCCAGGATTCCTGCCCTGCTCCCCCATCTTCCACTTGTTCTTACACTCATCTTGCCTTTCTGTTTCTTGACACTCCCTGGGGGTATCCCACTGCCCTCAGAATACACCTAAGCTCCTGGCGATGGCTGCACAGCAGACACCACCAGCCTGGTTCCCTACATTCTCTGCTTTCAACCTGGTCCATTTTCAACCTACTCCAGCCTTTGAACCTCGAGCTTGCTCCTTCCTCAGGCCTCTGCGTTTGCTGGAATCTTCTGCTCCTTGATCTTAGCTGGACCACATCTTTCTCATCCATCACGTCTCTGGGAAATGGTGTCTCTTGAGAGATGCCTCCCTTCTAAGGAATCTATTCTATGGGAATGTGTGTTTGCCTTTCATTCCAGGCTTTATCACCATTAAACAATGATGTCCTTTATCTACTTACTTGGCTAGCCTGTAGGGTACAAACTCCATTGGCTTGCCTGACTTAGAGACTCAATAAATACATGTTGAGAAGGAAGGAATGGGCAGGTAGACAGATGGTCAGATGGACAGGCAGGCAGATGGTCAGCGTTCTCCCTGAAGCTGAGGCTCGCTAGATCTTCCTTGAGGGAAACCTGCACTAGCGAACTGTTGGAATGTTATGGGGACTGACAGCTTCCTTCAAAGCACGGGAGGCTCATTTTCACCCCACTTAGTAGTGAATTATGTTACCTGCTGGTGAGGGCGATGCCACAAGGCCCGTAATTAGTTCCCTGATTATTCACAATTGGAGCGATCACGGCTAACGGATGGTGTTCGCCACAAAAACCTGTCGGAGAGCCAGACCATTTGGCAGCCACCGTGCATTCCCAAGAAGGCAGATCAATTTCCGTTTGATTTGTTTAAAAATAACAAATAAACAATGCGGAGCTGTTTGCAAGGTTTGGGTGCCTCCTTCTCTGAAATCTGGGGGAAAAGAGGCAGCTTGAAATTGCCAGTTAGGAGAAGACAGGCAGAGCACGCTCATGGCCCCATCAGATTCCCCTATAATCAGAGCTAATAACTGTGTTTTTCTACTACTAAACAATTCTGTTATTTTAAAGCTTCTAGTTAGCTAGCGGGCTAAATGATACTTGTGGGCTGGCCACAGAGAAGACTCCTTCTGAAATGTAGCAATGAAGCCTGTTCCCCACTTTGTTCTGATCTTGTCGCAGGCTGACGGTTGATCTGCTGACACTCGGGAGAGATACTGGCTGGATGAAATGTCCCAAGAAACCTGGAAATGCACATCTTCTCCTGGAATTCAAAGGGCGCCAGTATTTGCTCTAGCATCATGAATTTAAAAGCTTCCTCTGCCTCAGTTCACTCTTAATCTTGGTTCTTCCCTGACCAATGCTACTTCCTGAATATCTAAATACATCCCTTTTTCCAGCTAAACCCTTCAGTGATTTCCCACTGCTGTTAGTTGGTGCCTTTGCCACTCAGGTGTCTCATATGACCATGCCAGCCTGTCCCCTACATCCTGGCCCCACCTTCCCCATACCCATCCATACCCCCACCCCTTTACCTTCAAGCTCTCAAATAGTGAATCATCATCTCCGTGTAGAAAAGTGATCAAAGTTAGGTAGTCTAGGAGCTAGGATGCCTGGTTCTAATTCTAGCTCCAATACATATCAGCTGTGTGACCTCGGGCAGGTCATTTAACCTCTCTGGGCCACAGGTGCCATGTCTTTAACAAGAGGATAATAGAAGTGTTTACTTTTAAGGTGATTTTAAGTGTTAAATGCATGATGATTGTACAGTGCTTCCAAAAAAATAGTTGATGGATGCTGTGTGCTCAGAAAAGGTAAGTGAGCGGTCTTATTCCCCTACTATGCTTTGTTTTTCCTTGCACATGCTGTTTTCTTTGTCTGAATCTTTCTTTCTGCCCCAATCCCTTATTCTCTCAGTGGACTCATCTTTTTGTTTTCTGTTGAGAGGTTTCCTCTCCCTGGAATCCTTCCAAATCCCATATCTGTGGGTTAAGTGTCTTTCTCTGGATCCAAGAGCACTCTCAACTCTTTCCATCACAGGTGTCATCCACAGTGTATTATTTAATGTTTATTTCAAGATAATTTTATGTTCACTCACTGCCGCAAAAAATAATACACAAAGATCCCCTGTGTCCTTTGCCCAGGTTTCCACAATGTCAAACTGTAGTCTCTACAGACTAGAACATTGACTTGATATGGTTCAAGATACACATTTCCATCATCACAATTATCCTCCCGGTTGCCTTTTTATAGCCATGATCACTTACCTCCAGCTATCACCACCACCTAACATTTGGCAACCATTCAACTGTTATCTGTCCTCCATTTCTATAAACGTGCCATTTCAGAAGTGTCATATGAGTGGAATGACCAAGTATGTAATACTTTGGGTTTGAAGTTTTTCACTCAGGGTAACTCTCCTGAGATTCATCCACATTGTTTCCTGGATCAATGATTCCTGTGTTACTGAGTGGTTTTTCTTGGTGGAAAGATATCAAAGTTTTTATACAATCCTATGTTGAAGTCTATCTGTGTTGTTTGTGGCTAATGTGAAACTCATCAGCAGGAGAAGGAAACAAAAGCCAGAAAACCTTCAATGAACAGATGACTCTAACGTGCTCTATGTCATCACCTCTATCCCCAGTTCCACAGTCTCCTGACTGGGCACTGAGAACTAGGGGGCTTGGCAAAAGGCAGCATTCCAGACTGGAGAGCAAACTCGTAAAGACTTTTTTCAGAGGATTTCAACTGCATCATGACTTGGCCATTGGCATACATAAAATTCAAAAATGACTTTACCATTAGCACAAATAATTATTGCATATATTAAGGTATCTCTAATGGCAAAAATGAGTACATATCCATAGAAAATTTTTAAAGATTGTACCAAATGACAGTTTGTATTAGCAACAGGAGAGAAAACATTGTGTATGCCCGTCAGCTGGGAATGCTTCAAAAATTACAGCCATGTGTTACATAGAATATAATGTGACAATTAAAGTTAAATGGGACAGATACATATTTAATTACCTGAAAATACAATAAATTCCTCTGGAGAGAGATAATTCCAGTTGGCAAACATTCACATTTAAAAAAACATGTAGTTGACACACAGTGTAATGTTTCAGGTATATTACACTGTGGTTTGACATTTGCATAGGTTATGAAATGATCGCCGTGAGTCTAGTAACCCTTTGTTCCCATAACAAGTTATTACAACGTTATTGACCATGTTTCTAATGCTGTATATCACATTCCCATGGATGACTTATTCTATATCTAGAGGTTTGTACTCTTTATCACTTTCACTGTTTCCGACCCTGCTCCTCCTCTCGTCTGGAAAGCACCCATTGTCCTCTGTGTCTATAAGCCTGTTTCTTTGTATTTTGCTTTGTTTGTTGACCCCATGTATAACTGAGATCAGGCTTCCCGGGTGGTGCTAGCGGTAAAGGACCCGCCTGCCGATACAAGAGACATAAGAGACGCAGGTTCGATCCCTGGGTTGGGAAGATCCCCTAGAGGAGGGCATGGCAACCCACTCCAGTACTCTTGCCTGGTGAATCCCCATGGACAGAGGAGCCTGGAGGGCTGCAGTCCATGGGATTGCAAAGAGTTGGACATGCCTGAAGCAACTGAGCACACAGGCATAATTGAGATCACCCAGTATTTGTCTTTCTCTGTCTGACTTATTTCATGTAGTAAAATAGTATATACCCTCTGGATCCATCCATGTTGTCACAGTTGGCAACATTTCTTTCTTATGGCCAAGTAACATTCCGTCACACACACACACACACACACACACACACACACACACACATCTTTATCCACTCATCAGTCGATGGACAATTAAGGTGCTTCCATTGTGCAGCTATTGTAAACAGTGCTGCAATAAACATTGGTGTGCATGTCTTTTTTTCAGTGTTTTTGTTTTCTTCCAGTAAATACCCAGAATGAAGTTGCTGAACTGTATCGCAGCTCTATTTTAAATTTTCTGAGGAATCTTCTTTGGAAAACAGTGGATACACCAATTTACATTTTCACCAACAGTACACAAGGATCCCTTCTTCTTCACATCCTCGCCAATACTTGCTGTTTGTTGTTTTTTGATGATTGTCATTCTGATAGGTGTGAGGTAGTATCTCACTGTGCTTTTGGTTTGGATTCTCTGATTATGAGTGATATCAAGCATCTTTTCATATGTTTGTTGGTCATCTTATGTCTTCTTTAGAAATGTCTATTCGGGTCCTCTGCCCATTTTTAAATTTTTTGTTTTTATGTTGAGCTGTATTCAGTTCATTTCAGTCGCTCCCTCGTGTCCGACTCTTTGCGACGCCATGAATCGCAGCATGCCAGGCCTCCCTGTCCATCACCATCTCCCAGAGTTCACTCAGACTCACGTCCATCGAGTCCGTGATGCCATCCAGCCATCTCATCCTGGGTCGTCCCCTTCTCCTCTTGCCCCCAATCTCTCCCAGCATCAGAGTCTTTTCCAATGAGTCAACCCTTCGCATGAGGTGTCCAAAGTACTGGAGCTTCAGCTTTAGCATCATTCCTTCCAAAGAAATCCCAGGGTTGGTCTCCTTCAGAATGGACTGGTTGGATCTCCTTGCAGTCCAGTGTTGTTTTCTTCCAGTAAATACCCAGAATGAAGTTGCTGAACTGTATGGCAGCTCTATTTTAAATTTTCTGAGGAATCTTCTTTGGAAAACAGTCACAGTTTGGAAAACAACACAGTCTTCTCCAACACTACAGTTCAAAAGCATCAATTCTTCGGTGCTCAGCCTTCTTCACAGTCCAACTCTCACATCCATACATGACCACAGGAAAAACCATAGCCTTGACTAGGCGGACCTTAGTTGGCAAAGTAATGTCTCTGCTTTTGAATATACTATCTAGGTTGGTCATAACTTTTCTTCCAAGGAGTAAGCGTCTTTTAATTTCATGGCTACAGTCACCATCTGCAGTGATTTTGGAGCCCCCCAAAATAAAGTCTGACACTGTTTCTACTGTTTCCCCATCTATTTCCCATGAAGTGATGGGACCAGATGCCATGATCTTCGTTTTCTGAATGTTGAGCTTTAAGCCAACTTTTTCACTCTCCTCTTTCACTTTCATCAAGGGGCTTTTTAGCTCCTCTTCACTTTCTGCCATAAGGGTGGTGTCATCTGCATATCTGAGGGTATTAATATTTCTCCCAGCAATCTTGATTCCAGCTTGTGTTTCTTCCAGTCTAGAGTTTCTCATGATGTACTCTGCATAGAAGTTAAATAAGCAGGGTGACAATATACAGCCTTGATGTACTCCTTTTCCTATTCGGAACCAGTCTGTTGTTCCATGTCCAGTTCTAACTGTTGCTTCCTGGCCTGCATACAAATTTCTCAAGAGGGAGGTCAGGTGGTCTGGTATTCCCATCTCTTTCAGAATTTTCCACAGTTTATTGTGATCCACACAGTCAAAGGCTTTGGCATAGTCAATAAAGCAGAAATAGATGTTTCTCTGGAACTCTCTTGCTTTTCCCATGATCCAGCACATGTTGGCCACTTGATCTCTGGTTCCTCTGCCTTTTCTAAAACCAGCTTGAACATCAGGGAGTTCACGGTTCACGTATTGCTGAAGCCTGGCTTGGAGAATTTTGAGCATTACTTTACTAGCATGTGAGATGAGTGCAATTGTGCGGTAGTTTGAGCATTCTTTGGCATTGCCTTTCTTTGAAATTGGAATGAAAACTGACCTTTTCCAGTCCTGTGGCCACTGCTGAGTTTTCCAAACTTGCTGGCATATTGAGTGCAGTACTTTCACAGCATCATCTTAGTTCTTTGTAAATTTTGGATATTAACCCCTTAGCAGATACATTTCTTGCAAAAGTCTCCTCCCATTCAGGAGGCTGCTTTTTCATTTTGCTGATAGATTCTTATGCAAAACTTCTGCAGTTTGATGCTGTTCTACTTGTTTATTTTTGGGTTTTTGCCTGAGGCCCCCCAAAATATTGCCAAGATCAGTGTTAAAGAGTGTACTGCCTATGTTTTCTTCTAAGAGTTTGATGGCTTCAGGTATTAACATTTAAGTATTTAATCCATTTTGAGTTTAACATATGGTATGAGAAAGTAGTCCAATTTGATTCTTTTGCATGTTTTCCCGGTACCATTTATTGGAGAGGCAGTCTCTTCCCCATTGTATATCCTTGCCTTCTTTGTCATAGATTGTGTGTGTGTGTGTGTGTGTGTGTGTTTGCGTGCACACACTTAATTGTGTCTGACTCTTTGAGACCCCATGGGCTATGTAGGACCCTAGCCTATGGAATTTTCCAGGCAAGAATACTGGAGAGGATTGCTATTTCCTCCTCCAGGGGATCTCCCCAACCCAAGGATTGAACCCTCATCTCTTGCATCTCCTGCATTGGCAGGTGGATTCTTTATCACTGAGGTCCCTGGGGAGCCCCCTTTCATAGATTAATTGATCATGTAGGTGTGAGGTTTTTTTTTTTTTCCCTGGGCTCTCTATTCTGTTCCACTGATTTGTGTGTCTGTTTTTATGCCAGTATTGTGCTGATGACTATAACTCTGTAGTATAGTTTGAAATTGGGAGTGTGGTACTTCAAGCTTTGTCTTCTTTTTCAAAACAGTTTTGACTATTCAGGATCTTTATGTTTTCACACAAATTTTAGAATGACTTGTTTGTGTTCTGTGAAAAATGCTTTTTGTACTTTGATAGAGATTGCATTGAATCTGTAGATCATCTTGGGTAATACAGTCATCTTAACAAAGTCTTGCAAAACGTGAGCATGGTATGCTATATCTTTCCACTTGTTTCAATCATTTTCAATTGCTCTTGTCAACATCTTATAATTCTCAGAGTACAAACCTTTTACCTCCTTGGTTAAATTTATTCCTAGGTATTTTATTCTCTTTGATGTAATTGTAAGTGAGAATGTTTCCTTAGTTTCTCTTTCTGAGAATAAGTTACTAGTGTATTTCTATGCAACAGATTTCTGTGTATCATTTTAGTATCCTGAGGCTTCACTGAAATCATTTATTAGTTCTAAGAGCTTTTGGTAGTGTCTTCAGAAGTTTCTGTGTATAGTATCATGTCATCTGCAAATAGTGACATTTTCATTTCTTCCTTTCCAGCTTGGATTTCTTTTATTTCTTTTTCTTGTCTAACTGCTGTGGTGAGGACTTCCAATACTAAAAGTGGTGAGAGTGGACATCCTTGTCTTGTCCCTGATCCTAGAGGAAAAGTTTTCAGCTTTTCACCATTGAGTGTGGTATTAGCTGTGAGCTTGTTAGGTATGCCCTGTATTATGTTTATTATTAGAGAGTATGTTCCCTATATACCCATTTTGTTGACAATTTTCATCATAAATGGATGTTGAATTTTGTCAAAAGATTTGTCTACACATATTGAGATGGTTACATGATTTTTATTTTTCAGTTTGTTAAGGTGGTGTATTACATTGGTTGATTTGCAAAATTGAACCTCTTTGCAGTCATAGGATAAATCCCACTTGATCATGGTATATGATCCTATTAATGCATGTTTGCTTGCTTATCTACACTTTGTTTAGTTCTTTTTGGGTATATATGCCTTATTCCTTCATTTAAAGCACGTTCCTCTGTCCCTCCACTTTGCCCAGTTCTCTGTGTTTATTTCGTGTGCTAGGAAGGTTAGTTATGTTTCCCAATCTTGAAGATGTGGCCGTGCATAGGAGACATCCTATGGGGCCCCGCAGCACCCTCGTCTCTGGTCTCCAGACCTGTGTGCTTTAGCGGTGCCTGTGCGGGCTGCTTGTGTCCTTCTGTTGTGGTGGGGCTGATTTCTGCAGAGCAGGCCCCCAACCTGGGAAGCTATGAGGCGGTGCCCTGTTCAGGGACTGTGGGGCCCCTGGAAGGCCAGATGGGCTTCATGCATGGCTGGCTGTGTGGTCTGGGAGACACGGGCCTGCTGCTGGCTCACTGCTGGGCATGGCTAGGTCCCTGTGTGGCTGTCAGTACAGCCTGGGGGCACTCAGCACTGGGACTGGTCCACTGGTGGGTGGGGTTGGGTCCCTAGTGCTGATTCACTAAAGGGAGTATTTTTAAATGGTGTTTTCCAGTGCTGGCGTTATCACAGTAGAAAAACTCCCCCATGGCTGCCTGCCATGTGTGTCTCCCCAAGGGGAGTCTCAGTGCCTGCTGCCTCTCCAGGAGGCTCTCCAAGATGGCCAAGTGTATGACCTGGGCTCCTTTCAAACTCCTGTCTTGACACTGAGACTCAGAGCTGATGATAATTCTGTGTGTGCCCTTTAAGAGTGGAGTCTGTTCCCAATACCCCTCTAGCTCTCCTAAACACAAGCTTCACTGGTTTTCAAAGCCAGGCATTCTGGGGGCTGCCCTTCCTGGTGCAGGACCCCCAGGCTGGGAAGCCCGATGTGGGGGCTGGACCCCTTGCTCCTTGGGTAGAACGCCTAGGACTGTGATATTCCTCCTGTTTGTGGGTGGCTGATCTGGGGGTAAGGGTCCTGACTATATCATTCCTCAGTCCCTCCTACCCATCTCACTGTGGTTCCTTCTTCACATCTTTAATTGTGGAAAATATTTTCTGCTAGTCTTCAGATCGTTCTCATAGGTCGCTATAATTTGGTGTATCTGTGTAGGGACACCGTGTCTTCCTGCTCTGCGTACTCTCTACCTCTCGTGTCTTTTAGTTGCCAGTTTGTGTGTCTGTCTTACCCACTATCTCAGGGCTCCTCAATCTCAGCACCATTGACATTTGGGTCCCTGTGTTGCAGGGGCTCTCTTATGCAGAGAGGATGTTTAGCTGCATCCCTGGCCTCTCCCCGCTAGACACTAGTAGCATCCTTCCCCCTCCATCTCCGTTGTGACAACCAGAAATGTCTCTAGACATTGCCAAGTGTCCCAGATGGGGACAGGCATGAAATCACCTGTGGTTGGAACCACTTCACTAGACTACAGGCTCTGGGAGGCCAGAAAGTGTGTCTGTCTGTCTCATCCTAAACCTCCAGAATCTAGAATAGCACCTACTACTTATTTGGTCCTTAATTAATGTTTGCTGAATGGCTGAATGAAGACTCTGGGCAAAGTAGCAAAGCATGCCTCAGGCAAAAGTCAGAAGACCTGAATTCTCATCTCGAATGTGCCAGTAACTGGTTAGGTGTTCAGTTCTGTGTTCTGAGTTCAGTTCTCTGAAACTGACACGGATGAGCATGACTGCTCTGCAGGGTATGGCGAAGAGACAGGTGTCAGCATCTCCTGGTAGCGGGTGAGACATGCAAATTATTCTCCTCCTCCCCAGACCCAGGGAATTGAAGTCTCTGGGTGTGGAGCCCTGAAATTTATGGTTTAACAAGCTCTCTAGGGGATTCTGATTCACGCTTCAGCAGTTCTCACCCCTGCCTGACTGATCTTAGAATTCGCTTGGAACACTTCTTAAAGCCGGGGTGCCTGAGACGCTGGATTCCCCCAGCTCACTTTCACGAGCAGTTCTGGCGTCAGGGCTGGCTGCTGGCATTTCCCACCTGCCTCAGGTGATTCCGATGCAGAGCCAGGATTGAGGCTCTTTCCATGCAGCCAAGTCAGTCTACTGCTCTGTGCTTCCTGGCTTAAACCTGTCAGAAATTGCATTAACTCTCTCAGTCCACCAGAGGGCCATTCACAGCGCTGAGAAGGAATAGGGTCATCATTTCTGGGCAGGGGCAGTGGAGTCAGGGACCCTCAAATACATAGGGAGGAGCAAGTGTCTGCGACCTTCCTCCCCAGCTCCATGTGAGAAAATATCCAGGTTGGATTAAGAAGCACTATAAATGTCTCTGCTTTATTCATGCTCTACACAGCATCCTGATCCCAGGATAGCAATGGGCAAATCCTAACCAAGATTCTCTGCCTGACTACAGATTTTAAAATCCATGTCAAGAATCTTCCAACAAAATTTATTTCAGAAACCCTCCATGCATCTAGGTCCATGGGAGCTTCTTACTTCAGAAGCTAGCTGCACTTTAGTGTAGAGACGGGTGAACGTGAAGTCAGCCACATCTGGTCCTTCCTGAGTAAGCCACTTCCCTGTTCGGGATCTCAGGTCTTAAATGGGGAGAAGGCAACTTATGGTCTGAGTTGTGGTGCGGGTCCATCCAGGTGAAGAGGCGAAAAAGCACCGGCAGGAGAAGGGCTAATCAAAAGTTCAGTGATAACGAACACAACATTGTAAATCAACTATAGGCCAATAAAAACATTAAAAATGAAAAGCAACATCAAAAAACCTCTCAGTGCTTCTCCAAGTATGGCCCAGGCCAGCAGCATCACCTGGAGACTTGGTGAAAATGCAAGTTCTCTATCTCAGATATACTGAATTAGAAACTCTGGGGGTGGGGCAGATGACTTCCCCTTTCCGATCCTCATTGGTGAAACTAAAATGATAGCAGTACCTATATTCAGAGACCCATTGCAAGGATTAAATGAGATATAGGCATGCAAAATAGTTAGCACAGTGCCTGGTATACAGTAAGAACTCAATAAATATTGCTATTGAATTATCATCTTCAAACCCCTGCTCCATGCAAGGCTCGAGAAGGAACTTTTGTTAAAACTCTGCACAAATAGATAGTTCATGCAGGATTTTGCAAAATACCGTATTTTGTCTCAGGATGCTCCCCGTGGAATACAACATACTGAACAGGAGTTATGGTGTACAAATGTGCCATGCTACTACGTCAGCCAGCTTTATAACTCATTCTGAGAAAGGCCATTGCTCAGAGCAATATAGCTATTTATTGTAGGGTCCCATTATGGGCTGTGATCTATTTAAGCCTATCCAGCTGTCAGAAAGACCAGCTTTCCTGCCACCTATCAGGAACAAGAAGATGGGCTTGGGGCAGGAAAAAAAAAAAACAAATAGCAGACAGGACTTGAAAAATATTCCACTCATGGCTAGAGAAAATGTAAAAGATGCCAAGGGAAGGAAATAGAATCATATCTAAGTGGCCTTGCAGCAGTGGCAGAGAAATTTCTAGATGAATCAACAAAGGCAGGAAATTATCTGATGTTTGGGCATCTTGATGGCGAGCTGGAATTTTTTCGGCAGAGACAGGGAAGGTGGGATTGAAATTTACCTTCATGCATTGCAAGTTTCAATAATCAAGGAAAAAAGTGTAGAACCACTCAGCTGAAGATAGTTCACCTTCAGTGAAATTGGGTTTTACTTCCTTCTTGCCTCTTGCAAAGGACTTTCTCTTGCTCAGATTTTCTGAGTCTCTTCTATTGGCCACAACCACTTAAAGTCCTCGCTTCCCTGAGGATTTAACTGATTACTAGCTGAAAAGAAATCACAAGACAGCGTGTTCACATGTAGTTGGCAAGGTTTGAGAACACAAACTCAACAGTAAAAAGAAAAAAAATCCAAATAATGCAACTAAAAATGGAGGAAGGACCTGAATATACATTTTTCAAAAAAAAAAAAAAAAGATATTCAAATGGCCAACAGATACAGGAGAAGATGGTCAATATCACTAATCATCAGGGAATTGCAAATTAAAACCTCAGTGAGATATCATTGCACACAAGTTAGGATGGTCATCATCAAAAAGAAAAGAAAGTGCTATTGAGGATGGAGAGAAAAGAGAATCCTTGTACACTGTGGGTGACAATAAAAATTGGTAAGCCACTATGGAAGACAGTATGGATATTCCTCAAAAAAATTAAGAACTACAGTATGATCCAGACTCCACTTCTGGGTAAATATCCACAGGAAATGAAATCACTATCCCATGTTCACTGAAGTATTATTCACAGCAGTCAAGACATGGATATGTGTCTGCAGATGGATGAATAAAGAAAAAGTGGTACATATACACAAAGGAATATTAGCCATTCATAAAAAAGAAAGAAATCTCGTTGTCTGTGGAAAGGATGGACCTTGAGGGCATTACGGTAAGTGAAATAAGTCAGGCAAAGACAGACAAAAACCGGATGGTTTCACTTATATGTGGAATCGAAAGTAACTGAACTCATAGAAACAAAGAACAGGTTGCCAGAGGTGGGGGTGGGGTTGCGGGGAATGAGGTCAAAAGGCACACTCTTTCAGCTGTGAAGTGAATGAGTTCTGGGGATGCAGTACACAGCGTGGCAACCATCGTTTACAATACTATGGTGTATAGTTGAAAGTCACTAAGAGAGTAGATCTTAAAAGCTTTCATCACATACACACTGACACACATGCTTGTCTTTCTTTCACTGAAGTTTAGTTGACTTATTTCAGGTGTACAGGAAAGTGATTCCATAAAAATTCTTTCTCAATTCTTAAACAGATATTGAATATAGTTTCCTGTGTTATACAGTAGGTCCTTGTTGTTTATCTATTTTACATATAGTAGTGTGTATCTCGGAGAAGGCAATGGCACCCCACTCCAGTACTCTTGCCTGGAAAATCCCACGGGTAGAGGAGCCTGGTGGGCTGCAGTCCATGGGGTCGCGAAGAGTCGGACATGACCGAGTGACTTCACTTTCATGCACTGGAGAAGGAAATGGCAACCCACTCCAGTGTTCTTGCCTGGAGAATCCCAGGGATGGTGGAGCCTGGTGGACTGCCATCTATGGGGTGGCACAGAGTTGGACATGACTGAAGCGACTTAGCAGCAGCAGTGTGTATCTGTTAGCCACGAATTTAATTCCTAATTTATCCCTCTCCCCTTTTCCCCTTTGGTAACCATTAGTTAGCTTTTGATGTCTGTGAGTTTATTTCTGTTTTGTAAACAAGTTCATTTGTGTCTTTTTTTTTTTTTAAAGATTCCACATGTAAGTCATTTCATTTATTTGTTTTTGTCTGACTTAGCATGATAATCTCTAGGTCCATGCATATTGCTACAAAAGGCATTATTTCATTCTTTTCATGAGCCATTCTTTTTTTGTAGCTGGATAATATTGTAATATATGCTTCCCTGGTGGCTCAGACAGTAAAGACTCCACCAGCCAATCCCAGAGATGCTGATTTGATCTCTGGGTTGGGAAGATCCCTTGGAGTAGGAAATGGCAAACCACTCCAGTATCCTTGCCTGGGACTGTCTCTGGGGTCACAAAGAGTCACACGCAACTGAGTGACTAACACTTCCACTTTCCATATGTATATATCTATCTATCTAAATATATGTATATATGTACATATGTATTATATATATATACAGCATACTATGTATATATGTATACACATATATATACAGATACAGGTACACACCACATCTTTATCATTTCATCTATTGGATATTTACATTGCTTCCATAATTTGGCTATTGTAAACAGTGCTGCTGTGAACACTGGGGTGCCTGTAGCTTTTTTAATTAGAGTTTTCATCTTTTCTGGATATTTGCCCAGGAGTAGGATTGTTGGATCATATGGTAGTTCTATTTTTAGTTTGTTAAGGAAACTCCATACTGTTTTTGATAGTTTTTGCACCAATTTACATGCCCACCAACAGTGTAGGAGGGTTCCCTTTCCTCCACACCCTCTCCAGTATTTACTACTTGTAAACTTTTTAATGATGGCCATTCAGACCAGAGTGAGGTGATACCTCATTACAGTTCTGAGAATTAGCGATGCTGACCATCTTTTCTTGTGATTGTTGGCCATCTTTTTGTCTTCTGAATATTTTTCTGAACTGTTTGCAAATAAATTCTGTATGGCATGAAACTTCAACCTTAATATCTCAGCATGCATCTTCTGTGAGTAATATATTCTCATCTAACTCTGTTTATTGCCTAGCTTCATTGAGATACAATTACATATAGCATTGTATTGTATGGAGAGAGAGAGAGACAAAGAGGAAGGAGAGAGAGCAGAAATTTCCATGTAGCAACGATTATAAATCTAAGGTGGAGGATATGCATGTGGTCACTTACAGATCCTTTAGCCTTCCTCTGAAGTCATATTTTTCGGGTTCAAATCTCCACTTTCTAATTTACTAGCTGTTGAATGCCTCTAGGCAAGCTACATCAATACTCTGTGCCTCTATATTACCATCATGAAATGGAAACTATTATAGTACCTAGCTCACAGGAGTTTTATGAGGAAGAAATAAATTAAAGTGATTACAACCATTCCTTGAATGGAATACGCAATAAAAAAAAATGTGAGCCCTGTGGTTATCTGTGATAGATAGGTAGACACATGCATACATACATAGATGAGTGGATGGGTGGATATATACATGCATGCTGCTGCTGGCTGCTAAGTCACTTCAGTCATGTCCGACTCTGGGCGACCCCATAGACGGCAGCCCACTAGGCTCCCCCGTCCCTGGGATTCTCCAGTGGATATACATACATACAAATTATTAAAACAAATATGTAAATTAGACAAGGCCCGCACCTGGATTCCAACAAGCTAACAGCTGAAAGACTTTGTTTTCCCCTCTGACGGGTGCCTTGTCCATTGCAGGCACCGGCAAGAGTGAGGAACCAGCGGTAACTGAGACCCATAGTGACTGCCTGGCGGTGCCCAGAGCAGAGATGCTCCCCGCTTCCCTTCCGTCTGCTCCTCACTCGGGGAGGTCACCCTCCTCCAAAATCAATTTCAGTCCAGTCTCACTCTAAGTGGTGCCCTTGTGGATACGGGAGTCCTGTTCGGCCGAGGATGGAGCCTCCCTAATGGTACTGCATGTAGAATAGGGTCTGGCACCTGGGTTGCATTTTAAACACGTTCCACGCCATTAGGCAGCGCTCATCGCTGAGCGGATTGACGGCCCCGTGGCAGGGTCCTGCAGCCTCCAGCCAAGCTCAGCCGGTCTGGCCCGGGCATCCTGCCAAGAACCTCCCGCCGAGGAGTTGGCCACTCTTAGGTGACCACGCACCAGCGGCGTGACCCGGTGAGGAGAAACCACCCTGGTGTCTACAGCGGGCCTTTGTGAATCCAGATTAGAGAGGAAAGCGGTCAGGGGCCTTTCAGCCATGTTCCTCTGGAGCCAGTCGGTTTGCAATCACGGTAATACTCGGTGAGGTGCCTCTATTCACCTGACTCCAATCCTGCAGTCACTCTGAGCTGACCTTCTTCCCATTTGTCCAGCACAACGGGAACTTCCCTCACTTAGGATCTTTACCTGTGCACACCCTCTCTGGACATTCTTTCTTCTGCTGGTCCCTGCTCACTGGGTGGGTCAACTCCTCTGAGAAGCCCTCCTGGATCACACATAGCAGCAAAAGGTTGCTTGTGATTATCCTTGATCTCAACAATGTTTTTTCCTTTCCCTGTGCCTCACCGTCATTCGTTAATATGGATAATGATTGGTACTGCAGGTTCCCTGTCTGGCCACCCTTTTCGCCCTCCTCTGTGCTCCCTTGGGCTGGTCAATGCTTTGCCCTGTCCTCTGGCTGGATTTAGTCAATGAAAGGCAGATGGAGATGACATCACACGGTTTACTCAGCCAGCTCCCTGCCTGCGAGGTGGTGGCTCTTTTCCCTCTCCAGGCTCTTGATGGGCAGCTCTGTACTAAGTTCTAGAAAATGCCCCCGCCATATTCCCTTAGCACCAAGGAGGTCACAGCTCCCTCATGTTGCCAGCCCCTGGCAGTCTCCCCATCCTGGTGGGTTTCCTTCAGCCCTGCCTACACCTTGGTCAATATCCCATTCATTACATTCACCTCAGTTGCACCTTGGATTAGGCCATTTGCTTCCTGCTATAATAATATCATATTATTATTATATCAATATAATAATTGATATTATGCCCAATAATAATATCAATCTCACAGGGTTGTTGTGAGAATTACATTAGCTCCCGGGCAGGACGGGTAGTACCAAGATTACTTGCCATTGTTATTATTATTACTAGCTATTATTTTCTTTCCTCACACTTAGCATATTTTATACGTATTTGTGTGATAATTGTTCACCACATTTCTTTGCAGGATTGGGAGTCCATGTCTGGGTCTCTTTGTTCAGCCTTTGATGACCCGGTGCCTGGTGTGAAGCAGATCTCAAAAAATATCTGACGAATGAATGAATGCTGGGTTTCACTTTCAAAGCACTTCAATATATCATGCTGAATTGTGTGACAGATTGCTGCTATTAGAACTTCTTTGTCTTATAAAGGCAGCAATTTCATAAGATTTTTACCTACTGCCGCATCCCCTTTGATTCTGGGTAGTTAGCAAGATGAGGAATACAATCACCATTTTATAAATAATGAAACAGCTGAAGTACTGAGGGAATAGCTGGGGGAGGTAGCGGGGGACACAAACCTACCCTGTGCCTGGTCTCTGTTAGGTATTCAGTGGACACGATTTAATTTAATTTTCATAATGATTCTCATAACGACATCATTATCCCGTGGTTCACAGATGCAGAACCTGGGGGAGAGCAGTTAGGGGACTCACCAAAGAGGTGAGAAGATGGCAGAACTGTTGGTATAATCCAGTCTTAGGGGGTTTGACTCTCAGTTTTGTGCTTTTTCCATATAGCGATTCTCCCATTATATGCCCTGGAGAAACATACTCATGTACACAGAGGAATATACAAAAACATATACAAAAATATCCATTTGTAATAGTGGAAACAAATGCTATTAATCCCAAATGTCTGTCAGTGAGAGAAAGGATGAAAAAAAAAAACTGAAATATTTAAACATTGAAAGAGTATATGTCAGTTAAGCTGAATGAACTAGAGATATGCATACCATCTTTAATGTGGGGAAGGAAGCAGTGTGGATGAAAAAAACTGCCAAAGAGTGTATTAGTACAGGATCCTTTCGTATCAAGTTTCAACAATATATCAAAGATTACCATGTGTCTTTTAAGGATGTGCTGAGCTGTGCTTTGTCACTCAGTTATGTCCAACTCTTTGTGACCTCATGGACTGTAGCCCTCCAGGCTCTTCTGTCCATGGGGATTCTCCAGGCAAGAATATTGGAGTGGGTTGCCATGACCTCCTCCAGGAGATCTTCCCAACCCAGGGATCGACTCCAGGTCTCCCGCATTGTAGATGGATTCTTTACCGTCTGAGCCACAGGGAAGCCCATGGATACTGGAGTGGGTAGCCTATTCCTTCTCCAGGGGATCTTCCTAGCCCAGGAATTGAACGGGAGTCTCCTGAATTGCAAATTCTTTACTAGCTGAGCCACCAGGAAGGCCCATCTTTTCAGGATATAAACATGTAATAGGCATGCTCAAATTCAAGGGATTATAAGCTTCAAATACAAAATTGTGGTTAAAGGGATGGAGATGATCTTATAGAGAGTAATCGGGGGTCCCATGGTTGCTGAGATGTTTTCCTTAAGCTGGATGAGTGTTTATTACATTATTTTATACTGTTTTCCCCAATGCCTTATTTAAGGTCAACGAGCTAAGTATGCAGATAGACAAGTATATCTGCCTCCTGAATTTCCCCCACAGCAAAGCTGTCCAAAAGCAGATAATCACCCTCTTGTGCAATGAGGGAAAGAGGTGAAATGCAACATTGAGTAATCCTTATCTTTCCCTCCTTCCTTCCCTGATCACTGCCTTACCATCCCCCTTGACATGATGGTGTGCCCAGTGACCAAATCTCCATAAAGAGGAAATTTGCAGAGGGGTTTCTGGAAAATATACCTTTTGTTCATAAAAGAGGAGGGAGAAGATGTGAGTAGAAGGCATTCTCCTCTCTCTGTTTTGCATATTGTCAAGTGAGGACGTGATGTTTGGAGCCGTGGCAGCCAACTTAGCACAATGAGGAAAGGGACAAAGAATTATAGAGAAGCTATTGCTGAGTTGCTGAGTGAACTCTGGAATCACCTAACCATAATCTATATGGTTAATACACTTGTATTCCAGAGTTATACCACTAGCAAACAAAAGCACGTCATCTGACTATCCTGAGGAAAGAAAGATAAGCAGGTCTTTGATCCAGGGGCAAATCATCTGGACTCATGCCCTTGACTGTGATCTGTTAAAAGTCATAAATTGAAGCTCATCACTCCTTTGCTTAGACCCTGTAGTGGCCCTTTTTTGCTCTTTGGTTGAGAATGGAAATCCTTAACAAAGTCTTCCAGGCCTGGCTCAAAACTGGCCCCTGCCTGTTTCCAGCCTATCAGGGCCCACACTTCTCAGTTTGACTCACAACGCTGCAGTCACACCAGCTTTGCTACTGTTGTTATTTTGTTTCATTTTCTCTCCTTCACCAAAGCCCTTTTTGCATTAAGGGTCCCTCTGCCTGAAATGTTTGCTTTACTCCCTTTGCCTGGTGAACTGATTGTAAGCCTTCAATTCTCACCTGACGTAGGAATGCTTTACGGAAGCCCTCCTCCTTGTTGTATTTCACACTACCCTGCTTTTTCCTTCCTGGCTCTACATTTCCTTGTTTTTCTGGCATTGATGTTTCTACAACCTCAGTTTCCACCAAAGTAATTTAAGCTCTATCAGGGTAGATACAATGTAATGTATACTGTGCTCAGTCGTGTCCAACTCTTTGTGACTCCAAGGACTGTAGCCCACCGGGATTCTCTGTCCGTGGGATTTTCCAGGCAAGAACACTGGAGTAGGTTGCTACTTCCTCCTCCAGCGGATCTTCCCGACCCAGGGATTGCACCCGGGTCTACCTCTGTCTCCTGCATTGCAGGTGATTTCTTTACTGCTGAGCCACCGGGGAGGAACATAGAAGTCGGACTTTAATGTCTCCCATCCAACCCAGAATCTATGCCGTGATGCAGTATTTTGTGCCCTGTTTTTCCCTAAGTGATGCTCCGAGCAGCTCACCTCCTGTTCTCAAAACTACTGAAGATAATATATGTCAGTTAGTATTATTATTGTGACTTCTCATTGCCTACAGTTAAATTTTATGTCCTTAGCCTGGCATTCAAGGTTGTCTTTCATTCATTTCTTTCTTTATTCACTCAAAAAATAGTTATTGAACCCTTATCAGAAAAGAATATGCCTGCAATGCAGGAGATCCAGGTTTGATCCCTAGGTCAGGAAGATCCCCTGGAGAAGGGCATCTCCAATATTCCCTTATATTCCCACTCCAGTATTCATGCCTACAGAATTCCATGGACAGAGGGGCCTGGAGGGATACAGTCCCTGGGGTTGCAAAGAGCTGGATGCAACTGAGCGACTTGCATTTTCACTACCAGGCTGCAAGCACTGTTGTAGGCAACAGCCCATCCGTCCTCTTCCACCTCCTCTGTCCTCACTACTATCAGCCAAAAAAACATTCAGCTCCACTCTCCCCACTAGCATCCTTGTCTAAACCACAAACTGAATACTATTCTCTCCATATTTTTGCTCAAATTCTTTCTTTTGCCTAAAGTATCTTTCTGCTCTGTATTCACCCAACAACTCCTTACCCATTGTTTAAATCCCACTCTCCGTCTTTTACTAAACAACATGGATTAAATCCTTCTATGTGTCTCCCTGGCTCTTGCATCAGATTGCTGATCCTAGGGGGACATCAGTTGTGTGCCTTTCTTCATTGCATCTTTATGATGTCATCTGCACAGCCGGTGCACATAGTCCACTGAATGGTGGGAAGGAAAAAAGAGCCTGAATGGAAACTTACAGCTTCTTTTGCCTTCATGGTTTAAGACATCTGAGCCAATAGTCCTCAAATATGTTTGATCATGGACACTTCCTTCAAAGAAAAGTGGACAGGCACGGCATGCATATATATATATATATATATAAGCTTCCCGGGTGGCACTAGTGCTGAAGAACCTGCCTACCAATGCAGGATACTTAAGAAATGCAGGTTTGATCCCTGGGTCAGGAAGATCCCTTGGAGAAGGAAATGGCAACCCACTCCAGTATTCTTGCCAGGAGAATCCCATGGACAGAGGAGCCTGGCGGGCTACAGTCCATGAGGTCGCAGAGTAGGACACGACTGAAGGGACTTTATATATATATATATATATATATATATAAATATATATAAATAATACTTTCCAAATAACAATTCACATATGAAAAAGAGCTCTTGGAAAGCATGAGACACAGGCTCCAAAATCACTGCAGATGGTGACTGCAGCCATGAAATTAAAAGACGCTTGCTCCTTGAAAGAAAAGCTATGACCAACATAGACAGCATATTAAAAAGCAGAGATATTACTTTGCCAACAAAGGTCCATACAGTCAAGGCTATGGTTTTCCCAGTAGTCATGTGAGAGTTAGACCGTAAAGAATCCTGAGGGCCAAAGAATTGATGCTTTTGATCTGTGGTGTTGGAGAAGACTCTTGAGAGTCACTTGGAATGCAAGGAGATCCAATCAGTCAATCCTAAAGGAGATCAGTCCTGAATACCCATTGGAAGGACTGGTGCTGAAGCTGAAACTCCAATACTTTAGCCAGCTGATGCAAAGAACTGACTCATTGGAAAAGACCCTGATGCTGGGAAAGATTGAAGGCAGGAGGAGAAGCAGATGACAGAGGATGAGATGGTTGGATGGCATCACCAACTCAATGGACATGAGTTTGAACAAGCTCCGGGAGTTGGTGATGGACAGGGAGGCCTGTCGTGCTGTAGTCCATGGGGTCTCAAAGAGTCGGACACAACTGAGCAACTGAACTGAACTGATTCTGTGTTCAGAAGTCCAGCGGATCATGTAGCCTGATGCTGTTTAAAAGACTGGCTTAAACTCCAGAGAGGGATGACTCTTTTTAGTCGCCATTGAATGGCCATGAGTACCTTCTGAGGAAAGGCAAGGCATTTTGCTGCAATGGCAGAGAAGTATTTGGCCTGAGGCTTCTACTTCTGTGGCTCCCTATGACCTTAGCATTTCTGTTCTCTGTTCCTTGAACCTTCCTTCTTTTGGATGAGGGAGGCCTGACAGCTAAAATAGTAACTGTGTGTGTTTTTTTCTTTTCTTTTCTTCCTTGATTACCTATTACCTGAGATTAAGCTGCAGACTGTAGAGGTAGGCTGGATCTGGGAGCTGGCTATGGATAAGTCAGGCCCTTATCCTGCTGGGGATTTTGCTGCAGGTGAAGCAGCATCTTTTACTTCTTGAGGCAGTCAGGGGATTTCTGCTAACTTTGGAAAAAGTAAGCCTGCCAGGAGACATGTGCAGATATTGTTTCGTTTGGTGTGTCCCAACAATTTACAAGGAGCCAGGCCATCTCCTCCCCAACTGACTCACTCCTAGTGCCAAATGAGATCCAGCTGCTTCCGCAGCCATCTCCAGTCATCCGCCAGCTCTGCAGTGAGCAGCTCCCTGGGAAACTGAATCCTGAGCCTGGTGTGTGCATCCTCCTGACCTGAGAGCTCAACAGATCCCCTGCCAGATGCCCTCTTGAAGCAGCCAGGAGACTGGGAGTAAAGCCACCAGGTGCCCGTTGGGGTGACCAACCCTCCCAGTTTGCTAAGATGGTCTTGATTTTAGCACTGGATGCTCCATGTTCAGGGAATCCCCTCCGTCCAGGAAGAACCGACTATGTAATTTTGCAGGGCCTAATGCAAAATGAAAGACCAGGGCCCTCGTTCAAAATGAAGAATTTCAGGACTGTGACGACAGGGCATTATAGGAAATGTGGTCTCCTTCTGAGTGTGGGACCCTGCACATGTCATAGGCTCATGAAGTTGGCCCTGCTCCCAAGCAAACCACGAGTGCTGGTTACCTACTCCAGATGCGGAGTCCAGACAAGAAAACATAGTGTTATTTCCACAAGGTTGTTAGTTTCTCATAGCAACCTGTGCTGTTGAGACAACAGAACCTTACACTTCCTGGATTTTCTGAAACACAGACTTCAGCTCTTCAACGCCCTCCCGGCTGTCTACAATATTCTCAAATGTGAGTAATAATGATAATACAAAAATTGAAGACTCCTAGTATTGACCTAAATTATGTTTACTAATATATTGTTATTTAAATATGTACCAACATAAAGCTTGGCATATAGTCCATATGCTAATAGCTCTTATAAAACAAAAGCCAAATTTATAAATTTAAAAATGTAAGACTATGAAACCCATAACATTTAAATTAATAACATTAATTTAATGGGATGGATGATGTTGTTGTGCCAAAACTAAAGTGCCCTTGGCAGAGACATTATGGCACCCTGCTGGCTGCAGTGATGTAGATTCCTTCTCGTGGAGATTCTGTTTTGTGCTCTGGGAGTCAGTCCTCCATCACTTTCCTCTGTATGAACAAGATGGGGCACCTTTTTGGAACACCATACCCTGACACTATAGGAACCTCACCTGCTACAAAAAAACACCCTTGATGGATAAAATCCACCTTTGTTCTTTCTCCATTAATCCACAATGATGAAGATATGCTAAGTGGTACCAGTGGGATCACAAATACTAATGCAAACACAGGTATTATAATCCCATTGTTGTCTCAGGCTATAAGTGGGCCACCCAAATGACCTAAAAGTGCCCAGACTCATTTTTTAAACTTCACTGAACTAATAAGAATAACAGTAATGAATTTATTGAGCAACTGCTATGCACCAAGCTCTGTTCTTAGTACTTGCCATATAGTAACTTATTTGATCCTTAAAACCCAATAAGGCAGGCACTATTATTATTGTGTTAATGGCCCAGACAACCAGGATGGTGTGGCCACTCACCTAGAGCCAGACATCCTAGAGTGTGAAGTCAAGTGGGCCTTAGGAAACATTATTATGAATAAAGCTATTGGAGATGATGGAGTTCCAGCTGAGCTAATTCAAATCCTAAAAGATGATGCTGTTAATGTGCTACACTCAAGAAGTTAGCAAATTTGGAAAACTCAGCAGTGGCCACAGTACTGGAAAAGATCCATTGTCATTCCAATTCCAAAGAAGGGCAATGCCCAAGAATGTTCAAACTACCACACAATTGTGTTCATTTCACATGCAACCAAGGTAATGCTCAAAATCCTTCAAGCTAGACTTCAACAGTATGTAAACTGAGAACTTCCAGATGTACACGTTGGATTCAGAAAAGGTAGAGATCAAATTGCCAACGTTTGTTGGACCACAGAGAAAGAAGGGAATTCCAGAAAAAGATCTACTTCTGCTTCATGGACTACATTAAAACCTTTGACTGTGTGGATCACAATACACTGTGAAAAATTCTTAAAGTGATGGGAATACCAGACCAACTAACCTGCCCCCTGAGAAACCTGTATGCAGGTCAAGAAGCAACAATTAAAACTGGACATGGAACAACAGACTTGTTCAAAATTGGAGAAGGAGTACATCAAGGCTGTATATTGTCACCCTGCTTATTTAACTTATATGCAGAGTACATCATGTCAAATGTGGGGCTGGATGTTTCACAAGCTGGAATCAAGATTGCCAGGAGAAATATCAACAACCTCAGATAATGCAGGTGATACTACTCTAATGGCAGAAAGTGAAGAGGAAATTAAAGAGCCTCTTGATGAAGGTAAAAGAGGAGAGTGAAAAAACTGGCTTAAAACTCAGCATTCAAAAAACTCAGATCATGGCATCCAATCCCATCACTTCATGGAAAACAGATGGGGAAAAAAATGGAAATAGTGACAGATTTTATTTTCTTGGGCTCCAAAATCACTGTGGACAGTGACTGCAGCCATGAAATTAAAAGATGCTTGCTCCTTGGAAGAAAAGCTATAACAAACCTAGACAGCATATTAAAAAACAGAGACAGCACTTTGCCAACAAAAGTCTCTATGGATTTTCCAGTAGTCATTCATGTATGGATGTTGGACATAAAGCAGGCTGAGCGCCAAAGAATTGATTCTTTCGAACTGTGGTGTTAGAGAAGACTTTTGAGAATCCCTTTGGACAGCAAGGAGCTCAAACCAGTTAATCCTAAAGAAAACCAGCCCTGAATACTTATTGGAACAACTGATGCTGAAGCTGAAGCTCCAATACTTTGGCCACCTGATGGGAAGTGCTGACTCACTGGAAAAGACCCTGATGCTGGGAAAGATTGATGGCAAAAGGAAAAGAGGGTGGAGGATGAGATGGTTGGATGGCATCAGTAACTCAGTGGACACGCGTTTGAGCAAACTCCAGGACGTAGTGAAGGATAGGGAAGCCTGGCATGCTGCAGTCCATGGAGTTGCAAAGATTCAGACATGACTCAGTGACTGAACAACATACAGCAGTGATTATTATTGTCATATTACAGATGAGAGAAGTGAGGCTCAGAAAGGTGACGTTA
Source organism: Budorcas taxicolor (assembly GCF_023091745.1). Lineage (NCBI taxonomy): Eukaryota > Metazoa > Chordata > Mammalia > Artiodactyla > Bovidae > Budorcas > Budorcas taxicolor. The sequence continues at coordinate 27,500,030 of NC_068911.1, forward strand.
ACTTTTCCCTAATTATCCCACCAGAAATTTTCTAAGAAAAATTCTCAAAGTGAGCTCACAGACCTCTGATCAAGCATAAGGGATCTTGAGGAGTTCCTGGACTCCGGGCAGAGATAGTTCAATTACTAGTTGAATGAAGTTCAGACTCCTGAGTTTGCCAATGAAGGGCCTTCTTTATCTTACCTGTTGACCTCATCTTAACCTCTTGCTGTTCCATCTCATAACATGTCTTTACTGCTGGGCTAGTGAAACTCCAAGAGGGTATCAAGCTCTGCCACACTTTCTGTTCCTTTGTTTAAAGGTCTTCCTTCTGGTACCGAATCTCAAGTCTATGTGTCTGATGCACAGTGAGGCCCATCAAAACTAAAACATTATAGAGTCTGGAAGAGAAAGGTTTATTACAGATTTATACAAGGAGATGGGTGGCTCATGGCCTAAGAACCCCACAGTTACTGAAACCTTTCAGCAAGCCCCTTTAAAAGCAAAAGGTGAGGGGGTACAACTACTGGCAACTCTCAGTGAGGAACCACTGGGAAGTGATTCAGTCAAGGGTCAGTGTGTGGTGGTGATCAGGTGGATAGTGATGTTAGCAGCAGATTCAGGCCTGTTCCCAGAGGCTCTCCAGCTCACACAGCCTTGGGCCAGTGGGTGAGCTGTAACAGACTGGGGACTACATCCTACAGGGCTCCAGAACCCTAAGGCCCCCCACTTACCTTGGCTCAGGTCTTAAGGCAGCGGTGAACCTCTCCTTCCTTCCTGTCTCACTCCTGTTGGTTGTTGCTAACTTCTTTGGTGTCAGAACCTTTGTTCTTGAGGTCAGGTCATGGTCAGATAATGATTTTTCTGTAAATCTCTACAAAACAAGTGTTATTCTCTGTTCTGACCAAGAAAGGACAAAGTCCCAAGGCACAGCTTTCACCCTCCAAGGTCCCAGTCCTCGTTAAGTGCAGACAGATCTCAACTGGCAGCTCCCTCAGAGCCAGGTTCCCCGCTCCTGCCCAGCTGTCGTCCGTGAGGGAGCCAGGCGCCCAGCCCAACTGGCCTCAGTCTCCGCAGGCCAGCTAAGCGCAGAGGCCGTGACAGACTGTGACCCAGGCAGATGGCCTCTGCTATTAGGCCACAGAGGAGTGAGGGAGAGCTTCACCATTGCCTCAAGGCCTCGGCCAAGGCTAGTGGGGGCCTTAGTAAGGGCACTGAACCCCTGCAGGACGCTTTCTCCAGTCTGCTTCTGGACCCCTCCAGCTCACCCACTGGCCCAAGGCTGGGTGAGCTGGAGGGCCTCTGGGAGCAGGCCTGAATCTGCCTCTAACCTCACTCTCCACCTGATGACCACCACACCACTGACCCTTGACTGAGTCACTTCCCCAGTGGTCCCTCACTGACAGCTGCTGGTGGGCAGGGCCCACTGCCGCGCTGACCAAGACAACGAAGGGTTGCTGATTGACAGGTGGCTGCTTGTGGGCGGGGCCCACTGCGACACTGACCAATAGGTGAGCATGACAAGTAACGGTCGCTCATTGACAGTTGGTTGCTTGTGGGCGGGGCCCACTGAGAGACCAAGCAATGGCTGAGTAAGACCTGTTGCCAAGTAATGCAGTGTAGAGTAATGGGGCACAGAAATAGCCACGTGCTAAGGGCTGTGCTCATCCTGCTCTGCTACGCTTCTGCCTGGAATGCTCTTGTCCTCTCCCTCCTGGAAACCCCCTGCATGTCTTCAGGATGCTCAGTCTCACCTCTCTGTGATGCTGTTTCCAAATAAGGCAAGGCTGATGCTCTTTTTTTGGGTTCCCACAGCACCGAGGTCTCACCTTCCCAGAGGCACCATTAACCTCCTCACAGCCCCTGCACTGACAGCCCCAGGGAGCTGAGGAAGCCAGATCCTCCTCCTCCCACCCAGAAATTTAAAACTAATGAGAACTTGAGGTCAAGGCAATGCTGTGATAGCAGCCAGTATGGATTTATTTAGTGCTTACTTTGTGTCAGTTTCTGGTCTATTTCAAACTCACAGCAATCCTACACGGTGGGTACCACTGTCTCCCTATTTAACAGACAAGGAAGCTAATGCACAGAGTATGACAACGTCCCTACCATTGTATTAACAGCAACAATGAGGAACCACTCTGTGAATTTGAGTCCATGCCCTGAGTCGTCATGGTGCCTCTTTTACTCCAGGAGACCTGGAGTTGGGGCTGGCATGGTGGTGAAAATCTGGACAAGGTGAAAATAGAGAAGGATTAGGAGCCAGTGGGAAAAAGAAGAAGCTGGTTCATAGTGAGTAGACAGAAGCACAAATAGGACAAAAGCCAACATCAGGGAGACAGGCAGAGAGTCCTCTGGCCTCAAACTGCTGATGCCCCAGCTGCTGCTCATGGTGACTTGCTGGACATCTCATCTTGCAGTCCAGGAGTATCCCAAGTACATTTTCCATTGATGTTTTAAAAATCTGACTTAGATTGGGTGCTTTTTTCCTTTGCTATCAATACTAAAAAAAAATAAAAACACTATAAATCCACCCACTTTGTGAAGTCTAAGTTCCTTAGAGCTGATATACATTTTTTGCTGTACCTAAAAGGATGTTCCCCTGTTAACTCACTGCGTGATATTTGGGTCATAGTTACACAAATTTTTCTGAGCATAGGTATATCTCATGCATCTATATTTAGAACATATTTATGCTAAAAACTTACTTGTTTATATGAAATTTAGATGTAATGGGGTGCTCTGTGTTTTAAGGGCTTCCCTAATAGCTCAGCTGGTCAAGAATCCACCTGCAATGCAGAAGACCCTGGCTCGATTTCTGGGTCGGGAAGATCCCCTGGAGAAGGGAACAGCTACTCACTCCAGTATTCTTCGGCTTCTCTGGTGGCTCAGCTGGTAAAGAATCTGCCTGCAGTGTGGGAGACCTGGGTTCAATCCCTGGGTTGGGAAGATCCCCTGGAGAAGGGAACAGCTACCCACTCCAGTATTCTGGCCTGGAGCATTCCAAGGACTGTATAGTCCATAGAGTCTTAAAGAGTCGGACACAACTGAGTGATTTTCACTTTCACTTTTCTGTGTTTTATCTGGGAACCTTAATCTAGAATCATGTGAGAATTGGAGAATCTCATCCCTCCCTGGATCTCCCAAATCAGAGTCTGCATGTTAGCATATGATTTGTATGTACATTAAAGTTTGAGGAGTCCAGCTAAAAGATGAATTAAAGGCAGTCTGAGGTCTTCCAGAAGTTCCTGGTCATCAGGGACCCAAAGTCTTCCTATTTCCTCACTCTAACATCCTTACCTAATTAATGGTTTCTATCCTCAAGGTCACTTCATGATCCAAGAGAACTTTGGTGAGGTGTGGGGTTCACCTCACAAGTTTGGCCTCCAGATGGAAGCAAGGAGAAAAGATCAGCCGTTTTCCTCAAATCTCACCCAATGGCCTCTACTCCCTTCTCATTGGCTGCTCCTTCCTGCAAGGGAAGCTGGGAAATGTAGTTTTTCATCTGGGTCCAGGGTCCTCCTGCGACAGAGGGGTGTGTGTGTGTGTGTGTGTGTGTGTGTGTTGTGGAGGGGTGTTATTCAGCAGGTAGCTCATCTCTGCTATTCCACTCTGAGTTAAACAGATCTGACCAGGTTGACAGGAGGCTCTGACCAAGTCAAATGGGCAGGCGAGAACAATACCCCTGAAATCAGATTACTTTAAAGAAAGCGGAAGTCCTAACTGTATTACAGCCCTGAGATCATTATCGTGCTAAGCTCAAAAATAGAGTCTGTGGTTTTATAAAGAAGAGATATTTTGGGTATAGCCTTGTTGGGTGCAGTAAGCTCCCACCAACTCAGACACCCTAATATCATGCTCTGTGCCTGAGGCCAGTGGCTGATTTCTGGAGTGTTAAAGAAATACAGTTTTACAAAACTGAGCATAAAACACCATTGGCTATGCTGAATCTTACGGAAGTGGGATTGTTTTTCCTCAAAGAACCGCTGAAGCTTCTGTTGGGATTTACATTCCAACGTGGAGCACCTCGGAGCTGTGCAGAACTGATCTTCAACAGTAATATCTTGTAGCTACAACAACAACAGTGATGGTGTAAAGAGGCTCCAATAGTCTGCTCCTTGTTTAAGATGCTTGACTCCATTTGGATTGGATAAGCTACCTAAGTTTTAGGACCACTGAGGTGGGTCCTAAGTGGAGCAAAGATGTGCAAGTGTTTAACTGCAAACAAAAATGAGATATGGACTTATTGGCCCTCCAAGGAACAGAGAGAATTAGTGTGTTATTGTGATGAGAAGGGAGATATTTTAGTGAGGACAACTTTACATGCTCATAAAGTCTCACCAAACCCAAGGACTCTTAAAGTGGACAAGGCCAAACTCATAGCTACTCTCAAATCTTTTCAAGCCAGATTGCTCTCAAGTAATGCCAAACTGGATTGAATCAAGATTTTTGAATGTCTATTATACTATACACCCTGCCAAAATACACTTTCCAAGCAAGAACCATTTCTCTTCAAACAGCAGTTGAGCACATAAGCAAGTGATGACTTGTTCCACACTGTGAAACCTTATTAATGCACCACTTCTCTTTAAGGGACATCCCCTTTGAGGTAATTTACAGAATAAAGATAAAAATCCCCAAATTACAAAGTCTGCCAAATTATAGCTTCTCCCAGAAGAACCACAAAGACCCTCACCTTCTGTTTGTTGTGGATCTGGCAGACGTGGGACTGGAAGGGTCAAAGATGGAGTGAGATGTCTTCCTCCTGGCGAGAAAGGGGACTAATTGGACAAGAAGCCAGTTTGGAGGTTGTGCCAAGTGGCATCAGCAGGAAGAGGAAGGTAGGGTCCTATGTGTGTGTGTTAGTCACTCACCTGTGTCTGACGCTTTGTGACCACATGGACTGTAGCCCGCCAGGCTCCTTTGTCCATGGAGTTCACCGGGCAAAATACTGGAGTGGGTAGCCTTTCCCTTCTCCAGGGGATCTTCTCAACCCAGAGATGGAACCCAGTTCTCCTGCATTGCAAGCAAATTCTTTACCAGGTGAGCCACCAGGGAAGCCTAGGTAGGGCTCTGGTTGGCCAAAAAATAAAACAACCAAAACACTTTCTATCTCTGCATGTAAGAAGAATGTTTATAAGAAGAAGGAGGAGGAAAACGAAAGGAAAGGAAGGAGATATTAGGATCAAAAAAAACTGAAATAGCAAATGGATTGTGTAAAACCCATCTGATGGGTTCAACATCTGTGACTCACTGGTGCCACATGTCTTCAATTTCCTTTGAAATCCAGATGTGCTTGGAAAGAAGGCAGAACCAGGGCAGAATGAAGGGGAGCCTGAGCCTCATAGTTTCCCTCAAAATCAGGTTTTTGGTATTTTAGGTTGCCCCCCACCCCCACCCCGGGTCCTCAGTGCCTAGTGGATCAATCCAACTGGATGATGAGTCCATCGTCTGGAGAGAAAGGGTTGGCAGATGTTGGACCACAGACCTCAGGTCCTTTAAGATGAGCAGAGATTCCAACCAACTGGATTCTGCTTTTTCAGGGGCTCTAAATTCAGACTGTCTGGAAACTACACAAGGAACCCTGCTCACCGTACAACTTGTCAATGTTGTTACCAACTGTGAAGGGCTCTGAGCAAACATGCCAGCAACTGTAATGTCCTTTAGTTCTGTTGGTCCTAATGCTGGTTTGAAGAATGCGAGCTTTGTTCCCCACCTCCTGTAGCTCACTCTTTCTAGAAGTCAGATCGAATCAATGCCTTTACTGTGAGCTCCTTCATCTCTCTGACCTCACCTCCCCCACGTTCACTCCAGACACGCTGATCTCTTCATAATCTCTTGAGCATGGCAGACGAGCTCCCAATTCAGGGCCTCTAAACTTGCCGTTTCCTCTGCTGAAAGTTCTCTTTCTTCAGACACATGCTTGCTCCTTACATCCTCGCATTTCCCTGGAACATCATGATCTTCCCTGATCTAAACTTCTCAGCTGCCCATCTCTTCCCAACTCCCTTGTCTATGTTATCAGATTTTCTCCCAAGCGCTTACTCTTGCCTCACATAGTATATAATTTATTAGTTTTATGTATATCTTGTCTCTATCTCCTCCCAGTAGGAATGGACACACTACAAGGGCAGGTATTTGGTTTGCTTCCATTTACTGCTCAAATCCCAGTGCTGATGAGAGAGCCTGAAACATGGTAGACCCATAATGGACATGGGTTAAATGAACTAATGAAAGAATAAATGGGAATGAGCATTTAGACAATTCTAGAAGCTGAGAGCCAAGCAGAGTCTGGAGTTGTGCAGTCAGTGGAGGACTGGGACTCATGTTGACTCAGTTCCATTTCCATGAAGAACCACCCAGTGTACCTGTTATAATGCACCCACACTGGTCCATGCCAATGCCAGAACCTCCCTGGTTATGGCATATCTGCCCCCCATTGTGCCATGCCTTGCTTGGCCAGAGCCACTGATGGGTTCTCCAAGGCCATCTGCTTCAACCTGGTATTCTGGGTCCTCCCCAGCCTGGTATCAATCAGCTTTTACATCCGTGTCTCCTATACTTTTCTATTTAATGTTCATTCACTTGACAAAATGTCTCAAGGTTTGTCTTTAAAAAATCCATCCCGAGGTAGATGAGCTCTACAATCCATCCATTGTAGAGAGCTGCCAGCAGAATATTAAAATGATATTTTTGCTGCCAAAACTCCTACTTGTAACTCAACTTCTCCACCTTTGCTCATCGAAATGCAGTGTCACGGTATCTCATCGATTCAGGGATTCAGATTCTCAACATCTAGGGCTCTTGACTATACTAAGCATGGCTGAATTTTCTTTGCTGGCATTTGTAAGCAACCCACAAAACATAATCTTGGAGACCAGGCAAAGGCAACATCTGCTGATCATTTCACCCATAATGCACATCAGCACTGACATACACACAGACATGAGGGTCAGACACATACAGGCACGATCATGGTGAACACATACATAGTATAGACATATATGAGGCAAACATCCATAAACATATTGAATTTTTTAGTCTTAAGTTCAAGTAGGCTTTCAATTCCCTCTTTAGACTGTCCTGGAAGATAAAATTGAATGATTTCAATAGCCTGATGCTTTTGAACTGTGGTGTTGGAGAAGACTCTTGAGAGTCCCTTGGACTGCAAGGAGATCCAACCAGTCCATATCTCTGAAGGAGATCAGCCCTGGGATTTCTTTGGAAGGAATGATGGTAAAGCTGAAACTCCAGTACTTTGGCCACCTCATGCGAAGAGTTGACTCATTGGAAAAGACCCTGATGCTGGGAGGGATTGGGGGCAGGAGGAGAAGGGGACGACCAAGAATGAGATGGCTGGATGGCATCACTGACTCGATGGACGTGAATCTGAGTGAACTCCGGAAACTGGTGATGGACAGGGAGGCCTGGCGTGCTGCAATTCATGGGGTCGCAAAGAGTCGGACACGACTGAGTGACTGAACTGAACTGAACTGAAGAATTTTCACCCTCATAGATAGTTCTATTCCTTTTTATCTTCCTAGAATTGACTGTCTTGACAAAATTGAACTTTTGACTTGGTTTTGTATTGAAATAACCACAGCCCAACCTATACCGGGGGCTTTCCCAGGTGATGCATATAGTAAAGAATCCAGCTGCCAGTGCAGGAGGTGTAAGAGATGCATGCGGGTTCAACCCTTGGGTCGGGATGATCCCCTGGAGGAGGGCACTGCCATGTATACACACTCTAGTATTCTTGCCTGGAGAATTCCATGGACAGAGAGTAGTCTGGTGGGCCACATAGTCCATAGGGTTGAAAAGAGCTGGACATGACTGAAGTGACTTAGCACACATGCACATAACCTATACCAGGCTATTCTGAGATGCCCTTACTTAGCTAAATTGTTAAATAGCATATATTTAGGAAAAGTGTGTCCTCTGGGTCTGTGCTGCAGATACAGTAGGAAATGACTATATTCAGGATTCAGCTTTGAGAAGCAACAGATAATCATAGGCAGGGAAAAATCGAAAGAGGGACATTCTGTAACTCTTTTTATTTTTTTGATCCTTGAAACTGGGCTAAATGTTCTAAGGATGGTTTCCCTGATAGCAAAGTCACCGTAACTAATCTGATCATGGAAGATAGAAAAGGAAACATGTCTGTTTCAGGGGAATCAGGAATCGCTTTGCCCTCTCACTCCCTCTAGCCTCTTGTGTCCTTCACCTCTTCTAGCTGTTTCTTGCTGGAAAGAATCTCAAAAGGCTTTCTCTGTTAGGTACAGAATTATTTATCACAGTTTCATAACTCTGGGATAAAATGTACTCATATCCATGTGCACACATGTGTGTGCATATAAAATCTGTGGTGCTGAAAAGGTTCAGAAAAGGTTGTGTGTTTTGTTTTCTGTAATGAAAAGCAATGTAGCATCACTTCCAAACTTGTTGATAAGAGGAACATCCGTCTAGCTGTGAGAACTTTGTAAGGAAAGAAGGAATTATTCTCATTAAGCCCTAAAAGAGTATTCTTTTCCATTGATCAGCCAAACCAATTTACTCTATGTAGAATCATTGTGTTAAAAAAAAGAATTAGCTGTTGATACCATTCAATTCCAATTAGATGGATTTTCCCCTCAACATAAGGTGCACTTGTAGTTTTTCTCAATCTCATAATTAAAAGAAGGTGATAAGCTATGTGTTCTGAATCAATTCACTTAGATTTCAAGGAGCATAATGGAACGTCTGCTGTTCCTGAAATAAACAACAAAATCTTAACGACTCAGTCAGCCTACCTGAGTGTTAGTCTCTCAGTCGTGAATTCTTTACAACTCCACAGACTGCAGCCCCCCAGGCTCCTCTGTCCATGGGACTTCCCAGGCAAGAATACTGGAGTGGGTTGTCATTTCCTTCTCCATGGGATCTTTCTGACCCAGGGATTGAACCCAGATCTCCTGCATTGCAGGCAGATTCTTTATTGTCTGAGACACCAGGGAAGCCTAAGAGGGCAGGCCTAGTAGATATTTGTCCCAGCAAGGTTTCTCACCTCTGGACCACTGACCCACAATATCTGTGAATAAAATTCAGGAGTCTGTGCATTGAAAGAGGAAATTTTACATTTCAGTTTTAACTAACTTCTACTAAAAATTAGCATTTCAATCAGTTATGAATACAAACAAAAATGATAATGGTATTAGTAGAATCTGTGACTTTCACTTATAAAAATCATGAAGCAAGTGAAAGTTGCTCAGTCATGTCCGACTCTCTGTGACCTGTACAGTCCATGGAATTCTGTAGGCCAGAATACCGGAGCGGGTAGCCTTTCCCTTATCCAGGGGATCTTCCCAAACCAGGGATCGAACCCAGGTCTCCCAACACTGCAGGCAGATTCTTTACCAGCTGAGCTATCAGGGAAGCCCTATAAAAATCACAGCTTATGTCAAGTTATAGGCTTCTTTTGTAATCCCGTGTAGATTGTCTTATCCATTTAAACACATCACTGTAAGAAGGAGTCATGGGCTTTCTGACTGCAAAGGGGTCCATGACTTGCAGGGTGAAGACCTCTGTTCCAAGAGACCTGGGTCTTGAATGAGGGTCAGAATCTGGCACAGCTGGTGGAGATGCCCACGATCCCATTAGGAAACTCTTGCCTTTGGGTATTGAAAGCTTCTCAGCTACATGCAACCTGCTCTTCCTAACACTCCAGGGTGGAGTGTGTTGTTAGGTATTTGAGATTTTCTGGAGCAACACCAGGGGTTCGGGGAAGGAGAAGAAGGAGCTTTGTACCCGTTCCCCTTCCTCTGCATATTTGAAAAATGAGATCATGCTCTGTATCAGTATTTTGTTTCTTCCCCTTAATATACTGATAGTAAACCTTGATTTGAGCGCTGACTCTGTTCCAAGCACTTGAGCTGTGAAATCTCATTTGTTTCTCACAACCACCCTTTGGGAGTACTGTCATGAACTCTTATAAATGTTAGCTAAATGAATCATCACTCTTATGTATTGAATACTTATGATGTTCTGGGCACTGCTCTCAGAGCTTAACACATAGCCTCATCTACTCCTCCCCCAGGAGCTTTTATTATTACACCATTTTACAGAGGATAGAACCAAGGTGCAGAGAGAGGAAGTGCCCTGTTCAAGATCACACAGCTAACAGGTCACTGGTGGGACATTGTGGACCTCAGGGGAGGCGTTCCGTTGGCTGAGCCCTTGCTCTTAGCCAGCATACAATCACCCCAATGCTGAACTTTGGTCATAGTGATTCTTTGCGCATACTGCAGCTTTTATAATTGCTGCATCATTTCTGGAATTGGATGCAATTTTTTCTTTCACATGGGGTGTTGCAGAAAGGTGAGTCTACCCTAAACAGAGTACCATTTCTTCAGAAAAGACCGAGAAACAAGGCAGTGGTATAAACAGTTTCTCTTCTTTTAGTCTGTAATCAAGGCCATGACTTTAGACTGCAGCTCAAATACTTGATTTTTTTTTTTTAATTCCAACAGCTTCTAGTCTAGGATACCCACTCAGCCATGCTTCCTTCCTGGGAAGTCATCCACCACCTTAGTGATGGAATGCACCTCCCCTTGGCCCAGAATGGAGATCAGAGAGGAAATATCAGGCTAGATGAGGCTGAGCACTGCCTCCCTTCCCATGCTGACAAAGCAGAACCACTGCACTCAGCATGTGAGTAAGATGTCCATCCTTCCAGTCAGTCTTCTCTGTGAACATATCTGGATGCCTGATGGAATTATTTCATTGGCACATCTTGCTGAGTAGGTGTAACCACAGCCGCCACTTCAAGTTCATGTTAACTGAGCAGCTTTTCCCGACAAAACTAACCTCCCAGGGAGAAAAAAATGCATAAACAACACACTTGTAATTTGTTAAATCTAAATTATTCTGATAAGCACATTGCTCTTTTTATTGAGACTTTCTGTCCTATACTAGGCACTGTGCTAAATATTTTGCATACAGACTCTCGTTTGTTCTTTTTTTTTTTTTCAACAGCTCTGAGAGCTAGAGATGAAACTGTTCTTGTGATGAAACTGAAGCTCAGGGAAGCTAAGACATTGATAAGGCTCTCACAAATGGTGTGTGGCAGAACTGGGAGCTGAGTGCAGATCTTTCTGACTTTGGGAGATTTTTGCTTCCAAAGCCTGGAGTAGACTATTGTGCTGTACTGCCTCAACAACACACACACACACACACACACACACACACGTGCACACACACGCATGGGCACAGGCACATGCAAGAACATATATATGTTTAAGAATATAAAAGATCAGTTATTTAAGCTATCATGTATACAGCAAAGTAAAAATCTAGTGCAATTGCTAAGAGGATAAGTTAGTTATATGTAGGCAGGAGACAGAGAGCTCCTGTTCATTACAATATGGCTACAGTGGATTTCTGAGGATTTGACTTTTATTAAAAATGTTATTTTAAATCAACAAATACTGCCAAGTAGAATCTAACAGCATATTAAAAAGATTATATATCATGGCCAAGTGGGATTTATCCCAGGAATGCAAGGGTGGCTCAATGCAAGAAAGTCAGTCAATATAACACATAAAACTGATAGAATGAAGAAAAACATCATCTCAGATGAAAAAATCATCTCAGATGATAAAGAAAAGGCATTTGATAAAATCCAACACCCTTTAATGGTTAAAAAATCTCAAAAAAAAAACATAGAATAAAGGAAACTTCCTCAACATAATAGAGGGCATTCCTGAAAAACTTACAGTTAACACATTCAATGATGAAAGACTGAAAACTTTTTCTCTAAGACTAGGAATGAGACAAGGATGCCTGTTTTTAACTGATAATCAACATTGTACTGGAAATTCTCATCAGAGCAATTAGATAAGAAAAAGAAATGAAAAGCATTCAAATTGGAAAAGAAGATAGGAAATTATCTCTGTTCGTAGACAACATGACCTTATACACAGAAAATTCCCAGAATCTACAAAGAAGCTACTGATGAGCTAACATAAAATTTATCAAAGTTGCAGAGGACAAAATTAACACAAATTGAATACATACACCTGCAAATGAACAATCCAAAAAGAAAATTAAGAAAGCATGCATACCTGCTAAATTGCTTCAGTTGTGTCCAACTCTTTGCAACACTGTGGACTATAGCCCTGTCCATGGGATTCTCTAGGAAAGAATACTGGAGTGGGTTGCCATGCCCCCCTCCAGGGGATCTTCCTGACCCAGGGGTTGAAGCCAAGTGTCCTGTATCACCTGCATTGCAGGTGGATTCTTTACCACTACTGCCACCTGGGAAGCCCAATCCCTTGTATAATAGCATCAAAAGAACAAAATATCAAAGGAAAACATTTAACCAAGGAGGTAAATATTTATATCTTGAAAACTACAAAAATGTAATTATTCTAACTACTGAAAGTAATTAAAGAAGACCTAAATAAATAAAAATACATCCTGTGTTCATGGATTGGAAAACTTAATATTGTTAAGAAGTCAATACATAGAAGTGATGTACAGATTCAATAGCCTATGAGTTTTATAATGGCCTTTCTTGCAGGAATGAAAAAGTTGTTCCTCAGATTTATATGGATTTGCAAGGGGCCTGAGTAGCCAAAACAATCTTGAAAAATAATTATGTTGGTGAACTCATACTTCCCCATTCCAAAACTTATTACAAAGATATAATAATTAAAATAGTGTGCTTCTGACATAAGGATAGACATACAGACCAATGGAATAGAATTGAGAGTCCAGAAATAAATCTATGGCCAATTGATTTTTGACAAGGGTGCCAAGTCTATTCAGTGGAGAAAGAATTGTCTCTTCAACAGCTGGTGCTGCGACAACTGGATTTTCATGTGCAAAAGAATGAGGTTACATCCCAAACTCACACCACAGACAAAGTTCAGCTCAAAAGGGATCAAAGACCTAAATATAAGAGCTAAAACCATAAAATCCTTGGAAGAAAACATAAAGGTAAAACTTCACAATCTTGGCTTTAGCACCAAATTCTTAAATATGATATCAAAAACATTAGCAAGAAAAGAGGTAAATTGTGTGTGTGTGCGTGCACGCGTGTGCACGTGCGCACATGCGTGTGTGTGCATACACATATTTCCAGGACAAGGGGAGGACAAGTAACAAAAATGATAACTTTTTAGAGCACCTCACCCAGGAGATGAGTCACAGCTCAGATGTTAGACAATGTCAAGAATATGTGTAGATCATTTTCAGTATACTGACATTTTAACAATATTAAATTTTCCAATCAATACACACAAGATGCTTTTGAATATGTTAAGATACTGAAACCCAGACAGAATAGGTGATTTATTCAAGATCAAACAAACACATATGGGAAAATATCAACTGGAACCCAGCTGAGTTCTCTTTCCCAGGGCTCAAATTTGAGTTCTCTCTCCCAGGGAGTGCTGGGATAATTATTAACTTGTAATTTGTTATAATTCAGGTGAAGGGTTGGTCTCTGGTTTCCCCATTCTTGAGAAATGTAAACAGCATGGAGGAAAGGCTGCAAAGAGAATGCCTGAACTACTGAGAATCAAATCGCTTTTAAGCATACTTCAGCACTTTAGAATAACCCATTTATATATTAAGAATGAGTATGCTAATTGCAAACCATTCTTATGTGTCCTTGAGGGATCTCTATTGCCATCTTTGCGTGTCCTTGAGGGATCTCTATCGGGCAAGCCTCATTTGAATTACTCTGTTCCTTTAACAAACATCCATACTTGAGACTTACTGATTTTTGGTATTGAGTCTGAATCACCAAGATTTTTTTTTTTTTTTTTGTAAAGGCAAAATGATGAAGGTAGAAGGGGAAGGGAACTAACTGTGGGTTGCCATTCCCTTCCTGACTCAGGGATCATATCCAGGTATCCCGCATTGCAGAAAGATTCTTTACTGTCTGAGCTATCAAATAGGGAAGCCCAGCTAGCATTTACTGAATCTTGAATATGCCAGGCAAGGGAGCACTTGTCCTCAGCTCATGCCTTAAAGCCCCCTAAAAATCAAATGGATCCAACTCCCCAATGCAGTAATAAGAAAGTCTTATGGGTGGTGAAGGGAGAGATTTTATATCAGATATCACATACAGCATGAAAAGCCCTTTCAAACACCTGTTTTCATTTTTTTTTTTAACTCAAATCTTCTCTTCTTGCCAGTTGCTTCATCTTTCTCTCGCCTCTTTCCCTAAAGCATTACAAAGAATGTCATCTGTTGTCCTGAGCAATTCAGCTGTGCCTCTAGACTGCAAACATCACTTGGGAGGACAAAAGCCAGGTTGTTGGCTGAGCAAACTGACAATCAAAACTGTATTTGCAGGGCATGTGCCTGCACATGTGTTTACATGTTTGCTGGGTGATTCTCACTTCACCTGGAATCACTTAACATTGTCTCCTTTGCTCTTTAAAAAAACTCTAAGGGCTTTTGTTCCATTTTATAGGAGAAATAATTTGATAACTTGTCCCTGGTAGCTCGGATGATAAACAATCTGCCTGCAATGCGGGAGACCCAGGTTTGATCCCTGGGTTAGGAAGATGCCCTGGAGAAGGGAATGGCAACCCACTCCAGTATTCTTGCCTGGAGAATCCCATGGACAGAGGAGCCTGGTGCGCTATAGTCCATGGGGTCACAAAGAGTCAGATGCAACTGAGTGACCAACACACACTCATGGCTGGATACCTTGCCTGTGGAGGAAGCTGTAATAGATGACAGGCTTGATTCCAACATTTATGATGTGAAAGACTTCTCCCAGGAAGGGAAGACCATGGAGAGGGCTTTCTTGATTGCCACAGCAGTGGGTGAATTCTCATCTCTACTGTATTGGACCTTCTTCAGTGGGCCCTTAGTGAGTGGTGGCCAGCCTTGTATTACGGTTACTCCTGAAACTTGTAGTTTAAACAGGATTTGGAAAACTATAGCCAGTGGACCAGCTCCAGCCTGCAGGAGGTCAATAAAGTTTTACTGTCAATATAAGGCCTGTTCCTTTACTTGTTGTTTATGACCTTTTGCCCTACAATGGCAGTGTAGAGAAGTTGTGACAGAGATTGAATGCCTCCTGGAAAAGGCAGCATGGGTTCTCTGTCACATCTACTGAATGGGGCAAATGTTTACCATCCAGCCCTTTGCAGAAGTGTACCACTTCCTCATCTAGAGAGTCGACTGACCACCTGGAAATTAACACCAGAGCATGAAGGGAGGGAGCAGAGGAGCTCAGTGAGCGATGGGGCTTCTCATGAGTGGAGCTTTGTTGCAAAACCACTCACAGGGATCAGCAGCCCTCAATTTCCCCGTTCTCCACCATCTTCTTAAGACTCTGAAAATGACCGATTAATTGATCGAGTCAACACAGTAAGTACTTGCTATGTGCCTCGCTCTGTCATAGCGCTGTAGATGGACTGTTAGCAAAACGAGACTGAAAAGGAGAGTGAAATGTGGGAGGGACAAAGGCCCAAGTGATGGGAGCCAAAGGAGAGTTTGGAGCAAGGTACTAGATAAGGAGTTGGTGTGGAGGACAGAGCCAGGTCTTGGAGGCTCTTGGGGATTTTCTGTCAAGTAGAGTGGGCAGCCACGGGGAACTTTAAGCTTAGTGGAAGTTGGCATGATCTGATTTAAAGTGATCACTCTAGCCACTCTGTAGTGAATGGATATTGAAGGTTGAGAGTGGAAGCCGGGAGAACAAAGAATTTGCTTTATGCTAGCTCTTGAGGCGTGAAGTAGGGGTAGCTCGAGAAGGCTGGAAGTAGGGGAGATAGAGAGAACTGTTCGAATTCGGGATAGATGGGAGTTAAAAGCTTAGAGGACTCAAGCATGTTTAAGACACAGAGTGGATTCTAGTAAAGAAGCTCGAAGCTTGCTAAGGCTCTCCAAAGAACTGAGGATGGTGTGGCAAGTCATAATGGGATTATGGTGATTCCACCCACGTGGCAGGGCGGAAGCAGCAGGCAGCGCCCAGGGGCCCCTGGGGGAGAGGACGCCATTTTGTTCGCTGCAGGCTCTTCCGGCGCGTATTCGCCTCCCCGCAGCAGACCCGGGCAGACGTAGCAACAGACTAAATGAACCGCCTTGTGCTAGGCAGCCGGTCTCTTTGTAAAAGGATGCATAGGACTGGTTAGAGAGAGCTTGACACTTGTGTTGCAGACCCATTAATGCCAGCCACAGGTTAATTCTGAGCAATTTCCAGGTGATCCAATAATTCATTAAAGTGACGAAAACAAATCTTTGGGAAATCGAGCTGGTGACAGATAGAAAGCCAATGATTTATTGTCTGGAGAGGAATAAGTGTCTCCTGTTCCATTCCTCAGTCTGTTGAGTGAATCGAAGTGTGCAGGAAGTACAAGGTAGGTGTGAATTCCCCTTAATGGGCATTGTTCCGGCCCAGCGTGGCATGCCCTTCATAATGCTTGTTTCATCCAGTATTTGTTTGGAGGCAAGCATGATATAGAAGGAAGATGGACACGGAGATCAGGCAAAACTGAGTTTAAATGCCTGCTCTGCCAGTTTCTAGCTTCTGCGACCTTGGGCACGCACTTCACATTTCTGAGCCCCCATCTGATTCAGCTCTTCAATTGGAGTCATATTCTCTCCTATACTCAGAGGTGATTCACACAAGTGAAAACTCTGGAGCACAAAGCCTAGAACATTATCAGGGACTCCTTAGGTAGCCAATATGATAGATAGTTATTGGTGATAACAAAGTGAGTGAGCTTTTTTCCTTTAGTGAACATAACACATTCAGTGTGAACATTCATACTGCTGCTGCAAGAATGTTCAGAATGCTGACTTAGACCTGCAAGGACAGCAAAGTTTTCCAAGGAAAGTCATTGGGGAAATGAGGGAAATCAGAAAACTGGGAAGATGAGTGATGGGATTTGGGGTGGTGGGGGAGCTAGTGAATTGGAAGAAAAGGGTCCTTTGTTTGAATAAAATAGTTAATGAGGGACAACTTGGGATCCTCTTTCCTAGTGGCAGTGGGGAGAGTGAGTGGTGTAAAGGAAAGTATCATACTTAGAAAATGATTTTGCTGTTGGTTTGAAGTCTGGGTAGAGAAATTAACTTTTAAACTTAGACTTAAAGCATCTTAGACGTGGAGGAAATTTCCGGAACCAGTGGAAGAGCTGGTGTTCCTCAATCCTTGTTGTTTTGGCTGTTCACCATCCTTTTTATTATTTGGTGACAGCATTTCTATATTCCTTCGGGGCCCACTCCTCCCAAGGTGCATACATATCCCATTCTGTCTATATGTCTTTCATCTTTTACTAATGTGAAGTCTGTCATAGCCATGAAAGCAAGTGAAAGTGTTAACCACTCAGTTGTGTCTGACTCTTTGGGACCCCATGGACTATAGCCCACCAAACTCCTCTGTCCATGGAATTCTCCAGGCAACAATACTGCAGTGGGTTGCCATTCCCTTCTCCAGGGGATCTTCCTGACCCAGAGATTGAACCTGGGTCTCCTGCATTGCAGGCAGATTCTTTTCATAGCCGTAGCAAGTCTAGAAAGAAATTGTAATAGTCCTCTGCTGGAAATGCCTACAAGCCACAAAGATACCTGAAAAAGATGTTGTCATGGGTTATTGTCCTCATAAACAAATACCTCCCTGCTCTAGCAAAAATAAATTTAGAGATTTGCAAGATCTGTTGGAAATCTGTTAGAAAGACCCTAGTTGGAGTCCATAGACCTTAAGAACCTTCAGGAAGAACTTTGAGAGTGCGCCTTCTCATTGTGTGTATAAGAAGCCTTTCACTTGGTTTGTCTTCTCAAAATTGAAAATTTGTTTGAAATCAGAGAAGGCTTGGAAATGCTTGGAGCATAAGCCACCTCTACCCCAAACACAATTCAGAGATGTGTCCTTACATATTTACTAGCTCTTTCTGTTGTCTGACCCATTGATGTTAGATTTATCCACATGACTTGCTCTGCCCAATGGCGTATGAGTAGATGTAATGCAAAGCACGTTCAAAGAACAGTTTTAGAAATGTGTGTTTCAGTCAGATCTCTTTCTCTTTCCCTTTGCCCCATGATTGTCACGAGGCTTTGTTTGACAGATGCTATTCCTTCAACCTGTATCCTGAAATGAGAATATATGTGGAATAGAGTTGAAGAAGATCTGTGACTCCAAGAATATGAAGAAGTGGTGAAATAAAGCTAAGTTGTAAGCCACTGCGATTTGTGGGTTGCTTTTGCATAGCATAACCTAGTAAAAGCTTACTGATACAGGAGGTGAAAGGGGTCATTAGCCAAAGAACTGATAGCTATTTTAATAGAGGCCTGGGTCGGGAAGATCCCTGGAGGAGGGCATGACAACCCATTCCAGTATTCTTGCCTGGAGAATCCCATGGACAGAGGAGCCTGCTGGGCTACAATCCATAGGGTTGCAAAGAGTTGGACCCAACTGAATCGACTTAGCACACACACACACAAGAATAGTTTCTCTTGCTAAACTTAAACTTACTCCTATGGAATATTTCTTCTGTTCTTTCCTCTGGAGCTTGGTAGCCCAGTGGATCTGATTTTTCGGGCTGACCACATGTGCATGTGAATTGTGTGTGGTGAAGCTTCCCAGACTGAGCTCATGATCAAGCTGGACACTTGATCCTGCTTAAAGCCAGCATGGAGTCAGACGTTAGGATCTGTGTTTCCCAAAGTGATTATGCATAGTCAGATGTTCATTATTCACAGACTGACTATTCTACCTCTTTCCTTCTCTTAATATACATATAGATCATCTCATGTACGTGAGCTCTATTCTTTAATCGTGAGAGCAAGAAGCTAAGCTGCTGCTGCTGCTGCTAAGTCACTTCAGTCATGTCCGACTCCATGTGACCCCATAGATGGCAGCCCACCAGGCTCTCCCACTCCTGGGATTCTCCAGGCAAGAACACTGGAGTGGGTTGCCATTTCCTTCTCCAAAGCATGAAAGTGAAAAGTGAAAGTGAAGTCGCTTAGTCATGCCCGACTCTTAGGGACCCCATGGACTGCAGCCTACTGGGCTCCTCCATCCATGGGACTTTCCAGCAAGAGTACTGGAGTGGGGTGCCATTGCCTTCTCCGAAGAAGCTAAGGGGGAAGCCCAAAGCCACTTCTCTGCCTTCTGACTCATCACTTTGGCAAAAGGGAGCCACCAGTACCTGCCAGGCACTATCTAGATGCTTAATAGATATGATTTAGTTTAATCTTTATGGAAATCCATGAGATAAGTGGATTTTAAAGATGATAAAACACTCCCATTTTAAAGATGATAAAACAGAGGCTGAGACATTAAACCACTTGCCCAGAATCATGCAACCAGTGGTAGAATTGGAATACAAAATTGGACATTTGTCTATATTTTTTGTTGCTTCAGTCAGTACCCAAAGAACCCCAAACTCATTTAAATGGGAGATGAAGTCAAATGATATGAGCACAGTATATATGTGCCAGGTAGAAGTTGGGCTGGAGAGCTTCTATAACAATGTAATGGAAAATCTTGAAGCTAAGAGGCATGCTCACAATCCTGAGACCACAGGGAGAAGGAAAAAGATAAGCTGACTCTGAGGGCCAGTCTTTTTTGTTTTTTTGTCCACTGTATGTAAATTGACTCCTTGAGAGGATTTTGCAGAAAGTGGCAAGATTGGAGGGTGAGCAGACTCTGATTCTATTTGGGGAGATTCCTCTTTCCTTCAACATGAAAAGCAACAGCTTTTGTTTAAACCCCTAAACAAACTGTTTACTCTTATACCTCATGTGATACAAAACTGAGAAATGGTAACAGTATACTCTGAATGGTAATATTGTCCTCAGCCAGTGCTATTAGTGATGCAATGGAGGTATTTAATTAATTACCACTGACATATGTTTGTGCTAATTTATAAGACTGGTTAGCTTGCACATTGCATTTGAACTCTTGCCTGCTGAGAGAGCTTCCTGAATATAAAGCGATTCCTAAATTGAAGCTAAAGAAAGATGGAAAGAAATGATCTCAGAATATTTTAAGTTTGGCAAGTCCTGGTGGGTGACTGCTCAGTGTTTCTTAACCAGGGGAGATTCTGTCCTCCACATCTATGGTTATCACAATGGAGATGGGGGTGCAAGGAGGGATGCTCCTGCCATCTAGTGGGCGGAGGCCAGGAATGCTGCTCCACATCCTATGGTGCTCTGGACAGGCCCCGCCACCGGAATGTCAGTAGAGTGAGGGTTGAGAAATCCTGACCTAGCTTATTACTTCTGCTTTAACCAACACCAAGAGAGGGAAGGGGGCTGACTTGGGGTCACACAGCAATGTGGTAGAATTGGGCAGCAGAATGATCTGCAGGCTTGTTAGAAGCAGGCTCTTAAGTCCAAATGTGTGTGGCTCCCAATTATAGATTTGCCTCTCACTAACTTGGAAAACTTGGACAAGCTACTTAGCTGTGCCTCAGTTACCTTGTCCAGAAAATAGGAAAGGTACCACCAGTAGGCTTTCGAGGGTAATTCAAAGGAGATAAAACAGGTATAGACTTGGCACAGAAAGTGTGTTCTGTTTGTTGTTAGAATTCTGTACTTCTTATCAGCAAGATTCATAGTAAGGTGAGACCCATTCTTGTAATGATTACTAATACAAGACAAGAAACTTCCATGTAAACCTTGTTAGCTCCTTTTCTGTCCAATGGTGAGAGGGCAGCAAGAAGACTGGAGTGGGTTGCCATTTCCTCCTCCAGGGGATCTTCGCAAGCCAGGGACTGAACCCACATCTCCTGTGTCTCCTGCACTGCAGGTAGATTCTTTACCTGCTGAGTCATTGTGGAAAGCCTAGGTGTGTGCAACAGCTTGTAAACATTTTTCTTCTCTAGTTTGATGGCCTCAGCACTCCCATTCTCTTTTATAAAGTGGTGGAGAGTGTAGTGGGCTGACTGATGCCCCTTCACCCACCCAAAGATACCCAAGTCCTAATTCCTGGATCCAGGGAATGTTCCTTTATTTAGCAGGAGGAGCTCTTTAGCTCTGGTAAGGATCTTGCTGGGGACGGCGTGACCCTGGATTATCTGGGTGGGCCCTAAATGTAATCATATGGAAGGGTGGCAAGGAGGTCAGTGGAGGAACAGGTGGGATGATGATGGAAGCAGAGGAAGAAAACACCATATGATGCAGGGCCATGAGCCAAGGATTGAGGAAGCTTCTAGAAGCTGAAAACGGCAAAGAAACAGACTCTTCCTTGGCGTCAACAGAAGAAATGAACTCTGTCGACACCTCATCTTTAGCCTCAGGACTCGATTCAGAGGTCTGACCTCCAGAACAATAGAGAATTCATTTGTTTGAGGCCACTCAGAGTGTGGCCATCTATTACAGAAGCAACAGAAAACTAATACAGAGGGTTGTTACAGGGAGCAGGGCACAGCTGAGACCCCTTCTGGGGAGAAAGGGATTGACACATTGACCCCTGAGTACCTGAGGGTCAAGATTATGGGATATCTCTGCTGACTCATGTGTTGTTTTTTTTAAAAGTATTTTATTTATTTCACGGTGGTGCACAGACTCTCTAGTTGTGGCTCGCAGGCTCAGTAGTTGTAATATGGGCTTTAGTTGCTCCACGGCGTGTGTGATCTTAGTTCTCTGATCAGGGATCGAACCCCCATGTCCCCTGCATTTGGAAGGCAGATTCTTAACCACTGGACCACCAGGGAAATCCTAACTCATGTGGTCCTGCCTGATGTCATCACAAATCCCGAGGGATGCCCTGGGGGTGGGCAGTTGGGAGACTCACCGCAGAGAGGGAGAAGCTGGGCTGGGGAGGGGGCTGAGACCAGGTTGTCATGGGGGGCAGGTTGGTTCCGGGTGAGTGTGAGGCCATGACTGAGAACTTTCTAGAACCAGATGTCCTGACACTGCAGGGGTGAGTTAGAAACCAAGGGCTCAATCATGAAAAACTTGGAACAGGTGTCCTAACAGGGGTGTGATGACTAAAAATGGTGGACTTGAGAAACCCCGGTCTGGGGTGGTTGGGGTGAATGACCAGCAGAAGTGTGGGGTGGACTTGCAATGGCCATACTTGAACAACGTCGCCATGAGGACAGGAGCTGCCGTGAGACAGGGAGAAAATGGAATCACACGTGATTCCCAGTAAATTATCGGGTGAAGCTGAGGCTGACAGCAAATTCTCTTGCCTCAGATGCCTAGTTAGGCTGGACAACGCATCATAGAAACACGAGGATACCCACTCAAACTTAACAGCCCAAGAGGAAACTCACCAGGGGGCAGAAACGAAGACAGAGATGAAAGTAAGGGCAGTGCTCGGGGAGTGGGTACTGAGACCTGCTTACAGGCGATGAGGACTGGGCCTGGGGGGTTGAACCAGAATAGAAGAGGTGAACTGAGGCTGCTGGAAAGCTGGGAGAATGCTACCTGAAGGTAAGACCAGCGGTGCTCCTCGGAGTAGCACTGCCCCTTGGCCCTTGGGGGACATTTGGAGGACTTAGGGAGCACTTTTTGTTATCATGATGACGATGGAAGGGTCCTAGTCATATTTGGTAGGCAGAGTCCAGGAAACGAGACTGCCAGCGATGCCTGGGGCCATCCTGCCATCCTGCTCAACGTTCAGCAATTTGTAAAGGCGAAAAATCCATTTATTACTATCTAAGTCTATTGCTAAAAGAAGTCTTTTAAATTTAAACATGGTATTTTTTGCACTTTTAATATATATCAAATTTTCCAGAAAGTTAAACTCTCTAAAGATACTGTGAAAATCAAGGCAAGTGTGTACTCTATACGTTCAGAACCGTAGTAAGAGTTATTCACCATCTCAGAAAATCATGTTACCACTGGCCACACTGCTCGTGAATTTGAATCACCAAATCCAAGCCCCCTGACACCTGGGTTTGCAGTTGCCCCAGTCGTGGTGCTGGTGTATGCAGGTTTCTGTGTGTCTGTGTGTGCTGAGTCGTTTTAGTCGTGTCTGGCTCTTTGTGACCCCGTGGACTGTAGCCCCCAGGCTCCTCTGGCCATGGGATTCTCCAGGCAAGAATACTGGAGTGGGTTGTCATCTCCTTCTCCAGGGAGTCTTCCTGACCCACTGATTGAGCCTGTGTCTCTTATGTCTCATGCATCGGCAGGTGGGTTCTTTACCACTAACGCCACCGGGGAAGCCCATGCAGGTTTACACGTTTCATTATTTCCCTAAGCTTTCTAATTGTAATCATGCCTGAGTAGTTACATATTGAAATACAGAGTCTAATAGATTATTTTTATGTAATGTGACATTTTTAATAGTTATGAGTAGAGATAGGCTCTATTACGTGTGGGTTTCACTTGGGGACAGTAAGGAGTCCATTAATATTACTTATTATAACAAAGGCCTTTGGGTTAGATAAAACTGGCAGTCCTTGGTCCAGAGTCTCAAAGCACTGTCCTATCCACTATGAAGGAAATGGATAGATTCTGTCACCCAGACACAGCAGGAGAGAAGGCAGTTGTCTATCGTCTGTCTGAATCCTTTAGATGAAATCCTCAAACACGAGAAAGTCAAGCCTCCAGTCACAGACGCTCCGGCAGCTGGAGGAACTGCAGGCTGGGTAAGAACAGACTCGAATGACATTGAAAAATCTTGGTGGGCAAGCTGTGGCCAGAGAGGAGGTGGGAGACAGGAGGACCTCAGGGCGCCATGGCCCTCTGGCCTTCTGAAAGGGTTCGTGAAACAGGGCACCGTCTCTCAGTAACACAGTTCCAGCCCCAGAGTTCTGTGACAATCAACAGTGTCAAAGGCTCAGTAGAAAGGCACGGAAATCAGTAACTCATAAATTCTCACCCTGGGCATGCAAAAGAGGTTCTGGTCATAAATTCACTTCCTAGCAGGTGGGCTGGTAGCTTGACTCTCTAAATGTCATTTATTCATCTGAAAAACAACCATGAGAATTATAGCTTTGTAAAGATGATTTGAAGAACTGACTCATCCGAAAAGACCCTGATACTGGGAAAGATTGAGGGCAGGAGGAGAAGGGGGTGACAGAGGATGAGATGGTTGGATGGCATCACCGACTTAATGGACATGAGTTTGAGCAAGCTCCGGGAGATAGTGAAGGATGGGGAAGCCTGGCACGCTGCAGTCCATGGGGTCGCAAAGGGTCGGACATGACTGAGCGACTGAACAACAACAAAGAGAATGTAAAGCAGAGAGATTCTCAATGCGGGGACACTTTGCCCCCTAGGGGACACGTGGCAGAGTCTGCAGACATCTATGATTGCCATGGCAGTGGGGAGGGGGGGGGGGTGGGGGGGGGATGGGATGCTCCTGAGACCTGATGATTGGAGGCCAGAGATATTGCTCAACTTCCTAGTGCACAGGACCGGTCCCCAGCAAAGAAATATTTGGCCCTGATGTCAGTAGGGCTGCAGTTGAGAAAGCCTTGTTATGAAAAGAGCAAATGTTATGAGATCATGCTTGCAAAGAGCTGGCCTGGCTCCTGGCTCATGGAAGGGCTCAGGAATTAGAACCTTTTTTTCTGGAGTTTCGCCATCTACAGGTGGCTGTTTCCAGACCTGGGGCATGAGCTGAGGCTTGGGAAGGAAGGGAACAACACTCTCACATTGCTTTTCCCGCCACTGTGGTTATGACTATTGCTAGTGACTGGTGTTTGCTGAGATCCTCCAGAGCCTTGTTTCTGGTGCTTGCCGTGTAATAACTGACAGCAACTCCACAAAGGACCTGCAGTCGGCCTTATTATTACCTCTGCTTCACAGAGAAGGAAACCAAGCGCCTGTCTCTGTCTGTTCAGGCCGTTGTAACAGGGAGGAAGCTCCCTGGGGTTATTGTATGTTCAGTGTGCTCAGCCTCTCAGTCGTGTCCAACTCTGCGGCCCCACGGACTGTAGCCCACCAGGCTTCTCTGCCCATGGAATTTCCCAAACAAGAATACTGGAGTGGGGTGCCGTTTCTTACTCCAGGGCATCATCGAACCCACATCTCCTCTGTTTCCTGTATTGTCAGGTGGATTCTTTACCATAGCACCCCCTGGAAAGCCCTGGGGTCCTTATTATAAGGACATTAATCTTATTCATGGGGGCTCCATGCTCATAACACAATCACCTCCCAAAGGCCTCACCTCCTGATGCCATACCTTAGGGGTTAGGTGTCACCTTATGAATTTTGGGGGGACACAATTATTCATTCCCTAACAGTACCTGTGTGTTAGGGGCTGGTCACAGAGAGCACGCATATGTCCGCTGCTGATACAGCCGTTCACAGGATCTCTTCCAAATCCTTTCTCTGATGATTTCAATGCACAGGAAACAAGATCCCCTCCAGATCCATCAGCGCTCTTCCAAAAGATCATGGGCATTCCTTTGGATGGAGAGTGGAATTTAACATCTAAGTTCTAGCTCCCAAGGCTTCCCTGGTGGCTCAGCTGGTAAAGCATCTGCCTGCAATGAAAGAGACCTGGGTTCGATTCCTGGGTTGAGAAGATCCTCTGGAGAAGGGAAAGGCTACCCACTCCAGTATTCTGGCCTAGCGAATTCCATGGAATGTATAGACCACGAGGTCCCAAAGAGTCGAACACGACTGAGCGACTTTCACACACATAGCTCCCAGGGTTCAGAGAAGTTAAGCCGTATGCCTAAGGTCACACAGCTGGTGAGAGAGGTCTTGCCTATGACCACTGAGACAAATTCCACTCTAGAAGCCGTAAGAAGAACTGCCAATGTTCTGTTTGTCCAGGACCACCTTCCTCGGAGGAGGGAGGCAAGGCTTATGCTAAGACCTGCCTGCATTCCAGCTGTAGACCTTACTGCCTGAATCAGGCAGGTGGCCGTTAATCACCCACTTCCTGTGGCACCCCTCAGGCTGTGAGGGGCTGCTTATAATTCCTATCTTAATTAATTTTCAGCTGCTGTTTGTGTTTGTTTGCTTCCCCCCCCCTCCCCCCACCCCCCACCCCCCCCCTCCCGCTGTTGACAACCTGGGATTGTACATGCTTGTCTCAAATTTCCTTGGTTCCCCAGTCATGTCTAGCACATTATTGAGAAAAGAGAAAGAGGGAAACTAAGCATTTATTCAGTTCTAAGTACACACACACAGATCTACCTATTTCAACACAATCTCATTATTTCCATATTGTGTATCTGCAAATTTGCCTACTCGCTACAACTTACTTGTTGTTCACCGGCTAAGTTGTGTTTGACTCTTCGCAGCCACATGACCTGCAGTGCATCAGGCTTCCCTGTCCTTCACCATCTCCTGGAGTTTGCTCAAACACATGTCCATTGAGTCAGTGATGCCATCCAACCGTCTCATCCTCTGTCACCCCCCTTCTCCTCTTGCCCTCAATTTTCCCAGCATCAGGGTCTTTTCCAATGAGCCATCTCTTCGCGTCCGGTGGCCAAAGGATTGGAGCTTCACAACATCAGTCCTTCCAATGAATATTCAGGGTTGATTTCCTTCAAGATTGACTGGTTTGATCTTGCTGCCCAAGACAATGTACCCGTCATCCCCAAATCAAAACTTGCAATACTTTGGTGATCCTTCACAGCCACGCACAGAGTTGCAAAAAATTCCAGCCACTCTTGTGCAGATTCCAGCTGATGTATGCAGCTTTGATGAAACAGCCAGGTTTTGTCGTTTCAGTTCTTATACTGTAAACGAGTGCTCTTTTTGAAGTCTGTTTAGCACCACTGCTCTTGCAGTTTTGCACTTTTTATTGGGGATTTTACTGTTTACAGTGATCCGCACGTGTCGAGCTGGGGTGCTGTCTGGTGAGCAAGAAGGCATGGATGCGCCTTACGGAGAGAATGGCTGGATGACATGCTGGGGTCACAGTGTTGCGGCCCTGAGAGCAACATTTTAGGATCGCCCTGAATATTCAAGTGCTTTTAAACACACACACACACACACACACACTGAAAACCAAGTGATATATTGATGGTTTGTTGAAAATGCCATGACCAGAGTCTCACAGGACCCTAGTCTGTGTTTCCCCTAACAGCGACGGTTCAGTGTTCACTGAATTGGTTTTCTTACAACGTTATGGCGCCTGACTCCTGCGAATAATGAGAATCACCTGGAGACGGATACATGCACCCCTCTTGGTCTCATCTGATGTTTCCAGTAGCCTGTAAGGTGGGCACCATTCCACCCGCATGAGAGTGGGAGACACCGAGTCTCCAGGAGCCAGAGGCTTAGCAGCTTGCCTGCGGCCACCCAGAACCAGAAGTGCAGCACAGAGCTGCCAGAATGAATCGTCCATGCTCTTTCTATACAGTTCTGCTGATTCCAGAATTTTCTGGTTGAATTGAATCATGTTGAACACTCGAAAGCACCTCATTTTTAAATTGGGGTTCAGGCATACCTCGGAGATATGGTGGATGTGGCTCCAGATAAATGCAATAAAGTGAATATTGCATTAAATTGAGTCACATGGATTTTTTGGTTTCCCGGCACATACAAAAGCTATGTTCCCACTGTACTGTAGTCTGTTAAGTGTGGGAAAACATTAGGTCTAAAAAAGTCCCATGCTGCTGCTGCTGCTCCTAAGTCTCTTCAGTCGTGTCCGACTCTGTGTGACCCCATAGACGGCAGCCCACCAGGCTCCCCCATCCCTGGGATTCTCCAGGCAAGAACACTGGAGTGGGTTGCCATTTCCTTCTCCAAAAAAAATCCCATGTACATGCCTTAATTAAAAAATGCTTTATTGCTAAAAAGTACTAACCATCACCTGAGCCTTCAGTGAGTCATAATAACATCATAGATCACAGGTCACTATAACAAAGATAATAATAACAAAAAAGCTTGAACTACTTTGAGAATTACCAACCTGTGACACAGAGATGTGAAGTGAGCAAATGCTGTTGAGCAAATGGTGACAATAGACTTGCTCAATGCAGGATTGTCACAAACCTTCAATTCACAAAACAAATAAACAAACCATCTGGGAAGTGTGGTAAAATGATGCTCAAGGCAACAAGGGATACCTGCAGCTTTTTCTTGTTTCTATCTCTTCTCATCTCAGAAAGATGTCAACTACAGGGTGATGAGCCCAGGCAAAACAAGACACCTTCAGAGAAGACTAAGTTCTTATAAAAATTTAAATATATCTTTTTAGGAACTTCCCTGGCAGTCCAGTGACTAACAGTCTGAGCTCCCAGTGCAGGGGGCCCGGGTTCCATCCCTGGTCAGGGAACTAGGTCCCACGTGCTGCAACCAAAGATCCTGCATGCTGCCACTAAGACCTTGAGCAGCCATATAAATATATAAATATTCAAAAAATAATGCTAAAAATGAATAAATAATACCTTATTTATATAGAAAGGAAAGTGAAGCTTACATCAGTACAACCAGTGCATTCTTGCCTTTTTATTGAATTATTTGTTTCAGTTAGCAAGGTTTTTTTTTTTTTTTTTAGTTAGTTAGGCTCTAAGTTTTTAGGTTGAGATTTTTATGCTTTCACCTACTTTATTTTGAGCACCTAATGTCTTCTTTTATTGACTTTTATGTCTGACTGCCCCAAAGAATCATAAGAATGGTCCATAAACTATTTCCTCCTGTGATCCATGTATTGCAGTGTGAAACATTACAAAAGAAAGGGGCATGTGACTCACAATTCATCTGAGAACATCCTTCCTTGTTTTCTTACTATTGAGACAAACCCCCACCCCCATCCCACACTCAGCTGGAAAATTTAATCTCTGCTCCGAGATTTCTTTAGATTCCAGGGTCATATATTCTTAAGGTTATCTTTGAAAGTGAGTGACAGTGTTAACTGCTCAGTTGTGTCTGACTGTTTGCGACTCCATGGACTGTGGCCCGCCAGGCTCCTCTGTTCATGGGATTTTCCAGGCAAGAATACTGGAGTGGGTAGACATTCCCTCTTCCAAGAGATCTTCCTGACCCAGGGATCAAACCTGGGTCCCCCTCATTGCAGGCAGATTCCTTACCATCTGAGCCACCAGGGAAGATACCTCTAGTTACCTATTAATCTCACCACAGTCTCACTCTGAGGATGACTCTGCAGATATGGACACCAGAAACTTTTCCTTAACTTTCTGCACCGAGAATTCACAAAAGATGTTTATATGGTGTGTTTAGTTCAGTTCAGTTCAGTTCATTCGCTCAGTCGTGTCTGACTCTTTGCAACTCCATGAACCGCAGCACATTAGGCCTCCCTGTCCGTCACCAACTCCCAGAGTCCACCCAAACCCATGTTTGGTGATGCCACTGAGTTGGTGATGCCATCCAACCATCTCATCCTCTGTCGTTCCCTTCTTCTCCTGCCTTCAATCTTTCCCAGCATCAGAGTCTTTTCCAATGAGTCAGCTCTTCGCATCAGGTGGCCAAAGTGTTGGAGTTTCAGCTTCAACATCAGTCCTTCCAATGAATATTCAGGACTCATCTCCTTTAGGATGGACTGGTTGGATCTCCTTGCAGTCCAAGGACTCTCAAGAGACTTCTCCAACACCACAGATCAAAAGCATCAATTCTTTGGCACTCAGCATTCTTTATGGTCGAACTCTCACATCTATACATGACTACTGGGAAAACCATAGCTTTGACTGTATGGACCTTTGTTGGCAAAGTAATGTCTCTGCTTTTTAATATGGTGTGTAGCCATCTAAAAAGAAAGTTTAAGGTGATGGATGATTTCTACTCAGCACACAACTTGAAAATTGACTTTCAGGAACATGTGATCTAAAAAATCCTTCAGTTACGCCTATTTCTGATTTTTCTTTAAATTGACCATTCCTGGACTCTTTTCAGGATTTCTTCTGTGACGTTTCCCATTTCCTCTCTCTCTCTCACTTTTCCCAACTCAAAATGTCTGGGGTACAAGCCTGGTCATCTATCTCTTTTTTTTAAATTGTCCTTCTACAGTTAAAGCTTATCAAAGTGTTTTTCAAAAAAAGATAGGATCCCCTAAAGAGTATTTTAGTACCTGCTATAAAAATAACATGTTACTCCTTTTTATGGAGTATAAGCTTCATAGAAGGGAAAATTTGGATGTGTTTATGCAAAGAATTTGGGATTCTTTGGGATTTAAAGAATCAAGATTATGAAAGTGAGTCAAAAATACTACCAGTGGAGAGCAATTGGATTTTGCATCTTTGACATTCTGCCCCCTGCAGGTCAAACACTAACTGTTCACTTTTCTAAGAAGAATGTAGGTCCCATCCCCAGCCTCAGGTGCTGTTGCTGTTAAAGTAAGATGGTCAAATTCACTTAAAAATGATGAGATTACATAGAAAATATGAGCAGGTAAGTACTTTAGTGGTTAGCCCATTTGAGGCATGTGCTATCTCACCATTTCCCAGAGAAGTGGGACAGATTTCAGTGGAGAAGACCTGATCCTTGCAAATAACAATATTTACTCTAATAATCACCAGTACTTATGTAGAGTTTACTGTATGAGTGTTTCCCATTATTCAATGATTTTTTTCACTCATTTGACCTTCGCCAGGAACCAACAAGGTAGGTGTTATTTTCATCTCCATTTTACAGATGAGAAAACTGAGGCAGGGAAGTCACCCAAGGTGGTTACAAACCAAGGCAGTTTGGCTTCAGAATCCATGTTCCTATCTGCCGTGCTGTTCCATCTGTCTCTGATTTCACAAATAGTTATATGCCAAGGAGCTGCTGAACCCAGTGGCCCAACACACAATGATTGGAATACTGAGGTCATAGGTTAAATACCACCAGATCCTCCCAGCATCAGCTCAGAGGCCGCATCCATAGAGCAGTCTTCCCAGCTCCCACACTGGACCATATACTGTTTCGTGTCCTGCACCATAACTCTTAAGTAATTATTCGTGGAGTGACTTTTCCTCCTCAGCTTACAAGGACTCTCCATGAGAATAAGGATCGTCTCTTGGTCACTGCTGCCTTTCTGACATGCAGCAGAGTGTTGGACATAGTGTCGTCTCAACAAACATCGGTTTAAAGGATGCATGCGTGAGTAAGAGTGGACACGGGCGTGCACGTTGCCAACTCCCTCCACAGCAGGGCTTCTCAGATTCCACACTATTGGCGTCTCAGCCAGATAGCTCTTTGCTGTGGGGGCTGTTGTACACATAGTAGGACCTTTAACGGTGGCCTCTACCCATCAGATGCTGGTAGAAACCTCACAGGCAGGTGTGACAAACTGGCACAGGCATTATGACTGACTGCGCATCCACAGATGGTCAAAATGCCCTGTCTTATTCCAGGGAAGCAGAGAACAGAATGGCTGAATTGTACTAATACCACCAGCACTTTTTTTTTTTTTTTTGGTTGCATTGGATCTTTATCGCTGCAATTGGGCTTTTCTCTCATTGCGGCGAGCAGGGGCTCCTCTTTGCTCCAATGCTCGGGCTTCTCACTGTGGTGGCTTCTCTTGCTGCAGAGCACGGTCTGTAAAGTGTGTGGGTTTCAGTAGCTGCAGCTCGTGGGCTCAACAGTTTGGGGCTCCAGGGCTCTGAGAGCACAGACTCAGTAGTTGTGGCACACGAGCTTAGTCGATCCGCGGCATGTGGAATCTTCCCAGATCAGGGGTTGAACCTGTATCTCCTGCATTGGCAGGCAGATTTTTTACCACTGGGCCACCAGGGAAGCCCCTCTTGCTGCCTTACTTTTACACCTTATTTCTTCATTTATATTCATGGAAAGTCATCTGAAGACAGAAACACGGATCCTTGCACCTAGACCAGTGCCTGCCACTTAAAGATGTTTGTTGAATAGATAGATGGTTGGAAAGGCCTTTCCCACTCCACTGTACGTTGTTAAAAGAAAGTTCCCATTGTTTATTAAAGGGTATGTCTATTCTTTTCTATTTCTTGTCTATTTCTAAACCAAGCAGTTGAGCCAAGTCTTCCATCACTGGAGATTCTGGGGTCTCATGCCTTCTACCTTTGCCCTTTAAATCTAAAGTATTTACCAAGATATTTTCTCCAAGATGAGACAGTCTTCTCTCAACTAAGGCAAATTCATACATCCCACTCTTCACACATACATTCTTTCATGCAGTTGAGACCATCTCCCCCATTTTAACAATGGAAGAAAATGAAGCTGGCCCAGGATGTCTCCTAGATTCTTAATAGACATATATATATATATATATATATATATATATATTTATTTATTTATTTTTGCAATAAACTCTTTTCTATATTACTTTTGGAAGCCATGGAAAAGGGATATGAAGACATCTCCCAACAGTACAAGGCTTCCCAAGTGGTGCTATTGATGAAGAACCTGCCTGCCAACGCAGGAGACAGAACAGACACGGATTCCATTTTTGGGTCAGGAAGATTCCCTGAAGGAGGGCATGGCAACCCACTCCAGTATTCCTGCTTGGAGAATCGTGGACAGAGGAGCCTGGTAGGCTACAGTCGCACACAGAGTCCAACACAATTGCAGCGACTGAGCTCACACCTAGCACACACCTAGCCGTACAGCCAGGGTGTTGCTCTCTGACGCTCTGGGTTTCCTCTTGTGGTGCAGATGATGCTCTGAGATGTCCCTCCCCGCCTGATTGCTGCTTCGAGACAGTGGGTGTGAGCCAGGAAAATCTACTCAGCCATTTGTTAGCTCCAAATATGGCATCAGTGAGATAGAAGGCCTCAAGCTACAGGGCCCAAAATGTGGATCTGAACATTCTGGTGCTTCTATTTTCAGAGGTGGAGTGGAGTAAACGGCACCCATGAGGTTCTGGATAGAAAATCTGCAAAAGAACAATGAAAATAGCTCTTGCTGTTGGTCCCCTCCCCCATCCCTAACTCCAGCCTGGGCCGGGAAGGGACTTAAGTGAGTGAGGAGAAAACAGAAGAGTCACAAGAGGAACGGAGCTTCTTATCCTGAGCAGCCCGTGAGGCAGGAGGTGTTCTTTAAGCGACTTACTCCTGTGATGAATTCAGCACAGAAAGACTACCCTCTCCAAAGAGATCTCCTCTCTGAGCTGAATACTTCCAGAAGAAAGTAAGCCACAAAAGAACACAATGACAGTGTCAATTCTCTGCTCCCTGGCAGTAAAAACCTGCATTTGAAAGCTATAAAGTATAGTCTTGGGAGCTTGCACAGAGCGCCTGAGTATCATTTGTAAGTTGCAAGAGTGTCTGATGAGTAGAATGTCTGTTTGGGTACTTGTGCCCTTTCTGGAAAACAGGGTCATTGGGAGAAGAGGCTCTGGCTTGCTCATTTTAGAATCCAAGTTGCACTGAACACAAGGGCTAGATAAATAGGATGTGGTCATCAGGAAGGGAGGGCGGAGGCAGGGAGAAGAACCAGGTTTGCAGAATCAGTCTGGGCCTGGCTCCTCTTCAAATTTCTTTGTTGATTCTTCAGCCATTAAACCAGAAAACTGAGCCCTCCCCCCCCCCCCCCCTTTTTTTGGTGGCTTGGACCTCTTTGGCAGGCAGACGAAGCTTGTGGATATCTTTGCAGAATAATGATTTGTAAAAAATCCATAAAATGCATTGCCTTTGCAAACAAATTTCATTTAAAAAGTTATCAAAATATTTAATGAAACAAATGTGTGAAATGGTAATATATGGGCTTCTTTATTAACACATTAAAGGAAAAGATTCAGTGGCAAGTCTAAAGACTTCCTAATTTTTAAATAGTGATAAGTGTGAATGATATTTTGAAATACTGGTAACACTAGTAACATGATAATTAGCTGTGATTCCTATTGGTGATGTGGTCACTAATACTTAATGCTGCTGTGTTTTATTTCTTC
Organism: Budorcas taxicolor; assembly: GCF_023091745.1. Lineage (NCBI taxonomy): Eukaryota > Metazoa > Chordata > Mammalia > Artiodactyla > Bovidae > Budorcas > Budorcas taxicolor. Next base: position 27,533,670 of record NC_068911.1, read on the forward strand.
ATTCATAATTGAGGGACATATCAAATTTCAGTTAGGAGTCGGTGAAAATGAAGATGCATTTTATTTTCCCCTTCTGAGTTCATGGCCTTCCTGGCTAGAAGCCTCTGCTTTTAGCCTTGCAGTGGTCCAGGGAGCAATTCCTCAGAGCTTTTTTTTCTTTTTCTGTTTTCATCCAGTCCACGGTATCTTCTAGTCTCAAGTGTTGCAGAGTATTTGTTTATACATTGTTGCTGTTCAGTTATTAAGCCCTAAGTCATGTCCAACTCTTTGCAACCCCATGGACTGCAGCATGCCAGGCTTCCCTATCCTTCATTATCTTATGGAGTTGACTCACATTCAGGTCCATTGAGTCGGTGATGCCATCCAACCTTCTCATCCTCCGTCATCCCCTTCTCCTCTTGCCTTCAATCTTTCCAAGCATCAGGGTCTTTTCCAATGAGTCAGCTCTTTGCATCAGGAGGCCAAGGTGTATATACATTGATGGTTCTCAAGTTTCTGCTTCCAAATCTAGATGTCTCTGCTGAAACTCTTTCAGTATCTCTGCAGGTGCCTTGTCTCCTATTGTTCTTCAAAGCTCACACCAAATGGTCCAATGGGTTCCAACCTACCTGCTTCCCACCTGTCCAACTGTAGCCTCTCCCATCTCAGGAAACAAGGCTCCATCCTTCTGGTGGTCCAGGCAAAACACAGGGGTCTCCTTATCTCCTCCTTTCCTTTGACCCACATCCAACCAATCAGCAAGTCCTCTCAGCTCTACTTTCAAAACCTTCCTATTCTACCTGGCTACCTGCCACCTACTGCGGGACTGACACCAGGACTCAGGGCACGCTTATTCCTTGCCCATATTCTGGCAACAGCTTCATAACCAGTTCTCTTTCTCTTCCTTTGCCTCCCTGAACTCTGCTCTCAGTGTGGCAACCAGAGCAATCATCTAAAACCAAGAGCAATGCAATCTGTATCATCCCTTTGTTCAAAACTCTCCAAAATCCCATCTACTGCACCAAGAATAAAATGCATGTTTTAAGCACAGACTATAAGACTCATCCTCCCTGGTGTCTCTCTGACGGCATCACTCAGTCAGCTTGAGTCGCTCTTGTCTCCTATTGTTCTTCAAAGTCACTGGGTCAGTTCCTACCCAAGCCAACCCTTGCTGTTACTCTGCTGGAAGACTCTTCCCAATGTCCATGTGACTCCTCGCTTCCCTCAAGTTCCCATCATGTGTAAGCATATGAATGAAGCCTTCTGTAACCTGTTACAGACTGCATGCTGTCTGTTCCCCTCCTTCCAGATCCATAGATTGACATTCTAAGCCCCAGTCCCTCAGCATGTGACTGTGTTTAGAGATGAGGTCTTTAAATGGGTAATGCAGTTAGAATGAGGCTGTTGGGGTGGGGCCTAATCCAGTCTGACTGGTGTCCTTATAAGAAAAGATTGGGGCACAAAAAGAGACCCCAGGAGACATGTGACGGGGCAGCAAAGGGCCACCATCTGCAAGCCAATGAGAGAGGCCTCAGGAGAATGCAACCTTGCCAACACCTTGATTTTGGACTTCTGGCCTCCAGAACTGTGGGAAATAAATGCCTGTGGTTTAGGATCCCCAGGCTGAGGTGCTTTGTTGTGACTACAACATGCTATATACATAATAATTCCACTCTCCCTCCCAAGACTCATCTTTCCCACCTTATCCGGCTCTCTTTTCCTCTGTTAGCACCCATCACCATCAAGTCCATTAAATGTTAATGCTGCTCAGTCGTGTCCGACTCTTTGTGATCCCATGGACCGTAGCCCACCAGGCTCCTCTGTCCGTGGGATTCTCCAGGCAAGGATACTGGAGCCGGTTGCCATTCCCGTCTCCAGGGGAATCTTCCCGACCCAAGGATCAAACCTGGCTCTCCTGCATTGCAGGCAGATTCTTTATTGTTTGACCTGAAGCATGTTCTTTCTTACCTGGTCAGATAGCTGAGGAGCTATTTCCAACTGCTAATGATACGATTTTCCTTTTTTTGTGCATGCATTCATATTTACATAGTTCTCTTCTATATTTTCAGTTTAATCCTCTCTCCTACGTCTCAGAAAAATTGCTTATTAACTCAATATTTGCATACAATTTTATTCATGCTGTGAGCAGAGCACTTTAAGTTAGTTACGTGTTTATTTACCTCTTCTCCTGGTCTGTGAGTTTCTAGATGGGAACATTTGTATTCTCTGTGCTGAGTGTAGTACGTGCCAGATAGCAGGTGCTGGTTGAATGTTTGTTGATGATACTATTATCTAATGTTTGTTGAGTTGTTCCAATTTCCCTATATTAAGATGGGGATATTATCAACACCGCTCAAGGTTGCTGAGTTTATGTAAGTAAACCACTGAGAATATGTCTGGCATCTAGTAAGCACTCAACAAGGGCCAGCCATTGTTGTCCCCTGTGTTGATAATGGTGCCATTTAAGCATCTATTTCACACACTAAAGTGCTTTCTTTGCAACAGTTATGTGAGATGATAAACAAGCCATAATCATGATAACAGTTAACAGTTATTGGGCATCAAATAAATGCCAAATTTGAGGCAATCTAAAAAAAAAAAGCCTCATTTAATTTTCAAAGCATTCTTATGTCATGCATATTCTTGAGGCTCAATTTAGAAAAGCAGGCGCAGATTCAGAGAGGTTAAGTGACCCACCCAAGGTCACACAGCAGAGAAGTGGCAGAGCTGGGATGTGAACGTGAACCACACTGACGCCAGGGTCTTCACCTCTATGTTGTGGTGAGTGGTACAGTTCTCACTGCAGAAAACAAGACACAGAGAAGTAGAGAGCTCAGCTATGCAAGCTTGTAAGCATCAGAGCCGAGATTTGAGATGGGAGAATTTCCTCTGAGTTGGTGGGCGAGGGTGCTGGCTGGGGTTCGGAGTGCCCTTTCACAAGGACATGAGATGATTCAGGGGGTGCTCAGATGTCTGGGTGAGCCCCAGGAGTGAGTTAATTCAGCGCTGTTAAATAAGTCTGAACTCTGAAAGCAGCCTGAGCTCACCAGGCATGTCTCCCATCCTAATGGGACATCGCGTAACTGCCTACACGATTAATTATTTAAATACAGAGTGATAAGTGCTAGAGGGTGGAGGGGGCTCTGAGAGGGCAAAACAGGAAGTCCCGACTGAGGTTGGGTCAGAGGAACCACAGCCACGAGGAGCAGCGCTTGCAGAGGGAGGCTGGCGGTGCTCTGCACACACCTGGCTCCTGGGGGCGGGGGTGGGAGGCAGAGGAGAAGCATCTTCCCTGGGAAACAGAGTTTGGAGAATTGAATGATCCCTTGCATTTCCTCTCAACTGTATGATTTAATTACTAGGAAATGGCACATGCATCTTTCTGTACGGACAGATGTGTGGAAAGAAAGGCAGGCAGGTTTAATATTTTTTCTTCTGGTTTATGAGTTTCATTGATTTTTCTAGAAGGAAAGGCGTCCCTTTGACCTTGTTCCCACAAAGCAGGTTTGTTTGCAAGGAGAAGCCTGGCAGCCACTCAGAGACGGATGACCCTGGCTCCATGTCCCAAGAGAAGTCAGGAGGCAGCCAAGCAGGAGGGTGAAGGTAGACAGCGCTGCGTGTCTGAAACTGTCTCACCTGCTCCCCAAGCTCCCCATCCAACCTGTCACCGAGTCCTGTCAATTTGACTCCCAAACCTCCCTCCTATCTGCCTAGCCCACTGCGGTCTCCCCAACTCAAGCTGTCATCTTTCCCTGAAATGGACTCCTAACTTGACCTTCGACTTTCACTCTTGTTTCCTTCCAATAACTTCTCCTCAGAGCCAGCAGAGCGACTCTCTTAAATGTAAATTAGATCACTGTCACCCCATCTTCCTGAAACTATCCAGTCACTCCCCATTGCACTTGGGAGAAACATCAAAAATCCTTTGCGGGTGGAAACCACCGAGATGTCCGTCAACAGATGAACGAAGAAAACGCGGTAGAGGCAAACATCACTGTGCTGTTCAGCCATAAGTCAGAAGGCCACTGTGCGACTCCGCAATCACATGAACGACCCCTGAGGATACCGTGCTAAGCACAACATAAGCCCATCCGAGAAAGACGCACGGAAAGACCACTTATACGAGGCATCGAAAATAGGCAAACTCGTAGACTCAAGGACTGGCATGATGGTTCCAGGGTGTGTGGGGAAGGAAACAGGAAGTTGCTAATCAGCGGCTATAGGGTTCAGTGAAGTCACGTGGTTCAGCTCTGGAGACCTGCCGTGCAACGTGGCACTTATGATCTGGAGACCTGCCGTGCAACCATCCTCTGTTGGACAATTCAATCGTGTTAAGAGGCCAGATCTCACTTTAAGTGGTCTTCCCACCATCAAATACTTTATTTATTCATGCCTGTGCTGGGTCTTCACCAGTCTGTGCTGCGCTCGGGCTTTCTCTAGTTGCGGTGAGTGGGGACTACTTTCCGTTGTCGTGCACAGGCTTCTTGTTGCCGTAGCTTCTCTTATGGCCGAGCACGGGCTCTAGGCTCTCTGGCTCAGTAGTTGAAGCACACGGGCTTAGCTGCCCCACGGCATGTGGGATCTTCGTTCCTGGACCAGGGATCGAACCTGTGTCCTCTGCGTTGGCAGGTGAATACTTAACCATGGTCCCATGGACCACCAGGGAAGTCTCACCATAAAAATACTTTTAAAAATTAAACCAAATGTCACCACAGCCCGTTATTTTAAAACTGAAATTTAAGATGAACGACCAACGTTTTGTGTGCTCCAGTTCATCTGAAAAATAGATGCTAATTCATTCCAATAATAAGATAAGCTATGTGCGCATTATTAATAAATGCTAGAAAGGTATTATTGATTTGATAATTTGATGATCAATGTTCTCTGTATGTCAGGATTATTGGACTAAATTTATTTAAAACATACACCACATGTGACACAATTGGACATTTTTAACACGAAAAAATTCACTTTTTATATTAAAGAGAAAAAGCCTTCCCACAGTTTTCCAAGTCTGTGGTCTTCCCTGTGGTCTGGCCCCTAGTCACCTCCTGCAACCTCTCCCATCCCTCCTCCCCTTCCTCACTGTGTTGCAGACCCAATGACTCTTTTCTAGCTCTTTGGAAAAACTCAATTTCTTCCCCTTGCATGGCCTTGAGGGTTTTAATATACATGAGTGTCTTCCTCGGGGAGCCCTAGTCTGACCTCTCCTTCCACAGTCTAAATTAGATCCCGTGTTACACTCCTCACAGCATCTGCTAATTCCCTTGGTAGCTTCCCGCACACTTTCCAAGCTTAAGTGTCTGCAATCATTTGTTTACTGAGTCTCTTGAGCTGGAGTTGGTAAACCGGGAGCGTAGAAGGGGCCATTCTGTCTTGTTCACCACCTTATCTCCTGTGCCTTGAAGGCTGAGTTTGTTCCATGAATATTTATGGAGTTCTTAGGAGGTGCCAAAGGCTGTGCTAGATGCTAAGTTCACAAAAGGAATAAGAAGTCTCTGACCACAGGCTACCTGGACAAACAGGGCTCTACTGAGATACAGGTACCATAGTGGAAGAGACAAGACTGGAGGAAGGAGGACTCGGAAATGTATATGGAAATAGTACCACCTGTGGAAAAGGAGAAGGGAGCTGTGAAGTTTCCTGGGAAAACTGAGATGGATTCTCAAAGGACATGGTGATTGATTTTTGACCCTAAATGCTCCTAAAGGATGAATAAGCATTTGTCAGGTGCACAAATTGGGAAGGAACATTATATCACAGAGGCTGCTGAGTGGGAGATAGTCTGGGTGAGAACGGAGGCAGGGAGCCTTGTTAAGTGGCTGGAGCTAGAGCTCAGATGAGAAAGATGAGCAGGTCTGAAATGGCAAGGAACAGAGTTTGGTGAGGAAGAGACAGCTTCTGGGAACATTACAGGGGGATTGAATTCGAAAGACTTAGGATTCTGTTTGGCTATAAGTGATAGAATTCTAATCAACAGTTGCCTAAACAATGTAAACATCCCTTATCTCACTAACAAGAAGGCTAGAGGCAGACACTCCTGGTTTGTTTCAGCAACTCAATTATGCCATTAAAGATCCAGATCACTTCCAGTACGGACTCCAGTCTCTAGCTTAATGGTTTTTTATGCTCGTGTTTGTTGTCTCATGGTTGCAAAATGGCTGCCACAGCTCCAGGCACTATGACTGCCTTCCAAGAGAAGAAAAAGATGTTAAGATGGGTGAGCCAGGGTATTGAGAGAGGCTCATTCTTTCTCTTTTTATTAAGGAGGGACTATTTTCCAGTTTTCCAGTAGATATCTGCTGATGTCTCCAGAACAGTGTCTAGGACAGTGCCCTATGATCACTCCTAGTTGCAAGGTGAGCTGAGAAATCAGGTATCCAGCAAAGGCAAAAAGGGGTACCTGAATGGCTTCGACCAGTCACGATTCATGCCCTGGAGCTTACAGAATGCCTCCTTTCAACAAAATCAAGATTCTGTTCCTAGGAGGCCCAGCTTTGAGCAGTGTCTGCCATAAGGTGCGAGGTGGGCTTCAGTTTTATATAAACTGTCTCCACCTGGAGATGAAAAATGGCAGCTCCCCCTTGGCTTCAGTGCTGCGGAAACGACCTCTTGTTCCAGCTGAGCCTGCTGTTCTTTGCTCATACATCCCCAAGAAGATGATTATGCAGAACAGCGAGAGCTTTCTTGTTTCCCTGAATATTCTCCAGAAATAAGACTGCATTAATAATTTGTTTTCTTGGTGTGGGCCATTCGGTTGCAAAACGACATTCCAGTCATAGCACGATACTTCCCTTCCTCGTTTATATTCACCGTTGGTTTAATTATGCTTTTCAGTCAGAATACTTATTAATTTTATAGACCTACCTGAAAATTAAATTGGATAAATTCCTTTTGGTTGGTACCTTGAAAAATACATTTTTCCAAGCTGCTGCTGAAGCCCACTTCGGCCCTGTGCAATTTTGTTCCTCTTTAAGTTCATTTGCAAACAACACTGTGTTGGTTTAAAGGGTATTCATCATTTCTGAGCAGGAGAAACACCGCAAAATGCAGCCCAATTCAAAACAAAGTCAGAGGACAAGGGAGAAAATGGTCAAATATTTTATTTTCTCATTGAGAGGGGTGCCATGGAGTGAGGCATAAAATCTCCCTTCGGATTCAATGAAGTTGCCTCACTTGTGAGGCAAAAGACCTCTATGTGGTTCTGAAAAGAGCCAGTAAGACCCAAAAAGGACCTGGAATGGCTCTTCTCTACTAACTGGGGTTAAAGGGGCAAAATGTGATAACAGCAGGTGGAGTATTAAATGTTTACCAACCTGCACTGTGTCTCTGGCACCACAGTGCTAGAAACACAATGAAAACAAGTTACCTAACTCTCAAGCAACTTGCCTTTCACAAGATGGACTGGTAAATAGATGCTGATGATGAAACATGGGAAGTGTCATGGGAGACAAAGCACAGAACACTGGGAGAGGCCAGAAGCAGAGAACCAGACCCCTGGAATCAGACCTGAGCTCGAGGGGCTGGGACTCCACTGCCCTGTGTACGAATGTTCAGTGACTTGTGGTTGGGGTGAATTGGATTCAAATGAATCAGACCCAGTGCCGTGTATTGATTGAGGTCATATTAGCTGCTGTAACAACTAAGCCCCCAGATCACAATGGCTGTAACAGAGTAGAAGTGTGTGTGTGTGTGTGTGTGTGTGATCTCCAGCTTGCTGACTGCCTCTAAAATTGCATGAGCTAATTCCTTATAACAAATTCCTTTCTAAATGTATAAATATATATATATATATATATATACACACATCACCAGGCTGTTGGTTCTGTTTCTCTGGAGAACCCTGGCTACTATGAATTGAACAAATGAATTGACTTTGGTTAGTGACTAATCATAAGATGACAAGGTTATACTGATCATAAAAAATGCTGTGTTTCGGAGAGGATAGCAAGACAAGTGGGACTTACCTGTTGGATCAGTGATCAAGAATCTGTCTGCAGTGCAGGAGACCCTGGTTCGATCCCTGGGTTGGGAAGATCCCCTGGAGGAGGGCATGGCAACCCACTCCAGTATTCTTGCCTGGAGAATCCCCATGGGCAGAGGAGCCTGGCGGGCTACAGTCCATAGAGTCGCACAGAGTCGGACACGACTGAGCAAGTAGGAAGCAGCAGTAGCAGCAGCAAGACAAGTGAAGTAAAAACCAAAGAAAATAACTGGTTCCACATCTTGACTTTTACCCAAACCCTGAAAATCCCTAGGAAGGTATTCAAATCTATGAAGTCTGAGTTATGCAGCATGAATGAGTTCTGGAAATCTAATGCAGTGCATGGTTACTATAGTTAACAATACTGCATTGTATATACTTTATATTTTAATTGTTCTCACCGAAAAAAGGGTAGCTGTGTGAGGTGACATGATCAGTCACGACCAACTCTGTCACGTCCAACTCTGTGACCCCATGGACTGTATAGCCCACCAGATTCCTCTGTCCACGGAATTCTCCAGGCAAGAATGCTAGACTGAGTAGCCATTTCCTTCTCCATGTGTGAGGTGGTGTATATATAAATTAGCTGCATTGTAGTAATCATGTCATACTGTATACATTTATCATATCATCACATTGTACACCTTGCTGCTGCTGCTAAGTTGCTTCAGTCATGTCCGACTCTGTGAGACCCCATAGACGGCAGCCCACCAGGCTCCCCCGTCCCTGGGATTCTCCAGGCAAGAACGCTGGAGTGGGTTGCCATTTCCTTCTCCAATGCATGAAAGTGGAAAGTGAAAATGAAGTCGCTCAGTCACATCCGACTCTTTGCGACCTCGTGGACTGCAGCCCACCAGGCTCCTCCGTCCATGGGATTTTCCAGGCAAGAGTGCTGGAGGGGGTGCCGTCGCCTTCTCTGATTGTACAGCTTAATTATATGCAATTTGCGTTTGCCACTTACACCTCAGTAAAGCTGCAAAAAGGGAATATTTGTTAAAAAATAAGAGACGCAAGTAGCCCAAGATTCTAATCCTGGCTGTGCCTCTGTATCATTTGTCCAACCCCCAAAGGTGATCAGACTTCCATTTCCTCTGTGTAAAATTAAGGAACTAAATCAAGTGGTCTCAGATGCCCTCCAGTTCTGAGAATCTCTCACTCCTAAGGAGTTTATGATTTTTCACAAAGTGTGGGTGGGTCCTGGCTACAGAAAGAAAAAAATCAAGTGAATTCTTGTTTGTGGTGGGACTCAGGGGATGGGGTGAATCCTGCCTGGGGTCCCAGCCTGGCTCCATCGTTTTGTGGCATTAACTTTGAGCAATTTACACAACTTCCTTGTGCCTCAGTTCCCTCAAACATTAAATATTTGTAGCATCATTAAAATAATGACAACATCTCCCCCATGGTGGGGGTTGTAAGAATTAAGTGAGGTGATGTTCATAAAGTATCTATAGCAGTGCCGGGCTCAGTAATCCCTGGTGGGTCAGAAGTTAAAGCGTCTGCCTGCAATGTGGGAGACCTGGGTTCGATCCCTGGGTCAGGAAGATCCCCTGGAGAAGGAAATGGCAACCCACTCCAGTATTCTCGCCTGGAGAATCCCATGGACGGAGGAGCCTGGAGGGCTACAGTCCATGGGGTCACAAAGAGTCAGACACGACTGAGCGACTTTGATTTCACTTTCACTTTCACGTTCTTTCATCACTGCTACTGTTACTAATCTCATGACCAGATCTTGTTTAGAAAGCTTAATGGTTATCAGTTTGGTTTTTAGTCTATTTTTTTGTGTATCCTAGGTTTTTTTTTTTTTTTTTGAGGTTGGACATTTAAAAAAAATATTTGTTCTTGGCTCCTTGGTCCTCCCTGCTGTGCATGAGCCTTCTCTAGTTGCATTGAGCTGGACCTACTCTCTAGCTGCAGTGCTCAGGTTTGCTACTGCAGTGTCGTCTCTCTTTGCAGACATTGGCTCTGGGGCATTAGGGCTTCGGTAGTTATGGTGCAAGGGCTTTGTTGCCCCACAGCATGTGGAATCTTTCTGGACCAGGGATTGAACCCATGTTCCCTGCATTGGCAGGTAAATTCTTAACCGCAGGATCACCAGGGACGTCCCCACCAACTATTCTATACAATACTCAAGCTGGGGAATGATGTTGTACATGGGGGGTGGTGGTGATGGGGAATAAAATAAAATATGAAAGTAGATTTCTAGATACTTTAAAAACAGTAGAAAGGAGGCATAACCACAAGCTAGAATAATTAAAAAAAAAAATAAGGGCACTGTTTGCATATCATTCTCAAAATGTCAAAATTATTGTGATGGAAAACAAATCGATGGTTGCAGGTGACTAGGGTTCAGGGTGTGGCTGGAAAGGGTAGTGAGGGAATTTCTTTGTGCCAGTGAAACAGTTCTGTACCCTGCTTGTGGTGGTCACATGGACTTATTCACTTGGTGAAATTTCATAGGTCTACACACACACACACACACACACACACACACGCATGAAAACATATAAAGATGAACAAAATCCAAATCGAATAATAGCTGCAGTCTAGTTGACAGTATTATACCAGAGTCACTTTCCGGATTTGGATGGTGTAGTCTGCTTATGTGAGATGTTACCATTAGGGAAGCTTGGTGAAGGGTACACAGCAACTCTTTTTTACTATATTGTTGCTTCTTATGAGTTGAAAATTGTTTCAAGATAAAAGTTACAAAATTACAACAGCAGTAGAAAGCTTAAAACTATCCCTTTAACAGTAACAGGTGAGTATCAGATATAATGGAAAGTAAATTCTCAATTTTTCCAGTAGATTTGATCACAGACTCAGAATGGGGTGGATCACAATGGAAGGGAAACCAATTACCTTAGGTTATCGAGTGACAGACTTGGTGGGCATCAGAGTGGCCACAGACACCAAATGCCACCCGCGGATTGCCACAGTAGGGCAGTCGCCCAGGAAGCGAGGCCTGGGGGAGTGGTTCTGTGGGACCTTTCTGGGATGAAGCGCATGGTCCTGCTGGAGACGTGAGGCAGATTTGGGCAGAATCAGCACAGGAAGCGGAAAGGAGAGGGTTTCAGATTTTGCATAAGCACCCAAGCCAAAGTGTGGGTGTTGGAGACAGTGGGGTGCTGCGGGAGTCCCTCCTGGACCCCTGTTGCGGGCTGTGTGCACCACCAGTGCTTGCTGACTCCCTGCACCGCATACCAGTATCTTTGAGAGACTGGTTTTGCACTGGGATCAAAGCTATGGTGAACGCTGTCACTCCTTTTTTGCTGTACATGGCTATTGAAACGATGAGGGGGATGAAACTGATGAAAGCACCAGATTCAGAAATGGTGCAGGTGTGCCTGGTGTAGCTCTAAGCACATGGCATATGCCTACGCGTCTAATCCTCACAGTTGCCCCCCGAGAGTAGGCACTATTATCCCCTTTTTAAAAGAAGAATAACTGAGGTTCAGGAAGGAAATCCATTGCCCAAGGTCATACAGTTTATCATCAACACCGTTGAGTTTATTCTCATCGAGATCAAACCTTCTCCCTTCCTCCTTGCTTATGAGCTTAGAAGGCAGGGCTGGGGGACCACAAGGATTAGAAACCCTGATTAGAAACCTAAATGGTTGGCTCTTTGCATTTCAGCCTTTTTAAGGGTCTTGCTTCCTCCAACTCTTTTGTGCATTACTTAAAAGGGAGAGGGTGTCATTGTATGTATGAAAGTGAAAGTGAAGTCGCTCAGTCATGTCCGACTCTTTGCGACCCCATGGACTGTAGCCTATCAGGCTCGTCCGTCCATGGGATTTTCCAGGCAAGAGTGCTGGAGTGGATTGCCATTTCCTTCTCCAGGGGATCTTCCCGACCCAGGAATTGAACCCAGGTCTCCTGCATTGCAGGCAGATGCTTTACCATCTGAGCCACCAAAGGAAAATATAATGTATTAATTAATGTAATTATAATGGATTACATAGTAATATAATATAACATATTACGGAGTCAAGATAAGTTTAAGGGTACTTTAAAAATAAGTAGACTTAACTGGGAAACGGGCATAACCAAAAACTAGCATCAAAGTACAAGTGCACCATTTGTAGCAAATGGGTGGATCTAGAGATTATCATAGTAAGTGAACTAAGTCAGACAGAGAAAGACAAATACTATGTGATATCACTCATATGCGGAATCTAAAATGTGAGATGAATAAACCTATCTATGAGACAGAAAGAAACTCACAGACCTAGAAAACAGACTTGTGATTGCCAAGGGGGAGGGGACTGGGGGAGGGAAGCAACTGGGAGTTTGGGGGTAAATGACAAGGTCCTACTGTAGAGCACAGGGAAATATATTCACTATCCTGTGATAAACTATAATGGAAAAGAATATTAAAATGAATGTATATATATGTATATAAAAAGGAATGTACATACATATATACGTGTACAACGGAATCACTTTGCTATACAGCAGAAATTACCACAAAATTGTGAATCAAATATACTTTACTTTAATTAAGAAAAGTATAAGGGCAGCGTGTATATGACATTCTCAAAATGTCAAAATTATGCTGATAAGAACAAAATCAGTGGTTGCCAGGGGCTAATAAACCCGTGTGAACTTCCTGGGTAAAGATGAGAATCTCAATTCCTCTCTCTCTCTCTCTCACTCTCAGTCACTGAGGGCACTTAAGTGCCCATATTCTGTAAAAACTGGTTAAAAAAGGAAAAGAACAGAAAACTGAAGCAAATTTAAATCCAGCAACAAGAAAGTAATTAAATAAGAGGACTGACTTTCCAAAGCAAACAAACACAAAAAGAAACTCAACCCAGCCTCTTCACAGAAGTTCATAAAAATTTCAACGTACTCCAAGACTTAGAGGATTTTCAATTATAAATGAGATGTTAAAAGGTAGACAGAAGCCCCAGAGCCCTCACACACCACGAGCATTGTGTCGGATGGAAGGAAAACTGTCTGCCTGTATCGACAGTGTATTTATAATTGAAGAGTTGGAGAATGCAAATGCGAATGAATCACTGCCAACAGGGATGCCTAAAAGATGTAGGTGAGAATTACGGCAATTAAGAACACCGTCGAAAAGGAAATTAGACTGCCCATTAATTACAGTGCCTTAAAGGGAAAGAGGGACCAATGAAATGCAATAAATTAAAATATCAAAAAGAAAATTAGTGGGAAGAGAAGATGGAAGTGCCAACAAGAAGCTAATCTCAGAGGTGGTGATGAGGACGTTTGTCTTGGATGTGATAATTCCTAAGAGCCAATGACAAACTAGGAGAAAATTAGAAGGTGCCTTAGGCCCTGCCTAGCCTGCTGCTGTCTGATCGTCTTTCCAAACCTTGCCCTTTAAACCAGCTGCCAGGATCACCAAGGTGAGCAGACGTCATCAGGCTGTCCCAGGAGATTGGGTTCCTGATGTCCCTTACTTCAAGTTCTCAGAAATTATATGTATTTCCTCGTCTCCTCAACTTGGTAGTGAGAAGCATGAGCTTATGTTTTTCATATGGATGCTAATTGATAGTGATTGACATTCAGGTTTTTATATTGACCTAGACCCTCTGGATGCGGCGTCCCTGCCACTCTGGACTTTCTCACTCTGACTCCACCCCTTGTAGACTAACTCCCTTTGTCCCAGGCAGGAATTGTGAGTCCTAGTAACCTCTAAATTCCTCAGTCCTCATCTAGGACTCCATAAAACATTCTGAAGTCTCCCCGTGATAGAGATAGTTGCTTTCTGTAATGAAAACTGTCCAAACTAATTGTTCACGCTTTTTGCTGCAAACACTTATCACCCGCAGGGTGATTTATTAATATGGCTCTAAGAAATTGCATTATATTTTTGAGTATTTAAATACCATAGCCTCATCTGAGGCACTATTTAAATTATTTAAATATTTTAGGCTAATCTGAAGTAGAAATGGACTTCCTAGGTGGCGCTAGTTTTAAAGAACCCACTTGCCAATGGAGGAGACATAAGAGACGTGGGTTCGATCCCTGGGTCAGGAAGATCCCCTGGAGGAAGGCATGGCAACCCACTCCAGTATTCTTGCCTGGAGAATCCCATGAACAAGAGGAGCCTGGATGCTACAGCCCATAGGGTCACAGCAGAGTCGAACATGACTGAAGCTACTTAGCACGCACACTTGAAGCAAAAATATCTGAAACCAAGGCTTTGTTATACTAACTGTGTGTACTTTTTCTTATAAATATTAATATAAACCTGTGATGACCCAACCTTAAAATGCCCGTCCAGGTGCTACTTGCCTCTCTCTATAGGATACAAGGTCAGGTTGAGAAAGCATGGGCTTTGGACTAATTACAATCAGATTTGGCTTCACCACTTGCTCTGGGACCTTGGCAAAAGTTCATATTCTCTCTGAAGCCACTGTTTTTCCATCTGTACATAGGGTGTAATTACATCTATCTTTCTAAGGGTTGCTTTGAGGCCCTGAAGGATGTATTAGGCTGTATGTTTATTGCCTTGATTGGAGCTTCTGTCTCTCTGCCCTCTGTGTTCAATTCTTTGAGAAGCTTGGATAAACTTTGACACAATTTTTATTATAAATATTGATCAAATGTCTATCTCCATATATCATGCTTACTTTGGTAAAAAATTCACCCTCAAGGCTGGAAACTGGAGTTCAATCCCTGGAGAAGGGAATGGCAACCCATTCCAGTATTCTTGCCTGGAAATTTCCATGGACAGAGAAGTCTGGTGAGTTACAATCCATTGGGTTGCAAGAGTTGGACACGACTGAGTGACTAACATATAACACACACACACACACACACACACACACATACACACACAATGGAAGAGATGAGGACATTTGACTTTCTTTCATAGTAGAACATAAGCTTCTTAATACATGGGCAATATTTCATAATTCTTTGCATCACCTGGTGCCACGTATATGGCAGTGTTCCATCAATACCCACTGACCATGTTGACTGATTTCTCATCCTGGCCAGAACCCTGAGCATACCAAGGTGGGGCTCTGCTGGAGGTGTGGCAGTGAGGTGGTCCAGCTCACATGTTCCCTGTAACAGTTCTGGCTTTAAGACAGGGCCATAAGCAGGTTCCCCAGCTCTCTCCCGGGCTTGCCAACTCCGGTACCATTTCCCATCTGTGTTTCTACTTTTCCTGTGAGAGTAGCTTTATTGATCTCATTAATTCTCTTTTCCATCTTTGGCATCGGGAGGTGATACTATCCACGCTTTAATGCCCCCTGTGTTCTTCAAATTATAAGATTATGATGGATAGAATGACAAGAAGTACTGTTTTCACCAAATCACAGTGAAAACCACAAACTGCCCTTCATTTAAATGGTGGGAAATAATCTGTCCTAGGGGGCAGAGGGTGGTCTGTTCACCAAAGCTGGAGGGCTACGAACACAGATGTAGAATTTCTTCTCAGCTGGGATAGTTCCAGGCAAAGCTAAGCAACAATTCCTTCACTTGAGAATTTTTACTTTTGAATTCCTAAGGCATTTATAGATTTCCTAATAAGGGGATTTCTTTTCTTTTACAGCAATTACATTTGGGTATTTTTTTTTCTTCCATAGACTGAAAATTAGTTTGAGGATGTCTTAAAAGGAATTATCTGAGGGATGCTGGGGCTCACGATTTAGAACTCAATAAGTATTTTATAAAAAAGATTTCTCTGCTCTGCCGTAAAGACAAGAAAATCTCTCTTATGCAAGTCCTTCTAGTTCGATAACTAATTAAAATCACAGCTACCACCAACAGAAAACTTTCTCTTGATCTTATCGGGTTACTTAGAACTCTTTGCAAAAGAAGGAGAAAGAAGAAAATCAGCAGCTTCTCCATAGACTGGGAGCCCCAAGACCAGAGGTTCCTTCAGCTATATGGATCTCCCCAGAGCTTAGTAAGTAGGAGGAAATGGCAACCCACTCCAGCATTCTTGCCTGGAAAATCCCGTGGACGGAGGAGCCTGGCGGGCTACAATCCATAGGGTCGCAAAACTCAGACACGACTGAGGACACATGCACACAGAGCTTAGTAGGACATCCAGAATAAAGGGCTCCTAGCAGATGTTGACTATAGAACAAAATGAATAAACTTTCTTTCAGAATTCTTTATTGAAGTATAATATTGTACATACTCAAACAGGCATGCATCCTAAATGTACAGTTAGATGAATTTCTACAAACTTTGAATTCATCTGCATAACCAGAGCCCAAACCAAGAGACAGAAGAGTTCTGTGACCCCAGAAGTCTCCTTTATGTCCCTCTCTAATTGTTTTTCTCCAAATACGACCAGTATCTTGACATCTAATAGCATAGATAAGTTTTGCTTATTGTGAACTTTATATAAATGGATCATAGAGTATGTTTTCTTTTATGATTTCCTTCATTCAACATTATGGTTCTAAGATTCATTCCTATGGATGTATGCAGTTACTACTTGCTTATTCTGTGATGGAATGTTCTATATGGGTGCTATGGAATCAATATGTGGTTTATGCCCCCACTTTATATGCTGAAGCCCTAATCCCCAGTTTTATGGTAATTGAAGGTGGGGCTTTTGGGAAGTAATTAGGGTTGGATGAGGTAATGAGAGTGGGGCCTTCAGGATGAGACTAATGTCTTATAAAAAGGCCTCAAGCCTGAACAAGGAAAGACCATATGAAAATATAAGAGAAGATGGCTGCCTGCAAACCAGGAAGAAGGCCCTCACCAGACACCAAAGCTATCTGCATCTTGATCTTGGACTTCTCAGCCTCCAGAATTGTGAGAGGTAAATGCTTGTTGATTAAGACACCCAGATTATGGTGGTTTGTTAACGTAGCCCACACTGAGACATGGGGATATACCACAACTCACTTATCTGTTCAGCTCTCAATCCATTGGGCAGTTTCCAGTTTGGAGCTATTATGAAATGTACTACTTCAAATCATCTAATATGTATGTTTTTCTTTTGGATTATATCCCCAGGAAGGGAAATGCTGGTTACATATATTTCAGCCTAGGTAGAAACTACCAAAAAACTTTTCAGAGTGTTTATATCAATCCGTACACCCAGCAAGAGTGTGATTCCAGTTGCTCCATATCCTTGTCAACACTTAATGTTGTCTGTTGTTTTAATTTTAGTCATTTTGGGAAGTGTGTAGTGGGATCTCATTGCGTGTGTGTGTGTGTTTCTTTTATTTTGAGAAAATTGAAGATTCACTTGCAGTTGCAAGAAAGAATACAGAGATGCATATATTCTTTACTCATTTCCCCCCCCAGTGGTGATATTTGTGTGACTATAGCACAATATCACAACCAGAAAACTGTTGCTGGTACAATTTTACATTGATACATTTGTCAAAGGTCACCAGTTTTACATGTACTTATCTGTGTGTGTGTTGTCTAGTTTCATGTAATTTTACCATATACATACACTCAGTGAGCATCACCATAGTCAGAACACAGAATAGGCTATCACAAGGATCTCTCCTGCTGCCTTTTATATCCACTGCTGTCTCCCTCCCTTTCTCACACTCTCTCCCCTGCAACCATTAATTTGGTCGCCATCTCTTTATTTGCTATTTCAAGAATGTTATATATACCATGAAATTAAAAGACACTTGCTCCTTGGAAGGAGAGCTATGACAAACCTAGACAGTATATTAAAAAGGAGAGACATCACTTTGCCTACAGAGGTCCATACGGTCAAAGCTATGGTTTTTCCAGCAGTCATGTATAGATGTGAGAGTTTGACCACAAGGAAGACTGAACACTGAAGAACTGATGCTTTCAAATTGTGGTGCTGGAGAAGATTCTAGAGAGTCCCTTGGACTAGGAGATCAAACCAGTCAATCCTAAAGGAAATCAGCCCTGAATATTCATTGAAAGGACTGATGCTGAAGCTGAAGCTCCAATACTTTGGCCACCCTATGCAAATAGCTGACTCATTGAAAAAGACCCTGATGCTGGGAAAGATTGAAGGCAGGAGGAGAAGGGGATGACAGAGGATGAGATGGTTGGATGGCATCATCAATTCAATGGACATGAGTTTGAGCAAACTCCAGGACACAGTTAAGGACAGAGGAGCCTGGTGTGCTGCAGTCCACGAGGTTACAAAGAGTCAGACCTGACTTAGAGAATGAACAACAATATACGTAGAGTTATACAGTATGTAACATTTTGAGGTTTTTAAAAAAGCTTTCCTTATTTTTGGTTGCATTGGGTTTTAGTTTCGGCATTTGGAATCTTTTGTTGCAGCGCACAGGTTTCTTCTCTGTTTTCGGTTGGTGCACTGACTCCAGAGTGCATGGGCCCAGTAGTTGTGACACATAGGCTTAGTTGCCCCATAGCACGTGGGCTCTTAGTTCCCCAACCAGGGATTGAACCCACATCCCCTGCATTAGACGGTGGATTCTTAACCACTGGTTGTTGTTACTGTTCAGTGACCCCATGGACTGTAGCTACCAGGGTCCTCTGTCCATGGAATTTTCCAGGCAAGAATATTGGAGTTGGTAGCCATTCCCTTCTCCAGGGGATCTTCCCAACCCAGGGAATGAACCCGAGTCCCCTGCATTGCAGCCAGATTCTTTACCTTCTGAGCCACGAGGGACCACCAGTTTTTTATACTTAGCATAATTCTCTTGAGGGCCATCCAAAGTATTGCATGTATCAGAATCATTCCTTTTCATTGCTGAGTAGCATTCCATGAAAGAGCTTTTGAAAAGAGAACACGCATTCTTTCCCAAATAATCATAGTGGCTTAATTGATTTCTTTTATATTCAAGGGACAATAAGCTAGGCTTTCACATGTTATTTCATTTGTTAATTCAACCAATATTTTTGAAGTATCAACTGTGTGCCAAGCATCGTGCTAGATCCTGGGCATACAAGAGACACAAAAGGGCTCCACCTTGTAGGGGATTTTCTGGAGTCTACATGGGGAGATAGACATACATTTAATGAGACAATACAGTATTACCCATGCCAAGACAGTTATATATATATATTTCATTTAGGAATGAAGAAGGAAATCACTGACTTTATGAGGGTGGGGATGGAAGATGAGTCTAGGGGATATTTTGAGGGGCATGACACATAAGATAAGTCTTGGAAGATAAATGGTTTTCCTGATGGCTGTTGATAAAGGAGGAGAGAAGAGAAAAAGGGTTGTCAGAGCAGAAAGAGCAGCTTGGGTATAAAATGGAGGTGATAAGTTGTCTATACTCACTTCCAACCTCAGCACACCGTGACTAGCTAAGCCTGAAAAGTGGGTGAAGGTGGAAAAGATGGAGAATTGAGGAGTATTATCATCTTTCAGGAGCACAATCTTAAGGCAGACAGTCCCAAGCTGACGCCCAGAAACCATCAGAAGAATCCTGATACTTCAAGTTCTGTCGACTCCGGCCATGCTGACTTCTCAGTCCCTCTAGATGTGGCCAAAGACAATTGCTTGAGTTACACACCTTTTACACCTCTGTCTCGGGGACGTTAACCTCTCAGTTGTGCATAGCAACATGAAACACACATGCACACATCCATCCACCTACCCTGATGTTAAACAGTAAGCTTCTTTTTATCCCTTTGCCTGAAATGGAAGTGAGGAAGATTCTCTGAGTAATAATCACATAGGTCTTCTTGCTGCTCCTCCTATAGGACAGGCGCTGCCGTGTGCCTCCCATCTAGTCCCTCCTCCAAGTAGCCCTCTACTCTAAGGTAGGCATTATCATTATGCCCAATTTTTAGACAAGAAAACTGCAGCACAGTGAGGTTAAGTGAATCGGTCAAGGTTACAGAACTTATGAAAAGCAGGAAGTGAAAGCCTCTCAGTCGTGTCCGACTCTTTGTGACCCCATGGACTATACAGTCCATGGAATTCTCCAGGCCAGAATGCTGGAAGTGGGTAGCCTTTCCCTTCTCCAGGGGATCTTCCCAACCCAGGGATCGAACCCAGGTCTCCTGCATTGCAGGCGGATTCTTTACCAGCTGAGCCACCAGGGAAGCCCATACATGATTAGTCTCTGGAGTTCAGGCTATAGGCAGCTTTGTGGAAAAAGGGCGTGGGAGCTCTTCCTGAGACCTGAGAGGTCTCTAGGGCTCTGGATTCAGCCAAGGTGAATTCAGCTCACCTGGCAGGAAGTGCTGCCAGGATGAGAGATCGGAGACACATACTATTGCATTGAAGCAAGCTCAGTCCTCCTTTTAAGAGGCTAATAGGGTGAAAACACAGCTCTCACTAGTCTATGCATCTAAACCAACACAGTTGAACCAGTCCTCCTGCTCTCATGACAGTATTCAGCCCACAATTATTTCTCAATCATCTAAAGAGAGTCCATTACTTGTATATAAGAGTGAGGCAAAATCATACCCAAGGGGCATTTCTGAATATTGGCACATGTTGGCCCTACCTGGATTGTTCTGCCTTTTCCTCATCCAGTTTCCTCGGACCTCCTAGGATCCCAGCCCATGCCCACTGCAACCTCCCCTGTCCCCCGATATTTATCTTGATTCCCCAGGCTTGTTCAGAGCTCCTTTTTAGGTTTGCAGAGTATTTTATATTTTTCCCTCTGAGTTCTGATCATAATTTATAACATTATTATCTACTTAATAAACATCTTTTCAACTAAAATATAACTGTAGTAATGCTGAGACGATGTTTAGTTTTGCTTATCACTTTATATCTGTGATGCAGAGCCTGGCACATAGTAGGTACTCAATAAATGTCTCCTGAGTGGATGAATGAAAAACTGAGGGAATGAATAAACAAATTGGCAACAGCTTCATCCTAAAGGACCAGGTGTCATGTAATGACGTCAGTTCCCTGCAACATCTTGGCCCCTTTGATGCTCTGGCCTGCCTGAACACCCAAGGCACGATCTTTCAGACCAACTCATGAAGTCCCCAGGCTTCTGGGAGCCCAGCCAAGCCCAGCCCTGCTTGCCTGGCAAGCCTGTATTTCAGTTCCTCGGTTTGATTTCCATCATCATCCATTGCAAGTGGGAGTTGTTGATTTTCTTTAATTAAGGCTGGAGGGATGGCTTCCTGAGTGGGTAATATATTTCCGGAGTTCAGCATTTCATCCGCACAGCCCACATTTCACTCAGAAATGGGGCAGATTCATTAAAAGAATGGCCAGACGGCTTCCTCTTTGGTTGCTTATTTGCCTACGTTTAATGAATGAATAAATAACGTGCCTATTCATTACCAACTTTTGAGTGGAAATAATTACTGGGTTCCCTCATCTGCCTGGAATAATGTTCTTCACATTTGGAGCAGCTTCTGCCATTGGTCGCTGCAGTATTTCCCCATCAATGGGCCACAGGCATCCTCCAAGGGCTGATGTTCACCTCCAGCTCACCTCTGTGAGAAGCAATCGCTCTTCCAGCCCTCCAGGGTCCCATTTGGTGCACTGGCAATGCTCATTTGTGGAAGGAGACCCTAGGACCCTAAGAAGTAAATGAGACTGGTAGGTCCATTGATTCTCTGAGCACACCCTGGGGGTCCCTGGGGCATGATAGTGTAATTACTACTAAGAAAGTTTAAATTCCTGTGTACTTTGCCAAAAAGCATTTTCCAGACAAGAAAGTACTCAGTTGTGTCCTGCCTGTGACCGTGTGTTTAACTTCAGCTGCAGGAAGCCTAGAGGGCGGTCATGGTGACCCTTGGTTGATGAAAGGGGCAAGTGACTCCCGAGACTTCATCATGCATCTCAGTCACTGAAAATTATTAGCCAAGTGCCTATGCCGGGCGTGGATTAAAGATTACTGGATCCAAATGGTACTGAAGAATTTATTTATAGGGCAACAACGGAGAAACAGACATAGAGAATAGACTTATGGACAGGGGGAGAGGGGAAGAGAGGGTGAGATGTATGGAAAGAGTAACATGGAAACTTGCATTACCATATGTAAAGTAGATAGCCAATGCAAACTCTCTGTATGTCTTAGGGAACTCAAACAGGGGCTTTGTATCAACCTAGAGGGGTGGGATGGGGAGGGGGATGGGAGGGAGTTTCAAAAGGGAGGAGATATATGTACACCTATGGCTGATTTATGTTGAAGTTTGACAAAAAACAGCAAAATTCTGTAAAGCAATTATTCTTCAATAAAAATAAATCAATTTAAAAAAAAGATTACTGGATTCCCTCATCTTTATCTGGGTCTGTGCTAATGCTGCTCAGATGGTCTCCCAGCCTCTTCACGACTTTGCCAGTTTTATTCTCTTCATGGCTGCACGGTGGTCTTTCAAAAACACAGGCATCATCATCACAACCCCCTGCTGAGAATCCAGAGTTTTCCCAGCGATTTCAGGATTCAGGACAAAGTCCTCTGCAGGACCCGCAGGGCCCTCCATGAGTAATTCAGCCCTCGCCTATTCTCCAGCTTCTTGTCTGCCTCCTCTCTGTCTCGCTTCATCATCTGCCTGCTACATGAAATGACATGCAGTGCCTTGAAGGGATTCCATGTTTCCCACCTCTAAGTTTCTGCCTACACATTATGCTCCACCTCTGCCCTGTGCCCATCTTGTAGGCTTGGAGATGCTAGATCAAAGACTACTGATTCAAATCCCTAGAGAGGATATGCAAATTGCATAACGTTATGATGGGAGCCAGGCATAAGGTGATAGGGAGGGGTGGGGAGTGTGGCAAACTGGAGAATGCCTGCCCTCTCTAAAAGGCACAGCTACTGCTCTGCCACACCCAACTGCAGCACACTGGGGTGTGGACCCAGTGTTTTCAGATTCATGACTTTTCAAGAGAAGTTGGGAATCTGAATCTTTATTTGAAATTTTCCAATTTTTTAAATGTGGGAAACTACTTCTTATTAATTTAATTTTTAAGACTGTGGTGGTGTGAGGGGCAACCGTGGTGGATCGGGGCTCTAAGCATAGATCGCAGATGTTAATCCTTGACTCTTAACCAAAACTCTTCCTTGTCATGGAAAGTTAGGAACAGGGAGCCTCCTTAGTGAAGCCATTGCTTCTTTGTGTCTGCCTTACAATTTATAGCTCAGTTGATTACTCCATGGGCCAATCTTTGTATCTCTGGAAGTTAGCATCATATATGGTGCATGTCATGCTCAGTAAATGTAGGATGGATAGACAAATAATTGAAAGAACAAATGAATAAAGCCATATTTTTTCCCATCTATAAGCTTATAAGTTATACCCAGTTCAGAAAGACTGAGGGATATTGTCATATCTTTTTTAATGGTCAGGAAAAGAACAGTCTTATACAACCAACCTTCAACTCTGGTCATAAAAGGAGTTGGCAGCCATCTGTGAAAAGCTATTTGAGAGAGAACACTCAGTTCCCAGTCCCACTGCCTAAAAATATCCACCATCTTTTGGATCTGAAATTCCACTATTAACACCTAAATGATCGCAGCATATAATATTACCTTCGGAGGTCTCCTTGGGCAACTAGACCTTCCCTGGCAGGAAATGTAGGAACTATGGTCTGCTCCTGAGAGCTAATATAAAAATGTTCACGGTCCTTTTCCCATTTATGTCTCAACTCGTGGTGTGACCTTAAACAACTTTCTTCCCTTCTTATGACCAAGTTGCCCATCTGTGAGGAGAAAATTGAGAGCAGGTATTGTCTGAGGTCTCTATTATTCTTGACGTTTGATGTGAAATGAGATAAGTGCTAAATTAGAAACTCAAAGTCAAGAAGGAATTGGGTGAGTGAATGACATGGGCTGGGCGTGGAAGCCAACAATCCATGGTTTTACATAAAATATATCCATTGTTTAGATGTCAACAACTAAACATTTAAACAAGCCAACAAATCAAAGCAGTTGTAGCAAAACATAACATCGATGTTAACAATATCGGATCCATCTCTGAACCAATCACTGGGGGTGGGGAGGATGAAAGCTGATTGGCTAAACCTGCACTGCATGTCCACTTCTCTTGAGATGATTCGCTAAGTCCAAATCAGGAAAAATTAGACAAAAGCTACAGATACTTTCTATAAGCCACAAACTGAAGAGAATAATATTATCAGGCTTCCTGCTGTTTTTTTTTTTTTTTTCTTCCTAGAGTCATGGGTTGTTTGGCTCAAAATGGCTTGATTTGAAGAAACCCATATACCTATTTTAAGTGGATCTTTCCTTCCCCACAGAGGATTTCTGCAGCCTCTTCTCAAGGAGGCGGTGGTCCTTAATGATCCATGTACTCTCACTTCTAGAACTGCCAGTCACGGAGCAAGTCTGTTCTGGGAGACTCTGGTTCACTTCTCAATTATTCTGGGGACTAGCTTTTGTTTATTTTCTTCTCTCCAAAGCATCTATATTTCATTCTTGCAACTTTTCCATATCAGCACAATCGGTGGTACTAGCACCAGACTCCTCCTGTGCATTGCCTCCTTCCCAATCAACTCTATTTATACTAATATAATTTATTTTGGTTGCCTGTTTTCCATTTGGGAGATCAATACACATTTAAATGAGAAGTGAAAGTATTTGCAGCCACATCAACTGTTGATCAGACACAGGGCAGGCTGCTTGGTTCTGTCTTGCAGACGAGCCCTCAGTGGGGTTGTCCGGATCTCATCTTCCCACAGAAAGGGAGAGATGGAGAGAAAGGAAGAGAGGGAGAAAGGGAGGAAAGAAAAGAAGGAAGTGGACAGCAAGGAGGAAAGGAAAAAGGAGGGGGGAAGGTGGGGGGTAAGGAGGGAAAAGAAAAAAAAGGAAAAGGAAAAGAAAGAAAAAGGTGGCCAAACTAGCTTTCCAGTTTTGTTGGCAAATGCTGAACACTTCTTAAACTTTTATCCAGGTTGCTGTATGTTGAGACCTGACAGAGGATGAGATGATTGGATGGCATCACTGACTTAATGGACACAAATTTGAGCAAGTTCCGGGAGTTGGTGATGGACGGGGAAGTCTGGTGTGCTGCAGTCCAAGGGGTCACAAAGAGTAGGACACGACTTAGTGACTGAACAACAATCAGTAAATGCCTATGTGCTTGCCCCCGTCCCAGCCACTGGTTTTCCTAATAACTATTGAACCAATGAGACATCGATTCCCCTGTCCATGGGAACCTCCTTCTCTCCCCAGTAGTGAAGATTGCTGCCACGTCCTTGTGCTGTCTGCCATGCATGGTGGGGTGTCTCTCCAGGAACTGTGATTTTGATGTGTAAGATTTTGATGTGTAAGACGTGTAATACTCGTTCAATAAACTATTAATGTCTCTGTCACTGTCTCCTGGCTCCTCCTTCAAGGCTGGGCAACTCCAAGGCTTATAGGTCTTCCGGATGCAGTCCTTCAGATGCTCTCAACAGTGATGGGTTTGAGGGCCAAGTCCTCCTGACTTGGACCAAATCCTGAGTACCTGGGGGTTGTGGGGAGAGACAGTCCTTTTGTTTAGACTCAGTGGCCCTCTTTCACTTAGTTCTCACTCTAGACACTTCCTGCTTTTTAAAGAGGAGCAGATGGTTGTAGCAGGCATTTTTCCAAAGAGAACCCAGCCAGGTCTAGCACATGTGGTCCATCAGAGGAGTGAGGAATTAAGAGTCAGAGTTGACTCTGCTTCTCCAAGCTTCCACCCAGGCCTGTGATTCTGTCCTCAGAGCTGGCCGTGGCATTTCAATTGATGGGGAAGTTATGGTTAATTTAATCAACGGAACTGTATATTTGGTGCTCCATCTGGATGAAAACACAGCTTCACACATCAAATCAGATATAGAAATCAATTCTGAATAATTGAATATGTAAATATATAAAAGAAATTGGAAAGAAAATAAGAGACCATATGTATAAACTTGTGATGCGAGAGACCTTCTTAAGCTAGACAGAAAGTCCAAAAGCTGAAAAATAGATGATAGAAAAACATATTACAATTTTTTTTAAACCTGTTCAACCAAAGACCACATGAAATCGAAAGGCAATATTAGATACAAATTGAATGTTTGCAATACACGTGACTGACAAAAGGTGACTATTCTTAACAGCTAAAGGGCTTCTATAACCCAATAAGAAAGGAGATAAACAACCCAGTTTAAAACTGGGCAAAGCACATGAGCAGGAACAAGCAAATTGTGAGCACGAGGCCAATAAACCTATGAACATTGGCTCAATCTCACTGATAACCAGAAAAAGGTAAATTAAGATAACCATGTGGCCCACCCTTCTCCTATTTGTGGTATAATTGATAGACTGATATATGCCAGTGTTGGTAAAGCTGTGTGTGTGTGTCTAGCCATTCAGTCACGTTGGACTCTTTGCAACCCCATGGACTGCAGCCCATCAGGCTTCTCTGTGCATGGGGATTCTCTAGGCAAGAATACTGAAGTGGGTTGCCATGACTTCCTCCAGGGGATCGCCCAACCCAGGGATTGAACCCAGGTCTCCCGCATTGCAGGCGGATTCTTTACCAGCTGTGCCACCAGCTGGTAAGGGTGTGGAGGAACACAATTACACAACCCCATGTGCAACTCATTGGAAAAGACCCTGATGCTGGGCAAGATTGAAGGTGGGAGGAGAAGTGGACGACAGAGGATGAGATGGTTGGATGACATCACCGACTCAATGGACATGAGTTTGAGTAAGCTAAAGAGTTGGGGATGGACAGGGAAGCCTGGTGTGCTGCAGTCCATGGGGTCACAAAGAGTTAGACATGACTGAGAGACTGAACTGAACTGATGTACAACTGGGGGCTTCTCTGGTGGCTCAGATGGTAAAGAATCCACCTGCATTGCAGGAGACCTAGGTTCAATCCCTGAGGTGGGAAGATCCCCTGAAGGAGGGCACAGCAACCCACTCTAGTATTCTTGCCTGGAGAATCTTCCTGGACAGAGGAACTTGGTGGGCTACATTCCATGGGGTCACAAGAGTCGGACACAACTGAGCGACTAAGCACAGCACATGTACAACTGGTTGAAACTGCATAGGTCTTTTGCAATATAATTCTAGCAATATTGATTAGAATTCAATATATTTTTACCATTAGGGTCAGCAATTCTTTTCTGGAAGTACATATTCCAGAAATAAAAGTTGTGCAAAGGCTAATTTGTAGAAGGACACAGAGGCAGATGAGAGAATGAGAGAGAGAGGCTGAGAACCATTCTGAATGTCTATCAAAAGGAAGAAGACTTAAAACATAGTAAACCCTACAAAACAACATGATAGTAGTCATTTAGAAAAATGAGTCAGATGTATAACAAAAAGCAAAGAGGAAACGATTTATTTAGCTGAGTTCATGATACTGAACGTGGAGGTTCGGAGCCAGCCCACCTGGATTTGCTGCTCTCCTTCAGCATTGATGGCTCAGATGGTAAAGAATCTATGTGCAATGCAGGAGACTGGGTTCGATCCCTGGGTTGGGAAGATCCCCTGGAGAAGGGAGTGGCAACCCACTCCAGTATTCTTGCCTGGAGAATCCCAGGGACAGAGGAGCCTGGTGGGCTCAGTCCATGAGGTCACAAAGTGTTGGACACGACTGAGCAACTAACGCTTTCACTTCGTCATTTATTAGCTTGTAAGGTAATTAGCGTCACTGTGCCTAGGTTCTCTCTGTCAGCTGGGAAAACTACTGGGGAGATTAGAAGACTTATTATGTAAATTGCTTAGAACTGTGTCTGGTACCTAGTAAGCTTTAACAATTGTTAGGTGTTATTATTCATGACATATAACTCCACTTTTTGTGATGCAGTTAAAAAGAAAAAAAAAACCTACCCATAGATATAGATGTTCCTAGTGTTTGAATAAGGGGCAATGTACCAGATTTAGGACAAATGAGATTTAAAGGGGAAGATGAATCACTTTATCACTATAGTCTCACTATTGAAATGTTACAACTAAGACAGGTGATATTCAACAGTTAGGCAATCTTTGGGCTATAGCAGTTGAGAAAAAACTGAAATATTTTTGTACCAGTCAGGAAAGAATGTCCCTGCTCTCCTGACCCTCCAGGGCCCTTTCCTAGAGTCTCTCCCTGCAGCCTTCCCCATGATCCAGCATGGAAAGGGTCACTGCTTTGTCTGCCAGATCCCTGCTCCAGTCTCAGGCTTTGAGCCCTTGTCTATCATAGTTGTGTATTCTGAATATCGCCCCTGAAGACAGAGATGTGTTTAATAATGTAATTTTAAAATAAATCAATAAACTGTAACGTGGGATATAGTGCAAACCTCCATTTCTGCATCTTGGTGATCTTCACCAAAGCCCAGGCTGACTTGTGTGATTTGCAAACTGCTTCCCTCTCCACCCTCAGTTCTTCCTGACAGTGATATTCAAATTACTTCCCATCTGAAGCTAGCACGGTAAATAATTGAACCTCTAAAAGAATATTAAAGAACTAAAAAAAAAAAAAAAAAACCACACCGAAACTATTACCTTCACATGCTTTACTGCAACCTACAGGGTGTCTTCCTGAGATTCACTGCTCAAAATCTCTTGAGCCCCAGAAGTCTTTCAGAATAATACCAGGAAATGAATACCTACCTGGTAATGCATTATAATTTCTAGGTCTAGCTGTGGATGGAAGCCAAGCCTAAGTTTGTACAAGTTGGAAAAGGATGAAATGTCCCTGGCTCCAAATAAACAGCAGTGCCAATAAGAGATTTTAATGTGCTTTATCCCCAGAAGCCTGGAAGAAGTGAGCAGGAAGATTAGAAAACCAGTCTGAGAGGGCAAAGCAAGGCTCTCTAAGCTGTCTTTTTGTATGGGGGTGGGAAGCAGTAGGAAAGAGGGGGAAGCTTCTATTTAAAAGCACTAGCGACACTGTTTCAATCCTGGAAACTATGTGTCAGGACTTTTGAGGATACTCTGAGGGGACCCATTTCACAGATGTGGAAACTGAGGTAGAAGGAAGGTAACTCTTTTGCCAACAGGTCTCAAAAGCAATACACCCTGGTAGGCAGGATGTGAAAGCAGTTGCCTCTGTCACTGAAGTCTGCACTCGTCCTCTAAAAAGGTGTTTTCATCTCCAGGAAACAGAGAGTCACAGAAATGATGGTGAGACAGGTAGGTCTCTGAGATGTTTCAGGATCAGGTTCATTTGCTAGTCCCTGGATTAAATCTGTCTCGTCAAAGCTATGGTTTTTCCAGTTGTCATGTATGGATGTGAGAGTTGGACTATAAAGTAAACTGAGTGCCAAAGAATTGATGCTTTTGAACTGCGGTGTTGGAGAAGACTCTTGAGTCCCTTGGACTGAAACAAGATCAAGCCAGTCAGTCCTAAAGGAGATCAGTCCTGAATATTCATTCGAAGGACTGGTGCTGAAGCTGAAGCTCCAATACTTTGTCCACCAGATGCAAAGAACTGACTCATTGGAAAAGACCCTGATGCTGGAAAAGTTTGAAGGCAGGAGGAGAAGGGGAGGACTGAGGATGAGATGGTTGGATGGCATCACTGACTCAATGGACATGAATTTGAGCAACCTTCGGGAGTTGGTGATGGACAGGGAAACCTGGCGTGCTGCAGTCCATGGGGTCGCAAGGAGACAGACAAGACTGAACAACTGAACTGAACTGCATTAAAAATTAGTCCACTTCTGGGTGAAGCAATTTCTAGCTCATGATATGTCTCGGTTAATTCAGGGCTAGCTGATTCATTTGTTCATTTGGCAAAGCCTGGTCTTCTCCCAGCAGCACATACACACCTGCCTTGTTCTGGCCATATTTACCTGCCCTTTGCCACTGCTTGTGTGGGGGAGTGACTTTAGAATGAAGATACCACAAGGATACCAGGAGTTCCCACCGTGGGCTCCAGTGTGGGATTGAAGTGAGAGGAGGCAAGATCCCATGGGCACCTGGTGCTCCTTGGAAGAGATGTACCATGATCATATTTACGTAGGACAGTAATTCTTCACCTCCTGAAATGCAATACAATGTTAGGCAAAAGTTCATTTTTAATGCTCCAGTTTCTTAGGAGAGATTTTTCCTGGGGCTATATTTCCTCAAATTTTCAAGGTGATCTGTAGCCCCTAAGAGGTTAAAAACCAACTGTTGTGTGGTCCCTCAATCAGATGTTAGGACATTTACCTCCATCCAGTCCTTTTTTACCTTAACAGATATTAATTCTTCCTATGGGGGAGTCCAGGTCCAGGTGCAAGGACTATTATGGGGCATCAGATTGATGCTCCCTCTTTTATGGAGCTTGCATGTGAGTTAGACAGACATTAAATGATTCACCTGGCGACTCATTAATATGATGGTGTGAAGAGCTTCAAAAAATAAGGACAGAGAGCTATGGGGATGTTTCCTGGTCTAGTCTGGTTAGAGATGGATTCCTTGAGGCGGTGATATTTAGGCTGAGCTCTGAAGCATGAATAGTCAGGAGATGAAGGGAGAGCTGAGTAAACAGTGCTGTAAATTCTGGCGACTCCAAATGTGGTCTTCAGACCAGCAGCATCACCTGGGAATTGGTTAGAAATGCAAAATTGCGAGCCTTTTTCTGGATGCAGTAAATAAGAATCTGAAGTTTTTAACAAGATCCCCAGGTGATTTATATTTGCACTGAAGTCTGAGAAGTGCTGCTCTGAAGAGAAGAACAGCATCTGAGGGACTGCCAGGAAGGTTGGGTGTTCCTAGAACTTGGAGAGAAAGAATTGGTGGTGATGGTAGAGATGAAGTTGGAGAGAAGAGGCAGGGGCAGACTCCATCAGATTCTCATAGCCACCTTGAGCAAAAATGAAATATTTGAAGGCAAATAAATGATTAGGCTTTGGGCAAGAACTTTTGAAACCCTAATTTGGCAGCTTGAGTGATGGGATTGTATATACACAATGAGTGTGGAAAATAGCAAATACTGTGGTTATCCATCTTCCCTACCATACTTACCACACATCACCTCTGTTTCCTCATCTGTAAAACAGGGTAACAAAGCCTCTGTTTCGGGATTATTGGCTTCCCTGGTGGTTCAGACAGTAAAGAATATGCCTACAATGCAGGAGACCAGAGTTCGATCTCTCGGTTGGGAAGATCCGCTGGAGAAGGAAATGGCTACCAACTCCAGTATTCTTGCCTGGAGAATTCCATGGACAGAGGAGTCTGGCGTGCTACAGTCTATGAGGTCACAAAGAGTCGGACACGACAGAGCGACTAACTCTTTCACTTCACTTCACTTTGGGATAGTTTAATGGATCATTTGGAGAAGGAAGTGGCAACCCACTCCAGTGTTCTTGCCTGGAGAATCCCAGGGGCGGGGGAGTCTAGCGGGCTGCCGTCTCTGGGGTCGCACAGAGTCGGACACGACTGAAGCGATTTAGCAGCGGCAGCAGCAGCAATGGATCATTGCCTACCACACTCATAGATGAGGGTTTGATGTACAGAAAGTATTTTACAAATGAGTTTGTTTCTCACTGATTCAACAGATATTTGTCCTGGTTCTTCATCTTAAGCCCTTGAAATAGTAGCTGAAGATGCTTCAAGGAACAAGACATGACCTATAGCCTCAGGGAGTCAGCATCACGGTAGGGTAACTGGGACGCCAACAGGCAATTAGGATAGAGTGATAGGCATGAAGGCAGGAGAGTATAGGGGGCTGGAGGAGAGAACACAAGATGGATAACATGGACTCCAGGGAGCTTGGGCACTGCCTTGTGGAGGAAGGGATGTCTAGGCTGAGCCTGGAGAACCCAGGAGAGCTGGAGTCAGGTAGCCCTGGGAAGAGGGAGGTGAGGATGAGACCTGGAGAGGCACTGACAACATCCAGAATCAAAAAGGGAATCCAGTGCAAAGATGCAAAGAAAGAAAGAAAGCCCATGAACAGAGGCTTCAGACAATGAGAAACCTGAATAGCTCTGTGATTGGAAGCAGAGCTCAGACACTTTCCCATCCAGAGAAATGCAATCTGAAGCCATGAGCTGCCACCTATCCATCAGAAGGGCAGTGCAGTAAGACAGGAGTCAAATGCTGAGGAGCATGGAGCTGGGAACCCTCCTTCCTTCCTGGTGGGGATGTAAACTGGCAAAACCATTCAGCAAAGCTGTCTGGTGGGATTTGGTGAATGTAGGCATGTGGCCTATCACCTGTGAATCTGTCTCCTGTGTGTACACCCTGGGAGAGGGTGATAGATTCATAAAGGGGTGAGTTTATAGCATCAGGTTTGTTTGTACTACCAAGAAATTGGAGGGAACCCAGGTGTCCATCATTAGGAGCTTGGGTAAATAAAATGTGATAAATGCACGTGGCAAAAAAAGCATACAGCATAAGGAATTCACAAGCTAAATATATAGCAAGCAATATAGATAGATCTTAAAACAGTGTTGAGTGAAGAAAGCCTCAGGATGTGGGTTATAACACAATGCTATTTATGCTAATTAAAAACACATTCACAATCAAAATAACTCTGCATATTTTAGAATATTTACAAATATCTATCAAACAGATGAGAGAGGCAAATGATATTGGGGACTAGGTGTGCAAGGGAAGAAATAAATGAATAATACAATAAGATGGGGGCCATCCATTGACCAAGTATGATGATGTGCCATGGGCTAGAGAATATGATTAATTCAGCTCTGTGTTCCTGGGATCCAATAAACACACAATCAGTCAAGAAAAGAGTGCGGGGGCGGGTGGGGGGGGGGGGGAAGGATGGGAATACAGTGTTGCAGGCAGAGAGAATAAGTATAATACAAGTACAGTTTCCAGAGGTGAAAGAGAATGTGATGCATTCTGGACACAAAAGAGTTCAGTCAGGCTGGAGCACTGTAAGGAGAGACCAGACTATCAAGGGTCCCTGAAGCCATGCTAAATAATCGAGATTTATCTTAAGGTCATAGGGTATCACTGAAGGATTATAAGTGATATGATTCTGTTTTCAGTCCAAACTCTAGCAACAAGAGAGCAAGGCATTCAGCTTGAGTCAGAGGCTCAGAGCATTTATTTGTATTCACGTGGTATATTTATCAAGTGTTAATGAAACAGGCTTTGGGAATCTTAGCATCCGAATTATGGACTTAATTTTTTCCCACTTTTAAACAAATTATGACAGTTATTGACATTTGCATCAGTAGCAACACATAAGAGGCAATGCACAGAGTCATACTTATTATGTGACCTTGAGCATAAATAAGTCGCTTAGAGTCCTTATCGGTAACAACAGCAACCGCACACAAGCACTCCCTAAAATCCAGTCACTGTTGACATTAAGCAGACATTAACCCTAGATCTTCACAAGAACCTTATGAAATAGATATTATTTCCATTTTATATGAACAAGAAACCAAAATGGAGATAGAGGTAATAAGTGACTTGCCCAAGGTCATTAACATGAGCTAGGTGAGGCTGAAACAAGCAATTCCATTATTAGGCTGTTTAATATCTCATTATACTGCCCTTACATGGCTCACTTCAGGGTTTGGGCGTTGAAACAGTTCCTGCATATAGGCTAGCTGGCACAATAGAATCCAGAATTCTAGAACGAATGATCTCTGGGCTCTACTGGAACTGTACCCATGTTTTATTCACCCTGAATAGTTTTTAAAAATGTTTTTGTATTAATGGTCTATATTTGAAATCAGATTTTACACAATAATCCAGAATTTTATTTTCTTGTAAAAACTTAGAAAATTTGGAAGGATTGATCTTCCATACCCTTCTGGAAAAATCAGTATGAGCTGAGGAGCAGCTACTTATTTATCAGGACATATACTTTCCAATTTTCCATATTCCTCACTCTTCTCTAGTGCATCAGTAGTATTTTTTCTCATTCTCTTTAACCACCTAGCAGTAACAGACTTTGATGTTATGATGTAGGCAATAATGATCTAATCACAGAGTAGATAAAATAGTCCATGATTTTAAAAAATCAAAGATTGACCTATCTCAAAATGTGGAAATTGAAATCTTCCTGGAGACTTACTTCCCTGGTCTCAACCCTTATTGGTCATTTTCTCTTTGGCCTTAATTTCCTCTTTTACAAAATAGCCAAGTGATACAACAGTAAGTATCATCAAAGCATGAGCATTGGAATTGTTCCTTTAGAAGCTGAATGCTAGGCTCAACTTTCCCAATAACTCCCTGTTCATTCAAATCTAATTACAAAATGATTTTTAATCATTGTAAAATAAATTCACTCTTCATGTCTGGAAATGTTAAAGCCCTAATTTAACAGCAACAACCAAAAAAATACCTTCTAATGGATTTGCACTAAGAAACAGAACATGGCCTGTGTTGTCAGATGTTCAATAATTTAACTGCAAATGAAGTGTGCAAAATACAATATTTGTGTCATAAACCACCCGGCTTGTCACATAATAGATTTTTGAAGAGTCACGTTTCATGACACTGAACCATGTTATGTTGGAACAGTGGAGTAGCCAAATTGAGGTTTATAGGTTCCATTTGCTTATGTAGAAAAGGACTGAGTCGCATTTCATCCAGTGGCAAGGAGCATGGGAATGCAATATTTCTCTGGATCCTGGCATTTGAAAGCAGTGGCTGGAATCTTTCCAAACAAATTGGAAAATGTAACTCATGTTCAAGATTTTCTATATGATGAGATGTGGTTTGGGTTACTTTTACAAGTCTAGAAGGATTTTGTGGTTTCTTTGGTATCACTGACTGTGGTTGGCAGAGTAACAGTCCTCCCAAAGATGCCCTAGTTTTAATCCCCGGAACCTGTAATTATGTGAGGAGGTGGACGTGAAAATCACTTAGTCATGTCTGACTCTTTGCAACCCCAAGAATTCTCCAGGCCAGAATACTGGAGTGGGTAGCCTTTCCCCTTCTTCAAGGGATCTTCCCAACCCAGGGGTCGAACCCAGGTCTCTTGCATTACAGGCAGATTTTTTTTACCAGCTGAGCCACAGGGAAGCCCAAGAATACTGGAGTGGGTAGCCTATCCCTTCTCCAGTGGATCTTCCTGACATAGGAATTGAACTGGGGTCTCCTGCATTGCAAGTGGATTCTTTACCAGCTGAGCTGCCAAGGAAGCATGAAATTTATGTGAGGAAACATGGCAAAAGTGAATCAGGATTGTAGAGGAATTAAGTTGCTTATCAGCTGGCCTTATGAGCTTATGATCAAGAGATTAGCCTAAATTCTGCAGATGGGCCCAATATAATCACAAGTGTCCTTAAAAGTAGAAGGCAGGCAGAGGAACAGAGCCAGAGAGAGAGATGTGATTATGAAGAAGGACAGAGTGAATGTGTTGTGCAAAGAACTTGATCTTCCATTGGGGGCTTTGAAGTTGGAGGAAGAAGACCATAGCCATGGAATGCTGGCAGCCTCTATAAGCTGGAAAAGACCAGGAAAATGGAATCTCCCTGAAAGAATGGAAGGCAGCCCTGTAGATACCTCCATTTTTAGCCCGCTGACGTTTTCTGGGCTCTTAACCTACAGAACGGTAAGATCGTAAATTTGTGTTAAGTCTGTGGTAGTAGTGATGGTGGTGGTCAAGTCACTAAGTCTTGTAAGACTTGTAAGATTCTTACAACCCCATGGACTGTAGCCCGCCAGGCTCCTCTGTCCATGGAAGATATTGAAGTGGGTTGCCTTTTCCTTCTCCAGGGGATCTTCCCAACTCAAGGATCAAACCAGGTCTCCTGCATTGCAAGCAGATTCTTTACTGACTGAGCTACGAGGGAAAGCGCTGCTAAGTCTATAGCTGGAGGTACGGTCACAGCAGCAGCAGAAAACTAGTACACTGACATTAAAACCATGCCCATAGGAAGAATAATAGAGGACCACACAGTCTCCTTTCACTCAAAATTAGTAGATTAGTCCCTGGTGGACCAGTAGTTAAAGAACCCGCCTGCCAAAGCAGGAGACGTGGTTCCATCCCTGGGTCGGGAAGATTCCCCTGGAGAAAGACATGGCAACCCACTCCAGTGTTCTTGCCTGGGAAATCCCATGGACAGAGGAACCTGGTGGGCTACAGTCCATGGGGTCGCAAAGAGTCGGACACGACTCAGCAACTAAACGACAACATGCAAATATTACCGTATTTCCTCAATTTTGCAATGCTTATTTTTTTTTTTCAAATTTTAGCAGTTTTCAAATCAGGATGTATCTTAACAATGGAAAAAAACAGTTAATAGAGGTTTTTTCCTCAAATCTTTCTAACAAAATTGAAAGATATTATTAAATAGATTGTACATTTTAAAATCTTTAGCACATTAAAATTGTACAGAGTAGTCGTTTCATGAAGCAAGCAGGTGGAATTCAATTCAACAAGCATTGATTGAGTATCTTTTCTGTGCAAAGCATGTTGCTAGGCACCTAGGTGGGCTGGACCTGAAAAGAGGACCACTTCTTTCTCCAAGATTTTCTCACAAAAATGGAAAAAAATGACCTCTGCATGATAAATTATACTAAAATGCAGACTCATACTGATTATGGCTTCAAACACAAAATGCTAGGCTCAGGGACCAGGCCTGGCTAGTTTATCTCCAAGCTCCCTGGATCTAGCCTGGGGGTCCTAGCACAGAGAAGGTGCTCCTTTGACTGACTACATAAGTGTTTTAGAGCAGCAGTCCCCAACCTTTATGGTGCCAGGGACCGATTTTGTGGAACATAATTTTTCCACTATCTGGGGTTTGGGGGTATGGCTATGGGACAATTCATGCACATTACATTTATTGTGCACTTTATTTCTAATCTAAAGTCACCACTGACCTTACAGCAGGCACTGGTCCACAGCCTGAAATTTGGGGACCCCTGCTTTAGATGCCTGGAGAATCCCAGGGACGGGGGAGCCTGGTGGGCTGCCGTCTATGGGGTCGCACAGAGTCGGACACGACTGAAGCGACGCAGCAGCAGCAGCTTTGGATGCATCATCTCATGTTTCCACCAGGTGGATTACACTGTGTCCCCATTTTACCACTGAGGAAATCAAGGCTTAGAATGAGCAACTAATTAGCCCAGACACACAGCTGCTAACAGCTTATTCCAGGGTTTCTCAGCCTCAGTACTACTGATACTTTGGGCTAGAGAATTCTTTGTGGCGGGGAGGGGCTGCCCTCTACACTGTAGTATGTTTAACAGCATCCATGGCCTCTCGTCTTGGGCTGCCGGTAGCACACTCCCCTCCACTTGTGACAACCAAAAACGTTTCCAGATGCTGACACGTGTCCCCTGGCAAAAGTCTCCCAATTGGGGACTTAAAGAAAAGGACACTAGCATGAAAGTAGGTGAAGCCTTAAGATATTAACATGTTCCCCATATCTTTCATTCTCTTCCTTTAAAGAGTTGGAGCCTAATTCCTACCCTCCTGAGAGTGGGGAGAACTTAGTGACTTGCTTCTCAGAAATGGAAATATGGTGGACATCATAGGGACATATGAGGTTAGTTATAGAAGGCACATTGGGATCCTCTTTCTTCCCTGAAAATGCATGCTCTAGGGGAGGTTGCCTGCTATGTCAGGAGAACACATAGGCAGCCCTATGGCCAGTGAGGAATGGGACCTGCAGCCTACAGCTAGTGAGGAGTTGGGGACCTAGTTAATTGCTTTGGAGTGAACCATCTTGGAATTAGGTCCTTCAGCCCCAGTCAAGCCTTCAGGTAACTGAAGCCTCAGCTGACACCTTGATGACACTCTCTTGAAAGACCCTGGGCCAGACTCACCCAACTAAGTCAGCCTGGGATTCCCGACCCTTGGAGATTCACTGGAGTAATAAGTGTTTGTGTTTTAAGCTTTGCTAAGCTTTAGACTATTTGTTATGTGGCAAAAGGTAACTAATACAAAACCAATGACATGTTGAGGGAGAGAGGACATGGTCTGGAAGGTCTAGTGTTTGGGGTGCATAGCAGAGGGGGATGGAAAGAAGGCAAAGAAGATAAACTGGAAAGGCAGAGAGAAGTCAGGTTGTAAAGGATCTTGAAATGCATGCTTAGGAACTGACCTTCCTTCTGATGGCCACTGGGGCCACAGGTTTTGTGCATTTTCCATCTACGCAAATCTGGACACTTTTCTGTTAGTCTCCCAAAGGCATCTCCTTGCTTTAAGCATAAAAGATAAACACCAAGTAAAGCCGGGAGGGCCTTTCATTTTCTTCTAACAAGTCAGCCTAATCTTCTGCCACTCTGTTGCAGTACCGTTCCCACCTTCTGGATTCCCTGGACCAACTGTCCCCTTTTTGAAGCCCTTTTCTGTCCTTCGCAATCAGGGGAGGTGTCCCCCCAGGCCCCTGCTCACATACTCCTGTTTTAGTCTGGGCAGATCTTTCTCCCGGTATTTTTGCAATTTTTCTGGACTAAATGGGCTGCAACTTATCCATTTCTGTAGTTCTCTCCCCTACCTTGACTTGACATGGTCATTGGCTTCATTTTTTTTTTTTAATCTCTGAAGAGGGTAGGTGTTTAATAAAGGTTT
Organism: Budorcas taxicolor; assembly: GCF_023091745.1. NCBI lineage: Eukaryota > Metazoa > Chordata > Mammalia > Artiodactyla > Bovidae > Budorcas > Budorcas taxicolor. Next base: position 27,571,861 of record NC_068911.1, read on the forward strand.
GTTGAACAAGAGAGTGAATAAATGACAGCTGAGTTTTGCTGACTGCTGCATCTGGAGAAATTTGTGTCCTTTGGTAGCTGGGTGATTTGTCTTTGATGGCTTCTGAAGAAAAATAAGTCCGGTATTAAGGAGTCTTATCTTGCCCAATGGATGTATGTACCCTGTATTTGTGCTGGACATAAACACGGATATAGCAATTGCAGGCTCCTTCTCCACAAATCACTGGGCCAGTTCTCCTCAGAGCAGACCAAGAGGCATTATCCTTGCTTTGAAACATGACCTAATTTTACTGACTCATGGGCAGAAATCCTGAGATTCTGGTCCCTTTTCACCAGTGTCCTCAATTTTTTCTCATATGACAGGGGAAAAAATAAATAAAACAACCTACCCATAACCTGATCATTTTCAAACAAGTTTGTTCCTATTAAGTCTTTGTTTGGTTGCTGAGTCACGTCTGACTCTTTTGCAACCCCCATGTCCTGTAGCCCACTATCTCTGTTCATGGGATTTCCCAGGCGAGAATACTGGATGGGTTGCTAGCTCCTGCTCCATGTTAACTCTTTAGAGTCCATTAACTGTCGTGGTGTCTGTAAACTGGATTTGTTTCTGTAAACTGGGCTTGGCTTCAGGATATGAGCTGGCAGAGGCTCTGAAGTGCTACGGAACTATTAAGGCAAATCAGTGAGCCTGAAATTTGAGAATTACGTAGGACAGAGGTCAGCAGACGAGTCCACAGGCCAAACCCAGCTCTATTTTCACGACCTTGAGCTATGAGTGAGTTTTGCATTTTTGTAATGGTTACATTTCAATGACTATATAAGTACCCAGGAAATAGCTTCGATTTTACCTCTTTCTTTGCAAAGCCTATTTACTATAGATCGTCACTGAAGAAGAAGTTTATTCATCCCTGATGTAGGAGAGAGAAAGATTCCATCAGAGACAGAATTTGGGGAGTAGACATATATATCATGGATTTTGAAGTTGTCTACAATAGGCGTACCATGTAACACCGTCTCTGTCCCCTAGGGAATCTGTGTTATGACTGTACAGTAAGCCGCTTACATGTGAACAAGACCCACTCCAACAGCATGTCTGTCAGTCCAATTTGTTAGTAAGTCCAGTGAAGTTAGCCTAGGTGCCCAACTAACACGATCAGCTTTATAGGGCTGTACTACAATAGGTTTATAATACTTTGCACACAAATAATACATTAAAAACAAACACAAAAAACAAAGAAAACAGTTTTAATCTTACAATACCTTGAAAAGTACACTAGTGCAGTACAACAGCTGGCACACAGGGGCTGGCACGTTTGTATCTTTAAGAGTTCACAACTTGAGTGTTCATATGTAGGGGATTTATTGTGTTGGCCATTGAGACTTGTGAGTTATGGGTTGTTTGGTGGAGGGGCGGGGGGCACTCAATGAATGCATCTGAAAACAGAGATAGGGGATGCAGAAGTGGAGGCTTAGGTACCAGAGGGTAGCAGTCATCAGGTACAGCCTCCCTGTTTAGCGTCTGCAGGGTCTCCAATCAGGCTTGGAAGGAATGACACAGACTCATCACCTTTCTCTTCTTCCTACTGCCTACGTGGGCTCCAGCTTGCTGGGTCTCCCTGATACTGTCCTTTGAGAGGGCGTGTCCAGCCTCCACTTAATCACGAGGCCCTCTCCTCTCCCAGAAGCCCATCATCCAAGCACACTGCCACTTCTCACAGAGAGCCCTCTTACCCATCAGGGGACCATAATGCCTGGCAATCATTTTGGCTTTTCCAGACTTAATGTTCTCTCTCCTCAGGTCCTTCCTGCCCCAGTGGAAAGCATAAGCATGCTATTTTAAGACATCCTTTAGTACCAAAATTCCACTTTGAGACACTCGTGTCCTTCCTTCCAATAATGTCTTTTGTTTAAAGTATAAAGAACTTATCAGGCAGGGGCGAGTCTTGGCTTCCTATGGGAAGCTAGCCAAAGGGCAGGTGGAGCCTCTAACCGGATTTCTGCTGCTCCAGGGCATCCAGGCTTCCCATCACAAATGCTCAGGGCAGTGGAGATCCTTTGTCTTCTTCAATTACTCATTCTCAGCTTCACAGACTGAGGACTAAGGGGAGGGGGTCCCTGGGGACCAGGTTTCCTGTGGATGGAGCATCAGGGTGAAAAAAGGCAGACTGGAGATAATGTGCCAGTGGGCACTCAGCCTGGCCACAGGGAAAGAACTGGAAAACATGAAAAATAAGAGAAGCCAGACCATGTAAAGAGGTTTTTCCTACAATAGCAAAGATAATTGAGACTATCTGAAGGTAACGCGAGTAGTGGGTGTCCAGTGACATCATACAAACCAACAGCTATTTGGGAGAATGAATTACAAGCAGAGCTCCCCACAGTTTTAAGTCTTACTTCCAACACTGTATTCCCCCCTCCTCATGGTAGCTAATATTTACTGAATGCTAACTATGTGTCTAACTATTGATGTTTTTGAACTTTGGGGCTAGAGAAGACTCTTGAGAGTCCCTTGGACTGCAAGGAGATCAAACCAGTCAATCCTAAAAGAAATCAACCCTGAATCTTCATTGGGAGGATTGATGTTGAAGCTGAAGCGCCCATACTTTGGTCATCTGATCTGAAGAGCTGACTCATTGGAAAAGACCCTGACTCTGGGAAAGATTGAAGGCAGGAGGAGAAGGGTGCGACAGAGGATGAGAGGGTTGGATGGAATCATCAACTCAACAGATATGAGTTTGAGCAAGCTCCAGGAGATGGGGAAGGACAGGAGAGCCTGGTGTGCTGCAGTTCATGTAGTTGCAAAGAGTTGGACATGACTGAGCAAGTGAACAACAACAACTCTGTGTCAGTTACTATGCTAATCCATTTATGAGATTCAGCTTACTTACTGCAAACAACAATCCCACTATGTAGGATTTATTGTTTCCTGTATTTATAGAAGAGGAAACCAAATCTCACAGAGGTTAAGCCACTTGCCCACCATCACACAGCTCACGAGTGGCAGAGCTCAGGCTCACATCCAACCCTGATCCCAGAACCTAAGCTCGGGATTTCTCCATGAGATCAGCTTTCCCAGGGAGTTTGCCTCTAGGATCTCATCTCCTGTGTGAGCCGGGCACCAGCAAATGCTTTGGAGGAACCAGCTCCCATAGACAGCTGTCTGGATGGTGTTGATATTATAAATGGTATTGTAAAAAATCAGGATATGGCTTATAAATCAGGCAAAGGGAAGTTATGATTCTTCTGGACACTCTAATCTGTCTCCCTATAATTGCTTGTATATGAAACGCCTGCATGAGGTTATCAGAGCCTTCCCCGAATCGTCTGCAAAGGTAAGATTGCAATTTCAGCAACCCTTGTTACACAAACTAAAGCAATCTGTTCTCCTTTGACACTCTGACACCACTGACTTGCAAAAGGGTTGGAGCCAGGGATGGAAACGTTCCTGTTTCCAGTGAAAGTATGAAGGGTTAACTATGGAGCATCCTCTCTGCAGGTGAGGGCTCTGGCTTCTCAACAAAGTAAGGAAGCAATCTTGAGGATATGTAAGGACAAAGCCCCAGCTCCATTTCTTTAAACCATCTTTAACCTTTAGTTCTAGGAACTCTAATCAAAAATCAATTCTGTTTTTTGTAGTCAATTTGACAGTAATTCTATCTCTAATGGTAATGGCAAGAGGAATAGTCAGATAAACTCAGCAGCAAAATGACATATTCATTAGCAATTTACTGGGTGTGAAATTTCCACCATGAGAAAGCATTCCTGAACAACATAGGGTCACTGTACCCCTAGGGCAGGCGACCCATACTACTAATTAATGGGGAACACTGGTGGGATTAAATGTCTGCTACCCAAATTATTTGAGTGTTTACAGCAGAGTTCTTTTGTAAACACCTTGTGCTTCGAAAATAAGTCAGGACCCAAAACAATAAATAAGCTGACATAACAAGATGATTGCAGCCTATTGTAGCCCAGAAAAATCTAATCTGGTCTCCTAACAGCATCGCAATCTGTATTGTGACTGTACGTGTCCCAATTCATCAGCCCACTTCGGCAAACTCTCCCTGCCTGTAATCATTCACTTTCAGGGTAGCCTCTGAACAGGTATCGACTTTAGAGCCTGGCAATTCATCCCTGCTTCTGCATCTCTCCATCAACATTCTTTGAGAGTCTCTGAAGCAAGTTGGGAGAGAAAAATGTGGCCTCTACAGGCAGGACCTCCGAAGAGACTCTGGGAGCAGGGAAAAACAGGGCAAGCAAAATTCTCTAGCTCAGTGCAAAGGGAGGACAAAACACTGGCATCATGTCTCATTCCTGTTAAAATCCCAACAACATTCCCTGTGATCTACAGATCAAGTGGAATCATGAAATATCAGGACAAGAAGGTAGACAGGAGAGACATGCTTACGTTTAATGAAGGCCTTCAAAATCACTGTCTAATTTCAATCTTACATCCAACCCAAGATATAGGCACAATTATTAACCCCTTTTCCAGATGAGGAAACTGAGACTGAGGGAGGTAAAGAGATTCACACAGTCTAACAAATGACTTATAAACAAGATTATTTATACTAGCAATTTTCCAGCTTTTTTAATTGAGGTAAAATTGGCATGATGTAAACTTAACCGCTAACCATTAGGAAGATCCCCTGGAGGAGGGCATGGCAACACACTTTGGTAGTCTTGCCTGGAGAATCCCATGGACAGAGGAGCCTGGTGGGCTACAGTCTATGGTGTTGCAGAGAGTCGAATACAAATGAGCAACTAAGCACAGCACACAGGGTCCATCCAGCAGCAGCTGGTGCATTCACAGTGTTGTGTAACCATCTCTCCTGTAGGGCTTAAAATATTTTCATCACTCCCAAAGGAAACCTCATGCCCATCTCCCACTCCCAGCCCCTGGATCCATTAGTCTGTTTCATGTGTTTCAGTTCAGTTCAGTTGCTCAGTTGTGTCCGACTCTTTGCGAACCCATGAATTGCAGCATGCCAGGCCTCCCTGTCCATCACCAACTCCTGGAGTTCACTCAGACTCACATCCATCGAGTCAGTGATGCCATCCAGCCATCTCATCCTCTGTCATCCCCTTCTCCTCCTTCCCCCAATCCCTCCCAGCATCAGGGTCTTTTCCAATGAGTCAACTCTTTGCATGAGGTGGCCAAAGTATTAGAGTTTCGGCTGAAGCATCAGTACTTCCAATGAACACCCAGGACTGGTCTCCTTTAGGATGGACTGGTTGGATCTCCTTGCAGTCCAAGGGACTCTCAAGAGTCTTCTCCAACACCACACTTCAAAAGCATCAATTCTTTGGTGCTCAGCTTTATTCACAGTCCAACTGTTATATCCATACATGACCACTGGAAAAACCATAGCCTTGACTAGACAGACCTTTGTTGGCAAAGTAATGTCTCTGCTTTTGAATATGCTGTCTAGGTTGGTCATAACTTTCCTTCCAAGAGGTAAGCATCTTTTAATTTCATGGCTGCAATCACCCTCTGCAGTGATTTTGGGGCCCCCCAAAATAAAGTCTGACACTGTTTCCACTGTTTCCCCATCTATTTGCCATGAAGTGATGGGACCGGATGCCATGCCTCTTAGTTTTCTGAATGTTGAGCTTTAGGCCAACTTTTTCACTTTCCTCTTTCACTTTCATCAAGAGGGTCTTTAGTTCCTCTTCACTTTCTGCCATAAGGGTGGTATCATCTGAATATCTGAGGTTATTGATATATCTCCCAGCAATCTTGATTCCAGCTTGTGCTTCTTCCAGCCCAGCGTTTCTCATGATGTACTCTGCATAGAAGTTAAATAGGCAGGGTGACAATATACAGCTTTGACGTACTCCTTTTCCTATTTGGAAGCAGTCTGTTGTTCCATGTCCAGTTCTAACTGTTGCTTCCTGACCTACATACAGATTTCTCAAGAGACAGGTCAGGTGGTCTGGTATTCCCATCTCTTTCAGAATTTTCCATAGTGTATTGTGATCCACACAGTCAAAAGTCTTTGGCATAGTCCATAAAGCAGAAATAGATGTTTTTCTGGAACTCTCTTGCTTTTTCCATGATCCAGCGGATGTTGGCAATTTGATCTCTGGTTCCTCTGCCTTTTCTAAAACCAGCTTGAACATCTGGAAGTTCACAGTTCACGTATTGCTGAAGCCTGGCTTGGAGAATTTTGAGCATTACTTTACTAGCATGTGAGATGAGTGCAATTGTGCGGTAGTTTGAGCATTCTTTGGCATTGCCTTTCTTTGGGATTGGAATGAAAACTGACCTTTTCCAGCCTTGTGGCCACTGCTGAGTTTTCCAAATTTGCTGGCATATTGAGTGCAGCACTTTCACAGCATCATCTTCCAGGATTTGAAATAGCTCAACTGGAATTCCATCACTTCCACTAGCTTTGTTCATAGTGACTCTTTCTAAGGCCCACTTGACTTCACATTCCAAGATGTCTGGCTCTAGGTGAGTGATCACACCATTGTGATTATCTGGGTCATGAAACATTTTTTGTACAGTTCTTCTGTGTATTCTTGCCACCTCTTCTTAATATCTTCTGCTTCTGTTAGGTCCATACCATTTCTGTCCTTTATCAAGCCCATCTTTGCATGAAATATTCCCTTGGTATCTCTAATTTTCTTGAAGAGATCTCTAGTCTTTCCCATTCTGTTGTTTTCCTCTATTTCTTTGCATTGATCGCTGAGGAAGGCTTTCTTATCTCTCCTTGCTATTCTTTGGAACTCTGCATTCAGATGCTTATAGCTTTCCTTTTCTCCTTTGCTTTTCACCTCTTTTCTTTTCACAGCTATTTGTAAGGCCTCCTCAGACAGCCATTTTGCTTTTTTGCTTCCCTATCTCCTGTACAATGTCATGAACCTCCATCCATAGTTCATCAGGCACTCTGTCTAACAGATCTAGGCCCTTAAATCTATTTCTCACTTCCGCTGTATAATCGTAAGGGATTTGACTTAGGTCATACCTGAATGGTCTAGTAGTTTTCCCTACTTTCTTCAATTTAAGTCTGAATTTGGCAATAAGGAGGTCATGATCTGAGCCACAGTCCGCTCCTGGTCTTGTTTTTGCTGACTGTATAGAGCTTCTCCATCTCTGGCTGCAAAGAATATAATCAATCTGATTTCAGTGTTGACCATCTGGTGATGTCCATGTGTAGAGTCTTCTCTTGTGTTGTTGGAAGAGAGTGTTTGCTATGACCAGTGCGTTCTCTTGGCAAAACTCTATTAGCCTTTGCCCTGCTTCATTCCATACTCCAGGGCCAAATTTGCCTGTTACTCCAGATGTTTGTGTCTCTATAGATTAAAAAACAAAAACCCAATCTACAAAATGAAAGTTGTTGCTGTTCAGTCAATAGGTCATGTCTGACTGTTTGTGACCCCCACAAACTGCAGCATAGCAGGCTTCCCTGTCCTTCCCTATCTCCAGGAATTTGCTCAGATTCATGTCCATTGAGTCAGTGATGCCATCCAACCAACTCATCCTCTGTCATCTCCTCTTGCCCTCAATCTTTCCCAGCATCAGGATCTTTTCCAATGAGTCAGCAGTTTGCATCAGGTGGCCAAAGTATGGGAGCTTCAGCTTCAACATCAGTCCTTCCAATGAATATTCAGGACTGATTTCCTTTAGGATTGACTGGTTTGATCTCCTTGCTGCCCAACGGACTCTCAAGAGTCTTCTCCAGCACCACAATTTGAAAGCATCAATTCTTCAGCACGCACACTACTTTATGGTCCAACTCTCACAACCATACATGGCTACTGAGAAAACCATGGCTTTGATTACATGGACAAAATAAAAATAGAGCTGCTAATTGGAACTGGGGGCGGCATCTTGGAGCTTTGTGCCTTTAACCTTCCCAGTCTATAGTGGGGTCTCACTCTGAGCTCTAGAGAACTATTATGGGAGACTCTTGGGAAAACCTGCTATAAGGGTCTCTGTCACAGTGCCATAATTATCTTTCCCTCAAGGGAACAGATGAGACCATTAGACTGTGCGAAGTGTTGTTAAGCTGAGACAGGACAAGGCTTGCTGCACCCCTGCCGAGCAGGAGCCCACATATCTCCACTGGGGACAGATTAAGGATACACCAGGTTGTAGACCTCGGTCAAAGCACCGTTTTTAGGAATCCTGCTTGTCTTCTTTGCTTTTTATACACATCTCAGTGGACAGACGGGGAAGAAACTTTGGGTCTTACTTAGATAAGACAAAAGGAAGATATCCTTGGATTTCGCCAAAGACTCAACATTTGGGCCACAAAAAATGTCAGAATACAGCCTGCTTTTTTGCTAGAAAGGTCACCTGACATTCCAACCTGTCAGGTTTGGAGTTGAAGTTGGTGCAACTCTGTGTGATTTCCTTCCCACCTGTACTTACTAATGGTGAATTGGAGTCATTCATGTAACCCTAATGTTGACCACTCGGTGTGCTCTTCCTCCCCAACTCCATTTCTTGGTGAGCTTCCATGCAGCCTGCCGAGTGGAAAATGACCCTTGCATCCTGCCCCTTGACTACAGATTGGGCCAAGGGTAGACATAAATCTAAGTCTAAATTTGGATAATGACAGCATCGCTTGGGGATTGAGTATGCGGCTCAGTCTAAGTAATAAAACAAACAAATGTACATAACAAAACAGAAACAGACTCACAGATACAGAAAACAGACTAGTGGTACCAATGTAGGGGAGGGAAGGGGGAAGATAAGGCATGGGATTAAGAGATACAAATTACTATGTATAAAGTAGATAAACAATAACAATCTATTGTGCAGCACAGGGAAATACAACTATTACTTTGTAATAACTTTAAATTGAGTGTAATCTATAAAATACTGAATCACACTGCTGTACACCTGAAACTAATATAATAGTGTAAATCAACTATATTTCAATTTTTTTAAAACAGCATGTGGCTCAGGAGCTCTGCATTGTTGCTGTCATGCACTTGGATGAAGAGCCACACAATTCTGAAACCTGCCTCAGAAAGACACAGCTGCTACCAGAGAGGGAAAGAGAAGCATGAAGCAGAGAAGCCTGCAGAAAGACACAGGGTGAGACACTCGGGTCCCCATCCAGGGGAGACAGGCACCTGGAGACATGGCTGAAATTCCTGCTCTTAGTCCTGAATGATGCCCTGCCAGTTTAGTCAGGGTTGCTTTGCTTGCAAGTGCCAGAAACACAGCTCAAACTCACCCAAGCATCCAAGGAGGCTATTAGCTTATGGAGCTGCAAAGACCAGGCACGAGGGCTGCAGTTACCAGGATGTTGCCATCAGGGTGCTCCTTCCCCAGGTTTCAGGTCTGCCTTCCTCGAGGTAGCCTTCATTCTCTGGTGGGCTCACCAAAAGCTCCCAGATGTTCTGGCTGAGAAATGGCAATGGAGGAACTGCTCACATTCCCAGGAGGTTTAGAAAAACTGGGGAGCTGATGCCCATTGGATGGTTTTGGTCATAGCCACCAGGAAACCAAGACACTGACACTGAGTTATATGTTAACTCATCAACCCATCTTTAGAACACACCATGAGGTGAATCAGACCCACCCAAACCATGAGGACTAAGGGAAAGAATGCAAAGGGATGCCACTCAAAAGGACATTAGGGTGCTCTTCCAGAACATGGATTCTGGGAAGCAAAAAGAGGGAACCTCTGCCACATCCTAGTGTCTCTACCAAAAACCAAAACAAAACAAAACAAAAAACCCTGTTTTAAGTTAGTCCAATAGGTTTCTGTTTCTTGTCATCAAACAGCCCTTGACTAAATATCTAGAAAAATATGTGGGAAATAAAAATTATTAAGACAGATTTCAGCTGTCAAGGACCTTATCTTTTTATAAGAAAGTTAAAACCCAGTGTATGCAAATTGTACATCACAAGTAAAAGTTGATTCCAGAAGCACAGAGAACCTCAGTTTCAAAGGCAGTGATATCAGCTGAGATAAGCAGGAAGTTCCTTATGGTATTTATTTGGCTTTGGGTTTAAGTGAAGACCATAAGCTTTCAAATAGACAGTGTATTTCTCGTTAAAGACAATGGTGTTATCAAACACCTAGAGGCTGACAAGTACAAGGTGCAAAGAGAGATGGTCAAGTTTACCTCCTAAATATCTCTTACATTTATTTCTCCCCATTTCTCCCACCTCCCGCTCAGCCTAATGTCTCACCCAGATTCCTGGGGCAACCACTTTTGCTCCATTCTAAGCCATTCTCTACATGTCTGCTAGAATGATCTTTTTCATCTGTTGATGACATACCCTACTTGCCTTCCAATAAGTCTCCCATTGCTCTAGGCTAAAATTTTTCTCCTGCCTCCTCTCTCTGCACTCCAGTCCACCATGATCTCTGAGTTATATGAATTCTCCAAAACTTCAGATGTGCTGGGGAGGCCACCATGTTGGGGAAATGTTTTCATCTCCACCCTTCGTGTGGTGATTAATTTACACCCTACCTTCAGATCTCTAGCTAAGGAAGACCACTCCAGCCAGGCCAGTTCAGATCCCCCTGTGATGCACACTCAGTGTCAATGAGTATTTATCATTATTGCCCTTATTTCAGTTAGTAAATAGAACTTCATTTGAGTGATCATTTCATCAATGCCTCTGCACTCTACAGCAAGTTTCTCAGTCTTGGTTCTATTGACATTTTGGACCAGATGATTCCTTGTTGTGTGTGGGGGAAGGGGCTGCCATGAGTGTTACAGGATCTTCAGAAGCATCCCTGCCTCTGCCAGCATCCCTCAACCTTGAAAATTCATTGGAAGGACCAGTGCTGAAGCTGGAACTCCAGTATTTTGGTCATCTGATGCAAATAGCCAACTCATTGGAAAAGTCCCCGATGCTGGGAAAGATTGAAGGTAAAAGGATAACAGGGTGTCAGGGGATGAGATGGCTGGATGGCATCACCAACCCGATTGACATGAACTTGGGCAAACTTTGGGAGATGGTGAGGGTCTGGGAGGCCTGGCGTGCTGCAGTCCATGGGGTCGCGAAGAGTCAGACATGACTGGGCAACTGAAAAACAGCAACAACTGGCCTCTGCCCCCTAGGTAACAGGAGCACACCCTTCCCACTCTAGTTGGAACAACCAAAAATATCTCCAGAGATCACTCCAGGTCTCCTGGGTGGGTGGGGACCAAAATAGCTCCCCCATTGAAAACCGCCACTGTACAATCTAATCCTATAGACTCCAGCAGGAAAGAACCAATCCAATGCCTGGTAAATGTATCTATTTGGTTTTCAATACAAGCATTTCACTTAGAGAGCTCTAAAAATTATTAATATAATCATGATCTGACCCCCATACTAAATAGGAATCTCTGAGGGGATGAGGTGAAGGGATTTAGATCCAGGCATCCATAAAAAAACAGAAAATTTCCCAACCGAATCTCTTGTGAAGTTGGGGTTGATAATCACAGAAGCAGGTGACCATTGCTGAAATCTTTGCTTACTGAATGGAAGGGAGGGATGGAAATAGAGAGGAAGTGATAGAAGGGAGGGGGAAGAAGGGGAGAGATGAAAGGATACAAGGAGAAGAAGCAAAGGAAGTAGAGAACAGAAAGGAAAGAGAAAGAAACTCTTGTTAGACTGGGATCACAAGAGAAATCGGGCTTATTGAGGCTGGAAATCTAATTTGGACTGTATGTGAAGAGCTATGAATATTATTTTGCTCTTTTGGTGTGTAGGCAATAAGAAGCCAATGAACATTTCAGAGCAAGGATGCTTTAAGTTCAAAGCAATGTGTTATAAGAAGTTGAATGGGCCATGCAGCACAAGAGGAACTGGAGTGAGGAGACCCAGGAACCAATTGTATTGTATTAAAACATTTGGGATAATGATAAATGGAAAGGAAATAAAGAACACCAAGGAAGGTGATGTTCTCCACAGGAAGAAGAATTAGGTGATTATAGGCGCCAAGTATTGGGCTGTATTTGAGAATATGACAGCCATGTACCCATCATTCTGCAGTCTAGTGAGGAAGACGGACATGGAAAACCAGTCCTAATGTAACGCTAAAAAGGGAAGCAGAGGGTGCCCCTTGGAGCACAGAGAAGGTGCCTAATCTGGTCTCAAGGATCAGAATACACTTCTCAGTGGGAAAGCCCTTGATGCTCAGATCTCTGGGGTGAAGGGGATTGGGGTGGATGAGTGAGAATAAGAAGGAAGGGAATTAAGAAAATATAATTGGTTTGGGGTGGGCAAGAGCAAAGCGTTAACAGTGGCAGGTGAGGCAAGAGAAGACGTGGATGATCCTGGAGGGCCTTGTAAACCATGGCTCAGGATTTTAGACCTTATTATTAGGGTCAGGATAAGCCACAGAGGAAAGTGTTTCTTAAATTTTTATTTATTTTATTTTTTATTGGAATATAGTTGCTTTACAATGTTGTGTTACTGTCTGCTGTGCAATGACATGCATCAACCATTTGTTGTTCAGTCACTCAGTCGTGTCCAACTCTTTACATCCCCATAGACTGCAGCACGCCAGGCTTCCCTGTCCTTCTCTGTCTCCCAGAGTTTGCTCAAACTTATGTCCACTGAGTCAGTCATGACATCCACCCATCTCTTCCTCTGTCACCCCCTTCTCGTTTTGCCTTCAATCTTTCCCATTGTCAGTCTTTTCCAATGAGTCAGCTCTTCAAATCAAGTGGCCCAAATATTGGAGCTTCAGCTTCAGCATCAGTCGTTTCAATGAATATTCAGGGTTGATTTCCTTCAGGACTGCTGGTCTTATCTCCTTGCTGCCCAATGGACTCTTTTTTGGCATTTAATAGTGGTTTTTTTTAATAGCTTAAGGACAAAATTACAAACTTTATTAAAATAAATGCAATTTATATATTCAAGTATAGCAGCTGAGTCAGATAATCTGCTGCTGCTGCTGCTAAGTCACGTCAGTCATGTCTGACTCTGTGCGACCCTGTAAACGGCACCCAACAGGCTCCTCTGTCCCTAGGATTCTCCAGGCAAGAACACTAGAGTGGGTTGCCATTTCCTTCTCCAATGTGTGAAAGTGAAAAGTGAAAGTAAAGTTGCTCAGTCATGTCCGACTCTTAGCGACCCCATGACTGCAGCCTACCATGCCCCTTCATCCATGGGATTCTCCAGGCAAGAGTACTGGAGTGGGTTGCCATTGCCTTCTCCTCCAATGGACTCTTAAGAGTCTTCTCTAGCACCACAGTTCAAAAGAATCAATCAACCATAAGTATACATATATCCCCTTCCTCTTGGATTTCCCTTCCACTCCCCCTATCCCACCCCTCTAGGTCTTCACAGAACACCAAGCTTCCTGTGCTTTATAGCAGGTTCCTACCAGCTATCTATTTTACACATGGTAGTGTGTATCTCTCAATCCCAATCTCCCAGTTCGTCCCACTCTCCCATTCCCCAGCTGTGTCCACAGTCTATGTCTGCATTTCTATTCCTGCCTTGGAAATAGGTTCATCTGTATCATTTTTCTAGATTCCACATATATGCATTAATATATGTTTTTCTGGCTTACTTCACTCTGTATGACAGACTCTAAGTTCATCCATGTATCTACAAATGACCTTATTTCATTCCTTTCAGATACTCAGGAATATTCCATTGCATATATGTAACACATCCTCTTTATCCATTTATCTGTCCTTGAGCATTTAGATTGTTTCCGTGTCCTGGCTATGGTAAATAATGCTGCAATGAACATTGGGGTGTATTTGTACTTTTGAATTATGGTTTTCTCAGGGTATATCCCCAGTAGTGGGAATGCGGGGTCATATGGTAGTGCTTTTGTTGTTGCTCTTCTCTTGCTAAGTCATGTTTAACTCTTCGTGACCATGTGGACTGTGGTGGTTCTATGTTTACTTTTCTAAAAATGTTTATTTTATTTTTTTACTGGAGGATAATTGCTTTACAGAATTCTTCTGTTTTCTGTCAAACCCAATATGAATCAATCATAGGGATATATATATATATATATATATATATATATATATATATATATATACATACATACATACATATCCCCTCCCTTTTGAAACTCCCTCCATCTCCCTCCCCATCCCACCCCTCCAGGTTGATACAGAGCCCCTATTTGAGTTTCTTAGCCACACAGCAAATTCCCATTGGCTATCTATTTTACTTATGGTGATGTAAGTTTCCATGTTACTCTCTCCATACATCTCACCCTCTCCTCCCCTCTCCCCACATCCATAAGTCTATTCTCTATGTCTGTTTCTCCACTGCTGCCCTGTAAGTAAATTCTTCAGTACCATTTTTATAGACTCTGTATATATGTATTAGAATATGATATTTATCTTTCTCTTTCTAACTTACTTCAATCTGTATAATAGGTTCTAGGTTCATCCACCTCATTAGAACTGACTCAAAGTCATTCCTTTTTATGGCTGAGTGATATTCCATTGTGTATATGTACCATAGCTTCTTTATCCATTCATCTGTTAATGGATATCTAGGCTGCTTCTATGTTCTAGCTATTGTAAATAGTGCTGCAATGAACAATGGGATACATGTGTCTTTATCAATTTTAGTTTTCTCAGGGTATAAGCCTAGGAGTGGGATTGCTGGGTCATATGTGGTTTTATTCCTAGTTGTTTAAGGAATCTCCGTACCATCTTCCATAGTGGCTGTATCAATTTACATTCCCACCAACACTGCAAGAGTATTGCCTTTCCTCCACACCCTCTCCAGCATTTATTGTTTGTAGACTTTTTCATGGTGGCCATTCTGACCAGTGTGAGGTGATAGCTCATTGTAGTTTTGATTTGCATTTCTCTAAGAATGAGTGATGTTGAGCATCTTTTCATGTGTTTGGTAGCCATCTGTATGTCTTCTTTGGAGAAATGTCTGTTTAGGTCTTTTTCTCACTTTTTGATTGGGTTGTTTGTTTTTCTGGTACTGAGTTGTATGAGCCACTTTTATATTTTGGAAATTAACCCTTTGTCAGTTGTTTCATTTGCTATTATTTTCTCCGATTCTGAGTGTTGTCTTTTCACCTTGCTTACAGTTTCCTTTTCTGTGCAAAAGCGTTTAAGTTTAATCAGGTCCCACTTGTTTCCTTTTGCTTTTATTTGCATTACTCTAGGAGGTGGGTCATAGAGGATTTCACTTTGATTTATGTCATTGAGTGTTCTGCCTATGTTTTCCTCTAAGAGTTGTATAGTTTCTGGTCTTACATTTAGGTCTTTAATCCATTTTTATTTATCTTTGTGTATAGTGTTAGGAACTGTTCAAATTTAATTCTTTTACATATAGCTGTCCAGTTTTCCCAGCACCATTTATTGAAGAAACTGTCTTTGCCCCATTGTATATTCTTGCCTCCTTTGTCAAATATAAGGTAACCACAGGTACATGCGTTTATTTCTGGGCTTTCTCTCTTGTTCCATTGGTCTATATTTGTGTTTGTGCCAGTGCCATACTGTCTTGATGACTGTAGCTTTGTAGTATAATCTGAAGTCAGGAAGCTTGATTCCTCCAGCTCCATTCTTCGTTCTCAAGACTGCTTTGGCTTTTCAGGATCTTTTGTGTTTCCATATAAACTGTAAATTTTTTTGTTCTACTTCTGTGAAAAATGTCATTGGTAATTTGCTAGGGATCATATTGAATCTGTAGATTGCATTTGATATTTTAATCATTTTCACAATATTGATTCTTCCTACCCAGGAACATGGACTATCTCTCCATCTGTTTATGTTGTCTTTGATTTCTTTCATTAGTGTCTTATAATTTTCTGTGTACAGTTCCTTTGTCTCCCTAGGTAAGTTTATTCCTAGATATTTAATTCTTTTTGTTGCAGTGGTGAATAGGATTGATTCCTTAATTTCTCTGTCTGATTTTTCATTGTCAGTATACAGAAATGCAAGTGATTTCTATGAATTGGTTTTGTATCCTGCAACTTTGCTAAATTCACTGATTAGCTCTAGTAATTTTCTAATACTATCTTTAGGGTTTTCTGTGTACAGTTTCATGTCATCTGCAAACAGTGAGAGCTTTACTTCTTTTCTGATCTGGATTCTTTTTATTTCTTTTTCTTCTCTGATTGCTGTAGCTAGGACTTCTAGAATTATGTTGAATAAAGTGGGGAAAGTGGTCACCCTTGTCTTGTTCCTGATCTTGGGGCAACGCTTTTGGTTTTTCACCATTGAGATTAATGTTTGCTGTAAGCTTACCATATATGGCCTTTACTATGTTGAGGTAGGTTCCTTCTATGCTCATTTTTTGAAGAGTTTTAATCACAAATGGGTGCTGAATTTTGTCAAAGTTTTTTCTGCATCTATTGAGATTATCAGTTCAGTTGTTCAATCATGTCTGACTCCTTGTGAGCCCATGGACTGCAGCACGCCAGGCTTCCCTGTCCATCACTGACTCCTGAAGCTTACTCAAACTCATGTCCATTGAGTCGGTGATGCCATCCAACCATCTCATCCTCTGTTGTCCCCTTCTCCTCCCACCTTCAATCTTTCCCAGCATCAGGGTCTTTTCAAATGAGTCAGTTCTTCACATCAGGTGGCCAAAGTATTGAGATTATCTTCTGGTTTTTATCTTTCAATTTGTTACTATGATGTATCACGTTGATTGACTTGTGTATATTGAAGAATCCTTGCATCCCTGGAATAAACCCAACTTAATCACCTTTTTGATGTGTTGCTGAATTCTGTTTGCTAAAATTTTGTTGAGGATTTTTGCATCTATGTTCATCAGTGATATTGGCCTGTAGTTTTCTTGTTTTGTGTTGTCTTTGCCTGGTTTTGGTGTCAGGGTAGTGGTGACCTCATGGGCTGAGTTTGGAAGTTTTCCTTCCTCTGCAAATTTTTGAAAGAGTTTTAGAAGGATAGGCAGTAGCTCTTCTCTAAATGTTTGATAGAAGTCTCCTGTGAAGACATCTCGTCCTGGGCTTTTGTTTTCTGAGAGATTTTTGATCACAGCTTCAATTTCATTACTTGTAATTGGATTGTTCATAATTTCTATTTCTTTTGGTTCAGTCTTGGAAGATTGAACTTTTCTAAGAATCTGTCCATTTCTTCCAGGTTATCCATTTTATCCATATAGTTGTTCATAACAGTCTCTTATGATCCTTTGTATTTCTATCTTGTCTGTTGTAACCTCTCCTTTTTCATTTCTAATTTTGTTTTTAATTTTTTTTTTACTTTATTTTACTTTACAATACTGTATTGGTTTTGCCATACATTGACATGAATCCACCATGGGTGTACATGCAATCCCAAACATGAACCCCCCTCCCACCTCCCTCCCCACAACATCCCTCTGGGTCATCCCCGTGCACCAGCCCCAAGCATGCTGTATCCTGCATCGGACATAGACTGGTGATTCGATTCTTACATGATAGTATACATGTTTCAATGCCATTCTCCCAAATCATCCCACCCTCTTCCCCTCCCTCTGAGTCCAAAAGTCCGCTATACACATCTGTGTCTTTTTTGCTGTCTTGCATACAGGGTCATCATTGCCATCTTTCTAAATTCCATATATGTGTGTTAGTATACTGTATTGGTGTTTTTGATTTGATTTTTCTCTCTTTTTTTTTTTCTTGATGAGTCTGGTGAAAGGTTTGTCAATTTTGCTTATCTTCTCAAAGAACCAGCTTTTAGTTTTGTTAATCTTTACTATTGTTTCTTTCATTTCTCTTTCATTTATTTCTGCTTGGATCTTTATGATTTCTTTCCTTCTATTAATTTTGGGTTTTATTTGTTCCTCTTTTTCCGGTTGTTTTAGGTGTGAAGTTAGGTTGACTATTTGATGTTTTCCTTGTTTCTTGAGATAAGATTGTATTACTATAAACTTCCTCCTTAGAACTGACTTTGCTGCATCCCACAGGTTTTTGAGTTGTCATGTTTTCATTGTCATTTGTTTCTAGAAATTTTTTGAGTTCCCTTTTGATTTCTTCAGTAACCTGTTGGTTATTTAGAAACGTATTGTTTAATCTCCACGTGTTCGTGTTTCTTACAGTTTTTTCTTGTAATTGATATCTAGTCTCATAACATTATGGTCAGAGAAGATGCTTGATATGATTTCAACTTTTTAAAATTTACTGAGGTTTGATTTGTGATCCAAGATGGTGTTTATCCTGGAGAATGTTCCATGTGCACTTGAGAAGAAGGTGCATTCTTCCTCAGTTGGATGGAATGTCCTGAAGATATCAATGAGATCCATCTCATCTAATGTATCATTTAAGGCTTGGGTTTCCTTATTAATGTTCTGGTTTGGTGATCTGCCCATTGGTATGAGTGGGGTGTCAAAGTCTCCTACTATTACTGTGTTGCTGTCAATTTCTCTTTTTAGGTCTGTTAGTGTTTGTCTTATGTATTGAGGTACTCCTATGTTGGATGCCTATGCACCCAACAATATTTACAATTGTTATGTCTTCCTCTTGGATTAATCCCTTGAACATTGTGTGGTGTCCTTCCTTATCTCTTGTAATATTCTTTATTTTAAGGTTTGTTTTGTCTGATATTAGGATTGCTACTCCAGCTTTCTTTTGCTTCCCATTTGCATGGAATATATTTTTCCATCCTCTCACTTTCAGTCTATATGTGCCTTTAGGTCTGAAGTGGGTTTCTTGTAGACAGCATATATGTGGGTCTTGTTTTTGTATCCATTCAGCCAGTCTGTGTCTTTTGGTTGGAGCATTTAATCCTTTTACATTTAAAGTAATTACTGATATATATGTTCCTACTGACATTTTCTTAATTGGGGTTGATTTTGTAGACCTTTTTCCTTCTCTTGTAGTTCTTCACTATATATGTCCATTTAACATTTGCTGTAAAGCTGGTTTGGTGGTGCTGAATTCTCTTAACTTTTGCTTGTCTAAGATATAGGGAGGGTGGTGGGAGGGGGGTTCAGGGTTGGGAACTCATGTACACCTGTGGTGGATTCATGTCAATGTATGGCAAAACCAATACAGTATTGTAAAGTAAAAAAATACAATTTAAATTTAAAAAAAATCAATAAAAATTTTTTTTTATTTCTCCATCAATTTTGAATGAGATCCCTGCCAGGTATAGTAATCTTGGTTGTAGATTTTTTCCTTGCTGTACTTTGAATATATCCTGCCATTCCCTTCTGGCCTGCAGAGTCTCTGCTGAAAGATCAACTGTTAAATGTATAGCGTTTCCCTTGTATGTTACTTGTCGCTTTTCACTTGCTGCTTTTAATATTCTTTCTTTGTGTTTAGTCTTTGTTAGCTTGATTAGTTTTTATGTGTCTTGGCATGTTTCTCATTGGGTTTATCCTGTATGGGAGTCTTTGCACCTTTTAGACTTGATTTACTATTTCCTTTTCCATGTTGGGGGAATTTTCAACTATAATCTGTTTAAATTTTGTCTTATACCCTTTCTTTTTCTCTTCTTCTGGGACCCCTATAATTTGAATGTTGGTGCGTTTGATGTTGTTCCAGAGGTTTCTGAGTCTATTCTCAGTTCTTTTCATTCTTTTTACTTTATTCTGCTCTTCAGAAGTTATTTCCACCATTTTATCTTCCAGCTCATTGATTTGTTCTTCTGCTTCAGATATTCTGCCATTGATTCCTTCCAGAAAGTGAAAGTTACTCAGTCATGTCCGACTCTTTGCAATCCCATGGACTATACAGTCCGTGGAATTCTCCAGGCCAGAATACTGGTGTGGGTAGCCTTTACCTTCTACAGGGGATCTTCCCAACCCAGGGATCAAACCCAGGTCTCCCACATTGCAGGCGGATTCTTTACCAGCTGAGTCACAAGGGAAGCCCAAGAATACTGGAGTGAGTAGCCTATCCCTTCTCCCGAGGATCTTCCTGACCCAGGAATTGAACTGGGGTTTCCTGCATTGCAGGCGGATTCTTTACCATCTGAGCTATGAGGGAAGCCCAATTCCTTCCACAGTATTTTTAATTTCAGTAATTGTGTTGTTTCTATAATTCTTCTAAGTTTTTGTTAATTGATTCTTGTATTTTCTCTATTTTGTTTTCAAGGTTTTTGATCATCTTTACTATCATCATTCTGAATTCTTTTCCAGGTAGTTTGCCTATTTCCTCTTCTTTAATTTGGACTTCTATGTTTCTAATTTGTTCCTTCATTTGTGTAATATTTCTCTGCCTTTTCATTATTTTTTTAACTTATTGTGTTTGAGGTCTCTTTTTCAAAGGCTTCAAGGTTGAATTCTTTCTTCCTTTTGGTTTCTGGCCTTCTAAGATTGGTCCAGTGGTTTGTGTAAACTTTGTATAGGGTGAGATTTGTGCTGAATTTTTTGTATATTTGTTTGTTTTTCCTCTGAAGGACAAGGCTGAGTGAGGTGGTAATCCTGTCTGCTGATGATTGGGTTTATATTTTTTGTTTTGTTTGTTGTTTAGATGAGGCATCCTGCACAGGGTGCTACTGGTGGTTGGGTGATGCTGGGTCTTGTGTTCAAGTGGTTTCCTTTGTGTGAGTTCTCACTATTTGATACTCCCTAGGGTTAGTTCTCTGGTAGTCTAGGGTCTTGGAGTCAGTATGCCCACTCCAAAGGCTCAGGGCATGATCTCTTTTTTTTTCTTTAATGCTTAGTCTGGTTTCACTTGCTCATGCAGAGGCCTTGCACCCAGCCCTTCAGACCAGAGCTCCTTCTGGAAAATGGCCAAGTGGACACCTCAGCTTATATGTTTACTTTTTTAAAGGAATCTCCATACTATTCTCCACAGTGACCGTATCAATTTACATTCCCTCCAACAGTGCAAGAAGCAAAGTAGGGACACCAGGCAGATTTGCAGTTTCTCAGGCCTCATTTTTGCTCTGGGGTGCAAAATAGAAATTTGGTAAAGAAAGAAGTCAGCAAACTATTTCCGAGGCTTTGGACCCAGCTGAGTGGGAACGAGAGTGGCCATATTAGCAGCAGAGGGGAGAAGAAGCCAGGAACAAAAATTTCGGGACAAAAGGTAGTTGAGCATTTTCTTCTGTTATTTTACAAAAATGGTAGGTTTCCGACATGGAGTTCCCATGTTAAAAAGAGGGAAGTGTCCTGGGATGCAGTAGGTCCTATAGACTGCAGGCACTCATATTTCAGTAAGGAGAGCCTGGTTTGAATGAGCCAGGACTTCCTTCCACTCTGGGTAGTCAGGAATTTCTCCTGGGAAGTCTCTCTGTGTCTCTCAAAGATCTCAACAAAGAGGGAACATGGGCTATAAAGCCAGAAAAAGCAGAAAAATCCAAATTCCAAGCCCTGCCCCATAGCTGATCAGTTGGACCACTTCCTTAACTAATCCGAGCCTCAGCTTCCTCTAAAATAGGGTACCAATCCTTGCTGTGTGGCTGTGAGCATCACATTTGCTATTTTATGACAGATAATAACAAGTGGACAGTGCCTAGAAAAGTGGTCAGCAGTGGATAAAGGGTGATTTTCCTTCCTCTCTGAATGGAGGCTTCCAGATTATGTGGATTCATTGGCAGCTTGGGCTATTGGCTGCCACAAACTGTTACACCATGAACTGCCATTTCCACAGATAAGCATTAATTCAAAATCATACAGGTAGGAAAGGCTTAGGAGAAAGACTCCCTCATGTTCAGAAGACAGAGGAAAAAATTCAGGAGTCCAGGCAGTAGAAATATTTGAATAACGACAGAGCCAGAACATTTGTAGCAGGTCAATAGACTGCTCTTCTCTCTCCAGTAAATTCTCCATCTTGAGTTTCTATAATATCGGCATCTTTGTTACAAAGCGACTTCTGAGCTATTACTCTTATGAAGGTGTATTGAATGCATTTGAAGGAGAATGTTGCTTTATTACAGACTAAGGGCCTTGTGTTGATGATTTACAGTGGGGTGGTGTACGCCTGCCTGATATGATCCACAGAAGTCACAAATCAGGCAAAGGGAATGAACTTATCTTGATGCCTGGCCTGTGTGTTCAGCCAGGACTCTGTTGACTGCAACTGACAGACACACAACTCAAAATAGTTTAAGGAAAAGTGGAATTATAAGGACCTGGATGGATCTCGTGAAGAACAGATGAATCAAGCCCAAGAAAAGGCAGGAATGCAGGGAGACTTCAGGATCCATAAAACCAAGATTCAGACACACTGAGATTCTTCTTCCATTTCCTATAGCATCTGTCTGCTTGTTTCCTTTTTTCTTCTCTCTCATTGTACATGGTTTATAGCTACACAGCAAAAAACACAGCTCCTGCTCTTTGAGAAAAATGCAGGTTGCTGCTTCAGTGGAGCCCCAAGGCCACCCGCTCCTGTTCCTGACCCACCACTGTTCACTCTCCCCAGGAACAAGTTGGTCAGGAAGCCTCACCTCACCTGTGGCTTTGAAAGATACTGTAAGTTGGTGCAGTGGTAAGGAATCTGCCTGGCAATGCAGGAGACATGGGTTCAGTCTTTGGGTTGGGAAGATCCCTGGAGGAGGAATTGGCAACCCACTCCAGTATTCTTGCCTGGAAAATTCCATGGACAGAGGAGCCTGGTGGGCTACAGTCCATGGGGTGTAAAGAGTCAGACATGACTGAGTGACTGAACACACACGCACACACGCACGCATACACATGCGCACGTGCACACACACACACACACACACTACTCCGTGGAGCCAGTGGTGGTGATTCACCAGATTAGAATCACCCTCAGCTGCAACATGAAGTCTTTGGAGAAGGTTAGTGCTGAGCTGACCGGAGATGTGAAGGAAAACAATCTCAAACTGAAAGCATGGGTTCAGATACCTACTGAGACTCTGAGAATAACTACAAGGATACAAGGAGGACTTGGAAAAGGTGGTTCTAAGACTTGGAATTGTTTCCAGGCAAGGATCCACAAGCAACATTGACTTGCACATTCTGATTGTCAAACAGATCACTTCTATCGTCACTGAGTCAGGAGTTGAGGTTGAAGTCACCATTGCAGATGCTTAAATTAACCTTTTTAATAAATTGATAAAGTGAAAGTGAGAAGTGAAATTGTTAGTCGCCCAGTTGTGTCTGGCTTTTCACGACCCTGTGAACTGTAGCCTGCCACTCTCGCTCCTCTGTCCATGGAATTCTCCAGGCAGGAATACTAGAATGAGTGGCCATTGCCTTCTCCAAGGATCTTCCCAACCCAGGGATGAAACCCAGGTCTCCCATGTTGTAGGCAGATTCTTTTACCATCTGAGCCACCAGAGAAGCCACCAGTAAATTGATAATCAGTTGTTTAAAAAAAAAGTCTCCTGCTAACTCCTGATTGTTCTATTTATGATGTCAGTCATTCTAGAGATACTGAACTCATTCCCACAATGCTAGTCTAAATGGCCTCATGAATGGACTCACTGGCTTAGCAGGGGTCAGGGACCCCTTCTTTGGTCACTCAGCTGTTTCTGGTGCAGAGAAATATGCTCTGATGGGCCCATTCTGGATCAGATGTCTGCTCCTGGACCAGCTACCAGTGACAGGAGATGCAGGGTCATTTGAGAATCCGGTCCCTCTAAATGAAAACAAATGGATGTTGTAGGTGGAGGGATGATTTGGAGAAAAAGAGCCAGGCTGCCCAGACAAAACCAAAGATGGAATTCACCCTTCTCTTCTGGAAGTAAACACAGGAAGAACTCATTTGTTCCAAGTTTTACTCACTTCCCTTATGCATTAATTCATTCAAACACTAAACACTTGTTAGAGCACTACCTGTCAGGTCACGCTCATTTTCTTGGTTTAGAGTAAAGGAAAGATTCCTCCTCCTACTGTGGCTACATTCCCCTCACACTTTTCTGTCTCTGCTAGAGAAACTCTTACCCCACTTGGCAGCGAACAGCAGCTTCTAGACCATTTCAAGCCCATGACTACCCCTGTCGAGCAGTCTGTTCTCTTTGAAACAGCCAGCAATGGGCAAATATCACAACAGATATTGCCAATGTCTCAATAGTCACACAGATGCACATACATATACAGAGACAGACAGACAGACACACACACAAACACACGCACAGAGGCCAGGATGCACTACTAGAAACTGAGAAGCCACTTTATTTTCCTCTGGTGAATAGAGCATTTTGTCAGCTACATTCAGTTTATTGTATTTATTTGCCTCCTATAGGAGGCCTATAGGCTTCCCAGGTGGTGCTAGTGGTAAAGAACCCACCTGCCAATGCAGGAGACAAAAGACATGTGTTTGATTCTTGGGTTGGGAAGATCCCCTGGAGGAAGGCATGGCAAACCACTCCAGTATTCTTGCCTGGAGAATCCCATGGACAGAGGAGCTTGGCAGGCTACGGTCCACAGGGTCACAAAGAGTTGGACATGACTGAAGTGACTTAACCTACACACACACACACACACACACACACACACACACACACACACACACAGAGACCTATAGCATAAAGAAACTCTGAACTCTGGGAAGACTCACCGGATTTGTTTGAACAAGAGTTACTATCTCTTTGTCCTCAAATTTTCTAGTCTGAAAAGTAAAAAGATTAATATGAAATAAATCCTTACAGCCAGTTTTGGGAGAGGAAAAACTAGGTCCTAAATTTTCAAAACTCTGAGTCTCACAAAGGAGTCTTTCCGATATTCCAGGTTGTGTTGGGTGGCCAAGTTCTACTCTGGCCTTTCCTTCCTTCCTTCCTTTTCTTCTTTCTATCTTTTTCTTTGCTTCTTTTTTTCTATCATTCTTTGCCATATTCATTTTTCTCTCTGTGTGTATTCTCTGCCACTCTGTAACTTCTAGAAGACCAAGACCAATACTTATTCATTGTATCCCAAATGCCCAGGGCATAACTTAGCATCTAATAGACTCTGAATAAATGTTTATTGGGCTTCCCAGGTGGCACTAGTTTTAAAGAACCCACCTGTCACTGCAGGAGACTTAAGAGATGTGGGTTTGACCCCCGGGTTGGGAAGATCTCCTGGAGGAGGGCATGGCAACACACCCCAGTATTCTTGCCTGGAGAATCCCATGGATGGAGGAGCCGGAAGGCTGTAATCCATGGGTTGCACACAGTCGGACACACGGAAGTGACTTAGTATGCACGCAAATGTTTATTTAAAAAAAGGATGGATAGATATGAGACATACTGTGCTGGTCAGCCTCACTTGTCCACAGAGGTATCTTATCCTGCTGTGAGCAAGATGTGTGATTACACTGACTATTGTGAGTGTGCAGATTAGGGAATTTAGGCTGTCGGGTCACACAAAAGCCACCAGAATTCACATCTCCTTAGATGGTCTCCTAACCTGGATCCACAGACAATCCTGGTCTAGCAGGTACAGCAGAGACCCACGAGCACACATTCAACCCACTATTAATGAGAAGGGTCCAGGCTGCTCAGATACTTTTTAAAAAGAAATCTGAATAACAGTTACTGAGCCCTATGAGTCTGGCACCACCTAAGAGCCTTGACAACATTATCAAACCAGTGGGTCTTATTCAGAGTGACTTTGCTTCCAGGCACTATGGGCAAGGTCTGGACACAATTTTGATTCTCACTCTGGAGGGGTTTGATGCTGGTATGTAGTGGGAGAGGCCAGGGATCCTGCTAAACATCCCGTAATACACCAGACAAACCCTCACAACAAAGAGTCCATCCCCAAGTCAATAGTGCCAAGGGTGAGAAATTCTGATCTAAATGAATCCCATCAACAACATTATTATTTTTTTTTCCTGATTAGACTAAAGAGAAATCTGATAAATATGTTATGTGCCCAAGTACCAGATCTGGAATTTGAACCTCAGTCTTTTAGGTCGAAACCCTCTGCTCTTACTATTGAGCCTATAACTCTTGGCAGGTCTTACCAACAAGGAAGAACTAAACAGGGAACTTGACAGTAACAATCCCAAACCTACTTAGCATGCTGGGCCTTGAAGATCGCCCACTGCTCCAACAGCAGACTTTTTACCTAGTTTCATGTGAGGAACTGAAGATGTTACCGTGGCCAGACCTGGGAGTATCTTTAAATTGAATCCAGTTCCTCCTATTGAAACATAATAACTTTCAAACTAACCTAGTCTCTTCATTACCAGTGCTATAGCCAGTTGTCGAAATCTCTTTTGAGTTAGTAGTTAAAAGGCCCAGCCACACATCCGTAACGTTATTGTTGCTGGCTAAAATCCTTTGTAACAACACAAACATCACTCAGAATCAAATTATCAGATGTGCCGACAAATGCTTCTCGATTTAATAGTGTGGTAAATGATGGCTGGGAGATGTTCTTTGAAGCTGTGGAGGCCAATGTGAAAGCTAATTCAATTCTCAAATGAATAAAAGTGAGAAACTGTTCTTATAAACCTGATATTACCAGAGATAGGGCCAGAGCCTGCTGCTGCCTTGCGTGGGGGAGGAGAGAAGTGTAGAATTTATTTTATTTCTGATAATAAAGAGTTGGGATCTGCGACCACACAGGTTTGACCTTGGTCCCTGGCTGGGGACTTGAGCAGGAGTGTGGGCTCATTTCCAGCTCAGTTGAGAAGCGGGCATCATCTGTCATCAGTTCCCCTGGGGGCCTCTTGAGAGAGGAAGGGGTCCCCTGAAGCGGCATCCAAGGCCTCGGGGAAATCACATTCCTGCTTATTAGGCTTGGAGAGTATGTAATAGGATTTCCTGAGAGCAAAGGGGATCTCAGATCACCTAGGCCACTGACTCTCCAGTTACTCACCAGACCCCCAGGTTTTCACACAGGCATCTCAGGGATAAGGAGAAGGAAGCTTTGGAAGACAGTTGGGGCCTGGAATTTGCTTTATTATACACACAGCTGACCCTTGAACAGCATAGGCTTAAGGTGTGCAGGTGCACTTAAATGTGTGTGTGTGTGTGTGTGTGTGTGTGTGTTTCCTGCAGGAAATAAATTCTAAAAAACTATGTGATCTGCTTTTATAGTGTCCCACAGGTTTTGGGTTGTTGTGTTTTCATTTTCATTAGTTTCTATGCATATTTTGATTTCTTTTTTGATTTCTTCTGTGATTTGTTGGTTATTCAGAAGTGTGTTGTTCAACCTCCATATGTTGGAATTTTTAGTAGTTTTTCTCCTGTAATTGAGATCTAATCTTAATGCATTATGGCCAGAAAAGATGCTTGGAATGATTTCGATTTTTTTTAATTTATCAAGTTTAGATTTATGGCCCAGGATGTGATCTATCCTGGAGAAGGTTCCATGAGCACTTGAAAAAAAGGTGAAATTCATTGTTTTGGGGTGAAATGTCCTATAGATATCAATTATGTCTAATTGATCTAATGTATCATTTAAAGTTTGCGTTTCTTTGTTAATTTTCTGTTTAGTTGATCTGTCCATAGGTGTGAGTGGGGTATTAAAGTCTCCCACTATTATTGTGTTATTGTTGATTTCCCCTTTCATACTTGTTAGCATTTGTCTTACATATTGTGGTGCTCCTATATTGGGTGCATATATATTTATAATTGTTATATCTTCTTCTTGAATTGATCCTTTGATCATTATGTAATGGCCTTCTTTGTCTCTTTTCACAGTCTTTGTTTTAAAGTCTATTTTATCAGATATGAGTATTGCCACTCCTGCTTTCTTTTGGTCTCTATTTGTGTGGTATATCTTTTTCCAGCCCTTCACTTTCAGTCTGTATGTGTCTCTTGTTTTGAGGTGGGTCTCTTGTAAGCAGCATATAGAGGGGTCTTGTTTTTGTATCCATTCGGCCAGTCTTTGCCTTTTGGTTGGGGCGTTCAACCCATTTACATTTAAGGTAATTATTGATAAGTATGATCCAGTTACCATTTACTTTATTGTTTTGGGTTCGGGTTTATACACCCTTTTCGTGTTTCCTGTCTAGAGAATGTCCTTTAGAATTTGTTGGAGAGCTGGTTTGGTGGTGCTGAATTCTCTCAGCTTTTGCTTGTCTGTAAAGCTTTTGATTTCTCCTTCGTATTTGAATGAGATCCTTGCTGGGTACAGTAATCTGGGCTGTAGGTTATTTTCTTTCATCACTTTAAGTATGTCTTGCCATTCCCTCCTGGCCTGAAGAGTTTCTATTGAAAGATCAGCTGTTATCCTCCTGTGGGACACTATAAAAGCAGTGCTAAGAGGAAAGTTCATAGCAATACAGGCATACCTCAAGAAACAAGAAAAAAGTCAAATAAATAACCTAACTCTACAACTAAAGCAACTAGAAAAGGAAGAATTGGAGAACCCCAGAGTTAGTAGAAGGAAAGAAATCTTAAAAATTAGGGCAGAAATAAATGCTAAAGAAACAAAAGAGACCATAGCAAAAATCAACAAGGCCAAAAGCTGGTTCTTTGAAAGGATAAATAAAATTGACAAACCACTAGCCAGACTCATCAAGAAGCAAAGAGAGAAAAATCAAATCAATAAAATTAGAAATGAAAATGGAGAGATCACAACAGACAACACAGAAATACAAAGGATCATAAGAGACTACTATCAGCACTTGTATGCCAATAAAATGGACAACGTGGAAGAAATGGACATATTCTTAGAAAAGTACAATTTTCCAAAACTGAACCAGGAAGAAATAGAAAATCTTAACAGACCCATCACAAGCACGGAAATTGAAACTGTAATCAGAAATCTTCCAGCAAACAAAAGCCCAGGTCCAGACAGCTTCACAGCTGAATTCTACCAAAAATTTCGAGAAGAGCTAACACCTATCCTACTCAAACTCTTCCAGAAAATTGCAGAGGAAGGTAAACTTCCAAACTCATTCTATGAGGCCACCATCACCCTAATACCAAAACCTGACAAAGATGCTACAAAAAAAGAAAACTACAGGCCAATATCACTGATGAACATAGATGCAAAAATCCTCAACAAAATTCTAGCAATCAGAATCCAACAACACATTAAACAGATCATACATCATGACCAAGTGGGCTTTATCCCAGGGATGCAAGTATTCTTCAATACCCGCAAATCAATCAATGTAATTCACCACATTAACAAATTGAAAAATAAAAACCATATGATTATCTCAATAGAAGCAGAGAAGGCCTTTGACAAAATTCAACATCCATTTATGATAAAAACTCTCCAGAAAGCAGGAATAGAAGGAACATACCTCAACATAATAAAAGCTATATATAACAAACCCACAGCAAACATTATCCTCAATGGTGAAAAATTGAAAGCATTTCCCCTAAAGTCAGGAACAAGACAAGGGTGTCCACTTTCACCGCTACTATTCAACATAGTTCTGGAAGTTTTGGCCACAGCAATCAGAGCAGAAAAAGAAATAAAAGGAATCCAAATTGGAAAAGAAGAAGTAAAACTCTCACTGTTTGCAGATGACATGATCCTCTACATGGAAAACCCTAAAGACTCCACCAGAAAATTACTAGAGCTCATCAATGAATATAGTAAAGTTGCAGGATATAAAATCAACACAGAGAAATCCCTTGCATTCCTATACACAAATAATGAGAAAGTAGAAAAAGAAATTAAGGAAACAATTCCATTCACCATTGCAACGAAAAGAATAAAATACTTAGGAATATATCTACCCAAAGAAACTAAAGACCTATATATAGAAAACTATAAAACACTGATGAAAGAAATCAAAGAGGACACTAATAGATGGAGAAATATACCATGTTCATGGATCGGAAGAATCAATATAGTGAAAATGAGTATACTACCCAAAGCAATTTACAAATTCAATGCAATCCCTATCAAGCTACCAGCCATATTTTTCACAGAACTAGAACAAATAATTTCAAGATTTGTATGGAAATACAAAAAACCTCGAATTGCCAAAGCAATCTTGAGAAAGAAGAATGGAACTGGAGGAATCAACTTGCCTGACTTCAGGCTCTACTACAAAGCCACAGTCATCAAAACAGTATGGTACTGGCACAAAGACAGACATATAGATCAATGGAACAAAATAGAAAGCCCAGAGATAAATCCACACATATATGGACAGCTTATCTTTGACAAAGGAGGCAAGAATATACAATGGAGTAAAGACAATCTCTTTAACAAGTGGTGCTGGGAAAACTGGTTAACCACTTGTAAAAGAATGAAACTAGATCACTTTCTAACACCACACACAAAAACAAACTCAAAATGGATTAAAGATCTAAATGTAAGACCAGAAACTATAAAACTCCTAGAGGAGAACATAGGCAAAACACTCTCCGACATAAATCACAGCAGGATCTTCTATGATCCACCTCCCAGAACTCTGGAAATAAAAGCAAAAATAAACAAATGGGATCTAATTAAAATTAAAAGCTTCTGCACAACAAAGGAAAATATAAGCAAGGTGAAAAGACAGCCTTCTGAATGGGAGAGAATAATAGCAAATGAAGCAACTGACAAACAACTAATCTCAAAA
Source organism: Budorcas taxicolor (assembly GCF_023091745.1). Classification (NCBI taxonomy): domain Eukaryota; kingdom Metazoa; phylum Chordata; class Mammalia; order Artiodactyla; family Bovidae; genus Budorcas; species Budorcas taxicolor. The sequence continues at coordinate 27,602,096 of NC_068911.1, forward strand.
ATATACAAGCAACTTATGCAGCTCAATTCCAGAAAAATAAACGACCCAATCAAAAAATGGGCCAAAGAACTAAATAGACATTTCTCCAAAGAAGACATACGGATGGCTAACAAACACATGAAAAGATGCTCAACATCACTCATTATTAGAGAAATGCAAATCAAAACCACAATGAGGTACCACTTCACACCAGTCAGAATGGCTGCGATCCAAAAATCTGCAAGCAATAAATGCTGGAGAGGGTGTGGAGAAAAGCGAACCCTCCTACACTGTTGGTGGGAATGCAAACTAGTACAGCCACTATGGAGAACAGTGTGGAGATTCCTTTAAAAATTGCAAATAGAACTACCTTATGATCCAGCAATCCCACTGCTGGGCATACACACCGAGGAAACCAGAATTGAAAGAGACACATGTACCCCAATGTTCATCGCAGCACTGTTTATAATAGCCAGGACATGGAAACAACCTAGATGTCCATCAGCAGATGAATGGATAAGAAAGCTGTGGTACATATACACAATGGAGTATTACTCAGCGGTTAAAAAGAATTCATTTGATTCAGTTCTGATGAGATGGATGAAACTGGAGCCGATTATACAGAGTGAAGTAAGCCAGAAAGAAAAACACCAATACAGTATACTAACACATATATATGGAATTTAGAAAGATGGCAATGACGACCCTGTATGCAAGACAGGAAAAAAGACACAGCTGTGTATAACAGACTTTTGGACTCAGAGGGAGAGGGAGAGGGTGGGATGATTTGGGAGAAAGGCATTCTATCATGTATACTATCATGTAAGAATTGAATCGCCAGTCTATGTCTGACGCAGGATACAGCATGCTTGGGGCTGGTGCATGGGGATGACCCACAGAGATGTTATGGGGAGGGCGGTGGGAGGGGGGTTCATGTTTGGCAACACATGTAAGAATTAAAGATTTTAAAATTTAAAAAAAAAATAAATAATAAAAAATAAAAAAATATTAAAAAAAAAAACAACACTATGTGATCTGTGTTTCGTTGAACCGGTGGACACGGAACCATGGATGTATGTGGACCAGAAAGCTGTATGTGGATGTTCGACTGTGTGGGGGTCAGCACCTCTACGGCCTGCTTTGTTTGAGGGTCAGGTGTATGCCTATTGAGCTTTGTTTCTACGTCACTCAGTCATGTCCAACTCTTTACAACCCCATGGACTGTAGCATGCCAGGCTTCCCTATCCTCTGTCATCTTCTGGAGTTTGGGCAAACTCATGTCCATTGAGTCGGTGATGCCATCTAACCCTCTTATCCTCTGTCGTCCCCTTCTCCTCCATCATCCCCTTCTCCTCCTGCCTTCAATTTTTCCCAGCATCAGGGTCTTTTCCAATGAGTCAGCTCTTCACATCAGGTGGCCAAAGTACTGTAGTTTCAGCTTCAGCATCATTCCTTCCAAAGAATATTCAGGACTGATTTCCTTTATGATTCACTGCTTTGATCTCTTTGCTGTCCAAGGGACTCTCAAGAGTCTTCTCCAACACCACAGTTCAAAAGCATCAATTCTTTGGCACTCAGCCTACTTTATGGTTCAACTCTCACATCCATACATGACTATTGGAAAAACCATAGTTTTAACTATATGGACCTTTGTTGACAAATAATGTCACTGCTTTTTAATACGCTGTCTAGGTTTGTCATAGCTTTCCTTCCAAGAGCAAATGTCTTTTAATTTCATGGCAGCAGTCACCATCCACAGTGATATTGGAGCTCAAGAAAATAAAGTCTGTCACTGTTTCCATTGTTTCCCCATCTATTTACCATGAAGTGATGGGACCAGATGTCATGATTGTTGCTTTTTGAATGTTGAGTTTTAAGCCAGCTTTCTCACTCATCTCTTTCATCTTCAACAAGAGGCTCTTTAGTTCCTGTTCCCTTTCTGCCATAAGGCTGGTGTAATCTGCATATCTGCTGCTGCAGCTGCTAAGTCGCTTCAGTCATGTCTGACTCTGTGTGACCCCATAGACGGCAGCCCACCAGGCTCCCCCGTCCCTGGGATTCTCCAAGCAAGAACACTGGAGTGGGTTGCTGTTTCCTTCTCCAGTGCATGAAAGTGAAAAGTGAAAGTGAAAAGTGAAAGTGAAGTCGCTCGGTCATATCTGACTCTTAGTGGAATCATGGACTGCAGCCTACCATGCTTCTCCGTCCATGGGATTTTCCAGGCAAGAGTACTGGAGTGGGGTGCCATTGCCTTCTCTGCTGCATATCTGAGGTTATTGGTATTTCTCCCCTGCAATCTCAATTCCAGCTTATGCTTCATCTGAATTAGATCTGATAGACAGAGTGTCTGAAGAACTATGGACAGAGGTTCATGACACTGTAGAGGATGAAGTGATAAAGACCATCTCCAAGAAAAACAAATACAAAAAAGCAAAATGGTTGTCTGAGGAAGCCTTACAGATAGCTGAGAAAAGAAGAAAAGCTAAAGGCAAAGGACAAAAGGAGAGATATACCCATCTGAATGCAGAGTTCCAAAGAAGAGGAAGGAGAGATAAGAAAGCCTTCCTCAGTGATCAATGCAAAGAAATAGAGGAAAACAATAGAGTGGAAAAGACTGGAGATCTCTTCAAGAAAATCAGAGATACCAAGGGAACATTCCATACAACAGTGGGCACAATAAAGGATAGAAATGGTATGGACCTAAAAAGGCAGGAGATATTAAGATATTAAGAAGAATACATGGAAGAACTATACAAAAAAAGATCTTAATGACCCAGAAAACCACGGTGGTGTGATCACCCACCTAGAGCCAGACATCCTGGAGTCTGAAGTGAAGTAGGCATTAGGAAGCATCACTATGAACAAAACTAGTGGAGGTGATGGCATTCCTGCTGAGCGATTTCAAATCCTAAAAGATGATGCTGTGAAAGTGCTGCACTCAATATGCCAGCAAATTTGGGAAACTCAGGAGCAGCCACAGGACTGCAAAAGGTCAATTTTCATTCCAATCCCAAAGAAAGGCAATGCCAAAGAATGTTCAAACTACCACACAATTGCACTCATCTCACACAGTAGCAAAGTAACCCTCAAAATTCTCCAAGCCAGGCTCCAACAATATAAGAACTGAGAACTTGCAGATGTTCAAGCTGGATTTAGAAAAAGCAGAGGACCAGAGATCAAATTGCCAACATCTGTTAGATCATATAAAAAGCAAGAGAGTTTCAGAAAAAAAAAAATCTACTTCTGCTTTATAGACTATGCCAAAGCCTTTGACTGTGTGGATCACAACAAACTGTGGAAAATTCTTAAAGAGATGGGAATACCAGACCACCTTACCCCCGTCCCCCCCCCCCGCCCCCCCCCGCCCCCCCCCCCCCCCCCCCGCCAAGAAACCTGTATGCAGATCAAGAAGCAACGCTTAGAACCAGATATGGAACAATGGACTGGTTCCAAATTGGGAAAGGAGTACATCAATGCTGTATATTGTCACCCTGCTTCTTTAACTTATACACAGAGTGCATCATGAGAAATGCTGGGCTGGAAGAAGCACACGCTGGATCAAGATTGCCAGGAGAAATATCAATAACCTCAGATATGGAGATGACACCACCCTTATGGCAGAAACCGAACAGGAACTGAAGAGCCTCTTTATCAAAGTAAAAGTGAAGAGTGAAAAAGCTTTCTTAAAACTCAACATTCAAAAAACAAAGATAATGGCATCTGGTCCCATCACTTTGTGGCAAATAGATGGGGAAACAATGACAGACTTTATTTTCTTGGGCTCCAAAATCACTGTAAATGGTGACTGCAGCCATGAAATTAAAAGATGCTTGTTCTTTGGAAGAAAAGCTATAACCAACCTAGATAGCATATTAAAAAGCAGAGACATTACTTCGCTGACAAAGGTCCATCTAGTCAAAGCTATGGTTTTCTCAGTAGTCATGTATGGATGTGAGAGTTGGACCATAAAGCAGGCTGAGCACTGATGAATTGATGCTTTTGAACTGTGGTGTTGGAGAAGACTCTTGAGAGTCCTGTGGACAGCAAGGAAATTAAAGGAGTCAATCATAAAGGAAATCAGTCCTGAATATTCATGGGAAGGGCTGATGCTGTAGTTGAAGGTCCAATACTTTGGCCACCTGATGTGAAGAACTGACTCACTGGAAAAGACTCTGATGCTGAGAAAGACTGAAGGCAGAAAGAGAAGGGGACAACAGAGGATGAGATGGCTGGATGGCATCACCAACTCAATGGACATGAGTTTGAGCAGGCTCCTGTAGTTGGTGATGGATAGGGAAGCCTGGTGTGTGGCAGTCCATGGGGTTGCAAAGAGTCGGACACGACTGACCGACTTAACTGAACTGAAGCAGAGTGACAATATCCAACCTTGACATACTCCTTTTCCAATTTTGAACCAGACCATTGTTCTATGCCCAGTTCTAACTGTTGCTTCTTGACCTGCATACAAATCTCTCAGGAGGCAGATAAGGTGGTCTGGTATTCCCATCTCTTTAAGAAATTTCCACAGTTTGTCATGATCCACACAGTCAAAGGCTTTAGAGTAGTCAATGAAGCAGAAGTAGATGTTCTTCTGGAACTCTCTTTGTTTTTCTATGATCCAATGGATGTTGACAATTTGATCTCTGGTTCCTCTGCTTTTTCTAAATCTAGCTTGTAAATTTGGAATTTCTCCATTCATGTACCATTGAAGCCTAGCTTGAAGGATTTTGAGCATTACCTTGCTAGCATGTGGGCTTCAGGATAAGATATTATCTAGAGAAAAAGATACTTTGCTGCTCAGATTCATAAACTCCACTAATCTCTTCACTTAGATGAGGAAAACTAGGCCCAAGGCCACTCAACCAGTCAAGAGCTACACTCTAACACCAATTCTCTGACAGCAATTGGGTACCCAATGATTCAACTCAAGTCTGATACTAACTGCTTGGAATTTGCTCAAACTGCTGATGCTGGCCACAAGTCCCAAGAGCCACCCACATGTCTCCCTGACCAACGTGGCTATAAATTTGGTGGTCCTTATGATCCCCTGTGAAGGGCAGGGAAATCTGTGTGCTGCAGTCCACGGAGTCACAAAGACTTGGGCATGACTTAGCAATGGAACAACAACAGCAATGATCCCCCTTCAGGTGTGATGATCACCTATTAATAGAAGGACTCAAAGAATCCAAGAAGTACACATTTGTGATTATTATTTTAATATAAAGGATAAAAATGTATGGCCAGATGAAGAGACTCCTAAGATAACAAAGTTTGAGAAGACCCCAAGTACAGCAGGTTCTGTATCTGTGAAGTCTGGGGATGTACCATCCTACCTGCGCAGCCACAAGTCGCCAACCAGGAAACCTCTGTGTCTTCTTGTTCAGAGTTTTTGCCCAGGTTTTATTAGTTAGGTGCAATTGATTAAGTCATTGACCATGTGACTGAACTCAGCCTTCAGCAGATCTCCCCTCCCAAGGAGGTCTGAGCAGAATGGGCTGAAAGTCTTGAGCATATATTTGGAGAAAACTCTAGTTTGAAAAGATAAATGTGCTCCAATGTTCATAACAGCTTTATTCACAATAACCAAGACATGAAGACAACCTCAATATGCATTCATTCATCTGTTGATGAATGAATATAGAAGATGTGTGTGTGTGTGTGTGTGTGTGTGTGTGTGTGTGGTGTGTGTGTGTATAAATGGGTCCTCAGTCACTCAGTCATGTCTAACTCTGTGTGACCCCATGGACTGTAGCCTGCCAGGCTCCTCTGTCCATGGCAATTTTCTGGCAAGAGTACTAGAGCAGGTTGTCATTTCCTACTCCAGAGGATCTTCCCAACCTAGGGATCCAACCCATGTTTCTTGGGTCTGCTTCATTGGCAAGCAGATTCTTTACCAGCTGGGAAGCCTATACACACACACACACACACACACACACACACACACACACACACACAATGCAATATTATTCAGCCACAAAAAAGAATGAAAAAAATTCCATTTGCAGCAACATGGATAGACCTGGAGATTATCATCCCAAGTGAATTAAGTCAGATAGATAGAGATAAATATCATTTAATATCACTTATGGGCATGCATGCTAAGTCACTTCAGTCATGTCCAACTCTTTGTGACCCTGTGGACTGTAGCCCACCAGGCTGCTCTGTCCATGGGACTCTCCAGGCAAGAAAACTGAAGTGGGTGGCCATGCCCTCCTTCAGGGGATCTTCCCAACCCAGAGACTGAACCCACATCTCTTATGTCTTCAGTGTTGGCATGAGGGTTCTTTACCACTAGTGCCCCCTGGGAAAGCCAATATCACTTATATGTGAAGTCTTAAAAAATGATACAAACTAACTTATTTACAAAGCAGAAACAGACTTACAGACCTAGAAAGCAAATTTATGGTTACAAAAGGCAAGTGGTGGGGGAAGAGATAAATTGTGAATTTGGGATTAACAGATGCAAACTACTATACTAAAATAGTAAACAACAAGTAAACAAAGAAGGACCTACTATGAAGTACAGAGAACTATGCTCAATGTCTTATAATAACCTATAATGGAAAAGAATCTGGTAACAAATACACACACACACACACACACATAACTGAATCTGTTTGCTGTACACTTGAAATTAACCCAGCATTTTAAATTAAATTCAGTTCAGTTCAGTCGCTCAGTCATGTCCAACTCTTTGCAACCCCATGAATTGCAGCACGCCAGGCCTCCCTGTCCATCACCAACTCCCAGAGTTCACCCAGACTCATGTGCATCGAGTCGGTGATGCCATCCTTCCATCTCATCCTCTGTCATCCCCTTCTCCTCCTGCCCCCAATCCCTCCCAGCATCAGGGTCTTTTCCAATGAGTCAACTCTTCACATGAGGTGGCCAAAGTATTGGAGTTTTAAATTAAATTAAATAAACTTTAATAAAAGAAAAACAACAGAGAGGGGATAAAAGTTCTAATCCTCTAATCTCATACACAGTGTTTCTTGTGTGGCCAGACCCTCCCTTGAAACTAAGTTGGAAACTATCCTCTATGAATTACCTCTTTACATAAACTCAGGTGCACTCAAAAGGGGCTCCTTATGAATAACAAGGTTCTCCTACCACTTAGGAAATTCCAAAGGTATTTGAGGCTCTGTGCCAGGAATCAGAGACAAAGACCAGATTTTCCTTCTTTATAATCATACCCCCAGGGCAGAGTTTGACACCATTACTCTTCCTTTCTCTCACTCCAGATTTCCCCCCCGAGAACTGGCTGAATGTTTTCGGAGTGTAGTGATCTGTTGTTTTACAGAGGGGTGAAAGAGACTGAGAGGCGCTGAGACCTCCGGGGCTAAGCCGGTGTGAAACTTTGGTCTCTAAATCTGAATTCTCTGAGATTCTCTGGAGGGTTCCATGTTTGTCTCCTGTGGTTACTCTAGCCAGTTATCACAAACTTAGTGACTTTAAAATACATTTATTAGCTTACGGATCTGAAGGCTGGAAGTCTGAAATGAGTCCTCAGGGCTATGTTCCTTCTGGAGGCTCCATGAGAACCTGTTTCCTTGACCTTTTTGTCTTCCAAGGTTCTTTTGCATCTTTTTATTCATGATCTTCTTCCTCTGTCTTCAAGCCTGCAGTGTAGCATCTTCAAATCCTTTCTTTATCTCTCCCTCTGTTTCCATCATGACATGACTTTCTGTCTGACTCTTCTGTACCTCTCTTTTAAAGACCCTGTAATTGTATCAGGCTCACCAGAGCTTCCCCTGTGGCTCAGATGGTAAAGAATATGCCTGCAATGCAGGAGACCTGGGTTCAACCCTGGGTTGGGAAGATCCCCGGGAGATGGGAATGGCAACCCATTCCAGTATTCTTGCCTGGAGAATCCCATGGACAGAGGAGCCTGGTGGGCTACAGTCCATGGGGTCTCGAAAGCGTCAGATGTGACTGTCTAACACTTTCACTTTTCACTTTCACCAGGATGATCTTCCATCTCAAGGTCCTTTACTTGATCCCAGTTGCCTTATAAGGTAAGATGCAGTTTCCGGGGAAGAGGACGTAAATATCTTTAGAAGGACCCTGTTCAGTGGACCATGGTTCTATGCTTCTACCATCATGGGCTTGGATTTTTTTGGCCTCAGCCCATTTTTGTTGCATCACAGATGAATGGTGACCGCTGTTGCAGAGGAGGGACCTTGTCTCCTTTCTCAAATTTTGTTTCTCTGGTTGGCCCATTCCAAGTTTTGCTAAGGGGTGAGGATCTCTTGCTTGAAGGGAGAGAACTTCTTTCAAGGCTAATGTGCTCTTCCTTTAACTCCACCAGACTCTGCGCTGCTGGCCTGGGTTGCATTCCTGGACATCCCACATTGTAGGTGAGGTAGGATGCTAAGAAATATTGTCCAGTCATCCTGAATCTGCTAGCTCAGCCCTCACTGGGAGAGTCCTGCAAAACAATTTTGGTATTTTTCTGACTAAATCAATTGGTGATTTATTTCCTACTTGGACAGAGTCTGGCCCAAACAGTTAACTGCCCAAGCAGCATTTGCAAACCCATTTTTTCCCTCTCTCGTCATCCATTGATTTGCTGTGTGAACTTCAGGAATTTGCTTCCTTCTCCCATTTTTCTAAGAGAAAGCTGTAGTGAGAGCTCATGAGAAATGCTTTTACTCCCACGGTTCTGCAGAGGTCAGTGGTTTTCAACCCCCAGGGGGTTTTGCGAGCCCTCCCTGCCCAGGGGATATTCAGCATTGTTTGGACGCATTTTAGTTGTGATGACTTGGGGAGGGGGTACTCTTGGCATCTTGTGGGTAGAGGTCAATCTGACAGTGGCAGAACAGACCCCACAACAAATGAATTATCTGGTCCAAAATGCCAGCAATGCTGCAGGAGGGAAAATCATACCCTGATAATTTCAGTCTCTGTGTGGATTTACTTGTCCTCTCCATGGGAGGGAGCGAGTAACCCTGTTTGTCAGATTATGGGACAATTATTGAGGCACATTAATAAGCAGGCAGGGTCTTTGAGCTTGAGAAGCTTCAAAACCAAGAGCCAGGCTGTCTACTTTCTCTGGTCTCATCTGCCCCCAGACGCAGTAAGTCTTCTTTCTCCAGTCCCGTTGCTGACCCCTGCAGTGAAAACAAGAAGCAGGGCATCACTGCGGAAGACGGCGGATGAGGGAGGAGCCTGGTGTCTGTGAGTGTGGACTCCTAGTCTGTTCGGTATGTTTTGCTTCCATACACAGAAGTCGTGTCCCTTCCAGGGTTTAGATTTGGGGAGGTGGGGGGTCCATGAGCCCCTGTCTAAGCCACTTTCTATAATACGGTTTTATCGAATGATGAGGATTGGATGACGATGGGAGTGGGAGAGTGCAAACCATCAATGAAGCTCATGGAAACTATACTGTGAATAAAGCTCATGGTCCCAACTCTTCATGTCAGTTTTCATTAACCTGGAGCAGAGGGAGGAAAGCATTTGAATCCCTTGCATTTGGGTGTTTTGGTGACTTTGTGGTGAGGCATAAAGAAAGATAAATACTCGGGGTTATTTATTTGTTTTTATTCCCCAGGCCCCAGGGAAGGCAAGGCTCTGAGCAGAGCCAGTTAAAGCTCTCCTCCAAACAAGCTTTTTCTCAAGCAAGGCTGTAATCCTCATGGGCTAGGAAAAATCAGCAGATTCCAGCCAGGCAGACTTCCTTGGTCTTTGTCTCGGCTTGAACTGTGACTGCTATCCGGAGAAGTCAAGTCCTTCCTCAGCTAGCAGAAATATAAATGGTCAAGAGGAATTTTTACATTAGATTGGAGCAGAAAATCCTTCCTTCTACTAATGAGAGAAAGGAAAAAAAGGGAGAAAAAAAAAGATAGGCCACTGCTATTTAAGAGATAAGTTATGTTGTCATATAAGCTATATAGCTATAGAGGATTCGAATTCTTCCTTTAAATGCAAAGGAAAACAATAATTTTGAAATGGCTGCATTGATCAGAAAATAACTACCGGCTGCAAACATTTATTCCCACTACAAAAGGCACAAGCCTCCTTTATCTTAACAAGAATATTATCTTGTTACAGTTAATAGTTATTGAACTGCCGGCTATGTCCCAGGCACTGTTTGAGGGTGCTGGGAAAATAATATCTAATTGAAGTTTCACTCTAATCCTTAGCCATAGGTGCTGTTATTACCTTGATTTTGTAGATAAGGGAACTGAGGATCAGAGAGGTGAAGCACTTGTCCAAGGTCACATAGATGGAAGTGTCAGAGAAGGACTTTTGAACTTAGACTGGGCTGACAGCACGATCCCTCTTAATCACTGTCTCATAGAATTTTTATCCAGATTGCTGTCGTTTTTCAGTCACTAAGTCATATGTGACTCTGTGACCCCATTGACTGCAGCATGCCAGGCTCCCCTGTCCCTTATCATCTCCCAGAGTTGGCCCAAGTTTATGTCCATTGTATCGGTGATGCCATCCAACCATCTCAGCCTCTGTGATCCCCCTTCTCCTCCTAACTTCTATCTTTCCCAGCATCACCGTCTTTTCCAGTGAGTCAGCTCTTCATATCAAGTGGCCAAAATATTGGAGCTTCAGCTTCAGCATCAGTCCTTCCAATGAGTATTCAGGGTTGATTTACTTTAAGATTTACTGGTTTGATCTCCTTGCTGTCCAAGGGACTCTCACAGGTCTTCTTCAACACCACAGTTCAAAAGCATCAATTCTTGGGTGCTCTGCCTGCTTTATGGTCCAGCTCTCACATCTGTACATGACTACTGGAAAGATCATAGCCTTGACTATACAGACCTTTGTCGGTAAAGTGATTGATGTCTTTGCTTTTTAATGCACTGTCTAGGTTTGTCATAGCTTTCCTGCCAAGAAGCAATCGTTTTCTAATTTCACGGCTGCAGTCACCAGTTATCCAGGTTGGTCCCCCATATTTTCACATTCAGACTCTGTCTTGAGAGTAACTAGAACCTCACTCTGTGATTTTGTTTTCTTGTAATGTCTTGGATAAAGTTTTGATGTCAGGGTAATATTGGACTCATACAATGAATTAAGAAGTGTTCTTAAACTTTTCAGAAGACTTTGTGCAGAGTTGATATTACTTCCTTCCAAAATGTGTAGGAGAGTTCACCAGTGAGGACATCTGAGTCTAGAGTTTTCTTTGTGAAAAAGTTTTTTAAATTAATTAATTAGTTTTATTTTTGGTTGCGCTAGGTCTCTGTTGCTGCGCATGGGATTTCTCTAGTTGTGGTGAGTGGGCTTCTCGTTGTGGTGGCTTCTCTCATTGCAAAGCACAGGTTCTAGGGAGTTGGGGCTTCAGTCGCAGCATGAGGGCTCTAGAGAGTGGGCTCTGTAGTTGCGGCCCACAGCTGGCTCAGTTGCTCCACAGCATGTGGAATCTTCCTGGACCAAGGATCGAACTCATGTCCCTTGCCTTGGCAGGCAGACTCCTATCTCCTGTACAACCAGGGAAGTCAGGTGAAAAAGTTTTAAGCTATGATTTCATTTCGATAGCTATCACTATTTATGTTTTCAACGTCATCTTGAATGAGCTTTTCTAGTCTGTATCTTTCAGGAAATATGTCCATTTCAACCAACTTGTTGACCATATGGACATAAAACTATTCATAATCTTCACCTTCTTATAGAATCTGTAATGAGATCACTTTTCTCATTCCTGATAGTGGTATTTGTGTCTTCTTTCTTTTTCTTGATCAGTCTGGCTAGATGTTTATCAAATATTTGATGGCCTCAAAGAATCAGCTTTTGTTGTATTGGTCCCCCCCCCCCCCCCGCCTTTTTTTTTTCTGTTTTCTATTTAATTTGTCTCTGTTCTCATATTATTACTTCCTTTCTTCTGCTTACTTTGTGTCTAACTTGCTCTGCATTTTTATTTTAAGATGGAAACTGGGTTCATTGATTAAGACTGTCATAGCTTTCTAATGAAGGCATTTAAATACTTCAGATTTCTCCCTAACTACTGCCTTAACAATATTCAATATCTTACCATATGTTGTTTTCACTTTCATTCAGTTCCAATACTTTCTAATTCCTTGTTGTCATTTCTTCTTTGACCCATGGGTTATTTAGATGTATGCTACTAAATTTCCAAGTGCTTAGAGTTTTCCAGAGATCTTTCTGTTATTTTGTCAATATCTAATTTAATTCCAAGAGAGTCAGAAAACATATTTTGAATAACTTGAATCCTTTTAACCATATTGGGACTTGTGTTTGGTTTAGGGTAGAGTTTATATTGCTAAAGGTTCTGTGTGGACATTGAAAACAATGAAAAGAACATGAGCTCTGCTACTATTGAATGTTCTGGAAATGTTAATTCAGTAATGCTAGTTCTGTGCTGTTCAAATCTTCTATTTCCTTGCTGATTTCCCCTTTACTTGCTCTATCAATTATTGAGAGAGAGTTTTATTTTTCGAGCTATAATTGTGGAATTCTTTATTTCTCTTTGCACTTTCCTATTTTTGCTTTGAGTCTTTTCAAGGTCTGTTTATTGGGCGCATAAACATGTATGTCCTCTGGAGTAATCGACCCCCTTGGTACTACAAAGTAAACTTCTGTATTCTTTGCTCTATTTTTGTCTGATAATAATAAAATTGCTCTGGCTTTTTATAAAGATAGGGTTAGCATTTTATATCTTTTTCTATATTTTTACTTTTAACCAATTTATGTATCTACATTTAAAGAACATTTCTTGTACTTACAGCATATAATTAGGTCTTTTAAAAAAAATCCAAACTGATCTTCTTGCCTTTTAATAAGGATTCTTAAGCCACTTAAATTTAATATAATTATTAATATAGTTAAGTTCATGTCTAGCATCTTGCCATTTTTTATTTGATCCATTTGTATCTATTTCCTTTCTGCTTCTTCCCTTTGTTGGGTTAATTGAACATTTTTTATGATTTCATTTTTTAAATCACAGCTTTATTGAGATGTAATTCACATACCATAAAACTCAGTCTTTTAAAGTGTGCAACTCAGTAGGTCTTAGTAAATTTAGAATTGTTCAACCATCATGACTGTCTAATTCCAGAACATTGTCATCATCCCCAAAAGAAAGCCAAAACCCATAATGTAGTCACTCCACGCTGCTTACTATCCCCAGCGTGAGGCAACCCCTACTCTACCTTCTGTCCCTATGCATTTGTTTGTTCTGAACATTTCACATAAATGAAATCACAAAATATGCATCCTTTTGTGATGGGTTCTTTCACTTTGCATAATGTTTTCAAGGTTCACTCATGGGATAGGCTATATCTATACTTCAGTCCTTTCTATAACAGGATAATATTACATTGTATAGATATGCCACGTCTTACTTCTGCTTTCATAAATTAATAGATACTCAGATTATTTCAATTTTTTGGCTAATGTGAATAGTGCTGCTATCATTGTTTATATACACATTTTTGCATGGCTGTATGTTTTCAAATCTCTTGGAGATATACCTAAGAGTAGAAGTGCTATCATATAGTAAATATGTTTAACATTTTGTGAAATTAGCAAACTGTCTTCCAAAGTGGCTGGATCATTCTACAATCTCACCAACAATATGTTCAGGTTCATTCCTCCAGTTCCTCACCTACTGATTATTGTCTGTCTCTTTGATTATAACCATTGATGTAGGTATGAAGAGGTATCTCATTATGATTTTGATTTGTATTCCCTAGTGATTAATGGTATTTAGCATCTACCCATCCATGTACCTGGTGGCCATTTGCTTATCTTTGCTGGACAAATGTCTGTTGAAATCCTTTCCTCGTTAAAAAAAATTTTTTTTACTATTGAGTTGTAAGACTTCTTTAATTATTTTGGACACAAGGTCCCTATGTGATATAAGATTTGCAAATATTTCTTAATCTGAGTACTGCCTTTTAACCTTTTTTCATGCTGTCTTACAAAGCACAAATTTTTTTTATTTCAATGAAGTTTGATTTCTCTAATTATTTTTTGGTCACTTTTGTTTAATGTCATATCTAAAAGGCTTAGCCAACATAAGATTACAAAGATATACCCTTATTTTTTCTAGTGGTTTTATACTTACAACTCTTACAAGTAATTTGAAATGTTTTGAGTTAATTTTTGGTGTGAGGTAGGGACAGAGCTTCATTCTTTTACTTGTGAATATCCAGGTATTCAGTATCATCTGATGAGAAGACTGTTCTCTCCCACATTGAATTGTCTTGGTACTTTTGTCAAAAATCAATGGACCACAAATGTGAAGGCTTATTTTTGGACTCTCAATTCTATTCTCTTGATCTATATGTCTAACCTTATGTAATACCACACTGTCTTGATTCTGTAGCTTTGAAGTATGTTTTGAAATCAACAACAGTAAGTCCAACTTAGTTCTTTTCAAAATTGTTTTGGCTATTCTAGGATACACAAATTTTCATATTAGCTTGAAAGTTCCTGAAAAAAGTCCAGCTTTGATAGTGATAAGTAATGAATTAACACTGTAGATCATTTTAGATCTAAACGTAAGACCATATAAAACTCCTAGAGGAGAACGTAGGCAAAACACTCTCTGACATAAATCACAGCAGGATCCTCTATGACCCATCTCCCAGAATATTGGAAATAAAAGCAAAAATAAACAAATGGGACCTAATTAAAATTAAAAGCTTCTGCACAACAAAGGAAACTATAAGCAAGGTGAAAAACAGCATTCAGAATGGGAGAAAATAATAACAAATGAAGCAACTGACAAACAACTAATCTCAAAAATATTCAAGCAACTTATGCAGCTCAATTCCAGAAAAATAAATAACCCAATCAAAAAATTGGCCAAAGAACTAAATAGACATTTCTCCAAAAAAGGCATACAGATGGCTAACAAACATATGAAAAGATGCTCAACATCACTCATTATCAGAGAAATGCAAATCAAAACCACAATGAGGTACCACTTCACGCCAGTCAGAATAGCTGCAATCCAAAAGTTTACAAGCAATAAATGCTGGAGAGGGTGTGGAGAAAAGGGAACCCTCTTACACTGTTGGTGGGAATGTAAACTGGTACAGCTACTATGGAGAAGAGTGTGGAGATTCCTTTAAAAAACTGGAAATAGAATTTCCTTATGACCCAGCAATCTCACTGCTGGGCATACACACCAAGGAAACCAGAATCGAAAGAGACACGTGTACCCCAATGTTCATCGCAGCACTGTTTATAATAGCCAGGACATGGAAGCAACCTAGATGTCCATCAGCAGATGAATGGATAAGAAAGCTGTGGTATATATACAAAATGGAGTATTACTCAGCCATTAAAAAAATACATTTGAATCAGTTCTAATGAGGCGGATGAAACCTCATTACAGCCTATTATACAGAGTAAAGTAAGCCAGAAAGAAAAACACCAATACAGTATACTAACACATATATATGGAATTTAGAAAGATGGTAACGATAACCCTGTATACAAGACAGCAAAAGAGACACAGATGTATAGAACAGTCTTTTGGACTCTGTGGGAGAGGGAGAGGGTGGGATGATTTGGGAGAATGGCATTGAAACATGTATAATATCATATATGAAGTGAATCGCCAGTCCACGTTCGATGCATGATACTGGATGCTGGGGGCTGGTGCACTGGGATGACCCAGAGGGATGGTACAGGGAGGGAGGAGGGACAGGGGTTCAGGATGGGGAACACGTGTATACCTGTGGTGGATTCATGTTGATGTATGGCAAAATCAATACAATATTGTAAAGTAATTAACCTCAAATTAAAATAAATATATTTATATTAAAAAAAAAGCACTGTAGATCATTTTAGAGAGTGTGGTAGGTATAATAATGACCCTCCAAGAAGTCAGCCATGTTCTAATCTTAACCTGTGAATATGTTACCTTACACAGCAAAAGGGACATTGTAGATGTGATTAAGTTAAGGATCTTAAGATGAGTGATATTGGATTATCCTGGTGGGTCCAGTGTCCTTGGGCAGGAAGGAGGGTCAGAGTCAGACAAGATGTATTGTTGGAACAATGGAGTCACAAGCCAAGGTCTGTGGGAAACCACCAGAAGTTGCCTAAAAAGTCTTAAATTGGGCTGGAAATGGAGGATATGGAGGTGAGCAAAAATAAACAACAAAACAATCTGCACCCTAGTGGAGCTTAATCAAATAAACTTATCTATTTACAAAGTGCTTGCAGGGGGAGATAAGAGTTTATAACAACTGTCTTGGATTTAATATGTTGGGAGAAGGCGGTTGGCATCAGAAGTAGTTGCCCAGAGGAAATATGAAAGAAAGAGGAGGGGCTCACTGATGAAGCAGGTGAGGGGAGCACTCCAGGCAGAAGAAACTAAACACGCAAAGAGGCCAGGAATCAAAAAGCAAACTTCAGCTCTGCCTCCAGGCTTTCATCTCAGAATGTGTGCAGCAGTAGCTACTCCTTGGCTTCGTTTTGCATCATCACCTTGGAGGTTCCAGCAATGCAGGAGTGAGCTAGGGGCTGGCTTGCTTGCTTTTGGAAGACAAATGTCTCTTTCCCTTTCCTCTTGTGACAACCCCTACCCTAAATCACTTTCTGCTGCTCACAGGGTCCCACAAGCACCTGGCTTCCAACACACTGTGTGAACTGACGGAGGGTCCTGCATGTTATTTCTTCTCTAATTAGCTAGTGCACCTGAGCTCCCGGAGACTTCTCCTGAGCCCATGAGGCCACCAGAGGTCGCATTAACAAGCTCGCTATAATAAGTCTTTGCCATAAAAGCTCAGGGTAATTAATTCTAATACTGGGAAGGGCTCAAGACTAATTCCACTAAACTGTATTGTGAAATCAGGGCACACACACTCACACACAAATCATACTGTCAACTTAGCAATTTCTTACTTCTGATGCTTTTCGTTACATGGCTTCCTTTTCTTCCCATAATCAGCCCATCCATTAGGTACAATGGTATTCATGGCTCTTCTTGTTTTACAGATTCTAAGAAACTAAGGCCCAGAGAGGTCTCTAAAGTCACACAGCTTCAGTGCTGGAGTTGGGATTTCATCTCAGTGCTAAGTTATTACCAAACTCATGTTCTTTCTAATATCCTCCACAAGCTATGGTTTTGATACTTTGAACTATGTTTTACATCCAGAACTTAACTAACCCTTCCTATTACCAGAGTATTGATGCAGCAGGCTCTTGCAGTTGTGTGTGTGTATATATTTAATTGAATGATCTCTGTCTAAATAAAACCTTTTGGCCTACTGCATGTCCTGGCACTGCTGAGTGTCTGATCCAGGGACAGACCCTTGGAGTCTCTGTCCAAAGCCTTCTGCCTCTCAGAAGACCTAACTAGGAAAAAAGGGTAACAGAAAGTAACTTGCTGATCCTAATTGCTTTGCCCGCTCTACATGTCTCAGATCAAATACCATTTTGTCCTCTTTTTCCCCTTTAGGGGGGAATTAATTAAGCTCTAATTACACTGACAGAAAAAAATAGAAGCTACAATAAAATTATTATTTTTTTAAAAAAAAGCTATTAACAAGGTCTGTGCACAGAGCTTGTTATAACCCAGGGAATGAGCCTCATTTGAATTTTATGGCCTTTCCATTCACATTTTTTTTATTAAACCTTTTCTTACAATCCTCAATATGTCTTCCATGGTATAATCATCCTTGGGAATTTTCAGGTGTTAAATTAGATACTTGGGGGCTCCCTGACTCCTCCTGCCTTTGGTCAGAGCATGCTGTATTCCATGAGGCAGATTAATAATAATTTTTTAAAACTGATTTAAGAGTTCACACCAATTTTTTGTTTTCCATCTGGAAGGAAGTCTGACATGCAGAGCCCCTCTGGTCCAGGCAAATTAAATGGGAGTGAACATTTTCCTTGTCAGAGAGAAACTTTAGAAGTGGATTGTAATCAGGACATGCCACTTTAATGGAGGAACACAGTCCTTTCTCCCCATCAAAGGGTAGCCAGCCATGCAGACAGGGCTGGGCTGCTGTGAAGGTGGGAAGGACCTTCCCACCAGCAGGGATGGGAGAGGCCCCCTTGCCCTGCCATACTTCACAGCACTTTCCTGAACATCAGAGCTTGAAACATAAACCATCCCAGAAGGAGATGTGATCCACCAACTGACCCAACGAAGGGTAGAACTGTGACTCAACCCTAGACCTGGACCCCTCCTGTGATTTCCCTATCACATGTGGCTGGGTCACTGGGATAAGGTCTTCAGAATTCAGACTGTCAATCCCAAGTCTCCATCTGCTGAATCACAGCATCTAGGAATAGGGTCTTGTAATCAGTATTTTTTCAAATGCCTCCAGGCAGATTCTGATACTAGTCAGACATGGGAGTCATCTGATTAAAATGTCAAGCGTTAATCACTCAGTTGTGTCCAGCTGTTTGTGACTCCATGGACTGTAGCCCACCAGCGTCGTCTGTCCATGGAATTCTCCAAGCAAGAATACTGGAGTGGGTAGCCATTTCCTTCTTCAGGGGGTCTTCCGGTCCCAGGGATTGAACCCAGGCCTCCCACATTGCATGCAGATTCTTTACTGTCTGAGCCACCAGGGAAGCCCTCTAAAATGCCAAGGGTAGATGAAAAACACAAGCTTTTAGGGAAGAGAAACACACTACATGTCTCAAATAGCAGAGAAGAATGAAACATACTCCCAAGAGGTTGGAACTTTGAGCCTAGACATTCCCACAGGGGAATTTCTTTGAAACGTTCTCATTTATCCTACAAATGATATAATTTAGGATTCTACTTTAATAATAAGAATTATATACATATATGCATATATTCATGTGCATATATACATATATATGTATATATGCATGTATATTCATATCCCAGATATTAGCTGGCTCCGGAATATGCTACCTTTCCTAGAATAGCCCATGCTCTAGCCGAGGCACATACACAGACTTTCCTCAGATTTCTAAAAATCCCTGGTGGCTTAAGGGTGGGTACTTATAGCCTCAGGTTCATCTCCAGGCTCTAAATTCCTTCTTCCACTAAATTCACTTCTGGACCCTCTCACCATTCCGTGGGCATCATCTCTACGTTTTGATGCATGGAAAGTATTTGATTTCCACTAAAATTAATTCTCAGAAGATATTGGTCTGTACAGTATACTCTAATAATGATTATTTGGGAAAGAACGGGGGCAAAATAGAAGGGAGGAGGGACAGTGATGTGCAGGAGCAGTCTCATATAGGCTCACAAGAGTCAGCTATTAAATGTTCAGGATTTTTTGCAATCTGGTTGGTAAACAAAGTCATTAGTTAAAATTAAATTATATAAACTTATAATTAAATAAACTATCCCAAACACATTACTTATTATTCATTTCACTACATTTTATTATTATCTATACCACTGAAGTTGTCTACTATACTTGGGTGGCAGAAATATTATAAAATGAGCTGCTATCACATCCTTTCCCAATTCTATGTTTAGTAGTTACGTTGGTAGAAAGAAATTGGCCATGGTGAGAATCTTTATACCACATAAATTGGCAAATTCAATAAATCAAATCTTGTTCATTATCTAGACTTAAAAATTCATGAAGATGATATTAATAAGGTCAATTAAACTTAAAATGTGTTGTGTGTGTGACTCACATAAAAGGCTGAAGAAATTTTTTGTCAACATTTGAAAACTATTACCTGTGTCAACAAAGTAGTCACTCATGTCATTGACAAATGAGTGAAGTTCTGACAGGGCTGTTACCCTTGTCTCACTTCCATCTTATTCATCAACATAAATGAAAATATCAACCAATATTCATGTCAGAACTACACTTGTAATCAAGTATTTATTTTTAGCCTGGTTTTGTCAAATCATGGTTGAATTGCAACCATTGATCAGCTAGAGATTCAAGAATTCTACAAAATTCGTGAACGCATTTTGTGAGAATCAAGTGGTTAGATGGGAAAGAATAGCTTATATTTTGTTCTCATTTGTAAATTGTGTGTTATACATCCTTCATATCAGTAAAGATTTGAATAAGCTTACATGTTTCCCCAGAGAGCTAGTTGTTAAACATTTAGCAGCCCACCATAATAATATAAACACACTGAATAGTGAGTGTGTGTGTATATATATATGCATATATATATATATATATATACTCTCTCACCTCAAAAATAGTTAATTTTTCTTCTCCCTCCCTATCAGGTGCAAAAACTAATTGCTTTCTTTATCTTCTGCAGAGCTATTTAAACATCTCTTTTATTGGGGTTTCCAGATGGTAAAGATGGCATTTCCTGCTTGCAATGCAGGAAATGCAGGTTCGATCCCTGGGTTGTGAGGATCCCCTGGAGAATAGAATGGCAACCCACTCCAGTATTCTTGCCTGGAGAATCCTATGGACAGAGAAGCCTGGCGGGCTACAATCCACGGGGTCGCAAAGAGTCCCACATGACTGAGCAACTAATACTTTATTAGATATTGGGTGTTTGTGGGTTACCACCCAAACATCCATGTCCCTTTCCCCATCAAAAGCCTATTACATTTTCAATGTGGAATGCACCCCTCCTCCAGTCTCGGTTTTATATGAGAGAATGAACCCTTCCCCAGCTACAGGGATTGGCTCTGAGAGACTTAGCCAATCAGCATGTCCCAGCTTCCTGGCTACAGTGACTGGTTCAGAGTTGAACACAACCTAATGCAGGCCAATGAAAGAGAAGGAAACCCAGGTCT
This sequence comes from Budorcas taxicolor, assembly GCF_023091745.1. Lineage (NCBI taxonomy): Eukaryota > Metazoa > Chordata > Mammalia > Artiodactyla > Bovidae > Budorcas > Budorcas taxicolor. Next base: position 27,622,722 of record NC_068911.1, read on the forward strand.
TAAGGAGGTGATATTAGAAGAGATAAATTCCTTTTCTCTGGACAATGTATTTTGAGATAGGAACTACTTCAGCCTGTTTATTATCCTAAGGAGAGAACTCAGAACCGGGGGATGAGAAACTACCAGAACTTGAGGATGAAGCCAGACACCATGGAAAGTAAAGTGTGTGTGTGTGTGTGTGTGTGTGTGTGTGTGTGTGTGTGCGCGCGTGCGCGCACGAATACAAACTCAGTCCCTCGGTCATGTCAGACTTTGTGCAACCCTATGGGCTGTAGCGGCTCCTCTATCCATGGAATTTTCCATGCAAGAATACTGGAGTGGGCCGCCATTTCCTCCTCCAGGGGGATTTTCCAAATCCAGGGATGGAACCTGAGTCTCTTGTGTCTCTTGCATTGACAGGCAGATTCTTTACCACTGTGCCACCTGGGAAGCCCCCACACTACACTTGATCTTAGTCAAAAGGCAAGAAAGCAAAGAATATACACAAAATCTGGGTCCTTGGTAAAATTATTTGAAGACAGAGCCTTATCTGAAACCAAATTTTCCTGACTTTTAGGTATAAGAAGTAATAAATTCCTTCTGTTTTTAATGCCAATTTGAGTTCATTTTTCTGTCACTTGAAAGCAAAAATATCCTTCATTTTTATATTTGTTTTGACTCTTTACTTCAGTGTCCTCACTTTCTACCCCAGGAATTTCTTCTCTAAGAGAAATTCCATTCAAGCTAATAAGATTTAAAAAAAGTAACTTCAGTACATAAAAGTAGTGTTTCTAATAACACTGTCAAGCAAAATTCACATTTGAGAAAGTTGTACCACATTTATTCCATGGCTTCTGAGTGCTTGTTAGCAGAACTGTATACTAAGGGACATGCACACTTCAATTTGAGAAGCCTGGTGCTAAAGTATTAAGACACCACTTACATCTCAGAAAGTCAACTCTTGGTTGACTGTTCATGTGTATCATGTCAGTCACAGAGTAGAATGTTGAGAGTTGGATGTAAAATGCAGTAATTTGAGGAAGATGAAGGATAATGATTATGATAATCAGAGCAAAAACTTACAGAGCTCTTGCTTTGTGCCAGGTTCTGAGTTAAGTTCTTTCCAGGAATGAATCCTCACTGCCATCCTAGGAGGCAGGCATTTCCCTCCTCAGTTTGTAGGTAAAGACATAAAAATGGTCACCCAAGTTCACACACTTTGGCTCCTGGGCCTGTACCTTAACCAGTAGGTTGCACTGTTTCTCCACTGTGCACTTGGAAGAAAATGAAAACGTGTCTAGACCCCACTCACAGGAATAGGTGAGCCCAGTAGGGATCTGCGTTTGAGGCTCTGAGTGTCTTTGTGAAGTCCCAGCACTCACAAATGATGCATAACCAAAGCCAGCACTGAGACCAAAAAATTCATGCCAGAAGGGAGCAGAAGGCAAATCAGAGAGGCAGCTGAGAGCACAATTTCCATGGAGCAGATACGGCCATCAACAGTCAAGGAACAAAGGTGGGGAAGATGAAGAACATGTCAGCAAGGAGAGCAAGCAGGTTGAAGACACTGATTCAGAATGGAGACCATAAACAATGAAATGGCAGCAAAGGATGATTTTTCTGTATCAAAGCAGAAAGCGAAGAGGCAGTAAGGAGCCTCTTAATGAAGGTGAGAGAGAAGAGTGAAAGAGCTGGCTTGAAACTCAACATTCCGAAAGCTAAGATCATGGCACCTGGTTCCATTACTTCGTGGCAAACAGAAGGGGAAAAAGTGGAAGCAGTGACAGGTTTTATTCTCTTGGGCTCCAAAATCACTGTGGATGGTGACCACAGCCATGAGATTAAAAGACACTTGCTCCTTGGAAGAAAAGCTATGACAAACCTAGACAATGTATTAAAAGCAGAGACATCACTTTGCTGACAAAGGTTCTTATAGTCAAAGCTATAGATTGCCTGATAGCTCAGATGGTAAAGAATCTGCCTGCAATGCAAGAGACCTGGGTTTGATCCCTGGAGAGGGGAATGACAATCTACTTCAGTATTCTTACCTGGAGAATTCCATGAATGGACCATGGGGTCGCAAAAAGTCAGACACAGCTGAGTGACTTTCACACATGGTTTTTCCAATAGTCATGTACAGATGTGACAGTTGGACCATAAAGAAGGTTGAGTGCCTAAAAATGGATTCTGTAGAATTGTGGTGTTGGAGAAGACTCTTGAGAGTGCCTTGGACTGCAAGGAGATCCAGCCAGTCAACCCAAAAGAAAATCAACCCTGAATATTCATTGGAAGGACTGAGCTGACGCTGAAGCTCCAGTGCTTTGGCCACCTGATATGAAGAGCTGACTCGGTGGGAAAGACCCTGATGCTGGGAAGGACTGAAGGTAAAAGGAGAAGGAGGCAGCAGAGGACAAGATGGCTGAATAGCATCACCAACTTGATGGACATGAATTTGAGCAAACTCTGGGAGGTAGTAGAGGATAGGGGAACCGGTATGCTGCAGTCCATGGGGTTGCAAAGAGTCAGACACAACTCAGAAACTGAACAACAACAACGGAAAAGGTCCAAAGTTGAAGGCCATGTGCTTAATATATAGTTAATGTCAAAATAGCAACACATCCCAAACAATGCTAAAACTCAGTAACAAGTATTTATTTCTGATGCAGAGATTTGTGGGCCAGGTAGCTATACCAGTTACAAACTAGTAAAGGTGCAATGTTAGTGGTGATTGATAGACGAACTAGGCCAGGGGTCCCCAACCTCTGGGATCGAATTCCTGATGATCTGATATAATAGTAATAGAAATAAAGTGCTCAATTAAACATACTGTGCTTGAATCATCCTGAAACCGTCTCCCCACCCCCTGTCTGTGGAAAAACTGTCTTCCGCAAAACCAGTCCCTGATGCATAAAAGGCTGGGGACCTCTGTTCTAGGTTGCACTCTGGGGCAAGCTGGAAGCTGGGCTCAGGTCAGCTCCACACATCTCTCATTCTCTGTGGACCAGCAGGTGAGCCAGGGCAGGTGTATGTCATGACGATGACAAAAGCACAAGTCAGCAAGTGTAATCAATCAGAAAAGCACGTTTCAAGTCTCTGCCGGCACTTTTTCTCACCCCACTGGCCAAGGCAAGTCACACGACCAAACCTGAAGACAGATGGTAGGGAAACACTGTTCACCAGGAAATCGTGGCAAGGAGGTGGGTGTCTAAATACTGTTCCGAAGGAGGACGTAATTAAGACCAATAATGAAATCTACTACAAGCCCCAAAGATAAAACTTGCCTTATAGTGATGTAAGGATCTGCCGCCCATGAGAGAAACGAGTTGTGATACAGTGTCCTTGTCACTGGATAAGGACAATGTGGAGGGGCCCATAGAGTGGCTGTGTGTATGGGAGACTAGAAGAGGGGCTGGGGGGCAGAGGTTGCTTTTCTCAGACCCTGATGAACATAGGCAGATGAGCCATGGCTGCTTGGAAAGTTTCCCAGTGTAAAGACCCACTCCTTATCGATCAAAACTGTGCTCAGGTCACTTAAAAAATTCCTAGTTTAAGGTGTAATGTTAGTGGTGACTGATAGATGGTTTTTGTTTCTGAGGATTCGCCGGTCACCTTACTATGGCCCAAGCACAGCCAGCAGAACAGGTGATTAAGTCTGAGCTCAGAAGGTTTCTCTCTGCCACACTGGCTGCCTTAGGTCTGTTTCTTAGAGGAAGCATGCAGTGAGACAGAGTGATTGCATTTCCTTGCCAGTTTCACCTCTTCCTTGTCGAACAAGTCTCTTTCAGCCTTTTTATCCCACCAGAGAATGCAACTGTGGCCAATGGCAGGTTCCCCATTAGAAACCTTCTCCCAGTGAATCTGCATTTGTTAAATGAGTTTATGATGATTTTTTTTTTCTTCTCTTTGAATCTGAGACCACACCCAGTACTCCTTGGGGATCAGGACACCTTAGCTAGCTTTTGCTGGAACTCAGAGTCAGAAAGGGTAAGGTGTCTACGTTTACATAAACATCAATCTCTGGTGTTTATTTTGCATTGGCAGCCACAAAAAGCCCCAAAGGAAAAAATTTTAGAACAGTGGTGCCCAAATCTGAAGTTCATGTTTAAGTCTCCATGGGAGCCGTGAAGCCAATAGATGCTTGGGCTTCCCAAGTGGCTCAGATGATAAAGAATCTGCCTGTAATGGCTTTGATCCCTGGGTCGGGAAGATCTTCTGGAGAAGGAAATGGCAACCCATTCCAGTATTCTTGTCTAGAGAATTCCATGGACAGAGGAGCCTGGTGAGTTTGGTGGCCTACAGTCCGTGGGATCACAGAGTCAGACACAACTGAGCAACTAACACTTTCACTTTCACACTTCTCAGACCAAATAAGTCACAATCTCAGGGTAGGGAGAGTGCCTAGACATTGTGTGTATGTGTGTGTGGGGGGGGGGGGGGGTGGCTATTCATTTTGAAGCTCTCCAGATGTTTCTAATGTGTAGCCAGGTGTGAAAGATCACTCTTTAAGTCTCCAGTCCAATCAGCATAGTGTTGTGTTGGTCTGGTAATTCCTGTTATAAAATTCACTGTTAAAATATGTTCATATTCATTATGTGTTCCGTCTTGGGGGAAAAAAAAGCTAACTTTTTCTGAAGAAGGTCATTTTCTTTGTTCTGAAAGTTCTGCTCCAGTCTTCAGCCAAAAGCAAGGTGGAGGGATGTCTTTTTAACCATAATGTTAATAATCAGGAATCACAGTGTTCGCAAGTGGGTTTTATAAAGTGTTGGGGTGTTTTGGCCAACCATGGTCAGACAGAATGTTGTTTTTCTTTCTCCTTAGAAATTTATGTTCACCTGTTGCTTTACATGGGCTTCCCAGGTGGCACTAGTGGTAAAGAACCCGCCTACCAATGTAGGAGATGCAAGAGACGTGGGTTAGATCCCTGGGTTGGGAAGATCTCCTGGAGGGGGACACAGCAACCTACTCCAGTGTTCTTACCTCCCATGGACAGAAGAGCCTGGCAGGCTACAGCCCGTAGGGTTGCAAAGAGTTGAACAAGACTGAAGTGACTTAGCACACACGCACGCATTGATATACATGGGTTTTTGTTTTATAATCAGGGAAGAACTGGGGGCCAGGATTTTGTTCTGTCAAAGGGAGAAAGGGAACAACCATGGAAGGGCCTGCGTGGTATCTCCCTTCCCCTGGCTCTGGGACTGCTCTTCTCTGCTCTGAGCTCGAAGTTTACAAACTGCCTTGTCTTTAGACTTCATGGGTTCTGAGTCCTTTGGGAGCAGATGACAAAGTGTAAAGTAGAGCTGGAGGAGGACCATCCTCCCTGCCTCTGAACTGAGCTCTCTAGAGCATCCTCAGTCAGCAGTGATCAGTCCCATTTTACAGTTGAGACTGTGGAGGCACAGAAAAGAGTAAGAAATTTGCTCAGCTTCATTCAAGAGAGAGGAGCTGAGATCTGAACTCAGATGTTCCAAACTCCAAACTGTTTGCTGATTCTAAGATAGAAAACCATAGCACTTGAGGGAGCTGAATACAGAAGAAAGAAATAGATACATGATGTTGTTCAGTCACCCAGTTGGGTCTGACTCTTTGCGACCCCATGGACTGTAGCACACCAGGCTTCCCTGTCCCTCACCATCTCCTGGAATTTGCTCAAGTTCATGTCCATTGCATCGGTGATGCCATCCAGCCATCTCTTCCTCTGACACCTTCTTCCCTCAATCTTTCCCAGCATCAGGGACTTTTCCAATGAGTCTGCTGTTGTCATCAGGTGATGAAAATACTGGCGTTTCGTCTTCAGCATCAGTCCTTCCAATGAGTATTCAGGGTTGATTTCCCTTAAGATTGACTGGTTTGATCTCCTTGCTGTCCAAGGGACTCTCAAGAGTCTTTTCTAACAGTTCGAAACCATCAGTTCTCTGGTGCTCAGCCTTCTTTATGCTCCAGCTCTCAAAACCATACATGACCACTGGGAAGACCATAGCCTTGACTACACAGACCTTTGTCGACAGGGTAATGTCTGTGTTTTTCAACACACTGTCTAGATTTGTCATTGTTTTCCTGACAAGAAGCAATCGTCTTCTGATTTCCTGACTGCAGTCACTGTCTGCAATGAATTTAGAGCCCAATAAGAGGAAATCTGTCACTGCTTCCACATTTTTCCCTTCTATTTGCCATGAAGTAATAGGGCTGGATGCCGTGATCTTAGTTTTTTTTTAATATTTAGTTTTAAGCTGGCTTTTTCAATCTCCCTCACCCTCATCAAGAAGTTCTTTAGTTCCTCTTCACTTTCTGCCATTAGAGTGGTATCAATCTCATATCTGAGGTGTTTTAGCTTTCTCCCGCCTATCTTGATTCCAGCTTGTAATTCATCCACCCTGGCATTTCTCATGATGTGCTCAGCATATAGATTAAATAAACAGGTGACAACAGACAGCCCTGCCGTACTCCTTTCTCAATCCTGAACCAATCCTTTGTTCCATACAGTATTCTAACTGTTGCTTCTTGATCCACACACAGATTTCTCAGGAGACAGTTAAGATGGTCTGGAATTCCCATTTCTTTAAGAGCTTTCCACAGTTTGCTATGATCCACACAGCCAAAGGCTTTAGTGTAGTCAATGAAACAGAGGTAGATGTTTTTCTGGAATTCCCTTGCTTTTCCTATGATCCAACAAATGTTGACAATTTGATTTCTGGTTCTTCTGCCTTTTCTAAACCCAGCTTGGACATCTGGAAGTTCTTGGTTTGAACAATGCTGAATGCCAGATTTTAAGCATGACCTTACTAGCATGGGAGATAAGTGCAATAGTCTGATGGTTTGAACAGTCTTTAGTACTGCCCTTCTTGGGGATTGGCATGAGTATTGACCTTTTCCAGTCATGCGGCCACTGTTGGGTCTTCCAGATTTGCTGACATACTGAGTGCAACACTTTCATAGCATCATCTTTTAGACTTTTGAACAGCTCTACTGGAATTCCATCACATCCACTAGCTTTATTGACAGCAGTGTTTCCTAAGGCCCACTTGACTTCAAACTCCAGAATGTCTGGCTCTGGGTGACTGACCACACCATAGTAATTATCCAGTTCATTAAGATGCTTTTTTTAATACAGTTCTTTGATGCATTCTTTCCCTCTGTTCTTGATCTCTTTGGCATATGTAAATATATGTATGTTTCTGCATATATATATATATATTTTTTTATATATATATATATATGCTGTGCTATGCTCAGTCTGGTGGCTCAGACAGTAAAGCATCTGCTTACAGTGAGGGAGACCTGGGTTCGATCCCTGGGTAGGGAAGATCCTCTGGAGAAGGAAATGGCAACCCACCCCAGTACTCTTGCCTGGAAAATCCCGTGGGAGGACCCTGGTAGGCTTCAGTCCATAGGGTTGCAAAGAGTTGGACACGACTGAGTGACTTCACTTCATGCTCAGTCATGTCTGGCTCTTTTTGACCCCATAGACTGTAGCCCGCCAGGCTCCTCAGTCCATGGAATTCTTTAGGTAAGAATACTGGAGGCATGCCATTTTCTCCTCCAGGCCATCTTTCAGACCCAGGGATCAAACTCTTCTCTAATAAATATATAATGTATTTTATCTTTAGTTAATAGCTCCTTGACATCAGTTGCTCTGGACACATATGGTGACTTCTTGTTGAGAAATCCCTTCGAGTGATTTCTAAAACATCAGCAAATCTTATGACTTCATTTTCTACCGAAAACTCACTGCTGTGGAAAGAGTGAAAATATTGGGTTCACTATTGTGTCAAAATATTGGGTTCACAAGGAATGGAAAGGCTTCCTTACTGTAAAATATTTTTGTCTTTTAGTTTTCTCCACCAAGAAGTGAAAGTGGAAACACAGGAAGCAGAGACCTAGGGGATCAATGACTTTTCTCTACCAAGACTGCTGTTCCTTAGGGTCTAGAGGCTGCCTTGGGGTCCAGCTCCACAATAAAGATGCCTACAGTGCATGAGGGCTTCCTGGGTAGCTGAAATGGTAAAGAATCTGTCTGCAATGTAGGAGACCTGGGTTTGATCCCTGGGTTGGGAAGATCCCCTGGAGAAGGGCATGGCAACCCCCTCCAGTATTCATACTTGGAGAATCCCATGGACAGAAGAGCCTGGTGAGTTAGAGTTCATAGGGTCGAAACGAGTCAGACTGGACTGATAGACTAACACTTTTTCACTTTCACTTTTTTTTCCCCTACAACAAAGAATAGCCATCGCATCCATTTTCCAACCAGGAGGCTCCTGGATGGTTTGAAATTTGCCCTGAATAGCCAAGTAGAAGGATTTATTTTCAAAGCTTACCTCAACTTGGAAATCTTGCAGCCGAGACTCTGGGAATAGTCTGGTTGCTTGCATCTGCATTCTTTGCTGATCTCTCATTCTCATGCTCTGAGCTGGCTTGGTTACAGTTTGACTTTTTGTTTTTCCTCTCCGTCTCCCAGATGAAGCCTTGGCACACTCTCCTCTATTAAAAACCTCATTTTTCCACAATCAGGGGTCAATTAGTTAGACATTCTTAGATTGTGCTGCAACACCCTGGTCAGTGGACTTGACCGGGTGCCAAGGGAGCTAGTGGGTGTGCCAGTGGTACAGAAATGCAGCTCTCTGCTACAAACACGTTTAGTGTATTACCCTGAGTTTCTTATTGCTTTCCTGAAGCCCGAGAGCAGCATGGGAGATGATACAGACATTCCAGAAAGGAAAGGTGGGGGTGGGGGGATAGCCAGCTTTCCCGTGATGAAGCAAATTGTTCCACCTTGCTGATTTGCCCGAGAGATTATTCTGCATTATCTATTATTGGAGTGGAGTGTCAAAAATATTTCTTTTCCTCGAACATGTTAGAGGTTTCGAAACTCATTTCCATTGAAAATACCTGGCCATGATTTCTCAAGTAAGGAAATAACCCATCTCTAAAGTTATCTGTGAAAGTCAGGGAGCCAATAATATTTGGCTAGTGTGACGTTTATTTCACTTAATGGGTTCCTTCCTGAGAATTTAATGTCTTTTCCACATGTGGTGGCTACAATGGAATTGAAACTGACATACTTCTACCTGCGGGTCCTTTCTTCTCTTTAGATTATGTGAAAAATGAGCTTAGTTGCAATTCTCTTGTTATGTTCACTCACCTAACATTGAACAAATGTCTCTTAGAGGACCCAGTCTGCTGAGCACCCCGTTTTTTCTTTCTGCAATGGCACTGATTTCTTGTCTTCCTGAGTCCCTGGAAGTTGGTCCCAGACTTCCCAAAGTCCACCCTGCTGCACCACCTCCAGGAATTGGTTCTGGGTCATATCTGCTCTGTCTCCTGTCTGTCCTTCTTCTCACATATGAGAAGGCTCCTTCTTCCAACACATATGAGAACAAAACTCATACAGTTGGGATTAAAAAAAAAAACGAAACTGTATTCAATGAATATTTGACTATGCATAGGGTCCCATTTAAAATGGAAAGACATGTCAGTCATCTTTCCTGACTTCCAGGGCGGATGATCTCAAGAGGGAGATGTATTCATGTACATGGTGATATTAAAAATCCTTCATAACACCTAATCTGTGGTATGTTCAATCACCACAAATTAGGACGTGTAATGGCTTCAGCGTTGGAGCAGACCCTTGAAGACACTGAGTGAGCTGGGAACAGCCCTCTACTAGCTGGAGTTCTGGTTCAATGGCTGGAATGGTGCAGGAGGAGGCTGGGGCACCAGAGATTGGGGTGAGCACATTTCTACCAATCAGGATGGAGAGGCACTGATGTTTCACCAGCTTAGGTAAGTGTGCCAGGGTATACCAGCAGCCCTGCGTGGACAGAAATAGAGGGTGTAAGCCTGTCTGCACATCACACACCTCCTGGAACACTTACTAAAAATTCAGAATCTGGGCCCTTAATTTGGGTTCTGCTTCAGTGATTCTAGGGTGAACCTGGGAATATGTATTTTAACAAAAATCTTAGTGACCATGATGGGACCAGCTGGTAGACCTGGATCTGGAAATGGTTGTTAGTATGCTGGACAAGAGGGAGGGCCCTGGGGGCTGATTTATTGTTGTGTCTGACTCTTTGTGACCCCTGGACTGCAGCATTCCAGGCTTCTCTGTCCTTCACTATCTCCTGGAGCTTGCTCAAACTCATGTCCATTGAGTCAGTGATGCCATCCAACTATCTCATCCTCTGTCACCCCATTCTTTGCCTGCCCTTAGTCTTTCCCAGCATCAAGGTCTTTTCCAGTGAGTCAGCTCAAGGGGCCAAAGTATTGGGGACTGATAAGTCTGGGTTAAACTCTCTAAGTCTCAGTTTACTCATTTGTAAAATGGTGCTAAAGACGGTGGTTATTAGGATGAAATGAGAACGTGTTTTTGAAATGCTTAGTCCAGACGTGACCCAGAGAAAGTGTCCCATGGCCATACCCACTTCCCACCCAAAGCAAAGTGGAAGGAATGCTCTCAGCTGAACCTTCTAAAGTATTTCTTGGGGATGAAGGGTCCTGGAATTGCTCTTGCTGGAATAAAGTACTATTTCTTAGTGGGAGAATCTACACTTTTAACAAGTACCCTTGCATAATTCTCATGCTCAGTAAATTAAAACCAAATGTTGTTCTAGTTGGATAAAGCATAAACAGTAGTCTCAGATCACAGAAGTGGCTTGTACCTGCTCTGCCTATATATGAGGGGCATCTGAACACGGCCAACATGAATGATTTAGGCCCTAGAGGATTGGGGCTCCAGTATCCAGGCTGCCTGTCACTACACTCTCTGCATCCACTTCCCTCTGGGATGTTTAATCCCACTCCAATATGGATATAAGCTCCCCCTCCCACAGAGTGTGAAGACAAGATGAGCTAATGGGGATGCAGTATCTGTGCTGAAGAAAGCATTTTAATTAATGACACAAATCCATAGTCCCTTTGGTTGAGTGGGAAGCATAAATTTATCTTCTTCTTTAAATTTAACTACCATTTGCTTTTATTTACCACTCTTTGTCCTATTATAAACATACTAGAACAACTGTGGGAAACTGGAAAATAGAGAAAAGCATAGAGTGGTTAAAAACCTTATTTATTGGGGCACAGTGACTACATCACCAAAAAGCCTTACCTGCTAAATCAAAGAAGATAGACGTGTTCCTATACAGTGCCTTGAGCAGAATGGAATGGAATGACAGGAACAGTGTGGCAGATGGTCATGGGAACAAGCTGTGGTGTGAGGTTCATTGCTGGAGGTGTGACTTTGGCCAACTTGTTTAATTTTGCCTTGCCTTGGTTTCCTCACCTGTAATGTGGGGATGCTATTCCCTGCTACATGAGGTTATCACAAGTATTAAATAAAATGAAATGTGTAACACTTTTAGCCTACTCAAAAATCACTGAGCTATTATTGAATTATACATTTTGATCAAGTGGGAAAAATCAGGTCAAATAGTGACTAAATCTGATTTTCCATTCAGTTCAGTTCAGTCCAGTCACTCAGTCGTGTCGACTCTGCAACCCCATGGACTGCAGCATGCCAGGCTTCCCTGTCCATCACCAACTCCCGGAGCTTACTCAAACTTATATCCATCGAGTAGGTTATGCCATCCAACCATTTCATCCTCTGTCATCGCCTTTTCCTCCTGCCTTCAATCTTTCTCAGCATCAGGGTCTTTCCCAATGAGTCAGTTCTTCATGTCAGGTGAACAAAGTATTGGAGTTTCAGCTGCAGCATCAGTCCTTCCAATGTACACCCAGGACTGATCTCCTTTAGGATGGACGGGTTGGATCTGCTTGCCATCCAAGGGACTCTCAAGAGTCTTCTCCAACACCACAGTTCAAAAGCATGAATTCTCTGGCACTGAGCTTTCTTTATAGTCCAACTCTCACATCCATACATGACTACTGGAAAGCCCATAGCTTTGACTAGATGGACGTTTGTCAGCAAAGTAATGCCTCTGTTTCTTAATATGCTGTCTAGGTTGGTCATAGCTTTTCTTCCAAGGAGCAAGCATCTTTTAATTTCATGGCTGTAGTCACTATCTGCAGTGATTTTGGAGCCCCCCAAAATAAAGTCTGTCACTGTTTCCATTGTTTCCCCATTTATTTCCCATGAAGTGATGGGATGGGATGCCACGATCTTAGTTTTCTGAATGTTGAGGTTTAACCCAACTTTTTCACTCTCCTCTTTCACTTTCATCAAGAGGCTGTTTAGTTCTTCACTTTCTGCCATAAAGGTGGTATCATCTGCATATCTGAGGTTATTGATATTTCTCCTGGCAATCTTGATTCCAGCTTGTGCTTCATTCAGTCCAGCGTTTCTCATGATGTACTCTGCATATAAGTTAAATAAGCAGGATGCATACTTATATAAGTACGTCAGCCTTGACGTACTCTTTTCCCAATTTGGAACCAGTCTGTTATACCATGTCCTGTTCTGACTGTTGTTTCTTGACCTGCATACAGGTTTCTCAGGAGGCAGGTAAGGAGGTCTGGTATTCCTATATCTTTAAGAATTTTCCACAGTTTATTGTGATCCACACAGTCAAAGACTTTGGCATAGTCAATAAAGCAGAAAGAGATGTTTTTCTGGAACTCTCTTGCTTTTTCCATGATCCAGCAGATGTTCGCAATTTGATCTCTGGTTCCTCTGCCTTTTCTAAAACCAGCTTGAACATCTGGAAGTTCACAGTTCATGTATTGCTGAAGCCTGGCTTGGAGAATGTTGAGCATTACTTTACTAGCATGTAAGATGAGTGCAATAGTGTGGTAATTTGAACATTCTTTGCATTGCCTTTCTTTTGAATTGGAATGAAAACTAAGGTTTTCCAGTCTTGTGGCCACTGCTGAGTTTTCCAACTTTGCTGGCATAATGAGTGCAGCACTTTCACAGCATCATCTTTTAGGATTTGAAATAGCTCAACTGGAATTCCATCACCTCCTCTAACTTTGTTCGTAGTGATGCTTTCTAGGCCCAACTGACTTCGCATTCCAGGATGTCTGTCTCTAGGTGAATGATCACACCATTGTGATTATCTGGATCATTAAGATCTTTTTTGTATAGTTCTTCTGTGTATTCTTGCCACCTCTTCTTAATATCTTCTGCCTCTGTTAGGTCCATACCATTTTTATCCTTTATCGAGCCCATCTTTGCATGAAATCTTCCTTTGGTATCTCTAATTTTCTTGAAGAGATCTCTAGTCTTTCCCATTCTGTTGTTTTCCTCTGTTTCTTTGCATTGATCGCTAAGGAAGGCTTTCTTATCTTTCCTTGCTATTCTTTGGAACTCTGCATTCAGATACTTATATCTTTCCTTTTCTCCTTTGCTTTTTGCTTCTCTTCTTTTCTCAGCTATTTGTAAGGCCTCCTCAGACAACCATTTTGCCTTTTTGCATTTCTTTTCCATGGGAATGGTCTTGATCCATCTCCTGTACAATGTCACAAACCTATGTCCACAGTTCATCAGGCACTCTCTCTATCAGATCTAATCCCTTAAATCTATTTCTCACTTCCATGGTATAATCATAAGGGATTTGGTTTAGGTCATACCTGAATGGTCTAGTGGTTTTCCCTACTTTCTTCAATTTAAGTCTGAATTTGGCAATAAGGAGTTCATAATCTGAGCCATAGTCAGCTCCCGGTCTTGTTTTTGCTGCCTGTATAGAGCTTCTCCATCTTTGATTGCAAAGAATATAATTAATCTGATTTCAGTGTTGACCATCTGGTGATGTCCATTTGTAGAGTCTTCTCTTGTGTTGTTGGAAGAGGGTGTTTGCTATGACCAGTGCATTCTCTTGGCAAAACTCTGTTAGCCTTTACCTGCTTCATTTTGTACTTCAAGGCCAAATTTGCCTGTCCAAGGCCAAATTTGATTTTCCACAGGTGTCATCCATTCTGATTGGTCCATTTACAAGTATGTTGGCTGTCACCTCTGGAATAATGAGTGTTGACTCACATTATTGAGTATTTACCATGGTTAGCCACTATTCTAAATTCATCACCACATTTAACTCTCAACCAAGATCCCCTTCATGGATCATAGCCTTGTGGCCAAGAGGCTTTTGTAACTCAGGGAAGCTATGAGTCATGCTGTGCAGGGCCACCAAGACAGACAGGTCATAGTGAAGAGCTCTGAGAAACTGTGGTCCACTGGAGGAGTGAATAGCAACCTGCTCCAGTATTCTTGCCACAAGAACCCCATGAATAGTACGAAAAAGCAAAAAGATATGACACTGGAAGATGAGCTCCCCCAGTTCTGAAGGTGTCCAATATGCTACTGGGGAAGAGTGGAGGGCAATTCCTAATAGTTCCAGAAAGAATGAAGCACCTGGGCCAAAGTGGAAATGACATTCAGTTGTGGATGTGTATGAGATGGTCAGCTAGCATCTCTGACTCAATGGACGTGAATTTGAGCAAACTTTGGGAGACAGTGGAAGACAGAGGAGCCTGGCATGTTGCCGTTCAGGGGTTGCAAAGAGTTGGACATGATTTAATGGCTGATCAACAACATAGCCATTGGAGTATAAAGGAGTTGATGTTTTATTTATTTTATGGTTTTTATTTTATGTCATTTTATTTCATTTTATTTTCCCTTTCATACTTGAAAATGTCACCTGTCATAGAACTTTATCCAGGCTTAAGTCACACCACCGCCATCCAGATGAGCACACCTAGAGGTATATTTCTTTGCCTGCTGTTGCTTTGAAGGAGTGATGTCTGTAAAGGCAGCTTCTGATTGTTTGCTGCATCGCTAATTTTAAATATTTGTTTAATATGCAAATGATACCTCCCAGCGACAGCTTGTGGAGAACTGCAGATGTCTTTCCCTCAAAATGACACAGCCCCACCGCTGTTTCACTCAATTACTGACACTGCTCTACTTCAATCCTGGACTCTGACTTACCCAACTTGATCACCAATGTCCTGACTTCAAGCAAGGCCACTGCTAACATGGACCTTTGTGAGAATGAGAAAATGGAGCCCCTCGAGACTGATAACTTAAAAGAATACACCACAACAATTTCCACCTACCCATCGTCCCCACCCAGGGAGAAAATTAGAAACAGCTATTTCTACCTCAGTGGTTGACTTAGGGAGAAGTACCCCAACATCATGGGACACACAGCTTGGAGAGTGGAGAACTGGCTACCTTTTGGCCCCTACTTACTTTCTCAGCCAGACACCTTTGTGCACTGCACAACTCATAAAACCTTATATGGTGGGCTTGACCTGGAGTCTGAAAGACCTCTGTACTTCTGAGTTTCCTCCACTTTGTGGAATAAGAACTGTTTTCAACAGTGGGCACCAGAGACCCTCATATGTTGGAACCATGTTTGATTAGGAAAATACTTAATGGGCTGCTTTTGTGTGGGAAGTCCTCCATGTGGGATGAGCGAGATGAATATGTAGAGAAAAAGAGGGAGAAAGAAGCAAAGGGTACTGAGTAACAGGTGGGAAAATGGAGCCTGCTGAGAAACATGTGAAAGTCCTTCAGTCGTGTCTGACTCTTTGTGACTCCATGGACTATACAGTTCATGGAACATACAGTTCATGGAATTCTCCAGGCCAGAATACTAGAGTGGGTAGCATTTCCCTTCTCCAGGGGATCTACCCAAACCAGGGATCGAACCCAGGTTTCCTGCATTGCAGGCAGATTCTTTATCAGCTGAGCCACAAGGGAAGACCAAGAATACTGGAGTGGGTAGCCTATCCCTTTTCCAGTGGATCTTCCCAACCCAGGAATTGAACTGGGGTCTCCTGCATTGCAGGCAGATTCTTTACCAACTGAGCTCTCAGGGAAGCTGAGAAATATATCAGTGATACGTTCCCAATGGCAAGGGGTCAGAGGGCATTATTTAGGAGCAGGGATGTCTAATTTTCCAGCATGGATTTGGAAAAATTGCCACATGAACATCCTCGGCTGCCTTAAAGATTCACCAACAATCTGATGAACACAACTTTGTCTCGTGGATTGGAGGAAGTGAAAAAAACAGGTTTTACTTTTTGTGGACAGAGCTTGCCAGACAATGAGGTACTCCCTGTGTGTTCAGTCACTTTAGTCATGTCAAGCTCTTTGTGATTCTATGGAACATAGCCCGCTAGGCTCCTCTGTCCATGGAATTCTCGAGGCAAGAATACTGGAGCGGGTTGCCAGGCCCTTCTTCAGGGGATCTTCCTGACCCAGGGATTGAACCTTAGGTCTCTTGCACATCTCCTGTACTGAAGGCAAATTCTTTACACTTGAGCCACCAGAGGTACTCCCTAAGCTAATCTAATTCCATGAAGAAAGACACACAGGAGAGTGATCAGAGAAGCATAGAGCTGATCCAAATCAGGCCTGTGAGAGTCCTTGAGAGAGACGGGAAGGGGCAGTGGCCCTTCCACCCTGTGTGGGATAAAGGAGAAGCCAGTGTCTTTGGAATGTCAAAAGACAAAACAACCCCAGTAGACATCACGGGCACACCTGTGGGTGATGATCATAGACTTTTGGCTCTGTTTCCCTTCTCTGTTTGAATCATGATGAATAATTAGAGTTCATGGTTACTGTGTCTAATAGGTACCAGGGGCTGAATGTGCATGATTTCAAACTTAGCCAAGTAAGTATTTAGGTCCACCTTTTAGAGACCAAGGACTTCCCTGATGGCTCAGACAGTAAAGAATTTACCTGCAGTGTGGGAGATGCAGGTTCAGTCCCTGGGTCAGAAAGATCTCCTGGAGGAGGAAATGGCAACCCACTCCAGTATTCTTGCCTGAAGAATCCTATGGATGAAGGAGCCTGGCAGACTACAGTCCATGGGGTTGCAAAGAGTCGGACACGACTGAATGACTTTACTCACTTCACTTTAGAGATCAAGGAACATGATAATCAGATCCAGGTAAGGACTGGGAAGGGAAATTCTTCCTCTAGTGACAGCGGAGGGCTTGCTGAGTCAAGATCCTTTCCCAGAACCTGCATTCCCTCAACTCTAGGAGCACATGATTCAGTGTTTTGAAGAGAGGAATTGGAATCACTTTTATTTATGAGAAGAGCATGTGTTTTATGCCTAACTGCCCTGCAACATGGCAACAGTGATACTCTTACAGAGGTGTGGGATCACCTTGGTTAGAAGTTGATGTCAACATTAAGTTCCATTCATGTGTGCTCAGAGGTCATGATTTTAAATTACGTTGTAGTGTGGTTGCAATTAAAATAAAAGCTGGTGGTAAATATGCTACACAGCTATGACAAGGAATGGGAGAAGGAAAATACTGTTTTCTGTGTGCCCAGCACCCTGTGATAGAGAAAACATAAAACAAAAAACCTGTGGCTTTTCATTTGGGTTGCCAAAAATATGGCAACATTTTTAACCACCCCACTCTCTAGAAGATGCTATTCCCCCTCCCTATGAGTATTACTGTATGTATTGCATGAGGGCCTTCAGGGAGAGGGCCAAAGGGAATTTGGGCACACCCTAATACATTGCAAAGAGCAGGCCAAGGAGATGCTGGGAATGTGGGTCATAATGACATTTCAGAGAGAGAAAGTAGAGGGAGGTTCTGATAATGTGACATTCCTAAGAAAGAGAGCATCAGATTAGATTCTGGGAGCACGGCAAGCTGAATGAGACATCTTTCTGGTCTACCCATGAGTCTAAGGCATAGACATCTGAAAGTGAAGTTGCTCAGTCGTGTCCGACTCTTTGCAACCCCATGGACTGTAGCCTACCAGGCTCCTCTGTCCATGGGATTTTCCAGGCAAGAGTACTCGAGTGGGTTGTCATTTCCTTCTCCAGGAGATCTTCCCAACCCAGGGTATGAACCTGGATCTCCTGCATTGTAGGCAGACGCTTTATCAACTGAGCCACCGGGAAAGTCCCATAGACATCCAGGTATAGGTAGAAGCAAATGGAGCCTTGAGATCTTCTTCAATCCTTCTAGACAGAACCAGGGAAAAGATTTCTTCTCCAAAGGAGGGGTGAGGCCTAAAGCTGCAGAACTGAGAGTCCTAAAGAGTTATGACTTTCTGGGAGGCCACCATTAGTCTATAGTGATATGCAAAGCCCCCTGGAGGCCAAGAAAGAGATGAGCAGAAGGGATGGGCTCTCTTGATCCCATGACAGGGAAGCTCATGGATATTAGAGAGTCTTTCTCTAGGTACCGCCACAGGGACTGACCTACTTAACCCCCTCCTCGTCTTCATCCTACAAGGGTAGAGATTATTTCACTATCATCTGTGGGATTGGAACACAATGTATCTGAAAAATTAACATACTATCACTGCTAATAATAGCAAATGCTTAAATAGCTCTGGCTTTGTGCCAATCACTGTTCTGAGTACTTAATGTATATTGGCATTTTTACAAAATTAAACTTTTTATTTTTAGATAATTGTAGATTCACATGCAGTTGTAATAAATAATAGAGAAATTCATGTGCCTTTTACTCAGTTGACCCCAGTGGCAACTCTTCACAAAACTATTGCATGATATCACAACCAGGAAACTGACATTCATACAGAACATTTCCATCAAAAACAGGACCCCTCAAATTGTCCTTTAATAGTCATGCCCACTTCCCACCTGCCCCTCCCCCTCTTTATCTTCTGTCATTACTAATTTGTTTCCTGTTTTTATAATTTTTCCATTTCAAGAATGTTATATAAAGGGAATCATATAGGATGTAACCTCTTGAGACTGAATTTTTTCCATCAGCATATTTCTCTGGAGATTCATTCTGGTGGTTTCATGAATCAATTTTTTGATCCTTTTCATTGCTGAGTTATATTCCATGGTATGGATATATTCCATGGTATGGACTATTTAACCATTTGTCCCTGAAGGACATCTGAGTTGTTTCCAATTCAAGGCTTTTAGGAATAAAAGTATTATATGCATTTGTGGACTTATGTGTAAACATACATTTCTCTGGGATCCATGCCCAGGAGTGTAACTGCTGGGTCATAATGTAGCTGCATGTTTAGTGTTTTTGGAAATTGTCTAACTATTTTCTAGGCTGGCTGTACCATTTTATATTCCCACCGGCAGTGAAGGGGTGCTCCTGTGTCTTGGCATTCTCGCCAACTCTAGATTGAACTTGGCGTGCATGACAGAATCAATATGCCATCCTTGGACTGAAGCAACCAGCTTTCCAGAAAGCCCTCATTAGAATGTTCTTAGAATGGAGAACAAGTTAGTCCACAGATGTGTTTGTCAGGTTAGCAAGGCTGAGGAAATTTGGAAAGAACAGATCACAGGAGCGGTGAGTCTTGATGGGAATACAGGGCAAAGAGAAGGGCTCCTGGGTTGCCTCGGGCTGTCACAGCACAATTACCAGAAGAGCTCTGGGCCTCTTGATGGGAAGAACTAAGGTGTGAAGAAAAAAATAAGAAAGAAAGCAGCCAAAAGCAAACTTCAGGAACTCTGAAAACCCAGATCAAACTCAGGGGTCAGTTCCCCACAGTCCACTCAATCCTACTGTTTGCAGAATTCTTACAATCGATAGCGTAGTAAATATGAGACTTCATTACCCACACACTCCACTATTAATCAACTAGTGACCCAGTCTCTCCACTGCACAGGACTTTCCCACACCTGTCTTGCTCTTCCTCTCCTCACTTCAGTGATACCTGGCTCCTCTCTCTTGAGTACTGTCATTCTCATGGAGACAGCAGGACCTAGTGGTCTCTGTTGCATGGCATTTTTCCTCCATCAGTCACCTTCCCCATTCACTTAGAAAATTCTTTGCTCTTGTGCTTCCAAATTGTTTCTCCATATCATCCTCTAAAACTTTAGTTTTAGCATTTCTATTATGACAAAGAGTAGCGTGGTAAACAGTTGAGATCTAGATGAAATTATGAAAGGATGGATAGAGTATGGTTAAACAAGGAGATTTTTTTTTTTTTAAGTGAAGGGAAAAATGCCATAAGACTTTTCACTCTGGGGATATTAAGGTTACAATTAATTTTTACTGAGGGCTCATAAATGTGCCAGGCATTGTGTTA
The DNA here is from genome assembly GCF_023091745.1 of Budorcas taxicolor. NCBI lineage: Eukaryota > Metazoa > Chordata > Mammalia > Artiodactyla > Bovidae > Budorcas > Budorcas taxicolor. Next base: position 27,642,649 of record NC_068911.1, read on the forward strand.
AATACTTTATCACATGCAATTCTCAGAACATCCCAATAAAGCATGTTCTTTTCTCACCACCTTTGAAGTGAAGAAAGTAGATTTGAGAGATTAAATGACAAGCTCAAGGTCACAGTACTGACAGTAATGGAGCCAGGATTCAAACTCAGGCAGTCTTATTCCAGAACCCATCTCCAGCCCACGATAGATCAACTAAGAAGAAAAGCAAGTATGCCAGCTCAGAAATTAAGATGAGTCTTGTGAAGCTGGAGACTCTGTTATAAGAGAAAAAGGCAAGACAGGGCTGTTCCAGTATGACTTGCCTGTGTGTAGAGCTAATCTAGGCTCTGAGATTGGATCTGGTCTCCTCGATCTTGTTAGATGCTCTTGGATGCCACTACTTGGTCTGGACAATGAGACTTCACTAGGCATGGCTCCTGATACCCAATTGAAGGAAGGATGAGCAGTTCTTATGACTGCAAAGAGTGACAGTATTTCCACAAAAGCCTGCATAGAATAAGATCATGTTGAACTTTCATTTCTGACCAGAAGAAAGGCCAATATTACCACTGAAAAAAATCTAAAAATGCTGATGGTGAAGAATTATCAAACCAAAATCTAAGGGATGGCAGAAATTCAGAATGGTAAGCACAGTATTGAATCATTTTTTTTTTGCTGAAAGCATTTCCCCAAACTGATTAACGTAGGCATCAGTTTTCATGATCTCATGGGCCACAAGAAACTAAATACCAAGCCTAGGGCCATCCAAGAATACACAGAAGAATTATACAAAAAGGTCTTAATGACCCAGATAACCACAACAGTATGGTCACTCACCTAGAGCCAGACATCCTGGAGTGTGAAGTTAAGTGGGTCTTAGGAAGCATTACTAGAAAGCTAGTGGAGGTGAAGGAATTCTAGCTAAGCTATTTCAAATCTTAAAAGATGATGTTGTTAAAGTGCTGCACTCAATATGCCACCAAATTCGGAAAACTCAGCAATCACTATAGGACTGGAAAAAGTCAGTTTTCATTCCAATCCCAGAGAAAGGCAATGCCAACAAAATGTTCAAACTACCATACAATTGCACTTATTTCACATGCTAGCAAAGTAACGTTCAAAATCCTTCAAGCTAGGCTTCAACAGTACATGAACCAAGAACCTTCAGATGTACAAGCTGGATTTAGGAAAGGCAGAAGAACCAGAGAACAAATTGCCAACATTCACTGGATCACAGAAAAAGCAAGAGAATTCCAGAAAAACATCTATTTCTGCTTCATTGACTATGCTAAATCCTTTGTGTGGATCACAACAAACTGGAAAATTCTTAAAAGAAGGGAATACCAGACCACCTTACCTGTCTCCTGTGAAACCTGTATGCAGGACAACAAGTAACAGTTAGAACCGGACATGGAACAACACACTGGTTCAAAATTGGGAAACGAATACGTCAAGGCTGTATATTATTACCCTGGTTATTTAACTTCTACGCAGAGTATGTCAGGTGAAATGCTGGGCTGCATACATCACAAGCTGGACTCAAGACTGCTGGGAGAAATACCAACAACCTCAGATATGCAGATGATACCACCCTTATGCAGAACGTGAAGAGGAACTAAAGAGCTCTTGATGAGGGTAAAAGAGGAGAGTGGAAAAGCTGACTTAAAACTCAACATTCAAAAACGGAAGATCATGGCAACTGGTCCAATCACTTCATGGCAAATAGAAGCAGAAAAGGTGGAAACAGTTACCAATTTTATTTTCTTGGCTCCAGAATCACTGTGGACAGTGACTGCAGCCACAAAATTAAAAGATGCTTGCTCCTTGGAAGAAAAGCTATGACAAATCTAGAGAGTGTATTAAAAAGCAGAGACATTACTTTGCCAACAAGGGTCTTGCCTAGTCAAGGCTATGGTTTTTCCAGTAGTCATGTATGGATGTGAGAGTTGGACTATAAAGAATGCTGAGTGCCGAGGAATTGATGCTTTTGTACTGCAATGTTGGAGGAGACTCTTGAGAGTCCCTTGAACTGCAAGGAGATCCAACCAATCCATCCTAAAGGAGATCAGTCCTGAGTGTTCATTGGAAGGACTGAAGCTGAAGCTGAAACTCCAGTATTTTGGCCACCTGATGTAAGGAACTGACTCATTGGAAAAGACCCTGATGCTGGGAAAGATTAAAGGCAGGAGGAGAAGGGGATGACAGAGGATGAGATGGTTGAATGGCTTCACTGACACGATGGACATGAGTTTGAGTAAGCTCCGGGATTTGGTGATGGACAAAGAAGCCTGGCATGCTGCAGTCCATGGGGTCACAAAGAGTCAGACACGGCTGAGTGACTGAACTAAGCTGAACTGAAGCATGTAGGAAGTAAGACATAATTAGGAGAAGGTAAGAGAAAGAAACAACTGTGGGGTTCTCAGCAGATGGAGGCAGTGGCAGGTTAGTTCAGTCTCTTCCAATCCCCACACAAAAACAGAGCAACTAGGTAGCAAAGCTAGAAACACATGAACAACATTTCAAAACAAACCCAGTAAACAAAGACAGGAGGGTGCGGACAGACTGCTAACAGATAACAGGAACGCTTGGTACTGAAGTCTGTGGGAGGCCTAAGAGGGAAGGAACGGAAGCAGGATCTGATTGGCTGAGAAAATAGAATCCCATTGTAGGCATTAGAAAGAACAAAAGAAATGTCTTAAAGACGCAGATGATGAAAAGGAAGAAAAATTCCACAGTTAATAAGAAACAAAGAGCACAAACCAGTACTGTACACCCATGATCATAGCAACATTATTCACAATAGTCAAAAGGTGGAAGCCATCCATAAGCTTATCCACAGATGAACAAATAAAATGTGATCAGTCCTTACCATGGAATAGTATGGGAAACATTCTGCCACATGCTGTAATGTGAATGAAACTTGAAGACAGTGAAATAAGTCAATGAAAAAAGGACAAATATTGTATGATTCCACTCATATGAAGTACTCAAGAGTAGTTAAATTCATAGGGACAGAAAATAAAATGGTGGTTGCCAGGGGCTGGGGAAAGTAGAAAATAGGAGTTATTCTTTAATAAATGCCAAGTTTCAATTTTGCAAGATGAAAAACATTTTAGAGATGGAAGATGGTGATGTGAATGTACTTAATAATACTGAACTATACACTTTAAAATGGTTAAAATATGAAAATTTATGCCATATGTATTTTACCACGATTAAAAAATAAAATAAATAAATGCAAAGAAATTTTAAAAGAGAATATGAAGAAAGAAAGCATCGAAGTATTGAAAGTAGGCAAAAAAGATTGAACACATGGATGATAGGAATTTCTGAAGATGAAAACCCAAGCAAGGGAACAGAAGAAATACTAAAAACCTTAATTTAAAGAAAACACTCCTGAAGTTGAAAAATAATAATTTGCATTAATTTTAAAAGAGCACCACACACACATGAGAACATCTGACCTAAAATGATCACAGTCAAGACATATTCTAGTCAGAAGTGAAAGTGGAAGTCGCTCAGTCATGTCCAACTCTTTGTGAGCCCATGGACTATACAATTCTGGAATTATCCAGGCCACATTACTGGAGTGGATGGCCTTTCCCTTCTCCAGGGGATCTTCCCAACCCAGGGGTTGAACCCAGGTCTCTCCCATTGCAGGCTGAGCCACAAGGGAAGCCCAAGAATACTGGAGTGGGTGGGTAGCCTATCCCTTCTCCAGCAGATCTTCCTGACCCAAGAGTTGAACCAGGGTCTCCTGCATTGGAGGCAGATTCTTTACCAACTGAGCTATCAGGGAAGCCCGCTATTCTAGTCTGATCTGGGATTTAAAAAATCCTTTTGGCATCTAGCAAGAAAAGCATGTGACTTTTAAGGGAAAGAAAATTAGATTGTTATTAGGCATTGAAAGCCATGCTTTATGTCAGGAGAAAATTGAGTAATATATTTAAGATACTCAAGAAACAGAGCACCAGGGATTTTATATGCAGCAAAATTGATTTTTTTTAAGTACAAAGGTCATAGACAAACTTATCAAAACATAGGAACTCTAGAAATATTGTTCCCACAAGCCCCTTCTGACTAATCTACTGTGGAATGAGTTTTAGAAAACCAAAAATAACTAAGGAGCCAGTGACATAATGACTGCTAATGAGCATTAAACAATTAGCAACTGAGGCAGAGAAAACCAAGACAAATGAGGACCCATAACTATGAAATGGCTACACGCTGTAGCCATGTAGATACAATACAGTTGTTAAGACTGGTGGTGGGGGGGAACATGTTCATACGTTCGTCAAAATTTAGAGAGCTGTGCACTTAAAACAAGTAACCTTTGCTATATGTAGGTTTTATCTCAATAAACTTGAAAAAAGGAAGGGGGTGAAAAGACTATAGACCAAAATTTTTTAATATTTTCAACAATCATAATGAGGTGATATGAGTAATGTTATTCCAAGATTGTCATATATTTAAAATTGTATAAAATGGATGAGAAATTGTATAAAACAGATACAGATGAGAAATTATGGCACATTCTAACTCTATCACCTCTGGTGCACTTGAAAGCCAGTATTCCTGAACTGGAAGAGGACATGTTGATGTAATGGGAAGAGTTTATATGAAAGAAGTCTTCACTTAAAACTGGAAATATTAACATGAATCCATGAGATTATATTAATTCTCTGAAGACTTCTTAAAACAACAATCAACTCAGTAACAGTAAGCATCCTAGGTACCAGCACTATCGTATGTATTCAAATAAAAGATCAGTAAAGAAAACTAAGATCATGGCATCTGGTCCCATCACTTCATGGCAAATAGCTGGGGAAACAGTGGAAACAATGTCAGACTTTATTTTGGGGGGCTCCAAAATCACTGCAGATGGGGATTGCAGCCATGAAATTAAAAGACACTTACTCCTTGGAAGGAAAGTTATGACCAACCTAGATAGCATATTGAAAAGCAGAGATGTTACTTTGCCAACAAAGGTCCATCTAGTCAAGGCTATGGTTTTTCCAGTGATCATGTATGGATGCGAGAGTTGGACTGTGAAGAAAGCTGAGCGCCGAAGAATTAATGCTTTTGAACTGTGGTGTTGGAGAAGACTCTTGAGAGTCCCTTGGACTGCAAGGAGATCCAACCAGTCCATTCTAAAGGGATTAGTCCTGGGTGTTCACTGGAAGGACTGATGCTAAAGCTGAAACTCCAATACTTCGGCCACCTCATGCGAAGAGTTGACTCATTGGAAAAGTCCCTGATGCTGGGAGGGATTGGGGGCAGGAGGAGAAGGGGACGACTGAGGATGAGATGGCTGGATGGCATCACCGATTTGATGGACATGAGTTTGAGTGAAATCTGGGAGTTGGTGATGGACAGGGAGGCCTGGCGTGCTGCAGTTCATGGGGTCGCAAAGAGTCAGACATGACTAAGCGACTGAACTGAACTGAACTGAACTGAACCGAACCCATATGGAACCATGGCCTCTAGATGCAAGCACTCTTAAGTCCTTCAACTTAAAGTCAGCATATTCTGCAACCAGGGAATGATAACCTATCTAATATTCATGCGTGGGAAATCCTATGTACAGAGGAGCCTGGTGGGCTATAGTCCATATGGTCTCAAAAAGTTGGGCATGACTGAGTGACTAAGCACACATGCATACAACAGGGAAAACATGCAAACACGTCCATGCACATACAGCTTTCCTTCCCTTCCTTATCTTGGGAAGTGGGACAGAGAGGAGTGATAATCACTGTGCAAAGTCCCACTTGATGCAGGAATATGATTCCTTAGATTGGGACTAGTTCTACTAGGTAGCCTCTTGGTCTATCAGCACCAAAAACTAGAAACATAGAGACCATCAGTGGGCACCCAAGAGCTGCCTTGTTCAGAGTACACAGTTGCTTACTGGCTGTAGCACTGGTGAAAACAGGATACAGGCAGATGCCTCTATCCATACCATCTCATCAAAGGGAGAAGCATTCATAGATGTTTCAGCTCTCAGCACCAGTGAACACAGAATGCCAGAAATGCTAGATCAGGAGCCTTTCTAAGATTTTTTCATCTTGGATCTCCAGAACCACCTTTGCTATTCTTTTCTGAGTCAGTGCCAGAAAGAGATCACTGGTCTTGCACCTCTCTATGCTTTTGATAACTTCTATTATTGGCTCCATTACTCTTCTCCTTCACTGAATCTTGCCTAGGTCCACTCCAGTACTTTCCAGTAAAGCTTCATAAGTAAAATAATCAGGGGCAAGTATTTGGAGAATGCTAGTATCTTTCCTCCCAGAAACCTCCTGGTTTCCATATGCAAAGCAGCCTTCTGTTTGCAAAGAAGAGTATATAGGTAGCTTCTCTAAGTCAAACCAAAGGCCCCATCATAATAGTTTTATCTGAGTCTGTTTGGAATATATCTGCATATTGAAGAGAAATCATAAACGTCTGCTCTAAATTGACTTCCTATACCCACCAGAATGAGGAGCAGCTTCTTTTCTTAAAACTAATTAATTTATTTTAATTGGAAGCTAATTACTTTACAATATTGTAGTAGCTTTTGCCATACATTGACACAAATCAGCCACTGGCGTACATGTGTCCCCCATCCAGAAACCCCTCCCACCTCCCTGGCAGCTTCTTTAGGTAAGGAAGGAAAATAATCTGGTTTGGCTATCCCACTCCACAAGGACACAGCATAAACCTATAGCTGGAATCAGAAAGAAGCTTCTACTAATAAGGCTTATGGGTGAAAACTGAAAATAAGCATGCAAATGTCTTACTAGATATTGTAGGACATTCTTTCTTCCCATATCTCCTGGTTCTTCCTGCACACATCTTTTCTAAATCCCAGTCCCCATAATCACCAGCAGCTATGGGACCAGATATACACAACTTCAACTCTAAAGAAGAAAGGAGACTTTTCCTACTACCTTTCCATATAAAATTTTAGTTAGGTTTCTGATTGGTTCAACTAGGATCCAACCACTGTGTCCAGGAAGAATGGAAATATTGACTGTCCAATCTTAGATCATCACATGTCCTCTAGGCAAGAAGCTATGCTTCCTTCTTTATTTTTCAAAATTTATTTCATTTATTCATTTAGTTGCACCAGGTCTTAGTTGCAGCATGAAATCTCCTAGTTGAGGCATGTGGGATCTCAAACCTGGACCCCCTGCATTTGATATGCTTCCTTATTTAAATACTTATAATATACAAACATAGAGGTGTAATGAGGAAGGAATATACTCTCTAAAGACTGTGTTTAGGGAAGGTGTTTTTTCCCAAAAGGAGATCACTGGTTTTGAGCAGTCACAGATTACAGAAGTCCGCCAGTATAATCCCAAGCCCAAGAGAAGCCAGGCTACCAGGAACCACTCTTTTCTATGTATCTTCATAAAATGCACCACCAAGACTGGTTATAGTCTGTAAGAAGAAACTGTAGAGCTGCTGTCTCAACCTGATCTTCTGGCTAGCCTATTTTGAAAGCATACAGAGTTGAACATATTACTATCTCTGGCTCTATATTCTCCATTGATTTTTTTCGCAATCGATGATGGGAACAGGGTCAGTGCCTGGCAACCAGGAGGGCTTCAATTTATCAAAGGATTTGTCACTTCAGACAGCTGCTGCTTCCGCTGATTTGGAATTTGCAATAGATGATGACAGAACAATGAACAATGGCTTTGCTATTGTCATCCTTCACTACTGCCCTTCGAGCAGCACTCAAAATAAAAAGAGTCCAAGTTCTCCTGCCTGGTTGTTCCTGATCCTGAAGTAGCATAGAACCTAGAACCTAGGTTTTATAGTAGTTGCTTCCTTAGTGGAGGAATGAATGTGTTTCAACGCTTGTGCAGTGTGAAATTGCTGGACCAGGAGGAAGGAGATTTGACTTGGCCACTCAGCCTGCATTCATCCTTTTTCTATTTAGAGTAACCAACTTTTCCTCCAGGGAACACTCCTCTCTGATCTTTAGCCCATGTGCTTCAGGTTGAGTTGAATCTACTTTCTGTTCTAGGGATGGGCCTGTGGCTCAGAACAGACCCATCAGAGCACACATTACCGTGGTTATACTGATTCAGGGACAGTCACATGATTCAAGTTGAGCCAATGAGACATAAAGATACAGTTGAAGGTAAAGATTAGAGGTCCTGTCTCTTTATAGCTAGACTTGAATTTGGAGTTAAGCTTGGGAATGCCAGAAGCCGTTTTGCCACCCCATGGAACCTGACTATGAGGCCAGAATGGAAGGAAGCATTCTGATGGAGGGAGACTTCATTATGATGACATGATTTGAACACCTGAGTCAGGTCCCACCCACTTGAACCTAATACTGATCCTCAACTTGTCATTTATAGGAATCAAAGACAGTATGGGTTGGGTTTCCTACCACCATAAACAAACAAAAAGAAGAGTTCTATAGTTAGGGTCTAGTCCCAACTCTGCCACAAAGTAGTAGTGTGACCTTGGGGAAGCTTCTTTATCCTTCTGAGTCTAGATTTTTCTAAGCTATGAAATGAGGTCATTGTTTGAAACAGATATTTTTGCTTGGTCATTCTAGGGCATTTGACTGAATTATTGTGTTAAACTTGGATTTTCATAGAAGACAGGCAGAACCTTCTGCATTCAGACACTTAGAACAAGTAGATGGATTAGCACAGATGCCCTGGGAACGTTCTCTAGAAAGGCAGTAAAGTATCTGAAGTGTTCAAGAGGAACAGGTTCTCCACACCTGTTTCAGTAATTAAAGAGTTGTGTAGGTGTGTGTGCGTGTGTGTGTGTCTTACCTTTGTTAGGAGTTCATGTGTTTGGAAAATCTCATGGGGAGAGAGGCCTGTCGGGCTACAGTTCATGGGCTTGCAGGCTCCGACACTTAGCAACCAAACAACAAACAAAGCAACAAGTAGCATATAATTAGATGTCCCTTGCTGCTGCTGCTAAGTCGCTTCAGTCGTGTCCAACTCTGTGCAACCCCATAGAGAGCAGCACACCAGGCTCCCCCGTCCCTGGGATTCTCCAGGCGAGAACACAATCCTAATAGTGTTAACACATACCCTTCAATGATTTGAGTTTCTTTCAACTACCAAGTTTGACTTCTTAATCCAAAATTGATACTAATAATATGAGAAGAAGGGTTTAAAGTAACTGTGGTCCTGGCCTGGGACATAACCTGAAGCTAATAGGTTTTATTAGTTTTTAAATGCCTGACATGATCTTGATTTCTTATCATTTTAACTCAGATAGCACTAGAATCTGAGATTTTTTTTCTGTGAGTGAAATTTTCAAAGTGATTTAGTAGCTAACCTAAGGTTGACATATCATAAAGCAAGAGTATTTGAATATAACAAGAATGAAAAATAGCGGGACATAATCTTTAAACAAAGAAAATCTTCTCTTAGAAAAGATAGTTGAAGCTAATTCAGTATATATAGCTTTCTCCAGCACTTTAGGAGAAGGCAATGGCACCCCACTCCAGTACTCTTGCCTGGAAAATCCCATGGACAGAGGAGCCTGGTGGGCTGCAGTCCATGGGGTCGCTGAGAGTCGGACACGACTGAGCGACTTCACTTTGACTTTTCACTTTCATGCATTGGAGAAGGAAATGGCAACCCACTCCAGTGTTCTTGCCTGGAGAATCCCAGGGACGGGGGAGGCTGCTGGGCTGCCAACTATGGGGTCACACAGAGTCGGACATGACTGAATCAGCTTAGCAGCAGCCAGCACTTTATTGCTATTTTTATGGTTTATTTAAGTTTTCCTTGCCTTTAATGAAGGAGATGCAGGTTTGATCTCTGGGTCAGGAAGATGCCCTGGAGAAGAAATGGCAACCCACTCCAGTATTCATGTCTGGAAAATCCCATGGATGGAGGAATCTGGTGGGCTATAGTCTGTGGGGTCGCTAAAGAGTCAGACACGACTTAGCAACTAAACAACACAAAACAGCAAGTAACATGTAGTTAGATTTCTCTTTGAAAAATCCGAATAATGTTTGTCTTTTAATAGGAGGAATTGTTATTTATTTTTACTGCAATCACTGTATGTTTGATTTTATTTCTGCCATCTTAATTCATGTCATCTATTTTTCCTCTTTTCTTGAGTTTTTCTTAACTGAAAAATGGTCTTGCTTTTATTTGTCCAGTGAAATAAAGGCCTACCTTCCTTTTGAAAATACTGCATTTTAATTTATATCTATTTTTTTTACAAAAATAAATATCTTTCAAATCCTGTTTCCTTCAGTTCAGTTCAGTTCAGTCCCTCAGTCATGTCCGAATCTTTGTGACCCCATGGACTGCAGCACACCAGGCTTCCCTGTTCATCACCAACTCCCAGAGCTTACTCAAGCTCATGTCCATCGAGTTGGTGATGTCATCCAACCATCTCATCCTCAGTCATCCCCTTTTCCTCCTGCCTTCAATCTTTCCCAGCATCAGGGTCTTTTCCAATGAGTCAGTTCTTTGCATCAGGTGGCTAAATTATTGGAGTTTCAGCTTCAGCATCAGTCCTTCCAATGAATATTCAGGACTGATTTCTGTTAAGATGGACTGGTTGGATCTCCTTACAGTCCAAGGGACTCTCAAGAGTCTTCTCCAACATCACAGTTCAAAAGCATGAATTCTTTTGCACTCAGCTTACTTAATAGTACAACTCTCGCATCCATACATGACTACTGGAAAAAACATAGCTTTGACTAGATGGACCTTTACAAGCAAAGTAATGTATGCTGTCTATGTTGGTCATAGTTTTTCTTCCAAGGAGCAAGCGTCTTTTAATTTCATGGCTGTAGTCACTATCTGCAGTGACTATCTGCAGTGATTTTGGAGCCCCCCAAAATAAAGTATCTCACTGTTTCCATTGTTTCTCCATCTATTTGCCATGAAATGATGGGACCAGATGCCATGATCTTAGTTTTCTGAATGTTTGGTTTTAAGCTACTTTTTTCACTCTCTTCATTTACTTTCATCAAGAGGATCTTTAGTTCTTTGCTTTCTACCATAAGGGGGGCATCATCTGCATATCTGAGGTTATTGACATTTCTCCCAGCAATCTTGATTCCAGCTTGTGCTTCCTTCAGTCCAGCATTTCTCACTATGTACTCTGCATATAAGTTAAATAAGCAGGGTGACAGTATCAGCCTTGACGTACTTCTTACCCGATTTGGAACCAGTCTGTTGTTCCATGTCCTGTTCTGTTGCTTCTTGACCTGCAAACAGATTTCTCAACAGGCAGGTATGGTGGTCTGGTATTCCCATCTCTTTCAGAATTTTCCACAGTTTGTTGTGATCCACACAGTCAAAGGCTTTGGCTTAGTCAATAAAGCAGAAGTAGATGTTTTTCTGGAAATTTCTTGCATTTCTTAGCAATGTCAAAAAGTAATCAGTGGTCTAAAACCTCCTCTCTGAAAAGACAATCCTTGCGGTCTCCCTTCATTCCTTCCACTCTCCTACCTGCCACATCCCAGGTCTTATTACATAGTTTTTCAGTCTAGGTATAATATTTTGATTAAGATATGCATGGATTTTTATCTATTTACCTTTGTTTCATGTCTCTTTTATTTTACTAACTCCTATTTTAAAGTTCCTCTGAAATGTTACACCTCTATTTTCAGCAATTATTTACACTTTGTCCTCAGTATTTCTTCAGCTCCTTCATTAGCTCCATTATACCTTTACTCTCTTTCTAGAATCATCCCTTGATGAGTATCAGCACTGTCGGATCTATCCCTTATATGCTAACTTTTCTGCTGTCTTTTTGTTATTACTCTGTGGGTTGGTGTAATATCCCCAAACCCTAAGTCAATCCTTTTATTTAATTTTTAATTCTGCCATTCAGCCCTTCTATTTAGCTTTAATATTTAGCCCTTCTATTTATCGTTTAATCATATTTTATTTTCTGAAGTTTAGTTTGTATTATTAAAGTATTTTTATGACCAGCCTCAGATGGGTTGTATCGATGGTACTTCTCAGATCTGAGGGTACTAGTTAACACTCTTTAAGTCATCTTCTCTTTCCTATATTAGCTTTGGTCAAGATTTAGAAACCTCACATGCTCAGTTTTATGTCTCTCTTTGATATCATTTTAGTTCAGTTCAGTTCATTTCAGTTGTTCAGTCACGTCTGACTCTTTGTGACCCCATGAATCGCAGCACGCCAGGCCTCCCTGTCCATCACCATCTCCCGGAGTTCACTCAGAAGACTCACGTCCATCGAGTCAGTGATGCAATCCAGCCATCTCATCCTCTGTCGTCCCCTTCTCCTCCTGCCCCCAATCCCTCCCAGCATCAGAGTCTTTCCCAATGAGTCAACTCTTCACATAAGGTGGCCAAAGTACTGCAGTTTCAGCTTTAGCATCATTCCTTCCAAAGAAATCCCAGGGCTGATCTTCTTTAGGATGGATTGGTTGGATCTCCTTGCAGTCCAAGGGACTCTCAAGAGTCTTCTCCAACACCACAGTTCAAAAGCATCAATTCTTCAGCACTCAGCCTTCTTCACAGTCCAACTCTTACATCCATACATGACTACTGGAAAAACCATAGCCTTGACTAGATGGACCTTTGTTGGCAAAGTAATGTCTCTGCTTTTGAATATGCTATCTAGGTTGGTCATAACTTTTCTTCCAAGGAGTAAGTGTCTTTTAATTTCATGGCTGCAGTCACCATCTGCAGTGATTTTGGAGCCCCCCCAAAAATAAAGTCTGACACTGTTTCCACTGTTTCCCCATCTATTTCCCATGAAGTGATGGGACCAGATGCCATGATCTTTGTTTTCTGAATGTTGAGCTTTAAGCCAACCTTTTCACTCTCCTCTTTCACTTTCATCATGAGGCTTTTTAGTTCTCCTTCACTTTCTGCCATAAGGGTGGTGTCATCTGCATATCTGAGGGTATTAATATTTCTCCCAGCAATCTTGATTCCAGCTTGTGTTTCTTCCAGCCCAGCGTTTCTCATGATGTACTCTGCATATGAGTTAAATAAGCAGGGTGACAATATATAGCCTTGACATACTCTTTTTCCTATTTGGAACCAGTCTGTTGTTCCATGTCCAGTTCTAACTGCTGCTTCCTGACCTGCATACAAATTTCTCAAGAGGCAGGTCAGGTGGTCTGGTATTCCCATTACTCTCAGAATTTTCCACAGTTTATTGTGATCCACCCAGTCAAAGGCTTTGGCATAGTCAATAAAGCAGAAGTAGATGTTTTTCTGGAACTCTCTTCCTTTTTCCATGATCCAGCAGATGTTGGCAATTTGATCTCTGGTTCCTCTGCCTTTTCTAAAACCAGCTTGAACATCAGGAAGTTCACAGTTCACATATTGCTGAAGCCTGGCTTGGAGAATTTTGAGCATTACTTTACTAGCATGTGAGATGAGTGCAATTGTGCGGTACTTTGAGCATTCTTTGGCATTGCCTTTCTTTGGAATTGGAATGAAAACTGACCTTTTCCAGTCCTGTGGCCACTGCTGAGTTTTCCAAATTTGCTAGCATATTGAGTGCAGCACTTTCACAGCATCATCTTCCAGGATTTGAAATAGCTCAACTGGAATTCCATCACCTCCACTAGCTTTGTTCATAGTGATGCTTTCTAAGGTCCACTTTACTTCACATTCCAGGATGTCTGGCTCTAGATGAGTGATCACACCATCATGATTATCCGGGTCATGAAATTCTTTCCTGTACAGTTCTTCTGTGTATTCTTGCCACCTCTTCTTAATATCTTCTGCTTCTGTTAGGTCCATACCATTTCTGTCCTTTATTGAGCCCATCTTTGCATTAAATATTCCCTTGGTATCTCTAATTTTCTTGAAGAGATCTCTAGTCTTTCCTATTCTGTTGTTTTCCTCTATTTCTTTGCATTGATCACTGAAGAAGGCTTTCTTATCTCTTCTTGCTATTCTTTGGAACTCTGCATTCAGATGCTTTTATCTTTCCTTTTCTCCTTTGCTTTTTGCCTCTCTTCTTTTCACAGCTATTTGTAAGGCCTCCCCAGACAGCCATTTTGCTTTTTGCATTTCTTTTCCATGGGGATGGTCTTGATCCCTGTCTCCTGTACACTGTCACGAACCTCATTCCAGAGTTCATCAGGCACTCTATCTATCAGATCTAGGCCCTTAAATCTATTTCTCACTTCCACTGTATAATCATAAGGGATTGGATTTAGGTCATACCTGAATGGTCTAGCGGTTTTCCCTACTTTCTTCAATTTGAGTCTGAATTTGGTAATAAGGAGTTCATGATCTGAGCCACAGTCAGCTCCTGGTCTTGTTTTTGTTGACTGTATAGAGCTTCTCCATCTTTGGCTCCAAAGAATATAATCAATCTGATTTTGGTGTTGACCCTCTGGTGATGTCCATGTGTAGAGTCTTCTCTTGTGTTGTTGGAAATGTTGGATGATGCACCTCTTTGCAGCTATAAGAGGAGAACGTCAGAGAACATGCTGTCCAATATGGCAACAACTTCAATAGCCATATGGGGTAGCCACTAATGACTTGTGGTTATTTCAACTTCAATTTAAATGAGTTAAAATGAAATGATAATGCATTTCTTTGGTTGTACAAACCACAGTTCAGGTGCTCAGTAGCCTCGTGTGGCTAGCAGCTGTGGGAGTGGGCAGCACAGTTTCATAAAGTAATTTCTTTTTTAAAAAAATGATTTTAGTTTTTACTTTTAATTGCAGTAAAAAAAAAAAAAAACCATGTAACAGAAAATATACCACCTTAACCACATTTAAGTGTGCAGTTCAGTCGTGTAATACTGTTGTACAATGAGTCACCAGTTTTCATCTTGCCAAACTGAAACTCTACACCCATTAAACAACTCCCCACCCCATTCCACCCCCCACCACATCCTGGAAACCACCATCCTTCTTTCTAAAATTCATAAAGTATTTCTCAGTTTTTTAGAATACTAAGAAAATTTTACTGACGTATAGTTGCTGTACAGTGTCATATGTTATGCTTCCCTGGTGGGTCAGTCCGTAAAGCATCTGCCCGCAATGCAGGAGACCTGGGTTTGATCCTGGGGTTGGGAAGATCCCCAGGAGAAGGAAATAGCAAACTACTCCATTATTTTTGCCTGGAGAATTCCATGGACAGAGGATGGTGGGCTACAGAATTCCCTGGACAGCCTGGTGGGCTACAATCCACAGGGTCACAAAGAGTTGGACACAACTGTTGCATGTTATAGGCATATGATATAGTGATTCACAATTTGTAAAGGCTATACTCCCCTTACAGTTAATCTAAAATACTCGCTATAGTTCCATGTATACAATATATTCTTATAGCTTATGTAATTTATTTATATTATTTTTACTTATTTTTTAAAATTTTATTGGAGTGTAGTTGATTTATTGTATAATGCTGTGTTAGTTTCTCTAGTTTCACTCCAATATTCTTGCCTGAAGAATCCCCATGGACAGAGAAGCCTGGTGGGCTACAGTCCCTGGGGTCGCAAAAGTCGAACAGGACAGCAACTAAGCACAGTGTTAGTTTCAGATGTACAACAAAGTGAATCAGTTACACATATACATATATCCAGCCTTTTTTAGACTCTTTTCCCACATAGGTCACTGCAGAGTATTGAGTAGATTCCCTGCCTATTAGAGTAGGTCCTTGTTAGTTATCTATTCTATTTATTTATTTTTTAAGTTATCTATTTTATACATAGTAGTGTGTACATGGGGCTTCCCAGGTGGCACTGGCGGTACAGAACCAACCTGCCAATGCAGGAGACGTTAGAGACTTGGGTGTGAACTGGGATGGGAGGATCCCCTGGAGGAGACATGACAACCCACTCCAGTATTCTTGCCTGGAGAATCCCATGGACAGAGGAGCCTGGTGGCTACAGTCCATAGGGTTGCAAAGAGTCAGATATGACTGAAGCAACTTAGGATGCATGCAGTGTGGATGCGTCCATCTTAATCTCCCAGTTTATGCCTCCCTCTTAAAGCATTTCTATCAGCCAAGCCGTTCCACTGTACAGTGCTGGTCTAGCCTGAATAGTGTCACTGGCTAAGATGGCTTTCCTCTGAGCAAGTGACAGGCACTGTCCCCTGCTGGAAGTGGAGAAGAGGCATATCCAGTGGGCATCCCTGCATGGCGTGAAGGAGAGAGGCATGACTTCCAGTTGTGGGTGCTCCGTCTTGCTTTGCTCAGCAAAGGTTACCCACGTCTCTCTCTAGCCACCTAAACTCCAGTCACAACTTTATACCGAAAACTGACTCCACAGTCAACCTGGGAGGAAGTGTAGCAGCCAGTCTCTTTTGAATGAAGAATTTGTGGAACTGTTCTGTTGTTCTCCGACTTATCACTCACAGACCATTGTTTCTCCCACACTGCTCTCTCTCTCTGATTCAGATTTTTTTCCTCCAGAGTTCTTGGGAGAACTCAGTTTTACAATTGTCTCCTCTTTTATCTACTTTGGGGTTATAGTTTCCTAAAGGCTGTTAAGGAATGGCCATTAATCTGATGCCATATATTTTATCTCTTCCACACATTTCTCAACATTTTGGGCCTGCTGATGGCAACATTCCCCATTGTCCAGCACGACCATTGATTTATTCTTGCTGTTATATTTCTTCTCTCAAGATGTGCTCAGTCAGCCATCTAGAACTGAAAGTCGTAGCCTGATTTCTTATGCCTTTTGTGTCTACAGAATAAGTGTTATAAGTAATCATAAGATGTCAGGGATAGAGAGGAAATCTGAGATCCAGTCCAGTCCATCATTTCATGGATGGACAGGGTGAGAGTTACATAAAGGAACTTGCTTGCCCAAGCCTCTACAGCATGGTGGTAGCAAGCTGGGATAAAAAAGGATCTCACTCAACCTTCTACACTGGCCACTGGCCATTCATTGTCTTCTGATCCAAGAACCCTGAGAAATTATAAGAGAGGTCTGTATCTCCACCCACCTGTACCTTGGCTTAGCACGGTATTTGCCTTGCTGATCACCTTTTAATACAAAATAATTGTTTTATTTAGGCTCCTCTTAATACAAAATAATGGAGGAGTTTCTAGAAGAAACTTTTGACAGAACTGAATGAATTTAAGAGGCTCTTCCTCTTAACCTATAAATTCATTTTCTCAGAACTGTCCTTTCCCCAAGCACAGTGAAAAATCAAGGTTATACTTGAACTTGTAAGAAGAAAAGAGCTTAGAAAATGCAAACAGATCTTGCTTAGAAATAAGCATGACATTGCCAGGGATGGAGAGGGGGCATATGTGAGAAATAAGCTTCTCCCTCCCCCCAAGAAAGTTCTGGGGTGGGAGCTTATGTTCCATCTCCATGAAATGTTTCACCTCAAGCATCTGCCTAATTGTACTGATCTACAATCTGCTTCCAGTGAAGCAAAGTAATTAATTGTTTTAAAATGCTTTTCGAGACTTTGGAAAACTGACCTAAGGTTAATGGTTCATAAACCTCATTTGTGCTTCTAATAGAGAATTTAAAATGTGAGCTGATCTGCTTCTGGACTAGAGAGGAGGAGAGGGCCTCAGAGACCTGCGTGAGACTTGTAGCAATGGAAGCAGCTGTGGAGTTATTCCTCTTCGGACATATTTAAGGAAGAGAGAGAGAGCAGTGCGGATGCCAAGACATTGTCCTTTAGAGGGTGTGATTTACTGATGATGCTGTGTCACCCTTGGAGAGAGACAGTACACTTTGTCTGTCCTGGAAGCTTCATTTCCTACCCTTGCACACATCATAATGGGGTTCTGAGCCAGAGTTTCCAGTCCTAGCTGGGATCCTGCTCCTGTGTATTTCCAGACAAAATACCTTAATCCCTGTACTTGGCTTCACAGACTATGATTTTTCTAGGGACACCAAGAAAGCCTATCAATATGTCTTCTGCTATGAGCAATTCATTCCTGTGGCTCACAGAGGCTTAGTGTGGGGATCATAAACTCGAGTGCATCCAGACACCAGACAGGTAACATAAATAAGTCAGGAAGGAGGGCAGAGGCTAGGGGAACAAGAGGAAGCACATCCCTTCTAAAGGGGGTGAGGTGGGCAGCTACTTTTCTGTTCCAGCTGGGAGTTGCCATGCAGAAACGTGCGCACAGGAGTTTCTGCTGAGAAATCAGAAATCCGCAGAATGAATGAAGTCTGCGTTTTACTTGGCGCTGATAACTAACCAAACAGCAGGGCCACTTCTGGGTGCAAATCACACACACACACACCTGTGGACAATTTGCCTTATGGACCCCTGGTTTGAGCTCTCTGGTTTGGTACTCTCAGAAATCACTAGCAAAATGTAAAGATGAAAGGATTAAAGGAGCAACCTCCTCTGGCTACCAGAGGGTCTGCGGTTCTGCAAAATCTAAACATGTGCAGCTAGTCTGAAGATCCCCCAATCCATCCATCCCATTGTGGCTACCAGGGATTCCTTCGTGACAGACATGCAGACTCACTCCTGCTTCTGAATTCTGTGTCAGGCTAGGATGGTAGTCATTTCAAGAAAGGGAGAGTCTACAAGAATGTGGGTGTTTCTGGGGTATTCCCTAGGATACAGGTCCTAAGGGAGACAAAACGATTGAACTTCAGAAGTATACACACTCCAATCAATTGTAATGTAACTACAGCGATTATAATAAATAGCTCTGATCTACAGCGTGCATGTCAAGATAAGTGATTTACAGACACCATCTTATTTCATTTACACAGAAAACCCAATAAGTACTGCGATGATCTCCTTTCAACGGAGAAACAGTCAATAAATAATCTGAGAAAGCAGACTCAGAGAGGTTAAGTTATTTTCCCTGGATCTCACCGTGGTAAATTCCAAATTCTGTCAGAAAATGAGCTCCCAAGGTCTATGTCTTTTGCCTCCCCTGAGGATACCAAGTAGAAATCCAACGTAATGTTGAAGAGATTTCCCCTCTCAACTTGCAGTGATTCCAAGAGTAGGCTTAAAAGTATGAGAACAGATGGTTGTTGGGTGGTGCTATGTCAATTTCCTTAAAGCCTTCAAAGGTATATCTGAAATACACAAAAGCAAATTTGGATAATCAGGAAAATGAGCATGCTCTAAGAAAGGAAAGAGATGGTTCTCTAGCTTCCAAGATTCATATTATTATGGGAACTCTGAGACCATACAAATAATATCAATTTGTTAAGCTTGGTAGGATACGGAAGGCAGGACCACAAAGGCTTTGAGAAAGCGATTGGTGGGCACTGAGGGCAAGGGCATGGCCAGAGGCAATAGACTGACTGCCTGTGTTGGTTGCTGAGATTTTTAAAGAACAGCTTTATTGAGATATAATTCACATACCATACAATTTACACATTTTAAGTGTATAATTCAGTAGTGAAAGGGAAAGTGTTAGTCGCTAAGTTGTGTCCGACTCTTTTGAACTCCATGGACTATAGTCCACCAGGCTCCTCTGTCCATGGAATTCTCCAGACAAGAATACTGGAGTGGGTTGCCATTTCCTTCTCTGGTTTTTAGTATTTTCACAGGTATGTGCAACCATCAGCACAATCAATTTTAAAACATTTTCATCACCTCTGAAAGCAGCAGCAGCTGCTGCTGCTGCTGCTAAGTCGCTTCAGTCGTGTCCGACTCTGTGCGACCACATAGACGGCAGCCCACCAGGCTCCCCCATCCCTGGGATTCTCCAGGCAAGAACACTGGAGTGGGTTGCCATTTCCTTCTCCAATGCAGGAAAGTGAAAAGTGAAAGTGAACTCGCTCAGTCGTGTCCAACTCTTAGTGATCCCATGGACTGCAGCCTACCAGGCTCCTCCGTCCATGGGATTTTCCAGGCAAGAGTCTCTTCAGCCCCAGAGCAAACACGAATCCACTATCTTTCTACATAAATTTCCCTGTTCTGAACTTTCATATGAACGAAATCCTATAATATGTGGTCTCTTGTGAGTGGCTTCTTCCATTTAGCATAATGAGGTTGAGATTTGAATGCCTTTGAAAACTGTTGTCGCTCCCTCAATGGGTTACTTTGGTGGATTCCTTCTTCCAAACAAGTCTTTGAGCCTACTAGCATTGTGAACCACACCAGCAGTGTTCCTGTCTGGAGACCTTATGAGAAATAGTTGAATATTACATGCTTTTCCTTCCTTGAGATCTCCAGGGAAACTCTGGACTGAGTTTCCAGCTTGTTGTTCAGTCACTAAGTCGTGTCTGACTCTTTGTGACCCCATTGACTGCAGCACAGCAGGCTCCCCTGTCCTTTACTGTGTCCCAGAGTTTGCTCAAAGTCATGTCCATTGAGTCAGTGATGCTATCTAACTATCTCGTCCTCTGTTGTCCCCTCCTTCTTTTGCCTTCCATCTTTTTCCAGCATCAGGGTCTTTTCCAACAAGTCATCTCTTCACATTAAGTGGCCAATGTATTGGAGCTTCAGCATCAGTCCTTCCAATGAATATTTAGACTTGATTTCCTTTAGGATGGACTCTTGATCTCCTTGCTGTCCCTGCTGTCTCAATAGTCTTCTCCAGCAGCACAACTCAAAAGCATCAATTCTTTGGCATTCAGCCTTCTTGGTGGTCCAACTCTCACATTCATACATGACTACTGGAAAACCATAGCTTTGACTGGATGGACCTTTGTCAGAAAAGTGATAGTCTCTGCTTTTTAATATGCTGTCTAGGTTTATCATAGCTTTCCTTTCAAGGAGCAAGTGTCTTTTAATTTCATGGCTGCAGTCACCATCCACAGTGATTTTGGAGCCCAAGAATATAAAATCTGCCACTGATTCCACTTTTCCCCTTCTATTTGCCTTGAAGTGACAGGACTCCAAAAGTCCTCTGCTGCTGACTCATTGCATAGAATCAATAGCAAGACTCAAATACTCAAGTCTCTGCCCCTTCCTCTACTCTTAACATTTGTAAGAACTTAGCATGTCCAGTGCCTGGCTAGATTTTGGGAAAGAGTTAGGTTTATAAACAGTTTCCTCAGACATTACCCAAGAGGTCTCAATGGTTAAAGCAAAGTCTACGTGTAAAAACTAATGCCCTGGATCTTCCTCCAAACAGCATCAAATCACTACTGCTTTATATACTTCACAGCTTTTTGTCCTATTTTATGCATTATCTTGAAGAGATAAAAATACAGGAAATGAGTGATTGTTGTTCAAAACAATAGTGAGACTGGTTATTGTTATTCTCAAATGATGTCTCTTAAGGTTGTTGTTGTTTTAGTCATTAAGTTGTGTCTGACTCTCATAGACTATAGCCCCACTAGGCTCCTCTATGCATGGGATTGCCCAGACAAGAATACTGGAGTGGGTTGCTTCTCCTTCTCCAGGGGATCTTCCTGACCCAGGTATCAAACCCGTGTCTCCTGCATTGGCAGGTAGATTCTTTATCACTGAGCCACCAGGGAAAACCTATCAGCAAATTGGAAGCACTAGGCCTTGTAAAGTACGCAGAAATTTCAGTCTAGTGGAGATGGAATATGTGTTGTAAGTGGAAGGAAAACTATGTGAACAGAACATGTTCTTTAAAATCAAACCAATCTGGTTCAAATCTTAGTATGACCACTTACCAATTGTGTGACATTGAACAAGCAAGTAAGATTCTCTAAGCCTCAGTCTCCTTTTCAATAAAATAGAAATAATGTTATCTACTCCCTAGGATGTTTTGAGATTAAACAATAAACACAAAAACTACTGCTAGTACCATGACCACCATCACTACCATTTATTGAGTGTTGATGCTTTCAAACTGTGGTGGGAGAAGACTTGTAAGAGTCTCTTGGACAGCAAAGAGATCAAACCAGTCAATCCTAAAGGAAATCCGCCTGGATATTCATTGGAAGGACTGATGCAGAAGCTGAAGCGCCAATCCTTTGGCCACCTAATGTGAAGACTCGACTCATTGGAAAAGACCCTGATGCTGGGAAAGATTGAGGGCAGGAAGAGAGGGGGGTGACAGAGGATGAGATGGACATGAGTCTGAGCAAACTCCAGGAGATAGTGAAGGACAGGGAAGCCTGACATGTTGCAGTCCATGGGATTACAAAGAGTCTGACATGACTTAGCAACTGAAAAGCAACATGTCAAAACAAAATATAGCAAACTATGTCAAGACAGTGTTAGGCACTTAAGCTTTGGGGCACTTTCCTTAAGGTGTTATTTTTCTAACCCTTTCAACAACCTGGCTAGGTATATAATATATTATAATCTTTGCTTCACAGATGGAAAAAAAAAAAAACTGGTTCAGACATGTTTATTGATTTCCCCCCAAATCATGAAGCTAATGAGTGGTAGAGTTGTCAAAACCAGATTTGTTGGTCACAGAGACGACATTGTACCCATCATTGTGGCTGTTGTGGCTAACAGAATAGTGAAAGTAAGAATCAAGGACGTGAAAAGAGACATTTTTCATCCAGAAGCTAGAAACCTATCCTAAAAGTCACGCAAACACTGTAAAATTTAAAACAGGCAATTTCACATTTTCATGACTGTGTTTAAAACTAGGCAATTTCAAGTACATGGTTTAAATGCCAGTGGAAGGATGAGAGACTATGTCTAGGCATCTGGTATACCAGCTCCAGTACATCTGCCTGCGGTTCACCTCCACCCCACAGGACAAGTTGAATTTTTAGGAAGAGATACTGTTCAGTTCTATTTGAAACGGGCCCCCAGAGCATAACCTCCCATTCCTGGAACGATCTTGTGACATCTCAGGTAGAGAAACTCTGTTTTCTCCTCAGCATCAAATACTGGGATTTTCCCAGTTTCTTGTCTTTGAGTTTTTGCAAAGTCACTATAATTTGAATTTTTATAAATCAAATCCCATTTAACATGCAATTGAGGAACTTGCCCTTTAAAAGAATTCTGTCTTGAATCCTCAAGAACATGGAAGGCTGCCTTTAGAAATGAATAGCTAATTCTGAAATTATACATTTTGTAAATTCAGAAATTGGTTCACAGCTTTCTGAAAACAACCTTTAAACTTTGAAACCAATTTGAAATTCAAGTTTGTGACTGGGTCTTGTGGGCACTCCTTATTACCTTTGCTGATAAGCATTTAAATATACTCATTAACAAAAATAATTGTTGTCACAGTTAACTACATTAGCACCATTTAATTGAATTAGAAATTAGATGGGGGTCATGAATATTTCACTCAGGCTCACTGCTAGCCATCCCAATTTCCATCTTTCAAAAAAGAACCCTCACATAACCATAAACAGGTGGATTTGCAATGTTTGTGTTCCTGGCCCTTCTCATACTTTTGCCATTAAAGTCAGCCTATTGTCAAAAATAAATCAAAAAAGAATTTGTAGCTTTTTTGCTGCTCTTCTGTGCTTCCAGACATGATGCAAGGAGTCTTGTGTCCTCAGGAAACTCTAAATGAACATTTACTCAACACAAACCAGAAGCCATCAATCCATGCACTTAGAGCAAGTAGGAACTTTTGAGATAGAGTCCAAAGTTCACAACCATGGCACAGCTGACATTTAGAGTCAGAAAATGCTGTGTTGTGGGCAGTTGTCCTGTCACGGTACAGTGTTTAGTGGCAGACCCACTGAATGCCAGTAATATTACTACCCCCCGCAACACACACACCACCAGCTGTAATCATTGAAAATGTCTCCAGATAATATTTCCCCCCAAGAAGGGAATCTTCTCCCAGTTGGGAACCAGTGATGGAACAAAATAGTTTCGATTACCAGCCATCCCTCTTATGTTTGACCTTTCTCTGGCCCTTAGTTTTGTATACATGAAATAGAAGCAATCACACTTATTTCATTGGGTAGCTGGGAGACTACACAGTATCAAGTGAATAGAAGGCATAGCTGGATGAGTGTTCATTAATTATTAGCTGAAGTAGCAGTAGTAATCATAGTAGGAGCATCAGCAACAGTAGCAGAACCATCAAGACCTGAGGGATGGTTTTCTACTTACTTTCCACCCATGGAAACACCGTGTTATTGGTCTGGGCCAGAGTTACCCTCCTTGCCTGAAGGAAGACCCCAGGTGGTACCACTGAAGTCAGCAGTGGTCCCTCTTTTTTGAATCCTTAAGCTAGTCAGACTTACTCTACATACCACTTGTCCAAAGGGTGGTCAAAGAAAGCCCCAGATCTTTTCACAGTAGACATGGTAAGACTTGAAAAAAAGTAGGATCTGGAGTTAGGCAGACCTCAATTCCAAACTTGACTTCTGATTCAAGATCTCAAGCAAGTTTCTTAATCTCTGTGAGGCTCAGATTCCTTGGCTTTAAAAGAGAATCCTGAGAACTATCCTATAGGCTGGTTTTGAGAATTAAATGCCATAATGCATGTAGACAGCCCCTCGTGCCATGTTTGGCACACAGTGGGTACTCAACAGTCAAACTTTTGTGATGAAGAATATCCAGAGCAGGGTTTCTTAACCTTGGAGCTACTGACACGTGGGGCTGGATTAACACTGTGTTGTGGAGGCCTTCCTGGTGCTTTGTAAAATGTTAGAAGCATTTCTGACTGTTAGATGCTAGTAGCACTGGTCACCAGTTTTAACAATCCAAAATTGTCTCCAGGCATTGCCAAGTGTCCCCTGGGGGCAAAGTTGCCCCAGTTGAGAGCTACTGTCCAACAGGAAATGGATCCCTACCCAGGCTACTTGGCCACTCTGCCTTGAGTTAACACCGCCTCTTTTGGGAAGATACCCAGTCTCCCTTCTGTCAAATGAGCCACTGCCTTCATTGTCTCATAACTCTGCTCATCTGTCTGGTCTGCTAGGCGGGGAACCCCTTAAGGGCTGGCTTCATTTGTAACTGTATCTATAGTTGGCACAGAGTGGAGGCCAGCACACAGAGCAGGTTGGGAAGAAAGCAAACTACTATTTATTGAGTGCTTACTATCTACCAGATGGCGCTAGTGGTCAAGAACCTGCCTGCCAGTGCAGGAGATGTAAGAGAGGCTGGTTCGATCCCTGGGTTGGGAAGATCCCCTGGAGGAGGGCATGGCAACCCACTCCAGTTTTCTTGCCTGGAGAGTCCCATGGACAGAGGAGCCTGGGGGCTATAGTCCATAGGGTCACAAAGAATTGGACACGACTGATGTGACTTAGCATGCATGCATATACCAAGCACAAATCTAAACTGCTTGCATATAGAATTTCTTTACATCTTCTCAGTAGATTTGTAAAGTATGTATCACTGTGTCTATTTTTCCAGTGAAGAAACTGAGCCTTAGAAAGAAGGAACTCATTTAAAGATACACAGCAAATGTGTAAATAGACTTGGGGGTTTGAATCCAGTCTGAATGTCCCCCAAACTTCTCCCCTTCTTCACCAAACAGAAACTGAGGTACTTTCTTCCCAAGCTGTGCTGCACCCTAGCACCCCCACCACCCTGGACTGAAAGGCATTCTTTCTACTCTCCAGTGAATCCCTTGCCTACAGATGAGATCAGAAAATTGGAGTGGTGTGCCAAAGGTCACGAAATGAGTAGAAATGGCTGACCTGCTTGAAGAAACAATCCATTCTGGACCCACTGAACATTTTTCACTCTTACTGAAAAGGTCAGACTGGAGGCAGCAGGACCCAGAGAGAGACCTTTTGGCAATTTCAGAAAGTTCAGCCTGCAGCTTGGGGCAGAGCCGAGGCTAATGCCCACGTGGCCCTAGCCTCTCGCTCCACCTCCAGCTCGAGACAGCAGCTGGCTCCAGACTTACCTCATCAACACCAGCCTGCATGGGCCACAGGTCCTGGGCTCAGGAAGGGGGCACCTCCTCGCCCCAGACTTCACCACTCCCGGTGCATTGGCATCTCTGGGTCAGACAGCCTCATTATTTTAGAGATTCTAAGAAACACTGAAAATACTCTAAGGAGGTCATACAAAGTGGGCGGCAGACTCCAAAAGGTTAACATCTTCCTTTCAGATGATTCCCACAGTTGCTATGGTATCTCCTACAGGAGGCTTTGTTAATTCCACA
This sequence comes from Budorcas taxicolor, assembly GCF_023091745.1. NCBI lineage: Eukaryota > Metazoa > Chordata > Mammalia > Artiodactyla > Bovidae > Budorcas > Budorcas taxicolor. The sequence continues at coordinate 27,668,492 of NC_068911.1, forward strand.
TGAAGGGCCTGAAATTACTAAGCTCCTTTGAACTCAGAGGAAACAAACCAGGTTGGGCTGAAAATACTGCAGACTGTTTGTTCCTTAGGTGGACAAGAGGCCCAGGTGTGCAAGTGTATGTGTGCAGGGTGCTTGGAGCAGCAGTCACACACATGCCATTGGGTGTGTGCTTTTGTTTTATCTGTGCACAGGTGTGAGGGGGGTCAGCAAAGCACCAGACTGTCTGCATATCCATAAGGGCAAAGATTTATCTAAAAACCACACAGCAAGATATTGGGGTCAAGGACTGGGTCCATTCAACTCTGACTGTCATGAGCATTGAGTCCAGTGCCTTGTTGACATCAGTGTCTTATTGAACAGTCTCACCTGTGAGTTTAACACATACTTTTGAGTATCTGCTTTCAGCCAGGCACTGTGTTATGTACAGGTGATTACCACAGTAAACAGGGTGAAGAATCCCTCTCTTTTGGGAGCTAGGGTCAGGGAGGTGATGAATGGGATGACGGGTGTAGAAGATCCCAAGTGGAAGGTCCTGCAATGTTTTCCTTTGGTTGACATGCATGTGTATATGTGCACATGTGCTTAATAACAGTCAAAAGAATCCTTTGAAAAATCAGTGTCAATGAGGGGAAGAGTATCAGGATAGAAGACACAGAACATGGGTTTTGGAATCAGAATCTGGGCATTTGAGTCCTGCTTCTGTTGCTGACCAGTTACCTGCCCAGAGTCAACCAAAACATCCATTTCCCCAGACTATTCCTTCCTTTAATACTATATTTGCACACCTACCAGATGTACTTCCTAGGCTGTGGGGACACAAGATGGAGCAGAGCAGACAGAAACCCCTGCCTTGTGGAATAATTGTACTGAAGCACAACGAGTGCCATGAAAGAGGTGGAATCACATACAACAGGAGTGATGGCAAGAGGCCCCAAAGCAGCCTAGAGAACCAGGGAAGGTGTCTGAAAGCAGTGACCAGAGTCCAGGACATGCAGATGACAAGTGGAAGGAAGAGGGTCCTGGGCAGAAAAAATAATGTGCACGGAGTTCTCAAGCAGAGAGCAGGTGTAGCCTGTGCAAAGTGGTGGAAGAGATTAAATATGGTGGCAGTATTGAGTGTGAATGGGAGAAAAGGCTGTACCTGTTGAGTGTACCTGTGTGTCCTTGTACCTGCATGTCTATATGAGTGTGTCTGTGTGTGTCCGGGCATATGAGCATGGGTGAGTGTGTCTGAATGGGTGTGTGCCTGTATGTGCTGTGTGTCCATGTTTGTGTATGTGTATGAGTCTGTCAGCCAGTTCAGTTGCTCGGTTGTGTCCGACTCTTTGTGACCTTATGGACTGCAACAAGCCAGACTTCCCTGTCCATCACCAGCTCCCGGATATTATTCAAACTCATGTCCATCGAGTTAGTGACACCATCCAACCATCTCATCCTCTATCATCCCCTTCTCCTCCTGCCTTGAATCTTTTCCAGCATCAGGGTCTTTTCAGATGAGTCCATTCTTCGCATCAGGTGGCCAAAGTATTGGAGGTTCAGCTTCAGCATCCGTCCTTCCAATGAATATTCAGGACTGATTTCCTTTAGGATGGACTGGTTGAATCCCCTTGCAGTCCAAGGAGCTCTCCAGAGTCTACTCCAACATCACAGTTCAAAAGCATCAATTCCTCAGCACTCAGCTTTCTTTATAGTCCAACACTCACAACCATACATGACTATTGGAAAAACCATAGCTTTGACTAGATGGACCTTTGTCAGCAAAATGATGTCTCTGCTTTTTAATATGCTGTCTAGGTTGGTCATAGCTTTTCTTCCAAGAAACAAGCGTCTTTTAATTTCATGGCTGTACTCACTGTCTGCAGTGATTTCAGAGCCCAAGAAAACAAAGTTTCTCATTGTTTCCATTGTTTCCCCATCTATTTGTCATGAAGTGATGGGACCAGAAGACATAATCTTAGTTTTCTGAATGTTGAGGTTTTTTTTTTAAATTTTTTTTTATTGAAGGATAATTGCTTTACAGAATATTGTTTTCTGTCAAACCTCAACATGAATCAGCCATAGGTATACATATATCCTTTCCCTTTGAATCTCCTTCCTGGCTCCCTCCCCAACCCACCCCTCTAGGTTGATACAGAGCCCCTGTTTGATTTTCCCGAGCCATACAGCAAATCCCTATTGGCTATCTATTTTACATATGGTAGTGTAAGTTTCCAGAATGTTGAGCTTTAAGCCAGCTTTTTCACTCTCCTCTTTCACTTTCATCAAGAGGCTCTTTAGTTCTTCTTCACTTTCTGCCATAAGGGTGGTGTCATCTGCATATCTGAGGTTATTGATATTTCTTCCACAATCTTGATTCCAGCTTGTGCTTCATTCAGTCCAGCGTTTTTCATGATGTACTCTGCATATAAGTTAAACAAGCAAATAAGCAGGGTGACAATATACAGCCTTGACATACTCCTTTGCTGATTTGGAACCAGTCTGTTGTTTCATGTCCAGTTCTAATTGTTGCTTCTTGACCTGCATACGGATTTCTCAGGAGTCAGGTACGGTGGTCTGGTATTTCCATCTGTTGTAGAATTTTCCACAGTTCGTTGTGGTCCACACAGTCAAAGGCTTTGGCATAGTCAATAAAGCAGAAGTAGATCTTTTTCTGGAACTCTCTTGCTTTTTCCATGATTCAATGGATGTTTGCAATTTGATCTCTGGTCCTCTGCCTTTTCTAAATCCAGCTTGAACATCTGGAAGTTCACAGTTCACATACTGTTGAAGCCTGGCTTAGGGAATTTTGAGTATTACTTTGCTAGTGTGTGAGATGAGTGCAATCGTGTGGTAGTATGAGTCTGTATGTGTGTCTATATGTGAATAAGGGTATGAGTGTGAATGTGTTGCTCTGAATGTGTGTGTGTGTACATGTGTGTCCAGGCATATGGCTGGATGAGTATGTAATCCTCACAAGGAAACATAGATACCATGGTCAGAAAGCCACAAAGAGTGGAATAAGACTTCCCATGGGAACTCTGTAACCACACAGCAAAATCAATAACCTAACTGAATTGCTTTTATAGATAATGCATCATGTAAGAAAGGTTTTAATTAAAGTGTGGCCTCTAAAAATGTGCCTTGGGCTTGCAGACCTTGGGGCCTTGCTCAGGCAGAGTCAGGGCAGGTGGGGGACAAACCAGGGCCCACTTGACAGAGCAGTCCTCCTGCTCCCTGTCCTTTCCTCTTGAGGGCCACTCTCCTCTGCCTTTTTGGAAATTCACAAAAGAAGAAGGTATGTAGGAAATGCTGTTAATCAATAAATGAACATTCCATCAAACCATCCAAACATACTGGGCAGTCAAAGACACACATACACAGAGACAAAAAAAAATACTTTTTTGTTTAAAAGACTAAAAATATATTTAAAAATCATTTTTAGTTCTGTCAAGGGCTTCCCTGGTGGCTCAGATGGTAAAGAATCTGTCTGCCAATGAAGAAGATGTGGGTTTGATCCATGGATTGGGAAGATCCCCTGGAGAAGGGCATGGCAGCCCACTCCACTATCTTTGCCTGGAGAATTACATAGACAGAAGAATCTGGTGGGCTACAGTCCATGGGGGTGGCAAAAATTCAGACACAACTGAACGACTAACACGTTAGTTATGGCAAAGGTAAAGTAGGTTGGGCATGTTGGTAATATAAGCAGAAATAGGTCCATCTTTTCTGAAGGGCAATTTAAACCATATATATCCAAAACCTTAAACTTATACATACTTTTAGATCCAGCATTTCCAGAAACTTAGCCAAAGAAATGGAGAAGGCGATGGCACCCCACTCCAGTACTCTTGCTTGGAAAATCCCATGGACGGAGGAGCCTGGTGGGCTGCAGTCCATGGGGTCGCTAAGAGTCAGACATGACTGAGCGACTTCACTTTGACTTTTCATTTTCATGCATTGGAGAAGGAAATGGCAACCCACTCCAGTGTTCTTGCCTGGAGAATCCCAGGGATGGGGGAGCCTGGTGGTCTGCCATCTATGGGGTCACACAGATTCGGACATGACTGAAACGACTTAGCAGCCAAAGAAAACAATCATTCAAACGGGCAGGTTAAACATAAAAAAGTTGGTCATTGCAGCATCATTTGTAATATGAAAAGCTTGTTATGATGGTGTGATTTTTGCTGAGTTCTTATCTTTGACCCCAAGTGGCTAAAATGGAAACAGTAGTAAGCATCCCATACTTTAACTATGGTGACCAATTGTTGGATGGGTGAGAGGCGATGGTAAGCTGATAAATGTTAAACAATCAGCTCTGGGGTGGGGGTTGGGGGCAGTTTCTCAGATAACGCCAATTTCCGTGGTGTAAATATCCCCAGCAGGGCTGATTTCCAGCTACCAGTGTGCCCTCCCTGACATGGAGTTTGGAGGAGATACGAACAGCTCACTCTCACAAGCCCAGGTGAGCAGACTTCAGGAGACCCTGGGCTGGAGGGCCTGCCATAGCAGCCCAGCAACATCCTTCTACCGCCCTGAAGAAAATACAAGAAGACAAGGAGGGAAGAGCCAGGCCACGTTTTGGAGATGTCTCCCCACCTCTTCCTACTTCCCCAGAGGGTCTACTCCCTGTAAGCAAATGAAGTAGGCATGGGGAAAGCATTCCTTAAGTCTGGAGCTGTCTGAAGAAGGTTCCCACCCTGCTTGTGGACCAAATCTAGAGCACCCTGAGCTGAACAAGGAAGTGTCAGATACTGTAATGGTACAGACTGACCATTGGGGGAAGAGGCAAAAACCAGCCTGCTATCTCAAGTCCCAGAGTCCTAAGATGGAAGAAGGGGAGGGGCTTTAAATAGCATATAAGATTGAGATTGTGAGATGACCAAGACATAAACTTAAATATCAAGGCAAGACTTTAATACCAGAATGTGTCTGTCTGATCTAGGTCAGGGATCTCCTGGAGGAAGCCCTTTGTGTAACAGGAAAGGGGAAATGAAGGGCAGAGTTAGTGGCAGCTACTGAAAAAATAAAAGTCTTCTGTTTTTCCATCAATGACTTGGGACTTATGAATCAAACGGATCACACTTTTGAGATAACCTAAGTATCCATCAAAGAGAAATGAAGTACAATGTGGTACATCTGTTTAATGGAACAGCATATTCAAAAGTCTTTATCCCACCGTGTGTGTGTGTGTGTGTGTGTGTGTGTGTGCGCGCGCGCGTGTGGACGCACACGTGGGCACACATGCAGGCTATTATTAACGTAAATCAAATGACATACAATAATCACCAGTATGTGCTTCTTTTGGGGGGGGGTCTTTAAAACTTCAATTCTATGTTCGCATTTTAAATAGACAGTCAATAACCCTGTAAGTTTGAGAAAACCTCTTCCCCACTAGTCTACTCTGATGTGCCCAGCACTGAAGAAACCCCAGGATATTCTTCCTACTATAGTGACCAGCACGTAAATAGGGCCACAATAAATTGGTCAATGGGAAGAAAATGTGATTCACAAATCATTATGGACAATATAATCACGCTTTCATAAAATAATCTGAAAAGTCTCTAACCATATGTATAGATAAACGTCTTGAAATGCACATATAAAATGGGTGATTGTGTTGGGTAGTGCATAGAGATTCATTTAATCACCCCTCAGCCTTGCTACTATTTTGCGAATGTTTATGAAATTCTGAACATGAATCAGAGACACTCTGCTAGGCACTCATACTCTTCAGTTTTATCTAGGAATCTGCATATGTGCGTTTTTTGTTAACTTTCAGTCGCTAAGTCGTGTCCGACTCTTTGCGACCCCATGAATTGCAGCATATCAAGTGTCCCAGTCCTCCACTGTCTGCTAGAATTTGCTCAGGTTCATGTCCATTGAGTCGGTGATGCTATCTCACCCTCTCATCCTCTACCGCTCCCTTCTCCTTTCACCTTCCATCTTTCCCAGCATCAGGGTCTTTTCCAGTGAGTGGGCTCTACATGGCATATGTGTACATATATCTTCCCCTACCACTAGCATTATTATCATATCCAGAGCAAGGAAATAGGGAGCTTTGAAAAATAAGGTACTTTGCACATAGGACTTAGAACCTAGTGGGTGCTTGGTCATGGTGGCCATCATTTTATTAATATGGAATCTTGGGTCTTATCTACCACAATTTCTTGAGCAATTGTCATGACAACAACAATAATGACAGGAAGTTTTTACACAGTATTGATTATTATCTACAGCAAAATATACATACACTATATATGCCAAATGGCCTTCCCTGTGGCCCAGACAGTAAAGAATCTGCCTGCAGTGCAGGAGACGTGGGTTTGATCCCTGGGTTGGGAAGATCCCCTGGAGGAGGGCATGGCAACCCACTCCAGCATTCTTACCTGGAGAATCCCATGGAGAGAGGGGCCTGTCCTCCAGGCTACAGTCCATGAGGCTGAAAAGATTGGACACAACCGAGCAACGAAGCACAGCACATATATGCCATGTACTATAACAGCACAGGCATTTTCCTGATACTCATCTTTCTTTGTCCTTATGGTAACTATGATAACTATGATGTAGCTATTATTCCCATTTTACATGTTAGCAAACTGAGTCTCAGAAATATGGTCCCTATAAAACTGGGCTCCTCCTTCTATGTCCTCAACCCAGCCTGGGACTCAGGGCAGTTTTCCTCACCCTCTTTCCCAGGACCTGCTCTAATGGGAACAGTGGAAACAAGTGCACAGGCCCGCACATGCACAAGCAGGCACAGGTACCCAGAAATGGATGGGGCTGGGGTTGGCTGGGGTTACTGTGGGTGATTCAGACGGTCAGAGGAAAAGGCAGTGTAATGCAGACAAATGGGAGATAATAAGTCTGGAGCCAATGAACCGAACGAGAGGGAGAGCACATATTAAATAAAAAGTCATGAGTCCTTCCAGCCTGGAAAGGGATTTAGAGGTTACTATTAAAAAAAAAATCGTGAAGTTGCCAGCACCTTGTACTGCTGGAGTCAACTTGGGAACCAGGCGGCCCTGTGTCCTTTCCTCTGCTCTCCCTCATGGAGAGAAGCCAGGAGAGAGTAGCTCCAGTCCTTCCTTCCTGGGGCCATGCCAGGGTCAAGGGGGCCCCTTCTGAGCTGTGGGGAAATGCTGATGCCATGTCCAAAGTGAGATCTTGAGTTGGAATGACAGGAGTGTGTACCTGGGCATAGCCCAGCAGGAGGGAGGTGGCGTCAGAGAAGAGATCCTCAGAGTGAGGAGTCTCATGCAGCTGGAGAAATGACAGAGGAAGGTGAGAGGGTGTGAACTGCAGATTGTTGGGGTGAACTGGATGCTCACATCAGAAGGTCACAGCTAAACAGGACAGATGACAGAAAGAGGGCAGGCTGCTGAGACAGCAGTTCAAATTTCCATACTTCATTCTTAGACTCGCGAAGCTTTACGTCTCAAGTGGAGATAACCTGAGGTCTTGAGGGGAAGAGGACTCTGGTGCAAAACACACCAGGTCTGGGTTGTAGACTTTCCATCAAAGATCTGTGTTGGCTTGAGTGCACTATCTTTCCACGCTGAGCCTCAGTCCCTTCATTTCTAAAGGTAGAGCAGACAGGGGACTGAGAAGAGATGGTGTGTCCACTTGAGTTGAGCCTTCTGTCACCTTCACTGGACTTCAGACATGTGTGGGGAGGGTTGGATGGAAGACTGATTAATGAAGAGCAGGAATGGTGTAGAAAAGCCTCCCAGAAGACAAAGAAGAAAGGGGCAGCTGCAGCCAACATCTTCTATGGGTCGGGGAGTAGAACCTGAGCACAGTGAGGCTGGAACCACATCAGGAAGCACTCCTGAATCCAAAGAGCAGAGTGAGATCATATCCACAACAACAGCGAATTCAGCCTTCACACTTGGGAGGTTAGAATTATCCCCATTTTACAGATGAGGAAGCTGAGGCACAAAGAGGCTAAGTAACTTATGTCTGGTTACCCACCCAGTAAATGGCAGGGCTGGGATCCAGACCAGTCCACCTGGCTCCATCACACATGCTTGTAACCATTACGCCTAAGTCTCCACCATTAGACAGAAATAAAATCTGTTTATAAGAAGGGCTCCAGGATACAGTAACATTTGGAGCCAAACAATATTGCCTGAAGCCACTTCTAACTGAGTAAAGTAAGTCCCTACATACGAACGAGTTCCATTCCAAGAGCATGTTCATAAGTCCAATTTGTTCGTAAGTCCAACAAAGTTAGCCGAGGTACCCAACTAACACAATCGGCTATATAGTATTGCGCTACAATAGGTTTATAATGCTTTTCACACAAATAATATGTAAAAAAACAAACACAACAATAAGGAAAACATTTTTAGTCTTAGAGTACAGTACCTTAGAAAGACAGTGATACCAGCTATATCACTGCTGCTTTTACACTTGCTTCCAGACACTCTGGGCTTGAAATAAAGATTCCGTATTCTGTATTCTATACAGTACTGCGTGGTAAAGTACACAAAAGCACAGCCACTTGTAGAGGATGCATGCCCGTGGCTATGTACACCAGACACGTGAATCAACCGTTCCCATCTTTGAAAGTTTGCAACTTGAAAGTTTGTATGTAGGGGACTTACTGTATCAAAATAAGGTCAAGAGGAGGGGCTAATTCTCTCATAGATCACAAGCTAGCTTTGGTTTGATGCTAGATCACATACTAGTATCTAAAGGCTTAGGATGACAACCATCAGAGCCGGAGATCCTCTGGTGCCTAATCGAGAGGCGGACGCACCAGGGAGGAGAACCCTAGAGCAGGAGGGACTAATGCCCACAAGATCAGCACAGGGGCACGTGGGAGCTGTGGGAGGGAACACCTTCTGGAGCAACCAAGAGAGACCACTGCAGGGTCGGAGCTGCCTGGGGAGAAATTTGCATGAGGCCAAGGGGGCTTCTCTCGTGGCTCAGATGGTAACGAGTCTGCCTGCAATGCAGAAGACCGTGGTAAGATTCCTGGGTCAGGAAGATCCCCTGGAGAAGGGAACGGCAACCTACTCCAGTAATTTTGCCTGGAGAATCCCACGGACAGAGAAGTCTGGCAGGCTACAGTCCACGGGGGCTCACTAACACACACACACACACACACACACACACACACACACACACATATGCCTTCTAGTGTAAGCAAATGGGTCTGGAGGATGCTGGGGTCTTCAAATTGTCCAGACTGGTGAGCTTACAGGAAACTATAAATATTTTCCTCTTTTTAGTGACTTGTTCCCGAGGGGTGAGATACAGTTTTCTTGAAAAAGGAACAAGGCTGAGCACATCCATTTTACTCAGATTTCAAGAATGTTTCTGTTAGGGAAAGGAAGAGTTGAGATGCTTCGAGCAAGGAAGAAATTTCAAGGTGACCTTGCGGAAGGAGTCGGCATTATGAAGTGTTTTTGATCGACTGGAACAAGATAGGCTGCTCGTGTCAGGGTTCAAAGCCCTGGACACCAACCGAAATAAGAAAATTCAATTTCTGACATAAGATTGTGCTTTTTCTGCCTTATAGAAGAATATACACATCCACCCTTCCCATCCCCTTCATGAAAGCAGTGTTCCTTGGTGGTGATTCTGACATCGATAGGGCTATAAAGGCAGGTTTGGGAGGCACAGGTGATGCTGCCTGCAGGTATCTGGAAACACGACTGCTGTTTCAATCCAAGCTCTTCCATGGAAACTCTCATATGACCCAGGGTCACTTCAATAACCTCTTCTCTTTTTTTCTCCCGGAAAATCGACACAGAAAACTCCTCCATGTTTATCTAAAACAACACTTTGCAGCAGAACTTTCTGTATGGATGAAAATGTTCTAAATCTGTGCTGTCCAATATGGTGGCCACTGAGTGCTTGAAAAGCGGGGAGTGTGGTGGAGAAGCTCAGTTTTAAACTTTCTTTCATTTGATGAATTTAAATAGCCACATATGGCTAGCGATCACCTCATTGGGTAGCACAGTGCTGAAAGATTGAGCAGAAAGAGCATGACCCTTGGGACTACCCAGGACAGACTTGAATTCTGCCTCTACCATTTACTAGTGGTGTGACCTTGAATAGGTATCTTAACCTCTCTGATCTCTGGTCTCCTCCTCCGAAAAATGGGGATGATGATATCTACATTGCAGGATTGTTGTGGAAATGAGTTACATATACAGACTATACGGCAGGCCACACGTGTTTAGTAAGTCACAGCTGCAGCTATTAAGCAATAAGCATGATTCATGACTGGCCTGGAATTTCTCAGTTGTGAACCCAAGCACTTGCTGACAATGATGCGACAGAATGAAGTTGAGGAGTGAGAGGTCTTATCTGTATTGTTTTATGGAAAAGGCATTGGCGAGTAGGAAGTGATGAGAATACCACAGGGGGCTAGACAGCAGGACAAGGTCAGATTCTGGGACCCACACCATAGGGAGCAAGTGGGTCCAGGGTGCTGGCGGGTAAGTGTGAGTGGGGTAGGCTGCCATTCTCCAGCCCAGCCCTGCCCACCACTGACTGTGTCCAAGGTGAGAAGAGAGCCTACTTCTAGACCCTGTCCACACTCCTGGAAAAGGCAAGGATGAGGAGGAGCTTGCTGAGACTCTGAGAGCTGGGGAAAGGAGAGGAGAGAAAGAGAAACACAAAGAAGGGCAGAGAGTCAGAGAGGAAAGAGAGACGAGTATGAGACGGAAATGGAGAGAAGCAGGGTCGTCAAAGAGGCTGCAAAATGAAAAGGATGGCGTCCTCACCGACAGGTGTTAGAGAGTCAGAGCGCGGACAGAGGGAGGCACAGAGACGGAGAGATGGAAGAGACTGGGAGACCGAGAGACAGGGGTGAAGCGAGACAGAGACGGAGAAAAACACAAGTAACACACAACCTCTAAGGGAGAGGTGGAAAGGCAGCCTGGTGGAGATGAAGCAAAACAGAGAAAGAGAGAGATGAAGAGAGTGGAGAGAGAGAGAGTGGACGAGGAGAAGCCAGGAAAGGCAAAACCAGACAGGCATAGCTGAGGACCACAGCCCAGAAAAGAGTGGACAGCAAGGTGTAGGCACAATTCCAAAGAGAAAGCCAAGGAAAAGGGAGCCTGGATTATGCTGGAGCACCAGGGAAGGGGGTGAGATGGAGTGCGCACCGGGGCGGGGGCACAGGGCAGGGAAGGAAGTTCAGACGGGGATCCCAGCAGAAGGGCAGGTTGCAAACAACCCCGCCCGAACCAGGGATGTTTGCTGTCCAGCAGCTTCCTTTGTTCTGGCCTCCTTGCCATCCGCGGGAAGCTGGGGCAGCAAAGGTTTCCAGAGCCCCTGCTTGCCCGCTCCCTCCTCCCTCCATCTTTCTCCCGAGTCGTTAATCTTGGAGGACAGGTTGGTCTTTTATTAGCTATCTCCAAGGGTCAGCTTAGAAGTATCTGTGGAGATACTGGTTCAGAATGTCATTTGTCATCGGGGGCCTGATGGGAGCCGCATTGATTCGGCCCCCCTCCTGGCCTCCTGTTCACTTAGGAAGCAAAGCTGCTCTTAACCTTTTCCCTAAATGGAGCTTTAATTCCTCCCTCCTTCTCTTTGTTTATGCATCAGGGCAGGGCAGAGGGGAGAATAGAAGCCACAGGCAAGGATGGGGGGGCAAGGATGACGTGTCGCTCCTAGGAAGGCTGGAGGTGTGTGTTCCTACTCCCTGCCTTTCCCTTCTTTGGACTCATGGTTCTCAACCTTGGCTGTAGGCTGCACTCTCCTGGGAGGCTGTTAAAAATGCAGGGGTCTAGGCTCACCCACAGAAGTGCTCCCTGACTTGCCCCAGGGTAGGGTAGGGCTCAGGCATCCATTTCCTAACATCGTCCTTAGCTGTTGATGTCCAGTCACTAAGTTGTGTTCGACTCTTTGTAACCCCACGGACTGTAGCCCCACCAGACTCCTCTGTCCATGGGATTTCCCAGGCAAGAATACTGGGGTGGGTTGCTATTTCCTTCTCGAGGGGATCTTCCCAACTCAGGGATCGAGTCCTTGTCTTCTGCATTGGCAGGCGGATTCTTGAGCCACCTGGGAAGCCGCACAGACTGTCCTTCAGTTCAATTCAGTTCAGTCGCTCAGTTGTGTCCGACTCTTTGCGACCCCATGAATCGCAGCACGCCAGGCCTCCCTGTCCATCACCAACTTCCGGAGTTCACTCAGATTCACGTCCATTGAGTCACTGATGCCATCCAGCCATCTCATCCTCTGTCGTCCCCTTCTCCTCCTGCCCCCAATCCCTCCCAGCATCAGAGTCTTTTCCAATGAGTCAACTCTTAGGTGATGCTAATGAGTAGCTAGGACTGAGAACCACTGAGTTAGATGGTCCCTTGTCTGTCTTCTTATCAACTTTGAAGTCTTAGACCAGAGACACCACCTTTGAGAAGTCTTCCCTGATAACCTCCCCACTGAACAACTCTCCAAATACACCATTTGCTTTCTAGAAAGCATTGTTGCCATCTGACATAGTATTGAAGAGCCTGGACTCTAAAGCCAGAACATGTGGGTTCAGATCTCTTAGTTTTATCATTACCTTGTTTTCATTCATCTCCCTCCTGAGTGTAAGCTCTGTTACAGTCCCAGCCACAGTTTTACAGATTATCATCATCATCCCCATTTTACAGGCATGGAGACTGAGGCACAGAAAGAGCATGAGACTTAACCAGGGAACTAGGTTCATCTGGGACAGTTAAACCTCATGACCGGGAGCTGGAGAGGGTCAGTAATCTGTGCAAGAAGCTAGACGGGGGCAAAGCAATACTTCTGCTGAAAGCCATGCAGTAGCTCCAGGAGATGTCAGCCAAGGGGAGGGCATTCAACTAGGAGGGGAGAAGGGCAGGAAGGAGGCAGGGCTTCCAGAAAGGGTAGGAGGTTCAGGGTGGTGTGGGCGGCCCATGAAGGGGTGGGGAGAGGTGAGGAGGAAGGATATCAAGGCCAGGACACAAGAGTTCTGGAGGGAATGTGAAAGGCTGAAGCTTCACTCAGAATTTTATTCTCTGTCCACATGGAGATGGGGGGTGATTAGAACTCAGCTCTCCTGACATTCAGTCCTTGGTCCTGACGCCCAACTTGCAGACTTTTAGAACCAGGTCTTTTTCAATGACTAAACCTTTTTAAAAGTGGGCTTATCTTTCACTCTTCTCTCTCCAGAATGAGTGACTAGCACTATACTGACTCCAATATACACGTAATGAGGAGATTGGGTAATAGTCAAGTGGGCAAGGGGGTCACCATCTAACCATAAAAATATTAAAATCATGTGATGTTGCTAAAAATCATTCTGAAAAAGAATTCTTTGGAAGTTCCTATTATTCAGATCTTTGGGCCCTGCTTTTTGAAACCATGGGCAATTGTGACCTTGTGTCTGGAGGTAGTTAGGCAAGAGGGATCCGGGAGTCAAGCCTTCTGATCTGGGTTAAAAGCCCAATTCCTCCCCCTAGTCCTGCGGCAAGCTCCCAGTCTGGGTCTGCCTTGGTTTTCTCAAATGTAAACAGAGGTAAGAGAACCTCCCCAAAGGGCCAGTGAGGTGACTGAAATAAGCACACACAAAAATGTCAAGAATCCCCCTGCCTCTATGACGGCTTCCCTGTGGCTCAGCTGGTAAAGAATCCACCTGCAATGCAGGAGACCTGGGTTCCATCCCTGGGTTGGGAAGATCCCCTAGAGGAGAGAAAGGCTACCCACTCCAGTATTCTGGCCTGGAGAATTCCATGGACTGTATGGTCCATGGGGTTGCAAAGAGTCGGACACGACTGAGTGAGACTGAATGACCTTCACTTTCACTTTTCACCACCTCTATGAAATAAATACTTGCTATTGTTGTTGACACTGACAGTCACCTCCTGGGTGGTGGTAGTATAGAGAAGGAAGAGAACCAGTAGGAATAATTCCTCCTGGGATGAAGATGGAGGGAATGAGTGAAGGAAAAATGACCAGAAATCCTGGATTCCCCCAGACTGAGGAGTCTCCTAACCTATGTGACTTTTGGTGGCAAAACAGGAAAGTTCAGGCAAATCGGAAGAGTTATTCAACCTAAAAGAAGGTTCTGTGTGTGGGTTAGTAGCTCAGTTGTGTCTGACGCTTTGCAATCCCATAGACTGTAGCCCACCAGGCTCCTCTGTCCGTGAAATTCTCTAGGCAAGGATTCTGGAGTGGGTAGCCATTCCCTTCTCCAGGGGATCTTCCTGACCCAGGGATCGAACCCAGGTCTCCCGCATTGCAGGCAGATTCTTTACCATCTGAGCCACCAGGGAAACCCCAAAAAGGAAGGTCTAAAGGAGTAAAATTTCATTCTTAAGATGAATCAGTCAAAAAGAAAACAAGGAAATAGATTCAAGCTGCAGCAGGACTAACTGAAGTGAGATCTCATGCAGGACTTCTTGGTTGCTGAACAAAAGGCAAGGCTGGAACCCAGGAGGAAGCTCAGAGCCCCGGCGGGAGCCAGGAGAAAGGCGAGAGCATCTCTCTCTGGATGAAACATCTGTGTCGGCTGCTGGTTGCTCCCTGTGAGGGATTCAGCTCAGTCTCCGCCCGCCTGTGACCATCATCCCAGACAGAGGCAGCTGCACATTTCCGGATCCCAGACATCAGCGGCTTATGGAGGATGCTCAGCCCGATTCCGACTGAGCAGCTCAGGGGATGGCATATGCTTGGTGGCCCGCAGCCTAATCTCAGAGAACGTGTTCTGATAGAAAGATTCATGATAGCCATCCGGGCTGCAGACACAAGGTCTTAACTTCCAATTCCGAGAGCCCTGCGGCATATGCCTCTACCTGCTGAATGGCTTTGCACTAGGTCTTAGATGGGGCAGATTTACAGCAAATTATCCGCAAGTGAATGTTGCAGCGGACTTTGGTGCTTCAGAGGGAAAAAGGGGCAGTTCAGAAAAGGAAGCTGCAGGATCCAGGTGATTTTGAGCTCTTTCTAACCTGCTGGGCAGACTGGAGATACAGGGAGGGGGCAAGGATGACCCTGCAGCTTTGTCTACAGCGGGGTGGTGACACCTGCCGGAGTGGGGAAGTATGATGCAGCAAGCCAGGGTGTTTCAACAAAGCAGAGACCCCTGCATAAGCTGAGAGAGACAGGAATTGTCACTGCTTCAGAAAGGGCTGATGCTACAACCCCGAGGCTGCACCCATGTCCTTAGGTATGAGGACCACTGTAGTCTATGGTCTGCTACCTGAAGGCCCTGCAGTGGTAGATGAGGCGACATTAGGGGACAGGCTGGGAGCACTCCCGCCTTTCCATCTGACTGCAGGCAGCAGGCTGGGCTGTAAGGAACACGGATCTTTGTTTTATTTTCCTCAACTTGATTCTACGAACATTTTCAAATGTCCAGAAAATTTGCAAAATCAGTGTAATAAAGACTGCCTAGATCCAACACCTAATACTTTGTTATCATTGTTCTATCATTGATCTGTCCAGCTGTCTATCTACCATCTATTTGTATGCATTTCTGTTTTTTTCTGAACTATTTAAAATTGCAGACATCACAGCTCTTTGCCATTAAATAGTTCAGCCTCCCAAGAGCAAGGCATTCCTGACACAATGAAAACATCATGATTAACCTAAGAAAAAGAATGGAGTCCAGAACATATAATATCTACACTCCAATTTCCTTGTTTGCCTCAAGAGAGCATTTTAAAACTGTTTTAAACCACTATCCAATCAAGATCCATGTACTGTATTTTTTACTGTCTTTTAACCTCGACACACTCCTGCCAGAAACATATACATATGTATTTGTATGACATCGACTCTTGGTAGTCTAAGGGAGAGTTGTCTTGCAGAATGTTCCACATCCTGGATCTGTCTGATTGCTTTCTCAAGTTGTTATCTGTTTTGTGTCTTTGTCCCCTATATTTTTAGTAAATTGGAATTTGGGCCTAAATTAGATTCAGTTAAATTAGATTCTGGTTCATTTGAATTAGGTTCAAGTTTTACCTTTTTGGGGACAACCATTTACAGTTGATGCCCTGTCCTTCACAACTTACCACGTCAGGTAGCGTACAACTTTAAGGGGTCCCACCATCAGGGAAAAGAAGCTGCCCTTCAGTTAAGGTGGTAACACCAGCTAACCCATTGTGAAAGCACCCACTTAAAAGGTGCCCATGGCTGAAGCATTGGCACTGGGCAAAATTTCTGTTCCCCAATAACCTTTCTCTTGGAGGTGGTAGCATCCTTTGCTAATCCCTGCCTGCAATGATTATTAAATGGGAAGTTTAAGACCAGTGCTTTGTCTAAGTCATTCTGTTATTCTATCTATATTGGCTGGTCTTCTTAAAGAAACTCTTTCTGTTTCTTTCTATGTCTCCTTCTCCTCTCTCTTGCTTTCTCCCTTTCTCCCTCTGCTTCAAGAGTTCATATGAACTCATGGAATTTTAGTCCTTCATTGTATAACAATCAACTTCTGTCATTTCTCATGCTAAAATTGTCCCAAATTTGGCCATCACAGGTCAGGCTCTTTTGACACACCTCCATCATTTTTGACAGCTCCCTGCTTCCTGGGACAAGTAGATGACCCAGGCTCACCTCATAATTCCATGCCCCAGACCTGGAATCAGCCATTTCTCCAAGGAAGGTGGCACCTCTCAGCTGGGAGTTGAATTTTTAAACCAAGATCAGGGCTTGAATCCTAGCTCTTCCGCCTACTAGCTGTGTGGCCTCTGGCCAGTCATCTCATCTTTCTGTGTCTCAGTTTTCCCATCCGTAGAATGGAGATAATAACTATGTGTCCTCCCTTGATTGTCATTAACAGAATTAACAATGTCCATATTTGTAGAGCTGTTTAAATAGTACCTGACACACCACGAGTGCTATGTAGATGTTTGCTAACTATATGATGCCTGAAAATTTATGCAAATGGAGGCAGAGAGTGGAAAAGACTCCTGCACATCCAGATACAGGAAGAGAAAATTGTTCTTGAAAGAATTATTCTATTGAATTAGAATGTTCATGCATGCTCAGTGTGTCTGACTCTTTGCGACCCCATGGACTGTGACCTGTCAGGCTCCTCTGTCTGTCGGATTTTGCAGGCAAGACTACTGGAGTGGGTTTCCATTTCCTCCTCCAGGGAATCTTCCTGACCCAGGGATTCAACCCACGTCTCTGGCATTGGCAGGTGGATTCTTTACCACTGAGCCACCTGGGAATCCCTATTCAGTTAGAACAAGCATAAGTAAAAATAACATTGTACTTATACTTTTGCCTTCTGTTAATGACAGCTGATAGCTGATACTGATTTGACATTTGAAGTCTTGAAATGAAGTTTTGTTTTTTAAAAAGTAGGAAAATTTTATTGAAATAAAACACAAATGTAATACAAAAATTCCTTTTAAAATTGATGTGCTTTAAAAAAATCAAATAAGCCAATTCTTAAATGACTAATTTCTAATCACCACAAAATGCAGCTATGTCAAAAATTAATGATGATGGCATGAAAGTGGCCACGGTTTGGGCAACATTGTAATAAAGTTGCCTGGGGAGAATCTATACTCCCACTGATTAGAATGCTTTTAAATTTTAAATTGAAGTAATTTTAATATTCTATGGATGCTTGAACTATGATGTCCCCTAACATCAGGCCCCTCAGGGCTAGTGGATCAACTGAAGAGTGTAAGTGATCTCCATATGAAGACAGAAACAGAGCTTCAGAGTTAAAAATTCCTGACTCTGCTTATCCAACTTCATCACATTCGCTCTACCCACTTTTCTGTGATAAAGTGTGAGTGCATGAAAGTGAAAGTCATTCAGTCGTGTCTGACTCTTTGCAACCCCATGGACTGTATAGAATTCTCTAGCCCAGAATACTAGAATGAGTAGCCATTCCCTTCTCCAGAGGATTTTCTCAACCCAGGGATTGAACCCAGGCCTCCCGCATTGCAGGCAGATTCTTTACCAGCTGAGCCACCAGGGAAGCCCAAGAATACTGGAGTGGGTGGCCGATCCCATCTCCAGGGGATCTTCCTGACCCAGGAATCGAACCAGGGTCTCCTGAAGGGCAGGTGGATTCTTTACCAGCTAACCTACCAGGGAAGTATAAACAGACACTCAAATCCTTGCACAAATACTCATGTGGCACAAATGAAAAATGAGTGAAAGTGGTAGCTGCTCAGTTGTGTCTGACTCTTGCAACTGCATGGACTATAGCCTGCCAGGCTCCTCTGTCCATGGAATTCTCCAGGCAAGAATACTGGTGTGGGTAGCTATTCCGTTCTTCAGGGGATCTTCCCTATCCAGGGATTGAACCCACGTCTCCAGCATTGCAGGCAGATTCTTTACCAGCTGAGCCACCAGGGAAGCCCAAGAATACTGAAATGGGTAGCCTGTCCTTTCTCCAGCAGATCTTCCTGACCCAGGAATTGAACCAGGCTTTCCTTCATTGCAGGCAGATTCTTTATCCACTGAGCTACCAGGGGAGTGGTGTGAATGGAAGGAGGGCTTCAGTTTTGAGGAGGGTTGCCCCTAGCAGAGGACCATGTATACTGTGCTAGGGCTTCTTATGGTCCATAAATGCTCTTCTTAAACACAGCAGTGGAGGCCATAGGTTGTCTGCTGCTGAGTTCTCTGTGCATGGAATGGAATCTCCCTTTCCAGCCACATGGTCATTGACTTCTTTTTATTGCTCCCAGGACTCCAGCACTTCCTCTGAGCCCTGAAGATTTGATGCTTTCGAACTATGGTGTGGAGAAGACTCTTGAGAGTCCCTTGGACTGCAAGGAGATCCACCCAGCCCATCATAAAAGGAAATCAGTCCTGAATATTCATTGGAAGGACTGAGGTTGAAGCTGAAGCTCCAATACTCCACCTGATTCGAAGAGCCAACTCATTGGAAAAGACCCTGATGCTGGGAAAGATTGAGGGCAAGAGAAGAAGGGGGCAACCAAGGATAAGATGGTTGGATGGCATCACTGACATGAGTTTGAGCAAACTCTGGCAGAAATAGTGAAGGACAGGGAAGCCTGGTGTGCTGCAATCCATGGAGTCACAGAGCCAGACACAACTTAACAACTGAACAAGGACTCCCAAAAGCCATGACTACCAAAATGGGGTTCATTGACCAGTAAGCTCACAGAGATCTAAAAACGAACTCAGGCAAGAGCCCAGGATAGAAAGGAGCAGGAACTAAGGGTGCCCACGCTCAAACAGAGAAAAGTAAAAGAAATAGAGTAGAGTCTGTATGTGAGGTTTGCCTCTTCAACTCAAAGATTCAGTTTAATGCTTTGACATTCAGCTCATCAGTCCTTTGATGAGCCCTGACTCTGTGCCAAGCACTGAGATCTAACAACACAAGCCACCTCATGAACCTGGTGATTCCAGCTGTTGGGAACACCAATAACTGCAGGGCTTCTGACAGATCGCTTTGGTTAGAAATACCAAGTTTTAAACAGGTGGCCATTTCAAGATCTTTAGGAAAACATCCCATAGGGCAGGAATTTGAAATTTGGAGATCATCAAAATTGGAGGGCTCCTCTTACTTCATCTTTCACCCTCTTCCTTTATTCTTCCTTTCTTTCAGTTCCTTAACCTATTTGCCTGCCATTTCAGAAGGTGGAAGGTCTCTCACTGGAAACGTGATCTAATCCAGCTGGGCTGGGACCCTCCCTGGAGTATACTATCCAGGCAAGAATACTGGAGTGGGTGGCCATTTCCTCCTCCAGGGGATTTTCCAGACCCAGGGATTGAACACATGTCTCTTATGCCTCCTGCATTGGCAGTTGGGTTATTTTTAGCACTAGCACCAGCTGGGAAGCCCATTTCATTGCACAGTACACCTAAAGAGACAGTGTTTCCTAAACCAAAAACTGGGATGCACTATCTGCCAAAAATAAGTGCCTGTGGGGACATTAAGATAGTCTATTTTCAGCTGGAACTCCCCTAGAGAATCTGGGGTGCAAGCTTGTGACAACAGCTGTGGGGGTTCACGCTAGTGTATTCTGCACGGTGATTTTAACGTCTGTGCATTTCTCATGGGTTCACAGCATCCGCCAGCAGTCGTGTTTGCACGTGCTTTGTGACAGACGAGGACGGGGATGTGAACCCAGGAACTCCTTGGTATGCATGTAATATAGAACTTCTGGGCATAAACAAGGAAGGCAGAACTCTGGAAAGAAGTGGGGGATTGCGTGAGATGTCCTGGTATTCCCTCCTCTCACCCCTCTACTGAAATAATACGAAGATAACCTTTCAAGCCAGAAGCCTTTATAGAATGGTACCTGCCTGAAGAAATTTTTTAACTTAAAATTTTTAAATTTTCTTAAATTGGCAAAAAACAATTAGGAAAGATACAGTATGACTATGGAATGAGAACCATCAAATTGGGTGAAGTATACTCCTATATTAAAAGTCACTGGCTCCTTGAAAGGAAAGCTATGACAAACCTAGACAGCATATTACAAAGCGGAGACTTCACTTTGTTGACATAGGTCTGTATAGTCAAAGTTATGGTTTTTCCAATAGTTATGTATGGATGTGAGAGTTCATCAAAGAATTGATGCTTTCAAATTGTGGTGCTGGAGAACACTCTTGAGAGTCCCTTGGACAGCAAGGAGATCCACCCAGTCCATCATAAGCGGAAATCAACCCTGAGTATTCATTGGAAGGATTGAGGCTGAAGCTGAAGCTCTAATACTTTGGCCCCCTGATATGAAGAGCTGACTTATTGGAAAAGACCTGATGTTGGGAAAGATTGGAGGTAGGAGAAGAAGAGGACGACAGAGGACAAATTGCTTGGATGGCATCACTGACTCCATGGACATGAATCTGAGCAAACTCTGAGAGATAGTGAAGGACAGGGAAGCCTGGCATGCTGCAGTCCACGGGTGGCAAAGAGCTGGACACGACTGAGTCACCGAACAACAACATACTCCTATCAGCCTCATGAACAACCAGGGACAACTTAAGGACATCCAGGCCCACCAGGAATGAAAACTGACATCATGATCTGGGGGCCCTGTATCTCCAAGTGAGCATTCAGTAAAAATCAGTTGAATGAATGAATGAACTCTATACATAAATTATAGATTGTGATCTCTATATTTTCTCTATGTATTCTACTTTAGAATCTTGAAAAACAAATCTGATTGGCTCAACCCAGACAGTATATATATATAATGAACTGATTCATCTGAAATCAAATGGACTTGCCCTGGTTCAATCAGCTGTGGTCCCCAGGGTGGACATGCTGTGCAAATAGCATAGTACAAACAACACTATGAGATAAGGCCTGTGGCAGGCAGATACTGCCAAAGGCCATCTGGATTAAGCAAGCACCCTAACTTGACTTCAGCCCTCAGTCCTTCTTTGCTAGTGAAAAGTGAAAGTGAAAGTGAAGTCGCTCAGTCGTGTCCAACTCTTTGCGACCCCGTAGACCGTAGCCCACCAGGCTCTTCTGTCCATGGGATTCTCCAGGCAAGAATACTGGAGAATACAGATGAGCCTGATGGGCTACAGTCCACGGGGTCGCAAAGAGTCGGACATGACTGAGTGACTTCACTTTCACTTTCACTTTTCACTAGCAAAGAAGGCAAGAATACTGGAGTGGGTTGCCATTTCCTTCTCCAGGGGATCTTCCTGACCCAGGGATCGAACCCAGGTCTCCTGCATTGCAGGCAGATGCTTTAACCTCTGAGCCACCAGGGAAGCTAAGGAAGTGACAAAGATACCTTATCAGTGTGGTTAAGAGAATGACCCTGGCATGTTTAAATGCTCTTTAGGGATCTCACATCATTTTATTCTATGTTGGAATAGGCAAGTCTCCCTTTTAGTCAGAATACTCCTGTCTCACTTTTAGTCTAAAGCCCTGTTTTTATTCTAAAGCCTGTAACTTCACTTTTGAATTTACTCATAGTAGTGTATTTCTATGGCAAATGCTGTTTTTCCTCCCAATACAGTCTGTTGCAACATTTCACCTCATTCATTCAACACCCCCCCCCCCTCCTTTTCTCTCTCTGCCCTTCTCCATTATCTCTCTCCCTTCCCTTCTCTCCCTTCTCTCTCTTTCTCCTTCACCCAAGTGTCCTGCTCCTGGAATTCTGTCCTTGTTAACATACGGTCTTTGCTGCAGAATTAATAATCCTTCGGTGGAACTCAGTGAGGGCTACTTACTGTGTTTGGATGAGAAGAGTTAGTTATTCCTCTTTCAAATCTGAACTGTAAATAGGTTCCCCATTGCATAAGAAATGTAGCCTTTCTGAATAATGATACTTTCTATACTAAGCCATTACATTCCCCTAGCCCTGGAAAGAGCAGTTAATGGGCATTATTGTTTAATCATTCCCTTTGCATTATTATGGCACCTGTGCTTATAAATGAGGGACTTAATATATAGATAGCTATCTGTATACCATTTAGTCATGACAATGAGAAATGGGTCTGAGGTCTCACGGATATAAGAGTGTACCAGGTTCATCAGATAGTGCTTTCCACCAAATGTTGCCAGCTCTCTCCTAGGGCATACAGAGAATTGCACTTCCTCACTCTCTTGAG